>NC_139459.1:234380000-235630000 GCF_057233095.1 Heloderma suspectum | reverse complement strand
CAAATTTGAGCAATTTGTCACCTTCGCACCTGGCCTATAGATAAAATATCACAGGCAAGTGAATGGGATCCAGGGATGCAGTCTGACACAAGTGGCTCAGGCTTTCCTTCGGGGCTTTCCTAATATGGTTTATCTGCTTCACTCTGGAGATTATCAGCGTAACGGATTTGCTGTCCAAATACATTAGTCTGGGTGGCAGAACTAGATGATTGACAAAGCCCCCAAAGCATGGCTTTGCCAGTTATCTATAGTCTTGCCTGGAATGTCAAACAAACCTAACACTGAGAACAATATAGGTCTTCAAAAAAAATGTTAGATTAAATTTGCTTGTACAAAATAACCCTGTTTTTGTAGGATTGCTGCTACAACACATGATTTTGACAGCTATGTAGAGAGACCCTCTTTCCATTCCAGAAAGTTTCTCCCACACCCTGTAATCAACATTGGCAACTTAGTGGCACAAGTTTTTCAGCTCGATAGTGCTATCAGTATGGTTGGCATGTCAGAGTGTCATAGACGGGTTAGGGACAGTAGCTCAGTGGTAGAGCAGCTATTTTGCATGCAAAAGATCCCAGGTTCAATTCTTGCAATCTCCATTTAAAAAAAAAAAAAAATCAGGCAGCAGATGATGTAAGATCCTCAAGAGCTGGGTCTGGCCAATGAGATCACATTATGCCAGTACTTTTCCAGCTGCACTGGCTGCCAGTCCATTTCTAGGCCCGATTCAAAGTGCTGGTATTAACATTCAAAGCCCTAAATGGCTTGGGGCCAGGTTATCTGAAGGATCGCCTCCTCCCATGTGTGCCTGCCTGGACCCTAAGATCATCTTCAGTAGTCCTTCTCTGGGAGTCCCTGACAAAGGAAGTGAGATGGGTGGCTACCAGGAAGAGGGCCTTTTCTGCTGTGGCGTCCCAGCTGTGGAATGAGCTCCCTAGAGAGTTTCACCTGGTGCCCATGTTGTATTCCTTTTGGCACCAGGTGAAGACCTTTCTATTTTCCTAGAATTTTAGCATTCTAGTCTTTTAGCTCTGCTGTTTTACATCTGTATTTTAAATCTCTGTATCGCTGCTAGGTTTTATTCTGGTTGTACTTTTACATTGTTGTTTTCAGCCTTCATATTTTATGTTGTCTTATGCTGTATCTTGTGGTTTTAATTTTTTGAACTGCCCAGAAAGCTTCAGCTATTGGGCAGTATAAAAATGAAATACATACGTACATACATACTAGAAGTCAGAGGTGACAAAACTGGGCTACATGACTATATAGCAGGGATGTTGAGCCTCTTTCAGCCTGAGGGCCGAATTCCATTTCGGCCCTCATCCACTATATTCCAGCAGTGGATGAGGCTGAAAGCAAAAGGGGTGGAGCCCAAGGCAAAAGGGGTGGGGCCAAATACCAAAAATGCCAGCCCATTTTAGCTTAGAGCTCTTACTGCCAGTAAGTAAGCCTTAAGGGAGGCATTTCAACCTTCTAAAATGGAGAGAAAACTGTGCAAAAGCCAGGAAACCCCCAAATGATCAGTGGTTAGGGGAAAGGAGATGGGCCAGGGGAAAGGGGCAGATTTGGCCCCCAGACCTGAGGTTCAACACCCCTGACATATAGTCTGATTTGGTTGCTGCCCTAAGAAATTTACTATCTGGTTTTGTTAAAGTTCACATAGCTGTATATTTGGACATGCATGTATCTGACAGCATATGAAGTAAGAAAATGGGAGAACTGGCTGATGTCACAAGGCAAACAACCCTGGCTTAATCCATTACATAGCTATCAATGCTCTTCCTTTTGTTGCAGTGGGATGCGTAACTCCACATTCGATGGCAGCCTCTGATGAGAATTCTGCCAAAAGTTACAGGCCCTTAAGACCTGCTGATTTCAATGACAATTTTAAGAGTGCATGGCTGAGGGCTGGGCTGCAGTTGCTGTAGGTCAATTCTGAAGCCACGAATAAGCTTTTAGCATTGTGATCAAATCTCCTCCAGTTGTTATTTGGCAATCATGAAAGGCTACATGAGCTGAGCAGACAGAAGGTTCCTGGCTCTGCTGTGAAGGGCTGTAACAATGAAGAGGTAATCAAATTGGGCCCACAGTGTCTTGGTTCACTCAGCTGTGAAGGATTAAATATGTCTCTGAGGGAACTTTCATGTCATAAAGTATACAATGTTGGAGAGATTCAGGTGACATTTGGCTGGATGCTGTGAGAATTATGAGTCTGTAAATCGTTGACTGCTCCGGAAGACAAAACACACACCCAAGTATTTTGTACCAACTGACCCCAAGCTGAAAATAAAAAGAGCTGGCATGCCATGGTGAGTGAAGGTTTGTGTTTATCATTTATATGGGGTTTCTGGATGACGTATCACAGCTCTGTCTACTCGCGTTATTGTGCCACTGTTATCCTCCCTCAGCTCTACCTGGTTTTCTGCAAAAACACTTGGCATGTATCTATCTGGAATACAAGGAGCTGTCCTGCTAAATCAGCATTCAGCAACCTTACTCCTGTGTCAGGTAGCATTTTGCCTCCAGACAACTTGATCCAGCAGCTTCCTCCTCAGGCCAATAAACATGATGCTTTTTTAGGTTACAGCACCACAGTCCCTCCAAAAACAATCTGACTAGCAGCTCCAAGTCTCAAGGTGTTGCCCTTGTCTTTGGGCTGCTGCTAAACACCACATCCTCATGCCAGCTTTTATGGTCCTACCCAGCCCAGAATGTTCAAGGGTTTTTATCATGCACATCTGCCTCATCATGTTGCATATAGCCATACTACTACCAGGGGCTGCCAGGAATATGAAATGGGATTATGCCTACATCTTGAGCTAAGCAGTAAGAGCCTTTAACTCAGGGGTGGACAATACCCTGCAGCCTCCCTGCCCCCATGGCCATTTGTGGGGGCTGCCACTATTGAATTTGCTGCTGTAGTGGCAGCAGCACAAAAAATCCCCTGTGATTTTGCAAAAAATACAAGGTGTCTGGGGATCACACAACTTGTTTAGAAATGGAATTGTACTCCTGGAAGCCTCCTGGGAGTGTGATTTTAGTTGTTCCCTTCCAAAATCGGGAGGGGGGAGGGGTTGCCGCTGTAATGGCAAATGCTGTGGCAACAATTTCAGCAGCAGTGGAGTTCAGCTCCAAGGGGTTCCAGGGGGGCAATATGGCCACCCAACCCCTGGAAGTTGTGCACCCCTGCTCTAAATGTCATGAAGAAGTCCACCCTGGGGATTCTATTTTCAGCAGTTTTCCCATGGAGAGGGTAACATGTGCACCAGCCCTGAAGGAAACCTTTCTGAAAATGAGTGGAGCAGAATTGACGTCCAAGGAAAAGTCCTCGTGACTGCAGCCTCATATGGTTTAAATCCATCCTGTTCAACATGTTTGTGAATTACAGCCAAGATTAAGGTTAGCCTTTATTAACCTATGTCCTCTTACTGTCAGATAACACTGGTCAGGATCCAGAGTGCCATATGTCACCTTCCATGCACACACACAAGCACTTTTCAGTCTCTCCCTTCCAGTGGCACTCCACCCAAAAGCACATCTCAGTGGAGTCACTGTCACAAAGTATGAATGTGAAGTGCGCTGTTGACAAGAATTCATTGTATTTCATTATCATCCCTCTGTGCTAACCGTACATGCGGAGTGATTAGTTCTGTATATGCTATGCACTAGTTTTAAGTGCAGAATGTGTCCTAGATCAGGGGAAGGGAGCTTACCACGGCTGCCAAGTGAGTTCTTGAAAAAAGGGAACAGACGTTTAACTAAAAAGGTGATGGGCTTTCATAAGGATGCTTCTGAAGTTAGCTGTAAGCCTGACTATGTCAGGGGGAAATGCTCCTAGGAACTGTAACTAAGGGCACAATCCTAACTCTGAACTCGGAGGTGACCACCTATCCTAAGCAAGGCAGGAGAGGCACGGGGGGAGGGTCATTCCCTCCGCACCTCTCCTGCCTTGCTATTTTTTGCTAGACAGCCATTTTCGGCTGTCTAGTGGCGGGGGCGGGGCAAACGGGAGAGGAAGCTGCCGTACGACACATTGGATGTGTCGTACGCACAGCTCCACTCTCCCTGCCCCGGAACGCCCCCACGGAACACCCCTTTTCAGTTGCTCCACACTCGTCTTCCGAGCACGGAGGACAGGGCTTCCCCACGCTGCCTCAGAGGCATCACGGATGACAGGGGAGGTTGGATTTCCAGAAACCGACCTTGGAGCATGGGCTCCGAGGTCAGTTCCCATAAATGAGCATATCCTGTGGCCTGCTAGACAGTGTCTAGTGGCCACAGGATTGCTCCCTAAGTCTGTTTGAGTCAAACTGCACATATAAAGAACTATAGGTAACATCAGGTAGAACATTGTAAATTCTGAGATTTGTACCTGTGTTAGATCTACACTTGTACTTTTTATTGGTATTGAAGTCCACTGATAACTGTTGGGACATATCACATATTCCACATACCGCTTTTCTAGAATCCTTTCCTGCTTTTTATTCTGTATTATCCAATACACCACAACAGATGTCACTGTGTGCACTATGAGGTATAAATGCGCAAGAGGGATATGGCATCACCATGGGATCATATCAGTATGACTTGAGGTGTAGATCTGGCCCTGGTTGAGCAGAGAGATAAATCCTGGGAGAATGAGAAGCCTCCCAAACATGATTCCCAAAGCTCTGCCAACCACACCTGCCAGATAGGTAAAGATCTCAATTATGACTGTTTTGTTGGTTGAGAGGAATTAGAACTTAAACATTATTTTTATTAAGAAATATGCTAGCCACATTTTTTCTATTATGCTTCTAATCATCCTAATTGTATTGTATATGGTGATGTGTTTTGCTTGTTTCATCATTATACAGTTTTGTTGTTCTCTAATACTGTTCGAGCAATACATAGATACTTTATGGTACCATATTGTGTTACCTGGCTTGGGGGATGCTTCAGGGACCACTACCCATAAATTGATTCTTGAAGCCCAGTACTCGCAGCTGGGATTTATAAATCTGTTGCTGAGTGAGGTCTATCCATACAGCCACAGTTCTCTCTCTTGGTCAAGTGAGTCACAGACACACCTGCTCAGGTAAGGGGGAAACGAGCTGGTCAGATGGAGTGGAAATGATTAACCCATTCTACCACTAGAGCTATGATCCATTTCAGGCTAACAACTGTCTCCAGATATGAAACTGTCAATTCCCCACAGCCCATGCACACAAGCTCAGATCTCTCTAAACGCTCGCCAGTTATGAAATACCTTTGTTCAGTTCTTGGTGACGTCGTACCCAGGATTTACTGTGTTTCTCTCACTTGCTGATGGTTTATTTCTTGCTTCTGCCAAAGAAGAGAGAGAAAAGAATCAACTACATATACAAGTGGAAGTCTACAATTTACATCTCCACTGCACACAACAGACGTTTGTAAGCACAGGCTGAAATATTGCTGTTGCCATATTTTGGGGATATTGGGCATTCTCAGGAAATGATAAGTTGTCAGAGGATTATTATTTGCGAGCGGAGATGGGTTAAAGAAGACGCAGACAACAAGCTTGGGTTGAAAATTGGGCCACATTTATTGAAATAGCTGCAAAGGGGTAACTAGGGCGGGCATCTAACTGTGTCAGCGGCTAGCTGGCACTTCTTGGGCGAAAACACACCCAGCCTGAGGGGTGGCGGTGATCTCGCCATCCCTCGGGACTGCCCCTTCTGGGGGAGGTAGACCTTCCGGTGTCACCCCCAACCCGGTGCCGCACAACACCTGGGTGAGTGAGTAGGGTTGGTCTCCCAGGCAACCCTTATCCCCCCGCCGAGCCGCACAACCCATTCAGGGGGCCTCAGGCGTCACCTGTCACCATAAGGTGCCACTGCATGCACACCATCCTTACTTTCCTGTTTTGCCCGTCCTAGCCGCCACAGGAGTCACAAGCCTAGAGCTTGTGAAACTCCCCCCACCTGCGCAGAAGAACTTCCCGCAGGCCCCTTTGCAGATCAGAAAGAAATCTGTTATACACTACATGAGACAGGCGGACACTGTCCATCCTGCAACGTTCCCTTCATGTCCACAGAATTCCCTGGCGGGTGGTGCATCCGTCACCTCATTCGCATATGCCATAAGCCATTTCTCTGTGCACTTTCGGACGTGCCCTGCCACTGGCAACGTCATTCCATTCCTTCCCATTGATCCATGGGAGCAGTGAGGGCTGCAATAGGCTACTTCCGGCCAGGTATGCCGGACCACCTGCATCTCAACCAAGGCCTGTTCGATCAGGTCCTCACCTGGCTTACAGCCAAAGTCCTTCCTCTCAATGTGCAGCACCTGGACCTGTGGAGGAAGACTGACAAACTTTGGTGGAACAGAGTGAGGAGGGGACTCCCACTGCATGCCTCGTCTGGGAAGCCTCTGGATCTTAATGTGACAGTGTGACAGACGCTGAAGTCAAATCGATGTACAAGCCCTTCGTGCAGCTCCAGAAGTCATAACATGCCCATGTAAGGGCTCCCATTCCGGCGTACGACAAGTCTGCTGGTCTAGGGCATAAACACACTGGGGCAAGCAAAGCGAGAGTTATGTCAGGAATAAGCAGACGACTCGCTAACGCAGGCCGGAGCGCTGTGAAGCCCCTTTTTTTAAACTGCCATAATGTGCCTGAGAGAGAAACCTCCAGCAACTATCCTGGAGACTGCTTCAATGCAGCGATTGTGGGTTCTAAACTGCGTAATTACCTAGGCCTAGCGGGGTAGAGCTAATGTAGAAACTGCCCAAATTGCCCTTATGTCAACAGTAAGCCATTGGATTGATACAACGGAGGCTCTTCCTCAGACCCACGGCATTCCATAGAACCCTAAGGTCCCGACGGGGCACTACCCATTGACTTGCGTTTGGCCATGGGCCACTGCCGTGCCTTTGCTATACCGATCAATTTTGATCACCAAATGCATAAGTGGGTTACATTTGGCCAGCCATGCACCTTGAACTGTATCAAGGCCCTCCGGGACAAGTCGTACTTGGGAGCCCAGACCCACCCTGAATTCCTAATGGGGGGGGGGTTGACGAAGGCCATTAAGGCTGCTGCGTGGACAGGGAAATGTCTTTCTGGAAAGCACAAATGGAGTGCCATTATCCCAGGAACCCAAAAGGGGTATCTGGGGAGAAAGGGTGACTAAATTTACTAAAAGCAGGCAACATCTATGCCCAATCCTATATCGCCTGCCACACCCAAAATCTGACTTAGAGTCAGAACATCCCACCATTGTGGGCCGGAAAGCTAAGTGGCCAGGATGCAACTTATAGACCCATATAGCCTGTTGTTCCTAAGGAGGTGCAAAATTGCAGCCGATGATCTATAGGTAAGGTCATGATCCTAGCACTGAAGCTTTGCCTAATGCACGACACACCCTACCTGCTCTGTCGCAGGTGGCTCCTGTGCGGAGAGCCCTGTAATGCAGGATGGCATGCCTGGCTTCAGTCTCCCAGTCTCTGCAAGGATGTGATCTGGGAATGGAGCACCCGCGGGGCTAAAGCCCGGAAGTCCCTTACTTAATTTCATGACAAAGCGTCGACCATTGGGTTTGTCTAACCCGGCACATGGTAGACCCAGAACCAAATGTTGTAACACCGACACTGGAGTGCGGGCACATTGACACATGACATGACCCTCCAATTTCAGGAGGACGGAGAATGAATCACGTGGTCACGTTGTCATACTGAAGGGGGGGGTTACTGACTTGACTATAAGGTCATTGAAGGTGTGCTCGGAGACTGCGGCCACAATTCTACAGGCCACTACCCTCAGCACAGTCGTACCTGCCTTAAGAGCCCGAAAGCACCTTGAGCGGCGGCGGAACCAAATGAATCTGCAGTCTGGCTTTGAGGAGCGGCTCACACCTCCGCAAGGAGGTGCCGTTAAAGCCCTACCAAGTAGAAGCCATGCCTATGGATATTTGCACGCAGCAGAAGTAACCCTAGTTCGATGGTGTGGAAGTCGCCGACCCTACATTGCCCAGACCGGGCCGGCGCAAAAAGGCACGTACAGGGGCAGCTACCCGAACTGTGAAAAGAAGATGCCCTACAATATCTCGCATGGTCCCCCCAAAGGAAAACCACAGAAAGATGTATAACTGCTTGAAGCTGTGCTCAAAGGACCTGAAAGTTGTCCTGAGGGAGACTAGAATAACGCCTAAGGGTATCAGATTGGCTTACCAAATGTTGATGTGGGCAACAGGCCCTGAGCCTTTGTGAGCTATGGGACACCAAGGTAACAGGAAAGGGAAGCAATGCTCGCATTAGGTCAGAACATTGACCACCGTCTTCGGACTCCATGTAGAGTATGCCCACCAGGGACCCGTGGACGGAATCCTAAACCAAGACAACTGCCCCGTCGACTAGGTGTGTCGCACTGAACACAGATGAACAGGAATCTCTTGATTAACAGGCAGGCCCCCAGGGAAGAGAGGTTACGAATCAGGATAAACTCCCTAGATGGTTTTGTGGGCACCATTTCCAGAAGGGAGATCCATAGAGTAGATAACAGGGTGTGGAAAAAGGGGGGGGCTGTAATCCTTTTGCCAGTACTGCCATGTTAACCTGTCAGGAAACTGTCGAGTCCTTGCTAGGAGCAATGTTGCTTACGAGGTAAGGATGGCGTGTGTTGACCTAGAAAAGGGGGTGAGGTCCTAGAACCTAGCATAAAACCATGTTCCAAGTTAAAACGTGTTCCCTCCGTTGGGGTAGCAACTTAAAGTCGGAGTAGCGGCACCAACCTAACCGGGCATGGGCCCATGAGAGCTTCCTACTGCCTCGGCCTTTCCAAGGGGGGGGACCCTACCATCCCCAGGCATTGGACAAGGGGAGGACGAGTACTGACTGCTACTTGGGAGCACTCATGACGAAAAAAGGCATGGGTTCTGGGAGTATGCACCCTTGGGGCTGTATTCCCAGCACAAACAGCGGTGCTGAAGCAGCAGATCCGCCATAGGCAAAAGGCCATTGCGGGAGACAGCCTGGTGATTGTGGCTATGGCCAGATCTGTCGCAGAACAGTCCGGGAAGGAGTCAAAAGAGGCGCGAAAGGTCCTGGTCCAACAGGTTCCTGCGCAGAGAAGGGTCAATGGCGGCCCTCCTGTGAAAGGCCTCAACGTAATCCAGTCACACACCTCCTCAGGTGAAAGCCATTAGGAGGAGGAGTAGCCCTGTTGGCATCCCGACTTGCCAGGTTAGCGCAGGGATCTGATATGCCACCTACGTGGATGCCCAAGCGGGCGGGGGCAGGGCGAGGGATCATAAGTTAATCCAGCAGAACCCTGTAATATGCTGAGTTGAGCGGCTGGGGCTACCGTGGGGTGTGACTTGCTGAGTTGCTGGTGACATTGGGAGGGCCAGCCGCCCCAGGGAGGTAAGCTAAGGCGGCAACCCCACGGCCTTGCAGGTCGCCCGTCTGGACAAGTGGGGCAAGGTGCAGTCATCTCACCCATATCCAAGGCAGCCGCATCCGGGTCCCTGGGAGCAAGGAAGACGATGCCACCTGCAGTGCTCCTGATGGAGATGCCCCAGGAGGGCGGACCGCCCCAGCTGTGGTGTGTCGCCTGGGCGGAACCACAAGGAAGGAGATGGAGGCTTCAACAGCATCCAGACGAGCTGCACCCATTGTGACCGTGCTCTGATCCTTGACTGGAAACTTAGATGTTGATGCTTGGGCACTTGGAAAAGAGGAGGTTGGAGAAGGGAGGAGCTCAACCATGGGTGCTGAGCCATCCAGAAGAGCTAATGAAGAAGAAGTGGAGGCTTCAAGAGCATCCGGACAAGCTGAAAGAAAAAGTAGTAGCGAGCGTTGGGTCTGCTGTCATGTTCATTTGGGCTGGACAGCCGAGGGCTTCTAAGGCCTGACCAGGGGAGGGGGAGAGATCCACGAGGAACTCTCATTGGTTTCTAAACGAGCAAGAGTTGATGCCAGTACCGGGTCTGCCTCCTTATTAGACTCATAATGGGGCCTTGGCAGTGGTTTCTTGGGGAGGGGAGGCGGGGCCCTACCCTACCCTTTCTTTCTACCTTGGCCTTTCCTGGGGGGGCAAATGAATAAGGTGGGTTAGGCTTGGCATGATGTTGGAAAATTCTGACCAAGGCTGACCCCGCTTAACTTCCCAGATCAGACAATGGCTGGCAGCTCTAGCCCTCTGCTGGTTGTCAGAAAGAAGCAATAGCCCGGATGCCAGACCAAGTCCAACACTCCAACCAGCACGCCTATAAGTAAATGCAGCAGGAGGCTACACACTGGGCATCGAGGGCAACAGACAACACCACACAGGCCTCGAGAACTGCAGACCCGAGATAAGCTAAGGCGGAGAGTCCTGGGATGGGAGTGGGGAGCGCCTCTAGATAGGAGGGCCATACTCCGTGGCCGATAATGACTAAAGATGTGAGTGGTGCGAAGGGAGGGGACGATTGTCGCCCATTGTAAAAATTGGTGCCCATAAGACGCGGGAAGGGCCCATGGCCGCGGGAGCCGGGCCTGAACGCGGGCATTGCCTTGCTCCCTTTTCTTTCTCTTTCTCTTTCCTTTCCTTTTTTTTCCCTCTCTCCCCCCCTCTTCTTCCCCATTGTTTAATTTGTTGTTGTTGTTGTTGTTGTTATTACTACTGTTATTATTATTATTAGGTTTTGTTTTGTTTTGTTTGGTGTGTGTGTGTGTGTGTTTGCTTGTCTTGGGGGGGGTGAACGCGCCGCCGCTGCGAGCGCTCTGCGCTCCCCGGGCAGCACAAGAGCCGGCAATTGGGGGGGCAGGCGAGAAAGGCCGGCACTCCCGGCGGCGCTGCAATCCATGGCCCTGGGGGGGAGCGCAGAGGCACGGCCGTCCCGAGCGAGGCAATTCCGGGGCCCGCGGGCGCGCCACGACCGCCGGAGGTGCAACGGAGGGGGGGCGCACCACCGCCGAAAGCACCGGCGCCCCCCCGCAGGGGAGCGAGACACAGGCGCTGCCCCCTGATGCCCGCCGCTGGCGCCGACAGAGGCGTACCCGCCGGCAAGGTAAGACACGCGAGGAGGGAGCGGCGCCCGAGTCCGCGCGCCCCGCCGCGAGCGGCGGCGCCCCAGGGGTGCGGCGGCATTCACACGCTGCGACCCCAAGGAGGAGGCAGGCGCGCCGACGACGACGACACCGACGCCTCCGCAGGGGAGCGGGACACAGGCGCCGCACCCGGGAGCGACAACAACCCCGGGGCGCAGCCTGAGGAGGAGAAAGACGAGGGAGGGAGAGCACGCCGTAGCCGCAGCCACAAGAGGCGGTGCCCCCGTATGGGAGCAGGACAATGGGTGCCGCTCCCGGTGCACGCCGCAGGCGCAACCGCCGGACCACCCGCCGACCCAATAAGAGCCAGCCGAGGAGGGGGCGGCGCCCGGGCACGAGCGCCCCAGCCGCGCGCGCCAGCAGACCCAGGGCTGGGTAGGCACGCCGAGTAAAGGCGGGAAGAAGGAAGGGGGGCGGGCCACCGCCGCAAGCGCCGGGGCCCGCAGGACCCGCAACCGCCTGCGGCGACAGGCGCTGCGCCCCCAGCGCCTACCGCCACCAATGCCAGCACTTCCCGCCAACAGGGCAGGCAGCGGGCCCGAGGAAACTGCGCCAGAGCGTGAGCGCCCTGCCGCAAGCACCGGCAACGCTGGAGTCAAGGCAAGCATCAATGTGGAGCGGTTTAGGCGCGCTGATTGCACGTGGAGTCCAATGACGACGAAGCCAATCTCCAGCAGGCAGGTGTCCTTCATTCGTTTTCAGGCAGAGCTGTAACTCTCTCTAGCTGCATTGAGCCAGAGAGCTGAGATTGGGAGGGGGAGCTGAGCTTTAAAGCAGCTCAGCCTGCCCCTCCCAGCATGGTGGTGCCACTGGGGTGCACCAATCAGAGGCCCTTACATCTTGTCACCCCACCCGCCCACA
This sequence comes from Heloderma suspectum, assembly GCF_057233095.1. Lineage (NCBI taxonomy): Eukaryota > Metazoa > Chordata > Lepidosauria > Squamata > Helodermatidae > Heloderma > Heloderma suspectum. The sequence goes on along the minus strand of NC_139459.1, from coordinate 235,618,093 downwards.
ATGCCCCCCCCCTTTCAGCCAGACAAGCTGGCGCCGGGGTGAGGGCATTTTTCAGTAGTGGTAAAGGAAATAAAACTTGATGAGCATTATATAGAACACATTTTTCTTCCTATTCTTACCAGTAATCCAAAGACCCACTCTAAAATATTTTGCATGTCAGAAACATAGGAAGCTGCCTTATGCCAGAGCTTAGTATTTGTCCATCTACTTCAGTATTGCTCATTCTGATGGGCAGCGTCTCTCCGAAGTTTTTCACATCACCTTGCTACCAGATTGCATTTTTAAAAATTGGAGCTGCCAGGGACCAAACCTGGGACCATCTGAGTGCCAAGTATGTGCTCTGCCACTGAGATATGACCCTCCTTTGGACATTGGGGCTTCCCTTCCTGTTCTCAAATGATTATTAAATAGTATACCTCTTATTCATTTTTATTGTACTCTGTCTTCCCTGGCTGATGCTATTGGGGGGGGGGGGGGCAAGGGCAAGATTTCATGGCCGAGAAGCCTAATAAATAAGGATTATGGACATTGACAATTTTGATGATCTTATTGACAGACATTAACTACCAGGCGCTCTGGAGCCTGGCCCTGGTTCCTCCCCCTCCCAATTATTTCAGGTGTTACACATTTGCTGACAGCATACATTTAAAGAGGAAGCAATTAGCAAACGTTCCCTCCACACCTGCTCAGTAACCCACAAACTGGTCCTGGTACCCAGGGGGTTGGCATTCTGTTTTTGTCACAATCTGGAAGAGATTCAAAGAGCTGTTGGATGCTTACTGTTCTTTCAGTCTGGCTGGTTATATACATGAAAGTTCTATATGAAATGTCCAGTTCCTACAATGAAACTTCGTGTGGTTCATGGCAAAGATTTATTTTAAATCAGAAAGGGCAGGCAACATGACCTAAATAAGAAAATGCTTCCAAGAGCTCATCTCCTGTAAATGTGCACAGTGAAAAATATATTTAGAAGGCCACATGGCTGCCAGCTCACCACCAGTTTCCATCACCGCCTTAGCACATTTCTCAAGAGCCTTGCACAACCACACTACCCGTGAAGGCAACTGGAGCTAGCGTAGTAACAACAACCAATGGATCTGCAGTATTGCAATGCCCTTGGTAAGATCATAACACTAGTGCAGCACTATCAGTTGTGACAGCGCATTGTTGCAGCACATATTGCACAAGGCACATCATCCATTAACACGGACGCACCAGTCTTATTTAATGTCAAGATTTGGGTGGTCTGTATAGGATGCCAAGTAAGTGGCCTTGCTCTGGTGCAAGGGTGTTCTCTCCTCGTTGTAGTGGTTCAGCCACAAGGCCTTCTCCCTGCACTAGTGCAACTTAAATGGGTCCAGCAGATCTGTATAAGGTCTTAGGCAGGGCCAACGGGCCAAAATGGCCATAACATAAATATGTATCCAGCAGATTCTTTAAAAAAAAAACTAGAGTGAGTGTAGGGGACTGCCATCCAGTACAGAGGCTTTTAAGATCTGGATTTGGCCCCCTGGGCTTACTCTGGTAAAACCTTTTTAAACAAAAGACACAGCTGCTAGATATGGATTTCAAGCAATGTCTGTTTTGGCCCTAAGTGGGTAGAGACAGAGTATGGCATGGAAAGGATATGGGTGTGGTGAGCTTAGTCACTCCATGAACTCTCCCTTTGCCATTATATGTTTTGCATCTTAATACCTGGAAGGTCATTTCCCTTTTTGTGTTTAAGGTTTTGTCCCTTCTCTGTTCTCCCTGGTATACCTTAATCCTTCCCATTTTATCCCAAATTCCATTGTCAAAATCGTTTGCCTCTCTGTCCTGTCACACAGAACAGTGAGGCCCCTTCTTCTCAGATCCCTTCACTGCCTACCCATCCACTTCAGTAGATGCTCTAACTTCATGGTCCTTTTGTTGTTGTTGTTCAGTCGTGTCCAACTCTTCGTGACCCCATGGACCATAGCACGCCAGGCCTTCCTGTCCTGCGCTCTCTCCCGGAGCGTGCTCAAGTTCATATTCATTGCATCCGTGATGCTATCTAGCCATCTCATCCTCTGCTGTCCCCTTCTCCTTTTGCCTTCAGTCTTTCCCAGCATCAGGGTCTTTTCCAGGGAGTTTTCTCTTCGCATTAGGTGGCCAAAATATTGGAGCTTCAGCTTCAGTATCTGTCCTTCCAATGAGCACTCAGGGTTGATTTCCTTTAGGATGGACTGATTTGACCTCCTTGCAGTCCAGGGGACTCGTAAGAGTCTTCTCCAGCACCACAGTTCGAAAGCATCAATTCTTGGGCGCCCAGGCTTCCTTATAGTCCAGCTCTCACAGCCATACATTACTACTGGGAAAACCATAGCTTTGATTAGACGGACCTTTGTCGGCAAGGTGATGTCTCTGCTTCTTACTATGCTGTCTAGGTTTGCCATAGCTTTCCTCCCAAGGAGCAAGCGTCTTTTAATTTCATGGCTACAGTCACCGTCTGTGGTGATCTTGGAGCCCAAGAAAGTAAAATCTGTCACTGCTTCCATTTCTTCCTCTTCCATATGCCAGGAAGTGATGGGGCCAGATGCCATGATCTTAGTTTTTTTAATGTTGAGTTTCAAACCAGCTTTTGCACTCTCCTCTTTCACCCTCAACAAGAGGCTCTTGAGATCCTCTTCGCTTTCTGCCATTAGGGTGGTATCGTCCGCATATCGGAGGTTGTTGATAATTCTCCCAGCAATCTTAATTCCGACCTCTGATTCATCCAACCCGGCATTTCTCATGATGTACTCTGCATATAAGTTAAATAAGCAGGGTGACAATATGCAGCCTTGTCGTACTCCTTTCCCAATTTGGAACCAATCGGTTGTTCCATGTCTGGTTCTTACTGTTGCTTCTTGACCCTCGTACAGGTTTCTCAGGAGACAGGTAAGGTGGTCTGGTACTCCCGTCTCTTTCAGAATTTGCCACAGTTTGTTGTGATCCACACAGTCAAAGGCTTTAGCGTAGTCAATGAAGCAGAAATAGACGTTTTTCTGGAATTCTCTTGCTTTCTCCATGATGCAGCGAATGTTGGCGATTTGATCTCTAGTTCCTCTGCCTCTTCGAAACCCAGCTTGTACTTCCGGTAGTTCTCGGTTCGCATACTGCTGAAGCCTAGCTTGTAGGATTTTGAGCATCACCTTGCTGGCATGTGAAATGAGCTCAATTGTGCGGTAGTTTGAACACTCTTTGGCGTTGCCCTTCTTTGGAATTGGAATGTAAACTGACCTTTTCCAGTCTTGTGGCCACTGTTGAGTGTTCCAGATTTGTTGGCATATTGAATGCAGCACTTTAACAGCATCATCTTTTAGGATTTTAAATAGTTCGGCTGGAATACTGTCATCTCCGCTAGCTTTGTTGTTACTAATGCTTCCTAAGGCCCACTTGACTTCACTCTCTAAGATGTCCGGCTCAAGTTCAGTGACCGCACTATCATGGCTATCAGGGACATTCAGATCTTTCCTGTATAGTTCTTCTGTGTATTCTTGCGACCTCTTCTTAATCTCATCTGCTTCTGTTAGGTCCCTGCCTTCTTTGTCCTTTATCATGCCCGTCTTTGCACAAAACTTTCCCTTGAGATCTCCAATTTTCTTGAAGAAATCTCTAGTCTTTCCCATTCTGTTGTTTTCCTCGATTTCTTTGCATTGTTCATTTAAGAAGGCCTTCTTGTCTCTCCTTGCTATTCTCTGGAACTCTGCATTCAGTTGGGTATATCTTCCCCTTTCTCCCTTGCTTTTTGCTTCCCTTCTTTCCTCAGCTACTTGTAAAGCCTCATCAGACAGCCACTTTGCTTTCTTGCATTTCTTTTTCTTTGGGATGGATTTCGTTGCTGCCTCCTGAACAATGTTACGGACCTCCGTCCATAGTTCCTCAGGCACTCTGTCTATCAGGTCTAATCCCTGAAATCTATTCCTCACCTCCACTGTATATTCATCAGGGATATGATTTAGGTCATACCTGAACGGTTTAGTGGTTTTCCCGACGTTCTTCAATTTAAGCCGAAATTTTGCAAGAAGCAGCTCATGATCTGAGCCACAGTCAGCTCCAGGTCTTGTTTTTACTGACTGTATGGAGCTTCTCCATCTTTGGCTGCCAAGGACATAATCAATCTGATTTCAATATTGACCATCTGGTGACGTCCATGTGTAGAGTCGCCTCTTGTGCTGTTGGAAAAGAGTGTTTGCTATGATCAGCATGTTCTCTTGGCAAAACTCTATTAGCTTTTGTCCTGCTTCATTTTGTACACCAAGGCCATGCCTGCCTGTTATCCCGGTGATTTCTTGACTTCCTACTTTAGCATTCCAATCCCCTATGATGAAGAGGACATCTTTTTTTGGTGTTAGTTCTAGAAGGTGTTGTAGGTCTTCATAGAACCGATCAACCTCAGCTTCTTCGGCCTCAGTGGTTGGGGCATAGACTTGAATTACTGTGATGTTGAATGGTTTGCCTTGGATTCGTACTGAGATCATTCTATCATTTTTAAGATTGTACCCCAGTACTGCTTTTCCCACCCTTTTGTTGACTATGAGTGCTACTCCATTTCTTCTAAGGGATTCTTGCCCACAATAGTAGATATGATGGTCACCTGAATTAAATTCGCCCATGCCTGTCCATTTTAGTTTGCTGATTCCCAAGATGTCGATGTTCAATCTTGCCATCTCATGTTTGACCACCTCCAGCTTACCTTGATTCATTGATCTGACATTCCAGGTTCCTAAACAATATTGTTCTTTACAGCATCGGATTTTCTTTTCACCACCAGACACATCCACAGCTGAGTGTCCTTTCGGCTTTGGCCCAGCCGCTTCACTCTTTCTGGCGCTACTTGGAAATACCCTCTGCTCTTCCCCAGTAGCATATTGGACACCTTCCGACTTGAGGGGCTCATCTTCCGGCGTCATATCTTTTAGCCTTGTGATACGTTCCATGGGGTTTTCTTGGCAAGAATACTGAAGTGGGTTGCCATTTCCTTCTCCAGTGGACCACATTTTGTCAGAACTCTCTGCCATGACCTGTCCGTCTTGGGTGGCCCTGCACGGCATAGCTTATGGCTTCACTGAGTTACGCAAGCCCCTTCGCCACAACAAGGCAGTGATCCATGAAGGGGCCATGGTCCTTGGTATCCATCAAATCTCACCATAACCTTGTCCCACCCTACTTTTTAGCCTTTATTTCCCTGCCTGTGTCCTATGCCCCTCCATCTGCAGCCACCCAAAGGTCTCTTACTCTCTAATACAGGGTTCTGTCCATTCTCCTTTCTAGACCCTGATATGTGGCAATAACTACCACTCTGAACATAGATGTGGTGTCACTTCCCTTTCTCTTCAAATATCTGCATAAAACCTAACTTCTTCTGAGAGGCCTTTGGCTTAACCCCATAATTCTCAGCTATAACCAATCTTAAATACATGTAACTGCATGTGGTTACATTTCTTTCTTCCTATCTTTCTTTCCGTGCTCCACTTGCTGTCCTCACCATTGTCTGTCTTTGATTGCAAGCTCTGTGGGGGCAAGAGCCTATTATTTTTTATGAAACTCTTTAAAGTAACATGCACACACGTGGTGCTGTATACATATTAATGGTGTCAAGAACAACCATTTTTGTACTTTGTTGCACAGGACTGAACTTCCCACTGCGCTCAGGGAGAAAAGGGAGGAGAAAGGTGAAGGGAGGGAAGCAGTAAGGGAAGTGAGGGGCGAGCTAATAATAACATTTGAGGGCAGGGAGTATTTCCAATCCGGCAGCATATTCCTTCTCAAGAGAAAACTACAAAAACTGAGGACAACAAGGCAGACAACATCTCTCACTGTGGAATCTCAGAGGGCACAAGTAAGCAACCAGAACAATAGGGCAGCATCAGCAGCAAGGGACTACAACTAGGCAGAATAGTACATAGAATGCCAAATAGCTTGCAGATAAAGAAACAGAAGGGCAGTGTAGGCATCTTAGACATGGCATAGGGGTAGGTTGTAAGAACCAATACACACAAACACTAACCCCCTAATCCTAACCCTACCCCTCACCCTAACCCTACCCCTACCTCTACGCCTACCCCTACCCCCAACCCTACCCCTACCCCTACCACTACCCCTAACCCTACCAAAGGAGTGCAGAGGCTCCTTTGAACGTCTCCCCATCTCAGCTCCCTTTGTGCAGCAAAACATTCATCCACTGTATGTGACGAATCCTCCTGTGGCCGCACTACCACAAACCTTCCACTGTAGGGTAATGGAGAAGTGACAGGGAGGTCCTCTCTGTGTGCAAGTCACTGAAGAAGAACCTGTGAAGCCATGTGGAGAAATGTAAAATGGCCTCCACAACGGCCACTTGCTTGTGTGCATCGGCTCTAATGTGTTGCTGCAACAGCAGCTCACAGGTTCAAGCCAGTGGCCATCGGAAGAGGAACGAAACCCTGCCAAACAACTTTACCTATGGACAGCAGATAAAGCATTTTACAGGGTCAAGAGTACCCTTTATCAGAGGATTAATATTGCCTTTAACCTCACCGATCTTGCATGCTATATGCTTTCCTGATCGCCTCATATGCTCATTAGCACAGAATTGATCCTCTGCCCTGGCCTCTGTTACTCAATCACTTGTCTCAGCTATCTCAGAAGAACAGGCAATCGTCGTCACTGGAGGGGTCATTCTTTACTCCTTTGCACATTTAAGAGGTCTCACTCTTTGGGGGAGTGCGTTTGACTGTTATGCAAGCCTCACAACAAAACCCCGGACTGTCCTGGCAGATCAACAAAATGACGCGCGCACACATTCTCTTTTTAGTTTTTGTTTTAAGATCATGCAAAACAGAAGACTTTGGGGACATATGGAACTTTAAAAAAAAAACAGAAGAGGAAATGTTTGAGAGGCTTACAAGCATGGCTTGGTGTTGTTGTTTTAAAACTAAAATAAGTGGACTTGCGTATATTCCACTCATCTATGCATTAACATCTTTCTGATCCATGATTTCTCATATCACCATTGCCATCATCATTGGCAAAAATACATAGCTACTGAAAGGGTCATAGTAGCTCAGTGGCAGAGGACATATACAAAAAGTCCCAGGTTCAGTCCCTAGTATCTCCCAGGTAGGGCTGGGAATGCTGGAGAGCCACTGGCAGTCATGGTAGACATACTGAGCTGGATGGGCCAAACTCAGCACAAGGCAGCTTCCTGTGGTGGTCTTCTTTTGCATGAGGCATTTTGAAATGAATGGGAGCTTGGGCAAATCCAGCTCCCATTCTTTCACATCGGAGACACCCTTGGTGGGCAAAGCCATGGCTGTTACCATTCTTCCCCACTGCTTCCTTAGCAATGCATGTGTGTCTGCCATAGCCTCCAGGCTCCTATCTCTTTTTCCCAGAGATGCAGAACCTCTTTAAGCCCAAGGGCCAAATTCCATTTCAAAAAGGCTCTCGGGCTGCATGCCAGTGGTTGCTGGGGCAGAAGGCAATGGGGTGTGTGGCCAAAGACAAAGGGGGCAGGGGCAAAATGTCAGCATATTTTCATTTCCCTCCTATGATTTGTAGGTGCAGAAGTCTACCTGCTCTCTCTCCCAGAAGCCAAGAGCTCAACATAAGAATAAGGAATGGTAGGAGAGGCTAAATGAGTGGACTACAACAGAACAATGACAGAGGTTGGACCTGTGGGCCGAGACAGGGGACATTCCCCTTTCACAGAGCTCTGAAGGCAATGTTTTCACATTTTTTGAACTTCACTTGTATACTCAGTTTAACTTTCCCCCCTATCCCACAAATCCAGCACCAACCATGTGCTCCAAATGTGAGTACAATTGCATGGAATTAATGGAAATAGCTACTGGGGAGAAAATCACCAACACCCCAAAATATCTTATTGGGGAAAGCACCAATTCTAATTTGTGTGTGCCATTCAGAAATGACACAAGGTGCATGTGCTTTGTATTTGCATGCCTGTGCCTGAGTACAAAATGTATCATAAGCAATATCAGTCATTGTAGATGTATATTACTAGCTTTCTAAATGGCACCTGCAGCTAGAGGTTTCGTGAGCCTACTGCAAATTGAACTGTCGCTGTGTATTCCATTGCACTTGTAAGGTTGGTGTGCTATGGAATTTGCACACATTGTAGTGGAACGTGTGAAATGTGCATACTTGGGATTTTTTTAAATTGGTTTCAGATAGCCTCACAAAAACAGAAACAGGAAATGCAAGTGAGTATTGCATTCTGCTTATATATTTCTTCTGAAATGTTCAATAAGGGAGCTCTTGAATCTCTTCCCCAGATAGACATTTTGTACTCTGCTGCGTGACGGAGTGAGCTCCCGTCTTCAGTCCCAGCTTCTGCCAACCTAGCAGTTCGAAAGCAAGAAATTGCAAGTAGATAAATAGGTACCACCTCGGCGGGAAAGGTAACAGCGTTCCGTGCACCTCGGTGTTCAGTCATGCTGGCCACATGACCACGGAAGCGTCTTTGGACAGCGCTGGCTTTTCGGCTTAGAAACGGGGATGAGCACCGCACCCTAGAGTCGGACACGACTGGTTGGGGACACCTTTACCTTTTTTTATTGGGAGAGTGCACAGATCTCCTCTCAGGAGGCCTGTACAAACTCCTCTTTTGGATGTTTCAGAAGATGTGCAGAAACAGGAAGTGAAGCTTTCAGCACTTGTTTCAGAATGCCTTGTTGCTAATCCTTTTTTGAATGCCTGAACAAGGCTGGAGTGGGAATGACAGTTTTACACCATCTCCACTTGAACAAGCCAAGGGAAAATATGCCTGCCATGCTCTTTCACGGCACATCAGATTTCTCTGCCAATCTTCTAAACTACATTTGCTTTTATTATTTTTGACTTGAGCTAATGGGATGAAAATAGCTTCAGAATATATCATTTCTTTTCCAATTTTACATAGTTTCAAATCTTTTATTTGACAATGATGGGCTTGAACACCCTTGAAAATGTGTTTTATTCTCTTAATTTTGCCTTGGAGCAGATAATGCATCCAGTGTCAGTCACTCACCAAAACACAGTGCACAATGACGAGCATTTAATTAGTTCTTGGGGTGTGAATCAAATGGAAAGGCATCTTCATGAGAGCACTTAACCTTTATGGGCTGTCAGGAAGTTCAAGGGAGTGTATTATTCAGAATGGTCTTATCTGGGTGAACTGGTCAATGGAAGAGACAGAACTGGAATCAAGATGGGAAAAGCACAAAGTGATGAGGGGAAAACAGAATGTTAAGTGCTATTTTAGCTTATTTTTACATGTATGGTTGGCTACCATTTTCACATCACTCCCATCCCAACACTTTGAGGAATCATTTGCTAATAATAATTCTAGCTCAGGATAGTTTTCAGTAAGCACATAACTGGAATGCTTATAAAAACAATCACACCACATTTTAAAAATATTGTGCAATTATTGTTGACATAATAAATATATTAAAATGCCATATAACTTTAAAAGAGATAAGGAGCATTCGAGTAAAAACAACAGCACAGAAACTAAAATCAAATACCATTAAATGCCAGAGAGAATAAAAACATCTTGAGCTGCAACCTAAACATGATTAGAAATGGCACATGATGAATAGGCAGAGATGGGCAATTTGAAAGATGAGGCACCACAACTGAACAGGCCGTGCTCTCCCTTGCCACCTGCTGCAACTCAGAAGATGGGGAACTCTGAAGATCTTAATGGTCAGGCTAATATGGAAGAGGGTGGTCTATCAATTGCCCCCAGACCAAAGTCATTTACAGTGCAAACCTGTACAAGCCTATTCAGAAGTAAGCCCATTGAATTCAATGGGGCTTGCTCCCAGGTAGATGGTTATAGGATTGCAGCCTTAGGGCTTTAAAGACCTAAATCAGAACTCTGTTTGGTGCACATGAACACATTGGTAGCCATTGCAGCTTATTAAGGGCTGATTTGGCAAGATATTTTCTCGGTTACCCACACCAGTTAATGGTTTTGTGCCTATATTTCAAATCTGAACAGTTAAATGTAATATATTGCATAAAAAAAGTATTCTGTATATTTTGCATTTATTCTGATGCAGGTGTGCAGATAAAACCATTTGTGCAAAGAAGCTATGGGCAAGCTATTTCTGTTTTAAACTCAGCTCAAAGAAATGTGGGCCAGAAAGTGTGAAGCTCTCATATAGTAATGGACAGATAAAAGTGACTCCACCCTACTAGCTTCATTTTAGAGGCTTCCTTGAAGGCATCTTCCAAAATAGCAATGTTTGTTGATCACACACAGCCTTGTTTTAAAAAGGGCTATAGTTTATTATAATATCATCCAGCCATGCACCAAAGACATCAGTTGGATGGATATACCTTTTGTTACATTTCCCCTCAGAAATTAAACTAGCTCTGTTAGAATGTTTTAATTGTTCCAAATAAAAAAATCCAAACAAATAAATTCTTAGGTCACATTTCGTTCATTTTCTCAAATGACAACTTAGTTTCAAGGAGTCAAGGTATTCTGGGTGAATTTTGTTCCACAGAGGCGAAAGCATTTCAATTTCCACCAATGTTTGTGTGGATTCAAAAGTTCAGGAAAAGCATGAGATACAGTCCTTCTAGAATACCTCCACATGAAAAAAATCTCCATACATTTGGAAAGTGGATATTGTGGAGATGTGCTAGCTTTCCACATGCAGGAGTGGTGGTGAACGTGAGAGAGCATTAAAACATGTCATATCCCAATGTATGAAGTGGTATAATTCAGAGAATACACATGAAATATTTCATCCTTCCCCAACCTGGTGCTCTGGCTGAGGCTAATGGGACAACACTCATTAGCCCAAACCAGTATGGGCAAAGGGCAGGGATGATAGCAGTTGTAGTCCAAAACATCTGGAGGATACCAGGTTGGGAGAAGGCTGGTTATATCCTCACATTTGTATTCGCCCTTAAAGGCATTAAAAGAATACAGTTTCCCTTGTAGTGCAATCCTTGTCTGTTGTTGTTCAGTCGTTAAGTCATGTCCGACTCTTCGTGACCCCATGGACCATAGCACGCCAGGCCTTCCTGTCCTCCGCTCTCTCCCGGAGTGTGCTCAAGTTCATATTCATTGCATCGGTGATGCTATCTAGCCATCTCATCCTCTGCTGTCCCCTTCTCCTTTTGCCTTCAATCTTTCCCAGCATCAGGGTCTTTTCCAGTGAATTTTCTCTTCGCATTAGGTGGCCAAAATATTTGAGCTTCAGCTTCAGTATCTGTCCTTCCAATGAGCACTCAGGGTTGATTTCCTTTAGGATTGACTGATTTGACCACCTTGCAGTCCAGGGGACTCGTAAGAGTCTTCTCCAGCACCACAGTTCGAAAGCATCAATTCTTCAGCGCTCAGCCTTCCTTATACTCCAGCTCTCACAGCCATACGTTGCTACTGGGAAAACCATAGCTTTGATTATATGGACCTTTGTCAGCAAGGTGATGTCTCTGCTTCTTACTATGCATAAGCTATGTTTGCCATAGCTTTCCTCCCAAGGAGCAAGCGTCTTTTAATTTCATGGCTACAGTCACCATCTGCAGTGATCTTGGAGCCCAAGAAAGTAAAATCTGTCACTGCTTCCATTTCTTCCCCTTCTATATGCCAGGAAGTGATGGGGCCAGATGCCATGATCTTAGTTTTTGTAATGTTGAGTTTCAAACCAGCTTTGGCACTCTCCTCTTTCACCCTCAACAAGAGGCTCTTTAGATCCTCTTCACTTTCTGCCATTAGGGTGGTATCATCTGCGTATCTGAGGTTGTTGATATTATAGGGATGTACGAAAGTCACTTACCGTTTCATGGATCTGCTTCATGGTGGGGGGGAGGCGCTCCGTCCCTCCCCCCGGAATCCTGCCCGGCTGGCTCCGCTTCGCGGGGATTCCACGCAGCAGCCGGCCGGCTCCACCCACAGCCGGACATCTGGCAGCTGGGCAGCAGGGACGCAAATGGCGGCGGCTGTAGCCACCGTCGTTTGCATCCCTGTACTTAACTGTGATAGGCTACATAAATATTTACGTAGCCTATCACGGCAAAGTAAAAAAACACGCATACGCAAATGGCGGTGGCGGCTACAGCGGCCGCCATTTGCGTTCACTATTTTTTGCCATTCTAACCTATGTAAATATTTACGTAGGCTAGAACGGCTACAAATAGCGAACGCAAATGGCGGCCGCCATAGCCGCTGCCATTTGCGCATACGCTAGGCCCAGCCAGGAGACCAGCCGCCGCACCCACCGCAACTGCCGCCACCACAACTGCTGCCTTGCCGCCGCACCTGCCGCTGCCGCACCTGCCACCCCCACCCCCACCGCCGCCCCCACTGCCGCCCCCACTGCCCACGCCGCTGCCGCCACAATTTCCACCACCGCCGCACCTTCCGCCGCTGCTGCTGCACCGCACCCGCCGCACCCACCGCCGAAGCCGCCGTCACATCCGCCACATCCACCCCAGGTAAGTGCCGTCCCGGGGGGTTCCGCGGGGCGGGCGGAGGGAGCAGGAGGCTGTTCTGCCACGGATTCCAGGGGGCCGAATGCCAGTGCATTCAGCTTCACTGGAATCCATGGCGGAAATCTCCGCCATCCCTAGTTGATAATTCTCCCAGCAATATTAATTCCGACCTGTGATTCATCCAACCCGGTGTTTCTCATGATGTACTCTGCATATAAGTTAAATAAGCAGGGCGACAATATGCAGCCTTGTCGTACTTCTTACCCAATTTGGAACCAATCGGTTGTTCCATGTCTGGTTCTTACTGTTGTTTCTTGACCCTCGTACAGGTTTCTCAGGAGACAGGTAAGGTGGTCTGGTACTCCCATCTCTTTAAGAATTTGCCACAGTTTGTTGTGATCCACACAATCAAAGGATTTAGCGTAGTCAATGAAGCAGAAATAGATGTTTTTTCTGGAATTCTCTTGCTTTCTCCATGATCCAGCAAATGTTGGCTGGATCTCTAGTTCCTCTGCCTCTTCGAAACCCAGCTTGTACTTCCGGTAGTTCTCGGTTCACATACTGCTGAAGCCTAGCTTGAAGGATTTTGAGCATCACCTTGCTGGCATGTGAAATGAGCGCAATTGTACGATAGTTTGAACACTCTTTGGCATTGCCCTTCTATGGAATTGGAATGTAAACTGACCTTTTCCAGTCTTGTGGCCACTGTTGAGTGTTCCAAATGTGTTGGCATATTGAGTGCAGCACTTTAACAGCATCATCTTTTAGGATTTTAAATAGCTCAGCTGGAATACTGTCATCTCCGCTAGCTTTGTTGTTTAAGGCCCACTTGACTTCACTCTCTAGGATGTCCGGCTCCAGTTCCATGACCGCACTATCATGGCTATCAGGGACATTCAGATCTTTCCTGTATAGTTCTTCTGTGTATTCTTTCCACCTCTTCTTAATCTCATCTGCTTCTGTTAGGTCCCTGCCTTCTTTGTCCTTTATCATGCCCGTCTTTGCACAAAATGTTCCCTTGAGATCTCTGATTTTCTTGAAAAGATCTCTAGTCTTTCCCATTCTATTGTTTTCCTTGATTTCTTTGCATTGTTCATTTAAGAAGGCCTTCTTGTCTCTCCTTGCTATTCTCTGGAACTCTGCATTCAGTTGGATATATCTTCCCCTTTCTCCTTTGCTTTTCACTTCTTTCTTCAGCTACTTGTAAAGCCTCATCAGACAGCCACTTTGCTTTCTTGCATTTCTTTTTCTTTGGGATGGATTTCGTTGCTGCCTCCTGAACAATGTTACAGACCTCCGTCCATAGTTCCTCAGGCATTCTGTCTATCAGGTCTAATCCCTGAAATCTATTCCTCACCTCCACTGTATATTCATAAGGGATATGATTGAGGTCATACCTGAATGGTTTAGTGGTTTTCCCTATGTTCTTCAATCCTTGTCTACTCAGAAATAATTTCCATAGAGTTCAATGGGACTTAATCCCTGGTAAGTGTGTCTAGGATTGGAGAATTAGTCAGGCTGACTGAACTGCAGTAGTAGAATTGTGACATAATCTGGGTTATATGCTTGGCCTTTGTATGTATCTACTGTATGGTTTCTCATGCATGGGATGTATAGACTCCTATGCATGGTGCATGAACATAACCTTTAGAATTACCAAAATGTACTAAGGGTGCAATCCTATGCAAGTTTAGACAGAAAAAGGCCTACAACTCCAGCCAGCATAACTGTTGTAGGCCTTTTTTCTATCTAAACTTGCATAGGATTGCACTAAGTCATGTGACCAAATAAACTCAATAATGTCTATGAGGGTATTCCAATACTGTTTTGATTTAAGTATCTTCAGCAAAATGTACAAGCAGAGAAATGCATGATGAATTAACAGTACATCAAACAGGATTGCCAACTCAGGTCACAATCAGGGCTGTTTGGTTTTACACACAGGTATCAATGGATAGTTCTCTATGACCTCTGTATGTGCTGACTATATCTCGGGATGGACAAATCTGTAAAATTCACTTTCTCTTAGTTTCTCATCTTTCCAATCTTAAAAGTGAGGATTAAAAAAAAAAGTTGCATGAAAGTTTGTATGTATTTTTGTGTGCATTTATCCTAATGGATGCATTTTTTGTAGGCAGTTTTGCTTAATATACACATTTTTGCAAGCAAGTTTCCTAATATAACGCATTTTAATGTTATTTTCACAAACATAAAAAAAACATTTTTGTGTGCACTTTTCACCAATATATGCATTTTTGTATGTGTCTTGTTTATTGGAGAACTCCACTGCAAAATTCATGGAAGTACAAATTGTGAAGGATAAGTGCACATGCAGTTATCCCTTTTCAGTGTGCGAATTGGTTCAAAAGCACAAAATTTGGTATATTCACATTAAAATAAGAACCAAACAAATGTCTTCTCCAACCTTTTTGAGTAACCTTTGTTACGTTGAAAGTGAAATAGGTAGATTATATTTGATTAGAGCCAATGAAGAACAGGGCTCCTGCACCTTTAATTGGGACACCAAGAAGGGACAACTTGTCATGCAGTGGTGAGGAAAGCCACAACTGCTGAAAGTCTCTCTTTTGACAACTGTTAAAGGTACTGGACCCCTGTCCTCCTCTGCACTGAATCTCTCTACAATTGATGCAATAATTAACACTAGCCAAGCAAGGAAACCAAAATTGGAAACATCACCTGGCAACCTTCTGGAGCCATTTGCTCATATGGAACAGATGATCCGTGTGTCTGAATACTCACACAAGGTCCTACTAGACATGGGGACAGAAGGCAGATTCCCCGACATGCTGACCACATAGGATTTGATTTGGGGTCCCACTCTGCACAGGAAGTCAGAGCATTCTAAGCATATGAGGAGTGCAGCACAATTCAGCCAAGCTATCAGTCCCTGACTCTGGTCTCAACAGTGTAAGGGTATTCACTTACTCCACAGTGTGAGGGAGAAGGCTAACTTTTAAATTGGCTTTCCTAACCTGGTGCCTTCCAGATCTTTTGGACTTCAACTCCCATCAGGCCCAACCAGCATGGCCAATGGTCAGCTATGCTGGAGTTGTAGTCCAAAATATGTGGAGGTTACCAGGTTGGGGAGGGCTGTTTTAAATATACCTCTCTCCATGATAAATTCTCTCTTTTCTTACTCTCATGGTGGAAGGCCACATGGTGGAAGGTTTGCACTGATGCTGTAGGGTTAACTTTTCCCTGGAAGGGGGGATGCACTGTAGGATTTTTAAGGGAGCAATCCTATGGCTGCTAGTCAGCAGCTAGCTGGCCATAGGATATCTGGCTTTCCGGGAACCAACCTCAGAGTCTGCGCTCAAAGGTCGGTTCCTGGAGAACCATCCTTCCCCCCTTCTGCACTGCCTTGCAGGCAGCATGGAACAGCCCCATGCTCTGCATTCCAAAGAGGAGCACAGAGCAGCCAAAACGGACCATTCCGGGGGGCGTTCCGGGGTGGGGAAGGCAGAAAAGCCGGTACGACACATCCAGTCGTACCTCCTCCCCCGCTCTGCCTTCCCTCAGCTAGACAGACGAAATCAGCTGTCTAGCCAAAAATGCAGGGCAGGAGAAGTGAGGAGGGAATGATCCCCTCCGTGTTTCTCCTGCTCCGCACTGGATAGGTGGTCACCTCCAAGTTCAGAGGCGGCTGCCTATCCCCATAGGATTGCGCCCTAAAGGTAGATTTGCATTAATTTTCAAAGTCTTCAATGAACAGGTCATCTTTTTACTTTCACTTTAAAATTGCAACATTACCATTGAAGAACTGCTTTTGTGCCAAACCCATTTCCAGACACAGAAGTAATATTTCATTGCGTGATGACCCTGGATGATTAGTCGAAAGGCTTCCGTGATGAATAGCACTGAGATTGCAAATGTCATCATTTATGTTCCTCTGGCTCACAGACTTTGATGTCTCTGGTGCTTTCTACACATGATATTGTTTGGTGAGAAATGTCCCTCAAGGAAGAATGCAAAAATGGCCCTGCATTTCCTAACTTAACTTTCATTCCAATCTCTATCTTCAAGGGGGATATTGCACTAGAGGTGTACAAAATTATGGATGGTGTGGAGAATGTGGATATGGAGACTTTTTTCCTCCTCTCACATAATACTAGAATCTGAGGTCATCCCATGAACCTGGTTGGTGGGAGATTCAGGACAGATAAAAGGAGGTACTTCTTCACGCAGTGCATAGTTAAACTATGGAATTCACTACCACAGGGTGTTGTGATGACCACCAACTTGGATGGCTTTAAAAGGGAGTTAGACAAATTCCTGGAGGAGAAGTCTATCAATGGCTAGTAGGCTTGAGGGCTATGTGCTACCTCCAGTATCAGAGGAAATATGCCTATGTACACCAGTTGCTGGGGAACATGGGTGGGAGGGTGCTGTTGCACTCATGCCCTGTTTGTGGGTTCCTAGTCAACAGCTGGTTGGCCATTGTGTGAACAGAATGCTGGACTAGATGGACCCTTTGTCTGACCCTGCAGGGCTCTTCTTATGTTCTAATGCAGTACATTGTATTTGACAACAAGGCCGGCCCTGCCATTAGGCAAAGTGAGGCAGTGAGGCAGCCACTTCAGGTGGCAGATACTGACAGGCAAGGAGCAGACAAAACTGTGTGTGCCACATGGCCTGACCTGCAACCGCTAAGCTAGCCTGCTTCCCTCAGGTATGGTGGAGTATGCTGTCCCATCACCAGTGTTGAAGAAAGATTCAACAGCCAGTCTGGTTGGTTTTATTACATGCAGTGGAGAAAGGCATCATCTTGTTCTTCACCTCAGGTAGCATAATGTCTTGGATAAGGCCTGTTTGGCATCTTTCCATGTACCCCCACCCCCTAAAAATGGGTGTAGGATTTGAGCTGGCATTTGAACTCCAAACTGAGAATTATGTCATTGTATGCACTATAATTTGGTATTTCAAACATCAAGGCAGATATTACACTCCAATGTATTTTACATCTTTCCTCCAGCCTGTAAACTGTTAGGAATGTTTTGAATGTCCTGCCAATGTTTTTAACTTTGAAGGAAGAATTATGTCCTGAATTACATCCTCCCACTTTCATTCCACCATTTTAGTCTTCAAAGTGCATTGTAACAATATTTTTCACTTTGTTTCCCATTTTGGAAATGGGGGTCAAGTTGGTATTTGAACCTGAACTATAGAATTGTGTCCTGAATATGCATACCAAATTTCATTCCAATATCTCAACCTTCTATGAAGATTTTACATTACAAACAACTATATAAATACATGGAATGCCAAAGGGACAGGTTAAACCAAAGACCTAAAACAAAACCAAAGGATTTCTTTTATGGTTTGGCCGATTGCTCAAAGTTGTTTTTAGATATATGCTGTCATTGTGTATACTGTCCATTTGTGTGTTTCTTATATTTTTAAATTTTGCATATTGTATTTTTAATGTTTTAACCTTTGTAAACCTCCCAGAGAGCTTTGGCTGTGGGTTGGTATAGAAATGCTAATAATAATAATAATAATAATAATAATAATAATAATAATAAATTTTGCTTGGCCAATTATTATCCAGCAATAATGCCCTATTTTTATTTTTATTTTAATTAGGCCAGCTTTAAAGGTCAGACTCTCCCAAGATGGCATACATAATAATACCAAACAGTAAAACTCCATGAAAACAGCCATTACAAGTAAAACCAAGTGCCCAAAAATACTGTTCAAGAAAAAGCCAATGAGAATAAGTGGGTCTTCAGAGCTTTCCTAAAGGCCTGCCAAGAAGGGGCCTGTCTAAACCCCTGATGGAAGCCATTCCAGGCCAGGGGCGGAGGAGACAACACAGTGTTGGTCTTTCTCCAGGATGGCTGTCTTCAGCTAACTTTAAATAGCTTTTTTAATGGAAACTATAACAGCTAGAGCAAGGAACACACACACACACACACCAAGGAAGTAGCTATTGACTGTTGTCACTGTTGACAACACACTGAATTCTGAAATTTAAGGAAAATCCCTATTTGGGGGAAGTTTTTCGAAAGGGCAGTGATACTGCCATATATGTATTTATTCTATCAGACTATTTGTAGTTCAAAGTTAAGCAGATCTAACCATTAATTTTTAAACCGAACTGCCCTTTTTTCTTCCTTGAAAATGAAGATGAGCATGTTTTGGAAATGCTTTTAATGTCATGAGATGCATATTTGTATTAAAAGTGGTTTCTTCTTGTTGTTTTGTGTCTCTTTTTGGACTAAAATACTAGCCACATTTATCCCCATATCCATCTCTCTGTGCTATTTATTTATTAAATGTGCACCCTGCCCTTCCTCTAAATTATTTGGGGAAGAGGGGGGTACTCATGGGTGCTACCCCATTTGATCTTCATGACAAGTTCTTCCAAGTCCATGAGGTCAAAAGCTAGTGACTTAGCCAAGGCTACCCAGTGATCTTCATAAATGGAGGAAGGATTATTCATCCACATTCAACCATGTACCACACCAGCTTTCAGTGTTTTAGTTCGTACATACTAGGGCATTATCTAGAATTTGGGAGGATCTGAAGGCAGTACCATCCCACCCCCAAAACAAGCTGGGGAAGGAGAACCCGTATGTCTTTCCCTTCTTCAAACAGCTGGAGAGAGGGAAGGGAAGCAGTGTGTGCTGCACCTGTGGCACCCATGGCCACACTGGGCCTCTGGGACTACCTGCCATCTCTTCTTCTGCAGGAGACACATGTAACACACAGGCGTCCAGTATGCCAAAGTTCTTGCCATCAGGAAGACCTCCCTATGAGTACTGCTAGATCTTGCAGTACTAACTGGCAAACCTTTCAGGGGGAGATTGACATTTCCGTGAGGTCGTATTTGACCAGAGGGTGCAGCTGAGCGAGGAGAGGGGAGAGGGTCTCTTTGATCATGGGGCCCCTTTTGTGAAGTTCTCTCCCCAGAGAGGCTCAGCTGGTGCCAATACTCTTCCCTTTTCATGGCCAGGTGAAGAACGTTTTATTCCCTAGGCCTTTAAAACTGTGTTTATACCAAGTGCAGTTTTAATAATTGTTTTAAGATAATGATATATGTTTATGATAGTTCATTATTTATAGGTCCCTTTGTAAACTGTCCTGGAAATACTGTTGAAGGGCAGTATAGAAACTAATACAGCAATAAATAAATGGTTTTCCATGCACCCTAGTATATTTTGTTCTAAGTATATTGAATGGCTGCACCTTGTAGCATGTTCTCTATCTAGTTAAGACACAGGGTTGGATCCCACGTTCCTTTCCACCATTGGGAGTGTCCCTTGAGTAGAGTTCCATTCACAGGACACTCCTGCCAACAGAAAGGGGAGAGGAGACATTTACTGATTACCCCCATGTACCGCTTGGATATGTTTTTGTGAGGACTGGGGTCCCTCCAGAAGAGTGGGAGGCATGGGGAGGCTTCAGGGCAAATCAGCAAGAACTGCATTCCCCGCTCTGTCAGTGGGATCCTCTGCTGGATCACAAGCCCATCCAGGAACAGAAGGAGCCTTCGGTTTGCAAAAGGGAACTCAGGATCCAAGCCAATATGCCTGTTTAGCCTTCCAGCAGTATAATTCTTAAAAATGCAATTTAGTATACAGTCAGGACAATTTGTCCCAAACCTATGAAATCTTGGATGAAGAATCTACCTGGTGAAGACTGTAAGCTGGCCAAATTCTAGAAAATTCCAATAAAAAGTGGCTACTGGGTAGTCATGTTATGCAATACAGATCATCTGAACAGTCTGAAGCAACTTCAGGTGGCGGGAAGCGTGGGAGATCATCCCAGCAAGAGGCTCCTGCAGTCTTAACAATGGCCACAACATGACAAAAGGTTGCCCCCAAACTATGGAATGTGCTGCATCAAGAACGACAATTGGCCCCCACTCTCTTAGGTTTTAGGAAGGGTGTGAAGATGCATCTCTGCAGTTTAGCCTTTTAAATTGTGCAGGTTTTAAAATGTTTTTACTATTTTTATAATATTCCTGTTCTTATCAGTGCAAGGTTTTGTTTTAAATGGTTGTATGCTGCCTTCAAGGCTTTTCAGCAGATAAGGTAGCATATAAATGAAAATAAATAAATAAATAAATAAATAAATAAATGGCTGCATCATCTGGACTGCTCATTAAGTATGAGGGAATGGGGCATAGCAATTCTGCTGCAAATGGCTCATTTGGAAGCACTCGAAAAGAACACATGCACACACATAGAAGGCTCAAGTCAGCTGCCTGCATTTTGGAATCTCCTTGGGGGTATGGCTATGGGGATGGTCATGATGAGTGCTTGCCTAATATTAGGGAGTATTATTTAAAGGGGGTGCCTTTTGTATCCACGGAATTTTGCAGCCACAATCCAGGACTGTGACTTGCTAACCCTTGTCCGCCAACAGCAACAATAAGATGCTTACACCCAAGCACAGATTCAAGCACTGGCAGAAGATGACAATCTTCCTGTGGGCAATTATCTGATGGACTTCTATATATGCATTCTTGTCTGTATAGCTCTGGTTGTTGTTGTTGTTCAGTCGTTAAGTCGTGTCCGACTCTTCGTGACCCCATGGACGCCAGGCCTTCCTGTCCTCCGCTCTCTCCCGGAGCGTGCTCAAGTTCATTTATCTCTGGTAGTCTCATTCATTTCCAGGTTTTCACCTGTGTCATGATGCCCCCACCCCTCAGCAGGCCACTTTGGACTCTTTAAAACACTCCATCAACTAACCAGGGATTTCTGGTGGTCATGCATGAGGGAGGACACACAGTGTTATGTTACCACCTGTGAAATGTGTGCCCATGTGAAGGATCACTCTGGGCAACCCATAGGCCTGTTTCATCCCTTGCCTATTCCAGATGGACCCTAGAAAACTGTACGCCTGGACTTGATTCCAGAGCTACTTCTGTCTCAACAATACATAGCCATCCTAGCGGTAGTTGATTCCTTCACCCAAACATCTCATTTTGAACTGTGCACATGCTCATCTTCACCAGGGGAGTAAATGCAACTTTACCTTCAATGTATATTCTGACTATGAGGGCTCCTGCTATTATGACTATAAGGTGTCCTCTGATTAAGGACTCCCATTTTTGGCCCAGTTTTAGAAAGCACTATTTCAGGCATTGCATGTAGGAGTACACCTCTCTTCTGCTGAAAATCAAACTCTGGAACAGTATCTGCTTTGTTATACAACCCATCAGTAAGATAGTTGGGCCTCACTATTACTCCTGGCTGAGTTTGCCCAATGACAATGTTCATGCACCCACGTAATATAGCTCATACTTCCCAAATTATGGTTTCCACCCCTGGTACTTCCCTAATCCCTGCTGCCCATGTAGTGCTGTACCAGCAGCTGACCAATCCCTAGAAGAGTCTTAGAGAAGTATTGGGACAAGCAAAACAACATATAACACCAAGGCTGATAAGAAGCAATGGCAAAGACAACTCTCTAAATAGGAGATCATCCCAGCAAGAGGCTCCTGCAGTCTTAACAAGGGCCACAACATGACAACATGAAACTTCAGCTCTCCACCAAGTACCTCAAAATTGTGTGCCCCTGTTGAAAGCTGGGTTATCAATTCCTGGGACTTTCCCCCATAACCTGCATCATGAATCCTGTGGCTTTCCATCTCCACTTTCCCAGCTCCATTATTATTATTTCCCAGCTCCATTATTATTGTATTAGTTCACTTCACAGTTGACTGAGACTCACATCAGTATCAATCACACACCCACCCCATAATACAAATAGATGGAGACAAGGAGTTTGAGGTGCAGGATATTCTGGACAGCTGGGTAATGCGGGGGTGGCTCCAATATCTAGTTGTTTGGAAAGCTTATGGCCAGGAAGAGTGTTCATGGGAGCTCACCATCCATGTCCAAGCACTTCAACTCATCCAGAAATTTCACAAATAATACCCATCAAAGCCTGGACCAAGTCATCTGCAGAGGGGCATGCCTGAGGAGAGGGATGCTATCATATCCCCTACTTTTGATGCTCCACAGTACCCTGAGGAGAATTTAGATTCAGATAGCTTACAGGTAATCCCATTGCAGGGGAAGTCCACAGCATCCTTCTTTCCCTGCAGTTTCCCCAGTTCCTCAGCCACCAGGAGATCAGATTTAGGGATGTACGAATTACTTACCTGCCATTCTGGGGGGGGGTCTGCAGGGGGGGAAGCGATCAGTCCTTCCCCCCAGAATCTTCACCAGCCAGCTTCGCTCTGAGGCAATTCCGCGGAACCGATGGCCGGCTCCAAAGCCCCGGCGATACGGCCACTATTGCCATATTGCTGGCTGGACTGATGTACTGCAGACGCAAATGGTGCCTGGCATAGCGGACGCCATTTGCGTCCCTGCTCTTTGACATGATAGGCTACCTAAATCTTTATGTAGCCTATTGCGCAAAGGAACAGGGACACAAATACACCATTTGCATCCCTGTTTTTTCACGGAATAGGCTATGTAAAGATTTATGTAGCCTATCATGGCCAAAGGCAGGGATGCAAATTGCGTCCGCTACACCAGACGCCATTTGTGTCCACAGACCGGCCACGACCAGAAGTCCAGCAGCAGCCAGAGCCAGCCGGTGGCTCCGCAGACTCCCCGCAGAGCATAGCCAGTCGGGGAGGATTCCGGGGGGGGGACCATATCGCCTCCCCCCGCCTGCAGACACCCCCCCCCACGGACCCCAGGTAAGGGGATCCATACATCCCTACTCAGTTGACTGCAGATCTTTGCAGGAACAAGAGCTCCTTATGGGAGAACCTTCCAGTCAGCACAGCACTCTCCAGGGTCCTGATTTGTCTCTAGCTTTGCCTCCAGCTATGACTCCAGACTTGTCTGATGTCGATACTGCCTTGCTCAGAGTGACCCAACAGACAGTGAACACTGTGTGCAGACCGCTTCCCTCATGCCTGACACTGAGCCAGGAAACCCCATTCTTAAAGATTCAGGGGAAACATTCAAAACAAATGGCCCTCCTTTCATCCAGTTGATGAGAACATCTCCATCCTCCTCTTTCAATTCTATCCCATGTGGCACAAACAAGTGCTTGTACTTGGAATTTGGTGAGTCTGTAATGGGAGATGGAATGTCAAGATCATGTGAGTACTGGAAAAGGCTGCCTCACACCAAAGTCCCCAATTCTTATTCAAATGTAAGAGGTGGTTTAGCCCCACAACTGCCAGAAGTCCCAGCACATCCTCAGAAGTCCACTTCTGGAATTTCTGCCCCGGGGATCATGTGACTTCTCTATTAATTTGTCAGTTCAGCCCCTTCCATACATATGGGGGACTGAACCATAGAATAGTAGGGTTGGAAGGGGCCTACAAGACCATTGAGTCCAACCCCCAATTGACTGGAAGCAATTAGATACAGGGGTTCAGGCTAAGGCAGGAGTGAACAACATAGCAGTCAGAGGTGAAAACTAGGGGTGCTGGAGAAATCTGCTGTGTACTCCAATGAAACCGGATTCTCAAGAAAAGGCAAGAATAGCTAATGGTCCTGTTTTGTCTCTAGCTTTGCCTCTAGCTATGACTCCAGATTTGTCTAATGTTGCCATTAGCCTATCATGGGAAAATTACATCCATAACTGGCGTATTTTACAATTAGAGAAAATTGTTAAGAAAATTGGGAGGGAGTCAAACTTACTTTTCAAGGGTTATGGGGAGAGCAATCCTATGGCCCCTAGACAGAGTCAGGGGGGGCATAGGATATTTGGGATTCCTGGATCCAAGTTTGGAGACAGTGCTCCAACCTCAGACCCAGGAGTCTGATCTCCCCCCCCTTCCCTCCCCCCCTCACAGCTGGCATGCAGTGAACTGTGCCGGCCACCTCTATGAGCTCACAAATGTGAGCTCAGAGAGAAGGGAAAGGGGGTATGCCAGTGGGTGGGGAGAGGAGGGAAGTGGGGATACGAGCGATTCCCAGTCTTCCCCAGCCTCCATCCCTCCCCCTCCCCAGCATCTCAGCTAGATGGGCAAAAATGCCCGTCTAGCTAAACTGCAGAGCAGAAAGCACAGCGCACCTCCACTCTGCTTTGGATACCCGTAAGCCTATGAGTTCAGAGGCTTACAAGTATCAAGGGTGGATCCAATAAGATTGTGCCCTAAGTCTTGTAGGGCAAGTCTATAATGTATGTCTGCTCAGAAGTAAATCTCACTGTGTTCAGTGGGGTGTACTCCCACAAAATTTTGTATAGTCTAACGGTTATCCAAAGCTAACTTGAATCTCAAGCCCTTCTACCAGTCAGCAATCACTCATTCTAGATACTTTGCATAATGTTAGAACTGTTTCTACTTTAGCATGAGCTTCTGATTACTGTTGCTTTAATTGATAATGGGTTTTTAAAAAAAAGATATGGAAATGGGGTAGTAAATTGGAAGTGATTCACTGATTACATGTATGCGCTTTGCTCTTTGCCACAAAAACTCTGTTGTGTTGGTCCGTCTGGCTGGAAGGATTGTCAAAGGAAACAGCGTATAGTTATTAGACTTCAGTGAAGCTACAGCCAAATCCCGACTGTGTGAAGCTTATAGAACTCCTGGTTGTTCCGTAGAGGTTGCTGGTGGTGAAATTCTGCTGTGAACTCCATGCTCCAGACCTTGAAGATGTATTTATTAATTTAATTTAATTTTTATTTTTATCTTAAATGTGTATACACCACCTTTAAGAGGGTCCTACAGCCCTCGAGGCAGTTCACACAGCATTATTATAAATGAGGAAGACACTATAGGAACCACAAAGCATCCCATCCGCAAACAAACAGTAGAAGAAGCCAAAAATATTTTTAAAAACCTGAGCCAATTTACAAATGTATGGAAAATAATTACAGTGACAAGTCACAAAATAGTGCTGAAGATACCAGAAACATCCTGAATGCTCTCTCCAAGCAAAATGCTTTCTTTGGAACAAAGTTTGCATGTTGGGAGATTGTAGAGGAATAGATTTTTTTTCCCCCATACCATTTGTTAGCATGACTGTTCAGCAACTGATTATGAAGTCAAACCTGAAGTCACTCGTTTCTGCTCCAGTGTGAAGACCTAAATTCCTCTTGCTACTCGGAATATTCAAGAGGAGGGGCACCTGTCTGGTAATAAAGAAGCATGCACTGAATGTATAAACACGATACCTGGAGAAAATTGCTTAACATAAAAAAAAAATTAAAGTCTCCCAAAAAGGAATGAAGCAAATTGTGCTTCTGAAAATCAGAATGGGGAAAAATAAACCTGTCTGATGGCTAGGGTGACCTGCAGAGACATAAAAGAATACAGCAAATAGCAAGGATGGTAAAATTTCTATAGATATTTGCTAACTTCCTGGAAGGAACTGGACAGGAACAGTCATAAATAATAATCCTATATAATATGATTTAGGATCCAGAAGAATATAATGAGAACAGGCCTGGATCCTCTTCTAGCAGCTGA
Source organism: Heloderma suspectum (assembly GCF_057233095.1). Lineage (NCBI taxonomy): Eukaryota > Metazoa > Chordata > Lepidosauria > Squamata > Helodermatidae > Heloderma > Heloderma suspectum. Next base: position 235,592,241 of record NC_139459.1, on the reverse strand, counting down.
ATTCCTTTTAAAGCCACAGAATAATATTTTAAGTGATTTGTATGTAGCACAGCAAGCTGTTTAAATACATTGGAATCCCTGTGCTTGTATCCCAAATCTACTTTGAAAGCAACATCTTGGGTAATTTTAATTGCAAATCCTGGGATCTCACAGCCCATGGACAGTTGTCATATAGGAACACTATATGTCTGTCAGTGAATGTAAAAAATGGCCTTACCTCACCCTTTAAATCAGGGTGCACAACCCACGGCCCCCTCAAGTCCTGCTGTGCAGCCCTCAAGGCCCCTAGCCACTCCTGCTGCAGCAGCAAAAGCATCCACACTGCCATTGGAGGGATACTCACTAGGAGAGGTGAAAGCTTCTCCCAATTCCCAGTGACCCCACCTCTGACAGCACTGTTTTTCCATCCCTACTAGTAGCAGAGAAATCATAATCTCACCGGAAATCACTGGGATTCTGCTTTTAGAAGAACATGCCCATGAAGAGCCACCTTGGCCCATCCAAGGAGGAAGCCTCTATGGGCTTGAGAGCATTGGGCAACAGCTTTTGCTGGGACCAGAGAGTCTACTTGGTTGTAGGGATTATTGACCTCCTTGGACTTTCTAGCATTTGGGAGACTGGGCCTTTTCCACCCAATAACTTTAGCATTCAGTGCCTCCTTTCTCTGATTCCAAATCCAGGGGTTTCAGTCATGGATGGGCATGGAAGCACACACCTTCCTTTTGGAACTTGTGAGCAAGTCTGGCAGAGGCAGCAGCCTTCGATGCTTGCCCCTTTGTGATGGCAACCTGGCTAGCCCATAGAATCATAGAATAGTAGGGTTGGAAGGGGCCTACAAGGCCATCGAGTCCAACCCCCTTCTCAATGCAGGAATCCAAGTCAGAGCATCCCTGACAGATGGCTGTCCATAAGCTGGAGTAGTGCAGTCTATGAATATGTTCATACAACTGGCATTCTCATAAGCCCTATTCAGGCATTATTAAACTGAGCTCACTAAACACATGACGAGAAGGAGCACTCTAGCCCTGCCACCTCCTCATGTGTTTGTGTCATCCTGGACTCGTGGAGGGTGATGGTGTGAAGAGGACAGCTTCCTGTATACATCGAGACTCTCCACACAGTTCAGCACCCTGTTTTTCCAGGGTTCTTCTTAATCACATGGACAGCCCCACATAAACAGGAGGCTCACCTCTTCAGCTTGTTGCCCTCCACGAATACAGGGTGATAGAAATGCGCAAAGAGTGGGTGGGGCTGGAGTGCTCCCTCTCCTCATGTGTTTAGTGAACTCAGTTTTAAAATGCCTGAACAGGGCTATATTGTCATGAAAATGTACCATACGCTGGCTTGATTGTATAAATTAGTCTGTGAATCAGCAAGTTATGCCTATTCATCAGATGAGTGTATGTCAGTCAGCCAGCTGATAGGCTTACCATGTATAAAATTATTGTAAACCAGTGATCAGAATTCACCCTGGATTCTGCAGTCTCTCCTATCTTAAATAGGGACTTGCTTGCAAGAAACAAGCTGGAAGTCTTCAAAATGTCAGCCATCCATTTTGCTGTTCAATCACGTTTCTAACAGTTCCGTGGATGGTGAGTAGAAATTGCTTAACTCGGTGCCTAGATTGTTTTAAGGCAGCAGAAGTGGAGTTCCATTTTTGTCACTGAACATGACAGTGTGTCATGGCTGTGCCCAGTTTCAGATAAGCAGAGGAAGCACTTTCTTGGGTTAAAGTCTCCCAGGAACCCCTGTCGCTCTTGCCTTGTACCCAAGAGCTAACCATATGATCCAGTGACTGCTGCCACTTCCTAATAGAAAGACAGGTTGAGGGAAGAATTGGAGATATGCTTCACTGATAATTTCTTCTCATTACCCCGATAACTGTCATTCAGCTTGTTCTCCTAGATTCTTTTGACTTCCAGGTTCACTGTTTTGGATCAGTTATGAAATAAATGGAATGGAAAGAGCCAGATGGGGAGAAATGAGATTTTAAAATTGAGTTAAACACCTAATCATGCAGGAAACACTGTTCTCCCCCCCTATTTCAATCATGCAATATTGATTACTCAGCACTTTCTGTCTCATAGGTGAATGTGCTGGCGGGCTCGATTTGGAAGCATGTAAATCAGTTTCCCCAACCTGGTGCCCTCCAGATGTGTTAGATTTCTGAATTAGGGGAGTTGCGGTCCAGCACATCTGGAAGACGCCTAGGGTCGGATCCAGCTTCATTGTTGCACCCATGGAATGGATACCGCAGATGGAATGGGACTCTGCATCCTCTCTTCCGCTCTGCAGCCCCCCATGAGCCTTCCAAATCTCCTGCCGGGAGTTCCCCAACCCTCTGGAACAATTTGGAAGGCGCACCAGGGGGTGCATGGAGGAGGAGAGTACAGTCCCATTCTGCTAGTGGTATCCACAGGTGCAACAATGACATTGGATCCAACCCCAGGTTGGGGACAGCTGATAGAAATGACATGGGAGTGCTTTCTTTGTTAGATCTGGGATGGCTCATTCATACATGCGGACCATCATGAGGACTGAGCCACACGGTGTGGTGGTTAGATTTCGAACTAGGACCAGAGAGATCCTGCGTCAGATCCCCAGTCAGTGTGAAGCTGACTTTGGACCACTTACTGTCCCTCAGCCTAACCTACACCATCAGGTTGTTGTGATGATAAAATGAGGGCAGGGAGGAATCTTGTATGCTGCCCTGAGCTCCTTGGAGGAAGACCAGGATTAAAATGATTGATTGATTTGATTTGTATCCTGCCTTTCTACCAAGAAAATGGCACTTAAGGTGACTTACAATCATAGATAAATAAAACTTATTAAAATGATAGTAAAACAAATACATTAAAACACAAGTAAAATACAAGAACAGAATAAAAACAGCACCCAACCTTATGTTTCAGAGTTGGTGGACTGCACTCCACAGATTCAAATGGGCTCTGCTTCCAAACAAACTTACAGGTTTTATTTAAACAACTCTTATACAGAGCTCTCTCAAGCTGTGGCCACTCTCTCAGGCTGGAAGCAGTGGGTGTTGCCCTTAACCACTTCCTGGTTCCTCCCAGGAAGCCCAACCCATTCAGGCTGAATCCATCAGTTCTTTCATATTCTCACAGCTTACACCCAAAGGCCTTCTTGAATAAAGAGGTCTTTGCCTGCCGTAGGAAGGACAGCAGAGAGGGAATGAACCTAGCCTCCCTTGGGAGGGAGTTCCTCAGCCAGGGTGCAGCCACCAAGAAGGCCCCCTCTCTTGTCGCCACCAAATGTGCCTCTGAAGGCAGCAGTACTGAATGAAGGGCCTCTCCTGAGGATCTTAAGATCCAGGCAGGCTCATATGGGAGAAGGCGGTCTTTCAGGTCCAAAGCCATATAGGGCTTTATAGGTCATAACCAGTACTTTGAATTGTGCCCAGAAACAGACTGGTAGCCAGTGAAGCTGCTGGAACAAGGGATCACATGGTCCTTGTAGCCTGCCCTGGTCAACAGTCTGGCTCCAGCATTCTGGACCAGCTGAAATGTCCTCTCTGAAATAGGGTAGTATGGGTTCAGCGGGTTGCTGAGGAGGTAAGGTGGAATTGATTAAAATTAGGAGGAGGCAGCCTATGTGAGTGAAAGCTATAAGGGGAGAAAAGGGACAAGAACATCACCTTTGACAAGCTTCATTCTACCTTATCAGGATCTAACCTGATGTTATCCACACAGGCCAAAGCAACACTTCTTTTAAAGCAAAGATCTCATCTGGGCCTTTGGCATGCATACCTCGTACATAGATCTATTGAGTGGTTTACAGCAATAGCCACTTAGTGCATAGAGCTAGAAATTAGAGGTGCTCCTGAGGTATAATCAATTTGGTCTGGAACAAAGGGGAGGAAGTAAATTCCCTCCACTCTAAGCAGCACTCTTGACACCTAGCCTGTGAACTAGAGATCTACGAGAACTTTGTTTCAGAATGTTTTTAATCAGGGTTTACCCAGTTTGAGCCACCCAAAATGAACACAGACTCAAACGCAATCTGGGAAGTCCATACATTTCCAAACTTGCAATGTGACTTGCTGACCCACAAAATCCCATTCAACAGCATGTGTACATTTGAAAACTGCACATTTAAAATGCATACTTCTGAAAAATACACACAAACACACTTTAATCAATGGGAGAAGAACATGTACATTTCAAAGATGCACTCAGTTTATGTGTACATTTGGAAAAATATGCACAAAAATACACATGGATTTCATGTGAAAAGAAAAAGCAAAGATCATCTGATATGAACAAAAGACAGAATGAGCTTTGAGGTAGCATTTGGAGAACTTGGACATGCTCAAGTTTGCTTGTATGCACATCTCTATTGTGAACCAATTTATTCTCCATAGAACACTGAATTGCATGTGCGACAGAAACAAAACTCTCAAAATGTGATAGAAACAAAACTCTCTAAAGCTCTTTCTCTACCAGCACCTCTTGGTGACTTTTATCAACAATGGTGACAGTTGCCTCTCAACCACCCTGTGTCAGTGGGAACTCTTGTACCAATTCCTCTTTATTCCTGTGTGTGTACTTTATGCCATGAACCCATCCCACTCCTCACCAGATAAATTAGAGGCCACCCTTCTTCCCGAAATAAAAAACAGAAGTGGCAGGATAGTAAAGGAATAAGCAGTGGTACAGATTTTTCAATAGGATCTAAGTTGTACACCACTATGATTATCATGAATATTCTTTTAAAATGTATCCCTCATGAAAGATGCTAATTATTCACCAACTGCAGCTTGGCTGACTGGCTGCTAAATACATTACTGTGTGTAAGAATGCTTCTGGCAGGCTTCTGCTCTCTGTGATAGTAGCTAGGGAAATAAAAGATGGAGCACAGTTTTTATAAAGAAGCAATTAGCCTTGGTTCAATGTAGGCCTGAGATATTCCAGTGGGAGTTCTTCATATTCTAGCATTGATTGTTATCATTAGCATAAGACACTGTATTGCACTGTGTATTATTATTATTATTATTATTATTATTATTATTATTACCTGACCAGCTACGACTTAACTCAATAGTACGAAAATCTAATTTTGTAATTTAACATATTCTATTTATCATCCTGGCTTGTGCAGCTTTAATGCTATCAAGAAGTAGTGTGTTGCTATTGTTGTTTTTAAATGAATGACTCTGGTTCCATGTGTGCCACTTTGACCACACAGATATTTTTAAACTCTGAAAATATTTCAAGCTGCAATCATATGCACATGTACTTGGGACCATAGAATCATAGAACCATACAACAGTAGGGTTGGAAGGAGTTTACAACACCATCGAGTCCAACCCCCTGCTCAATGCAGGAATCCAGGACAAAGCATCTCTGACAGATGGCTGTCCAGCCTCATCTTGAAGGCCTCCAGTGTGGGAGAGCCCACTACCTCCCTAGGTAATTGATTCCATTGTTGTATTGCTCTAACAGGCAGGAAGTTTTTCCTGATGTTTAGCTGGAATCTGGCTTCCTGTAACTTGAGACCATTATTCCGTGTCCTGTATTCTGCATGATCGAGAAGAGATCCTTGTCTTCCTCTCTGTGACAGCCTTTCAAGTACTTGAAGAGAGCTATCATATCTCCCCTCAGTCTTCTCTTCTCAAGGCTAAACATGCCCGTTCTTTCAGTCTCTCCTCAGAGGGCTTTGTTTCCAGTCCCCTGATCATCTTTGTTGCCCTCCTCTGAACCCTCTCCAGTTTGTCTGCATCCTTCTTCAAGTGTGGTGCCCAGAACTGGACACGGTACTCCAGATGAGGCCTAACCAATGCTGAGTAGAGGGGAACTAGTACTTCACAGGATTTGGAAGCGATATTTCTGTTAATACAGCCCAAAATAGCATTTCCCTTTTTTGCAGCCACATCACACTGTGGGCTCATATTCAGCTTGTGATCTACAACAATTCCAAGATCCTTCTCGCTTGTAGTGTTGTTAAGCCACGTGTCCCCCATCTTGTAACTGTGCATTTGGTTTCTTTTTCCTAGGTGCAGAACTTGGCATTTCTCCCTATTAAATGTCATTCTGTTGTTTTCTGCCCAGCGCTCCAGCCTATCAAGATCACTTAGAATTTTGTTTCTGTCTTCCAGGGTATTCGCTATCCTGCCCAATTTTGTGTCATCTGAAAATCTGATAAGTATTCCCTGCACCTCCTCCTCCAAGTCATTAATAAAAATGTTGAAGAGCACTGAGCCCAGGACTGAGCCCTGCGGTACCCTGCTTGTTACCTTTCCCCAGTTTGAGAAGATCCTATTGATAAACACTCTTTGTGTCCGATACTGTAGGCAGCTGTGGATCCACCTGATAGTCGTTTCATCTAGCCCACTTCGAGCTAGTTTGCTCATCAGGATATCATGGGGCACTTTGTCAAAAGTTTTGTTGAAGTCGAGGTATATTATGTCCACAGCATTCCCACAGTGCACTAGGGAGGTTACCTGATCAAAAAATGAGATCAGAATCATTTGGCAGGATTTGTTCTTGACAAATCCATGTTGGCTTTGAGTAATCACTGCATTGTTTTCAAGCTGCTTACAGATGGATTGCTTGATAATCTGCTCTAGATTTTCCCTGGGATTGATGTCAGACTGACTGGTCTGTAGTTCCCAGGTTCCTCCTTTTTGCCTGTTTTGAAGATAGGGACCACATTAGCCCTCCTCCAGTCATCTGGCACTTCACCCGTCCTCTGTGATTTCTCAAAGATATTAGACAGTGGTTCTGAGAGTTCTTCTATCAGTTCCTTTATGACTCTAGGATGCAGTTCATCTGGCCCTGGAGATTTGAACTCATTCAAAGTAATTAGGTGTTCCTTGACCATATGTGCAAGGGACCAAGGTGCATTTAACTCAGGTATGAGGCAACTTCTGTTGGGTCAAGGGACACTTGTTATGTTGAGCAACCAGTTGAGGGCTGCATGTCCAAAGTAAAAAAAGAAGAAGAAGTAGGGGTAGGCAAAGAATGAATCCATCTTCGTTTTTCTGTTTCATTAATTCATTTTCTTAATACATTTTCTTTCTTTACTTATTTCTCTTTAGTTGTTCTTTATTCCCCCCCCCCACACACACACACACAATCCCCCACAAGGAGGGAAGCCTGGCGGAAGGAACATGCTACCAAAACACTTCCTGGGATGGGTTCTGCAGCCTCTTTCTCTGTGTGCCATTTTTGGTGGTGTTTTCTGTAGCAGTAGCAGGGGAATGCAGAGAAGCTGAACAAATGGTCATGATTTAACTCAATAGAACTTACTTCAAAAGTAAACATGCATAGGACTTACTGCAAAAGTAAACCGCATTTCACATCATGTTTGGTAAGGCACCCAGAGCTTTGAAAATATTTGATCATGTCATTTACTATCACAGCATTTTGATCAGCAGTCCCAATACTTAAGGATTTTTCTTTCCCTAGAGAATGATAAATGTTTCAAATGCTAAGTAATATTTTGGTGAATGTGATTAATCATCTCCTGACAATTGCAAGCTCTGGGTTATTTGAGAGTTCTCTAACCCTCAAACAATCCCCGAGGCCTGGGTTCACACAACACAACAAGCCATGGCAAGCTGAACACCCACAGGCACCATTCAAAGATGGCTCCCATAGGCGTCCAGCATGAGGCAATGGCCCCTGTGGGTAAATTAAGCCACAGTGGGCTGACATGTCATGCAAACCAGGACAGTGTATCTGGCCAAAGCTCACCCAGTGAGTGACATGTTGATTGGTTGAGGGCCAATCTATGTGTCACGCTAACCATGTAGCTGAGGCTTGTCTTCCTTTTTACTCTTGTGTAAGCACAGATGGTGCCAATTTGAATTGGGACCATGGTGCTCCAGTAAAGGGGGGGTTAAACCTTCCCCTCATTTTGTCCTGAAATCCCCCCTATGGGGTAGTGGCAAGGGAAGTTAAAAAATAAAAAAAGGTCTCAATTGGCTCTGAGCGGAGATTCAAACTGGTTTTCCTTTGTCCTGGTCCAGCACTTTAACCATCACGCTACACTGGCTTCCTCACCAAAATGAAACTGGGCAGAGCAATCCTAGGAGCTTGGGTGGGGTGGGGTGGGGTGGGGACATCTGCAGCGAGTGAAGCCCGGTGGCTCCAATTTTGGCGGGGCTGTGATTCCATTATGCCTGAAACCCAGGATGGATGCACGCCCCACTGAAATCGGAGCCACCAGCCTCCACTGTCTGCAGCAGCCAGAGACACTGCCACATCCCCTGAGCCCTGCTGGCTCCCAGTGGCCAGGGCAAAAGGTGGGGGTGTATCTTTTCTCCAGAATTTTACCGGCTTCCTCCCCCATTTCACACACCCCTCCCATTAAAATCAGTGGAACACAAATGGACTCTGCCCACTTCAGGCTAATATAGTTAGGAGGCTGATTTGGCCATTTGGGGGCCTGTTGGGGAAAATAAAGGAGCTTTGCATCCCATGGATCCAAGCCTGCCTCTGCCCCCTGTCAGCATGTTCCTGGAATGCCCTATTTAGGCCCTCATGGCTGGCAAGACCATCGTTGGTGGTATTCTTATGCTCATCAAGCTTTCTATAGGCATACTGGTGGCCTCCACAGCAGATGTCTTGCTCTAAAGGTGGCAGAGCTTAGGACTGCTTTGCAAATTAATGCAGCTGCAACTGCTCACATTACTTCCTCAGTGTTCCTGCCTCCCCTCTCTCTGTTGTTTGTTGCCTTTGCCTGTCTCCATTTTCTCCCTCCCTCTGCTGATGTGGTCTCCTGCAGTGAGCCTGGTATGGTTCAAAAGTTTGCCACATGAAGCAGATGAAGCTGGTTCAGCAAACACTGCCGTCACTCACATATATTATCTGGGGCCAACATTTTCAAAAGGAAGGAAAACACGGCTTGCTGGAACGAGTGAAATGGGAAACTTCTCTATGCAGCCCAAAATGCAACATCACATTTCGTTTGAGGTCACTGGCGCGATTAAAATCTGGCAGTGTTTTTCAGCATGCTTGATGTCTTCATGTCGAGAAAAGGTTAGAAATGTCTTGTGGAGCCTGCAAAGGAAAAGGTTTTATTTGCCTTGGCTGACAGAGTCAAAAACAGAGTGCATGTTGAGACAGACTATCAAATAAAGCCAGAAACCCTATTTGTACTTAGTATGGTTTAAAGAACATTGGAAGTTGCTCAGGAGATGTAAGGGTGGGAAAAGGCACAAACCTAAAGGGCTGCAGTGCAAGTGCTAGCCTTGGCTTGTATCATTCTCCTAAACCACTTTTCTGTTACCAGCATGCACATTCAGTGGTTACCTGACCTACACAGAACTTTTCTAGATGAGGCTATTATTGTGCACTTGCCATCCCCTATCCATGGTAGTTTACGGATACTTCCAACCACTCTTCCCATTCATTTTTTGAATGGGGAAAATGCAGTATGTTTTGCAATCCTGAGACAAAACCGCCACCATCCACGGGTGTAGCTGCATCGTTCTGCTTTTTTCCACTATGTACTGGAGAGAGCAGTTGTGATGTCAACACTGATGATGCAGTGGGAGTGTTATATGGCCACACCTCATTAATTTCATCTTCACCTTGCCATTTCTGGTCCTTGTCTATTCCGTTTTGGCTTTCTGCCTCAGAAACACTCACTTGTTTTCAGTCCAATCTTACATGTGTCTACTCAGAAGCAAGCCCCATTGAGCTCTCCATGGATCAGCCCCCCACCCACCCCGCTTTTACATCTAAAATCATCAGTAGGTGTTATAAGGGGGGAAGCATTTAGGTGGCCCAAGTAAGTATTGCTGTGTGTGGAGGAACATGAAACAGGAGGTGAGACGGCTAGAGCGCCGGTGGCGGAAGTCTCGCTCCAAAGACGATCAGACACGGGCTAGAGCTATATCTTCAGCCTATCACGTGGCGGTGAAGGCAGCAAAAAAGGAATATTATGCTGCCTCCATCGCGTCTGCAGAGTGCTGCCCCAGGAGGCTGTTCCAAGTGGTCCGGAGCCTGGTCGGTCCTGTGGCTCCGGAACCACTGGAGCATTCTAAGGCCTCCTGTGAGGCTTTGGCAAGGCACTTTGCAGATAAAATTGATCAGATTAGGTGTGTTACTCTGCACACTGTGGATACAGTTAGTGAGCAAGAGGCGGCCTGTGGCAAACCGGTTTTGTGGGATCGCTTCCAGCTTCTTCCTCCTGATGAAGTGGACAAGGTGCTTTCATCTGTAAGGCCAACCACCTGCTTACTTGATCCTTGCCCATCTTGGCTCATTATGAGCTGCAGAGAGAGACTGGGTGAGGGGATCAAGGCGGTGGTGAACGCCTCCCTTGAGGAGGGAGTGATGCCATCAGCCCTCAAGGAGGCAGTGATAAGACCGCTCTTAAAGAAGCCCTCCTTGGATCCTCAAGTTCTGAACAACTTTCGCCCAGTCTCAAATCTGCCATTTTGGGGCAAGGTGATTGAGCGGGTGGTGGCGGTGCAGTTGAAGGCACACTTGGAAGAAACTGATTATCTAGACCCATTTCAGTCGGGCTTCAGGCCTGGGCATGGGACAGAAACGGCCTTGGTCGCCTTGGTGGATGATATGAGGAGGGCTCTGGATAGGGGTGAATGCTCCTTCCTTGTTCTCCTCGACCTCTCAGCGGCTTTTGATACCGTTGACCACGGTATCCTCCTGGACCGCCTGGAGGGGTTGGGCATTGGAAACACTGTATTGCGGTGGTTCCGGTCCTTCCTCTCTGGCAGGTACCAGAGGGTAGCACTGGGAGAGGAGGTTTCGGACCCGTGGCCACTTACTTGTGGGGTGCCACAGGGTTCCATCCTCTCCCCGATGCTATTTAACATCTATGTGAAGCCACTGGGGGCTATCATCAGGAGGTTTGGGGTGCAGTGTCATCAATATGCGGATGACACGCAGCTCTACCTCTCATTCAAATCTTCACCAAGGTTGGCCGTAGAATCCCTGTCCAAATGTCTGGAGACGGTGAGTGGCTGGATGGGGAGGAATAAGCTGAAGCTCAACCCTGACAAAACCGAGGTACTTTTGGTGGGAGACAAGAGGAGGCTGGGGGATGTTGACCTGGTGTTGAATGGGGTACAGCTACCCTTGAAAGACCAGGTCCGCAGCCTGGGGGTCATTTTGGACTCCCAGCTATCCATGGAGGCTCAGGTGTCAGCTGTGAGCCGGACAGCGCTGTATCAACTCCATCTGATACGGCGGCTGCGCCCCTACCTTCCCGACCATCTGCTCCCATCGGTAGTACATGCCCTGGTCTCCTCTCGTTTAGACTACTGTAATGCGCTCTACGTGGGGTTACCCTTGAAGACGGTTCGGAAACTGCAGCTGGTACAGAACGCGGCGGCTCGCCTGATTAAAGGCAGCCGCCGGCGAGATCACATCACTCCAGTGCTGAAGGAGTTGCACTGGTTACCAGTTGTTTTCCGGGCCAAATTCAAGGTGTTGGTTTTGACCTTTAAAACCCTATATGGTTCCGGCCCAGCCTATCTTAAGGAGCGCCTCCAGCAACACCAGACAGGCCGCTTAACAAGATCAGCCTCGGATGGCCTTCTCTCTGTCCCATCAGCCAGGACAGCTAGACTGGTGGGGACGAGGGAGAGGGCCTTCTCTGTGGTGGCCCCCACTCTGTGGAACTCCCTCCCTAGGGAGCCCCCTCTTTAATGAGCTTCCGTCGTGCATTAAAAACGTGGTTGTTCAGGCAGGCATTTGGGGTGGGTTAGGGTATTTTTTTAAAAAAAAATTATGGTAAAATTTTATTGTTTTAAATTGTTTATGGTGGGTTGTACATCGCCCAGAGTGGCTGGGTGACCAGTCAGATGGGCGATTAATAAATTTAATAAATAAATAAATAAATAAAACATTTGTGCTGAGGAAAACTGAATATTTGAAGTTGCCCAACCCACCCACCCACTGCAAATGTGAAGCAATGTGTTCATCTCCTCTTGAACTGGGGGCCAGTCTTTCTTCCAGAGATGAAGTGGATTGACTGACCCCAATGAAATTGTGTCATATGTTCATTTTTATTACAAGGGGGACCCTGAAGACTGACTTTGCAATTAGAGAGAGGCACTTATTATACTTGAGCTAAGGAGTTAGCTACACATTATGTGCAAATAATGTGCCTATTAGAACCCCAACCCCTTCTCTGCAAATTAAAACAAAACAAAACAAAACATTTCTTCTCTCCCTCCCACATTTCTGTTCTCAATCACCCCTTCCCAGAGCAGAAAGAAGGCAGGCATCAGAGCTGCAACATATAATTAGCCCCTGACATCATAAAGCAATCAGTAATATTTCCTAAAACGTGAGGGGAAGAGGTCTCTGAAACCTGAAATACAAAGGTATGATATAATTTGTCATTTTCTCTATTGAAGAACATGATGATGTTTTAACAGGAAAGAGGGGACTGAACCTGGCCATCTGCTACATCTGGCAATGAATGCAAGGCAAGGCAGCTAAAGCAGTGTCAGGTGGGCAAGCTACAGGAGATGCAGTCTCAGGTCACTGCTTTGATAATTACAGAATGCAGAATTGTGTTGTGATGATTCTGCTTTCAAGCCTCACCAGCTCACGAGCAAGATGGCCCTGTCCTAAAATCTGTGGCAGGAAATAAGAAGTTACGATGAAGCAGATCAACCTCGGTTGCAGGGGCAGGGATATCCCACTGGCCTTGTAGGCAGAACTGGAGGCACATATGTTTTGTATCTATTTGTTTATTTATTAGTTCATTTTTGTTTATTTGTTTTGTACCCCATCTTTCTACCAAAAAATGGCACTCAAAGCAGCTTACAGCCATAATTAAAATTGATTAATACAATAACATTAATTAAAATACAATAAAATATAACAATTACAGAATAAAAACTTAAAACAGCACCCATCCCAACAGACACACTAACAGGCCAAAGGCTTTCTTGAATAAAGTGGTATTTGCTTGCCAGTGGAAGGACAGCAGAGATGGAGCAAACCTGGTTTCCCTTGGGAGGGAGTTCCACAGTCTGGGAGCAGCCACCAAAAGGGCTCTCTCTTGACTCACCACAAATGCACTTCTGAAGGTGGTGGTCTTGAAAGAAGAGCCTCTGAAGAAGATCTTAAGAACCAGGCAGGCTTGTATGGGAGAAGGCAGTCCAGAGTTGCTATCCCATCCCTATATGCAAAGTTGATGGTGGCCACTCTTTGATAAGCATTTATTTATTTATTTATTTATTTACAATATTTATATACTGCTCCCCATCAAAAGATTTTGGAGCAGTGAACAACAAACATAAAGTAATAAAACACCATATTAAAACAATTAAAACATTTGCAAAGAAACAAATTCTGAATTTAATAAACCACAGCTGGTCACTCAAGGAAGGCCTCTCAAAATAACAATGTCTTCAGGAGGTGCTGAAAGCAACACAACGTTAGCACCTGTCTAACCTCCAAAGACAGAGAGCTCCACAGGAAGGGGGCCACCACACTGGAGACTCTTTTCCTGGTGGATTCCAGCCAGGCCATGGGTCCATGTGGAGCCACCAGGGATATGCCCTCTGATGACTTCAGTAACTGGGCAGGTTGGTAAAGAAGGAGGTGCTCTCTCAGGAATCCTGGTCCCAAGTTGTTTAGGGCTTTGTACACTAGTACTAATACCTTAAACCTGGCCCGGTAGCGAATAGGCAGCCAGTGCCATTCCCTCAGCAAAGGAGTTACATGCTGAAAAGGGGCAGCTCCTGACAACAGCCAAGCTGCTGTGTTCTGCACTAGCTCCAGCTTCCGGACCAACCTTAAGGGCAGCCCCACACAGAGTGCATTGCAGTAATCCAGCCTTGAAGTTACTAATGTCTGTACCACTGTGGCCAAGCTATCCCTGTCCAGGAGAGGCTGTAGCTGACGAACCAGTCAAACCTAGTAAAAGGCACTCTGAGCTGCTATGACCACTTGGGCTTCCAGCGACAATGATGGATCTAGGAGTACCCCCAGACTATGAACCTGATCTTTCAGAGGAAGTGCAACCCCATCCAGATCAGGCAGTGAGCCTATCTCCCGGACCCAGGAACCACTCACCCACAGGGCTTCCATCTTGCTAGGATTCAGCTTCAGTTTACTGGCCCTCATCCAGACCATTACTGAGTCTAGGTACTGATCCATTGAACTCGGTTAAGTATGAGCAGTCACTCCAAACCTTTTAGGGCAAATTGCTCAAAATCTCACAATATTCAAACATCAGAAGGACCAGCCAAGGCTAGTGGGGGCTGTGGGCTCCAGTTTCAGAAGGGGTAGGGTTCAGCACCTTGGATAGCACCTTTAGAGCCCTGGCTGGTTCTAACTAAAACGCAGAATGGAATCCCTGCCCCTCTGAAACTGGAGCCACCAGCTTCCACTGGTAAAGGCAGATCCATTTTTGGCACAGGTCTCAGTAAATTCAGTGGATCCTGCAACATCCAGTAAGTCCTGTTTAGAGCAGATGATAGATCACTGCCTTGGCTGACCTTGCCCCCTTTAAGCTGCATCACCTGACATTTTCAGCATTGCTTAGATATCCTACTGTAACCCATCATACTGATAACACCTTGCCCCAAGCCTCTTAATGACTGACCCCAGCAGCTTAATTTAGGTGTTAAATAGCATTTGCACCAAGATGGTACCCTATGGCATCCCACAGCATAATTGCCAGGGAGCTGTGTGTTGTTGCTGCTGCTGCTGCTGCTGTTATTATTATTATTTTCCTTTGTGCCAGGCACTGTCACACACTCTTCCCACAAGCAAGGGAGAAGGTGCTTGGAATTACTATGCAGAGATCATCCTCTGCCAAGTTATTAAGGGTTGAAACCATGAAGGGTTGAAAGAGACACTGGCTTGCGGCAAGATGGATAGTTGGTGGCGGGGGGGGGGGGGGGCTAGCTTGCCTTCTCACTGAGAGTCTTTTCTCAAACCTCAGTACCTTTTTTGCTGGTCCCATCCCAAGGGAGGCTGCCTGGAGCAGGAAACTGCAGTGTGAGGTTCCGCCAAGAAGGTAAGTGGAGACAGGGTACATTAAAGGAGGCTCCTCCTTGGCTGAGGGTTGGACATGGTAAGATGAGGAGGGCTCCACTCAGAAGGCTGCATTCACTTGCGGCCCTGTCTCTACATAAGATGCTCCTTGTTCTTCCTTCCAGACCTGTGAAAAGGGAGTTGAAACCTTATAGACTGGGACAGCCTTCCTTATCCCAGTGACTTGTACTACAGCTCCCAGCATTCCTGACCACTGACCATACTGGCTGGGGCTGATGAAGGTTGAAATCCACAATATCTGGAATGTTGTGGAAGGGTGGTCTTGTGAGTTCCTGTTACCAGCCCTGCCAACTTTTGGTGGTCCCCATGGAAACAGGACAATGGGGAACTGAGTTCTGAAAGTGAGTGCTGGACTTGCAATCTGGACTTGCAATCTCCAACTGGCATATGGGAGGCCCAATTACAGTTTATATGCCATTTTTCAAATAAAATTTCCCAAAACAGGAATGGCAACCTTTGATGTTCTGGCTAATGTTATGAGGGCCTGTAATAGTGTTGTCTGGATTAAATAATGGGACAGACTTGGCATCTGGGTTTGTTGTAGGGTCTATGCTTGTGTCCTTGTTATGTCCTGTTGTTATGAATAGCTATTTTAGGTGAGGGGGCTGTCTGTAAGCAAGGACAAGCCTACTGCCTAAAGCCTGTGAGAGTGAAGTACCGTTGCCCCAGATGAGCTGTTGAATATTGCAATGGTTTAAGCTGGGAGCTAGGTAACACCTTCTTGGTCTGTCCTGCACTAGATTATTCCTAGGCATCAGTCTGACAATGTTGATTTGGTTTTTTTCCAGCACTGGGTGGTTACTTTTGTCTAAGAAATACCTGATGTCAATCCTTGAGTTGTCTGATAAATAAGGACACATGAGGTTGAATCGTAGGGCTTGGCTGTAGAGACAATTGTTCTTATAGCGCATTCTGGATGGAAGTGAGAGGCATGTAGATATGTATGGGAGTCAGTAGGTTTCTGATATAAGGTAGTGCTTATATGTACATTATGTAGTTGCACAGTAGTGTTCAGAAAGTGAACCTCTTGCATGGGCTGCTCTAGGGTGAAAGCTGCTGAAGTTTTGGTGGCACTTCTCAAGAGCCTTCTTCCCATGGGCCATAATAATGAGATAATAAGTGTGTCATCAAAGCCTCTCCTCAGACAGAGGAGAGGCTTTGGGGGACACGACAGGACCTGAGAAAGCATTTCTTCCAAGTCACCCATGAAAATCTTGGCACGCTGTGAAGCCATGTGAGTAACCATGGCTGTGCCACTGAGATGCATCTTTCCCCTAAATCGGAAGCAATTTGTGGCATGTATAGCATGGCAGAGCTTGGTAGCTAAATGTGCTGCGTAAACGGGCCTCTGATCCATCACTGTGGGAGGATGTCAGCTTATAGTGCCTCAGCATCCATGGTAGCTAGGGCGGTGTTCTCAGGGAAATTGTCGATGAAGCAGAGTTTTCTCAGGAAGCCTGTCATTCCTGACAAGTAACTTGGAGTAATGGTGGCTCCATTATTCCACTGAGAATGGAATCCATATAACTAGGCATCCCAATTTCCAGTGCCCCAAACTATGGGATGCTGGGATGTCTTTTATGTGAACAAGGAAGCTCTCTCTCCCACAAGTATACACACAGAGAGACACACACATCCTGTAATCAAAAGCAAAGAGTTATACTATTCCCTGGCTCCTGGCTTCATCTACAGATGTTACAATAAGGTGAACCTCAGTTGTTTTCCTATAGCCTTTCCCATAAACACAGGTTTATCGCACTCAGGATACCTTGCTATTGATTACATAGGTTGATGTCTTAAAATACGTTCCTCACCACTGGGCAAGCTTAATTAGCCAAAACTGCTCAACCTACACAGCTTAACCTGTGCTTGTTCAACTTGGCCCAGGCATCTTCTGTACCATTTACCTTCTCATCTTCATCTGGAAGCCTGGGCAGACAGGTGGCTTCCCAGCAGACACCAGCTCAACTATTAGTTCTCTGGCAGGCAACAAGAGCTGCTTCTGTTCCTGGGGGGCAGGGGGTGTATTTTCGCCAGCCAGCATGGTGCTTCTGCCTCCCTTTTCCCTGTCTGCACAGCAACTTGGCAGTGGTGCCCTTGGCTTTGGGTCAGGGATCCTTTGGCTTTTGAACCAAGCAGGCATGATATGAACCTGGTCACACAGCTAGCAAATGTGGGGGCACCTGTCCTTCAATGTTAGATCATCATATCCTCATCTTAGAATGCACCTCTAGCCCTGTAGCCCGATGGGATGGATATTGACTGTTTAGAATAAATGGAAACCTATGAATAACACACCACCATCTGGAATCTCTTTTATTTTGAGCCCTGGTTTTAACATCTGAAACTTTTTGCCCCCTGTAATGCAGAAAGAAATGTGCTTTGCTGACATTCCTTTTCCAAAGGCAAAGGGGATTGCCAGTAGATTCTGAAAAGAATTTGCCTTTACGGCAGCATGATTTAGTTTAAGCCTATTCCAGCCCTTAAAAAAAAATCTTCTTCCTTTCTTTAGGATATTGCAACTAGAAGGTACATTGAACTTTGGCTGCTGCCAGTGCTTTGGTGACAGTCAAAACTCCACTTTAGCTTTGCCCTGCTACCTCCCCTCCCCTTCCACGCACTCCACTCTCTCCCCGCTTGGAGATTCAGAGGCTGGCTTGTGTGCAGATTTGAGAGGGAGGAAAATATGCTGATATTCTTTGGGACAAAGCTGCATAAATCCGTCTCAACAACAAAGCTCCGGGATGCATCAAGGCAAACAAGCCACACTTCCTTACAAATGCAGAGTTTTGATACAGATGTCCCTCTTACAGGCACTCCAGAGTGCTTGACAGCAAAAGAAGGAACTGAACTCTTAGTACAGAGCTGTGAGGGGAACATCTCGGATTTATTTCAAGATAGAGTGTCATGAGCTCACTTCTATTCATTGTCAGCCTGAACCTTTTTCTCTTCTTGTTCCTTAGCGTTATTCCAGAATAATATTTGCAGCTGCCAAACCACTGTCTAAAAAGTGCCTTTGAGGGTGCAATCCTATGCATGTTGAGACAGAGAAAAGGCCTACAACTCCCAGCATGCCCCAGCCAGCCTGGCTGGGGCACACTGGGAGTTGTAGGCCTTTTCTCTGTCTCAACATGCATAGGATTGTGCCCTAAATCGTGACATGGTGAGGGGACATTCAATATAAGCTGACTCTCATGGCATCACAAAACCGTGACAGGTAAGACTGGACATGGCAAACCTTCCCTTCCCTCACAACTACTGAGGGCTGGCAACCCTTCCTCCTTGCGCTTGGCACCAGAACCATTCGCTGCCTCCCTCTATGGCACTGAGCGTAGTCCTGGCAGCTACACTGGTCAGCACTAAGCTGGCAGGCCAGTCTTCCTTTCCAGCTTCCCTGCATTCCCCCGCCACCGCCATCACCACCACAGTTCTTTTAGCTCTGCTCTGCACTGTCTGTATGGCTAGAACTAAAATTGACCATGAGGCATGAGCTTGATGCTTAAGAAATAAGGACTTACCAGAGTTTGATCAGATTCACCACCCCTTATTTTAAAGCCCCAATCCAGAGTGCTGCGTGCACTCATCACAATCTCTGTGGCGCTGCTCCATATATGATCTGCCCTGTTCAGCTCACATCCCTTTGTGCTTATGGAGCTAGATAAACATTGTATGTATTATAGATAGATAGATAGATAGATAGATAGATAGATAGATAGATAGATAGATAGATGATAGATAGATAGATAGATAGATGATAGATAGATAGATGATAGATAGATAGATGATAGATAGATAGATAGATAGATAGATAGATAGATAGATAGATAGATGGATGGATGGATGGATGGATGGATGGATGGATGGATAGATAGATAGATAGATAGATAGATAGATAGATAGATAGATAGATGAGCTTTGACCTATACTGGAATGGATGGGAAAGCCCTTGTGGACAGTGGAGCTTCATGCGTATTGTTGAGCCCCTGCATCTGCAACAGATCACTAGAGTCATGGGTTCTGAGGACTGCAGCAGATCACATGGAGTCAGGTTCTCGGGACTGAACTGAGGAGATGGGCAGCAGTAGGAAAGGCAGTGGGATCACAAGCAGTTCTGAGTCTGCAGTGCTGGAGATCCTGAGGAAAGAACTCATGTGAACGTGACAAACAGTTGAGTGTGGGGACTCTAACATCTGGATACCCACCTAGTCTTAGTTCATTTACAATGGCTGCAATGCTATGCAGGGCCAGCATCAAGGGTAGGCATGGGTGGGCACCTGCCAAGGGCCAACATCCCAGCAGGGGCTCGCTAACAAGGCACCCTGGAGTTGTTGCTCCTCATCATCATTACAACTGGCTTATTCACCTGCCTCTTGCTCAGGCCCAGGCAACAGAGGTGGTGAGAAGGAGGACCAGTAGTTGCGACTGCCTCCTTGCTCACTGTCTGTCTCCCTGTCAAGCAAGCAAGTGGTAGCAATGATGAGGAAGAGGAGGAAAAGCAGTAGCAGCTGGTGACAATGGCAATGAGAAGGTAGATATGGTGAGGGAGGGGGCCCACTGAAGGTATCTTGTGCAAGGGCCCTCAAAATCCTGGAGCCAGCACTGATGAAATAAATGCATACTTACTTGAGAGTGAACCCCAAAGAAAGTGGGACTTGCCTCTGAATAACCATGCATAGGATTGGGCTGACAACTGTGCCTAGCTCTAACAAGAACAGAATGGGAAAAGGAAACTCCTGACTCCACCCAGATACAATTAAGTCCAGTGCCACCTCGTGACTAAGCTATGTAATGGCATTATCCATACACAGATCTGCATTTAAACTTCTATTGCCAGTTTTAAAGGACTCCTCTTAAGTTTCCCCATCTTTGGGAAACTGTTGCTATGTTTCTAGATTGCCAATCTCTGGGCGGACAGACATCCAGGGAAAGTCATAGAATCATAGGGTTGGAAGGGGCCTACAAGACCATCGAGTCCAACCCCCTGCTCAGTGCAGGAAGCCTGATTCCCAGGCGGTCTCCCATCCAAGTACTAACCAGCTGACCCTGGTTAGTACTTAGCTGACCCTGGTTAGCTAAGCTGACCCTGCTTAGCTTCTGAGAGCAGACGAGATCAGTCACATCCAGCCCTGTATATAACAGGAAAATTACCCCAAAGAAATTGCATTCTAAGGGTTAAACTCATTTTGTCAGAAAAGAAAACATGTTTAAGCAAAGTGTCAAAGTGAAGGAACCCAGTCTTCAGACAGGACCAACAATATTATTTATAGCATAATTATAACAATGAGCATATTTGATATACCTATGGAAATGGTGCACATTTATTTGTACGTTAATCACTGTGATCATTTAAAAAAGACTAACCTAGCAAATATGTTTAAAAAGTAGGGGGTGAAGTCCTTTAAAAATATACATGTGAGTGCTGATCTGCTCCTAATTTCCACCTAATGCTTATCTCTGACTCAAACTTCCAGGACCAAGCTAGTTCACATCCCCGCCCACCGTAAGATTAAAGTGGTTGAATCTAGATATAACAAAAGTCCAACTACTAGATCCAGATCCTGTTACTGATCTCTGGTCTGCTCAGGAAGAGGGCAAATTTCTGGAGCCAAGGGCTTGGTAAAGTCAGGGGTTAGTTGGCAACGGCTGCATCTCATTCACCCAGGCTTTGTTCACATTTCCATTCAATAGGTTCTATTCGGTGGAGCTTACTTCCTAGTTCATGTTCTTTAGATTTCAGCCTCCTGTTTTATTTCCTTGTTGTCCCTATCTTCGCAAGCTTTGCATATTATATCCTCTTTGCAGTACATATGCATTTTCCCTCTGGTGCTTATTGTGCCATTTTATGCATCTTGGGTCAGGCATAATGTTGACGTAATTGCAGGCATGCCTCCCTCTAAGACATGGTTAAATTGCAGGCATGCCTCCCTCTAAGACATGGTTAAGTTGGTGGGGCGTACAAAACCTTAACAAAGAAGGGGAGAGGCTTTAAGAGATGTAATTCCAAGAGACTGCGAAACAGGGATCATGCACAAAGTAAAAGACAGATCACAAAGTCACCTAGTTTGTGAAGAACGGTCAATAAGGCTTGGAAGAGTCTTTATTCTGCTGGCTGCAGCTACAGTCTGGTGAGGAAGGGAGAAGAAGCAAGCAAGAGACAGGATGAGAGTGGAAGGGGGAGGTCTGGTGGAAAGGGGATGGTGAGAAAGTGAGTGGTCTGGGTGAGAGGGGGTAGAAATGGAAAGCCCGGGTGAAAGGGGCTTTTTCATTTATATGACAGAATTTGGTGCAGGGCATGGGGGTAGTGTGAGTGACTAGACAAGGTCTTTACCCAGTAAACTTTATGGCTAAGTGGGGAATTGCCTTCCCTGGTCTGCTTTGTTAATTTGAGGCTCTTTGCTTTTTCAAGGGGTCTGGGCAAAAGAATTCCAATAGAATTAAAATGGATCCTCTTGCAGTTGCATAATTTGTACACAGAACCACCATCAAATTAAAGCTTTCATTGGCATCTATTGACTTCACAGTAACAAAAAAAAAAAATCACAGTTTCAGTATTTTCCAGCACTGCCATGGCACAAAAAACATGGATTCTAAGCACAGATCCTTATGGATCTTCATGATTTTTTACAAAGAAACACCAACAAGTCACAGGTTACCTCTGTGTCCAAGATGTGTTCTGTGGTGTGATAGTGCTTGCGGGGGGGGGGGGAATCCCCTGTAAAAATTATGCAAATTCAAGAGGATTCATTTGTTTGTATGGACTGGGGGGGCACACACTACTAATTGGGGCTTTGAACTAATGTTTTGCATCTGCTGTTAATATACTGGTGTTTTGCACTACAGTGCGTAAGTGTGCCTGGGGTCATTGCAAAAGAAAAGGATGGGACAAAACCAGAAGTAGTTGGCCCTGCCTACGATTGGCTCTTGCTCAGTCTACCATTGCCCATCCTGTTCTCTGCCCCTCAAGTCCCTATGGGCACCAGCTGCTGCTGCAAAATAGGATTTGCAGATGACACAACAATATTCAGAATACTTGCTCTCATTCCCTGCACATGAGTTTTCTTATGATATATGGCCAGCCACTGGCAGAAGGCAGAATGATTAACTAGACAGACCATATAAATTTGGGATGCAGCCATGGCTCAGTGGTAGAGCACCTGCTTTGCATGCAAATGGTCCCAGGTTCAATCCCTGGCATCTCCAGGTAGGGCCTTGAAACTCCTTGAAACTCTTTAGGGCAGCAGTTCCCAACCTGATGTTGGACTACAACTTCCATCATCCCCAGCCAGACTGTCTATGCTGGCTGGGGGGTGATGGAAGTTGTAGACCAACACAGGTGGAGGGCACCAGGTTCAGAAAGACTGCCATAGGGAGCTGCTCCCACACAGCTTAGACAACCCTAAACTAGACAGACCAACGGTCTGACTGGGTGTCAGATAGCTTCCTACCATTCCCCTAGTACAGCCAATCTAAATATGTTTAGCTCCAGTTCTACATAACCACTTGCTTATGTCATTCAGTAATTTCCAGCTGTTAAAAGCCATAGTCTACATATTTCCCCTTGCCAGTATCATAGTGTCAAGATAAACTGGGATACAAATATTGATTTAGGTTTGTCAGTAGTCCACGACAGAATTAATATACACTGTTATTGGAATATGTTTGCAGTGACGAGAGATGCCTGTGATACCTTTGCTTGCCTGCTTGAAGAAATCCTCTACATGTCTTTACTTATGTGCATTCTTGGTAAGGTTTTCATGATATACAACCTTGCCGCGTGTACTGTACATTAGAAGTGATCAACCAAAATGTTCAGGGCAGGGGCAGGAGCAAGTTCCCTATAAGGAAAAGTTATGACATTTGGGGCTATTTCTTTCTCTCTTTTTTTAAGCGAGTAATGGGGGGACATGATAGAGGTATATTATATGGGGTAGAGAAACTGAGACCCATTTTTTTCCCTTTCTTGTAATACTAGATCTCAGGGACATCCAATAAAGCTGAATGGTGGGAAATCCAGGGCAGACCAGGCGTAGGCAACCTTTTTTGGCCACCCATGGGGGCACATTTGGCAGTTGAGAAAATGTTCTGGGCATCGCAACAAAATGGCTGCCACAGGAGGCATGGCAAAGGTCAAGTAAACTGCCCAAAAGACTGAGTACAAGACAGAGGTGGAGTCTGAGGCCCAACACACTAAACCACTCCTTTTGAACTCACAGTTTTCAGCACCAACAGAAACCTGTTCCACAGCAATCCCAGCTGCTGGTAAGAAAATGTTTTAATCTAAAAAGTGGGAGGGGTAGGGCACCTTGGTGGGCACCAGGAAAGGTGTCTGGGGGTGCACTGGTGCCCTTGAGCACCACACTGCCTACCCCTGGGCCAGGCAAAAGGAAATACTTCTTCATACAGCTAATAAAGTATATGGAATCCGCTACCACAAGATGTAGTAATGGCTGTGAAAAGGGAAAAGCACCAATTTAGATGGCTTTAAAAGGGGATTAGACAAATTCATGGAGGATAAGGCCATTAGAGACCACTAGTCATTATGACTATATTTTATTTCCAGTATCGGAGGCAGTATAGCTCTCAAAACCAGTGTATGGAGAACATGACCTGAAGGGCACCATTGCATTCAGGTCCGGATTGTGAGTTTGCTGGAAGCCACTAGATGGCTACTGTGGGAAATCGGATGCAGGACTCAATGGGCTGTTGGTCCGATCCAGCAAGGCTCTCCTTTATGTTCTTATATGACATCGCCATACATGGCTGAATATTTTAAATTACAGAAGCATTGCCATTTTCAGGCTCTTCCCCCAGAAATCAGAATGCTCTGGGTATGCATTGACATGCAATGACCCAACCTATTTCTTTTTTTTCTCCCCCGCCCCCTCCTTCCTTCTTTAGGTGATTTAAAACAGATTGTATTTATCTGCAATTCAGTGAAGAACCTGCATAGAATTAAATCTGTTTTCCTCGAGAGTGTAAAGGTTCTTCTGGGAATTGCGTTTAATTTATGAATTAGTCAGGAGAACACCTGTTTAGCTTCATCACAGTTTTAGCATGAAAAATACAGATTAAAACTTTCCATGGGATGTTAATTTTTCTCCCCTGCATCAAGATGTGAAAAATTGTGTTGCGAGATGCAGACAGGAGAGAATCCATCTATCAGATGATGTTAATCAGATGATGCACCCGGTGTCACTTACAGCAGCCTCCCTCAAGCTGGCACCCTCCAGATCTGTAGGACTACAGCTCCCAGCACCCCAGCCAACATGCCCGGTGATGGGGATAATGGGGATTGTAGTCCAACAGATCTGTAGGGTATGATGCTGGGGAAGGCTGAGTGAAATGACCATGACACTGACAAAAAGAATCCTGATTCCAGAACTGGATCCATCTAGGTTTCCTCACATACAGGTAGCTGCTTAAGAACAGCATGGGGTTTCCTGGATGGAGGGGGAAATTAAAGAGACAGCAAGGTAAAGGACTTGTGCCTTTCCTATTGTCAGAACTGTAGCTTTACTTGAGGATAGCAAAGTGCGGTTAGCATAGCTCCATCCTGTAGTCACCTCCTCTTTAGGGATGGCGGAGAATTCTACCACCGACTCCAGTGAGGCCAGATTCTTTAGAATCCAGCCCTCCACCCCGGAGTCCGTGATGGAATGGAGCAATCCCCACCACCACCCCTCGAAGTCCCTGTGGACCGGATCCTACCTGCCTCCGGCGGTCCGGATCCAACCGCTGCTGGCCACTGCTCCGGTGTGTGGCCATGAATGACATCCTGCGTAGGGGACACCATTTGCATCACTGCTTTAGCCATGATAGGCTACGTAAATATTTATATAGCCTATCATGGCTACAGCAGCAACGCAAATGGTGTCCCCTACACAGGACACCATTTGCGTCCGCAGCAGCCTGGCTGCGGATTGGGCCGGCCAGCGGCTCTGCGGACATACTGCGGAAGGGAGCCAGCCAGGGAGGATTCCAGGGGGGAGGAACGGATCACCTCCCCCCCCCACGGACCCCAGTGGAGCAAGGTAAGTGGAGTTCCATACGCCCCTACTCCTTTTGGTCTCCCTTTGTTTATGTGTAGTAGGGATGTTAGAGAATTCCGCTACAGACTCCAGTGAGGCCGGATTCTTTAGAATCTGGCCCCCCGGAGTCCGTGATGAAATGGAGCAATCTCCCCCGCCACCCCCCGAAACTTCCCTGGGATGGATCCTACCAGTTGTAGCCATCTGCTGCCTTCGTCTGCGG
This sequence comes from Heloderma suspectum, assembly GCF_057233095.1. Taxonomy (NCBI): domain Eukaryota; kingdom Metazoa; phylum Chordata; class Lepidosauria; order Squamata; family Helodermatidae; genus Heloderma; species Heloderma suspectum. Next base: position 235,566,976 of record NC_139459.1, on the reverse strand, counting down.
CCACCATTTCCTTTGCTACTTTAGCCGTGATAGGCTACGTAAGTATTTACGTAGCCTATCACGGCAAAGAGCAAGGACGCAAATAACGTCCACTATGCCATCTGTGTGCCTGCTCTTTTTGTGATAGGCTATGTAAATATATACGTAGCCTATCACGTCTAACACAGGGACACAAATGGCATAGTGGCCGCCATTTGCGTCCCTGTGTTAGCCATGATAGGCTACGTATATATTTACATAGCCTATCACAAAAAGACCAGGGATGCAAATGGCATAGCAGCCGCCATTTGCGTCCCTGCTCTTTGCCATGATAGGCTACGTAAATATATACATAACCTATCACAGCTAACTCAGGGATGCATATGGCAGCCGCCATTTGTGGCTGCAGCCCAGCAGAGGACGGAGGTCCGGCTGCAGGCGGCCCCAGCTGGCGGCTCCACGGACTCGCCGTGGAGTGGAGCCAGCCGGGGAGGATTCCGGGGGGAGGGATGGATTGCCTCCCCCCCACCGCAGACGCCCTGGAACGGAACCAGGTAAGGGATTCATACATCCCTAATGTGTAGCTTGAATGAGGCAAGAATGAACAAACCATGGCAGAAGACTGAATGAACAACCTCGAATGAACCATGCAAGAAGACTGGATGCAAGGTCTTAATTCTTTTCCAACCACAGCAGCAAAATATATGAATGGTGGTGTTTTTACTTTATATTTGAAAGGGCACTTCAAGACAATGTAGTCCAGTTCCCCTCCTGCAAACAAATTCCACAATCCATGGTGCATCATTAGCCTGTCCCATTACAAACAATCTCTGCCTGGAGCTAATCTTCCAAAAGTCATGTCTTTTAGAAGATTCTAGAAACAGGAGGACAAGACACGTCTTTTTAACTTGGCCATTTAAATTGTTATTATGGGTTTAAGGATGTTTTTATTTGTTTATGGTTTTATTTTCTGAATTTTTTGTAATATACCTTGTTTGGCTTCAGAAAAGCAGCGATGGTGATGATGACGACGACATCTGTGACTTGATGTGCAGCCTGTCCATGAGATCAATGCTTCGATTGACTCTGCACATATTTCAAGTTCTTGTTTTTTGCTTGTTGCACATTGTACTAGACTGGATGATGGTAGCTGGACAGGGATGGGCCTCCTCCTATCATCTCTGGGCCCCTCCCTTCTTGAGTTAGAATTCCACTTTTGCTTTATATGGCAAAAATCTGATACTGGATTGTAGAGTGGTAGCCTTTCCAAATAAGACTGTGTAAATGAGAGTATTAATGAACAGTTCAGTTCAAACCCTTGGGAATATGCCATAGCCCTGAGAAAAAGATGTTGTGCTGCAGAATTCCAAAATAAATAGCCTTGCTCATTGTCAGCTTTTAGTGTTACCAGCTTCAACAATCCTGCTACCATTTTTTCCACACAATACAGTAGTGAAGTGAGAAAATAATGGCACCTTTCCACTGGAGGTCTGGCTCCGTTTCTCTACTATAAGAACACTGGCAATCAACATTAAAACTCACTTATCTGATGCAAGTGTAAACAACCATAGCTCCCAGTCCTATGACGATTGCAGCTGACTTTTAGTGTTGCCATGAATTTATTTTTTAAAACCTGGCATAATGGAATGCTCATCTCCCATCCCTGTCTCATAATGAAACATGGATTCCTATATAGTTTGCCCATCCGTGATGATCTAGATAAAGTTTCTTCAGTCCTTATGTGAAGAGTGCTTGTGAGCCTTCATTTGATGCATTACAGAAGGAGAGATAGTCTCCCATTACTGCACATACTGGCTGGATGTCCCCCTACCACTAACCTCTTGAAAGCCGATAAGCACACATCAACTCAGGATGCACCATGCATAACATTTACCAGCAAAATGCCCATGACTCTTCATGGGCATTGGTTTGGAAACAAAAATGGTAGACAGTTAATTCTCTGCAATACATATAAGAGCATATATAGCCTATAGAACCATATGGTCTGTACCAGACCATTCTTCACTCAGAATCGGTCTGTATTTTGCATTGCAGTATATTGGACATCCACTGCTGATGATCTGTTTGCAAGGCTTCAGCAACTGGCTAGTTGGTACAAGGACAGTGGAGAGCAGGAGAAATGATGCCCTTGTTTTTCCTGTCTCTCCTGGGATCTGTAAGGTGTGAAGCTGGTCTGTATTGACTAAACAGGAGGCAAAGCAGGAAAAGGAGGGAAAGCATACTTGATTTGAGAGAGAGAGAGAGAGAGAGAGAGAGAGAGAGAGAGAGACCACACTAAGAAAGACCAAGGCTTTTAGCAATAAATAAGAATAGTAAATGGAAAACTGCTTTACATTAAGTATAAACTACAAAGAGTCTTGTGGCACCGAGAAGATGAACAGATTTATTATGGCATAAGGCAGGTGTGCACAACCTGCAGTTCCAGGGCTGCATGTCCCCTCCAAGGGTGCTCTGACTCCCCTGCCATAACCAACCCCGCACCCCTGAGAGCCTGATATAGATCTGAGTTTCAAAGTGTGATCTGTACTGGAATTAGGGGAAGCAAGAGAGAAAGTTCTCTACTCCCTCTCCAAGCAATCCTCATACAGATGGCTCTTTCTCTGCTGCTGCTAGCAGTGCGGAAAGTGTGACTTGTATCAGGATCACTGGAATGTATTTCTGTGTTTGTGCACATGTGTGTTGTGTGTGTGTGTGTGTGTGTGTGTGCATATGTTTAGGTGTGCATGTAGGTGGCCCCTGACCCCCAATCCAGCCTCACATGCGTTCTTCAAGACTGAAAAAGTTGAACACACCTGGCTTAAGCTTTGGTGGACTACAGTCCATTTCATCAGATGCATTAAGTGTTATCCTGAATTACAGGAATATATAATCATGGGAGCATATAGGAATATATATATTGTCATTCACATGGGAGATAATGGGATACCATGTTGTATAGTAGTCATACGGTTTGGCCACATTTCTTGACAACTTTGATTCATGAATCAATTTTTCTAATAAGGAGGCATCCCATACATGGGGGTACCATCTCTCTAAAGAGCCAACACCTCTCTTCTTAGTTCATTTATTCTAGGTTAAGCCTTGGCATTCACAACAGGTTCTAAGTTCTTGTTCAAAGTAAGCCATTAGTGGAGGACAGGAAGGCCTGGCGTGCTATGGTCCATGGGGTCATGAAGAGTCGGACACGACTTAACAACTGAACAACAACAGTCTCCTATTAAGCTTGCATGCATTTCAGCAAGTATTCACATTTTTGTACCAAGGCTGAAAAATAATAAGCATTTGTAATTAGGGATGTACAGATTATATAAAATCTGTTCTGTCTGTGTTTCGCAGAATTCCGTCATCCTCCCATCCACGGAATTGGATTATTTTGCTTCAGAATTTGAGTAAATTTGCATTTGCACAAATGCACAGATCCACCCAAAATGTGCATTTTCAAGCTCTAGCCTATGGGGGGAAATGTGGATTTGGAGCCATTCATTTTTATTTTGCGTATTTTTCAATGATGAAATTTGCACAAAATTTGGGACAGTTAGAAAGCCAGTCTGAAAATCCACAGAATCTGCCCGACAGGGAAAGCCAGTCTGCTGCAAAATCTGTAGCTATTGTGGATTTCTCTGACAAGCCTATTTGTAATCTGAGGTCTCAGACTGAGCCCACCAAAACTAAGTGCACTTACTAAGGGGTAGGTCCCATTAAAGTCAGTGGGACAATCATGACTGAATAAACATACTTCAGATTATGCTGGATGTGAATATCACTGGGCAATGATTTATAGTCTTTAACTTGAATCTCAGTTTAGCACGTACTAATTTAAGCTCACAAATTTAATTATTAAGGAATAACAGAAGGAAATAACAATAGAGAGGAATGAGTTTATATGAGAAGAATATACCTAGCATATTTAGGTATTACCTGGGTCAGAAGATTCTTGTGCTCCTTCCTTTTGGAGAATGAAAATTATTGTTGTTGTTGTTATATAAATATATAAATATGGAAAGCAGGAATATTGGAAGGGCAGCAGAATGTTTTCAAAGTCCTTCACAAAAGAGCAAAGGCATCTAAAATGACTCTCATGTTTTCTCCTATGGTCTTTAAGATTTTTATTTTTTAGTGTGGGTACCCATTCTATAATAAAGAAATCTTTTGAGGGCTTTAACACAAGCCATGACAGTGAAAGCAGGCCAAAGAGAAAAAGAATTGCACCGATTGTTCACACTTACTGAACAAAACAAAGAAGTGTTGACTGTGAGCTGGCAGGGGAAGAGCACAGAATCCTGACCTGCATTGAACTTCATAGATGAACTGCAAAGCCCAAATGCAAAGCTGCAGCTCAGGTCAACTGAAACTATTTATCCAACAAAAAAATGTAACAGACAAATGACTAGTGTAAAAAATACAACATCTGCAGCAGTTTTTAAACTCATATTGTGTGGCGGGGGGAGCACACATTTTCAGCCTTCTTGATCCAATAATGAGCTGTGCATGTATATCGGGCAGAGACTGGCCACCCAATGAACAGTTAGTACAGGCGGATTGGAAACGCTGATCAGCTGCTTAGTATGGCAAGGCAGATGGCTGAATCTAAACCCTCTCCTTTTTCCCTCATGGAGCAAAGAGGGGCTGGATCCAGTCTCTCACCCAGCCAGCCAGCCAAATAAATGATAGATAAAATAAACGGTGCTGACAATTCAGCACTGCACTGCCCAGTACTAAGCCACTGTCATGAACTATTACATCCAGTTCCAGGAACTGTACATCCAAAATTTTAAGTCCATTCAGCTTCCACATGGGCGTTTCCTTCTGTGTATGCAGATCATACTGACTGAATCAAGGATCATATTTTTCCACATTTTAGTCCCTCCTCCAAGCACCAATTCTGCATATAACTAGGGCAGTGCACCATTTTGGTCCAAAACCCAAATAACAAGGCGAAGCGGGCTGATTCAGAGGTGCCTCATCTTGCTACAAAGCAGATCAGAACAGCCCCAAGGCGCTTGAACTGAAGCGGGTCACCTACGAGGTGCCTCAGTCTGCCTCGTATATTGGGAGCCCTTCTTATGCCTCCTGAGCAGCCCAGACAGGCTGTCTCCAAAATGTATCAACTTCTGAAAGATCACATGGAGGGGGAGGGGAGGAGAGGAGGCGGAGGGGGAGAGGAGGCAGAGGTGCCAAATGTATCAATTTGAGAGAGATCTGGCCACCAGGAGGGGCAGAAGATGAGGAGGGAGGGAGGGGGAAGAGGAGAGGAGGAGGAGGATGGGGGAGGGAGCTTTGCTGTGAGTCAGCCTCCATTTGCTCATTGTGGTGTTACTGGAGAGGAGAGGACTAGAAGCTAGAGCACTGGGCTCCAAAGTGGGGAGCATGTACCCCGGGGGGGGGGAGATGATCCATTGGGGTGTACAAGCTGCCTGATAATTGAGCAGCCTCCCACTGCCCTGACAAGCTGCCATTGTGTGCAATGGTGGTGGTGGTGGTGGTGGCAGTGGTGGCAGGATGGGATGGGAGCCAAGAAAGAAGCTCCATGGCATTTCTTCCTCCACTCCAGTCCTATCCTGCCTCTGCTGCAGCCACTGAGAGCAACTGTGCCAGTCTCTGCCAGGTATGGCAGAGGAAGTCTTAACCCTTCCCACTCTCCTTTGGCAGAACAAAGCCGAGAAGAAAGCACATGCTATGACAGCCAGGTTAGTGTCTCCCCACCCCACCCTTCTGTAATAGGTTTACCAGTCATTCTTGTTGCTTGCTCATTTAAAAACCCAGAAACTTTCACTGTAGTTGCTTATCTTCCCAACATACACACACCTTTTCAATTCTTCTCATCCATTAGTTTGCCCTTACTTTGATTCTCTCTAGATTTGAGGGGGGTGGGAGGGAGGGAGAGAGAACAAACTTTTCCTTGTTCTTGGCTCCCCTCCGCCTCCCCTTCTCAATTCCTGTATTCCTTCCCTTCCCATTTTTAACCTCTTTTCCCTAATAAAATAAAATAAAAGCCCCTTTCTCTTCTGTTAAGATTATGGTCATTCCCCCACTTTGCTTGTAGTTTAGTGTCTGCTTTTCTTTTGCGTGTGTGTGTGTGTGCTTGTGCTGTGTGGACAAGCAAACAATGTGTGTCAAAGAAGTACACACAGTCCACATTTCCAAAAACAGCGGGCAAAGCACTACACACATTAACAGCTATTATTTAAATAATGTAATACTACACTGCGTGTTGCAAGCAAGCAACCCAATATGAGAATCTTTGGGGTCTTGGCAAGGGCAGTGGTGGTCGAGGTGCTGCTGTGCCCTCCTGGCAGGCTTGCTGTCTTGCTTCCTGCCTCTGCCAGTCCAGCAGACAACTGTCATTGCTCTTGGTTCCAGTCAATGTGCCCACCTGGCAGGGTTGCTGTCTTTGTTTGCTTCCTGCCTACCAGTCAGAGTTTTCCCAGACAATTCAGCCAAAGAGACCCTGAGGTTATAGACTATGAATAGGAAAGTACTACTAGGGGAAAGGGGTATTTGCAAGAAACCTACAGCAGAGTTTAGGGATAGTGAGTGACCTCCTCACCGCTTCAACACCTAACTTGATTATCCCTTTATGAACTTGGGTTTGAGTTTCTGAGAACAGCACATTTTACCTATGCCTTGCACAAAAACTAGTAGGCCAAACTCTCTGAGATTTGGCAGGTGGGATGCCCTCCAGTGGGGCTGTGTGCTCCCCAAACTTCATGCACTTCTGTGTAACTAGTGAAAAGTTATAGCTCTTTACTTTGAGAGATTTCCTTGAAAAAATCAAACTCACCTGCACCTAGCACAAAAACTACTGGGCCAAATTGCCTGAAATTTGACGAGTGGACACCCATCCAGGGGAGCTGAGTGTTCCCCAAATTTCATGTACATATCATGAAAACTGAAAAAAAGTTATGGCCGTTTGTGTTTTCCCATGCAAGTCAATGGCAAAATGGCAAAATGAGTGATTTGGATATCCGAATCTCGCTTCAGATTTGGATCCAAGTCGGAGCAGATGCGGTCCAAATTGGTTGGAAGTGAAGCAAGGCCACTTTGAAAGGTTGGAAGCAGCAACTGAAGCAAAGCAGAGGGTCTGTGCACAGCCCTACATATAACTATGTATATGCATAGCTTTCTTACTCTGAAGAAAGACACCCTATTGTGCCCCCCCCCCCATTATATGACTGCTTTTCAAAGTCAACATTAAGGTGCCACCTCTCTGAATGGCTTTTGTAAATCAACCAGCTGGTTTTCTTTGGAAACTCAGCCACTCTGCTAGGCAGTGTATAATTGTGAATTTGCATATATTGAAATTAATTGGTATTTGCACATGGGGGCCTTTTTCTTTCATTCTCCTTTCCAGAAAAGTGACAATGCTCCATCCACCATTGTTACCCCCTCCCCAAAAAATGGCTTACCACTCATTATCGTGCTGTAAATCTGCAAAGCAATAAGAAATCTTCTTGGCTGCAATTCATTCAATAAGAGTAAAGACCATGCATGTCTACGCAGGAGTAAATCCCACTGTGATCAATGGGGCTTGCCCCCTCATAAGTGTGTTTAGGATTGTAGTCTAAATGTTCATAAATGTTTTCCTGGGGAATAATTGTTTTGTAGCGGAGACCACAACTTAGAACTGCACAATATAGCCACCCTTAGCCATTTATAGTAGAAAGAAAACTTCATTCATCCACACAGCATTTTTCAAATTCTTTCACCCACAAATATGACCAGTGGAGGCTGGTGGCCCCAATTTCGGTGGGGCTGTGATCCACTCTGGGTTTCAGTCAGAACTAGCCAGAACTCCAAAAAGAGCTATCCAAGGTGCTGAACCCTATCCCCAAAATATACAAGAACCTTGTATAGCTCCTTTAGCGTTCTGGCTGGTTCTGACTGAAACCCAGAGTGGATTTACAGCTCCACCAAAATCAGAGCCACCAACCTCCACTGAATATGACTGCAAAATCTGCAAATTTGTATCAAAATGCCATTCACTGCAAGATTCCTTGGTACGCCTGCATATTAACTGGTACGTTTCCATTGTAATGTAAATCAGATCCCCCCTTTTTCTATCTAAATGGGTGATTTGGAGGAGGCATCTAGCTTTCAGCACTGTTATCAGAACAGTCCTGACCCTCAGAAGAAGCCTCAAGTTGGCAGGCATAGGAATACATGAAACCTTATAACCTGGCTTGGTCTCACAGAAGATGACAGACATCACCTGACAGCAGATGGTAAGTAAGTGGCTGTTTCTAGAACCGAAACAAGCAATTCATTGTAGTGAGCGTTACGAATTTTTTCCAGCTCCCTGATATCCAGGGAAGCGAGAAAGGAGGCAAAGGAAACCAGCATATAATTAGGGAGGATTTGCGAGCTAGGCAACTTTGCAACATAACAGCAGGAACAGAAGACGCCCACACTGCATCCTGACCTCCGTGACAGCAATCTCATTCCAGAAAACCCAACCCCCAGACAAAACCACGTTCCTTCTTCACTAAGTAGCCAACCAAGATGACCAAAGAAACATCCTGTGTGTAGCTTGAGAAGGGTTTCAATTCCATGCTAGAACAAAAGCCCACTGCCTGCACATCTTGGTTTTAAGAGGTAAGGTGCTCTTTTCAGATCATTTTTTCCTGGGCAATTTTGTGCCCTCATTTCAGTCCAGGGAGAGAGAAAAGGAGAGCTTGGGTTTGGGAGAATCTAGTGGAAACCTTTGATCAGATAGAAAGCTAGCAAGGCTGTCACATTCATACAACTATAACTATTCATAGGAATTGCTACTACATTTTAAATACCCCCCTGTCGGCGCCGCCAGCTTAGAAAGCAAAAATAAAGACTTTTATGTAATTACGTGATGAATGACAACATAATATATGAATATATTGGTTTTCCCTTACCACAAACAATGTTCACCTTACATTATCATGTTGTTTCTTTGGTCTGGTTGTTTATTCATATATTTAAATCTGATCTTTCCATCCCTAATAGGACCTGCTCTTAACCATCATAAAAGATTGCAACTAATAAAACAATAAACCTATGGAACAAACTCCAAAAACAGCAGCAAAATTAAACTCATAAAGGCTAATACAGAACAAATACAATGTAAAGAACCAAAACAGATGTTTTCTAATGAGATAAATGGTCATGTTGATCCAGTGCTATGGCTTAATATATACTATTTGTCTTCTGTGATTCCTCATGAGCTAAATTCCACACAGAAATCTTGCTTTCTTCCTTTGGGGGGGCGGGGGGAGTTTAAAAATAGACCATCTTTTAATAGGTCCAGAGTTTAGTTCCCCACACCTCTACATAGCTATCAGTTCCTCCCCCATGGACTCATCTAAGCTTCCTCCTTTCACACCTTCCAGGGCCAAATCACGCACACACACACACACCTTTTTAACATGTAAAACTAACACATGATGTTCAGTGGTGCTGCACATGTTATCCCAAGTGCTGTGAATGTATGTTTCAACATGTGTTGAGCTACTTACATACTCACACCATCATGGTGCCAGAGTCTTTTGGAAGGTTTTTCAGGATGTGTTGAAACACAATCTGTAGACCATTCAATGTAAGCAAGAGAGAATATCTGTCCATCAGTGATGAGTGGGGATGTTTGCCGGATGACCAAAGCAGAATGAGTTATAATGGTGAGACAGGAGGGAAACCATCAGCTGCCCTCTGAAAGTTCAGTCCTCCAAAGGTTTAATATCTGTATTTTAATGTAAAGCTGAGAGTTGGAGGCATCTGGATTTTAGAGTGCCAACAGGGGCAGAGATTCAGGCCCACTCAGCAGAATGCACAGCGGGACCTCTAGACATGGCAGGGCTGGCTGACCATATCTGAAGTTAGTGAAGTAATATACATTACCATCTGAAGAGAGAGTCCCTGTAAGACAATTACATCCAGAGTTTAAAATTACTAAACAGAACTACAGGTCTAATATAATTTTAATTTTAGATGGTGGACCTGTTGGCCTCTTATGAGAGAAATTATATGGTGCTTCTTTTACAAACAGGTACTAAAATTTCATCCACCATTGAGTGATGAGAGAAAACGAAATTATGCCTTTGGTACATTATGTAATGTGTGTTTTACATTGCCTTAAATCCTAGAATACTCCAACTGCAATCTATAAAAAAAAAAAAAGCTAACCACATTATCACACTTTGTCTGATGTTAAGCATGGTAAACTATTATATTTGGCCCTATTCTGATGCCATGTGTTTCTTAAATTAGATTTAACACTGATGCATCACATTGATAATTCACTTGAAAGGAAATTAATATTTTCATTGCTTAAAAAAATATACTATGTGAGATGCACTAACAATCCTCATGGGCTGGATTCAGGCTTTCCCCTCGGTGAATGGAAGGGTTCCTTCCTTTCTCAGATAGAACCAGGATCCAGGGCTAGAGCAGGGCTGGGAAACCTGTGGTCCTTTAGATGGACTACAACTCCCTTCTTCCCAGACCACTGGCTATACTGGCAGAGGCTGATGGGAGCTAGAGTCCAACATCATCTCGAGGGCCACAGGTTTCCCAGCCCTGTGCTAGAGGAAGCAGACAGGGCTGTGGTTTTGTCTGGTTCCTCCTACAACCCCCAGTGCCACCTCCTATGCTATCCTGGAAGGCTGTGGGTCAGGCAGCATTTCTGAAATAATTCCTTAGACGTCCTAGATTTCGGCGTCCTATATAGCAATGAACATTTGGCTTCCAAGGCTGCACGTCTACATGTCCCAGTATCATTGTCACTGAAAGGCACTATGACTGGGAATTCCTCCACTACACTTTCTCCCAGCCTAATCTCAATGACACAGGTTGTCCATAACCAACACACCAGGCATGTAAATCACCATGTGGTCAAAGCACCCAACACAAAGCAACCTCTCTATATTTCTAATGATAAAATCACCCACTAACAAGAGCCCTTGACCCCTCGAGGCATATCCCAAAGTATGAGTAGATATCAATTTATGGCACCCTCATGTGCTAAGGGTGCAATCCTATCCAGATGCCCATTAGCATCCGAACTCGGAGGCTGACGGGCATCCTGTGCAGAGCAGGAGGAACACAGAGGTGATCTTCGCCTCCGTGCTTCTCCCACTCTGCATTTTTGCTAGATGGGCATTTTTGCCCATCTAGCTAGGGCTCTGGGGGGGGCGGGGGAGACTGGGGATGGCTGGGAAGAGCTGATATCCCCACTTCCCCAGTCCCCTCCACTCCATGCGTACAGAGCCACCCCCTTTCCCTCCTCTCCAAGGTCGCCTTTGCAAGCTCAGTTTTTGCGGCACAGTTCTCTCTGTGAGGAGGAGCTTGGACTCCTAGGTCCAAAGTCAGAGCACTGTCTCTGACCTCGGGGCCAGGAATCCAAGCTATCGTATGGCTCCCCAGACACTGTCCAGGGGGCACAGGATTGCTGTCTATTATGCTTATTCTCCATGACTACAGAGGACCTGTCCGCTGAGAAGTGGGACACCTCTGCCACATGCCTGAAGGTCTCTCTCGGCATACCTCTCTGCGTATCTAAGCCAAGCTTGTTTCCTGAGAGCCAGGAGCTCATTGCTTCGAGCACTCATCCATACTTCTGCCCGCCAGGTAGATAGTTGCACACATGACACTATGCAGTGTGCTAGATAGCTTCATAGAACCTTGGCTAGCTTTCTACCTTCATAACTTGCTTTGTTTGTATGATTTGTTTGTTTGAAAAGCTAAGGATTTATTTAAGTCATGGAGCTGGCTTGTAGCTTGGGAGCCAGGGAGAGGGGGAGAGAAGGGAATTAAGTGCCCTGGCTTTCTTGCCCTACTGCTGAACTTGCCACTTTCAGTTTTGCTCAACACTTTTGTCACTGGGAGTGTGGTGCTTCATCTGCCAGGATTTCCTTTTGCTTGTAGACCTGAGCTTCCTCAAAACTATCCCTAAACATATACCTCTAACTGATCCACCCACCATTTCTGTTGCAGACAGAAATTGGTTAGACAATTGGATTAGGAGAGCCTACGTACCATACAGGTGTATGACTCAGCTATTATGGTCCACACAGGGCTACAATGCGTGAGCAATGATTTTAAGAAATGATGGTTATTTTATCTGAGGAGTGTACAATGAATTATTAAAACTGTTATATTGTTCTGTGTCATTTCTAAGATGTCTTATCTCAGCTTCTTTATACATATCCTATTTATATTTATTTATTTCAAAAATACCTGCCTTTTCCCCTCCAAAAAAGGAGTCATTCAAAGCAGCTTACAAAACATAAAAACATAGAACACAACAATAACTAAAACACATGGGGGGAGCAATCCTATGGCCATTAGTCAGTGGCTAGATGGCCATAGGATATGTGGGTTTCCGGGAACCAACCTCGGTTCCCAGAGAACTGACCTTCCCCCCCCACACACTGCACTGCCTTGTGGGCAGCACAGAACAGCCCCACAGTCCACACTCCAAAAAGGAGCACAGAGCGGCCAAAACAGGGTGTTCCAGGGAGCGTTCCATGGTGGGGAAGGCGGAAATGCCAGTATGACACTTCCTATGTGTCGTCCGGCAGCCTCCTCCCCCGCTCCGCCTTCCCACAGTTAGACAGCCAAAACCAGCGGTCTAGCCACAAATGCAGGGCAGGAGACGCATGGAGACAATGATCCCCTCTGTGCTTCTCCTGCCCTGCTTTGGATAGGTGGCCACCTATCCCCATAGGATTGTGCCCTAAAAAAGCTAAAAGCAACAGCAACACACACACACACACACACAGTAAACAGTCCATAAATAAAATTAAGCAACAACAGAGTTTAAACAACAGAAATAACCCTAGAAAATATATTATCTGCAATGGGAACATGGTTAGAACAGTGTTGCCTTCTAGCTGACATGAAAGTGAATTGCGGTAGCCATTTCCCTGGGGTATAGCCATGGGACAGTGTTAAGGTGTGCTATAGGGGGGGGGGTTGTGTGTGTTTATATACATGCTATCTAAGTAACTTAAATCATCTCTCTCTGAGCAATGGCACAATTATTTTTACTTAAAAAGAGAGCAGCAAGCAGGTGGCAGGCAAAGTCAGATAAAGAGAGTTCTCCAGAGATTGATGTGTGAATCTATGCTAAAGCAGGAGTAGGCTGTTCAGAGGACTCAGAGCTGCAAAATAAGGTGTCCTAATTAGTTAAATAGATGGTAGTGTAAATCACCCAAGAAAATCAATGGGGAAGACGAAAAGATTTTAGGCAGCTAAGTCACTGAACAGTTAAATGATGGATATAAATACTTTCAAGTGGCACAAATAATTGAATTTCTTTGACATTTTTGTGGCCCTGAATACTTACTAAAGATCAACATGATCTTTGCCTAGATACACAAAAATTGTATTCTGTAAAACTGCTGTACAAATGTTAAAGACTTTCATTATGATCACAAAGGAAGCACATTATTATAAATGTCTCATCTTTTACTGTGTGTGCATTCGAGTGAAAAATTAATCTACCATCAACTTCAGGGCCGACCCTACCATTAGGCAGAGTGAGTCAGCCACCTCAGGCAGCAGATATTGTGGGGAGGGCAGCAGCACCCAACTTTTCCCCTGAGTCCTTTAAGCTAGCCTGCCCTGCTTTCCCTAAGCTAGTCTGCTCCCACCCACCCTAGGTATGGTGGAGGAAGCTCTCCCATCACCAGGTAAGTAAGGTTCTGCTGCCAGTCCAGCTGGATTCTTCAAGGGGTCTAGTCCCTTGCCTCCAGAAGCAAAATGTCTAGGGCTGGCCCTGTCCAACTTTACAGCCAAAATTGCTGGAGTTCAGCCTGAATTGTTGTGTTCAGTTAGCAATGCCCAGCAGCATGGTACTTCATGGCATTTCCCTCCTGGTTGATAAAACCCCAATATGAGAAGCCGAATGCTTTGCTGGACTGGATTATTGGTGCTTCCATCTGAGGTGTCCCAGTGCCCTCTCACCTCACAGCTCTGGTTGTCCATCTCCAATCTAATGACAGTTGGCAATTTATGTGCTATATAAGCACATCTTATATAGCATGTTTTAACAACTACATGTTTGACATCTTTACAAAGCTGTTGGAACAGTCATTATAGGATTTGGAGCCACGTGCCATCACTATGCTGATGATACATAGCTCTGTCTTCTTATGATATCTGAGTTGGGTGAGGTGGTGCAAGTCCTAGATCAGTACCTAGAGTCAGTGATGGGCAGGACGAGGGGCAATAAACTGAGACTCAACCTGGCAAGATGGAGGCCTTGTGGGTGAGTGGTTCCCAAGTCCAGAAGATTGGGTTATTGCCTGTTTGGGATGGGGTTCCACTCTCTCTGAAAAGTCAGGTGTGAAGTGTGGGGTACACTTCAATCCATCTCTGTCCCTGGAGGCCCAAGTGGTCGTGGCAGGTCAGAATGCCTTCTACCAGCTTCAGCTGGACAGGGGTAGCTTGAGCACAGTGGTACAGGTGCTAGTAACCTCAAGACTGAATTAAACCTCAAGACTTCTGTAAACCTCCCAGAGAGCTTCAGCTATGGGGCGGTATAGAAATGTAATAAATAATAAAATATAATAATAGTTACTGCAATGTGCTCCGTGTGGGGCTGTCCTTAAGGTTGGTCTCAAAGCTGCAGCTGGTGCAGAACGTTGCAGCTCGACTGTGGTCAAACGCTTCCCCTTTTTTTATTGTTATTATTAAATTTTCACTCAGGGTACAGCCTTCAGTGTACTGGCTCCCTCTCTGTGGAACTCCCTGCCTGTGGATGTCAGTAAGCACTGTCGTTGTTTTCTTTTCAACGCCTGCTGAAGACATTTTTATTTAAATAAGCCTTCCCTGATTGACCAACCACATTTTATTGTTATAAACTGATTTTAAATGTTTTAATTCTGTATTTTGATTTTTTTGATTTTTTGATTTTTTTATTTATTACATTTATATCCCACCTTTCTTCCATCATGGAACATCATGTGGTACCCAGATGGTCTCCCCTCCAAGCACTGACCGGACCCAGACCAGCTTAGCTTCAGTAAGATGGCTGCTTCATGTGCCTTCAGACTATGCCCTGGGGGCCCTTTTGTTTTGTTTTGTTTTGTTTCTTTTATTAATGATTGCTTGGGAATCCTGTTTGATACCAATCTTATACATGCATAAATACATAAATAAATTTTAGCTCTGACCATGCTTATCATAGGAGTGGGTGGAGCAGGCTGAATCCAAGTTCTTTCTAAGTAGCACCATTTTTACGCCGAACCTAGAAGCACAGCTGTGAGATCTGAGAGTGTCAGTCATCTGTTTGGTCATACACAGACTCTTGCAAACAGCAGTGTTCATGCAGCTCCAGGATGCACACAATAAGTTGCACATGAGAACCTCTATGTGTGTGTGCATGTTAAATGCAGCCTGGACATTTGGAAAGCAATTCAGGTTTGAAACTAAATAGTTACCTAAATAACAGTTATCACTGTGAGTCAGCATCTGTTTAAAAAAAAATGTTTATGAAACCTCCCACCACCATCTTTAATCACTTGACAGCCTTAATACTTGTATTTATCTCATACCACCTCTTCTGAATAGCTCAAGACAATGCTATCTACAGAACTTGTCCAAAACCTTGCTGTCAGAAGTGAATTTTTTGCAGCTATTTATCAGTGTTCAAGCAATAACCTTATCAAATAGTTTCCCTACCTAATTAAGTGCCCACCTCTTGCCAGAAAGGTCAAAATAGCACCTCTTCAAGCCTACCAAATGCCCCCAGAAGAGATTCAGTAAATCAACAGATATAACAGTCAAAGAAATACTTACAGCCATACTTTCACACTGTTGAATACACTTAAAACTGGAGCTTTAAGTTGGATTTTGAAACTAAAAGAGCATTAGTGGGTAATTCCCTGCATTATTTTATCTCCAACTACCTATTATCGATGATACCCATAAAAAATAGACAGGACCCTGTGCTGAAGGGTTCCCAGTCTAACATCCACAGCTGTTGTGCATGTCTACCTCTCATTAGTTAGTTTATATTTATAAAACACATTAAAATCATATAGAATCAATTGACAGAGCAGTCAATCAGAGGAAAACAGAAACACAGATAAGTGAGTTTACAAGATGCAGCAAGACAAATTCAACCAAAAATCTGGGAGAACAAATAAATCTTCAGTTGGTGCCAAAAGCTTGTATGGGCTTCACCACATGAGGCTAAAATCCCACATCCTTACCAGGGCTTCTGCTTCCTTCTTTGCAGGATTAAGATCGGCTCCGTTACACAGGCTGACACGTGCTGTTTTTATGTTTCATTTTACAGCCGTTACAGAAGTACACAGCAAGTAAAGCACTTCATCGTGCTTCCTAGAGAAAAATTGGACGTTCCCCACATTTTACAAAGGTAGGATAAAGGTCATAAACCATGGGAGGGGCCCTGGAGGTTGACAACGTTGTGTAAAGGACCCACAAACTTCCGTGAGTAACCAATCTTGATCACATAATATAAGCCCCATGTGGAGAAACCCTAAAACTTGGCACCAACAGTATATAAGTGAGGAAGGGAGTTGTTGTTACTAC
Organism: Heloderma suspectum; assembly: GCF_057233095.1. Lineage (NCBI taxonomy): Eukaryota > Metazoa > Chordata > Lepidosauria > Squamata > Helodermatidae > Heloderma > Heloderma suspectum. Next base: position 235,550,449 of record NC_139459.1, on the reverse strand, counting down.
TACTTTTACATCATATACGTGGCACCTTATAAAGAACGAGGGAACAGGTCCTTGCCCCAAGGGGTTTGCAATCTAGAAACAGACACAAAGGAGGCAAAAGGGAAATGGTGACCAGGATAAACAGGAAAGACTATTCAGATATTTCAGTTATATATACTTAGGGATGGTTATAATATTGTCATATAAGATCCTTGCACTGCTTTTTTCCCCCTTATTTTAAACCAAAACATCATGCTCTCTGGCTGCTAGCTTGTAATGATGTAAGAACATTGGTGTATCCACTCCTGTTACTTGCTTGGAGTTTCCTTATCTTAAACTAATTAATGTAATTAAAGCTAATATTAGGCTGCGAGGAGATTTTGATCAACTAAATTTGAGAACACAACACTGTAGTGTAGTGAAATGTGTATAGTGCAGATTCTGGAGGTCATGAAATCATTCATCCCTTATAGTGTTCTCCTTCACATGGGTGACCTTGGCTAGACTGCAAGGCCTGACTTCAGTACAAAGACAGAGTATCCCTGTTTTCCCTGCTGTGTAGTTTTAATATGCTGATGCAGCAGACATGTTTTTAATGAGTATTCTTGTAATTAATTCATCCTAATCTGTTGTGAACAATGAGCAATCTTGCAATTAACTGAAATGGATACCCAACTAATTAGCCAATGTAACAAATAACCAAAGTAAGTTAATTTAAAAAACAAATATTTTAATTATGTTAAACAATATCAGTCAAAGTTGCTATAAATGCTTTAACTCAAGACTTACAGTTGATACAAAGAAACATACAATGAACCAAATGAGCCCCAAACCAAACACAAATGTATTCTACATTTATTGTTTACAAAAATGATTTACGATTCATATAGGAAAGTTGATAGTCTGCTTACCAGAACAACAGTCTTCACAGTTAAATTATGTGTCTAATTGACACACTGATCATGCTACTGCTCTCATGTCCTACTAGTGAGTTTCCCACAGGTAGCTGGTTGGCCACTATGTGAATAGAACGCTGGACTAAATAGCCCTTTTGTCTGACCCAGCATGGCTTTTCTTGTGTTCTTATTACTTTCCCCCCAAAAGGTATTGTAGAAGTTCTTTAGTATATGTAAGGATGGGATACAGGGAGAGATCAAGTCTAACCTTTCTTGCATCTCTATCTGCAGACATGGAGTCTTTTCCAACTGGACAAGTGTTGGATCCAGCTACGTATTTATTCTGCAGCTAATTTGCACCCTCAAGAAAATTTCAGATTGCAAGATGTTGCAACACAGGAGTGAGGAAAGTGGTTTATCAGCTGATATGATGGCGAAAGGCAGGGCTATCTGAGTGGGAGAATGGAGGAGTGATCGAGCTGTGGATCACTCTGTGGATTTCAGCAGGCAGCCATCTCAAGTAAGTCTCTCTCTCTGTGTAACCCCCTTCATACTTGTTTTTTTTTCTTTTTTTAATATACATACATGAATTTGTATACATCCATAGCAATGAATACATATGAAATGCATATATATGAAAGTACAGTGTACTAGCAATTATACATAACCTTCAACAAAAGGGTCCCTCAGGGTTCTGTTCTGTCCCTCATGCTATTTAATATCTACATGAAACCACTGGGAGAGGTTGTCCGGAGTTTTAGAGTTCGGTGTCACCAATATGCTGATGACGCCCAGCTCTACTACTCCTTTCCACCAGATTCCAAGGAAGCTGTTTCTGTCCTTAACCAGTGTTTGGCATCCGTAATGGACTGATAGAATCATAGGGTTGGAAGGGGCCAACAAGACCATCGAGTCCAACCCCCTGCTCAATGCAGGAAGTCTGATTCGACTGGATGAGGGAGAACAAATTGAAATTTAATCCAGACAAGACAGAGGTGCTCCTGGTCAGTCAAAAGGCAGATCAGGAAATAGGGATTCAGCCTGCGTTAGATGGGGTTCTCAGGTTTTTGGGGGTGCTCCTGGATTCAGCCCTAAGCTGAGGGATGCTCAGGTTTCAGTGGTGGCCAGGAGTGCTTTTTTACAGTTAAAACTAGTGCGCCAACTGTGCCCGTTCCTGGAGATGTCTGATCTGGCCACGGTGACACATGCCTTAGTTACATCCCGTTTGGATTACTGCAACACGCTCTACGTGCGGCTGCCTATGAAGAGTGTTCGGAAACTGCTATTGGTTCAAAGAGCTGCTGCCTGACTGTTGACTGGGGCTGGTTACAAGGAGCATACAACTCCCTTGTTAAAACAGCTTCACTGGCTTCCAGTCTGTTTCTGGGCACAATTCAAAGTGCTGGTTATGACCTATAAAGCCCTATACGGCTCTGGTCCAGGTTATCTGAAAGACTATATCCTCCCTTATGAACCTGCCTGTGTCCTGAGAACTAGTTCTGGGGAGGCCCTTCTCTCAGTCCCACCACTGTCACTGGCACTTTTAGTGGGAACCCAGGAGAAGACTTTCTCAGTGGCTGTGGAACACCCTTCCCAGGGAGGCTAGGATGGCTCCCTCCTTGATGTGTTTCCAGAGGCCGACTAAAACACTCTTGTTCCAGCAGGCCTTTGGGACATAGTTGGAGCCTGGGGGTAAGCTGCTAAAATGCTGTTTTAAAATGCTGTTTTAATGTTTTAATATGATTTTAATTGTATTATTGTTTAATTTATATTTTAACTTTTGTATATTTTCATATGTTTTAATTGTATATGTTTTAATTTTTGTAAGCCGCCTTGTGCCCCAGTACTGGGGAAAAGGTGGGGTATAAATAAATATAACAATAATAATAATAATAACAACAACAACAGCAGCAGCGAACCAAATAAGCATCCATTTGAAGGTGGCATATATATATGCAATATATATATATATTGCATTCAAATACTGCAAGCATTAAAAGGTCCTCAGTCCATGGCATTATAGGAGGTGAGTGTTTATCCTTCCAGTGTTGTAATATCAGCCTTTTAACTCTCAAAAGGGCGCAGAGAATCCATTTACGCTGACCACTCATTAATTTCCATGAAGCGGGGAGATAATTTAAAAGGGCGTGTTCATCAGTGAATATTAAAGACTGTTCCAGTACAAAATTGAGCTGTGTAATAACCTCCTCCACAAAAGAAGCAACTACTGGACATTACTGAAATGTATATTTAAAAGAAGCATTAGCTGTACTGCACCCACCAGCAATTAGCCAAATTAGACAATCCCTTATTAAAGAGACATTGAGGTGTCCAACAGACACGAAACAAAGGTTTTGGCTGAATAAGATGCAGCCTAAGATCCACAGACACGACAGGTAGACACCAAAGCGGCGATCCACCATTTAAACATGTTGTAGGGGTGCCCACAGCACAGTCTCAAATTCCCAAATGTGCCCATGGGTCCAGAAAGGTTGGAGACCCCTGCTGTAATGTTCTGCTTAGAGCACCCTTGCCTTGACCTGTCTCCTGATAGCTAAATTTACAAGCAGACTTGGGATTCTATCAGTCTGTCGAGCTGCAATGAGTAGATTCTAGAACAGGGCTATTAAACCTCTTTCAGCCTAAGGGCTGAATTCAATTTCAGACAAGCTCTCAGTGGCCACATTCCAGTCGTGGACTTGGCCAAAGGCAAAGGGGTCAGGACCAAAAATACCAGCATATTGCCTCTTAAAGGTCTTGCTGCCGGTAACAAGGCCTTAGGGGAGGCATTTCGACCTTTTAGGATGGGGGGAAAGCTGTGCAAAAGCCAGGAAACAGTCAACCATCAGTGGCCAGGGGAAAGAGGGTGGGGCATGAGGAGGGAACATGACCATCTTGGGAACCCCAGAGAGCCAGATTAGGACCCCAGGAAGGCCATGTTACCCACCCCTGTTCTAAAAACGTATAAATATGAGCTTCATAATGGATAGACCAAGCTGTTCCACTGTTTTCTGGAATGCAAATTTCAGTTGCATAACTTTCCTTCCGTTACTATTTTGATCACATGGAGAAACTCTACATCACATCTCTTACTGTCTTATTACTTGATGAGATTAAGAAAAATTTCATGTAGCTAATTGCATTAATTAAAACTGAGACCATTAAAAATCTGGGGGAAAAACACTACTTAGAAATAGCTGAGTTGGTGTCCTAGAACAAACTAATGGTCCTTCTAATTAAGCTTCTTATTTCCCACCATCGTCTGCTGTAAGGCAGTGGTATGCTAGCTACATATGGATAAATGTGATCTCTTAATTAATTACATATAAGATTCAAGGTCACAAGCCAGACTGGTCTGGAATCTTTCCTGTTTGCCAAGTCAGATAGTGAAGCTCTCTTACTTGATATAGCTGTTCCCATTGCATCTGATCCATGACACCTTCTTATCCTGCAGTACAGATATCAGAGAAATCCGCAGTGGAGTCAAATGAGTTCAGATTTCTATGAATCCAACACATGGATTCTGCAGCAGACTGGCTTTTTCCAAGTTGCACAGATTCTGTGGACTTAAGGACCATTTAAAAGAAAAAAAAAAATCCTGGTATTGTATGCAAATTTAATCATCCAAAAATACGAATGTTGCTGGAAAATACACTAATATATATGCCATTTTTTTAAACACAGAGACCATTTTATACCTCTCTGATCACTCCGCAGCCTCTGCTTTGTAGCAGTCTTTTGTGTGCATGCTCTGCTCACTGACTGCACACTGAGCTAAAAAAATACGCAAAATGTTACATGCCACCGAAAGTTTTGTAAAGTCTGGAGGACTTCTTTGAGCACTATCCTGACGGGGGAAAATATCTGAATCGGTCAATGAGCAGATGATGGAGTAAAAGGTGCCTGACAATCTGTGAAACACAGAACGGATTTAACAACATCTGTTCATCCTTACCCTCCAGCATTTCACAGATGCAAACAGAGACACACCCCAGTTCTTGTACCAAGATAATTGCTCAAGGCCTTCCCCCACGTATACATGGTTGAAAGCTCCACTTAGTCTGCTGCATTCATTTCCTCTGCAATAGCATGTTCTGCATCCTTTTAAAAGCCAAGAGGGTCTTTGTCCTCCACGTTGAAGATACACTATAAAAACAAAGAAGTGTCTTAAAATTAGGGCTGTGAACCACTTTGGTGCCATATTCGAATACCACAGTGAACTGGGGCACTTCGGATGTACCTCATTGAGATCCAAAGTGGATCAGAACTGCACCGAGATGCTCCGAAGCGCAGCAGGTCACCATCGAAGCACCTCAGCCCACCTTGGAGATTTGGAGCTCTTCTGATTCCTTCTGTAGCCCAGACAACCTGTCTCCAAAATGTATCAACCTGAGAAAGATCAGGGAGGAGGAGAGGAGGAGGAGGGAGTGGGGAAGGGGAGAGGAGGAGTGAGCTTTGGCAAATGGCAACTCCAGTTGCCAGATTAGGGCTGAACTTAACCCAGTGGTCTCCAATCAGTGACAGTGGTGGAGGGGTGGGGGGAATACTGTATTTATTGGAGAAAAAAGCCTGCATTTTTTCACTGCAGAGAGAGAGAGAGAGAGAGAGAGAGAGCTGTTAGAGGTAGTGGTTACTGGAGAGAGCTGTTAAGTAAGATTCTTTATATATATAAAAAAAACAAGAAATATTTAAAAAGTAGTTTACTTTCCTTGCTTTGCCTCATTCTTTGGCCTGCTCCCCCCACTTCTCAAGTCAACTCTTTCTTCATAATTTTCCAGCTTGATCCAGACACACAGACACATAGTACTTTCCTGTCCTCATTCTTTGCTCTCCCCCGCAACCCGCCCTTCTCAATTCCTGTATTCCTTCCCATTTTTGAGCGCTATATGTTTTCCCTAAAAAAATAAAATATAAAATAAACCGTTTTCTTTTCTTGTAGGTAGTTATGCATTTGCTTTGCTTTTTCTCATGGGTGTCTGTGTGTGCGCACTTGTGTTGTGGTCAAGCAAAGTACTCCATACATCCACATTTCAAAATACAGTGGGCAAAGCACTACACACATAATATCTGTTATTTAAATAACACTACACTGTGTGGAAAAGCAAGCCTAATATGAGGCATCCCTGGGGTGTTGGCATGGGGGATGCCCATTGCCCAGATTTCATGCACCTCTGTGCAACCAGAGAACTCTTTGCTTTTAGAGTTCGTGTTGAAAAAAGCACATAGCCACAAAACAACTCTGCCAACTTGCCCACCAGCCAGTGTCCCCCACCCCGAAGCAAAGTGTATTCCATTCAGTCAAAGAGAGTCTGAGGTCATCCACTGTGAATAGTAGGGAAATGGATTATTTTGCACTTCAAAGAAACCTAGAGCAGAGATTAGGGATGGTGACCTCCTCCTAATCAGCGCTTCAAAACCTAACTTCTCTGATTATCCCTTCTGACCTTTGGTTTGAGTTTCTGAGAACAGCACATTTTACCTGCACCTAGCACCTAAATAACTGTGCCAAACTGTCTGAAATTTGGCAGGTGGAATCCCCTCCACAGGAGCTGACAGTTCCCCAAATTTCATGCACATCTGTTCAACCAGTGAAAAGTTATAGCTCTTTGCTTTGAGAATTTTTGTTGAAAAAATCAAATTTTATCTGTGCCTAGCACAAAAACTACTGGGCCAAACTGTCTGAAATCTGGCAGGTAGGATCATCTCCACGGGGCTGACAGGTCTCCATATTTCATGTATTTATCATGAAAACCAAAAATGTTATGGCCATTTCTGTTTTCCAATGCAAGTCAATGGGAAAAGTAAAGTCCAAATGATTTGGATATCCAAATCTCGCTTCAGATCTGAATTCAAAGCGAAGTGCATTGGATCCAAATTGGACTGAAGCAAAGCAAGGCTGTTTTGGAAGGGCCAAATCGGCATCCAAAGTGAGGCAGGGGCACAGCCCTACTTAAAATCTGTTAGCAGCAACCATTCAGAATTAGTCCACCATGTGAAGTAGCAGGTTGTACACCATATGGCATGTGCATCAGAGACAAGTCACATCCACACTAGGAATGAGGGGAGAATTTCATTCAATTCACATTTCAGTAAGAACTTACCACATTTGCACTTCCTGAATCAATATACAAACCAGGATGCCATTCCGTTATCCTTTGGTATTTGCATTTCTTAGAATTTTGTGATGCAGTTCTTTTTTTAAAAAAAATTAAATGCATACCAAAAAAGTACACACACTAACGCATATACTAGTAAAAAAAAAAAAAAGCACAACACAGCGTTACATTTAACAGCTTACAAAAAAAGCATACATTAGGCAACCTTGCATACAAAAATGCATATATTAGGAAAAACAGACCAAAAATATATGAATTTTCACACAGACTTCTTTTTTAAAATCGCAAACTGATGCAGAAACAGGTTGGAACAAACATAAGATGAGAAAAATGAGAAACTGAAAGAATCAATAGTGACAGTTTTGTCCATCAGTAATCCACACACACATCCAATCCAGAGATCTACCTTTTAGAACTTGGGTGGGCAGAAGGTAGTTTGGGATTTATGGATCGATCTCTGGGTGAATTGCAGTAGATTAGCAAAGGTTTCTGTCTCCCAATTGTTTAAGAAGGGCATCAACAAAAAGATTCCTTGCCCTTCTAAATTAGGCTGCTGATATGGAAAAAGGGGTGGGGGAAAAAAACAGGCCTGGATTTTGGTGCCGATTATATTGTGAGCTCAGTTCTTGTACTGAGAACTAGGGATGTACGAATCCCTTACCTTGTTCCAGTCCGGGGCATCCGCGGTGGGGGGAAGGCGATCCGTCCCTCCCCCCGGAATCCTCCCCAGCCAGCTCCACTCCGTGGCAAGGCCACGGAGCTGCTGGCTGGGGCTGGCCATAGCCAGACTTCTGGCCGCTGATGGGCTGCTGTGGCCATCATAGCAGCCGCCATTTACGTCCTTGCATTAAGCCATGATAGGCTATGTAAGTATTTACGTAGCCTATCACGGCAAAAGGCAGGGACACAAATGGCGGCCACTACGCCATTTGCGACCCTGCCTTTTGCCGTGATAGGCTATGTAAATACTTACGTAGCTTATTACAGCAAAGAGCAGGGGCGCAAATGGCGTAGCAGCCACCATTTGCACCCCTGCTCTTTGCCGTGATAGGCTACATAAGTATTTACATAGCCTATCATGGCCTAATGCAGGCACGCAAATGGTGGCCGCTACGACAGCCGCCATTTACAGCCACAGCAGCCCGGCAGCAGCCAGAAGACAAGCCGGAGCCGCTGCATCTGCCGCCGCCGCATCCGCCGCCAGGGAGGTCCATTCCAGGGGGGATTCCGGGGGGTGGCGGAGGGGGAGGCTGTTCCGCCACAGACTCCAGGGGGCCGGCCTCACTGGAGTCCGTGGCAGAATTCTCCAACATCCCTACTGAGAACAAATCCTGGGTGGAGGCGCATGTGCTTCCTTAATTCGAAGAGTGTGCTGCCCCTCCAGGAACCACCATTTTGCACCTGGCAGACCCAGAGTTCTAGTAAATGTTTTTTTAAAGATCCTGCAAGCCTGAAGTCTGCCCACTCCTGTTTTAGAGTCTGTGGGGTGCAAACTGAACCCTGAAGAAGGACGACTCTAGCAATTTGCACTAATAAAAATTTAACATGGCATTCCCCAAAAGCCAAAAAAAAAGGACAGTGGATAAATCACTTGGGAAAGGTAACAAAAAATAAAAACCAATCCTGGTACAGTTGAAGCATTTGAGACTTACATACTTACAGCCCTCTCTCTTACTCCACCTGCTGGTAAACAGTTGATCAACAGTGTTATTTCCCTTGGCACACCGTACCCTTCCTCAAAACACTTTCCACGTAGGCATTTGATTTCACTTTCCTCCATACAATACTTTGTATTGGTGTTATACCGAATTTAACTTTGGTAGGTCATTATTATTATTATTATTATTATACTTTTAATCTGTTTGTTTTTTTCTCCCCCTCCAGAATATTTTTCTGTTCACTCTGCTTAGTTTTATAATATCTAGAAAATGGATACAATTTCTCCTGTCTCTTCAAATTACTATTTATTTATTTATTTATTAAATTTATTAATCGCCCATCTGACTGGTCACCCAGCCACTCTGGGCGATGTACAACCCACCATAAAACAATTTAAAACAATAAAATTTTACCATAATTTTTTTTTAAAAAAATACCCTAGCCCACCCCAAATGCCTGCCTGAACAACCACGTTTTTAATGCACGACGGAAGCTCATTAAAGAGGGGGCATGACGGAGTTCCCTAGGGAGGGAGTTCCACAGAGTGGGGGCCACCACAGAAAAGGCCCTCTCCCTCGTCCCCACCAGTCTAGCTGTCCTGGCTGATGGGACAGAGAGAAGGCCATCCGAGGCTGATCTTGTTAAGTGGCCTGTCTGGTGTTGCTGGAGGCGCTCCTTAAGATAGGCTGGGCCGGAACCATATAGGGTTTTAAAGGTCAAAACCAACACCTTGAATTTGGCCTGGAAAACAACTGGTAACCAGTGCAACTCCTTCAGCACTGGAGTGATGTGATCTCGCCGGTGGCTGCCTTTAATCAGGCGAGCCACCGCGTTCTGTACCAGCTGCAGTTTCCGAACCGTCTTCAAGGGTAACCCCACGTAGAGCGCATTACAGTAGTCCAAACGAGAGGAGACCAGGGCATGTACTACCGATGGGAGCAGATGGTCGGGAAGGAAGGGGCGCAGCCGCCGTATCAGATGGAGTTGATACAGCGCTGTCCAGCTCACAGCTGACACCTGAGCCTCCATGGACAGCTGGGAGTCCAAAATGACCCCCAGGCTGCGGACCTGGTCTTTCAAGGGTAGCCGTACCCCATTCAACACCAGGTCAACATCCCCCAGCCTCCTCTTGTCTCCCACCAAAAGTACCTCGGTCTTGTCAGGGTTCAGCTTCAGCTTATTCCTCCCCATCCAGCCACTCACCGTCTCCAGACATTTGGACAGGGATTCTACAGCCAACCTTGGTGAAGATTTGAATGAGAGGTAGAGCTGCGTGTCATCCGCATATTGATGACACTACACCCCAAACCTCCCGATGATAGCCCCCAGTGGCTTCACATAGATGTTAAATAGCATCGGGGAGAGGATGGAACCCTGTGGCACCCCACAAGTAAGTGGCCATGGGTCTGAAACCTCCTCTCCCAGTGCTACCCTCTGGTACCTGCTGGAGAGGAAGGACTGGAACCACCGCAATACAGTGTCTCCAATGCCCAACCCCTCCAGGCGGTCCAGGAGGATACCGTGGTCAACGGTATCAAAAGCCGCTGAGAGGTCGAGGAGAACAAGGAAGGAGCATTCACCCCTATCCAGAGCCCTCCTCATATCATCCACCAAGGCGACCAAGGCCGTTTCTGTCCCATGCCCAGGCCTGAAGCCCGACTGAAATGGGTCTAGATAATCAGTTTCTTCCAAGTGTGCCTTCAACTGCACCGCCACCACCCGCTCAATCACCTTGCCCAAAAATGGCAGATTTGAGACTGGGCGAAAGTTGTTCAGAACTTGGGGATCCAAGGAGGGCTTCTTTAAGAGCGGTCTTATCACTGCCTCCTTGAGGGCTGATGGCATCACTCCCTCCTCAAGGGAGGCGTTCACCACCGCCTTGATCCCCTCACCCAGTCTCTCTCTGCAGCTCATAATGAGCCAAGATGGGCAAGGATCAAGTAAGCAGGTGGTCGGCTTAGGTGGTTTACTAGTTACCTAAACAGATATTTCAGCATTTTAGGACAGCTTAAAAATTCCAGCACTAGTTGTTTTTAAAATGCAAGAAGGAAGTATGTCAGACGCGAGCTGGCAAAAAGCACAGTTCTAATATGTGCTGATTTACAACTGTCTGGGGGGGAAAAAATTCTCCTTACTTTTTTTAGTTGTTAGGAAAGGAGAATTCCCAGTGCTTGTTGTAGGAACTTTTAATGACTCTCTTTCAGACTATTTTGACACCTTGCTTGGATAGAGTAAGAATTCAGACATCTTTAAAGATTAATAAAAATGAATTGGGGGCAGAATCTAATGGTGACCACCCACGAGCAGCCAGCCCCACCAATTCCATTGCATGAGCGGCACCCATCACTTGTGCAATGAGTATTTAGTTCTTCCAGGGGCAACCCAAACAGTGCAAAAATGCTCATTTCTTGAACAGGGCAAATCAGTGGAGCTCCCTTATGCAAGCCCCAGCAGCCTGCCCCATTCCAGAAATGAGCATTCCTGCTCATTTCAGGTTGCTCTCAAATGTGCTAAATCTCCGTTACACAAGCAATGGGTGCCACATGCAGTGGTAGTGGTGGTGGGCGCCACCTGTGGATGGGAACACTGGATACTGCCCTTTGATTATTTTTATTGGCTTAGATCCCGAGAAAAAGCAGTGGGAGGGGGTATGTGGAATATGACTTTCCTGCCCCCTCCTCCCCATAACTGCTCCCCAAAAATTTAATCCCAGGGGATGGGGGACCCTCCTGAATGGAGTGAGCTGTAATTTGGGTGGGCTCACAATTGAGGGAGATTTGAGCTCACAATTGAGGGAGACAAAAAGACACTGAAAATCAGGCAGCGGTACCTTCCATGAGCTGAGTCCCCATTTGGTTTCGAAATAGCCATTTTTATTTTGAGATCGCTCCCAATGTTTTGAGATCACACTGATTTCAGTGGTATTTTAAAAACCCAACTGTGTGCAGGATTGGGGGGTGGGGGAGGTTAATCTTTCTGTATTTTCAAAGTATCTTAATATTGTTCATTGTTGTTTGTCCCTTGAATTGTTGTATTTTGCTTTCTTCATTATCTTCGACAAACTTCTTCCTGGAACCTGGCTGTCTTGAACCTAAACACACAACACACTGATGGAAAGAAATATTGAAACGTTCTGAACCCAGAGCAGTTCCCCCTGGAACCCTACGTGTTCGAATTTGACATCAAATCATTAGCAACTACCTTCTGGCTATGACTTTTCAGCCCATTGAAAGGTAGTTAGTGAAGAGCAGTTCCCTTTGGCCCAAGTATTAAAGATTGTTAACGGAAGCCACAAAAAGATGTATAGAAATAAAATCCAGGAATATTTGTGTCATGGGCCGCTATTCTAGTCACCAGTACTTAATGTTGTATTTGGATTTTGGAATATGAAGTGCCCAAAACAACAGGGACACCAATTTGTTTCAGTGACTGCAAGGAAAATAGATTTTAACAAGGGGGGTCTGAGATTCAGCAGGGTTAAAATGCCCCCTGTTAAATAAATTCAAGGTTCAGTTGCAAAACAGTGGTATATTTTAAGACTATCTGTTGTCATTATTTTGGTAGCCTTAATTATAGTAGTCTTATCAACTCAGGACAGGCAGACACACACATACACACACACACTTTTTTTTTTTTAAGTCCAAGAGATTTATGTATATCTAGCACACAGATGTGCTTAATTGTTAATAGCTATTCAATGTGTAGAATCAGTGAGTTTAGCTAACCAGAAATATAGGTACTCCTGAAGAATAATCACATATGTTTTGAAACATAGGCCAGGGTCACAAATCTACCATGTCAGTGAGAGCCTTCATGTGGTGGGGAAGTGGGAGCATCCTCTTCCCCCCTGTTACATAGATAAAGCCACCTATGACTCAGGTGCTCCATCTGGAAGCTCATCCTTTTCATGCCTGTGGGCTTCCCATGGGTATCTGGTTGGCCACTGTGGAAACAGAATGCTGTATTAGATAGGTCTAATCCAGCATGGGTCTTCTTATCTCCCATGAGCTTTCCCCTTTTTTGAGGAGACAGCACTGCATTCATCTGACATCTACATGGAGCAGCTGCATCACACTTAACATCATCTGCAAGGTGAAAGGATGCACACCATCTCCACCATGCAAAGACTTCAGTTGGTCCAGTAAATGACTGAACCAGGCCATGGGGAGAAGCAGTAATCACACTCCATCCTTCCTAAAGGTTATCCCTGAAGAGAAAGTGAACTTGAAACTTTTTTGGCTTAGAGAACCAAGAGTGGCCAAGGACCTTAATTAAGGTCCTCTGTAGCCTTTTAAAGTGGTTATGATTGCTGAGACAAAAGAATTATTGTTTGGAAGAACACATTTTTTTCAGGTGTTGCTACAAAATTTATTCCAAGGTAGTTAACCTGTAATGTACTTTTTCAATATAAACTTCCTTTGTGGGGGTGGGCTATCCTCTGTCAGTGGCCACAGAAAATAATGAATTCTCTTCCATCAGGTCTGTCTTTTCCCCATATTTAGGAGGAGGATAGAAAATGTTAATCAAGTCCTTGAGAGCTTGCTGTGTTGACTTGAACCTCAATACCAGGTAGATCCAAGGTCTATATACCAGATTGATCATGAAGTCTAGAACTGATATCTTCATTATCATTTCACTTAAGCTGTTGATAATTAAATGCTAGTGTGCTTGCTATGTGTAATTTAAATTGGCTTCCAGCATGGAAATATGTGATGCCTAAGTGAGTAGAAACCTACTAGGGATTCACCTCCATGTGTTGATGCTGTGCTCAGATTAGTTAATGAGTTTCCCATTGCCTACAGTCATAAAATTCTTTGCATGGATTATTTGTTTGTTTTTTCTCTGCAAGTGAATGTTGCCTGGAGTCCATCCTGTGCTGAATTCCATAACACAACAAAGATTTTGTAAATACTGAAGGGCCTCTAGACATTATTCCATCAGACAGCTCTAAATTTCACACTAAAAGCTGACAGCTAAAGAAAGACACAGCTGGAGTTGAGGAAAGGGACATCTAGTGCTGAAATATGGTGAAACTCGTCTCATGGTCTCTATTCAGGGATCAGCTTTGAATGCCCTGGGTCCAAGTGGTAGAATCTTAGGGCCAATCTACATTGCGCCCGCCATCACAATGAATTCAGTGTCCCGTCAGGTTAAACGTTCTTGCATTAAAACGTGATTATTCACACTCACTTCGAAGCTTCGAAGATCATGCCTCAATTAGGAAAAAAAAATCACGGAGAAGCCCTGATTCTGCGAGGATAACGCCTTAATTTTAAAAGAAAACATCCAGAGCGGCGGATAGGAGGGGGTAAAACTTAATCTCATTTGAAGGGATACAACAACCCCCTGCTCAGTGCAGGAAGCCTGATTCCCAGGCAGTCTCCCATCCAAGCACTAACCAGGACTGACCCCACTTAGATTCCAAGATCAAACAAGCATGTGCACATCCAGCCCTTTGCTTGTTGCTGAGGAAACAGGGGCTGCTGAGGAAGCTATGCGAGCAGTAGCCGGAAGACAACATGGGGCCATTGAGAGCTGTGCTTGGACAGGAGGGAAATACAAACACCGCCACATATGGACAGGCGGGGGAGGGGACTATGACTGGATATGGTAGCGAAGGTGGAAAATCAGAGCACATTAAGGGGAAATACTGGGATATTAGGGTATTGAAAGCGGGAGCATGGAAGTGGGAAATTCCGGTTCCAATTCGAGGTGGCTACTGTGTAGTGTGAAAGGCAGGCGGTGAAACCTCATTGGAAGCGAAAAAAGGCAGTAAGTGTAGATCCAGCCTTAGTGACAGAAAGATTGAAGTTTGCAGTTATGTGGACATATTTCTCAGTTCATCATTTAGGGAGTTATCCTATCCAGATAGGCGGCCACCTCTGAACTCTGAGGTGACCACCAATCCAGAGCAGGGCAGGAGAAGCAGAGGACTGTTCCCTCTGCACTTCTCCTGCCCAACATTTTCAGCTAGACAGCCGACTGCGGCTGTCTAACCACAGGAGGGTGGAGCGGCGGAGAGGACTACTGTACGACACATTGGATGTGTCATACAGGCATTTCTGCCCTCCCTGCCCTGGAACACCCCAGCCACGCCCCTTTTTGGCCACTCTGCACTCCTCTTGTGAGTGTGGAGGACAGGGCTGTTCCACACTGCCTCCAAGGCAGCATGGAAGTGAGAGGAGGTCAGTTCTCTGGGAACCGACCTTGGAGCACAAGCTCCGAGGTCGGTTCCGGATAACACAATATCCTGTGGCCGTCTAGCTGCTGTCTAGTGGCCATAGGATTGTTCCCTTAGCCTTTTTATTTATTTATTTTCCATCTTTGGTCAACTGTTGCTATTGCTTTTCCTCCCTGTTACATTTTTGGACTAAAAAAAATGCAATTGGGTCTTTTAAACCACAACATTTGATAGTGTGAATGATAAATCATGGCAATGGTTAGTGCATTCTGTTCTTTGTATAGTTAATATTCTTTTGGAACAATGCAAATGGGATGGGGCCTGAAAACCAAGGCCTTCTGTTAATAGGAACGACACACAGCAAGAGAAAGGAAAATGAAGGGCATGCATCAAGGTTTTCTTTTTTTATCTGTTCCTCTCAATGTGTTGCAGTTTGTTTTTGATATTTCATCCCTGCTGACAGACGGAATGGTACAGATACAGGTTCACCAACTGTTTTTTTATATTCACATGTACTTTGGGATTTGAGAGGAAAATGCCTTTTCCACCCATCCTCTCAGTGACTAGACATTTTTTGTTATAAAACACTGGCTATGGTTGCCTTAAGTTAACATACTTCCTTTGCCATGCCAGGATCAATGTCACTTACATTCCCTGTTATCCAACTCAACCTCATCAACTCAGACTCATTCCTCTATGGATGTAATATTCCACTCTGTCTTCAGCATTTTCTTGTCATCAGGGAACAAATTGTTTCATAATTAGATCATGCCAGCACATGTCAGGTCTGCCAAGGGGCCATTTTCAATCTCTGGGGATGAGAGTGGCCACTTACACATCACCCCAGAAGGGGAAATGTATCATCAAAAAAGAGGAGACAGATCTGCAAAAAAGGTATATATGCTAATTTATATGAATACATGCAGTTTTAAAAATAATTAGTATAATGTTCATAAAAAATACAATCCATTTTATTGTAGGGTTGGATCCCAAAATGTATGTCCACACAGAGAAAGCTACCGCATGTGAAACAGGCCTTCCCACATCCTTTCCTCCTGGGTGGGGATTGCCAGGATTCTCTAAATATTGGCTTGCTGCTCATCTTGTGCCTGATTCCCACTCACATTTGCAATTGCTGCTCCCTCTGCGCGAATGGGAAAATTGCACAAACCGCAGTGATCAAACGTGAGATGTTCACAAATTTCCTAATTTGCATAATTTCCTCCATAGACCAAAGTGGGGCTGATTCAATATACAGGGAAAATGTGCACAAATCAGACAGAGTTGTGCAAATTGAATGCGAGCACATGTTCAACAATTTACGAACATTTTTGGCGGTCGCTATCACATTCAGAGTTACAAACAGGGATTGCTTGCATGTTTTGTGAGCAAAAATAAAATTTTCATACATTCCTACTCCTGCCTGCAGCCCCCTACTTCAGAGGAGTGGGGGACCCTCTGGAGAAGAGTTGGACGGGGTCCAGAGGGGAGGAGAGGATGTGGGAAGTCCCATTCCACAAGTGGTGGCCTACTTTGTGCAGAAGAATGCTTCTGGATCCAACCCACAGTGGGAAGATCGTGACCAGGTGACTTTATACCTTTGACATTCCAGAACACTTCGCGTCTCATTTTTCTGCATTAGGATTAATGTAGATAAATTTCTACCAGCAAACTACATGTCTACAATATTCTCACATGTTCTACAACAATATTATTCGGGGTGGTTCAGACAATGGCAACCAAAGAGAGGGTCTTCTTGGTGGTGCCCCCTACCCACGACTGTGGAATTTATTTATTTATTTATTCATTCATTCATTTCATTTCTATACCGCTCAATAGCTGAAGCTCTCTGGGCGGTTCACAAAAATTAAAACCAAACAACACAAAATAAAACAATTTAAAATATATAGAACATTAAAACCACAATATAACAATACAACCACAATAAAACCTAGCAGCAGTGCAGGAGTTTAAAATACAGATTTAAAACATCAAAGCTAAAAATTTAGAAAGCTAAAATGCTAAAATGCCTGGGAAAAAAAGGTCTTCACCTGGCGCCGAAAGGAATACAATGTAGGCGCCAGGCGAACCTCACTAGGGAGCTCATTCCAGAGCCAGGGTGCCACAGCAGAAAAAGCCCTCCTCCTAGTAGCCACCCGCCTCACTTCCTTTGGCAGGGGCTCACGGAGAAGGGCCACTGACGATGATCTTAAGGTCTGGGCAGGCATATATGGGAGGAGGCGATCCTTCAGGTAACCTGGCCCCAAGCCGTTAAGGGCTTTGAATGTTAACACCAGCACTTTGAATCGGGCCTGGAAATGGACTGGCAGCCAGTGCAGCTGGAAAAGTACTGGCGTAATATGAGCTCGCAGGCCAGTCCCTGTTAACAATCTTGCTGCCCTATTTTGGACCAGCTGAAGTTTCCGGACCGTTTTCAAAGGCAGCCCCACATATAACGCATTGCAGTAATCCAGACGAGAAGTTATCAGAGCATGGATAACTGTAAGTAGGCTATCTCTGTCCAGATAAGGGCACAGTTGGTATACCAGCCTAAGCTGATAAAAAGTGCTCCGTGCCACTGAGTTCAGCTGTGCCTCAAGTGACAGTTCTGGATCCAAGAGCACCCCCAAACTACGAACCTGATCCTTTAGGGGGAGTGCAACCCCCTCCAGAACAGGTTGAATATCACCTAGCCGGGCAGACGAACCACCCACTAACAGTACCTCCGTCTTGTCTGGATTGAGTTTCAGTTTATTGGCCCTCATCCAGTCCATTACCATGCCCAGGCACTGATTCAGAACAGCCACTGCCTCACCTGGTTTTGATGAGAAAGAGAGGTAGAGCTGGGTGTCATCTGCATATTGATGGCGCCTCAGCCCACACCTCCGGATAACCTCCCCCAGCCGTTTCATTTAGAGGTTAAACAGCATGGGGGATAAAATAGAGCCCTGTGGAACCCCATGGCACAATTGCCATGGCACAGAGCAATAATCCCCCAGCACCACCTTCTGGAATCGGCCATCCAAGTAGGAGCAGAACCACTGTAGTGCAGTGCCTCCAACTCCTAACCCAGACAACCAACCTGGTCGATGGTATCGAAAGCCGCTGAGAGGTCCAGGAGAATCAACAGGGTCGCACTCCCCCTGTCCCTCTCCCGGCAGAGGTCATCCCACAGGGCGACCAAGGCAGTTTCCGTTCCAAAACCAGGCCTGAAGCCCGATTGAAATGGATCTAGATAATCCGTTTCATTCAACAGTGCCTGGAGCTGTCCTACAACCACCCGCTCAAGCACCTTGCCCAGGAAGGGGATGTTGGCCACTGGCCTATAACTGTTAACATCCTCTGGGTCCAGGTTAGGCTTTTTCAGGAGTGGTCTAATTACCGCCTCTTTTAAAGCGGCAGGCGCCACTCCCTCTCTCAAGGAGGAATTTACAACCTCCTGGACCCAGCCGGACAACCCCTCCTTGTTTGATTTAATAAGCCATGAAGGGCAAGGGTCAATGTTCTCCCCAGTAAGGTCCATCTGGCACCAACATTGTCAGCTTTACAGCATCAGGTTAAGACTTTACTCCCAGGCACTTGACAGCATATGATGGGCTGTTTTAGTTTGTTTTTAATCTGGACCTGGTAGTTTTATTGTTAATTGTTTTGCATGTTTTAAACTGTTTTAAATTCTAGAAATGGAATGAATGAATGAATGAATGAATGAATCTATAATCTAGCAATCTGTGTCTATCTTTTTCTTGATTGGTAGCACCTTCAAAATCTACCCCAGTCTTTCTCTCTCTGAGATAAGTGACACTTTCCTGGGTCTCACCCTAAACAGTGTTCTGCTCTCCCTTAAACCTCCCAATGACCTTTCTGCGGTCCTTTTTCAGAATCAGGCCCCTTTCATTAATTGCCGCTTAGGCATCTCTGTACAGGGAGGTGTTTCTAGTGCAATTTAGGCATTTCTGGTGCAATTCTGTCACAAAGAAACTAAGCAGGAGGGGAAATGTGGTACTAAATGTTTGTTTGGAAAGAGGTTTCTTACTCTCATCATCTTCAGAGAAAGACAGTAAAAATGAGGTGGATCAAAGATGGCAGGTGAAAGAAATGGAAGACTTTTGTGGAAAAGTAGTGCTAGTTTAGACTCTGTCTGAGAAAGGAGATTCTGTGATGTGATCTTTAAAAATTCCTATTTGTTTCATGTTAAGGGAGAGAAGGAGATGGGACTCTTCTTTTCTAAAATAAGAAATAAGGTTGCTTTAACCTTACGATAAGGTTGTGTTTATCATCTTACTATGATTTTATTTGTTTATGATTTTTGTTTTCTGAATTTTTGTAAATTGCCTTGGTTGGTTAAAGAAAGATGGTATAGAAGTGCAATAAACAAAATGAATAATTAAATACATAAAATGCAGAACAGCACTAAGGCTGGGGAAACAGGGGGAGTCACTTGACTTGCTCACTATTTATGCAAGTATCTTCCAGATTAGTTTTGTTTCCTTCCCTAGAGCAACAAAATTAATCTTTCTTTTTTTTATCTGCTTGTATTTGCCAAATCTTCTGTCTTAGTAGAAAAACATCCAAGGAGAGAGTCTAGGCTTTCCAATACAGACAGTGCATTTTGAATGGCATAATGAAGATTACAGCTACCCTGTTAGAACCGTGTGAAAACAATTAACCCTAATATGCATGTGAAAAATGGCAATATAGACATGGTTGAACTGAAATCACTTTGAAACCTTTTTGTTTTTAAATAAAAGGAGTTTTGAAATTCCATTTAAATATTGAATTTAGATATGCTGAAAACTGAAAATTGCAATTGCCCTTTGCTGCCACCTTTATTATTTATTTCCTAACTGTTCTTCCTTTGTCAAAGGTACAGATTTTATGAGCTCATTAATTTTGCTGTGCTAATGCACTTTCCTTATCTTCTAATTAGCCGCTTCTCTCCTTCCAGCATATTTATGATGCTCTCATCTCTTCTCATTTTTCGTCCTGCCATACTCAAAAGGATGCCCACTGTGGAAATAAGTTTGGTGCCTGCCTGTTCCTTGAGCTCTTCTCAGGGCACCTGCTATCCTTCTCACTACAAAAAAAGCCTTCAATAACAGACTGAGGCTGGGGATCGTATAAGGTACAGGATAGGGTTTGATATATAAAATTACCAAAACTAAATACCGCGAAGATAAAAATCCATTTGACTCCCAAAGGTGCATGCTTTCTACATTACAGATCATAACCTACTGCTATATGTTGCTTCTGAGTTGGCTGCAATTTAAAATAAAGAAATAAAGAAATGACTACATTGGAAATGGTCTCGAGTGTGCACAGAGCTGAGCGCCTTAACATTCTGAACACAATCTTGAGTGCGGGAAAGACAGGCTAGTGACACACCTGTCATTATGACCATCGGTATCTCCAGCACAAATTACGAAGCAATGGCTGCTCTGGGCATATTCATGTTGCAACACAAACACCCCTCCTGCCCTTCGCTGGATTTAAGTATTGCGGGGAGCCCCCGGGCTAAGCTAGCCTGTGGAGACTGTTGACAAGCACAAGGGAATGTGGACAGTCCTGCACAGTTCTGGTGAATGCCCAAAATTATAACATTACATTAGTGACAGCACAATCCTATACATGTCAGCTCAGGAGTAAACCCTGTTGAGTTCAATGGGGCTTACATCCAGGTAAGTGGGTATAGGATTGCAGTCTTAATGTCCACAATTATGGGTGTCATGGCTGTAATGGACATTCAGCTTTGGCCAAAGAGACTCCATTTTAAGTTAGTGGCCATAATAAGATTAAGGCAAGAGTGCAAGGCAAGGACACTTACTGAAAGCTTAGCTTAAGTGAAGAATAACAGGATGTAGTTTGTGGGTTTCTGTAGCTTCCTATAGAGCTTGTGCTTAAGCTAGTGTTTCCTGTTATCTGCCGTAATCTTTATGAACTTATGCCTAAGCTTTAAAGTAGAAAAGAGCAACACAAGTGCAACACAGGGAGAGGTAACAAGCGGGGTCCCGCAGGGCTCAGTCCTGGGCCCAGTGCGCTTCAACATTTTTACTAATGACTTGGAGGAGGAGGTGCAGGGAATGCTGATCAAATTTGCAGATGACACCAAATTGGGCAGGATAGCTAATACTTCGGAAGAGAGAAACAAAATTCAAAGTGATCTTGATAGACTGGAGCGCTGGGCAGAAAACAACAGAACAAAATTTAATAGGGATAAATGCCAAGTTCTGCACCTAGGAAAAAGAAACCAAATGCACAGTTACAAGATGGGGGATATGTGGCTCAACAACACTACAAGCGAGAAGGATCTTGGAATTGGTGTCGATCACAAGCTCTGATAGCACACAATAATAGCTCTGATAGCGCCCAATAATAGTCTTCAGACACATGTAGGAAGAAAGCCAGACTATGAAGCACATGGCCTTCGATGTCTATATACTAATGCCCAGAGTATGGGAAACAAACAGAATGAACTTGAACTCTTAATACAAGAGGGAAATTATGACCTGATAGGTATAACTGAGACTTGGTGGGATGACTCTCATGACTGGAATACAGCAATTGAAGGATATAATTTGTTCAAAAAGAACAGGAGGAACAGAAAGGGAGGTGGGGTTGCACTGTATGTGAAAAATACAGATCTCTGCACAGAAATACAGGAGGAGGAGCTTGGTAGCCCCATCGAGAGCATCTGGGTTGAAATAAATGGAGCAAAGAATAAAAGGAACCTGGTGGTCAGAGTCTACTACCGGCCACCCAATCAAGGAGAAGACAAGGATGAAACTTTTGAAAAGCAAATAGCCAATGTTTTAAGGAAGCATGATGTGATAGTAATGGAGGACTTCAATTTCCCCGATATTTGTTGGGAGACAAATTCTGCAAAACATGGCCCCTCCAGGAAATTCCTGTCTTGTGTGGCGGATAACTTCCTCCTACAGAAAGTAGAGGAAGGAACTAGAGGATCGGCTATCCTTGACTTGATCCTAACCAACAGAGATGACTTAGTGGATAAAGTAGCAGTTACAGGAACTCTGGGGGAAAGCGACCATGTTGTACTTGAGTTCTTGGTTCTAAGGGAAGCAAAAGCTGAGTGTAGTCAAACGCGTACCCTGGATTTTAGGAAAGCTGATTTTAATAAACTCAGAACAATGATCAGTAAGGTCCCATGCCAAGCGACGCTAATGAGGAAGGGAGTCCAAGATGGGTGGGAGCTTTTAAAAAAGGAAATTCTCAAGGCACAATTACAAACCATTCCAACAAGAAGAAAAGGTGGAAGACAACAGAAGAAGCCAATGTGGCTTCACAAAAAGCTTAGGGATGACCTGAAAACAAAAAAGGACACATACAGGAAGTGGAAAGAACGCCAAGTAACAAAGGAAGAGTACAGGCAGATAGCACAGAATTGCAGGGATGGCGTCAGGAAGGCTAAAGCTGAGAATGAGCTGAGGTTAGCGAGGGATGCTAAAAACAACAAAAAGGCTTTCTTCAGCTACGTGCATAGTAAAAGGCAGAGGAAAGAAATGGTGGTTCAGCTATTAAATAAGAATGGCAAAACGATAACAGATGACAAAGAAAAGGCAGAGGTGCACAATTCCTACTTTGGCTCAGTCTTCTCCCAAAAGAGGGTCTATGACCCCCCTGGCAAAGGCGAAGTACAGGCTGAAGGGGCAGGATTGCAGCTTGGGATCGATAGGCATATGGTCAAGGAACACCTAATTACTTGGAATGAGTTCAAATCTCCAGGGCCAGATGAACTGCATCCTAGAGTCATAAAGGAACTGGCAGAAGAACTCTCAGAACTGCTGTCTATTCTCTTTGAGAAATCCTGGAGGACGGGGGAAGTGCCAGATGACTGGAGGAGGGCTAACGTTGTCCCTATCTTCAAAAAGGGCAAAAAGGAGGAACCTGGGAACTACAGACCAGTCAGTCTGACATCAATCCCTGGGAAAATTCTGGAGCAGATGATAAAGGAATCAGTCTGGAAACACCTTGACAACAATGCCGTGATTACTCGAAGCCAACATGGATTTGTCAAAAACAAGTCCTGCCAGACAAATCTGATCTCATTTTTTGATCAAGTAACCTCCCTTGTAGACCGTGGGAATGCTGTAGACATCATATACCTTGACTTCAGCAAAGCTTTCGACAAAGTGCCCCATGATATCCTGATGAGCAAATTAGCTCCAAGTGGGCTAGATGAAACAACGATCCGGTGGATCCACAGTTGGCTACAGAATCAGACTGAAAGAGTGCTTATCAATAGGACCTTCTCAAACTGGGGAGAGGTAACGAGTGGGGTACCACAGGGCTCAGTCCTGGGCCCAGTGCTCTTCAACATTTTGATTAATGACTTGGAGGAGGAGGTGCATGGAATGCTGATCAAATTTGCAGATGACACCAAATTAGGCGGGATAGCTAATACTCTGGAAGACAGAAACAAAATTCAAAGTGATCTTGATAGACTGGAGCGCTGGGCAGAAAACAACAGAATGACATTTAATAGGGATAAATGCCAAGTTCTGCACCTAGGAAAAAGAAACCAAATGCACAGTTACAAGATGGGGGATACGTGGCTCAACCACACTACAAGCGAGAAGGATCTTGGAATTGTTGTCGATCACAAGCTGAATACGGGCCAACAACGTGATGTGGCTGCAAAAAAGGCCAATGCTATTATGGGCTGCATTAATAGAAGCATAGCTTCCAAATCCCAGGAAATACTAGTTCCCCTCTACTCAGCACTGGTTAGGCCTCATCTGGAGTACTGTGTCCAGTTCTGGGCACCACACTTTAAGAAGGATGCAGACAAACTGGAGGGAGTTCAGAGGAGGGCAACAAAGATGATCAGGGGACTGGAAACAAAGCCCTATGAAGAGAGACTGAAAGAACTGGGCATGTTTAGCCTTGAGAAGAGAAGACTGAGGGGAGATATGATAGCACTCTTCAAGTACTTGAAAGGTTGTCACAGAGAAGAAGGCCAGGATCTCTTCTTGATCTTCCCAGAGTGCAGGACACGGAATAATGGGCTCAAGTTACAGGAAGCCAGATTCCGGCTGAACATCAGGAAAAACATCCTGACTGTAAGAGCAATACGACAATGGAACCAATTACCTGAGGAGGTGGTGGGCTCTCCCACACTGGAGGCCTTCAAGACGAGGCTGGACAGCCATTTGTCAGGGATGCTCTGACTTGGATTCCTGCATTGAGCAGGGGGTTGGACTCGATGGCCTTGTAGGCCCCTTCCAACCCTACTATTCTATTATTCTGTTGTTGTTTATTCGGTCATTCACTTCCGACTCTTCGTGACTTCATGGACCAGCCCACACCAGAGCTTCCTGTCGGCCGTCGCCACCCCCAGCTCCCCTAAGGTCGAGTCCGTCACCTCCAGAGGCAAACTAGAGAGAGTAAAAAGAGTAAGAGCAGAAAAGCATGATGACAGGTTATAAATTGGGGTGAAAGCCACAATGACGTGGCAAGGTTTGAATACAGATAAGCCACATATATTACCAGTGCAGACTGATTATTTTAAAGCATACCACCCTAACAAAGCCATTCTGTATCTTCTGACTGCTCAACTACACATTATGTTAAACACATACCTAGCAGTTATGAGGTCTTTCCTTTATCTTTTTTTTTTTTAAGTTTGGGAGTGTCCAGTTTTTATTGGGAACCTTCCCTCCCCAGTCCCATTTTTTTCCAGTAATCACCATCATGTGCATGGGGCTTAAGGGGAAAAAATTTCCTTTGGCACCAATGGGGACTTTTTTCCCCCCAAGTCCCATAGGCGATGTGCATGTGTGGGGCTATTATCAGTAAAATAGGGGCTGAGGAGGGAACAATTAAACCTCAGCTACTTGCATGAGGGGTTCCCAATAAAAATGTGTAGCTGAGCTATTCCTCTTCTGGTGTATTTCTGGGAACTAACCTATGTGCAGCCACGAGTGTGCAATTGGGTTGCTTGCTTCTTAAGGTAGTTAGCATGCAGCATTTTAAGTTCCCACTCTCAAATTATTTATTTTCAAATTTATTTATTTCACTTCTCTTCAGTAAAGGCAGCCCATTGTTTCTGGGTCATTATGCATCACACAGAGAGAGAGAGAGAGAGAGAGAGAGAGAGAGATTACTGTATTTGCACTGAGAAAAGGCTTAGCAGAACTCTAATAGCAATAGTTTTCTCTGGTCCAGTCAACAGATTCTGTTGTGCAGCAGGAGAGTGTAAGTAGATCTGCATATGTACATACCTACAGAACAAATGGTTGATGATGCCTGCTATGAATGAAGGTGTGAATGAAGGTGTGCCCTAGATTCAGCCCATAATCTTGTTAAGCAGTTGACTGTTGCAACTGAAGCTAACCATACTGCTTGCGAGTTAGGAGGTGTGCATGAACCTGATGCAGCAGAGATCACTGAATGTATCACCCAAGGTGTGGGATGTACATCCCCCCCCAGCACCATTTTGAGCATATGGCACCCAATCCAGAGAGGGTGATCTATATGTGGAACCCTTGTTCAATGTGAACATCAATCCTTCTGTTTCAAGAACATGTGCACGAGCCTGGCTCATAGATGGTTGCCACAGTCAATGAAATAAGATGTCAATAATAACATTAATTCTGTATAAATAAATATAATTTAAGTATCTAGAAACCAAAAAAGAAACATTTTGCACTTTGGTTAAAAATGATAACTAAAATCTACAGGCTGTCTGAGCATTTTAAAAATATACATTTGACTACAATATAGAGCCATTAAAATTTGGAAATTCTGGCAGCCATGTTGTTAATGCATCCATAAAAGTGTTTCTCTTTGGATTCGGATCAGTGAGAATTTTACAGTAGTGTATTTTGCACACTCTGAACTTTCCCTATGAGTGGGTGACCTGGAGGCTTTTTTTTTTTTTTTTTGGTTAGATATTTTCTATATTTTCTGTTGTGTTCTGTCTCTTTAAGAGACAATTCAGAAGGCCCAGGATGAGCAGTCCATGTGAATGAATGGAAGCAGCAGCTTCACTTTTGCAGCAGAAGCCTGTATGAGTGGCTGGGTCTGCATAATCTCAGGGGAAGAACAATCCTGGGCCTAGACTGTAACTGGATTTGCACAACACGCTAACCCACACTCAGTGGTTGAGTGTGGGTTGTTGTTGAACCATGGGTTAGTGTGTTGTCTGAAACCAGGACATTTTCCTCAAGGTGGCTTGCTTTATTTATTTATTTATTAGATTTATTAGCTGCCCATCTGGCCAGCTACCTGGCCAGTCCACTGCTTGTTAATCATGCAGCGTGGCTTATTTTTCTTGAACAAGCCACCTTGAGAACCTATGGTTTGTTGTTGGGTTGTTCAGGGTGATTAACAAGAGACCCTGAAGAAAATGTCCTGGGTTCAGACAATACACTAACCCACCATTCAACAAACAACCCATGGTTCAACAACAACAACCCACACTCAACCACTGAGTGTGGGTAGGGATGTCGGAGAATTTCTCCACGAATCTCCAGGAGGCCGAATGCCAACGCATTCGGCCCCCCGAAATTGGTGGGGAAATTCTCCAACACCCCCCCGCCCCACCCCAGGGATGGGACTTACCTCGTGCGAATGTCCCTCTCGGCGGCGGGTCCCGGCGGCGTTGCGGCGGCATTGCGGCGGCATTGCGGCAGCAGCGGCCAGTCTTCCGACCAGCTGCCACCGCCGCCATTTCCCAGTAAAAAAAAAAAAAACGTGATAGGCTACGTAACGATTTACATAGCCTATCACGGTTAGATTTTCAAAGTCAGCCGTGATAGGCTACGTAAATCGTTATGTAGCCTATCACGGCTGACTTTGGAAAAAAAGAAAAAAAGCGCGTACACAAATGGCGGCTCCCATGGCTAAATAAGGGCTATTTGCGTTGCCCTTATTTTCGCCGTAGTCTATGTAAATCTTTACGTAGACTACCCATGCTTAAATAAGGAACGCAAATGGCGGTGCCCATAGGAGCCGCCATTTGCATACGCGCTTTTTTTTTTTCAAAGCCAGCCATGATAGGCTACGTAACAATTTACATAGCCTATCACAGCTGACTTTGAAAATCTAGCCATGATAGGCTACGTAAATCGTTACGTAGCCTATCAAGTTTTTTGTTTTTGTTTTTTTACATAACTTTTTTCTTTCACGGCCGGAGAGGCGAGGCGCTCCCCCCCGGCCAGAATTTCGGTGGGGAGGGATGGGGTGCCTCCCCCCCGGCCTGAATTTTGGCGGGGAGGGGTGGGGCGCCTCCCTCACGCCAAGAATTTCGGGGAGAGAACCGGAGCATCTTCCCCCCCCCACCGAAAACAGCTGCGGGACCAGGTAAGGGACTTTCGTCCATCCTTAAGTGTGGGTTAGCATGTTGATTGAACAGCCCCTTGGTCTCCATTTGATTATGGGAGTTGTAGACTAACATATCTGGAGGGCACCAAGTTGGGGAAGGATGTTCTATCGAGTGAAATAGGAGAAAGACCAATATGCACACATAAATGCAATAAATAAATAAATAAATAATTTAGAAAGAGATGAGAAGTTACAGTCTTCATTGCAATCTTAGTAG
Source organism: Heloderma suspectum (assembly GCF_057233095.1). NCBI lineage: Eukaryota > Metazoa > Chordata > Lepidosauria > Squamata > Helodermatidae > Heloderma > Heloderma suspectum. Next base: position 235,523,059 of record NC_139459.1, on the reverse strand, counting down.
GAGTGATTTGAATTATCGTAAGATCTACTGGGTAAAATAATAAAATCCTGCATATTCTGGATTTGCATGCATATTGCTGGCAGCTTTCTGCCCTGGGTTTTCCCCATGAAAAAAAAATAGTTCTGTTTTTGGAAAAAGTCTTGTGCATGCTGCTGTTCCCACATATCTCATAGTTCTTTCTCACTATAATCTTATTTAATGTTTCTTTATTCTTTTCCTGGAGTGATGTTATACTTTTTCCTCCATACCAAGGAACCTGTACTTTTGAAATTTAAAGATAACTTAATTATAGATATTTCTGCCCCTGAAAATGCTGTCAGTTAAAGACTCCCCCCCCCCGCCCCCCAGATCCATATAAAAATGCTGGGTAAGGGCAGAAATCTTGCTGTCTTTGAGCCATTTTTGTTTACCTTTCATTAATTCCAGTCATCTTTTCAGGCCTAATAGTATTTTCCAGAGTAGGAATTGTATTTTAACTGGTTATAAATTGGAATCAATAAGCTTCTACCTGGAGTTTATCTGAGGTGACTTTATTCTACAAGCAACTATAATTGCTTGCAAAGTCATTTCTAGCTGTCTTGTTCATTTAGGTGTATTGGCTGGACCATGAGAGCTGGGTAAGCATTCAAACTCTTCAGAAGTCCCATTAATATGATACTAGACAGTAGTTGCTTTTCATGGCTTTGTTGTTGTTGTTGTTCAGTCGTTCAGTCGTGTCCGACTCTTCGTGACCCCATGGACCATAGCACGCCAGGCCTTCCTGTCCTGCGCTCTCTCCCGGAGCGTGCTCAAGTTCATATTCATTGCATCCGTGATGCTATCTAGCCATCTCATCCTCTGCCGTCCCCTTCTCCTTTTGCCTTCAGTCTTTCCCAGCATCAGGGTCTTTTCCAGGGAGTTTTCTCTTCGCATTAGGTGGCCAAAATATTGGAGCTTCAGCTTCATTATCTGTCCTTCCAATGAGCAGTCAGGGTTGATTTCCTTTAGGATGGACTGATTTGACCTCCTTGCAGTCCAGGGGACTCGTAAGAGTCTTCTCCAGCACCACAGTTCGAAAGCATCAATTCTTCGGCGCTCAGCCTTCCTTATAGTCCAGCTCTCACAGCCATACATTACTACTGGGAAAACCATAGCTTTGATTAGACGGACCTTTGTCGGCAAGGTGATGTCTCTGCTTCTTACTATGCTGTCTAGGTTGGCCATAGCTTTCCTCCCAAGGAGCAAGTGTCTTTTAATTTCATGGCTACAGTCACCGTCTGCGGTGATCTTGGAGCCCAAGAAAGTAAAATCTGTCACTGCTTCCATTTCTTCCCCTTCTATATGCCAGGAAGTGATAGGGCCAGATGACATGATCTTAGTTTTTTTAATGTTGAGTTTCAAACCAGCTTTTGCACTCTCCTCTTTCACCCTCAACAAGAGGCTCTTGAGATCCTCTTCGCTTTCTGCCATTAGGGTGGTATCGTCTGCATATCGGAGGTTGTTGATAATTCTCCCGGCAATCTTAATTCCGACCTCTGATTCATCCAACCCGGCATTTCTCATGATGTACTCTGCATATAAGTTAAATAAGCAGGGTGACAATATGCAGCCTTGTCGTACTCCTTTCCCAATTTTGAACCAATCGGTTGTTCCATCTCTGGTTCTTACTGTTGCTTCTTGACCCTCGTACAGGTTTCTCAGGAGACAGGTAAGGTGGTCTGGTACTCCCATCACTTTAAGAATTTGCCACAGTTTGTTGTGATCCACACAATCAAAGGCTTTAGTGTAGTCAATAAAGCAGAAATAGACGTTTTTCTGGAATTCTCTTGCTTTCTCCATGATACAGCGAATGTTGGCGATTTGATCTCTAGTTCCTCTGCCTCTTCGAAACCCAGCTTGTACTTCCGGTAGTTCTCAGTTCGCATACTGCTGAAGCCTAGCTTGTAGGATTTTGAGCATCACCTTGCTGGCATGTGAAATGAGCGCAATTGTGTGGTAGTTTGAACACTCTTTGGCGTTGCCCTTCTTTGGAATTGGAATGTAAACTGACCTTTTCCAGTCTTGTGGCCACTGTTGAGTGTTCCAGATTTGTTGGCATATTGAATGCAGCACTTTAACAGCATCATCTTTTAGGATTTTAAATAGCTCGGCTGGAATACTGTCATCTCCGCTAGCTTTGTTGTTACTAATGCTTCCTAAGGCCCACTTGACTTCACTCTCGAGGATGTCCGGCTCAAGTTCAGTGACCGCACTATCATGGCTATCAGGGACATTCAGATCTTTCCTGTATAGTTCTTCTGTGTATTCTTGCCACCTCTTCTTAATCTCATCTGCTTCTGTTAGGTCCCTGCCTTCTTTGTCCTTTATCATGCCTGTCTTTGCACAAAACGTTCCCTTGAGATCTCTGATTTTCTTGAAGAGATCTCTAGTCTTTCCCATTCTGTTGTTTTCCTCGATTTCTTTGCATTGTTCATTTAAGAAGGCCTTCTTGTCTCTCCTTGCTATTCTCTGGAACTCTGCATTCAGTTGGGTATATCTTCCCCTTTCTCCTTTGCTTTTCGCTTCCTTTCTTTCGTGAGCTACTTGTAAAGCCTCATCAGACAGCCACTTGGCTTTCTTGCATTTCTTTTTCTTTGGGACGGATTTCGTTGCTGCCTCCTGAACAATGTTACGGACCTCCGTCCATAGTTCCTCAGGCACTCTGTCTATCAGGTCTAATCCCTGAAATCTATTCCTCACCTCCACTGTATATTCATCAGGGATATGATTTAGGTCATACCTGAACGGTTTAGTGGTTTTCCCGACGTTCTTCAATTTCAGCCGAAATTTTGCAAGAAGCAGCTCATGATCTGAGCCACAGTCAGCTCCAGGTCTTGTTTTTACTGACTGTATGGAGCTTCTCCATCTTTGGCTGCAAAGGACATAATCAATCTGATTTCGATATTGACCATCTGGTGACGTCCATGTGTAGAGTCGCCTCTTGTGCTGTTGGAAAAGAGTGTTTGCTATGATCAGCATGTTCTCTTGGCAAAACTCTATTAGCTTTTGTCCGGCTTCATTTTGTACACCAAGGCCATGCCTGCCTGTTATCCCGGTGATTTCTTGACTTCCTACTTTAGCATTCCAATCCCCTATGATGAAGAGGACATCTTTTTTTGGTGTTAGTTTTAGAAGGTGTTGTAGGTCTTCATAGAACCGATCAACCTCAGCTTCTTTGGCCTCAGTGGTTGGGGCATAGACTTGAATTACTGTGATGTTGAATGGTTTGCCTTGGATTCGTACTGAGATCATTCTATCATTTTTAAGATTGTACCCCAGTACTGCTTTTCCCACCCTTTTGTTGACTATGAGTGCTACTCCATTTCTTCTAAGGGATTCTTGCCCACAATAGTAGATATGATGGTCACCTGAATTAAATTCGCCCATGCCTGTCCATTTTAGTTCGCTGATTCCCAAGATGTCGATGTTCAATCTTGCCATCTCATGTTTGACCACCTCCAGCTTACCTTGATTCATTGATCTGACATTCCAGGTTCCTCAACAATATTGTTCTTTACAGCATCGGATTTTCTTTTCACCGCCAGACACATCCACAGCTGAGTGTCCTTTCGGGTTTGGCCCAGTCGCTTCACTCTTTCTGGCGCTACTTGGAAATACCCTCTGCTCTTCCCCAGTAGCATATTGGACACCTTCCAACCTGAGGGGCTCATCTTCCGGCGTCATATCTTTTAGCCTTGTGATACATTCCATGGGGTTTTCTTGGCAAGAATACTGGAGTGGGTTGCCATTTCCTTCTCCAGTGGACCACATTTTGTCAGAACTCTCTGCCATGACCTGTCCGTCTTGGGTGGCCCTGCACGGCATAGCTTATGGCTTCACTGAGTTACGCAAGCCCCTTTGCCACAACAAGGCAGTGATCCATGAAGGGGTTTTCATGGCTAGCTGTTTGCAAATTATAACTTTTACCATCAAAATGCACATCATACATTCACTAGGAACAGCCAAGTGCTCCCTTCATCCAGGCCTGGCAAAGCAATCCAGCACAGAACCTTTTGTGACATGGAAAACATAAGAAAGGGAAAGGGAAAGATAACCAATGAGAGAGAGCCAGCTTCCATGATTTAAAAAGTGGGTGGCTACAAATAGAGTAGGGTCGTTTTTTCCTTCAGTACACCATGGGTTTTGGTGTTGGAAATGGTATTGCCTGCCTTGTATTCTACCAATTGGGGCATTTATCATGTGCCATCTCAACCTATTGCAATCTGCCATGTTTTCTTTCCCTTCCTCTGGATGCAGTGAATATCCTACCAAAAGGCCCATCAAACCATAGTAAGAAGGACATAAGATAATAAGAAGAGCCCTGCTAGACTAAAGGCCTCTCTAGTCCAGCATCTTCTTTCCCACAGGGGCTAACCAGATGCAAAAGAGGATGGGGCTCCGGCATTCTTAACAGCAGGTGGAGCAAGGTGGAGCATACCAAAATTCCCCCCTGTACACAACTATTAAAGGTACAGGAGCCCTATCCCCTACCAGATACCCATGGGAAGCCCATTAGCAGGACATGAAGGCAGTAGGCCTTGTTTCCAAGTGACTGGTGTACATAGGCATGCTGCCTTAGATCCTGGGGGTGGCATATAGCCACCAGGACTAGTAGCCATTGATAGCCTTATCCCCCATGAATTTGTCCAATCCCCTTTTAATGCCATCTTGGCCGGTGACAGTCATCACAGAAATACTTTTGGAGGTCTTTGCAATGGATTTTTGTTAACTGCATATTCCCAACATTTCACAAATGAAAACAAGGCCACCATGTAGTATTTGGCTAGGTGATTCTGCAGGGATGGAACATCAGCAGTGAACAGACACACTGTGTGTGGATGCGTCTGCACCAGAGCCGGGCAGAGTTTTTGCCCCCTGAGGGCCACTTGTAGCAGTGAGCAGTGGGGCAGAGGCCTTATGTTGGTGGGCACGGCCAGACCCCGAAGTGGACAGGGCTTGGGCTGACAGTGGGCATGGCCAGGATCGACATCCCCCTCACACACACCCCTCACACACGTAGCCTTCCCTCCCATTCACACTCACAGTCACACACACACACACACACACACATTCATGGGGAGGGTGGTGCTGTTTGTCAGGCTGTGGGAAGCATGATATTCAAGGGAGAAGTTTGGAAGAGGCTTGGGCACCTTTTGGAGGCAGCACTGAAAGCCTCGGGGGGCCACATGTGGCTCGTGGGCTGCAAGTTGTCCACATGTGAACTACACGCATGATCACCCACAATCAAAATGCACCTGCCTGCCCTCTGCCTTTCAGAGAGTTAATTTCTATAAACCAGAGGGAGGGCAGAGAAACTGGGAGAGCTTTTTAGTCCCTGTGTGTACACTAACAATCTTTAGACGGCATCAGCAGCACCTCGCCCAAAGCAAATGGGGACTGTTACTTAACAATGACCAATACCAACAAATTAGAGTTGTTCCTGATAAATGGGGACAGTTTAAGCCTATAATAGTGCCAGCCTTGGAAGTAAGTAGCTATCTAAATTAACAGTACTTTGAGCTCACTGACACCTTTTCCTCTCACCGCCTCTCAAGACTAACTCCTGCTGAGACTGAAAGAATGCTAGCAGGTGGGAAGAGGAGGCAGTGTCTTAAAAACTGTAAGCGGGCAAAAGCAGCCCCGTTCGAAAATCACTCACATTGTGAGGAAGTGAGGGGGAGGGAATGGAACTATATTCATGAAGTAAAAGCAGTTTTCAAGCCCACCAGGTGAGCATCAATCATGTTGCCACCGAAGGCCACACACGGAAGCAGGGAGAAGCAGGGGAAAGAGATCTTTTTCAGATTCCTTGCTGTTCAGGGCTGGGAAGAGGAGAGGTCTTCCAGCTAGAAGGTGCCTACTCATGTCCCTGTGATAGCTTCGGGGCACGTTCTGCTTAGGGTATGTGTAGCCCAGGGCTCTGTGAACCAAGAGCACATAGAAAAGCAAGTGGCTCTGGAGTATAGATGGGTGAGAAATTTGCTACGTTCAAATTTTCATGCACATTTATCAGATTTGCATCTGACAAACTAATGAGCCAACTAGAACAGTTTTGCGCATCAAAGTTCACACTTTCCTGAATTTAGCGCTACAGTTCTCCACTCAAAAAAATGTGCGCATCAGGGTCACGTGTGCACAAAAATCCATACTCTATGGGAAAGCACATGCAAAAATGTGCACATTGGTGAAAATAATGCATAGAAACACATCATTAGAGGGGAAAGAGTTTGCCAAAAAAAGCATACATTAGCAAAATCTGCACACAAACATGCATATATTAGGAGAGGTGATCACAAAAATGCATATGATTTTTGTGCAGATTTTTTAAAAAATGTGTTCATTGGTGTAGAATGGAGCCAAACCAAACTTAAGGTCAGAAAAATGAGACCCTGAATGGAACTGAAACTGACAGATTCATCCATAAGAAGAGCCCTGCTGGATCAGCCCAAGGGTCCATCTAGTCCAGCATTCTGTTCACACAGTGGCCAACCAGCTGTTGACTGGGAACCCACAAGCAGGGCATGAGTGCAACAGCACCCTCCACCCATGTTCCCTAGCAACTGCTGTGCATAGGCATACTGCCTCTGATAGTGGAGGTAGAATATAGCCATCAGGACTAGTAGCCATTGTAGTCATCCCTACTCCATCCCTGTTCCAAAGCAAACTGTTGCAGTTACATCACAACATGTGCCTGCATAGGGACAATTCTCATGACAAATTGGATGTGTACTGATCATGGGACTGAGTGGATGCATGCATAGTTTGGCACAAGGTGGGTTGGTCTACTTTTGCTGCTCAAGCTTTGCAGACTATATCAGATTCGTGATTGCAAATTGTCCTATAGCCAGATCCTCCCACCACCTTGTGGATTCATTCTGGTTTGCTGTCCTCCTGCTGTGGCCTAACTTTCATAGAGAGCGAGCCTCTTTGGCCAATGAAATGCTTTAATAAACTCTTACTGCATTCCTGTTATCATGAGTCTCACAGCTTTGGGCTTCCACATTATGTCCAACAGTTTTGAAATCCACAGGACTGGATAATGACATTGTGATATCATGGAGCTGTCTGATGGAACTGAGTTTATAGTGCATTGAGACAGCACTCTTGTCACATTTCATTTCAGTTTTGCCTCTCACTCTCCAGCTACTACTGTCTTTGAACACTCTCTATGTACTTGTGGTTCTTTCTCCTGAAAATGCAGGCACAAGGTTTTTCTTTTTAATAAATGTTGGACTTGCACAATTGAACCCATGCTCCTATGCAATACCCAATACAGATGATGCAGTGTGCCTGAAAACAAAAAGTGGGGAAGAGAACCCAGAGAACGGATGAAATAGCAAGGCTTAGCAGCTGATAAAAGAAGATTATATTGGCTCACAGATGCAATGGCACATAACTACATGGAGAAAATCTAGTGTGCAACAGGCTACGGCTGCACTTCTTCCACTTACTTGGAAGTCTGTCGGTCGGTGGATAGCTGTTGGTTTGGAATTGTTCCACTTAGATCTCTTATTAGCATATTTTAAAGGTCATTCAAATAATTAAGCATTATTTATCAACACCACAATACTCCAGTGTTGCATTCCAATATGTAGCCTAAGTCTTTATCTCCTAATATTCTTTTTTGGCATCAAGCTTTCTCCTCTCTTAGGGAAATGTGCCAAAGGACAGGGTGGGGCAAATAGTTAAATAACTCTCTAGAAATTCCTGTTTGTCCAGCTGCTGCCAGAGTAAATTCCATTACGTCTCTTCTGACTTTGCAAGTACAGTGGTCTGTTTTTTGTGTATGTGGTTCAAAGCTTTGCTACAGTAAACTGGAGTTTTGGTGTTGGAAGCTGTGCTGCCTGCCTCATATTCAACCTGTTGGAGGATCTTTCACATGACTGATAGAGAGATGTGACGCTGGGAAACCTCAAGCATATGAGATGGCCAGAGAAAACACAAATCCATTCTGTAAGTAATGCTACTTCGGACACACACACACATCATAGGAATCATGTTTGCTTTTGTTGTTTTCTCTTATGATCTATAATTCTCCCACCCATTATATATGCTGCAATGGCACTTGCACGTAAAGTTTAGTAGCTTGTCTTGTATAGGTATGGTATATTTTATTAGGGCTGCTAACTTGTTAATGGCCCAAGAGACAGCTTGCTAATGGCCCAGAATTACTTACTGGTGGATGTTTTCTCACTGGGAGCGAATGCTTGGGAGATATCTGAAGTTCTCCCAAGTGAGAGCCTTCAGACCTTTGACAAGGTGACACCCCCTCACCAACTGAGAGGAGGCATTGATGTCAATGGTGCGTGCGTGCGTTTGTGAAGAAGCAGCCATTCTTTATCCACTGAATATTTTGGTGCTGCCCTTTCTAAGAGAAGATGGCAATATCTATTTGTGCATTTCCCCAGTGATAGTTGCTTTTTCCATGGAGAGAATGAATTCTCTTCCTTTCCTCACTGGCAAACTCCAGGAAGCACCCTTGCTAGGAGAAATGAGAGAGCATCCAGGCACACTGCAATGAGGAGCCTCTGCTTCTGTGTGGTCCAATAGAGAAAGCAAAATGTCCCTTCCTACATACACAAACTATGTACCACCAGCATCCAATTACGCTTTCCCAGTTGGTCCTTACACTCTTTGGTCTATGGAAAAGTAAAGGAAAGAAAAGGACTCCTGACTTTTTCAAAGTGAAGTCTGATGACATGAAGTGTGGAAGTTCTCACATTCTCACTGAGAAAGGCCACCAACTAGCATTTCTGCAAATGAAGTTTTCTCTGCTCTTAGGAAAGAAGGCACATATGGAACACACACAGAGCAGGTCAACAGAAACAGATTGATTGATTGATTGATTGATTGATTACAATTATATCCCACCTTTCTTGAATCATGGAACTCAAGGTGGCTACATGTGGTTCCCAGGTGGTCTCCCCTCCAAGCACTAACTAGACCCAGACCTGCTTAGCTTCAGCCAGGTGTCCACTTCACATGCCTTCAGACCATGCCCTAGGTCCTTGAGCTTCCTATTCTGTGTATGTGCTCCATACAGTTCAGAGAGGAGCCTTACTCCCTTGGAGCGTTAGGGTTAAATCCAACATAACACTAGTGCAATGGGATTTTCTCCCTCTCTGTTCCCCCCTGCCTCCCTCTGCATCTCCCAGAAATGGGGGGGGGGGTTTCCAGCCCTCCAGAGTAGGTTTTGAAGGTGCATGGTGGGCAGTGGGGGGGGAATCACCCCTTCCCTGTTCCACTGATGGAAGCAGTTCCATCAACAGAATTACACAATTGGCTCCAACCCTTGCTTCCCTCTCTCCATAACTTTCTGACACCCTTTCATACAGTCCATGGAAATCCTTGCTAAAAGTAGAGAGAAGGGAGCTCCTAATCCTTGCTGAAAGCAGAGATGGGGGGACTTCCCTGACCTTCTCACAATGGCCTCAATCCAGTGTTACACCATTTGGCCTTTAGGCATACTCACTTTATTGAAATTCTGGAGTGCATTCAAACAGATACCCCCGGTGAGCTTTAGCAAATGCTCTGTACAGTCAAAATGTTCTATGAACAAATGGGCTGCTGTACTGATTTACTTATTCTTAGTCCTAACAAAGACATAAGAAGACCAAGGGCCAGTCTAGCACCCTGTATCCCAAAGTAGACAACCAGATGCCTACCGGAAGTCCATCAGCAGGACATGAGGGCAAGAGAGCTCACCTGCTGGGGTTCTCCAGCAACTGGTATCCAGAGCCATGCTGCCTCTGATGCTGGAGGGAGCATTCAGTTGTCATGACTAGCAGCCACTGATAGCCTTATCGCCTTTTAAAGACTCCAAAGCCTCAATGCCCTGCTTGTTGTCTTCCCAGACACATCTGGTTGGTCACCAAACTCTTCACGTTTAACTTCAGAAGGGCTGGGGGGGGGGCTCCACAAATTGGAGCACCTTGTTTTTATTTACATTTTCACTTTTGCTTGCATGCCTTGCTCTAGGTTGTCCATGCACTGGCATTTAACAAGCAAAGGCAAGGAGGAACTCAAACTTGAATCTTAATTCTGACCTTACTGATTGTGGAGCCAGATGTGATTTGTTAAAATATAAATTAGCTCTCACTGTGTAAATTTCACCACTTTCTAATCTTTCTCTCTAATTTCTATATTGATTTGGATTAATTGCTATTCACGGAGTCACAAGCTCTTCCCTACGACCTTCTAATGACTTGCACTGATGGTCTCTACTACTTGATTTGAATTTTAACTGTGAGCTATTTTTTAGCTTCAATTGTGGTCTAGAAGTGAAGCTTCCATTATCAAAAGTCGTGCAGTTCAATGCTTTGTTTTACACGGCTCCAGAATGTAACATTGCTGGGGGGGGGATCATCTGTAAAACAGACAATTTTGGGGGTGTCCTCTTGAATGTAATAGGGCAGGGATATATCTCACTGGAAGGGATGACCTGTGAGATATAATTCATTGGGAGGGTACTTACTATCTATGGGCCCCAACAATCAACCTGCAGTGACTGATGTAGGACTATGCCGAATTTTCACCTGCAAATGTTTTCCAGATAAAGATATAGTTTTGAAGGGAAAATAGCTCCCTAAAAAGCACCTTGGATTTTTGCATCTTTTCCCATGCCTGTTCACTGCCATTATTCCACAGATCTGCTGCTTTGGCATTGTTGTTTAACATCATAGGGTTTCCTTTTTCTCCTTCATTATGTGATCCAAGCCAATCAGGGACATGTTGTGAGTGTGGTGATGTCTCAGTGCCTTGTAACCAATCAGATCTGGCTACAGCATTATGTCAGTGAGGGCAGATGAAGGCAATCCCTTTGGTTTCGCTCTGAATGGGTGGTGTGCAGGGAACATATCCCTGTTACTGAGGCAACCAGACCAGACTTCTTATTTTGCCTCACTGGCTGCAGCAATGTAGCCTGGCATAAATTGAGAGCATCTGCCCATTTGCTTCAGGGCCAGAGAGGTTTCCATGAACAAGTTTATGCCCTTTCCAGGCCTCCCCTGAAAAATCACTGTATGGTGGGCCAGGCATTTTTCAAGGGACACCAAAAGATCCATGAAAATCACTCAGTTTTCATTTCAGGTATCATGGATGAAAAGGTGCCAGTGGGAGCTTTCCTCCCACCGAGAAAAGCAGGCACAGGGCAGTGGGGGAGGGGGACACACCTTGAGGTGATCAGAGAAGAGTAACAAATAGAACTGGAATAATCTCAAAACAGCTAATAATCAGCACTGTGCCAATAATCAGCACTGTGCCAAATTTGTTAATCTATTTATTTACAACCATTCATTGGGAGGAGGGGAGAAAAGAAATTACACCCAAAAATGGTGGGAAAGGGTGAGGATTTCAGGGAAATTTCTCAGTGTATAGGGCTTCATTGATTACCTTATTGTAAAGAGGCAGAAACATGACCAGCTTTTTCACAGGGAAATGAAGACATTGTGAAAAGACAGGTGGGGTTTCAGCACAGCACTAGTAATAATCGCAAAGCGGGCCTAAATCTAATCTGGGGACTTCTAAGTCCAACAAACAAGCAACAGTGCCAATAGGGACCAGAAAAAAACCACTGTAAGGCTGGAAACCAAAGTCAGTAAAGGAACAGTTGCACCCATTAAATTCCCAACATGTTTCAACATTTGGCCTTTATCTAGGGATGTCAGAGAATTCCGCCACGGATCTCGGTGAGGCCGAATGCCAGTGCATTCGGCCCCCCAAACTCTGTGGCGGAACGGCCTGCCACCCCCTGCCCCCCTGCAGATCCCCCCCGGGAAGAGACTCACCTGGGGCGGATCTTCCGGGCGGCACCAGCACCGGTGGTGGCGGCGGCAGCAGCGGCCGGACTTCCGACCGGCTGCCGCCACCGCCATTTCCAGGCTTGTGTAAAAAAAAAGAAAAAAAAGACGTGATAGGCTATGTAAATCTTTACGTAGCCTATTATGGTTGGGTGGGTTTAAAAAAAAAACGCGTAAGCAAATGGCGGCGGCTACGGCTGCCACCATTTGCGTTCCTTCTTTTTACCATCTTAATCTACGTAAATATTTACGTAGACTATGATGGCGAAAATAAAGGGGAACGCAAATAGCGTAGCAGGTGCTATTTGCGCCCCCTTTTGATTCGCCGTTTTAGCCTACGTAAAGATTTACATAGGCTAAAACGGTGAATGAAAAAGGGATGCAAATAGCGCCCGCTACGCTATTTGCGTTCCCCTTTATTTTCGCCATCATAGTCTACGTAAATCTTTATGTAGATTAAGATGGCCCAAAAGAAGGAATGCAAATGGAGGCGGCCATAGCCGCCACCATTTGCGTACATGGGTTTTTTGTTGTTGTTTTTACCCAGAGCCCTCTGCGGCCGGAAATCTGGCTGCGGGCGGCTCTGGCCTGGCCAGGCCGGGCCTGGCCGGCTGCTCCGCGGAGCTGCCGCGGAGCACAGCCGGCCATTCGAGGATTCCGGGGGGAGGAACATAGTGCCTCCCCCCCAGCCAGGATTCCAGGGGGAGGGACGGAATGCCTCCCCCCACACCATCAACATAATCCGCAAAAGGTAAGTCACTTCCGTACATCCCTACCTTTATCACAGGAAAAACTCTTGGAGATTATTTTGGAGGATTCCAAAAGAGGGGAAGACAATGACTAGGGGCTGGGCCTCTGCCACTGGCCCCACTCTCAGCATCAGGCAACACAGGCCCTGTCCCCAGTACCAGGGGCGCATTGACATGGATATCGTCAGTGTCAGGAGCACCGAAGCGGCCTCTTTCAGTACGCTCCATACTGGGTGCTGAAACAGGTCTTCCTCTCATCTCCCTCCCGGATGCGAATCAGATTGTAGGCGCCACGCAGGTCCAACTTTGTGAAAATCTTGGCTCGCCCCAGGTGCTCCAGCATCTCAGGGATCAGGGGGAGTGGGTACTTGTCAGAGATCAAGACCGAATTGAGGGCTCTGTAGTCATGCACCGGGCAGAGTTCTCCAGATTTTTTGGTCACAAAGATGGTAGGGTGCGCAGGCAGGGGAGGAGGAAGGGCGAATGACGCCACGTCTGAGGTTTTTGTCATCAGTTGAGCCACTTGATCATGGAGAATCTGGTTCTCTTGTGCCAGAGCTTGCACCGCCGGGTCCCTGGCACCCTCCATTCGGCAGTAGGAGAAGAGAGAGAGAGAAAAAAAAAAAGAGGAACGGGGTCAAGCTGTCAGGAGCACCCTAACGGCCTCTTTCAGTACACTCCAATAGCCAACTCAAGACACAGACGAAAGGATTCTTTTCAAGGCTTTAATCCTTTTACAACTTAATGACTCTTTCAGATGCTAATCACCAGCGACTAAGCAATGAACAGCAGAGTAGCCTATGTTCCGAGTAGGCAGTTGATCCCCATTTGAAGGAGAATCACTTGAAGACCCTGAACTTATGGGCTAGGGAGAGATCCTCCGTCTTTCCCTTGGGTCCACGGGAGGCGGCCGTTGCTTGCGTGTCAAATGGGCACTACGCCTCCTTTCTGCGCCCTCCATCGCTCGTTGCTCCCTGTGTCTGCGTTGAGCATCTAGCAAGCCCCCCTCCTGCACTTTCTCACTGCTAGGATCACTATCTATCTCAGGAATGCCAGCAGGAGGAATCTCTGCCAGCTGCTGTGCCTGTGAGGGATGAGCTGGCTCCTCTCCCACGGATTGCTGATCCTCCTCAGAATCAGAACTGCTCTGGGGTTCTATCGGCTCAGTTTCCACCTTGACAGTCAGGGAGGAAGACGCCGCCTAAGCAGCTGCTGATGGAAAGTCTTCCTAGCGATAAGGACCCTGGTGGAAATGAAAGTCTGGATTGTGTGGAAGCCTATAAATGAGTGGCTGCTACTGCCTCAGCTTCCTTCCCTGCAGCTGTCCTTGCCAATAGATGGATGTGCACAAGTGGCATGGCCCTGCTCCCCGGTCATTGTGTGGAGCCCCCTTCACACAATTAATACATGAAGGGGGTGATTCTCTCCCCCAGTCACATGGTGTCGCCAACACGTAAATGTGTACTTAGCCAACACATGGGGGTATTGATCTTGGGCCTGAGAAATGCAGCTTGGGTCTGTCTCTCTAAGAAAGTTAACATTCTTTGCAAATCCCAGAGCTTTGTGAGAAGTGAAGCCTGGTCTCAACCATCACCAGGCCATACTTGAAAAGGGTAAAACCTACGTGGACTTACCCCTCAGCTGGAAGCCAGGCCTTGTTGATACAACAAGCCCCTACAGGCTTGGTCCTTGGCCTTTGGTCCCTAGGCTGATCCTCAGAGCTTCTTGCTTCAGACCCACTCATGGTTCTGCTCCAAACTTGCCCTCTCAATCCCTGCCTAGGCTTCAAAGATGGCCCAAGCTAGAAGAGAAAATAGGTATTGTGCTTAAAAGTGTTACTTTCCCCCTTGTTTTTCATTCTTGTCCTGCTGGGTAATAGCACAACAACAGAATATAATCATCCTGTGCCCTAGTTGAACAGACAGCAATTCTCTCCCCCTGTTCCCCTGCCCCATCTCTCATATTTCCTTAGCACTCTTATCATGGCTCATTTTCTGAATAAGGAAAATAAACAGCTATGAAATCTAAGGGCACATGGCAGCTTTAACACGTTAGGCATTTCGCACTGTGAGGCTAAACCACACACATGGAGAATGGAGAAGAGTCCCCATCAGGCAGGGACATGGCTCTCCCCTGTCCCCGCCGCCCTCTCAATACTGAAGGCAGTTCTGTGTCTTGAACAGCTAGGAACAAAAGACAGGCCATTACTTTGATCTGTGTGCCTTACAGGGCTCGGATGTTTCTCAGAAAACACTTTAGGACCCATTAGAAATTTCTCTTCAGGTGTATTCTGATACCAATACCTTTCCCAACCAGCAGGGCCATGCTGACTGGGGTTAATGGGAGTTGCAAACCAACACATCTGTTGGAAGCCATATTGGGGAAGGTTGCTACACACTCTTACCTAGGGGTAAGTCCCACTGAATTCAGTGAGACTTACATCTGAGAAGACATGTACAGCATTGCACTGTTAAGCATTTAGAAGGTTGAAACAGGACATCTATATTTTTTTAAGCCCTTTCAATTAGTGTTCTTTTTTTTAATGGTATCTTATACTTTTCAGTATATTACTAAGTATTACAAAGTAATACTAGGTTATTTCTAAGTATGTCATAGCTTATTTCCTAGATGCCTCATATCTCAGTAATCAAACAGTGTGAGATAGGCTGTTGCTAGAGTTGTCCCCGTATTACAGTTAGAAGATTGAGGTGGAAAATGAGAAATATTTTTGAGAGGGCAGACAGACAGTTGTCTAGGCAGTATGAGTGGGTTCACATGACTGGGGAGGGAAAATAAGCCACAATGTATGGGGTGGCTTATTTTCCCACCCCATACATGCCAGTTGAGAGCAACCTAATTTCCATAATTAGCCTCACTGGGAGCAGGTTGTCATGATGTCTGAACCTGGTGAGGGTGGGTGGCTTCTTCTAGGAAGCCTACTGTAGGGATATTGGGGGATTCCCTTTCAGGGGTGAAGCTTGATTGATTTTTTTCCAGTTTGGCCCCACGGTTTTCATTCTGTTTCACTCTGCTGGCACTGAATCACTCTGTAGTGAGTCGAGCCAGTACGTGGATTGGGGGGGGGGAGTTTCTAATGGTGGCAATTTGCACATTTTTCCCTGAGTTCTGCCATTTGCAGAAATTGCAATTTGTACATGGGGGCGGGTCTTGAAATGTGCCCAAATATTGTCATATTCTTTTATTGCCGTTCTTGCATAACTGTGCAGCATCACAAGGTTGCCTGTGTCTGCTATGTAGCCCCTCAGGCATGTTCCCCTCTTGTCAATATCCTTGTCAGTTTCATCCTTTCTACATTACTTCTTAGCCCAGCAGAGCTATACCGTCTTCTTGTCAAACAACTTGTCAATTCCCCCTCGCCCCCACTTTACTCAGGAAGTGATTTTGCAACTGTCAGTGTCAAGAATGCACGAATTACCCATGGACAGTTCAGAAAAGGTGAGAGATCAGCCCTTTAGCAACCTGATCCTCAGGGTTTGAAGTGTTGAACTGATGCTTGGGGTGGGGGGGTTCTTCCACTGCACACTTGTGCGAGTCACAAGCAAGTATTTTTAAGGCAGAACTAGGGTCCACCTCCTTTTCGTAGCTCCCATATTACTGCAAATGGGCTACACAGCACACACAGGCAGACTTGTGATGCTGCACAGTTGCGCAAGAGGGCAACTTTTTAATTTTTTAATTTAAAAAAAATAAAAAACATGACAATATTTGTGCGCATTTCAAGACCCACAAAATTGCAATTTGCACAAATGGCAGAACCCAGGAAAAAATGTGCAAAATTTTCCCAGAGTCCAAAAAAAAAAAAATCCAGTTTGGTCCACCACCCCCTTACTGGATCAGACATGCTGCAGAAATCTGTCGGGCTTTAATGGAATGGATTTCTCAGCAACAGACCCCTGACCTACTGCATAGAAAGAGAGAGTGGCAGTGTGACAAGCTAAAGTGTCTTTAACCAATGAGATAAAACATCAAAGCAGCCAGGACCAGAACTTACCCCCCCCCCCCGGATTATTTTATTTACTAATACAGAGGTAGGCAATATGGTACCTGTGGGCACCAGTGAACCCCTGGACGCCCTTCTTGGCACTCAGTGAGGTGGCCTACCCCTTCTGCTGTTGTCTGTTTGTTTTTAAGTCAACACTTTGACCTGCTTCCCATGATCACCACAGCCCACCATGGCTTATTTAAAAAACAGCCTATGGGTTGTGGGTGGTTTGTTAACCATGGCAATAACCACCCTCACTAGGTTCACACGTCACAATCAGCCACATCAACTGCCTGCTATACCTTCAATATTCACAATGGCTTAAGCTGCAATGGTGGGCTGCAGCAATCGTGTGAACCAGCCCATTTTCTTATTGGAAGCTGGGATTGCTTCAGAAAGAATTGGGGGGACAGAGAGAGAGAGATGGGGGGAGATGAGTAAGCTGGCAGAGGGTGGGGAGAGAAAAAGTTTGTCTTCTGTGAACTATGGGTTCAAATGAGTTGTTCTGTGTGTTGGAGCTCAGACCACACCTCTGCCTTGTACTTAAGTCTTTGGGGCAGGTTACTTGTCATTTGTGACTAGCTGTGCCACCAGCCATTTTGTGGTTGTTGTTGTTCAACCCCTTTTGTGACTCTTTGTGACCCCATGGACCATAGCACGCCAGGCCTTCCTGTCCTCCGCTCTCTCCCAGAGTGTGCTTAGGTTCATATTCATTGCATTGGTGATGCTATCTAGCCATCTCATCCTCTGCCGTCCCCTTCTCCTTTTGCCTTCAGTCTTTCCCAGCATCAGGGTCTTTTCCAGGGAGTTTTCTCTTCGCATTAGGTGGCCAAAATATTGGAGCTTCAGCTTCAGTATCTGTCCTTCCAATGAGCACTCAGGGTTGATTTCCTTTAGGATGGACTGATTTGACCTCCTTGCAGTCCAGGGGACTCGTAAGAGTCTTCTCCAGCACCACAGTTTGAATGCATCAATTCTTCGGCGCTTAGCCTTCCTTATAGTCCAGCTCTCACAGCCATACGTTGCTACTGGGAAAACCATAGCTTTGATTATACGGACCTTTGTCAGCAAGGTGATGTCTCTGCTTCTTACTATGCTGTCTAGGTGTGCCATAGCTTTCCTCCCAAGGAGCAAGCGTCTTTTAATTTCATGGTTACAGTCACTGTCTGCGTGGACAGTTTCTCAAATTGCCAAATGTGCCCCCCAAACATTGCCTACGTCTGTAGGAATGTGAGCCAAGTGGTAATCAGTACCATAGGCCAGTCTTCCCCAACCTGGTGTCCTCGAGGATATTTTGGACTACAACTCTCATCAGCCCCAGCCAGCATGGGGGTAATGGAGAGTTGTAGTCCAAAACATCTGGAGGGCACCAGATTGAGGAGAGCTGCTATGGACTAACAAGCAACAGAGAGCTATCCAATGATCCACAACAAATAGCAGACAAGGTTATTTAAATGTTAATTAAAGGGATCCCAGATCCCATGGGCTACCTGTTCCTCTGTTCTTTGGCCATTTTAATGCATGTCGTAGTGCTCCCTACTTCAGAAACAGCTGCAATCTTCTCAATTCCATGCGATGCTTGCTGCTGGCATGGGCATAGAGACATTTTATTGGTACTAAATCTGTTTACTGTCCCCCCCCCCGCCCGCTTTCACCTGCAGTTGTCTGCATGGTAGAAGAGCAGTAGGCAAAGATAAGCCCCCAAATGTACAAAATAATCTGACATGCATGCACCCCCACTTCTAAGCAGTGAAAATGGTCAGGGGGGTCCAGCACTCACCCAGGATTCAGTTCCCTTGGAAAGCTGACCCTGGAGCCTTATGGTGTTTTTGTGATATAAGGTTTATTTACACTTATTTACTAGTGGAGCGTGAGATGGGGGTTCACGGCAATAATCCTGAAACAGGTTTCTGTTGTCCATCAGATTTCTCGGGGAGCCCATAGTGCCATAGGGTTTCCTGCAGAGAGCAAGTCAGCTTTCTGCCTCCTTTTCAGACCCATTTGCAGCGCAGACTGCCCAAATCTCAGACTTCACTTGCCTCTGTTGTTCTCATAGACTTCTGAATTAGCACATTCCTTAGAGAGGGAGAGGGCAAGGTAAACCCCTTTCCAGAACAATCCACCTGTGGCCATCTCTGAGGGAAGCCACCACTCAGCTAAGCTCCATAACCACAGGGAATTTGCCAGGCTAAACCTGCCCAAGAGGTTTGACCCATTCTTACCATCTCTTCACCACCAGACTCACAGGTAGGGGGAAAAACCCGAGGTTACAACCATTAACAGTATACTCAATTGGTATAGTGCTTTCAAGTGCTTCATATGCGTTATCCAGCTGTCTTCCTTACAACAACCCTGTAAGTTAAGTTTGCATTGTTATTCCCCCTACTGCAGATGGGGGGACTGAGGCTAAGAGAGAGTGGCTTGCCTGAGGCTAGAAAATTCATGACAGAAGCAAAATTTGAATCAGGGGCATCCTGATTCATAGCTCACTCTCTCAGAAGTGGCCTTTAATTTTGCCCTCCAAAGCAGCATAAAAACATGCCGTTGAAAGTTCCGCTTATGCAGGATGTTTTATTTCTGATGTGTGATACTTGTTGCCACTGAAATGGAGCACTACTTGTCTTAAAAATTAGCTCTTACAGTTCTGTGTTCTGCCTCTGGCAGGAAAATGCCTGGGTTTTTTTCATGTATGTAATTAAAGATGTCCACAGATGAAAGACTTCACAAATGGATTGGTTCTTAACCTTAAGACATTTTCAAGTCTTGAATTAATGCAGTCAGGTTTACTATACTTTCCTTGATCATTCACAAATGAACTGTTCTATTAAGTTTCTAATCAAGCAAGCCAGAGTTTTTGTTTTCTCTGTAGATGTTAGTATAATTACCCTTAATGACATCTCCTAAATTTTCATTAATTTGAATAGGCTTCGTTCATTTCTACCACAAATACACAAGTTCATTTGCATTTTATTTACCCTATTGTAAACTAACTGTATCTATTACATTTGGAGGACACTAGAATTGACAGTTGCCCTAATCTAGAAAGACAAATCTGAGTGCAAAAGCTCCTTTCCTTACAAGCAGCCTTTCTGATCTCCCCACCCCTACCTTGGACACACACGGACACACACATTTTCAGATCAACTGTTGTATAGGTGGTGGTGCTCTTGTTTATGTTTCTTAGGGCGCAATCCTATGCATGTTTAGACAGAGAAAAGGCCTACAACTCCCAGCATGCCCCAGCTGGGAGTTGTAGGCCTTTTCTCTGTCTAAACATGCATAGGACTGCGCCTAAAATTGCCATGTTTTAGTTTCAGCACTTGGAAATAATAAGTATTTGCCTTCAGATTCTTACTGACTAGATCAGGGTAGGCAATGTGGTGCCTGTAGGCACCAGTGCACCCTGGACACCTTTCCTGGTGCTCACCAAGGTGCCCCAGCCCCCCCCCCATTTTTTCTTTTTTGTTTTAGTTAATGCATTTTCTTACCAGCAGCAGGGATTGTTATGAAACAAATTACTATTGGCGCTGAAAACTGTGGTTTCAAAGGAGTTGTTTAGTGTGTTGGGGCTGAGACCCCACCTCTGCCTTGTATTTGGTCTTTGGGGCAGGTTACTTGTCCTTTGCCACACCTCTCATGGCAGCCATTTTGTGGTGGTGCCCTGGATAGCTTCTCAAATGGCAAAATGTACCCAGGGATTGCCTACTCCTGGACTAGATGCATATCAGGATCCACAACCTCACATGCATTGCAGTGCTCAGCTGATCTAAACCCCATTGAACAGTCTGGATGGAGTCTCTTTACCAGGTCCAGCATGAGCTCTCTTGCTGCCTGAAGCAGAACTCATGTGGCAGCTGCTATACCCTCCGCGCCTCCTTTCTTGCTGCTGCTGCCACCACATGTACACCCATCCCCGCCCTTACTTTGGCTGCCACGCAGGAGCTCTCGCATGATCTCGGCACATGGCCAAGATTTCGCAAGATGTCGTGGGATGTGGGCAAGATCTTGCAATACATCCAGAGCCCTGTACAGAAGGCCGGCAGCTGTTCCGAACAGCCTGGCCAGCTGCTTTCTCGCTTCAGGAAATGGGAAAGTGGTAGGGGTGTATGGATTCCCCACCATCTGTTCCGGTGGGGAATCCATGGGGGGGAGGCGATCCGTTCCTCCCCCCCGGAATCCTCCAGAGCGGCTCTGCTCTGCTTGGATTCTGGGAGGCAGGAACTGGCTTGGGGGCCGCTTCCCTTCCCTCCTGCCAGCCAGAGCCGTTCACCTCCTCCCTGTCCCTGCCGATTGCCATGTCTTTAAAAAAAAAAAAAATGGCGATCGGGAGGATGTGCCCATAGACTTAGACGCAAATAGAGTCATTAATCTTGCATCTAAGTCTATGTGTCCATAGGCTTATACACAAGATTCACGGCTCTATTTTGCATATAAGTCTATGGGCACATCCTGCTGATCGCCTTTTTTATTTTTTTAAATGTTATGTAATATATGTACTGATAAGCATTTACCACCATGGGTAGCTGAGAACAGAAAAAACAGCCCAAGCAAAAGTGAGGCCTCCTTGCACTTAAATATGACCTCTGCCTACTGGAGGGGCCATGCTGGATGCATAGAGATGTATGTGCCAGTGCATGGGATCAAGTAACTCTAAGAGTGGGGAAAGCCGTTTTGGCATGTCGAAGCCAACCAAAGACGTGACAAAAATAATGCTCATGTTGCTTCAGATCCAGTGGAACATCCCCTGTTGGAAGAAGCTCCTCTGGATCCAAACCACTGTCTACTAGTTGGCTATAAATGGAGTCCATGGTGTTGTCAACATGACAAACTTTGCCTGAGGATTCGCCATTTTGTTTTTGGTCTGTTCTGGCCAGTTTGAGAGTACAGCAACCAGGGCCAGCCTTAGGGATGGCCCAACAGGCACTTGCCTAGGGCGCCAAGCTGAAGGGGTACTGGGCTGAACTCAGTGACTTTGTGAAGTGTACTCTCTGCCATGAGCTAGGTTGGGGGGGGGGGAAGCAGAAAGGGTACAATCCTATGAATGTTCAGAGAGAAAAAAGTCCTATAACTCCCAGCATTCCCCAGACAGAAGGGAGTTGTAGGACTTTTTTCTGTCTAAACATGCATAGAATTGCACCCCAAGGGTGCAATCCTATGGCCACTAGTCAGCAGCTAGATGGCCATAGGATAGGTCGGTTCCCTGAGAACCGACCTCCACCCCCTCCCACGCTGCCTCGTAGGCAGCGTGGATCAGCCCCGCACTCCGCTCTTGTAACAGCAGCGCAGAGCAGTGAAAACGGGGCGTTCCTGGGGACGTGTCGGGGTGGGGAGGGAGGAAGTGCCTTTCTAACGCTTGCTATGCATCGTCCAGCATCCTCCACCACCACCCCACTTCGACTTCCTGCAGCTAGATAGCTAAAATCAGCTGTCTAGCTGCAAATGCAGGGCGGCTGAAGCACAGAGGAGAAGGTCCCCTCTGCGCTGCAGCCACCTCTCCCGATAGGATTGCGCCCGAAGTGACTTAACTTTTTTTTTAAGTTCTGCGGGTTGTTTGGGTACTAATTACAATCAACTTCCACCAATTCACTTTAAAGTATATTTCTTTTTCAATTTCTAGTTTGTCATTCATTCTAGATTTAAAAAAAAAAAAAAAATCAGCAGAACATAGTTTTACTTTGAGGCGACGTTTCCAAGTCAGAACTACAAATACTATAAATACTGTTTAAAAAAAACATTAAAAAGAAAGTCACATGCTGATGGTGGGTGAAGTGCCAAAGGTGCTCCTCACCCAGGGTGCTATTTCTCGTAGGGTTGGCCTTGAGAGCAACCCTCAGGTATGAAGACTCTGTTTTAAATGGGGTTTAAAAGAAGCCCACTTGAAATTGGTTGAATGCATCTTTCTGCATGACAATAGACTCTAAAATGTGTGAGCCAGCGTGGTGCAGTGGCGAGAGTGTTGGCCTGGGAGCTGGGAGATCTGGGTTCTAGTCCCCACTCAGCCATGGAGGCTCACTGGGTGACGTTGGGCCAGTCACAGACTCTCAGCCCAACCCACCTCACAGGGTTGTTGTTGTGAGGCTAAAATGGAGAGGAGGAGGAGGAGGATTATGTACACCACCTTGGGTTTCTTAAAGAGGAAAAATGGTGGGATATAAATGAAATAAATAAATAAATAAATAAATAAATGGCACCTTGTTATCATAGCCATTAGGCAAAAGAACAAACTCTGCCACTTTAAATTAAGGCAGGTATGTTTAAAGAGTGACAGAGACTGAGACATCTGCAACTGACTGCCCAAGACCTCCTTATAAGGAACAAGGGAAGTCTGGTGTTCGGCCTGGTTGATCAGGCATGCCAACATCCTAAAAACAGACCCAGGCACAAAGCCCAACATAGTAAGTGAATCCATCTCAAGCCAAAATTCCAAAAGCAAAATTGCCAGTGTGTCATTTCCAAGTGGTGTGTTGGACTAGTCTTGAGGGCTTTGCTAGCCAGTAGATTACTCCTGTGCTTGCTTTGTTTCGTATTCATATTCATTCTTCTGATAATATCTTTGTTATAACAACCTCAGTCATCTGCAGCTCTGAATCCATCAATGTAGCGAAAAGGAAATCCGTCCCTTGCCAAATTCTGTGAAGGCACTTTGCTTCTTTGCCACCTTGAGGGTTGAAGTGGGGAGGGAGAAGGAAAGGATCTCACATTTAAATGCACTTTCTAGTTGTAAGCATATGTCACCACTTGCCCATCGCTGGTAATAAGCAAACTTCTTCCTTTATAAAGGATTTGCCTTAGTTAGTTTCTAGCGGGTGCTTATATCAGCTGTCACTGCTGAATTAAGAAGCAATGGTTTGGCCTGAATAAAAAGACTGGTTATTGGAGCATGCCAGGGAAACAGTCTTTAAGAAGCTATATCCCCCCCCCCCCTTTGGCACAACTGCTAACCTCTTCTGCTCTACAGTACTGAAGTTTTATTGTTGAGTTAGCCTACATTGCATGTTGCAGGTGAACCTCAGGAACCTTGCGTGCAGATCACTCCAACACACACCTAGGGAACAGGTGGAACTAGGGAACTAGTTAAAATCTCAAGGAGGTGCAGGGGCCCTGGAGACCACCTGGGATGACTGGACATCCACAAGGACAAATCAGATGAAGGGCAATTTTCACAGGGGATGGCCACCATTGCATTCCGGGTGAACCTTGCAAAGACAAAAGAGTAGTGCAGGCCTTTTGAAATTTTTTATGAGGGCAATCTATCAGTGGCAACCTGAATACAAAGGAAGAGTGGGCAGGTAGGGTCTGATCTATGCTGGGCAGGGAGCAGTAAATCTAGAGCCTCTGCTTATTTATGGAGGGAACAATCCCATGGCCGCTAGACAGCGGCTAGACGGCCATAGGATATGCTGTTTTCCAGGAACCAACCTCGGAGCCTGTGCTCTGAGGTCGGTTCCCGGAGAACCGACCTCCCCCCACTTCCACGCTGCCTTGGAGGCAGTGTGGAACAGCCCCATCCTCCACACTTGCAAGAGGAGCGTGGAGCAGCCAGAAAGGGGCATGGATGGGGGCATTCTGGGGCGGGGAGAGTGCAGCTGCCTGTACGACACATCCAATGTGTTGTACAGCAGCCTCCCTCCCCGCTCCGTGCTCCTGTGGCTACACAGCCGCAATCAGCTGTCTAGCAAAAAAAGCAGGGCAGGAGAAGCGCAGAGGGCACGATCCCCTCCGTGCTTCTCCTGCCCTGCTTTGCATAGGCGGTCACCTCTGAGTTTGGAGGCAGCCGCCTATCTTGATAGGATTGTGCCCTTATTTGATTTATATCCTGCCTTCCCATCCAAAAGTGGTGCTCAAAGCAACTCACACTAATAAGACCAAGATGAAAGCAAAAACTTAATAAAAACAATAACAAACACAAATAAATTAAAAGCACAATTAAAAACACAACAATAAGAGATAAACAGCACCCAACCTATTAAAAAAAAAAAAAAAACGTTCAGCGACATGCCAAAGGCCTGCCTGAATGAAAACATATACGCCTGCCAGTGGACAACAGGCAGGACAACAGAGAGGGAACCAACCTAGCCTTCCTTGGCAGGAAGTTCCACAGCCTGGGAGCAACCACTGAGAAAGACCTCTCTTGTGGCCCACCAACCTCCCCCTGATGGTGGCAGGACTGAGAGAAGGGCCTCCCCAGAAGTTCTTAAAATCTTCTTGTCGTGTGCCTGATATAGGCCATTCTCATTCATGTAGCTGTGCGTGAGTTTAAGTTTGAACCCTTGACTGGCCAATAAATCCCAGCCTTTACAGGGACAGTATACCTCCTCAGACATAAAAGAACTACTTTCTGCTGATACGAGCAGGCCAAGCAGTGGATTTTCCTCCCAGAATGTTTTTGAGCAAGCCATTAAAAGTATTCCAAAAGAAAAGTTGAGAAAGAGTTGATTATCTTTGTCCCTCTGGTAGTTGTTCTGATGCCATAAAACTTCCCTTTTCTTCATTCTTGAGATTCATATCATGTCCAAAGATTACAACAGCTGTAAGTCATGAGTTCTATTAGTGAAGGTGGTCAGAGAAAACAGGAAAGTCATTGAGTGCTTGTATGTGTACACGGTATATGTCTGTTTTGAAAAGAAATTATGGGATGCTTAACATTTTAAATCAGGATTTCATCAATAGACTGCAAGTGAGAGAGAATATTTATTCGTTGGCCTGTGCCATTTAGGAGCTACATTTAACTATTCCTCAGGGATCCCATCCTTGGGGGACAAAAATACACTTTCCTATAGGCTTTGTCTCTCCAATAATGGCTCATTGTCAATGATGGTCTGTCTAAGGGATTGAGCAATGTATCTTTCTGCTGCACATTTCCTGTATTGTTGGGGAGAATCTGGTATGGTGGTGACCCAGGTGTTGCTGCCTGCCTTCCTAAACTGTAAAGCCACTTGTGAAAGATTCACAGAACTGCCGATGTGCTGTGTTGAATAGGTCAACCTGAATTTAGAAACTGATGCATGCTTTGGGGCTTTTTCATGTTATTACATTCAGCTCAGAGGTACATTCATTGTACTTGAGTGTCTAATCTTTCAAAGTTAAGGTTGTGCCGGTTCTATTACACAGTGTGTCACTCGAAAGTTTCTGGAGGACTTATATTTGGTGTAGATAAATCCACCAGACAGTCTTGTTTAATCTTATTCCTTTCTTGAACTGTTGGCATACTACTTTATATCATGTGAAAGACAGTTTGTCCTCTACTGTCAAGGAAGCTTGATATAATAATGGAGAATTGTGAAAAATTCAATAAAATATGGCTTCTTCCTTGGGGAATATCTAAGCTCATGTGAAAAGATTGCTCTATCCTTCTCAACACCAAAGTGGAGTTTTTAAGCAGCTTCCTGGCCTGCTTTTACACTGATTTTGTAGGAGATTTCTGCAATGCATTGCTCACTTGGCCGGCTTTACTACTTTTTAACTATAATACTTTGTACTAATTGCATATTCCTTTTTACCGTGTGTTCCCATTATATCTAATCTTAGCCATTTAAAGCTGGATTTACTTTCTCTTTTGGCTTGTATAACAGATAGTTATGAATAAGGCTGCAATCTTGTACATATGTATATGGAAACAAGTCTCTTCAATGCACTGGAACTTGCTTCTGAGTAAGCATGGATATAACGAGGCTATAAATCAGTTCTATAGATCTCCATTGTTGCCTTGTATCAAACGCTGTGTTTTTATTCCCGTTATCTATCTGTGTATTATTATCATTATTTTTATTACTGTTATCTATTTTATAAGCTTTCATACACAAGGCTTTTATTGTGTGCTCACCATTCCCTACTTAGAGTTGTTTACAGGTTCTTTAGACACTGTCATGACCCTCCAGTTTTTAAACAGCATTTTCAGCAAGGTTTTTAGAGCAGAGAAAAAGAGGTATTATTCATTAAAGCAAAATAAAATGTTTTTTTGACTTGTGTAATTGTGCTGTTCCACTATATCACAGTGCAACCTAGAGGTCAGGTAGCAGAGAAGCAGGAAAGGAAATGCTCTTCATGCGGAGCTCGGATTTCAATTCTGCGATGAAACTGAAAGTAGATACAGCAGATTAACAGCTTTGTGTAGAAAAGCTCTATGAGAGAAACTGGAGTTTTGTGGTTATAATAATCACTCTGGCTATGGCTTCCTGGCCCTTTGTGCCTTATGGCATTTCTTTCTGGGTTTCAGTTTTCTAGCTCAGGGGTTCCCAAATGTCATCAAACCCCTTCAAGTGTGTGTGTGTTCTTTTAGGCTGAAGCCATTAGTACATTGTTGCTAAGAGCCTTTATTAGACTTCTGAGGGGTTATCCTGATAGGTCTTTACTCCATCTTCATACATATGTAATGTGAGTGTGGTTTCAGATGTGTATTTATCACGCCCAGATCCATATTTTGGAGACATGAAGCTCCCATGTACAAATGCACTAAAAGTATATGTTATTATTGAATACCAGAAACATATGCTCCAGATGTTCAATTTGTTTGCATGTTGGGGAGCATCACACATAAAGCCAATGACTTTGGAGTGATAGATGTACATTTGAAGCTGTCCTAAATGCCTGACTGTTCTGAGCCAGATGGTCCTGATGCTGCCGCAGAAGGCTGAGCCCAGTACACTGAAAGTTGACAGTTTGACAAACCAAAAATGCCTTTGAGAAATACTGATCTGAATTTCCACTAGCAGAAAAGGACAGAAGAGTTTATTAAATCATTAGTTTCCCTGAGGCATGAAAACTGGTTATAAAAATTTTCTCCTACTATAGGTCAATATAACTCCACTTCACTTTACTTCCATTCTGAGGGTAGAAATATACGTTCTACTTGCAGCTTTTCTCTCGAGGTGGCAAAAGCATTGTGGGGGGGCACATTAATTTCCAATGGAGAATTGGCTCAAGGGTAAAAGGCTAAGAAGCCCTTCTCCTCCTATACGCACATGCACACGTTTTCTCAGGAGCTGCCTTGTATGAGTCCCACCCTAATTCAATCAATAAAAGATCATTTGCTCTAACCAATTGCTTCCTCTTTCATGTCTGACAGCACTGAAGGTTAGTATCGTTGCTAGAATGGATCAGCTTCCACCATGTTCTTTAAAATGTGAACATTTTATAGACAGGCATTTTTGTAATTACAACGTGTTTGATATTTTTCTCCTGCAGCCTTGGAATATTTCCTCCTTTTTCTTTTACACTAGGGAAGGTGGCTCTCAGTGGGATTTGACTGAGGAGAGGAGGGGGACATGCTGACTGCCCACTTCAGATTGGCTAGTGCAGATGACAATCACCTAACTATCTCTACTATCAAGCTCTTAGTCCTGACTCAGTTATCAGACTTCATGCACTCAAGCTGAAGAAGGCTATTGCCCATTGCACTGTGCATCACTAAAGCCATCTTTTCTTATGGCTTCCATCACCCAAAAGGAAGTGGATGTAATGTTTATGGGAGGGAGGGAGAAAGCAAGCAAGCAAGAAAGCAAAGCAAGCAAGAAAGAAAGATTTTCCCATTTGGATGTTTTAAGGGATGACACCTGTTATCTAAATAGCATGTTTATTATGCCTGATGAGCTTCAGATGCGACACCTGGCAAATGTTAGCTAAATCCCTAACACGAGAATCAGCTAGCTTTACACCTCATGTTATCTAGAGATTTATTGTTTGTTTGTTTATTTATTACATTTGTATCCCACCTTTCCACCAAATGCTGCTCTGGAATTATCTGTTCTGATGCCAGCATGGGAACCAGTGATGATCGATTCTATATTAATAAAGTACTTTGTTTCCAAAGAGATCTCTTGAGTATTGTAAGGCTGAAAACTAACCTGTGACCTGATAATCCCAAACAACATCCTAGGTTCAATCCAATTCCAACAGAGCTTGATGGAGTCCCATTTTTCCTTTGACATGTGCACAGGTACTATGCCAGGCCTTAGAAGAGCATG
Source organism: Heloderma suspectum (assembly GCF_057233095.1). Classification (NCBI taxonomy): domain Eukaryota; kingdom Metazoa; phylum Chordata; class Lepidosauria; order Squamata; family Helodermatidae; genus Heloderma; species Heloderma suspectum. The sequence goes on along the minus strand of NC_139459.1, from coordinate 235,494,528 downwards.
GGAGCCTGTGGGCGTACTTCCCATATCTCCATCCAGCCCTTCCACCTCTAGTCCATCACCAATCATGGCTCACATTCCTTGACTGAATAGAAAAGGAGAGCTGAATGGGAATATGGAAAGCGTGTACAGGCCTCCCATTATCTGTAATGGCCTAGCACACTGGCTGCCAGAGGGGAAGGGAGGGGCAAGGAAACCAGGGCTCTGTTATGCTTATGGGGAACTCTCTGCAGGCAAGTGAACTGGATCAGGCCCCTGGCATCTGGCTTATCTTTCTGGCTCAGCATCACTAGTGTCATCCGATTCCAGCTGCTCCAGTACATGAAGATGTTATTGACCTTCCTGTATTGTAGAACTCTATCAACAGAACTCTCTGGTAGTGACTCATCCACCCTAGCAACGTGTTAAATGAGTAATGTCTTTGTGAAATTCCTTCTACTGCATTCCCAGTGGGATAAAAAGCTACATGAAGTTAAGGCCGCTGGGAAGAGGAATGTCAGAGCTACTGAAGACAAGTGCTCCTAGGAAACTATAAAATGACTATCTCAAGTTTTGTTGGTCCTTGCTTCCCCCACCCCCCACCCCACCACCACCCCCATCCCTTTTCCAAAGCAAAAATCTACCACAGCTGCTGAAAGCATTAACTATCTTTGTTTTAACAAAATACTCTTTTTTATCCTCAGTGTATTTAAAACCTTTTAAAATGCCAGTGCAAGCACAGCTTTTCAAGTCTGCTTGTCAGTTTTTCTGTTTGTTACGTTAAAAACATTGAATGTGGTTTGTATAGCTCTAAGGCAAACTTTATTTTACAATTATATACTTCATTTCAAAGCCTCTCCTACCCACTAACGTATCTGACAAACAACAGAAGACAAACTACATGCATTGTGTCCTGTTCTTGTTTTGGTTATATGTTAAAATTGTACGTACCTCAGAACAAAAATAAGAAAGTGGCATTTATATAATATTGTCTTAAGTAATAAATATCTATTAAGTTAAATGATAAGTTTCCTATAAAGGTTATTGTTCAAAACTCAAAGCGCACAAAATTTAAAACAAAACAACGTATGCAGGTGGACCTCAGAACCACTGTAATCTCAGGAACACTGAAATGTAGGTAGTCGTCTGTTTTCTTTTCTTTTTGCATATACAACTACAGCCTTCATAAAACAATACGTGGCTTAAATTATGGCTATGTGAGCATCCATGTAAGAATCTTTGCTCACATTTCACTTCTCAGATTCCAGTTTAAGCTGAAACCTACTCATAACCACAAGAGGACATAGAAGTGAATAGCAAGGGTAAATGAGCTGTAAAAAAAATGGAAGAAATTTCTCCTTGTCAGAAAAACTCTTAAAAAAAAAAAAAGAAGAGATGCCTTAAGCAGAGTCTCAAAGGGTCTCAAAGTAGTCTTTAGGCATCAGCAATGTCTAATCTATGTTCATGTCGGGCAGAGAGACCAAATTGGTTAGTTGCTGAAGAAACTGCATTTGGTAATGCAGAGATCATAGAACAAACAATAAAGGAGACATAAAAGGATCCCAACCTGAGGAGCAGATGAGCTTTGGTATTTTGATTAAGTTTTACAGAAAGTTATGATGGACATAGAGCTATCCAGCTAAAGTTAAAAGTCACTGTGAAGCACCACAGCGTAAGCACTGTGGTTTAGCCACAAAATGAAACAATGAACAGAAATCAGCTGTACAGCTAAGAGAGTATGCGCCCCTTGCCCCTTGGGGTTGCGGCGCGTATGCAGTGACGGCTTGTTCTGCTCCATGTATCTGGATTGTGATCCTGCAAAGCAAAAGTACTAATGAGTGTTTGGCCTTCAGTGGCAGTGGCTGGAGCGGAGTTTGCCAGCATAGAGTTTCGGGGGGGGGGCAGTGCCTCCCCCGTGTGGCTGGTGCTGCTCCTAGTTCTTGGCAAGACACAGTATCCACATAGAGCAACGATGGTGGTGGTGGTGGTGGTGGTGGAGAAATGGGAGACAGTCACAACAGTAGGTCCTGACTGCAGCTTGTGTTGCCCCTTCCTTCATTTTACCTGTGTGGGGTGCTCTGTCCTGGCACCCCCAGTTGTCCGAGTGGAGTGGAGTTTGGCATTGGGCGTTTTTCTCTGAAGTCCCAATTCTATGCACCAGGTCTGTGGCTGGTGTAAAGTTGTGCCGTTGACGGAGGGATAGGATATGGTGCAAGTGTCCTTGCACCATAGGTTGGGATCCTTTTATGTCCTCAGGTTGCTCCTCAGGTTGGGATCCTTTTATGTCTCCTTTATTGTTTGTTCGATGATCTCTGCATTACCAAATGCAGTTTCTTCAGCAACTAACCAATTTGGTCTCTCTGCCCGACATGAACATAGATTAGACATTGCTGATGCCTAAAGCAGTCCCTGTGCAGTCCATATCATACCCATGACTCTACCCTGTTCTAATAATTCCACTGGTGTATATCTACTGGTGGAACAGTCTGCCGGTGGTGTTTCGCCATCATATCTGAGGTGTTCCGCCAGCAAGTCTGCCATGGCAGCTGTGTATTTCTGGTGTTCTCCCAGTGTAGTGGGGCTTCTGCCAAAACCTGTAGCCCCTCAGCCAACAGAGCTTCAGTATAGGATTGCACTAAAAATCACTGAAATAAATCAGTGTCTGAGTAATGTGGCTTGAAGATTTCTGTGATGTGTCCCATGTAAGAAATCATGCTGTGGTACAGAGAACAGTAAGGAGAGAAGAACTGAATATAATTGGAACTTTTTTATGGATTGGGAGCTCAGTCGGATGAATGGAGCTGAACAATGCCCATTTCAAAGACTGAGGGCTTCTCCACATCAAGTTTTTTATCCCGCAACTTTACTGGGGCTTCTGCTTCCGGATTCTTTGCAGGGTTAACATGGGCTCCTTCACACACATTTCCTGAGTTTGTTTTTTTTTCCAGAGGATTGGCTTTATCTGCAAGTTCTATATGTTTCCTTATACAGCCACTAGATGGTGCTGTTCTTATAGCAGCACTTCCTCTTTACACAGACAAATCCAAACTGTTTCTTTTTATTACCTCTTTATTTCCATTTCAAATAAAGCTGCAGAAATGATCAGAAAGCATGGGAGAGGTGCTAGAGGTTGACGACGTCATGTAAAGGACCCATAAACTTCCATTAGTAACCAATCTCAATCACAGGATAGAAGCCCCATGTGGAGAAGCCCTGAAAATACCTAATTTTTTACATTACAAGGATAGGATAGGATAGGATAGGATAGGATAGGAATATATAATATGGTTGGCCACTGTGTGAACAGAATGCTGGACTAGATGAACCCATGGTCTGATCCACCATGGCTCTTCTTATGTTCTTATGTTCTTAATATATCCAAGGCTAGCTGGCCAGAGACTAGGAATGCTAAGATTGTACATGAAAGAGGCAAAATACTAATTATTAGCCATACAGGTCTCATAAATGATAGAAAAATCAGACATGGGAACCTGACTTATACTGAGTCAGACCGTGCCCATCTAGCTTGGTATTGATGACCCCAACAGACAGTGGTTCTTCAGGTTTTCCAGCCAATCAATCTAGAGATGCCAGGAATCAAAGCTGGGACCTTCTGCATGCAAAGCATGCACCCTAAGCTACACTCCTTCCCAGTCATATCTCCACTAACACTTGTCATTTCCATGGTTCGTAAGCAGACCACACAACATGTGATTTGATGGAGGCTGGAGCGGACGTGGCAGTAACCTCCACCCTTGTACATGAGGCACTAGGGGCAAGTTCACATACTTACCAAAGCAAAGATGCTCTCTGCATGATGGACAAGTAGGAGTGCAGGCCTACCAGCACAATTCATGTAAGATGCAAGCATTCCTGACACATGTGGGTAGTTCCTGCACACCCACACACCATTTTTTATTAATGGGGAAGGATCATAATTCTCGATATGCATATATTGGCACGGCAAATGCTGCGAATAAGGTAAAAGTAAATGAATTGCATGAAATGCAGTTCAGACATTGTCCCTGTCATTTTATCGAGCTCCTTACAGTTAAACCAGTCTAGCCAACATGCATTCCTATCCAGTGTCATCTCAGGCCAGTTCCTTCCAATGAAGCATGTGATGGCACATTGGAGGCTCATGTGCAGAGTGCGTTATTGCACAGGGGCCTTGTTATCTCACTCACAATAATAACACAGGACGCAGCCAGGTGAGGACTCCGAGGAAATCATCCTTTGCTAAAAGCAAGGATTTTGTTTTCATTCTTATTGCAGTTACGTTTTATTGCTCTGTTGAGAGACCGACTGTCTTGCAGAACAGATTTCTTGCTCTGCTTGATTTGGATTGATTGGAGCTGATGTGCATCTTCTCTTGACTGGAATACATGTGAGTGTGTGTGTGTGTGTGCGCATGTGTGTGTGTAACCGGTAGTAATTTGGGTTGATTTCCTAGGGCTTCTTATAAATGAGAAGGTAATATTTGGCAACATGTTAAAACACAGTCAAGGGAGCATACATTTTGGTAAGTTCCATATAACTCAATCATCATGAATGGAGAGCAAGTGTGGTCCGCTGACTTTGGAGAGAGAGTTCAAATCCCATTTCAGCCATGGACCCACTGCATGGCCTTGAGCAAGGCTATCTTCTATCTGCAAGTGAATAGTAGCTGATTCTGGAGATCCATTACAACAATTGAGCAGCTGAACAATTATGGTTCAAAAAGCTTGGCCTTCTTCAGGAGATGTAGACAGCAATTTGGGGGTGTCTGGCCTTGCCAGCTTGGTGACAATTTAAAGAGACTCTCTACGTGGTTTGAAGTATCTAGCACTCAGGGGAGGCTGGCGGCTCCGATTTCGGTGGGGCAGTGAATCCATTCTGGGTTTCAGTCAAAACCAGCCAGAACTCTAAAGGAGCTATCCATGGTGCTGAAGCTATTTGGAGGGCAGGGTTCAGCACCAGGGTTCCATCAGTCCCAAAGGGCTTGGCACAGGGCTGGTTCCAGGTTTGAGGGGCCCTGAGTAAGGTGCCATCTGGGGGGCCTTCTCTTCTGTAAGTGGGCCATGGAGGGCTTACCCGGTGTCGGCAAGAAACGGCAGCATTGTGAGCCTGGGTCTAGCCACAATTTCAATTTCCCAAGGTGCGCCAGAGCAACAATATGTGAGGGCACTGTAAGATAGTAAAATGGAGGCTAGCCGCAGCTGATTGGTGCTGAGTGAAAAAAATAATAAAGGACAGTGGGCACTGCTGGGGCCCTGGCAGCTGCCCAAGGATGTCAGGTGCTGGCCCCAGCCCTGTCTTGACAGAATGACATTGCTAGTTTGATTAAAGACAGAGCACATTCAGTGCATGGTGGAAGGAACAGAGTACAGCTGAGTGAGCAAACCTATGTGGACTCAAGAAGCCCCGTTCTCACTGGGGTGGCAGAACTGTGTCTGGGTGGCAACATTTCAGAGCGCATGCCGCACGTGAAGGTTTATATGATGCTCCTCCATACAAAAAATTCCCTCTACACAGAAAATTATACATCAAGAAGAAGCCATTGTTCCCTGGCACCCCAGTTTTCTATGTGCAGGAGTGGGGGCGGGGGTATGGCTGGCTTCAATCATATGCAGTCTGAAGTGGTACATCCCAGACACAGGTCTACACCTCTGTGAGAACTAGGTCTCTGTTTGTAAAACATCTTCAGGGGGCCTTCTTAAATACAGCACTAGAGGGATCTCAGTCTTCCACGTGTCCAGTTCTGCAACTTTGTGAACCAGATGTGCCCTAAATGTATGATTGATAGTCCAGCGGAATGTCCACAAGTACTCCACAAATGGGAACTGCAGCGTAAGTGGAGCAGAACGGAGTATCGTCCCTTAACTAGAGAAGAGGAGAAGGTGATCAATGGCTACTAGTTATGATAGTCGTCTGTAACCTCCAGTATGAGAGGTAGTGTGCCTCTGAACACCCATTGCTGAGGAACATCAATGGCGGGGGTGTTATTGTACTGATGTCATGTTTGTGGGCTTCCCACAGGCATCTAGTTGGCCCACTAGATTAGGTAGGCCTTGGGTCTGACCCAGCAGGGCTCTTCTTAGGTTCTTATGAGAGAGAGAGAGAGAGAGAGAGAGAGAGAGACTGAGACTGAAGGGGTTTATTAGGGAAGGGGTCATAGTAAAAATGTCCCCCACATCCATCCAGAGATGGATTGATTTGCCTACTTATAAATCGCCCTTCGTTAAAAAAACAAAAATCAAGATGGTGCACAATAATTATATATATACTGAAAACTCCTACAACCACAAAACGTTTGAGACTAACACTCTAGGGCAGCCTTCCCCAGCCTGGTGCCCACCAGATGTTTTGAACTTCGACACCCATCAGTGCCAGGCAGCATGGCCAACGGCCAGGAATTCTAGGAGCTGTAGTCCAAAACATCTGGAAGCTACCAGGTTGGCGGAGGCTGCTCTAGGGGATTCATCACCTCCTGTATTGCGTGCACATCTGTACCATAAGTGCAGAACTTTCTCATTACCAGCCCCATTACATTCATCATTACAATCACCAAAGTATCTGCCCTGATTTCACAGCTTTCGCTATCGCTCCTCTTTGCGCCAATTCAAACATCATATTTTTCTTACATTGGTCAAGGAGAGAAAAAGCTGTGTATTTCTGCACATCCATCATGTATGCGTCCATTTTGCCAGATGTATGCACTATTAGAAACTGCACTGCATGGCAACTTTTCGTACATATGCACAGGGTAAATACAGTCAGGGCCAGAAATATTGGAACAAGGGTAACTGTTTTGGCAGTTGGCCTCTGTACACCACCACATTGAAGGTGAAAGGAAACACACTCAGATGGGAGCAAAGTCAGGACTTTCAGCTGTAATTCAAGGGGTTGGACAAAAGTGGGGCACTAACCATTCAGGAAGCACAGCCAGTGGCATACACACACACCCATCGTTGGTGGCTCATAAGTAATGGAACGAATGGCTGACAAGCAGCTGCATGGCCAGGTGTGGCCTGTTCCCTGGGTATCCCATGACCAATCAAGCAGATAAAAGGCCTGGAGGTGGTTCTGAGTGTTACATTTGCATTTGGTAGCTGTTCACTGGAACTCCCACCATGAGGTCCAAAGAGGTGTCCATGCGAGTGAAGAAGGCCATCATTAGGCTGAGGAAACAAAATAAATCCATCAGAGAGATAGCGAAAACAGTGGGTGTGGCCAACACAACAGTTTGGAACATCCTGAAAAAGAAGGAATTAACTGGCAAGCTCAGCAACAGCAAAAGACCTGGCAGACCACGGAAGACAACTAAAGTGGATGACCGCAGAATTCTGCTCACGGTGAAGAAGAACCCTTTCACAACATCTAGCCAGGTCAAGAATGTTCTTGGGGAGGTAGGCATGTCATTGTCAACATCTACAGTCAAGAGACGGCTTTATGAATGTAAATACAGAGGCTTCACAACAAGGTGCAAACCACTGGTAACAGTCAAGATTAGCCTTTGTCAGCAAACACCTAAAAAAGCCTGCCCAGTTCTGGAATAAGATTCTTTGGACTGATGAAACCAAGATTAACTTGTACCAGAATGATGGGAAGAGAAAAGTATGGAGAAGGAAAGGAACAGCTCATGATCCAAAGCATACCACATCATCTATCAAACATGGTGGAGGCAGTGTTATGGCATGGGCATGTGTAGCTGCCAATGGAACCGGGTCACTGGTGTTTACTGATGACCTGACTGCTGATAAAAGCAGCAGGATGAATTCTGAAGGGTATAGGGCTATACTTTCTGCTCAGATTCAGCCGAATGCTGACAAACTGATAGGATGCCGCTTCATATTGCAGATGGATAATGACCCAAAACATACAGCAAATGCTCCCCAAGAGTTTCTCCAGGCAAAGAAGTGGGATGTTCTTCAATGGCCAAGTCAGTCACCTGCTCTCCACCCAATAGAGCATGCTTTTCACTTACTGAAGACAAGACTGAAGGCAGAAAGACCCACAAACAAGCAGCAGCTGAAGGCAGCTGCAGTAAAGGCCTGGCAAAGCATCTCGAGGGAGGAAACTCCACATTTGGTCATATCCATGGGTTCCAGACTTCAGGCAGTCATTGACTGCAAAGGATTTTCATCCAGGTATTAAAGGTTATCCTTAAGTTTGAAATGATGTTGGTTTGTTCCATTACTTATGAGCCACCAACAATGGGAGTGTGTATGCCACTAGCTGTCCTTCCAGAATTGTTAGCGCCTAGGGATGTACAAATCCTTCACCTGGTTCCAGTCGGGGCATCCACTGGAAGGGGGTAGGTGATTGTTCCTCCCTGCGGAATCCTCAATGGGGGGGAGGCGATCTGGTCCTTCCCCCTGGAATCCTGCCCGGCTGGCTCTGCTCCACGGCCAGGCCAATCTGCAGCAGGGCCTCCAGCCACTGCCGGGCTGGTGCGGACGCACATGGTGTCCTGCGTAGGGGATGCCATTTGCGTCCCTACAGTTGCCTGTGATAGGCTACGTAAATATTTACGTAGCCTATCACGGTAAAGGCAGCCACGCAAATGGTGGCCACTATGCCATTTGCGCCCCTGCTCTTTGCCGTGATAGGCTATGTAAATACTTACATAGCCTATCATGGCTGCCTGCAAGCACGCAAATGGTGGCCACTACGACAGCTGCCATTTGTGGCCGCAGTAGCCCGGCAGCGGCCAGCTAAGAGACCAGCCGGAGCTGCCACCAGAGCCACTGTCGCCAGAGCCGCGGCCGCATCCACCCCAGGTAAACTCCGTCCCAGGGGGATTCCTCAGGATGGAGGCCGTTCTGCCACGGATTCCGGGGGCCCAGATTCTAAAGAATCCAGCCTCACTGGAGTCCGTGGCGCAATTCTCTGACATCCCTATTAGTGCCCCACTTTTGTCACACCCCTTGAATTACAGCTGAAAGTCTTGACTTCACTCCTATCTGGGTGTGTTTCCTTTCAACTTCAATGTGATGGCATACAGAGGCCAACTGCCAAAACAGTTATCCTTGTTCCAATATTTCTGGCCCTGACTGTAGATGCTCTTACAACTTTCATACAAGATAGTGAAGGGTACACACTTTGCCCTTACAGCCATGTAAGAAAAATGTTACATGTTGAATGGCCCTTTGTGGCACAGTTGAACAATGCTCATTCACTGTTCAACTTTTAGGGGGGGGGGAATAGAAAAAATAGGATCTCTCAGCAGATTGTATGTCTGTGAATCATGCCAAGATTTTGCCAATGTAAAAAAGACGTACTTTTTCAAAACCATTCTAGCTCATGTCCCCATAAAGAAAAATAATAATAAAGCAGTCTTGTGCTTCATTTCAGAACTGAATAGAGCATTTTGATCCCTGTAGGTTTTTCCCCTTTGTACTTAAAAAAAAATCAGTGATTTTTATAATATTATTGGTGTCTGATTTGAAGAGAAGCTGAAATGTGGCCGTTTTAGCAAGTCAGTACTAGGGAAGAGTGCGAGGAGGGGAGAGAGTCCAGAGTGAATCATTTATTTATTTTTAACTGGCAGTTACTTAAGCTTAAGCTACATCCTCAAACATGAAACCAAACTGCCCCCTACTGTTCATTTCACACTCTGGATCTACGTGTTGTAGAGAGAACATCCCTGAAATGTAATAGGGGAAAGACCAGCAAAGAGAAACCCTGAAAACACAGCTCTGTAGCACAGAAGAGAAACATTTGATAAATTCAGATGCAGGCAAAGGGCACTTTTACAGCAATGATTGGTAGTGTTTAAGAAGGCTTTTTAGGAAGAAAAAGAACAGTTTTTAGGTTAGATCAATAGCAAAATGACACCCCTCCCGCCAAAAAGCACATTCAATTGCCCTCCGTATAAGTTATGAGCCTCAAAGAAAGTTTTATCTTTCTGCTCCCACTACTCTAGTGTGTATAAATCCTTCTTCTTCTTGTTTCTGTTATGTAAGCTTTCGTTTGCTTGTCATTGCCTCTTGAGGATAAACCTTGCAGAGCAGAACTCCAGCTAGTCCCAATGGTTGCCCCTTGCTATACGATCCGTGGCTGACAACACGACTCTGAGATATTCAGGGCTGTGATTTTAATGCTATCCAATGTGTGTACTCAGTGGTCAGTATTTATGCTGACCAACACGGGAATTCAAACTGCAAGGTAGAACCAAGTGAAAGTTCACCACTGAAGTGTGACTATATGTCATACTTCACATTTGGAGTGAAATTTCAAATTTGGGGAAATTTCAAATTCTGGAATTCCAAATTTGATTTTGAAGATGAAATGTTACCTTAAAATTTAGAGTGCTTTACAGCAGGAGAGGGCAACCCGTAGCTGTGGAGGCTGCCCATCCAGCTTGCAAGTCCCTCCCCCTCCTGTCCTCAGACTCCACCCCCTCACCAAGCTTTGCTTGGCGGGTTGCCGTGCATGCTGCTCCCTCTCCCAATGGAGGGCTAGCGGCACGCAGGGGAACTGGATTGCAGGAGTAGTGGCTTTGCCTCCCGCTCCTCTCCCCAGAGGGAGAAGGCGTGGGGTGGGGGGAGTCAGTTCCCAGCAACTGCATCAGAAAGATGATCCTCCTGACATGGCCACTGGGAACCCTGATATCATAGGAGCCATGGGAGAGGCCATTCATCTCCTCCCCATCAGACTATGCTGCCCGCCCATGCTTTACAGGGTAGTTCTATAGTCAAGTACGTGCAGCAGCCATTATGCCAGGACTGGTGTGCAAACCTGGGCTCAACCAGTGGTACAACAATAGTTGTAGAAACAAAAGCTAGTGTAGCAATGCTGGCAGATACTCCCACAGCATCCTTGGAAATGCCTGACCCATCCACAGCAGCAACCCACTAGGCAAGCTCCAAGTGGGCAACTCGATTGAGCAGAAGCCAGGGCTCCTCCTTCCTGGAACAATAGTTGAACCACACAGCCAGAGACAATAGGAAGACCCATTATGAGGCCTTTGTAGTCTCCTGGCAGTTAAAACCATGACATGCCCCCCTTTCTTTGCCCCAAATGCAATAGGACTCCCAACCATGCAACCCAGTAGCAAAGGGGCTGACCTGGATCCATAGCTCAGTGAAAAAAGCACCATATACAAGCAGTTGCAGTCTCAGCCCATTTGCGGTCTCCCAAAGATATGGTGGGAACTGATAGACACACACCTGAAAGCATGCAGTGTGGCTGCCAGAGTAACTGGCACATAGATAACTGTGTGGTGGGACACTGCTGCCCCCTGTTGAGTAACAAAGAGTTGTAAAGGTAGGAGACCATTTCCCAATAGTGCAAGAGAGACACACTCTAACTAGGTCTGTTTGAATGCTCTGCACACCCATCTCTTTTGGGGGGGGAGTGGAAGTTTGGGGGGATGAATGGAGGAGGTGCAAGTGTCATACATGAAGGCATGATCTCTTCCTCCATGGTGCCTGCCCCCCCCCCCCGGCTTACATGTGTGAGGTGCCTTGTCTTTGCAGACCCAAGGGCAGGAGTGGAGTTGAGGATCTTGGGCAGTCCCCAATCTTTTCAGGTTGGCAGACACATTCAGAATTTTGAGAGGCTGTGTGGGTGCTCTCAGAATATGGCTGCCATGGGCAGGGGGCTTGCCCATTCACAAAATGGCTGCCATTGTGGGCATGGTCAGTCATAAAACACCCATGTCCCAGAAGGTAAACTTGTGAGACTAAAAGAAAATAATTTGCCCAAGAACCTAAGTACCAGGCAGACGTGGAGTCTGAGCTCCAAAACACAAGCCACTCTTTTCAACCCAGTTATCTGAACCCAGTTCATAGAAAGCAAACTGATGAGGCTCAGAGACAAGTAATGTGGCTGGGAAACTGCATATAAAAAAAAAGGTAGGGTCTGAGCTCCAAAACAGAGATCCACTCTTTTGGCCCCACAGTTTTGGGCTCCTACGTACTTCTCACAGAAGGAAAACAGACAAGTAACTTGGCCAAGAAACTGAGTACAAAGCAGAGGTGGGGTCTGATCCCCAGATCACATATTTGCCTCCACAAAACACAACAAAAAATACCCAGTTCTCAGAAGGTATGGTGATGCTCAGAGAATTGCAGGGAGGGAGAGAGAGGGAGAGAGAACAGCACAGCACAGCACAGGAAAACATCCCCCCTTGCTTCCCACCCCTCTCTAGTCCCCCAAGATGCTCCCTACCACTCCTATTCCCTTAGGACACTCCCTACCACCCCAGTTTACCTTTTTCCTTTCGGCGGGGGGGACACTTCAAAAAAACAAAGTGCTGAGCTCTACTCACCCACCATTTTTAGTTTCTAAGAATGCCTCTGGAGCCCATGTGGAGTCCAGAGGCATTATTGGAAGTAAAGACGGCATCCGAAGCCAACTCTTCATCTGACAGCATGCCAGCCTCCAGGTTTGTTTAATGTTCACTAGAAATCTTTTTAAAGAAAATAAAAAACAGGAAGGACAGGGCTTGGAGGCTGGCGGGCACCAAGAGAGGTATCTGTGGGTTCACTGGTGCCTATGGGCCCCATTTTGACGATACAGACAACCTTCATTTCTTTATGTTCTTCCTGACCACCCTGTATGTTGTTTGTCCAAAGGCCCCCATCACTTCCCACTTGTGAACTCCTAGTTCTCTAGACATGGGCAGGCATAATTCTCTGTCTGCCCCATTCCACTTGGCCTGGGAGCATGACCCCAGCTACAAAGGCCACTCCTGCTGCTGAAGGTGTCTAGAGGTACCAGTACCACTCCTATTAGGGGAAGAATTGCTCATGTATATTTCTGGGCCTCCTGGTGAAAGAAGGATGAGCCTATGATGGAGAGTGCCCCAGGTGAGGGCTAGGGCAAGGCGGTCCAGGTAAAAGATGGACAGCCAGCCACTGTTTGAATTCTGGAAAACGCCTTTGGCATGGACAATTCAGGTGGTTGAAGGAAAAGAAGATGTAAGCATGTTTTCTGTTTACGTTTGCACCTGCACTTTCTGCTGCCTCATTGTAATGTTGCTACTTTGGTAGATTTTGATTAATTGAGTTGGTTTAAACTGCAACATTTTGATACTGATTTATGTTTTGTGGTGATATTTTAGGAAGATGGGTTAGTTAGTGAAAGGTTTGTTAGCTAGCTGGATATTTTTGTGATGATTTGTTCTCATTAATGGAACGTATTGTGTGTATTTTTATATATGTTCAGAGAAGTGTAATTGGTGAAATGTTGTCATTTTGTTTGCTGGCTAATGTGGATATAAATGTGATGATTTATGAAATGTGTTAAATAGATTTTGTACACTTGTGAAATTTACGTATCTTTGCTGTGTTGTTATATTAAAGCTTTTGTCTTGCTATATTTCAGCTGCTTTGAGCATATTTTTTGTGTGGAAAAGAGGCATGTAAATAACTTAATAATTCAAGGATAGTGTTGCTGTATCAGATCCTTGGCATCTCTTGATTGCTTTTGATCTGACACATGTCAAACATAGAATCTCTTAAACTTCACCACTGCGCATCTTCTATTAAATACTGGTTGCCACCATCACCACCAGGGAAGAGCTTTGCTAGCAGCCATTTACCATCTAGGCCAGACAGTATTTCACTCTATTCCCACTGATACTTGGGATTGGGGACCAGCCCTGCCTCCTCTGCAGTTTTTCTCCCCACCTTAGGGCCTAATGAAGGCACAAGGACCAGCACTCCCATTCTCTCTCTTACACGCACACACGCACACACGCACAGACGCACACACACCTCTGCTGGCTGGAGGTCAGTTTTGGCAAGAGAGAATGGTGGTGGAGGCTTACCACGGAGTAGGGGTGGAGAGGCTTCCAGGCCATTTCAGAAAAAGGGAGCTTATAAGGGAGTGGGGATGAGGTAGCCTTCCCCACAGCCAACTTGCTTCCTCCCCACCCCCCTTGCAAGGTAAGTTTAAGAAAGAGGGAAGTATAACCCAGCTGCAGGGAAGCTTCCTATGTTCCTAAAAGGAGCCCCTTTGAAATTGGTTTTTCTCTCCATTTAGATGTGGTCTTTTCTGTACCTTCCAAAAGTAGGATTCATCCACTTAGGAAAGGTCCTCCTAACAGTTCCTAATTTCCCAATAAATCCCTTACTGCTCCCTCCCTGAATGCGCAGTGTCATGAGTTAGAGTCAGCCTTACTTAAACAGCTCTAAAACAACAGTTGGCATAGTCTGAAATGGCAGGATTTTTTTTCCCATACCCCATTTCTACAATTTGTTGGTGCATCTATCCAGTTTATAAGCTGTTTGTATATATCATTTTTTTAAAAGCAAGGAAAACCACTTCACCATCATCCCCAGATATACAGAATGTTAGCCAGACAGAAGCTGGAAGTACACGGTTATTTAGAAATTAAATCGGTAGTTAATAAGTTTGTCCCAAAACAGAACCAACAGGTGTGGACGTGGGGGGAGCTGGGTGGGGAGGTGGGTGTGTGCATTTTGATTGGGTAGTAGTGGTAATAGACCCATCAATGATTGCGTGGCATTTACACTTCAGCATCGAGGTCGTTCAGCTAGCCGCCTGTTGGGGATGGGAAAACTCCTGTTGTAATAAGTTGAAAACAGTTTGTGCTTTCAGAATTCTCTTTCTTTTGATACTGCAGTTAGGGAAATGGCACTACATTTGACTCATAATGGAGCTCTTGGAAAAAGCGTTTGCTGATGAATCTAGCAGAAACAGCTTTTAAAAAAAACCCTTCTGCATCTGGTTTTAATAATGCAGTCATATTGCCTCTCCTGCTGTTTTCTCTCTTTTTAACCACACTGCCTAAAGTGGTTCCACACGATAATTAGATTAACAGGCTGAAGTTTGCATCCCTGTGGCTTTGAAAAAGGCAGCAGCACAATTTCCTATAAGAGAGGATTTGGTTACTACATTTAGGTTACAGAGCAATAGACCTTTAAAAGAGAGTTTTTTATAGGATTCTCATTAATACTATTGTCCTACTTCCAGAGCTGGCGTAACCTTGAATGGGGTCTTGATATTACATAGAGTGATAAAATGGTAAGGAGCTTTGGCGTGTCTTAAGCTCCCAAAGTTACCATTCTGCCATCTTTATACAAGACCAAGAAATTTCTGTTCAGGCAGCATCTTTCTGCTGCAGCCACTAAACAGAATGGCTTTCAGTTGAAAGGCTTCTGTGCTGACCGTGGGCCAATCTACATTACACCCGCCATCACACCGAAGTCAGGGTCCTGTCGGGTTAAACGCACTCGCATTAAAATGCGATTATCCACACTCACCCATTTTCCCTGTTGCGGTTCTTGATCGAATGCACAAGCTCGGTTCACACTCGAAAGCTGTGCTGTTTTCCTGCTCTTAAAGACAGCGGCTCTCATTGGAGGAGCAGAAACTCTTCCTGTTTCTGCTGATTCCCCGCCCACTGTCCCTCTCTTCTTCTATCTGTGTGTGTGTGTGTGTGTGTGTGTGTGTGTGTGTGTAGGGATGGCGTGAGCATTCTGTTAGGGCTCGAAGCCTGGTGAGAGCTTGCCCCTTGCTGCCGCCGCTGTAGCAAGTGGGGGTGGAGGGAAGAAGGAGGCACCTATCCTCTTCTCCCCACCCCTACCTGCTGGAGGCCAGGGCGAGAGGCTGGGGGTGTCTGCCGATGCTCTTTTCCCTGTGCCAGCCCTTTGCAGCCAGCGCAAGGAAGAGGGGCAGCGGCGACGGCACCCAGCACCTGCATTTTGCAGGGGCTGCTAGCTTCTTCGAAGCTTCAAAGCTTTGCATCTTCGAAGACCACCCTGTGTTTGTCCCCTGCTCCTGAGATGACATTAAAATTGTCCATGGACATTTTTATCAATGGTAGTCCATGGACACTGAGGACTGTCTGCCTGGATATGTGTGTGTTTTCTGTGCAGTGAGCATGGATGGGACTGTGTAAACATTTATGCTTGCCTGGGCTTGCCTGGGCAAGTTTGTGGAGCAATCGGGCTGGAGAAGCTACAATTCGTCAAAGATTCGCTTCTTCAAAGATAACTTCTTTGAAGATTTGAAGATAATGCCTTAATTAAAAAAAAAAAGAGCCAAAGCAGGGGATGGGGGGGAACTTAGTCTCATTTGAAGGGATAGAACAACCCCCTGCTCAGTGCAAGAAGCCTGGTTACCAGGCAGTCTCCCATCCATGCACTGACCAGGACCAACCCTGCTGAGCTTCTGAGATCAGACAAGCATGCACACATCCAGCCCTTTGCTTGTTGCTGAGGAAATTGGGAGTGCTGAGGAAACTATGCAAACAGTAGCCAGAAGATGACATGGGGCTGTCAAGAGCTGTGATTGGACAAGAGGGAAATACAAACACTGCCATATATGGAGAGGTGTGGGAACGGACTACAACCAGATACGGTAACGAACGCGGAAAATCAGAGCACACTAAGGGGAAAAACCAGGATATCAGGGTATTGAAAGCAGTAGCACAGAAGCAGGAAAATCCAGTTCCAATTTGAGGCGGGTACTGCGCAGTGTGAAAGACGGGCGGTGAAACCAAATTGGAAGCAAAAAAAAAGTAAGTGTAGATTGGCCCCATCTACAAGGACTTCAGTTATCTAAGGATTTGGCAGTAATGAGGCTGCCCCAAAGCCTTATCTTTATCATCAGAGACCTTCCTGCAAGGACATGACATAATAGGTGTACAACGGGAATGGTAATAACAGAAGATGAGAGATAATCCTGACCGATGGGTGAGTTGGTATATGCCAAAGATCTGCTCCATTGTGCAACTCCAAATGAAGCCATTTTGCTACATGCAGTTTACAGAAAATTAAGACAATTGTTCCTAAATTTCCTCTTAGGAGATGTAGCAAGAAAATGAGACTCATGAGGCACATTGTGCTGTTAGGATACCAGCACCCGCTTTCAATGAGTGTTGCCCAGGATTAAGGCTCCTGCTGTGACCTGCTTGGCCTTCATGTTCAGTGCTCAAAGCAATCTACAAGAGGGCCAGACTTGACACAGCACTTCAGATGTAGTGAGCTCTAGCTTGCAGATGTTTAAAAAGAAATAGCCAGTACACAGGGACCCCTATCCAGATCAGGACCCGGGCATGGACAGCAGGGAAGTTTTAAGCCAGGGGATGGGCAACTTGTGGCCCTCCAGATGTTTTGTGGCCTACAACACCCATAATCCCTTACCATTGGCTCTGCTGTTAGGGCTGATGGGAGCGGTGGCCTTCCAGATGCTTTTGCCTACAAGTTGCCGACTCATGCTTTAACTCTTTATCCCTTTCTGTGGTCCCGACTGAGATGGGGGCTCTGTGCCTGCTATCTGAATGAGAGGGGAAAGCTGAACAACAGGAATGTGACAGATGGGGTTGGGTCAACCATTGTGGCCCCACTCTCCCTCTCACACACTTCCAGTTGTGCATGGTGTGGCCAACTGCACAGGGCTGCTGTCATATCCAAAAGGGGAGCTTTTACATCTTCACCCACATGGAGATATGTGCAAGTTGATCTTACACTGGTTAGTTGTTCCACTTCCCATAGAGGAAAATGCAAACATTCCCCCTTCTGGTATGACAGCGGAGAGAGGGGAACACAAAGTGCAAGTCACATGCATTTTCTGTTTCTTTCCCACCTCTGTCACTTCTGTTTACAACCTAACAGCTGTGAGTCAGCCAGAAATCAGGCAAATAGCTATCAAGATGGGGGCAGGGGGAACCTATGTTGTAGTCTTAGGCAAAGGGTGCATATAAGCTACATAATTTGAGTGGTGGGGCCATGATGGAAGCACTGTCATATTTTGTTCAAACATATAATTTTCTCTCAGGGATCAAACTCAGGGGAAACTGGTTCTCTGAGTTAATAGCAAAAGCTGGGTTTGATTGGCTGAAACCTATGACATCATAAAACCACCTCATCCTCTCCAGAGCATTTTCAACTACTATGTGCTCTTTTAAAGAAAAATAAGGGGAAGAATGTAAGCTTAACTGAATAAATATATATGTGGTGTTTGCTGGCCAGCCTCGCCATAGCTTGGGATGAATGGCAAGACAGACAACCGAATCAGCATTGATCAGTACCTCTGTCATTTGCAATGCAAATGTGGGAGGAAGCTGTACTCACCCTGCAGCAGGAAATATGCTGCAACTCCTTTTTTTAGAGCACTTTATGTGGAGTCAAAGATAATTTGTCAGCATCAGTTCTAGAAGAACAAAGGGAGAATCCTTTGGACTCTCCTTTACAGGTTTTTGAATCCTAGGATATTTTATAACATAACAAATACGGCTTGTTGTGCTGTATACTAAGATCATTGTAGGTACCTATTACTTGCTCTGACTCTAAGTACCGGAACAGGTGTTCTAAATATTGTGCCCACCATCTTTAAAATGAACAAAGGGGGTTAATGCAAACTATACTTGTATTTGCACCCTCTAAAAAAGGCATAGCAACTAATTATTTTAGTCTGTGCTTCTTTTTTGTGTGTTTGCTTCCCTTTGTTTCAAATCTGGCATTGTTTCATTCTTAATGTTCAATCTATAGGCATCTGTAGAGGCCTGAAGAAATGTTGTGTACCATTTCTCAGTCAGTATTCCACCCAGGTATCCAGGAACACTGAAATATAATTTTCTGAATTCTGACCAGCTAGGAATTTTCGAATGCAGAAGTACTGTCATAAGCATGCAGATTACAGGCCTGTCCGTTCGTTTTATCCTGCATCGAATGATACTGAGAAAATGGTGTGGGGACTCTCAAGAAGCATATAGCAACGGGAAAGCCATGTCAAAAGGTTGCAATAAAAAGAGGTTGCCATTCTAATTCATTTTAAATGGAACACTGAATGGATTCTGCTTTCATATAGCATATATATCTATCCCCAAAGGCATTCCTTACTGTAAGGCTTTGTGTATGCAATACTTAAACTAAGTAGCCATATTCAGGTGCTCCGTACCCAAAAAGAGCAAACACATGAGGAGAGGGAGTGTGCCAGCCCCACCCCCTCCCTCATTGCATCCAGCACTCTCTACTCACGGAGCGTGACTGTCTGAAGAAGAGAGTCTCCTGTATCCCTGGAGGCTCTCCATGTGAGCCAGAACACTGGAAAATACTAACACTGCAAGTATCTTGTAATGTGTTGTTGTTGTTCACATTTCTATACCAGCCCATAGCCAAAGCTGCCTGGGCAGTTTACAAAGATTAAAAACATTAAAAATATAGTATACGGACATTAAAAGCCATTTACATACAAAACACATGAACAGACAATATACACAGAGACAACATATATCTAAAAATAACTTAAAGCGATCAACCATAACCATAAGATAAATCCAGGATTGATTAATACTCATTATATGCTGCCAGATGCCTGGCAGAAGTGAAAGGTCTTGACCTGGTGCTGAAAAGATAACAACATATTGTATTGGTTTTAATGTTTTTATTAATGTTTTATATTAATGTTTTAGCAATTATTCTATATTTTAATTGTATTATAATGTATATCATAATCTATTATAGCGTATTTACTTTTCTTGTGAACCACTTAGAGATATTTTTGGATATGGTCGGAGGTATATACATCTATTAATTTAAATCTGTTATGGGTGCAATCGAATTCGGAGGCGACCGCCTATCCAGTGCAGGGCAGGAGAAGCATGGAGGGGATCATTCTCTCTGTGCTTCTCCTGCCCTGCATTTTCGGCTAGACAGCCAATTGCGGCTGTCTAGCTGCAGGAGGGCTGAGCGGGGCAGGAGGCTGCTGTATGACACATTGGATGTGTCGTACAGGCATTTCTGCCCTCCCCGCCCCAGAACGCCCTTTTCAGCCACTCTGCGCTCCTCTTGCAAGTGCGGAGCATGGGGCTGTTCTGTGCTGTCTCCAAGGCAGCACGGAAGTGTGGGAAGGTCGGTTGCCAGAAAACCAGATATCCTCTAGCCGCTGTCTAGCGGCCACAGGATTGCTCCCTAAATCTATATATCGATTAAACATTAATAAAATAATAATAATCTTTGCAAACTCTGCTGACCAATCCTCCCCAACTATTTTTTCCCTCACTATTTCCCACCCTCCTTTCCCCTCCTGTTTGCATCTTCCATGACTAGGAAAGATCTGAGAATCTGAGCTTGATTATAGTTACACATCTGCAAAATAAAGGCCTTTTCATATGTTATGGCATTGGCAGAGCTGTAATTTGCCAGTCACCTACCTTCCATTGAACAACTAGCAATTGCCTGTAGGTGAGCAAATCTGCAGCAATGCTGCCCCGCCCCCAACTGCCTCTAATGTCGCCATGACACTATCCTGACTGCATCCCTTGACCCTTTAAAGCCAGCAGAGGCCGGTGGGATCACCTGCAGGTGTTGTTTGCAGCCCTGAGACCCTCCCCTTCCTCTGCAATAAGATGCTTTTTAATGTTTGTTGTTGTGTGACCTGTGTGGGTTTCTACAGGCGCTGGGAAAATTAGAAAGTCAAATCAGCAGTGCATATTAATGTTGCTTTTTGCATTAATGAAGTCTAAAGCAATGTTTACTGTTTCAAGGGGAGTGTATAATTATGCAAATGCTGAGCAGCCTGTATAATATACATTATGTTCAGGTTCACTGGCTAGAAGAGGAGATGCAGTGCTTTAATGCTGCATGCAGTCTTGGGGGTTTGGTTTGCATTTCTTATGCTTCACTACATCATACCTGTATCTCCAGCAGTAGCCATTCGCTCTCAGGACCAAGCGAAATGTGCAAGAGCAGGGCAGGTGGTTCAGTTTTGAAAGGTGAAGGGGCCTGGGTTTGCCCTGCAGTGTTAAACCCTCCTCACACCCGTTGCTTACCTCCTGTCAGCTCCTCTCACATTTCGCCTGGCCAAGGTCATTTCCAGTGTTTAAGCTCAGCTAAGAAGAAAAGTGCTCAGGTAGAGAACCTAAGGGAAGAGGGGGGATTCTACTTGCCCCACCCATGTGCACCTTTCCCCATTAAAATTACTCCCCCATCCATTTGTACAGGTTTAAACATTCAGGACTTCTGCTGTCATCTCTTCTTTGACCATAGCATTTGTATGTTCACCTAGTTAATTTTGTATGAAGAAATGACTGACATTATATGTGCCCCAGCGTAACTTCCTGCTAAGTAAGGCAATAGTTTTATACCATTTGTACAGAGCTAGGAGACTTGCATGTATCAAGAGAACAGCTGTTTCTCAGTTCACCCCTCCCCAAACCAATTCAATTCTTTTTGGTCACCCCAGTAGCTCCACCTGCCCAGCAGGCTATGGGTGCCACCGAGCCAGGCCTGGCTACATACACTTCCAGGTCAGGCATGGGCAACAGCTAGATTGTGGTCTCCTCTGTATGGATTTTCCCCAATTTCCCCCCATGGATGAGGTGGTGAGCTGGCAGTGGGGAGGCACTTTTCAAGAGCCCTAAATGTCAAGGCCAATTTTGTAGGGACAGAAAGACAATTTAAGATATTATGAAATTTTCTGCAAGCTACGTGAGTGAAATTTGGTGATGGTTTTTAAAATTCACATTTTGCATCCTTTAAATAGATACAATTCAGGATTGCCAGGGCTCCTAGATATTTCATCCCATATTTGGGGGGATTCTGTTCCCACAATGGCCCACCAGATGCCTCTGGGAAGCTGGGATATAGAAGCGGTGGCATCCTCTCACTGGTATCTCCCAGCAACTGGTATTATATGGCATGCTGCCTCTGACACTGGGTGGAACATATAGGCATCAGGATAAGCACCGTTGATCCTGAAGAAGGCCTAGACAGGGTGGGAATGCAGGTGGGCAGAGAGAGACAGGGGAAGAGGCAAGTAAGCTGGAAACTGCCAGTGCTTGGAAGGGCCATAGCTCAGTGGCAGAGCACCTGCTTTGCATGCAGAAGATACCCAGTTCAATCCTTGGCATCTCCAGGTCAGGCTAGAAAAGGCACCAGACTGAGACACTGGAGGGCTGCTGCCAGTCAGCACAGCCCAATACTGCCCTGGATGGGCTAATGTTTTGACTTAGTACAAGGCAGCTTCCTATGTTCCTGTGCTTGGATGACATCTAAAAATCCATACAGAAAAGACCACAATCTAGCTGTTGCCCATGCCTGACCTGGAAGGATATGCAGCCAGGCCTGGCCCGGTGGCACCAATAGCCTGCTGGGCAGGTGGAGCTATGCTGGAACCTAGGAGGAAAATACAACTGTTAAGGCTCAAGGGGCTTACTAGAGGGGGGCACTGGAACACAGATTAGGAGGCTGCCTTCTTTTAATCCTGGCTGCTCCTCACACTCCACAGTGGATCCAGTAAGGAAACAGGGCCTACAGAGAGAGCTCAAGCTTCTGTCCAACTCGGCAACTGAAATGACAGGTGGGCCTATCCACACATTGAACTGTGCCTCAGCTGTCAGTCTTGCTTCTCACACACACACACGCCATGCTTCCGGTGGGGATTGTCTGCCTTTTTTATTTTTAAAAGCCCCGTGTGTCATTCCCATATTTATCTATACAATCATCATCTTATTAATTGTTTTGTCAGGCAAAACAAAAAAAGTACCATTGATTGGCATACACAACAAGGACATTTTGCATCCTTTAAATAGATACAATTCAGGATTGCCAGGGCTCAGAGTCTGACCGGAAGTTTCAGGATTTTAGCATTCTCCTCAGAGCCTCTGGCAAAGGAGTCGAATCTCATGGGGTGAAGGGCCACAATCAAGCGAGCAAACATTTTCTGGTTGTCCTGAGACATGGTTTTGTCATTCATTCTACCTGCATGCCAAGCGTCCATGTTTGTCAGGGTCCATCCTGAGGCACCAGGCACAGCCATGCTCACTCTCCCCGACTAGCTCCGTGCCCCCATCTCCCCCCCCCAGGCTCTGCCCCATCCCAACAGGTACCAATCCCACTATCCAGAAGCTCCCATGCTTCACTCCTCCATCTCTGAGTCTGGGCCTCAGGAGACCTGGCAAGCCTAATGTTGCTGGAGAGTACTTCTGCAAGATTTCTTTGCAGATATGTGCAGGCTTCTAGAGCATTTCCACAACCCACCGAGCTGTCACTGCACCAATGGTATCAACTTGTTCAGCTTCAGCAGAGTTATTTCCACTGGTAGAAGCAAATAAATAACTCCACAGAGAGCATCCCACAGGAGTTCCATGGATTTCTGCTTTGAGACAGAGAAAATATAAAGAACACAGAGAGTCACTTACAGTAAAAGAGAAAAAGTCTAATGAAGTTTTGCAGGCTGTGTTATACGGCAAAGGATACAACAAAGTAATAAACATTAAACAATTAGCGGTAAAGGTTATGCTAAGGAGCAGTTGTCTTTAAAGGCACATATCCTGCCCAGCAAACAAAAGTCTTGCACACAATGCTATTCCTGGCTCTCATTTACTGATGTAATAAGCAGAAAAATATTTGTGTACAGTATGATGTGCCAGTTCCATGCTGCTGCTGCTGTTGTTTTGCCAGTTAACATAATAAAGGTAAGCTAAACTTAACAATAACTCTGACTAAATGTACTATAGGAGCCATTATTTTAATTCAGAATGTGAGACTTGCTTTAATTCAGAGTGTGCTTACTGTTATGTTTTCATCCATTAGTAAATTTCAAACTTATTTACTACTGAAATGTTACTTAGTTTGAGCGCATTCCGGATCGTGTGTGTATGTGCGTGTTTTTGAACTTAATAATGTGACGATCATCATATCAAAGGAGGAAATGTTGAAATGAATCTGTGATCCTAAATCTGTCTGTCAAAAAGTGTTGCTGCAGGTGAAGCACAATCCCGTGTCTTGGAAATAGGACACATCTGGCTAAGTTTGTCAGCCAGATTTGGCCTGATTCCCAGGAAAACCGTATTCCTTTGTTTTATAGCAGGATTGGCTGGTGCTACTTCGTACCAGCCTCTGTGACCCTTTACTTCAAAATGGGGCTTTTGATAATGCATTTCCTAATTCCTGGCTAATCAGATAGTAATTTTAGAATCATTGTGCCGATGCCTTACTGGGTGCATAATGTAAATATACTGAGGAAGGAATTGTCATGGCTAACTCCACCACCAGTCATCCTATCCTGAACTGATGAACCTGGTCAAAATCAGGAAATGGACACTATGTTTTTAATATGAAACTCTGAATGAAAGATATCCAATCTGGAGTAGTCTGAACTTCCACTGCCATCTCCCTAGGATCACTTCTCTCCCCCTTGTAACTCCCAACTAAAGTCCAGTCCCCTCTTCCACTCTCACTGTCATTCACAGATGCCCCCATGAAGTGCTCAAAGAAGAAGGATCTGCGTCTTTGTGGGGTCAGACCAAGGGAAGAGACAAAATTATAAGGGCAAGCTGATATTGTAACTACACTGTAATGATAATAGGGAGGGAAATGTCATTTTAGCAATAGCAGGTTAGCTATTGCAAAGCTTATCTTATGCATCTCGATTGCTAAGAAAATGTCATAGGAAACTCCAGTGGAGAAATAAACACCTTGCTGGGCACTTTACATGAAATCTGTCAGAACAAAAAAATATCCTCAGGCTGTAGATAAAAAGAGAGGATTCCACCCTTCAAGGTGGCCTAAAAATAATTCTAGATAGACGATAGAAGATTCAAAAGCAATAAGCAAATGTGGACCATTCCTAAAATCAACAGTCCCTGCTCAAAGTGATAGAGTGGGCAAGTCCATCCTTTTAGTCATGCTAGGGCGCAATCCTATGCATGTTTAGAGAGAGAAAAGCCCTACAACTCACAGCATTACTTGGCCAGCATGTTTAGCTACTTATCTGTAATTTTACTAAACAATTTTGCCTTCTGAGTTTAGACCCGTTATTTTATCTTTTAATAGCAATCCCACTTGCCTCATGCAAGAGCAATTACCAAACTCTGGAGCACTTGGTTCCTGTAGTTGGCCACAAACATAGATTGATCTGGTGGGTGGGGGGAGGAATATGCCATGGCTGAAATTGACACCCGTGCACAATCAATAATCCACACAAAAAGTTCCCTCCCCTGTTGCAGTGTAGCACTTCACTCCCCGTATGCTTTTATGATGGTGTGCTCCATTGAATTTCACTGGCATGTACTCCGCACATGAAAAAGAAGCCAAAGTAGATGGCTGCTGGGGCTACTTCTTCTCTTCAGTTTGCCTGTATCTGCTTCCTATTTAGCTTCTCCATGCTTGGAGCCTAGATCTGGTGGATGTAAGAGGAAAGAAGACCTGCATGCTATTTGAGAGAATGTGACGTATTAGTTAGACTGATCCTTCTCACTTTTACAAATATTTTTAAAATCTGGTTTAGATAGCATGGAGAGGGGAACAAGAATGGATAGGTTGCTTTATGTGGATTCCATACGTGTGTGAAAATTTATTATATTGGTGACAGTGAAGAGGAAAAGACAGGCTGCATTGACACTGTTGTTGATAATCAAAGCTATGGTTTTCCCAGTAGCAACGTATGGCTGTGAGAGCTGGACTATAAGGAAGGCTGAGCGCCGAAGAATTGATGCTTTCGAACTGTGGTGCTGGAGAAGACTCTTACGAGTCCCCTGGACTGCAAGGAGGTCAAATCAGTCCATCCTAAAGGAAATCAACCCTGAGTGCTCATTGGAAGGACAGAAACTGAAGCAGAAGCTCAAATATTTTGGCCACCTAATGCGAAGAGAAAACTCCCTGGAAAAGACCCTGATGCTGGGAAAG
Organism: Heloderma suspectum; assembly: GCF_057233095.1. Lineage (NCBI taxonomy): Eukaryota > Metazoa > Chordata > Lepidosauria > Squamata > Helodermatidae > Heloderma > Heloderma suspectum. The sequence continues at coordinate 235,468,963 of NC_139459.1, read as the reverse complement.
ATTGAAGGCAAAAGGAGAAGGGGACGGCAGAGGATGAGATGGCGAGATAGCATCACCGATGCAATGAATATGAACTCGAGCACACTCCGGGAGAGAGCGGAGGACAGGAAGGCCTGGCGTGCTATGGTCCATGGGGTCACGAAGAGTCGACTGAACAACAACAACATACCTCAATAAGTAAAAAGGTAAAGGTAAAGGTGTCCCCAACCAGTCGTGTCCGACTCTAGGGTGCAGTGCTCATCCCCGTTTCTAAGCCGAAGAGCCAGCGCTGTCCGAAGACGCTTCCGTGGTCATGTGGCCGGCATGACTGAACACCGAGGTGCACGGAACGCTGTTACTTTTCCCGCCGAGGCGGTACCTATTTATCTACTTGCAATTTCTTGCTTTCGAACTGCTAGGTTGGCAGAAGCTGGGACTGAAGACGGGAGCTCACTCCGTCACGCGGCACTCGGGTCTCGAACTGCTGACCTGCCGACCTTCCGGTCTGCAGTTCAGCGTCTTAACCACTAAGCCACCTCAATAAGTAGGGATGGACAAATCAGTCGGTTTTGCTTTCTCCTGTATCTCAATTTTTAAAATCTCAAGTTCTTTCTCTCTCGAGTATAAGAAATGTGGGAACTTTCATAAATTCTTATCAAGTCTGAAAACAAAATTCTCACCCATCTGCTCCAGCCAAGTTCAATAGGTAGAGCTATTCCCAGCATGGAGAGGACCATGTTGTACCTGCCTGCCATATAACTGTTAAAGATGAGGAGCCTGTCAGACATAAGAGGTGGCAACCCTAATTCCCTCAAAGCCCTGGACCTGGATGGATGAATCAGTTGGTTTCAGTTTTTCCCGCGTTCATTTAAAAAAAAAAAAAAAAACTCAAGTTCTGTCTGGTCTCAAATATGAAGATATTTGTGAATTTTGGTAAATCTTTGTCAAAACAGAACAGTACTGAAATGAAATTCTCACCCACCCTATCAACAAGCAGAGAGAAGGGGAGGGAGTGCAGCCAACCCAGCCTCACTCCTGAGACCCTTCTCTTCAGTGATCCACCAGTATCATCCTCCAATCCCATGAAGTTTCATAAGTAAAGATCAATTTTGTATGAGACACACGGGGGTGGGGGGGGGACAGCATACATTTACACAAAATTGAAAGTGGTACAATTTTTGCAGCTTAATCTATCCAATCTTTGATGCAAACAGAATTGATTTCCCTTTTTATCTTTTATGCACCTTTCATGCAAAATATTTTTTTTAAGTTGAAGTGTAATTTCTTCAACTCCTGGGTGCTTCAAAGAAAGACCCATTCTGAGAATAAGATTCTTTTAAAAATGTTTTTTTTTTAATCTAATATTGACATCCAGCATAGGCTGAAAAGAGGCCCAAGGTATCTAGAGAATTCAATTGCAGATGGAGACTGGAATCGGTTAATTTCAAATTCTGGTTGTGCAGAATTTTGTCAAGGGTAAAACAACTGCAAAAATCTTAAAACCGTGTGTATTTCCAGGCTTTGCAGGCTGTTCATCCTATAAATTACATTTTACCCCCTTTATAGATTCCTTTTAATTGACTTACTAGAGAGAGAAAATAAACTTGGCAATATTATTTGATTTGAGTAGGCAATTGTGGAAAGTTACTTTAGAAGCATAATTGATTTTTATTAGGAGTATCTAAATGACTTGAATTGCTCTGTGAACATATCATAAGTTGCTCTAGTTTTTGCTAGAATATGAATGAATTGTGCATCTATATGTTTCATGAATCTATCCAGCAGTTTAACTAGAAGAGGATATTAACTGGATGTTCATAGCCATTTGGTATTTTTTCACTTTTTTAATTTTAATCGTGTCAGAAGCTGTTTCCCTTCCCTCTCTATTTCAGTAGATGCAGGTCTGATGTACATTTGGAAGCTCTGTGGACACTTGCATTTTAGAAACTTTTCAAATGTTATTTCTACTATTAGGTCATTTACACTAATGGTGATCAAGCTGTTGCTGTAGTTGCATTTTCTGTTTGTGATTGAAATGTAATACCTGGAATGTATATTTGATGTAAAATGCCGCTTTGCTTTCTAGATCACACTGATCCTAGTAAGAGGCTCAAAGGATGAGGCACTCAAAAGTGCTTCTAGCGTAGGGATGTATGGACTGTGTAGAATCCATTCTATCTGCATTTCATGGATTGTCATGTGCCTTTCGTTCCATTGTCTGCTCATTGACGGAACTGGATTTTTGGTAATTTTCCAAATTTGCACTTGTGCAAATGCACAAATCCCCCCCAATGCACAAATCCCCCCCAAATGTACAAATCCCCCCCCCAAATGTACAAACCCCCGCCAATGTGCATTTCCACACTTTAGCCTGTGGGGTTCGCTGCCCGCCCGCAATAGAAAGAACTGGCAGGCCCTCCTGGCAGGGGTGGGGTGGAGAGAGTAGTGCAACTTGTCACTCTTTCCTGCTCCACCATCTGATGCAGGCACTTGATCCTGTGTAAAGGCAGGGCTGGCCCTGGTAGCAGGACTAGTGTATTAATCCAGCAGGTTCTTTGTATAAGATACTGTAGCCTTCCTCAACCTGGTGCCTTCCAGATATGACTGCAGGTCCCATTATTCCCAGCCAACATGGCTTGTGGGAGTTGCAGTCACATCTGGAGGGCACCAGGTTGGCGAAGGCCGAGATACTGTATAGTCCTGGATCTATCTGTCTGCAGTAGAAGAGAAGTGCAGAGTGGACTATATGTAACACTTCTGATGTGAAATATTGCTTTCAAATTCTTATTAGACCAAATCTGGACTTCATTTTTAAACTGTTACGACATATAAGTCCCCAGCCTGCTTTAACACTTATAAATAAGATGGTATTGGAAGTTAGTAGTCCAAATTGTCCTCATTTATCTTACAAATCCCAGAATGGTTCCATAACACAATGTTAAAGTGATGAGATAATTAGTGCAGAGAAATGTGAATTCTATAGACATTTAGGTTGTGCACTTCAGGGCAATGAACTCCTCTGTTGTCTCAGGCCAGTCCAAGTTCAGGTTAATATTACACTGCAACAAGCAGGCATTAATAAATGATAAATTGCATTGGAATTACAGGCTTATCCAGCTACTCAAGGAGCCAATGTGCTTTTTCTCATTACAGCAGAGTCCAAACTCAGAATGGATTTTCTCTTGTCCCTGATCACAACCACTGTCGGTTCACTGAATTTTTAAGAAAATTTCTCAAACCTGTACTCAAGAGTCAAAATCACTGAAAACATAAAAGGAAAACAGTTAATACATTTGAGAAAATCCACCAGGAAAACCTAGGAGTGCTTAATATTTTCATTGGAAACTATGTTTCCGACCCTCCTTGACTTCCCTAAATAACTTTATAACCATCCTAAGTGTGACAGAATATATACAGAATAGATCCAAGATAGTACTATATTTCCCTTTAATGGATAAAATAAAATACTAATACTTAAAGAAAATACCAAAAGTCCTAGGGACCAATGAATTTCAGGTGCTAAGGATCTCTTTAAGGATCTCTTCAATAGTGCTCAAGGACCTCCTGGTAACAAATGTGGAGGAAAATTTGCAATATCTCTGCTGATAAAGATCTGGAGGATAAAACAGGAAAAGCCAGAATTCAGGGGGGAAAACACAGAATTCAGGAGTAGGAGCTATAGCAAAAACAGGCATATGGTATGCTGGACTGAACTGACATAAGCAAGTCCCCAAGGCACATGGAAAAATTGTATTTTGAATTAGGGATGTCATAGGATGGAGTCCGGCAGACTCCCCCCCCCCTCGCTAGGCCTCCCAGACCCTAGTCTGGGGACCACTGCGACTTGCTGTACCCTGTCCGGCTCCTGGTTCGCCACACTGCACAGTCCACAGTCCTCAGCAAGGACCATTTGGGTGACCACTTGTCTACCCACCCCCTCAGCGAGCCACTATTTTGCGAAAAAATGGTGGCTCCAGCTTCCCCATAAATATAATGTTGCGTAAATGGTCCCTTTACAGCCGCCATTAACATAACATTACATTTACAGAAAAGGCCAGGCTGCCATTTTTTTCACAAAATGGCGTCTCACTGAGGGGTTGGGTGGCCAAGCACCACTCGCTGAGCAACCGCAGTCCATGCTGCAGCTCGTACAGTGCAGTGAACAGGGTGGATGGTGGTGGTTTGACAAACGGGTGGCACATACAGACAGAGGTGAGTCCGCTCATCCCTACTTGGAATTCATTAGCCCACAGCTGAATTGTTGGGTGCAGTTTAGTAGCAGATTTTCACTGCATGTCAATACAGGAGTTTCCCATGTTCTGGTTTGTCTCTTTAGCAGAAAACCAGAATTGTGAGAAGCAGCAATTGAGAATAGAAGCTACTGCTCCATGGCTCCTCACTTTCCCAAATGGTTGGAAGCTCCAGGGTCCACCATTCTTTTTAAGGAAAGAGTACAAGATGGCTATCTTGTGATATAGACATTGATCATGGGGGAGCAGACAAAGTACACAGATAGACAGTGTTGCTCAAAACAGCACCAGATCCTCTCAAGACCAAAGCAAAATATTATTGGAGCCTTACAGCCACCTGCACAAATCCACGAATGTCTAGCTACATCATTTGCTACATTCCAACTCCAAATTTTTTCTCTCCAACTATCCTGGTAGGTATGTGCGTTAGCTAGTAACCATCCAAAACCACTGAAGGAATATTTCCTAGCCAGGAGTTCCTGCTACAGAAGCTGTTTCAGCTATTAACTATACACCACTCTACAGAAAGTCTGTCTAGCGAAAATGCAGGGTGAGAGGATCACGGTGGCAACAATTGCCTCCGTGCTCTTCCTTCCCTGCATAGGATGATTATAAGCCTCTGAGTTTGGGGGCTTTACGATCACTGAGGGCACAACCCATGGGATTGTGCCCGTAATGTGATTTGAATGTTATATTATTTAGATTTTTATTGGAATGCTTCTAAAACTGTAAAGACATTGGACAGTATCCAACACTGCTGCTCTGTTTATGCCATTGACATGGTGCTAGCATAAGTGACCTCTAGTACAACCCCAGCAGCATATGTGGGTGTGGCGGGTTTTCTGAGGTTGCATACGCTAGCGCTGACATCAATGGCGTACGCAGCGTGGCAGCATTGGATAAAGCCCAATAGCATGTCCTTTCTTTACATTGTTTACATTTAAGAAAAAACAAAGGTACTGAAAGCTGGTGACACACTAATTAACTTTAGCAACCCAGAGAACTGTACATGATATGCTGACAACCACTCACCTTTTCAACAGAGTTCAACTCTCTTTGACTAAGGTTCTTGGGGCACCTTCAGTTTTCCTGTCACTATTTATTAGTTCCATTTCTCACTGAAACATATATGTATTTCAATTACACACACACACACACACTTTCTGTCACATACATGCTAGGGATAATCACCTAAAAAACGTTAATTACAACTTTGAAACTGTCAAGCTTGCCTAATATTGTGTGTGTAATTGGCATACATTCATTTTTACTAATGAAACAGAAAATTTTCCATAGAAAAATAAACACCGGAAAATTTTCTGCCCCGTATCATTGATCTCACTTGATCACAGGACCAAAACAGATTTTAAATCCATATCTAGCAGCTACATCTTCTTTTCATTTTTACTCTAGAGTAGGCACAGAGGGGGACAACCCAGATCTGAAAAGCCCCCCCCCATCTCACACACACACACACACGGGTCCCGATCAGAATCAGGCCCCATGTGCCTCTTCTTGAGTAAAACTAAACAGTGGAGGCTGGTGGCTCCAATTTCGGTGGGGCTGTAAATCCATTCTGGGCTTCAATCAGAACCAGCCAGAACTCTAAAGGAGGATCCAAGATGCTGAACCCTATCACCAAAATAGCTTCAGCACCTTGGATCCTCCTTTAGAGTTCTGTCTGGTTCTGATTGAAACCCAGAATGGATTTACAGCCCCACCTAAATCAGAGCCACCAGCCTCAACTGAAAATAAATACATCACTGCTAGATTCAGATTTAGGGCACAACCCACAGAAGCTCCAAACTTGGAGGCATCTGAGTATTCACTGCCTTGCCAGGCTCCTGAAGGCATGGCAGGAGGAACAACGGAGGTGAGTTTTGCCTCTCTGTCCTCCTGTTGTTTCTTTTTCCTCTAGACAGGCCTCTGAGCCTCTAGAGGAGGCGCACTGGCAGGGACCGGCCATAGAGTTCTTCATTACCTGACCTTTTCCCTCCCCACCCACTGGAACGCTCCTGTCAGACGTCTTCAAGGTCCTCCAAGGCTGCTTGTGTGACCTCGGAAAGCAGGCACCACGGTACTTTTTATGGCGGCTGCAAGGGGTTGGGAGTGGGGGGAGGGATCCAGTTTTGGAGTCCCCCTCCCTAAGTCACAGAATTGTCCGTGGCTTCAAGAGGGGGACTCTGAAAAATCCTATGGTCCCTGGGATGCTCTCCAGAGACCACAGGATTGCTCTCACCATGTAATGCTTGCTTTGTCCCTCAGATTAACATGTCTGAGAGCTAAATGCACATGAGAGAGCCTGACCCAAATGAAACCACTGTTTCTGCACTTTTTAAAGTGGTACATAGCAAATACATACGCACAACCATCACCCCTGATAGAGCACAAGTCTATGTACCTGAGTATAAAGCGTCAAGCAAGAACCAGCCTCCGGAAATCTAACATGCCGACATCTCCAAAGAATAAGAAAGATAAATGGGTATGAATAAAGAGGAGAGCAACAAAGATGATTGAAAGTTAGAAAGAATGATATTGAGGACTTGTTTTTATTGCTGTTCAGTGCACAGTCGACACGTCCCCATTGCTGAGCAGTTGCATTGCCTCCCAATTTGTTTCCGGACCCAATTCAAAGTGCTGGTTAAAAAGTGAAGTTAAAACCCTCTGTGGTTTGGTACCAGGATATCTGAAAGGCCACTTTTTCCAATATAATCCTGCCTCAATACTGAAATATCAACAGACGCCCTTCTATGCATCCCAAATTCATGTCTGACTGGGATGAGAGAAAGGGCCTTTTTGGTGGCCACACCTAAATTCTGGAACTTCCCACCTAGGGCAGTCAACCTTGCCCCTTCCCTAATGGCATTATGCCACAGCCTGAAGGCCTTCCTTTTGGGGTTGATTACCAACCTGATTGGTGGTTTTGAACTGTGGCTCTTATCATTTCTATCTGCTGGTCCATTGCTGCTTGTTTCTTTTTGATTATGGTACTTAGATCATTTTTATTGTATCTGTCATTCGGGGATATTTTTATTGTATTTGTGTATTCCTTTTGTTGTTATTAGCTACCTTTATTTTATTTTTTAAAAGAAAAGGTGGGATATAAATATTCTACATTTAAAAAAAAAAAACCCTGCCATGCACTGTCAGCACTGCAGTTGTCTGACAAACTGGATAGGTGTTAATTTGCTTGCAAAAACTCACTAGATTTGAATTTAAGAGGGCCGAAATACAACATAAGAGTAAGCAATAACATAAGCATAACACGTATATATATCACAATATATAAGGGTCTGGGGTGGGGGGGCATAGGATAATTCCTATTCCTGGATCCAAGATCAGAGATAGCACTCCAACCATGGATCCAATCTGCACTCCCTGGTCTCTCCCCCTTGCAGCCAGTGCAGAGAAAACCATGCTGGCTGTCTCGTCTCTGCGAGGTCACAAAGGTGACTATGGAGAGGGGGTAGAGGGGGCGTGCTGGCGGCCAAGGAGGGGAGGGAACTGGGGAAGCTGGGATAGAACACATCCCAGGGCCTCCCCGGCCTCCTTCCCTCCCCCTCTGATGCACCCCAGATAGATGAGCAAAAAAGCCCATCTAGCCAAAATGCAGAGTGGGAGGAGCGCAGAGGCAAGGTCGCTTCCTCTGCTCCTCCCACTCCGCAGAGTATGTCTGTAAGCCTCCAAGGATTGCACCCTAGGAGTATATAAGAGTATCAATCTAGTGGAGCAGTGAAAACCAAAAGGTACCCATCTGTCCCTGTGGACAGTTCTGGATTAGCCTTGTTTGTTTATAGTATTGATGGGCAACATAAAACATTGAAAATGTATAATACAATTAAGTCAGGTCTAAAATTACTAAAATACAATAAAAACTGATCTAATCAAAAGCTGCAGCAATCACAAATGTACCACAAAAAACAGATAAAAGGGCCCAAACAAGAGAAAATTGTGGCCCATAAAATGATTCAATAACTGAAGCCTCAGGCCCTCTAATGCATTGCAGGGGCAGCTCTGCCATGCAACAAGGTGAAGTGACTTGCTTCAGGCAGCACCATGGAGATGAAAGCAGAAATTGGTGTCTGAACAGTCCAGCCAGACTCTATAAAGCCCTGGCTCTGGCCCTAGTAAAGGGAGGCCTGCTTTGTACATTGCCCGATCTGTACATCAGAACAAGCCACATTTGTTTAAAAAATGTGGGTTATCATGAAGGAGCCTGATCTAAACAACTCACAGACCTTCTGCCCATGGTTTGGTTAGTGTTACCTGCGAACCAGGAACTGTGGCTTGTCTCTTCTCCAACAAGCCAGCGAAACAACCCAGCAACAAACCATGGATTCTTTCTCTGGTTAGTCAGAGAGAGCCAAGCCAGAGTTCCTGGCTTGCACAGAATGCTAACCAAGCCTTGACTGGCTTGGTAACTCTAGTGGTATGTGCACATGTGTGTATATATATGCACCCACAACTTTGATAAGCAACCTGCTTGTAATAGTTGCTCTTAATCCTGCATTGGGCAAACAAGGTTCTTCCTGTAGTTTCTTCCTAAAACCCAGGACACCTGGAAGGGGAGGGGTGTTCTTTCAGAATGGGTTGCCCCAGCTGAAACAAGTCAGTTGAAGGGTGAGAATGAGCCCCCACCTGCAATCTGAAGTGGTACAGCCCAGACGCAGGTATGCAGGGCTGGCCCAAGACATTTTGCTGCCTGGGGGAAAGGAAAAGATGGTGTCATGCACAGAAGCCAACTGGATTGGCAGTTGAACCTCACTTGACCCTAGCAATGGGAAAGTGTCCTCCACTTCGGTTGCAAAGGTCTTTGGCCATATGCAATAAAACTGTTCCAGTTCTGCTGCACAGCATACCTGAGGGCAGCAGGTTAGCTTAAGGGGTGCAGGACAGTCTGGGTGGGGTTCAGGACAGCTCTGTCCTCCAACACAGGGGAATTGCCAGGGAGCTGCCTCACGCTTCCAAAGGGTATGCAGCCCAACCCTATGCAAGTTTACTCAGAATTAAGACTTTCTGATTTCAATAGTGCTTACTCCCATGTAAGTAAATATGCATCTTTAGTGAGAACCAAGCCAGAGTTTCTCACTTCTTGTTGGAAAGAAGGAAACCTCAGTTCCAGAAAGAGAACTTTGAATAAGAATTGGCAGTTATTTTCTCCATATACAGTGTAATCTTTTAAATGGGTTTTTCTTTGTTATTTTTTTTTCTTTTTAAAAAAAATACAGCCCTTATCTGTTCCCTTGGGCTCATTATATCTTGTAACATTTGACAGAACCTTTGAAAAAGTCTAAAAGCTTCTGCACTGTTATTGAGATCACTGTAAAAATCCTTGTCAAATGATAGTAAATGTAAGGAGGCAAAAACAATAACTTTGCACCTAAATTTGTAAAGGCATTTCATTAAACTGTCTACAGTAGTGAGTTTTCATGTGTTTGTGAGAATCCTTCAGAACAGTAAAGAATTCAGAATCTTGCAGTCATGGCTGATGTACCTGAACAGAAACAATGATGGATATAAGTTGTTATAGTTCACACTATAAAACTTCAAAGCTTTATTCTTGTGAACTGCATCAAATTGAAGATAGAGCAAAAGTTGTTAGCTTTACTCAGCACTAAAGAAATATTAACAAAGGTGTTAAGGCTGCAATCTTATACCCACCTACCTGGGAGTAAGACCCACTGAACTCAATGGCACTACTTACTTCTGAGTAGACATTATGGATTGCACTTTAAGTTTCGGAGGGAGTAATCCTACCAGGATAGGCGGCTGCCTCCGTACTCTGAGGAGACCACCTATCCAATGCAGAGCAGAAGAAGCACGGAGGGGATTGTCCCCTCCGCACTTCAGCCACCCTGCATTTGTGGCTAGACAGCCGATTTCAGCTGTCTAGCCACAGGAAGTCGGAGCATGAGAAGTGGTGGCTGGACAACATGTTAGATGTGTTGTACCAGCATTTCCGAATTCCCCACCCTGACATGCCCCCAAGAATGCCCCGTTTTCACCTCTCCACGCTCCTCTTCCAAGCATGGAGCACAGGGCTGTTCCACACTGCCTACAAGGCAGTACGGGAGGGGGTGAAGCCACTGACTAGCAGCCATAGGATTGTGCCCTTAATGACTGGTTGCAATTCAATTCTTATTTCCCCGGCAAACATTTAGTTGATAGTCTGATGTTGATGTAGTAATATGAACACCTTGATATATTGCACTGTTCCCTTGTCTCATGAATTAAAAAGGGATTACATTTCATTCTGGGGGAAATTAGCACTTTATACCAAAACCATCTATAGATACTACTTCCAGCAGTAGAACATCAGCAGACAGCAATTCAGCCAAATGCTTAATATAGATGAATGGTTTTCTTAGAATTAGCCAGGTGCGTCTGCATGAAAACAAATGCACATCATTCATGGTAATTACTTGACTGGGTTTCTTTCCCCTTGGGTCAGCATTCTCAATACTACCTAGCAGTAACAGTATGCATTAAAAAAAAAAAAAACCTTATCGGGCTTTGATTCCATTTGTTTTGTGGAACTCGAAAGAAAGAAAGAAAGAAAGAAAGAAAGAAAGAAAGAAAGAAAGAAAGGGCTTCTCCCTCCAAAAGATGAGCTAGTCAGTAACTGAACAAATGGCAGCATGTGTGTGCATTGGTCTTTCTCACATGCCAGCTGCCTATTCTCTTCATCCCCAAACATTAATGCATTGCATCCTGAGATAATCTCCCAGAAAGTGTCATTCTGGCAAAGCATGTAGCCTGAGTCACTCCAGTGGAGGCTTTTGTCTAACAAGCATAAGGGCCAAACAGTCGGTTGCATGTAGTTTGTGTCAGATTTCTTTGCTTTGCAAAACACAGCCACAGAGGCTGCAAAGTAAGGCAGGAGCCCAGTGGAGGAGGCAGGAGGGCGTTGTAGCTCTTTCCATTACCCTGCTAACCCTCTCTCCCGTCCACTTTTTGCCCTACAACAGAAAAGATACAAGTACCTGTTTCTCTTCCCTTAACAGGCAAATGCAGTGTAGTGGTTAGAGTGTTGGATGGGAACTGGGGAGACCTGGGTTCAAATCCCCACTCAGCCATGAAGCTCACTGGGTGACTTTGGGCCCTTCACTGACTCTCAGACTTACCTACTTTAGGGGGTTGTTGTGACAGTAAAATGGAGACAAGGAGGATCATGAACATCGTCTTGGGCTTCCTTGGAGAGAAACATGGGATAAATGTAACAAATAGATCAATAGCAACTGGGGGTGATTTTAGCAGAAAAATAACTGGCAAGAAAGTGGTGAGAAGCCCTTCCCTCTCCCATTCTAGTTTTCTGCTTTTGGGTGCAGCTTCTGCTGCTGTATTCTATAAAACCCAGGCAAAAACAAAAACCCAAACCTGCAACAAATTACACACAACTTGAGTTGTCACATACAGTTTGCCCATAGGTGCCTCTCTGATTATTGATCTCGTACAATTTGTGTATGGCATCGAGGGACAGGAGAGATGTTCCTAGGAAGAGCTTTTCATGAACTCAAAAGAGGCAGCAGGCCAGCTACTGGTGGCTGCAGAATGCTGGACCTTGATCTTATACATCAAGGCAATTCTTATGTTCTAATGTTACTGTGTTTTCTATTATTTAAAAAATCAGGATATTTTTCCTTGGAAAAAAATCCAAACATTTAAAAAATCCTTTCGAATGAGTGAAGCAAGATTACTTGGTATGTGTGTGTATACATACACACACACACACATTTACATACACTGGGCAAAACAGCGGTGTCATTTTCTGTTGTCATAGTAACAGAAATCATAGCATTACCTGTTTCATTCCATAACCAATGGTAAAGCACAAATTCTTTCTACCTCTGGACACAATATTAATATATTTTACCATGCTGGTAAAGGCCAAAAGCCAGATTGCAATCTTTCTATTCTGTGATCAAAGACTCAGCAAGGTGAAGACTTAAACAGGAAAAACACCACATTACCAGCCTTCTTAAATATGTGGAATTCCAAGTGCTAGTCCCTATTTGCTATTCAGATGAAGATCCAATTGTATCCCAAATGCGCCTCTCAGTAGAAATGGTGTCAAATCTTTACCTTTTCAGAACTATCATGAGCATGAGTGTTGTTAAAGGAAGGCACAACAGGCTATGTGTCCCCAATCTTTTTGAGCTGTGCTCTGAATCTTCTGAGCTGTCCCAATGACCTAAGCTGCCTTAATACAAGCCTGCCTCTTCCTTCTGAGCTCAGTAGCCTTGCAGTGATTAGGAGACCTTAGGACTCACTCCCATGGAAGACCAAGAGGGAGTGTAGTATGAAGGCGGCAGCTTTTTAAACTATAAGAGACATTGCTACCTCTCCTTCCACAGTCTGCTTATTGGTGTTCTCTCTCCCCACCTTTCTACTCTTCCATGCCTACTGCTGGGAGCTTCCTAGCAATGAAAGTTTGAATTGGGTGTGGAAAGAGCAGCATGTGATTTTACTGCCCCAGAGTGGAACTTTGGCTTCTGTAGAAGCTCAGTGGCTTCAACACACACTTATTTTTGCCCTCCACCTAAACTTCTTCGATATAGCTTCATACCGCAGATTATACCAAAATGAGGTTTAGGACTATTGAGGTTTTTAATTAAGTTTTACAGTTTTTTTTAAGAAAGCAAGAATAAGCCCTCAGCCACCTTACTTCATAAAATTAATTAAGTTATGTAGAACCCCCACACACCTTCTACCACCCAATTCCTCTGAAGTGCTATCCCTCTGAAAGGAGTCAGTTGGCTTAGGGCACAATCCAATGCATGTTTAGATAGAAAAAAGGTCCTACAACTCCCAGAATTCCCCAACCAGCATGGGGAATGGCTGGGGAATTCTGGGAGTTGTAGGACTTTTTTCTGTCTTAAACATGCAGAGGATTGCACCCTTAGGGAATTCTCTCCCCCCCCCCTTCATTTCCATTCACCATACTTCTTTCCCTCATCTTCCCTCCCCTATCCTGGTCTTTCCTCACCTTCTTTACTCCATCCCAGCAAGTCCTGGAATTCTCAAGAGGCAGGTGATGTGTAAGTAAGTTGTATTTGACTTAATACAAACAGACAAGAAGATTTGTTTTCCTCCTCCTCCTCCTCCCCACCCAAGTCTTTGGGAGAAGTGGGTTCATACAGTTGCAGAGGAAGGAAACTGAGGTTATTTTGTTTATCAGTTGCCATTATCCAGCAATGGGATGACAAGCTTTAATTTTTTATTTTTTTAAAAAAAAGTTTTGGGGTAGGGATATGAATACTGCTCACTTATACAGTCCTAGGTATATCTACTCAGCAGCAGTGGTGCAAGATGTCCCACCACCTGAGGCAAGAGGACACATGCTGCCACTCCCCTTACACTGCTTCTGCCCCCCCCCCATTATTGCAACTGCACATGCCACCCCCCAAATGAGAACTCTGGTGGACAGCCTCTCCAGAGAGCCTCAGGCCCAAATGCTGTGCTTTCAGGGGTCCTTCCTTGAAGCGAGGCACTGTGAGGTGGCCCTGAAAACTCCCAGGCAAAAGGGGCATGACCAAAAATACCAGCCGGTTTTAGCTTAAGGCTCTTACTGCCACTAAATAAGCCTTAGAAGAAGCATTTCAACCAGTTAGACTGGGAAAGCACCAAATGATTGATGGTCGGGGAGAGAGGACATGACCATCTGAGGAACTCCAGAGGGCCAGACTGGCACCCCAGAAGATCCAGATTTGGCTCCTAGGCCTAGGTTTTGCACCCCTGCCTTAAAGAATCCCATGTGTAGTACTGCGGAGTGGAGGGAGGGACTCTCTTAGTTTGGAGAGGAATCTCAGGCAAGGGGAAGAGATACACACACACAAACACACACACACACCCCATGGCAAGATGCATATTCTTCTCTTACATGGTTAGAACATGTATTTCACTATAGAACGTGCGCCTACTCCCTTCAGGTGAGACCTAGAAAAGCTTCCTTCCTTGTCAGCAGCAGAATATCTGAAGCCACCATCATTCTGCCATTTTAATAACTGCCTTCAGTGCTTCCGTATAAACAGTTCCATTTCACACATCATCAGTCTGTAGCCTATGAAAGCTGATGCCTTACAAATAACAAAACTTGCTTTCTAAGACTCCTTTGCCCTTTTTCAGCTGTTTCTCCCCATCTATGTTTTCCCTGCAGAGCTAGCAGGGCTTTATTTTGGCCAAGACTCACTACAGAGCGGCCCTTTAACCTGACCTTAACACCAGGGTCAGCCTGGAATATGTAAGGAGGTAAGAAGCCTTTGTGAGATACCTCTCCTCCCCTGCTGAGCAGCCATAGCCTTTGTCCCACATCTGGGATCAGACGGTAGTGCCTGAAGATCAAAAGACATGGATTTCAGCCATGCTTAAGCTGTGGCACCTCTCTCTGCTCTGGAATTAATGGCCAGGCCTAAGCAGTGAATGTCCTGTAGCCACACCGGTGGAGCAGCAACCAGCCACTACTGAGCAGTGACTGAAAGGGAAGGGTCCTATGTCCTTGCTAGTGGGTGTCACACAGTGGTTACAGAGGCAGAGTTTGGTGAAGTCAGCACCATGCAAGAACACAGCTGCTGACTAGCCAGCAGCACCCCATACAGGCTGATGTCATTGCCCATACCTATACAGCAGGCATGGGGAACCACTGGTCCGTGGGCCATATACGGCCCACAGGGGTTCCCTGTCTGGCCCACTAGCTTTTCCCCCCAGTCCTGTCCCCTCTCCTGGCAGGGAAAAGCTCTTATCTTTAATCAGCTGATCAGAGCAAAGAGCTTTTCCCTGTTGAGGGCTGAGAGAGGAAGTTATTCAGTTTGGGTCAGTGAGTCAGTCCTGCTCACTTCTGAGTAAACATGCAAAGGCTAGCCCTGCTTGGTTCTGCGTAGGCTTAAAATCAGTGAGAATCACACTTTCACCCCACCCACTTGGCCTTTGGCCACAGCCACTTTTTCTTTGCCCCAGACGGAATGCAGCCCCTGAGATCAAAATTCGGCTGCAAAGGGTCCCCTCACCCCTGCTGTGCAGCGTGTTGCTGCACAGTCAGCCTCCGTACTCCCGCATGATGCTGATCTCACTGTCCCCCGCTGGCGAGCGGCTGTGCAATGTCTATCAGGAAGGGAAGATAGGGCCCTCTTCCAGGTCTGGTCATTTCCAACCACCAAGTTACTTCTTCAGCCATTCTTGCTGCCACATTTTGAAAAGTGCTGGGCCTTTCCCTTTGTGTTGATTTTTGAAAATTTTTAAAGAAAATTATTTCAAGAGTCTGCCTCTCTCCCAGGCTCACGGTTCTTGGTTTTGCAATTAGGTTCTGTTTGTATGAAAATCATGGCTTGCCGGCTGGCGCTCTCTTACCATTGAAAGACCAGGGAGCATTGGGAGGGCTGTCGTGCCTTATTTGTTTTGACATCCTCGGCAGTCCAAGAAGTGCTGTGTGGAGCACATTGCTACCAGTGAGCTGCTGGTCTATTTCCGTGGTGAAGTATAGTCATACAGAGGAGCAGAGAGAATCGAAAACACCGCACTGACGCTTACAAGCTCACCCACAGTGGCAAGGCCATTCTGTAGCCAAGCTGCAAAAACTGATGTTACAGATGCTTGCTCTCTGCTCTTAATTCAATCCAGGTTTGCAAGTCTGATGCAATTTCCCTTAATACCTTGCCACACAAAGCTCACTTGTAAATAATGCATTTCAAGCCGAGATGCCCTGAAAATTAGCAAGTGGAGTGCTGAAGATTTGGAAATGGCATTCTCTGGCAGGTAATCTGCTAGACAGGATTTACCAGGGACCAGAGGGAAAAGGTTTCTGCCAGGAAAATGACAAACACTGTGACCTGAATAATTCATTCAGACAGTCCTACAGAACAGCGTGCGTCCCCTTGCTCCCTGACAGCCAAGCAGTTGTTGTTCCGTAGCTATCCAGAAAAGCTGTTGCTGTTCTTTTTTCAGTTTTCCCACCGTTTTCCCTCATTTCCTTCATCCCTCTTCCTTGGATTTACTGAAAGGATATCTCATTACACAACCATGGTGGAGGTCAGCCCACACATGCAGCAACTCTGAAAACAGAGTTCAGTGCTGTTTATTAGATATTAGTCCTCTGGTAGAAAGAGATCAAGGGTCATTAATCATTTGCAGAGCCATTCTCCATAGAGATGTATTGTAATCGGAGACGTGTCAGCTTTCAGAGCAACTGGGTAACAACATATGGTCGAATGTCACTGATGCTGTGTTGTTGCGAAGGCTCTTTTGTTGACTGTCAGGGTCAGCCCAGCCAGCAGGCGCCTGTTTTCGACAAACACCCAACTGGAGGTTGTGATTTTTGGCAGTTGCAGTTCCACTAGCAACTCTTAACCCCATGTCAGCACTACTGGGGTACAATCTCAAAAATGATAGAATGATCTCAGTACGAATCCAAGGCAAACCATTCAACATCACAGTAATTCAAGTCTATGCCCCAACCACTGATGCCGAAGAAGCAGAGGTGGATCGGTTCTATGAAGACCTACAACACCTTCTAGAACTAACACCAAAAAAAGATGTCCTCTTCATCATAGGGGATTGGAATGCTAAAGTAGGAAGTCAAGAAATCACCGGGATAACAGGCAGGCATGGCCTTGGTGTACAAAATGAAGCAGGACAAAAGCTAATAGAGTTTTGCCAAGAGAACACGCTGATCATAGCAAACACTCTTTTCCAACAGCACAAGAGGTGACTCTACACATGGACATCACCAGATGGTCAATATCGAAATCAGATTGATTATGTCCTTTGCAGCCAAAGATGGAGAAGCTCAATACAGTCAGTAAAAACAAGACCTGGAGCTGACTGTGGCTCAGATCATGAGCTTCTTATCGCAAAAGTTCGGCTGAAATTGAAGAACGTAGGGAAAACCACTAAACCATTCAGGTATGACCTAAATCATATCCCTGATGAATATACAGTGGAGGTGAGGAATAGATTTCAGGGATTAGACCTGATAGACAGAGTGCCTGAGGAACTATGGACGGAGGTCCGTAACTTTGTTCAGGAGGCAGCAACTCAATCCATCCCAAAGAAAAAGAAATGCAAGAAGGCAAAGTGGCTGTCTGATGAGGCTTCACAAGTAGCTGAGGAAAGAAGGGAAGCGAAAAGCAAGGGAGAAAGGGGAAGATATATCCAACTGAATGCAGAGTCCCAGAGAATAGCAAGGAGAGACAAGAAGGCCTTCTTAAATGAACAATGCAAAGAAACCAAGGAAAACAATAGAATGGGAAACACTAGAGATCTCTTCAAGAAAATCAGAGATCTCAAGGGAACGTTTTGTGCAAAGATGGGCATGATAAAGGACAAAGAAGGCAGGGACCTAAGAGAAGCAGATGAGATTAAGAGGTGGAAGGAATACACAGAAGAACTATACAGGAAAGATCTGAATGTCCCTGATAGCCATGATAGTGTGGTCACCGAACTTGAGCTGGACATCCTAGAGAGTGAAGTCAAGTGGGTCTTAGGAAGCATTACTAACAACAAAGCTAGTGGAGATGACAGTATTCCAGCTGAGCTATTTAAAATCCTAAAAGATGATGCTGTTAAAGCGCTGCACTCAATATGCCAACAAATTTGGAACACTCAGCAGTGGCCACAAGACTGGAAAAGGTCAGTTTACATTCCAGTTCCAAAGAAGGGCAATGCCAGAGTGTTCAAACTACCGCACAATTGCGCTCATTTCACATGCCAGCAAGGTTATGCACAAAATCCTACAAGCTAGGCTTCAGCAGCATGTGAACTGAGAACTACCGGAAGTACAAGCGGGGTTTCGAAGAGGCAGAGGAACTAGAGATCAAATCGCCAACATTCGCTGCATCATGGAGAAAGCAAGAGAATTCCAGAAAAACGTCTATTTCTGCTTCATTGACTACGCTAAAGCCTTTGATTGTGTGGATCACAACAAACTGTGGAAAATTCTGAAAGAGATGGGAGTACCTGACCACCTTACCTGTCTCCTGAGAAACCTGTACAAGGGTCAAGAAGCAACCGTAAGAACCGGACATGGAACAACTGATTGGTTCAAAATTGGGAAAGAAGTACGACAAGGCTGTATATTGTCACCCTGCTTATTTAACTTATATGCAGAGTACATCATGAGAAATGCTGGGTTGGATGAATCACAGGTCAGAATTAAGATTGCCGGGAGAATTATCAACAACCTCCGATATGCAGACGATACCACCCTAATGGCAGAAAGCGAAGAGGATCTCAAGAGCCTCTTGTTGAGGGTGAAAGAGGAGAGTGCAAAAGCTGGTTTGAAACTCAACATTAAAAAAACTAAGATCATGGCATCTGGCCCCATCACTTCCTGGCATATAGAAGGGGAAGAAATGGAAGCAGTGACAGATTTTTCTTTCTTGGGCTCCAAGATCACCGCAGACGGTGACTGTAGCCATGAAATTAAAAGACGCTTGCTCCTTGGGAGGAAAGCTATGGCCAACCTAGACAGCATAGTAAGAAGCAGAGACATCACCTTGCCGACAAAGGTCCGTCTAATCAAAGCTATGGTTTTCCCAGTAGCAACATATGGCTGTGAGAGCTGGACTCTAAGGAAGGCTGAGCGCCGAAGAATTGATGCTTTTGAACTGTGGTGCTGGAGAAGACTTTTACGAGTCCCCTGGACTGCAAGGAGGTCAAATCAGTCCATCCTAAATGAATTAACCCTGAGTGCTCATTGGAAGACAGATACTGAAGCTGAAGCTCCAATATTTTGGCCACCTAATGCGAAGAGAAAACTCCCTGGAAAAGACCCTGATGCTGGGAAAGATTGAAGGCAAAAGGAGAAGGGGACGGCAGAGGATGAGATGGCTAGATAGCATCACTGATGCAATGAATATGGACTTGAGCACACTCCGGGAGAGAGCGCAGGACAGGAAGGCCTGGCGTGCTATGGTCCATGGGGTCACGAAGAGTCGGACACGACTGAACAACAACAGTTTTCAGAGCAACTGGGTAACAACATATGGTTGAATGTCACTGATGCTGTGTTGTTGCGAAGGCTCTTTTGTTGACCATCAGGGTCAGCCCAGCCAGCAGGCGCCTGTTTTCGATAAACACCCGACTGGAGGTTGTGATTTCTGGCAGTTGCAGTTCCACTAGCAACTCTTAACCCCATGTCAGCTTTCCTCGACTTGGTGTCCTCCAGATGTGTTGGATTACAACTTCCAGCATTGCCCAGCGAGCATCCAACACATCTAGAGGGCACCAGGTTGTGGGAGGATGCCCCATGTCCTTCTGTGCTCTGTTTCCTGTGGTGTGCTATTAGCCAACGGGCAACTGAAGCAGGCAAGTTGGAGCCAGCAGAAGGGTAGCATTGACACAGCACT
This sequence comes from Heloderma suspectum, assembly GCF_057233095.1. Lineage (NCBI taxonomy): Eukaryota > Metazoa > Chordata > Lepidosauria > Squamata > Helodermatidae > Heloderma > Heloderma suspectum. Next base: position 235,449,396 of record NC_139459.1, on the reverse strand, counting down.
GTTAGTGGCAGGAGTGGCTTTGCTTTTATTTATTTTTTCCATTCTGCCTTCAGGGGCACAGCATGGGGATTCCTTCAAGCACTTGGTCATGACCTGTGCTATCGAGGCAGGAGCCAGACTTATGGTAGCCCTGTGTAACACTAGAGATTTGGGTCTGGGTTCCTGGAACATCACTGTTGCAGGATGCTTGTCTTGTGGACTTCAGTGCCTATAAATTCCTGGCCCCACTGGTGAAAACATCCAGAGGGTTAGCCTGTCACTGCAAAAACAACAAGGGTCCTTGGGCACCTTAACGATGTGCTATGGCATATTCTAGTCCATAAAACATCATGCCATAATAAATCTGATCAGGCAGGGTGCCTTCTCAGGTGCTGGAGTTCTCCACACATACATCTGTACACTGGGTTAACTCCTTCTCATGAATGTCCACCAGTTGTATTTTGGGGAGGGAGGTGATGTGGTTCCGGTGGTGGGTGGGACTAGCCCACATGGCCCCCTCCATACATTCTTTCAATCCATGGAGGGAGTTGTGTGTACCTCCTATAACCAGCTGGATACACCAGCGCTATCCAAAAAAACCATCCAAGGATAAGTGTTTGGAGCTACAAGGAGGAGGACATTTTCTCCTTCAATGTCTTCCTGGATGAGGAGAGTTTACAGGTGCAGGTAGAGGCCAAGGAAAGAACACGGTAATCTGAAGCCATGACCCTTCTACAAGAACCCAGATATTAGACATGGTTTGGGGATTCTTTCTTCAGTGGCATAGTTTGCATAAGCTGAGTCCATATTTGTCCAATGCCAAATTTTCCACTGATCCATGCCTGAGCCATGAGACCTAATCCATATATGCCCTCTTATATGGATGTCCAGACAAGCTTCTCCAGGTTTTGCAGATTGTTCTGCATGCAGCGGTGTGCATGCAATACAGCAGAAGCACCCAAATGTCTCAGCATACATAACCGGAAGAATGATCCACTTGGAAACTCACTTTCACACTCTTGTTGGATTGATGTAAATATGTTCCAGGGAAGCTGAAAGTATGCATAGAATAATTTTTTCCATTACCATCTAAATGGTCCCATGAATGAAAATTGAGTCCCCATTTCTATATAAACAGATTATTAAAAGAACATTGTCAAGGCTGACAAATTACAAAATGTGTGTGTCCTTGATAAAAGAAAATAGCCTATTCTGGGATGAAAACTACAGACTTGTTATTACAGAACTCTTTGCCAAGCTAGCAATAGTGGCATTCTAGAATAAAATCTCATTAGGATCATGTACATATATGATGAAAGGATTCAGTTACCTAACAGATCATCATTTTTTTCCTTTCTACTGTTTTTTCTAATGCTTTCTTAAAGCTGCAATCCTATACAAGCTTACTTGGGAGTAAGTCCCACTGAACTTAGTGGGCATTACTTTGAAGTAGACGTGTATAGGATTGCAGTGTTAGTGTGGTTCTACAAGGAATTGGTGCTGGGGGGAGGGGGTTCCCCAAATGCTGCTGCTGGCAGTAATTCACTACAAACCACAATAACTGAGGAAACCCAATGAGCCAGCTCTTTCTGTCATATGTGCTGGTGCAAAACACACAGCGAACAGAAAATCTGATCCAAACACTGCAATAAAAACAGCAGTAACTAGGTTGATTAGCTGTCTTTCGTTATCCTTCACTTGGTGCAATGCATCTCTGCCCTCTTTTGGTCAGATATTTTATACATTCATATCCACCTACAGTACACTTTTTATTTCAGTTCTGTCTAATGGAAAAGTGGGCAAGCCCATGCCAATTGGTTTGGAAGCAAAACAGCACCATCCACAAACAAAACGGACATACTTACATATCCAGAGGAACCCCAAGTTTTGCAGAAGTATATGTACTGTATATATAACCTCCCAAACAAGACCCAAAAAATGAAAACAGGGAAACTGCCTGCTTGGATGGGGAGGGCACCAGTTCCAGACCTGGTAGCCAGTTGCCAGATGCCCCAAACCTTCCATTTTCAAATGTCGATGCTTTCTTGCTGTTGAATAGTACCATAATGCCAAAAACCTAAAGCAGTCACCAGGAAATTCAGTCCAGGTCTATAGTGTATCCATTGAAGGCTCTCAGCATCTTCCTAAATGGGCTTTTGGATGAACATACATTATTAAATATAAGTCTGAGAAGGAGAGCTGTCTATGGCTGCTTTCCATCCTATGTTAATGACAATGTTCTTCTTCTCCATGAGCATGGGAGGTGGTAGATGCGGGAAAACAGCATGAGCAGAAGGTTTCAGATGGCCTGTGATGTGTGAAAGAGCACCGATTCCAAGCATCTCTAGCTGAAAGGTCTAATTCAGCTGGCACAAATGTTCATCTTTAGCTGCATTGTCTGGAAGCAGAAGCCTGCCTAGTAGCCAAGAGCACTGATGTGAACGCTGATGAGAAATGAGAGGGGAAAGTATTTTGTCAGCCTGCTGGAGCCCTTACAGCTGTATGAGCATCCCTCAGCAACATCATACTGAAAACTGTGGGCACATGGGGAAATGCTGAAGGTGAGCCTGCTGGCATAGTTGATATGCTAAAGAACATAGACAAGGTTGCACCCAAAGAAATCAATCAAGAAGAGATGCATACAGTATCTGGAGCTTCTTTAGAAATGTATATGTATCACTTCCTATAGCCCAGAATCCAAGATTAAGAATTAGGGCTATGGATCAGATTCGGATGAAGTCTGAAGCCCAAGATGAATCGCCCACCTTTGGACCTTTTCTGGTACTTTCTGAGCTGAAGCGGGCTTCCCTCTGAAGCCACCAGAACTGAAGCTGGGCCAGAATGAGACTTTGCTGCTGACTCAGGCTTAGAGATGCAAACATTCTGTCTCCTCTCCAAATAGTGCCTTTTGTTTTCTTTTCTCTAAAATTCTGATGAGCAGGGGGAGAGACAGCGCTTGAGTAACTGCCAGGTCCACTTCCTAATAAATAGAGTCTAATCCAATGGCACGTTTTACCATGGGATTCAATCACTGTGGTTTGGGGGAGGACAAGGATGGGAGGTTTCTTGTCTGGAGACACCTCTATGATGTGTGCTATTTTCATACAAATTGCTCTGAAAACCAGGAGGGGAGGGAAAGGGAGTAGAATCACTACTCCCCAACACACACACACACACACCATTATCTTGAGGACTTGTGCTATTACAGCTGATCATCCTTGATATACACAGCCTCCTTGAATTTGTCAACTACTGCTAATACCAGTCGTGCTTGGGACCAGAACCAGAGTAGATCTTGGAGGAGGAGAGGAGAAGGAGGGCTGCATCTGCTGGCCTGAGCACCTACTGTGATCAAGGGGAGTTAGCATGCCCTGTTGGACCTCCTGAGGCCATCACCCTGGACAGAGCTATCTGGGGAGTCTGCAGAGTCAGGAAACTGGATGCAGCCTGACTGGTCCCAGCTCTAGCCCTCTACAGCCATTTCCAGAATTCCGGAGTTTATGATTAATCCAAACAGCAGCAGCGTGCACCTGGCAGCACGAGGCATTCCCTCTCTGAGCCCTATTCGGGAGGTTGAATCATATACTCAGGCCCAGGGTCTCAGTAATATTCAGGGAAGAAGTGGAGCAGTAGGACAGATATGAAATCTCCGCCTGGGTGATGCGACACTCCCCCATCTTCCCACTTCCCCATCTTGTGCTCCAGTTCTGAGAGAGAGAGAGATGGAAATATTATACATAGCCAAGCATCTACATTACCTAACATTATTGCAAGATATCATTCTGAACAGATAGCTAGTATGTTATTAAACATCTGAGAGAGCAAAACAACCAGTTTGTCAAAAAAATGGTAAACTTCACCTCTTGGTCAGACTATAACAAGGAAAAAACATTTCTGTCAATATCCAAGTTTTCTCTAGTCCTCATAAAAACAATAAAAGGGTGTGACACATGGGAAAAATAGGCAGTCTTTTGACTAGCATTGTAGTAATGGGGGACTTCAATTTCCCCGATATTTGTTGGAAGGCAAATTCTGCAAAACATGGCCCCTCCAGGAAATTCCTGACTTGTGTGGCGGATAACTTCCTCCTACAGAAAGTGGAGGAAGGAACTAGAGGATCGGCTATCCTTGACTTGATCCTAACCAACAGAGATGACATAGTGAATAAAGTAGCAGTTACAGGAACTCTGGGGGAAAGCGACCATGTTGTACTTGAGTTCTTGGTTCTAAGGGAAGCAAAAGCCAAGTGTAGTCAAACGCGTACCCTGGATTTTAGGAAAGCTGATTTTAATAAACTCAGAACAATGATCAGTAAGGTCCCATGGCAAGTGACATTAACGAGAAAAGGAGTCCAAGATGGGTGGGAATTTTTAAAAAAGGAAATTCTCAAGGCACAATCACAAACAATTCCAACAAGAAGAAAAGGTGGAAGACAACAGAAGAAGCCAATGTGGCTTCACAAAAAGCTTAGAGATGACCTGAAAACAAAAAAGGACACATATGGGAAGTAGAAAGAAGGCCAAGTAACAAAGGAAGAGTACAGGCAGGTAGCACAGAATTGCGGGGATGGCGTCAGGAAGGCTAAAGCTGAGAACGAGCTGAGGTTAGCGAGGGATGCTAAAAGCAGCAAAAAGGCTTTCTTCAGCTACGTGCATTGTAAAAGACAGAGGAAAGAAATGGTTGTTCAGCTATAAAATAAGGATGGCAAAATGATAACAGATGACAAAGAAAAGGCAGAAGTCCTCAATTCCTACTTTGGCTCGGTCTTCTCCCAAAAGAGGGTCTATGCCCCCCCCCTGGCAAAGGTGAAGTACAGGCTGAAGGGGCAGGATTGCAGCTTGAGATCTATAGGCATATGGTCAAGGAACACCTAATTACTTGGAATGAGTTCAAATCTCCAGGGCCAGATGAACTGCATCCTAGAGTAATAAAGGAACTGGCAGAAGAACTCTCAGAACCACTGTCTATTCTCTTTGCGAAATCCTGGAGGACGGGGGAAGTGCCAGATGACTGGAGGAGGGCTAATGTGGTCCCTATCTTCAAAAAGGGTAAAAAGGAGGAAACTGGGAACTACAGACCAGTCAGTCTGACATCAATCCCTGGGAAAATTCTGGAGCAGATTATCAAGCAATCCATCTGGAAGCACCTTGAAAACAATGCAGTGATTACTCGAAGCCAACATGGATTTGTCAAGAACAAGTCCTGCCAGACAAAACTGATCTCATTTTTTGATCAAGTAACCTCCCTTGTGGACCGTGGGAATGCTGTAGACATAATATACCTCAACTTCAGCAAAGCTTTCGACAAAGTGCCCCATGATCTCCCGATGAGCAAACTAGCTCAAAGTGGGCTAGATGAAACAGCGACCCGGTGGATCCACAGTTGGCTACACAATCGGACTCATAGAGTGTTTATCAATGGGACCTTCTCAAACTGGGGAGAGGTAATGAGTGGGGTACTGCAGAGCTCAGTCCTGGGCCCAGTGCTCTTCAATATTTTTATTAATGACTTAGAGGAGGAGGTGCAGGGAATGCTGATCAAATTTTCAGATGACACAAAATTGGGCGGGATAGCTAATACTTTGGAAGACAGAAATACAATTCAAAGTTTTCTTGATAGACTGGAGCGCTGGGCAGAAAACAACAGAATGACATTTAATAGGGATAAATGCCAAGTTCTGCACCTAGGAATAAGAAACCAAATGCACAGTTACAAGATGGGGGACACATGGTTTAACAACACTACAAGCGAGAAGGATCTTGGAATTGTTGTCGATCACAAGCTGAATAGGAGCCAACAACGTGATGTGGCTGCAAAAAAGGGAAATGCTCTTTTGGGCTGCATTAATAGAAGCATAGCTTCCAAATCCCGGGAAGTACTAGTTCCCCTCTACTCAGCACTGGTTAGGCCTCATCTGGAGTACTGTGTCCAGTTCTGGGCACCACACTTTAAGAAGGATGCAGACAAACTGGAGAGGGTTCAGAGGAGGGCAACAAAGATGATCAGGGGACTGGAAACCAAGCCCTATGAAGAGAGACTGAAAGAACTGGGCATGTTTAGCCTTGAGAAGAGAAGACTGAGGGGAGATATGATAGCACTCTTGAAGTACTTGAAAGGTTGTCACAGAGAGGAAGGCCAGGATCTCTTCTTGATCATCCCAGAGTGCAGGACACGGAATAATGGGCTCAAGTTACAGGAAGCCAGATTCCGGCTGAACATCAGGAAAAACTTCCTGACTGTTAGAGCAATACGACAATGGAACCAATTACCTAGAGAGGTGGTGGGCTCTCCCACACTGGAGGCCTTCAAGACGAGGCTGGACAGCCATCTGTCAGGGATGCTTTGACTTGGATTCCTGCATTGATCAGGGGGTTGGACTCGATGGCCTTGTAGGCCCCTTCCAACCCTACTATTCTATGATTCTATGATTCTAGCATCTCTTAAACGGGCATATTCAGTTAGCTTAGTCATCTCTGCAACCTTCCAAGCTTTACCCAACTATTCTTTCAATGTGGGGATAACATTACTCCGCCGATTCTGGCAACCCAAATCCTAGTAGCAATCACTAGATTCTGCACCATCGCTTTATGTATGGGATCTATGTTGTGCTCCAGTTCTAATTCCTGGGCTGGACAGCACCCCTCTGGCTTCAGCAAACCTGCTACAGACGTGCTGGACAGCTCCCCAGCCATACTCGTAAGACAGGGAATCAAAGTCACATAACTCAGTCAGCGTTAGTGGAACAAAGCCAAGAAATACCTTTTAAAAACCAGCTAAGGGCACAATCCTATGGCCACTAGACAGTGGATAGATGGCCATAGGATTGGTCGGTTTCCGGGAACCGACCTCAGAGCCCATGCTCCGAGGTCGTTTCCTGGAGGACCACCTCCTCACCCCTGCCATCTCGTAGGCAGTGCAGATTGTCCCCAGGCTCTGCACTCATAAGAGCAGCACAGAGTGAGGCAAAAGGGGGTGTTCCCAGGGGCAGGGAAGGGCAGGGAGTGCAGAAGTGCCAGTACGACACTTCCTATGCATCATCTGGCCTCCACCCCGCACTCTGATGTCCCACAGCTAGACAGCCAAAATTGGCCATCTAGCCGCAAGTGCAGGGTGGCTGGAGCATGGAGGAGAGGATCCCCTCCATGCTCTGCATTGGATAGGCAGTTGCCTCCGAGTTCAGAGGCAGCTGCCTATTTGCATAGGATTGCGCCCTCCATTAGTGGCCTTGGCAACATGCTGTGGCATCACATCCAGGCGTTTAAACATTTACCACATTTCTGGGTGAGTAAATGCAGTCACCCTGCCTCTGCTGAGTGCTTCGCTTTTGTACTTCTGATCCTTGCTCCATGCTTTATTTATTTATTTATTTTCAATGTTTCTATACCACTCTATATCTTTTATCATGACATTTTAATTTGTAATAAACTTTTTTTGTTTTTTTTAAAGGGAACAAAAAGAAGTAGAACATACATAACAAGATAATTAAGAAACAAAGAAATACACTAATTCTAAGCATATTGGTCTATCACCAATATGCTTGTGGAACACCTACAGTAAAACAGCCTAAGTCAGAGTAAGATTCCTGAGCAGTGAACAATGAAAGGAAAGGAAAAAGAATCAAAATACAGGATTAAAGTATTTAAAATCAAATTATGTCAATAAAACCATGGCTGGTCAGTCAGGGAAGGCTTGTTTAAATAAAAATGACTTCAGCGGGTGCTGAAAACAAAACAACATCAGTGCCTTATGAATAATAATGCTTATGATCAATACATCATCCTGAACCTTCTTTTATCTCCTCTTCAGTGTGCGCTGAACCCACAGTGAGCAGGGAGCACAGGGCCATTATGTGCATTGACCCTTGTAGCTGGTTCAAGAATATTTGTATTGTTTGCTTGTTTAAAATATTTTGGAAGTGCCCTTCAATTTAAAACTCCCAGAGCAGCTTACAATCATGAATAAAAGCATGATTTAAAAACAGAGAGGCAGCGCTGAAAACAGTCAGGACAAGGTGGGGTATACTACTGAGATGTAAAGTCTGGGAAAATGAAAAGGTCTTTGTTGTTGTTGTTCAGTCGTTAAGTCGTGTCCAACTCTTCGTGACCCCATGGACCACAGCACGCCAGGCCTTCCTGTCCTCCGCTCTCTCCCGGAGTGTGCTCAAGTTCATATTCATTGCATCGGTGATGCTATCTAGCCATCTCATCCTCTGCTGTCCCCTTCTCCTTTTGCCTTCAATCTTTCCCAGCATCAGGGTCGTTTCCAGGGAGTTTTCTCTTCGCATTAGGTGGCCAAAATATTTGAGCTTCAGCTTCAGTATCTGTCCTTCCAATGAGCAGTCAGGGTTGATTTCCTTTAGGATGGACTGATTTGACCTCCTTGCAGTCCAAGGGACTCATAAGACTAAGAGTCTTCTCCAGCACCACAGTTCGAAAGCATCAATTCTTCGGCACTCAGCCTTCCTTATAGTCCAGCTCTCACAGCCATACATTACTACTGGGAAAACCATAGCTTTGATTATACGAACCTTTGTCAGCAAGGTGATGTCTCTGCTTCTTACTATGCTGTCTAGGTGTGCCATAGCTTTCCTCCCAAGGAGCAAGCGTCTTTTAATTTCATGGCTACAGGCACCGTCTGTGGTGATCTTGGAGCCCAAGAAAGTAAAATCTTGGTTTTGTTAACGTTGAGTTTCAAACCAGCTTTTGCACTCTCCTCTTTCACCCTCAACAAGAGGCTCTTTAGATCCTCTTCACTTTCTGCCATTAAGGTGGTATCGTCTGCGTATCTGAGGTTGTTGATAATTCTCCCAGCAATCTTAATTCTGACCTGTGATTCATCCAACCCGGCATTTCTCATGATGTACTCTGCATATAAGTTAAATAAGCAGGGTGACAATATACAGCCTTGTCGTACTTCTTTCCCAATTTTGAACCAATCGGTTGTTCCATGTCCGGTTCTTACGGTTGCTTCTTGACCCTTGTACAGGTTTCTCAGGAGACAGGTAAGGTGGTCAGGTACTCCCATCTCTTTCAGAATTTTCCACAGTTTGTTGTGATCCACACAATCAAAGGCTTTAGCGTAGTCAATGAAGCAGAAATAGACGTTTTTCTGGAATTCTCTTGCTTTCTCCATGATCCAGCGAATGTTGGCGATTTGATCTCTAGTTCCTCTGCCTCTTCGAAACCCCGCTTGTACTTCCGGTAGTTCTCAGTTCACATGCTGCTGAAGCCTAGCTTGTAGGATTTTGTGCATAACCTTGCTGGCATGTGAAATGAGCGCAATTGTGCGGTAGTTTGAACACTCGTTGGCATTGCCCTTCTTTGGAACTGGAATGTAAACTGACCTTTTTCAGTCTTGTGGCCACTGTTGAGTGTTCCAAATTTGTTGGCATATTGAGTGCAGCACTTTAACAGCATCATCTTTTAGAATTTTAAATAGTTCAGCTGGAATACTGTCATCTCTGCTAGCTTTGTGGTTACTAATGCTTCCTAAGGCCCACTTGACTTCACTCTCTAGGATGTCCAGCTCAAGTTCAGTGACCGCACTATCATGGCTATCAGGGACATTCAGATCTTTCCTGTATAGTTCTTCTGTGTATTCTTGCCGCCTCTTCTTAATCTCATCTGCTTCTCTTAGGTCCCTGCCTTCTTTGTCCTTTATCATGCCCGTCTTGGCCAAAACATTCCCTTGAGATCTCCGATTTTCTTGAAGAGATCTCTAGTCTTTCCCATTGTTTTCCTCGATTTCTTTGCATTGTTCATTTAAGAAGGCCTTCTTGTCTCTCCTTGCTATTCTCTGGGACTCTGCGTTCAGTTGGATATATCTTCCCCTTTCTCCCTTGCTTTTCGCTTCCCTTCTTTCGTGAGCTACTTGTAAAGCCTCATCAGACAGCCACTTGGCTTTCTTGCACTTCTTTTTCTTTGGGATGGATTTAGTTGCTGCCTCCTGAACAATGTTACAGGCCTCCGTCCATAGTTCCTCAGGCACTCTGTCTATCAGGTCTAATCCATGAAATCTATTGCTCACCTCCACTGTATATTCATAAGGCATATGATTTAGGTCATTCCTGAATGGTTTAGTGGTTTTCCCTACGTTCTTCAATTTCAGCCGAACTTTTGCGATAAGAAGCTCATGATCTGAGCCACAGTCAGTTCCAGGTCTTGTTTTTACTGACTGTATAGAGCTTCTCCATCTTTGGCTGCAAAGTACATAATCAATCTGATTTCGATATTGACCATCTGGTGATGTCCATGTGTAGAGTCGCCTCTTGTGCTGTTGGAGAAAAGGTCTTTGCCCAGAGTCTAAGAGGCCTTAGCAGAGCTGCCAGGCAAACCTTCCTGAGGAAAGAGTTTTACAAGCAAAGCCTCTCTCCTGCTAGTCACCTATCTCATTTCAGATGCCGGGTGTACTCAGAAGGGCCTTGGAGGAAAACCTTTGTGTACATGCAGGTTGATAAGATAGAAGATGTTCGCTCAAGTAGACAGATTCCAATCCATGTGGGGCTTTATAGGTATGCAGCAGCACTTTGGATTGTGATCGGAAATGGACTGGACACCGGTGGAGCTCTTTAAGCACAGATTTGTTTTTCCAATGCTCAGCATGCCTCCTTCCCCCCTGCAGGTAAGGGCTGCAGAAGCTTTCACAGGGGCTGAGATGAAGCATCTGTGATCAGATCTCTCCCCCTCTGTGGGAAGGACCTCTTTCTCCACCCTCACAGGGGAAGACCCAGGAGACATCCTGCCATAGACCATAGGATTGCAGCCTTAATGACAATTGCACCATATATTTAAATGCAAGTATCTGTGACTCAGCATCCAGACTGGCTTATAGCACAGGTGCATTTGAAGGTTATAAGTATGGATAAAGGGGTTTTAATTTTTGTATAGGAAAAGTTACCTGTTCTTTAAGATGAGCTGTTTAATAGGGTTTGCTGTGTTTATTGAGGTCAGTGTGTGGCATCTTCCATCATGTTATTTTCAGCACAGAAACCATGAACGCCCTGTGGCATCCCCTGCAGCAAACTTTAAAGTTCAATGGTTTACAAACACTGAAATGCTTACAATAGCAAAAGCAGTGATATACAGAGGTGGTGTCTTTAGGATGGTACAAAATTATGATCACAACCTTGCAGCCCTGATTTTTTCTCAGTCCTGCTATATCTGCTTGCAGAGCCTTAAGTCAGACTTCCCCAACCTTGCGCCCACCATTGTGTTGGACTACAGCTCCCATTACCCCAGATAGCATGGCCACCCCAGACATATGCCCTAACTCCGGCGCCAGCTTGTCTGGCAAAAGGGGGGGCGTTGCGGGCTGGTGGGGTGAGAGGAGGTGGCTGCTGCCTATTGGGTGCCCCTACATGGCACCACCAGGCAGGGGAGGGGCTAGCAGAGCCCTCTTAAGCTCTGCGCCCCGTCCCAAACCAGCTCTCTCGCTCTCGCAGCTGACCTGAGCAAAAGGGAACCAGCGCTCTTGCCTTCTCATACCTGGGCTCTGCCCTGCTGCTGGGACACGTGGGACGCAGCATTTGGAGTTGCTATAGAGACAGACTAAAGCAGAGGCCGGCCTGCTAGTTTGCAACAACTCAGGAGGGGAGGGTGAGGAGGGCATGTTTTATCCTCGGTTCGCCCTGTCCTCGGCGCCACCAGCGCTCGTCGAGCTCTGCGCTTGCTGTGGGTGGTGCGCGTGTCCTGCGCCTCCTCGCTTGCTGCTGGCCTTCTTGCCGCCGTGGCGGCCAGCTCTGGCCTCTGGCTGGCCCCTGTCGGCAGCAGCAGCTGGCATCCTTGGCAGTCCCCGCCTTCTCCAGCACCCCTGCACCTCTCGTCCAAGAGCCTGGGGGTGGCGGGGTCCCCCCCCAGGGAAGGCCAAAGCAGTAGGAAGCCTGGTGGCGGGCTACAGCCCCCTCAAAATGGGCCCCAGCCTAGTTCGGATGGAGCCACTCCTCCAGCTTTTAAAATGCCACTCCGACAGTGAAAACGCGTTCTACTTGGAACATTGCTTCGCGCTAGGTTTCAGGACCCCTTTCTTGTGTCTACATAGGCCATACATAGCTCGCGATCAAAACTCTGTCCTTACCATGTATCGACGGGTTTGGGAAAAAATGGACAAGGAAGTACTTGCAGGACGGTTACAGCCCCCACTCTTTCCACACCCCCAATATCTAATTTAGAATTTCCCCTCTCGGAACAGTGCCTATGAACCCCTGGGGAGTTCAGGCTAATCCATAGTCCCTCTTCCCCAAAGGCCAGTCCATTCTTGATGAGATCCCTGGGTATCGGTGCTCAGTGCGAAACACCTCTTCCGATGAGATGGTTGTCTCGGTCTGGGAGCCCGGCCCCTGGCAGGCATGGGCTACATAGAGTCCAAAAGTCAAGGGCACTGTTCTGACTAAATGAAAGCATTAACCCTTTCCTTTTGACCGTGGTGTCACTTTCGCTCACAAGACAGTGGGCCCGTCTGCCGCGTTAATATTCCGGGGAATTGAGTTAGATAATCTTAAGCAATCTTCTCGCCTCCCTCAGGACATATTTCTGGTCCTTCGGGCACAGCTCCAGGCGGTTTTTACATCTCCCTAAGGTCTCACTTGGGGGCCCTGGCAAGGAGTTGTAGGGCATTTTTTCAATTTCCAATGCTGGGTAGTGGTCCCTGGCCATGCCTTCCTGCTCTGGCTCTGTTGGGCAATGCAGGGACTGCAGCTGCCGCTCCATCGGACCAGGGTCACTTCTGCTGTGCGCATGGATCCGGGGGTAATGGCTTCAATTTTGTGGGATTTTATTGGTGTCTCCTCCTGGTGGTGCGAGCTGCTCCTCAAAGCTGACCCGCAGGTTCACTCAGGTGCTGCTGGTACCCTGAGTCTTGGACGCACATGGCAGGTTTGGTGGTGCCCTGGGCAGTGGCCTGAGAGTTAGGCCAATGCCAAAATTTGTCAGGACCTTACCTTTCTGGAGTTCTTCCCTATTTACCTAGCCGTGCACATTTGGGCTGACCTCATAGCCAAGTCGGTAGCCCTCTTGTGTACGACGACATGCCCACTGTGTGTGTTATTGATTCCCTATCCCTCAGGAATTGGGGATCATGTCATTGGTCAGAGCGTTCCCGCTCCACTGTGTCTGCGTCATAACATCTGGTTCCGGGCCTGCCATGTGCCGGGTTTGGCAAACCCTCTTGCCGATGCTTTGTCATGGAATCAGGTCAACAGGTTCTGGGCCTTAGCCCCGTGGCTGTCTGTTATCAGATCCCAGCCTTTCAGTACTATGTGGGACTGGCATACTGATGCTGAGCATGTCATCCTGAATTCCATAGCTCTCAGTACTGGAGGCGCCTATGACAGGGCGGTTAGGGAGTTCCGTGCCTTAGGAGCGAACTTCAGTCACAGGACTCATGGCTCTTCCCTATAGATCCTTTGCCGCAATTCAGTGTCTCTTTAAGGAACAAAGGGGGTATCTGCCAGAGCCATAAGGGGCAAGCTGGCCATCTGTAGTCTTCTTGGCTGCAACAAGGGGGTTACTGACCCAAGTCAGGTTTCAGGGCCAGGCATGCAGTGTAGGGTTGTGGCATGGATGCTACCCGCTTTTAGCAGATTCTAGGCACCCGCTCACTCCAGATAACCTTCTGGGGTTCCGAGATGACAGCCCTCCATTTGCCCTTCCCAGTATGAGGTTCCCTTGTTCCACACTGCAGCCTTATTGGCCTTCTTCGGGGCCCCTTGGGATTTCAGGGTTGCTTCAGATCCCCACATCTGACTTGTCCGGGAGTGCCTTGAGATACTACGATGTACAGGTCTGTCCCACTGTACTCCACCTACCCATTCAGAGGTTGATGCCCTGTCAGGGTCCTCACAGGTTTTTTACTGGTATACTGGGTTTGGGAGGGACCCCTGCTTTGTCACTCCAATGGTCCACCATTGACAAAATTTCAATTTGGGCAGTCACCACATTAGCTATAGCATACTAGGCCAAGTAACTTTCATTTTGGAACCCTCTTTTGCATTGAGCTGTCCCCAAGGCAGCCGCTTCAGGTTTCTCTCACAGGCACATTATGGTGGTGGGAAGATGGTGCTTCGAAGCATTCCAGCCTGGCCTTCGCATTTGACTGCTTCTTCCTGATGCAATTTTCACTTCATTTGCCCTAATGCTTTCTTCCTCAGACTGTCGGGCTTGACATACGCCGGTACGGGTGCTCTTATGCAGGCAAAGGATGGTGTTTTGGGCTGCATGAAGGGCTTCTATGTCGGCCTTCAGATCTCAGCTTCCATTACCCTGACACATTACGATCCAGTGGCTTGGCAGATGGGACATGCGGTGGGAGTACCCCCTCCTCACCCTGTGCCACCAAGGTTTGGTCAGTCTTCCTCTGCAGGTCCAGGCGCTACATGATGGAGGGAACGACTTGGGCTGTAAGCCAGGCAAAGACCTGATCGAACAGGCCTTGGTTAATGCGCAGGTGGTCCGGCATACCTGGCTGGAAGTAGCCATTGCAGTCCTCATTGCTCCCATGGATCACTTGGAAGGCTCGGAATGACATTGCCATTGGCAGGGCACGTCGGAAAGTAGACGGAGAAATGGCTTATGGCCTATGTGAATGGGGTGATGGATGCACCACCCACAGGAAATTCTTTGGACAAGGAGGGGGTGTTACAGGCAGGATGGTGTCCGCCTGTCTCATGTAGGGAATAATATAGTTCTGTCTGATCTGCAAAGAGGCCTGCGAGAAGTTCTTCTGTGCAGGTGGCGGGAGTTTCACAAGCACTAGGCTTGTGACTCCTGGTGGCAGCCAGGACAGGCAAAAGCAGAAAGAGATTAGGGATGGTGTGCATGCAGAGGCACCTTATGGTGACAGGTGACGCCTGAGGCCCCCCGAACGGGTTGTGTGGCTCGACGGGGGGACAAGGGTTGCCTGGGAGACCAACCCTCCTCGCTCACCCAGGTGATGTGTGGCACCGGGAGGGGGTGACAGGGGAAGGTCTACCTCCCTCAGAAGGGGCAGTCTGGAGGGGCGGCAAGATTGACACCACCCCTCAGGCTGGGTGTGCTGTCGCCCGAGAAGTGCCAGCTAGTCACTGGCACAGTCAGCTGCCCGTCCTAGGTTCCCCTTTGCAGATATTTTCAATAAATGTGGCCCAATTTTCAACCCAAGCCTTCTTGTCTGACTCTTCTTTGACCCATCTCCGCTCGCAACTGGAGGGCACCAGCAAGGGTGTTGCTAGGTAATTAAAGGATCCATAATTTATTTACATTTCACCAAGGTTAGCAAAAATAACAGTGAACCAAAAGAGTACTTCAGAGCATATGCAGAATGCTCTCTGCATTCTCTCTCCACTGACAAATTACACCTTCCTCCACCCCATGCACTTCATAATAATGGAATATATTTCACAGAAATTAAAACCTCAGCATTTCCTTTTTAAAAAAAAAACTAAGCTCACTGAACACTATAGCAAGGAAACAACAACCAGATCACATACATTCTATTCCCATCCACATAACAAACCGTCCTTATTTTTCTATCCTCCAGCAAATCTTCATAAAAACAGATGTCTTGTTTTTCTTTTTGCAAGTCTCCTCCTTGTTATGTGCAAGCTTTTGCTGTCTCCTCCTCCTCTTCCTAACTTAATTTGTGCCAAGATTTCACCAGGATTCAGCCAAGGAATCTGTTTTCAATAGTACAGCTAAGTTATGGAGAAAGTACCTCTCTGGCCATGTACGAAGTGCCTTTCCTTCACCACTGAAACCTGAGTCCATACAAAAACACACACAAATGACAAAACATGCATAGGACTGAGCTGAAAGGGTAGCCATGTCAGTGGAATAGAATGAGGTGACAATTTATTAAGCCTGCAGTACCATACTCACAATTCAGGACTTATTTCTGAGAAAACATTTTATTTCATTTCTATACCGCCCAATACTCGAAGCTCTCTGGGAAGTTCACAAAAATTAAAACCAAACAGCACACAATAAAACAATTTAAAATATATAGAACATTAAAACCACAATATAACAATACAACCACAATAAAACCTAGCAGCAGTGCAGGAATTTAAAATACAGATTTAAAACAGCAAAGCTAAAAGTCTAGAATGCTAAAATGCCTGGGCAAATAAAAAGGTCTTCACCTGGCACTGAAGGGAATGCAATGTAGGTGCCAGGCAAACCTCACTAGGGAGCTCATTCCACAGCCGGGGTGCCACAGCAGAAAAAGCCCTCCTCCCAGTAGCCACCCGCCTCACTTCCTTTGGCAGGGGCTCACAGAGAAGGGCTGCTGAGGATGATCTTAAAGTCTGGGCAGGCACATACGGGAGGAGGCGTTCCTTCAGATAACCTGGCCCCAAGCCATTAAGGGCTTTAAATGTTAATACCATCACTTTGAATCTGGCCCAGAAATGGACTGGCAGCCAGTGCAGCTGAAAAAGTACTGGCATAATATGAACTCGCTGGCCAGTCCCTGTTAACAATCTTGCTGCCCTATTTTGGACCAGCTGCCATTTTCAAAGGCAGCCCCACGTATAACGCATTGCAGTAATCCAAATGAGAAGTTATCAGAGCATGGATAACTGTAGCTAGGCTATCTCTGTCCAGATAAGGGCGTAGTTGGTATACCAGCCTAAGCTGATAAAAAGTGCTCCATGCCACTGAGTTCACCTGTGCCTCAAGTGACAGTTCTGGATCCAAAAGCACCCCCAAACTATGAACGTGATCCTTTAGGGGGAGTGCAACCCCCTCCAGAACAGGTTGAATATCACCTAGCCGGGCAGACGAACCACCCACTAACAGTACCCCCATCTTGTCTGGATTGAGTTTCAGTTTATTGGCCCTCATCCAGTCCATTACCATGCCCAGGCACTGATTCAGAACAGCCACTGCCTCACTTGGGTTTGATGAGAAAGAGAGGTAGAGCTGGGTGTCATCAGCATATTGATGGCACCTCAGCCCACACCTCCAAATAACCTCCCCCGGTGGTTTCATGTAGATGTTAAACAGCAGGCGGGATAAAATAGAGCCCTGCGGAACCCCATGGCACAATTGCCAAGGCACAGAGCAATAATCCCCCAGCACCACCTTCTGGAGTCAGCCATCCAAGTAGGAGGGGAACCAGTGCAGTGCCTCCAACTCCCAACCCAGACAACCCTCGATGGTATCAAAAGCCACCGAGAGGTCCAGGAGAATCAACAGGGTCACACTCCCCCTGTCCCCCTCCCGGCAGAGGTCATCCCACAGGGCCACCAAGGCAGGTTCTGTTCCAAAACCAGGCCTGAAGCCCAATTGAAATGGATCTAGATAATCTGTTTCATTCAACAGTGCCTGGAGCTGTCCTACAACCACCCACTCAAGCACCTTGCCCAAGAAGGGGATGTTGGCCACTAGCCTATAATTGTTAACATCCTCTGGGTCTAGGTTAGGATTTTCCAGAGTGGTCTAATTACCGCCTCTTTTAAAGTGACAGGCACCACTCCCTCTCTCAAGGAGGAATTTACAATCTCCTGGACCCAGCCGGACATCCCCTCTTTGTTTGATTAAATAAGCCATGAAGGGCAAGGGTCAAGCACACAAGTGGTCGATCGGACTTAGCCAAGCACCTTGTCCGCATCCTCAGGCCTCAGTAACTGAAGCTCATCCAATAAAACTGGACCAGATGGTGCTCTGAATGCCTCTACCAATGGAACTGCATTAATCATGGTGTCCAATTCATGATGAATCTGAGTGACTTTATCTTCAAAGTGCTTTGCAAACTCGTCACAGTGTGCCACCGAGGGTTCCACCGTCTCTCTCCCTGGCCCAGAATGTAACAGGTTACGAACCACCCGGAAAATCTCTGCTGGATGACAGTGAGAAGATGCAATGCTGGTGAGAAAGAACTGGTGTCTCTTTGCCACCCTCACTGCCACAGAGTAGGCTTGATAGTGAGCTCTTACCTGTGTTTGGTCAGACTCAGCACGAGTTTTCCTCCACCTGTGTTCTAGCCATCTCCTCTCTTGCTTCATTGCCCTCAGCTCAGGTGTATACCAAGGAGCTGGCCGGGCTCTGCTCAGAGGGAGAGGGCGCTTGGGCGCGATCGTGTCAACCGACCGAGTCATCTCTGCATTCCACAGAGCGACCTGGGCTTCGACAGGAGCACCAGCCATACCAGCAGGAAAATCCCCTAGAGCTCTCTGGAATCCAACAGAATCCATTAGCCTCCAGGGGCGGACCATTTTAATAGGTCCCCCACCCTTGCAGAGGGGGAAGGCTGCCAGAAGTCTAAACCTCAACAGGAAGTGATCTGACCATGACAAATAGACAGATGTTAATTCCTCCACTTTCAGATCACCATCCTCCTGCCCAGTCAAGAAAACTAGATCAAGCATGTGTCCTTCTATATGTGTTGGGCCGATGACATGTTGGGACAACCCCATGGTTGTCATGGCAGCCATGAAGTCCTGAGCCACCCTGAATACAGCAGCCTCAGCATGGAAGTTGAGATCTCCCAGGACCATCAACCTAGGGGTCCTCAACACCAAGTCCGAGACCACCTCCGTCAGCTCAGGCAGGGAGTCTGATGGGCAGTGGGGTGGGCGGTACACCAACAGAATCCCTAATCTGTCCCGAGTACCCAACACAAGATACAAACACTCAAGATCTGCACTCAAATGAGCAGGAAGCCTAGAGAGGGAGATGGAATTCCTATAGACCATGGCAACCCCCCCTCCCTGACCCTTGAGTCGGTGTTGGTGCTGCACTGAGTACCCAGGAGGGCACAGCTGGGAGAGGGTGATCCCTCCCAGTTCCCCCACCCAGGTCTCAGTAATAAATACCAGGTCAGCCCCTTCATCCACAATTAAATCATGGATGAGGGAGATTGTATTTTGGGCCGACCTGGCATTCAGCAGCACCACCACCAGGTCCGAGCGCAGACTGGTAAGGCCACCAGGAACCATCAGGTTGGGGGGGAAACCAGAAGAGGGGACAGCTGTAAGGTGTCTAGCCCCTCTTCTCCTCAGCTGGCCTGTTAATCCCCCAACGCCATACCTCCCCCTGCCCATGACCACAGTTATGGTGGCACCTCCCTGACCCCCTAAGTTGCTCAATAGTCCTCCCAGGCAAATATTAAAATGTTAAGATATAAAATATAGAACAATATAAAAGAGATAAAAGAAAACAGCAGCTAAGAAGGAGCAGATAAAATCTACATTTGCCCCTTTCTTGCTGGTCTTTAAAGCTGCTGCCCTCTGCTGCTGCTATTTGCTGCTGGTATGTGTGGCTGCTGGTGTCTCTGGAGAGGTGGTGGATGAGTCTTCAGGTGCTATTCCATGCGGCTCCAAGTGCAGCTCCAAGTGCACACTTAGCGTCACACTTGGTGCAACGCTGAGGCGCTGCCTCTGGCAGCCTCGCCTTAAGTACCTGTTTGGTAGGGGCAGAAGCAGGCTCAGGATCCACCTGGTGCAGCTGGCTGGTCCCCCTTCCCACAGGCTCCAAAACATGCAGAGGATCAGGCTGCAAACCTCCCCACAAAAGTAACTTGGGCTGGAATCCCATGTATACTTTCTTGGGAGTAAGCCCCACTGAACATAAATGGTACTTACTTCTCACTTATACATAGAATTGTATAAGTGGGTGGTATTCATCTCACCCCACCCCACTCAAAAAATAACTTGTGTTTTTATTAAAGTTCGTCATTCCATTGCTGGGTAATGACAACTAACAAACAGAAGAGCCCCAGATGTATTCCTTGGCAACCACATGAACCCACTTTTCTCAAAGAATTGGGAGAGGAGGAAAACAAATTCTCTTGTCTGTTAAAAGTTAATCACAGTTCAGAACTTCTCTTTCCCATCACCCTCCATAGCTCTGTGGCCATCACTCAGTGGCGAAACACCTGCTTTGCATGCAGATCACTGGCATCTCCAGGGGCCTGCCTTCATGGGCAATTTGCTGTGCATTGGGACCGTTTGGAGGTCCTTTGAGGCACATGACATCGTGGCCAGTCTTCAGCCACCCCAGAGTTTATCTGTGGGGAAGCTGCATTTTTGCAGAGTACGTTCACTCCACTGTTTTTCTTTTAATTTGGCTCCCTTGTGGTCCAGCTGCTGTGTGCCCATCCTCCGCTTCAAATTCAGTGTGACCAGGCGTTCCTAGGGGTATGTCTTTCACCTGGCTGTGACCTTGGTAACCGAGGTAACTAGAGTGCCCTTCCAACTCATCAAAGCACTAGAACGATCTTCTGTGCCTTCAGAATCGCACTGGACTTCGTTTTTGCTAGTGGTAGTAACTAGCCTCCATTTCCCAGGCCATCCCTGTTGAGAGCCATGACTATGCAGTTCTCTGATGCTTGTGTTACTTTGTTGCTTCTCTGCATAGAGGTGAAGAGCTGGCTGGACTTGCCTTCCTGTGCCAGCACTGCTATTACTGCTGCCTCTGCTGGCACCTCCTCTCCTCCCTCTCCTGCATTCTTTAGTTTTGACTATATTGCTGTATTGATACAGTGGGGCTGCAGGCTCCCATCCCTGGCTGCCTTCTCTTGCTAGATAGCTAGTACTTGAAACAGTATGGCTCCAATTTTCTCAATGGGAAAAAGTTGCTACAGATTCTCAATAGGGGGAAAGCAGGCAACAGAGGCTACAGACTGAGAATGGATGAAGCAGCTAGATCGCTGTATTTACTCCCCGGAAGTGCGCAACAGGGGTTTTATGACTGGGCAACTTGGGCTGCAGACTGTCAATGGGTGAAGCAGCTAGATCCCTGTATTTACCCCCTGGAAAAGGAGAAAGGGGTGGGAGCTCTAACTCTCTGGCTATTGGCTGGATTAGGGCAAAATTGGGCTGGTGGGGTGCTCTCATGGGGAACCTTCAGATGCTGTCAGGGATAATAATGTAGCTAGGTGGAGCCTGGACAGGGGTGGAAAACAAGCCTCTCTCATTGGTTGAGCAGCACCTGCCAGGTTGATGATGTTCAGTTCTACTCCTCCCACCCAACCCAGAAATATGTTGCTTTCAAGCACTTCGTGACCCATGAAAAGCAGATTTTTAAGGTACAGTACACTCTGCTTTTCTTGTTTCATGGGTCCCTGACAGACCAAAGCCAATTCCATGAAAAGTCATATAATATTCCAATGCACTTCTATTCTGTTGTCATGAAGATCCCCCTACCCCCACCCCAGGTAGGGCTGGAAAAAATCTCCAGGTAGGGCTAGAACAAGGATTCCTGCCTAGAATCTTGGAAAGTTGCTGGCAATCAGTGTCAACAATACTGGGCAAGATGGACCAAGGGTCTGACTCAGTAAAAAGCTGCTTCCTGCATTCCTAAGCTCCCTTCTTGAGCATTCCCCAAGACTTGCTCTAGATCTGAGGGTTTCCAGTGTGCCTGCAAGGCCAGACTAAGACACCCAACAAGCTAATTTTCCCCCTCTGCAAATGAATGGAGCTGTTCCTCCATTCACTTGTATAGGGTGGAACTCCTTCTTGCCTAAAAATGGCTGGAGGGGGGGAAGCCTACCCCCACCATGGACCCTGGAGGCAACAGGGTCCTCAGTGAGTGTGGAGATGCCCACCCAATGTTCTGCTTATTTTCTCACCTCATGGAAATGAATAAAGAAATTGCATCATTCACTTGCATGGGGATGGAGAGAGCAAGCAAGCAAGCAAGCAAGCAAGCAAGCAAGCATGAAAGAAAGAAAGAAAGAAAGAAAGAAAGAAAGAAAGAAAGAAAGAAAGAAAGAAATAGAGTCCAGGGGGTCCAGAGAAAGGGGGGGAGTCAGAGAGAAGAGGGAGCCAAACACACACACACAGAGAGAGAGAGAGAGAGAGAGATGGGGGGGAGTCAGAGTGGGAAGCATACACAGAAGATGCACATTCATGCGCACAGCAAACATAAATAAGGAGGGCACTCCCAACATTTTTGTGATTAGCCCCCACCGGTGGTATCCAGGGCATTTTTTCAAAATGCCAAAAATGCCCATAGGCCCACAGAGGTAGGGGACCCCTGCTCTAGGCAGAATAAGGAAGAGAAAGAAAGATCAGCATAGGGGAGGGAAGAAGAGGAAAAGAATGGTGACTGTAAACAGTTGCAGGGGAGAGAATTCCATAGGCCATGCAGCTCCTTTCGGAGGGATAGCACATTAGGGGAATTTGGATGGTGGGGAGGGGAAGGATTGTACATACCTTAATTAACTTTATGAGGTAAGGTAGTTTTTATTATGTTTTTATTATGTTGCATTTTGTGTTTTAATTTTGGTGAACCGCCAAGAGAGCTTTGAGGAGGGCAGAACTAACATAAATGAATGAAAAGGTGGCTAAGGGCTTCTTCTTGATTTTTTTTTTTGCCTAATCTATGGGGAGACACGCTCTACCCCCCTTCCTTCATTGCCCCTTTAAGAGCAAGCTACAAAAAGGCTGCACTGGACTTTCCCGCTCAAGACGGGAGGAGTCAGCGGTTCCCTGGGAAAGGTACTGGGATCATGCAACAGCAGAGAAAGATTAGCAGCTGTGGGTGCTGCATTTGGCAGAGACAAGCTGTGGGAGGATTATGTATCTGCCCGGCATCAGTCCCTGCAGTAGGTGAAGGTGGAGAGAATTCTACTAATGAATGAGCGATTCCCCAATTGTTTTACTTTCTCTTGGAAGGCTACCAGTGGTGTAACTAGGAGCAACTTTCTTATTAAACTTTTGAGTGAAAACCTATTTCTAGCTGCTGTGTCTCTGATGGAGTCCATGGACCAAGGAGGTTTTGAGGCGCCTTTG
This sequence comes from Heloderma suspectum, assembly GCF_057233095.1. Classification (NCBI taxonomy): domain Eukaryota; kingdom Metazoa; phylum Chordata; class Lepidosauria; order Squamata; family Helodermatidae; genus Heloderma; species Heloderma suspectum. The sequence goes on along the minus strand of NC_139459.1, from coordinate 235,426,709 downwards.
CCCCCAGACCCGCTCACACCCTCCTTTTGCCATAATCTACTACCTGCAGCTATGTGAGAGAAGTTAGATGCTGTGTGAAATACCAGTAATTCACAGGGAGCTCTTCCTGCCCTCTCCCCTACCAACTCAAACCTTCATTGCAAGCAAGCACCCAGCAGTAGGTATGTGAGAGAAGAAAGGTAGGGAAAGAGAGAAAACAATGAGCAGGTAGTGTTATTTATAGGGAAGGTGTCAGAGTAGTTTATAGTTTCCTATAATTTAGAGAGCTGCTGCCTTCATGCTGCACCCCCTATTGGTCTGCTAATGTTTTAATGTCTCCTAGTCGCCACAAAGCTATTGCACTCAGAGGAAAGATGCAGGCATGTGTTAAAGCAGATGATGTCATTGGGGTGGCTCAGAAGATCCAGGGCTGCAATGCCCCTCTATAACTAGGGGTGTCTGTTGTTTGGAACTCCATCTCGCTTTTGGCTTGACGGAGTTCTGCAGGGTACCTGGCTCGGCTTACGTTTGCTTTGGAGGGCTTTTTCCGTTGAGCCAGCCATAAATTGCGCAAATAGAGATTTGTGACCGCAATTTGAGCAAAGCTGCATAATTACTAATTACTGCACTAATCACAGCCACAATTTGCATAATTTGCTCACATTTCAGCTGTAATTTGTGCAAATTAAGCGCATTTGCCCACATTTCAGCTGTAATTTGTGGAAATTAAAATATATGGAAAAACACAAACTTCACCACTCACTGCAGAGCAAGCTGGGCTCTGCAGGATAAAATGGACCAAAATCCAGGCGGCCGAATCAATGGAGGCTCACCAAGCTCTACGCCCCCAGATGGATTTCTTTGACATCCCTATCTATAACAATGCCCATGGGCACCAGACTGGGGAAGGCTGCCATAAGCCGTTATTTTTAGGGCTGAACCAAAACAGCTCCTAACTCCACCATACTGTCTGCAGGCTTCAGACAAAAGTGTGAATGTGAACCTTCAATACAGCCCTAGATACATTTCTATGCCTGGAGCAGGCTCCCAACTCAGCATATATGCACCTTTAACTCTGGCCAGCACTGCACAAATTCAAAAGGTCCATCTAGCTTCTTGGACATTATATAACAAGTAGGATAAATACTATATTAATAGTAAAAAATGAGAATGGCCCCAGATTCTGTAACTGAGTCATGAGTGGGTGTACCTTGAGTACTCACTGCTCAGTAAACCACACCTGCTGCTTGCTGTTCTATAGTGTGTCAGTTCAAATGTTTCCAGAGGGGAAACTGTGTTAGTCTGTTGAAGCAAAAGCAACCAAGAGTCCTGAAGCACCTGCAATACTGATTCATTTATTACGGCAAAAGCTTCATGGACTGGAGTCCACTTGATCAGATGCAAAAGTTAAGGGTGGAGCAAAAAAAAATTGGCAATATGTGCCAAAAATCACACACCCTTGCTACTCTCCAACCCTGCCAGCAAAATCTGGTTGGTAAATATGCTTTACTATGTTAGGCTGCAAGCATAGAGAGAATAGAAGATATAACTCCTCTTGTTATGCTACCCCTCATAAGTGTCTCAAGAAGCCGGTATCTAGCTTTTTCATCTACTGGCTGTGCCTAAGGGTTTCAAACTGAGAAGAAAACATTACATAATTTAACGTTATTTTGATAACTGCAAATACATAACATGGCTTTGGGAGGCCTGGTTTGCATTTCTGTATAAGTTGTACCAAATTGTCTCATCCTAGCTGTGCTACTGGCCATTTGTCCTGCCCTGCTGTATTACTGCAACGGTAACTATGAGAATGGCATGGCTTTTTCCCTTTCGTCATCACCATTCATCGATTTGTACATCGCTTTTCCATACAATTGTTCCCAAAGAGGCTCACAAGATATCACATCTTGCCTCTTTTTTGCAGGGTTGTTGTTCTGAGTTTTCCCAAGTCCAAGGCTAGAGAAGATATGCAGAGTTCGTGTACAATGGAAGATGGTGTACTGTGAGAAATGGACAGAGAAATGTATCCCATCTCTAGCCAGAAAATGAGACTTCGGGGAATTCCAAGCCTTTGATTCTTGGAAAAGCAGTTTATATATGTTTACAATTTTTTTTTTAAAAAGCCTTCCCCATCATAATCTCTTTGCCCCACAGCCTCACTACCATGGTTCTTAAGGCTACTCCTGACATTTGCTATATTCCTGTCTTCAAATAAAGCCAGGGAAGTTGTGTATTTAGAAACAACGCTGGGAGTCATTAATAGGACTCTTAAGTTGTAGGGTATGCTTTATGGTTATTTCTTTATTTGGATTTATGGGGACATTGCTTGAAAGCCATTTTTCTTCAGCATCAATTTGCTTCCTCAGTGTGAATGATTGTCTCTGACAGCTGGCAGTGTGATCAGCACACAAACTGTTCATAAATACAACTGCTTTTAAGAGAGCTATTTGTACAGGCAGGAAAGTGCAGTCTCTTATAGAGGAAACTAGTAGGCAAGGTATTTAGATTGTAAAATAAATTCATTGCTGTTTAGAGGTAGTCTGTAGCTTAGAATAGCTTACATCTTTATTAGAAGCAGAAACTCAATGTGTATTTTTGGTTTGGTTTGTGGGTAGTGAGCTTCTTCCTTGATGCATTGGCAGTGCCTATGCCATCTCTCAGTTTATCGCCAGCAATATATTGCTAATGCTAATGATTCAGTAACCTTGACAGTCAGATCTGCCTATAGGGGAACAAATTCTGTTTCCAAACAATCCAAATTCCGCACCAAGAAAAGTAGCATTCTGTGGTCTACATGAATTATACAGTGAGTACAATCCAATGTAAATCCTACTTGGAGTAGACCCATTGAAACAAATGAGACTTGAGTTAGTCAGTTAACATAACTCCTATTTGTTTCAATGGGTCTACTTTAAGTAGGACCTATGTTAGCTTTTACCCAAAGTGAGCAATTTCACTTAATTTGCATGCTCAGATTTTATTTGCTAATAATGGAAGGAGCTATACAGAGTACTAAAGTCTTTGAATTAACTGTAGAGGGACAAGCCGGATACAGGCAAACTATAGACCTGAACAAGTGTTTGCAAGTAATATTGCATGGTGAGAATAAATGGGATCCTGTTACCCCAAAATACCCCATTTAATAAGTGGCTAGGATGAACTCAAATTAAGCACTGTATGCGTGGGCAGGCTATAATCAATAGCTCAGTAGACTTGTGAGTTTCAGTCATGTGATCACAGATGCAACAAAAGCCATACATGCACTATTATTGTGAAGCACAAGTTTGACTCTACTGGAGAAGATGTAACACTACATTCTTTGCTGAGGCGGTTCATCTCAGCCAAATATCTTATGAGAAGTATTTGTTGTTTGTGGGTTAAATTTATTCTAAAGCAGTGGTTGACAGCCAGAGACTTAAAGCACCATCCATCACGCATTTTGTTTCTAGTATACAACTTTTAAAATTATTATTATGTTCCTAAAAGTGGAAAGCCTGAATGAGACTGGCATGTGTATCATTGTGGCAACTTCGTGTTGAATCGGCACTCCGTGGCAAACCCAGATTGACTCCCTTTAATATGTGAAGCGGCCCTTAGATATGTAAGAGTTTGCAGTGATTCTTACAGATTTTTGACACCTGGGAGACGTTCATACTAATGCAGCAGCTATATTTTGAGATTTATTTTTTTATTTTATTGATTTAATGGTGGAGAGCATACGCCATAATTCTTCTTCTTTTCACCTCTGAGTGAAGGAGGGATACGTCATATGTTACCATTTCAGCTTGGTGGCACTTCAGGTGAGGGCTATAATGTTTGTACCCCCTCTACCACATTTATGTATCAGCCCAGTCTGTCAGTACAGCAAAACATTCCTTAGGGCCACTGGTAACAATGTGAAGACTTTCATATGATCTGACTGGCACATGTAGTAAGAGACATCCAATCTGGTGTAACAGATAAAGTTTAGACTTGGGACCAGGCAGACCCAGGTTCAGACTCCTACTTAGCCTTAAAGCTCACCGACTGACCTGTCACTATTTCTCAGCCTAGCTTACCTCACAGGGTTATTGTGGAGATTAAAATGTAAATGCCACATGGGCATAGAATAGAATCATAGAATAGTAGGGTTGGACGGGGCCTACAAGGCCATCGAGTCCAACCCCCTGCTCAATGCAGGCACTACCCTAAGCTTCTTGGACTATGCAGACGTGATACATGAATAAATGTTATGACCCCTACATGGAGTGCCACCATTTGGAAACAACTTTTAGAGTCCCTGTGGGGAGGGGGTGCAATGTGTGAAGTTGCCCAGTAACAGAGTCTGATACCCTTGATTCTGCCAGAGATTCCAATAATAGTTCACCAATGGTTTTGCAGATCCTAATATATATGTTTGGAAATAGTTGTATCTGTTACAATGGGACCTCCACCCATTTTTCCATAGTAGTCCAATTATTTTCACCCCGTCTCATTCCCCTCATTATTGTATAGGGATAGGGGAGAAATTAGTTCAGTTTTCATTTTAATGCGAACTTACCTATTTTGATCCTTTTGAACCTCTATGCAAACCAAAACTCAGTTCTCCTGCAAATTTTACAGTTCTCTGAATTAAACAATCGACTTCTCCAGTCAAAAAATGCATACAAGAATGTGTATATTAGGTATAATGTTAAAAAAAAATCATTATATTAAGAAAATTGCTTGCATAAATGTGTATTTGGCAAAAGTGCATGTTTAGAAGAAATGTGCACAAAAATGTCTGTACATTTGCATGCAAACTTTTTTAAAAATCTCAAAGTTTGGGATGAACTGAATAAAAAATGAGAAAGGGCGAGAAACTGACATGACAGATTTGCCCATTTCTTTCATTGTGATTCCAGTTATTTTTCTACATGATCCAGTTGTTTCTCTACATCAACAATTATTGTTGCTGATTTAATTAAAGCTGCTGCTTTCACTGTGCCCTTGCCATTGATACTTCCTCATTCCTCCAGAAATGCCTGGTGCGAGCGACACACTCTCATTTCAATTGTCTCTATTGCCTTTTGCATTACATTAGTTGGAGGATTTGTGGTGATAACTACTTGTAAAAGGTGTCTTCCAACTGGATGCTTTGAGAAGTAAGTAATTTGTTCAGAATGAAAATTTGGTGAAAACTATTTCAGAACAAGGTGAGTTAAGACTCTAATAACATTATCTAATTGAAATAGCTTATAGGCCTTCAACACCATATTGTAATATTCTGGCTGATTAATTTATATGCAGTAGAGATAAGAAATATACAGCACAGCTGGACATTAGCCACTCTGATGTGGTCAAAGTCAGCTAATGAGGAAGTTTCTGTCTGGGACCAAGATACTGAATGAAAGTGGGATATGAATATAGAGATACATTATTTCTTTTAGTTAAAGGACAGCCTTAGAAGTTAGTAGACTTATGGCAGACAATGTAATATGATGTTTCACAGATCAAACAGCCCTCAAAGGCTATCAAACTTTAAATAAATTCATTTCCATTTTAAACACTGAAAGATGGGAATAATGAACTTTTTCTTTTCTTTTCCCTATGGTCACTTTTTAGATACTGTACATATAACATCAAGCAAATATTCACTTCTCAAATCCTCTGAAGTAATGTTTTGTTCTTTCTCTCCTTGTTTGCTATCCAACTGAAATTATAGGGAATGTATATGTAGGCTGGTTAATTACTCCTTTGGAATTTGGCTTCCGTGCCAAGATAAACACCCTGCTCTTAATTTTTTTTTAAGTGTTACAAATACTCTGGTGTACAGATGCAGTATGACTGGTTCATTCTGTAAGAGAAACAGGCTGACACCTGGTTTTGAGAAACTTGTAGACTGAAACTGTTTAATCTTTAAAGGCCTGCAGCACAGAAAAGCCCCGTGCTCCGCACTCGCAAGAGGAAAGCAGAGCAGCCAAAACGGGGCGTTCTGGGGTGGGGAGGGCGGAAATGCCTGTACGACACATCCAATGTGCAGCTTCCTCCCCCACAATCGGCTGTCTAGCCAAAAATGCAGGGCAGGAGAAGCACAGAGGGAACGGTCCCCTCCATGCTTCTCCTGCCCTGCACTGGATAGGCAGTCACCTCCGAGTTCAGAGGCGGCCGCCTATCTGCATAGGATTGTGCCCTAAAAAAAGCTAACTCTCTAGCCCTTGTAGAACCCAAGATACAAGGCAAAACATGCAATCACTATGCTGCCCATTCATTTTGTGAGAAACCAGCCTGCTTTCACCTTTCAATGTGGAGTCAAAGCAATAATTGACACAATAATCTGGAGAAGGACCTTCCGGATTCATTTTTAAGCCTTTGAAGCCTATGAAGCTTGATTTTAAAACCTTTTGAGGGGGCGGGGGGGTGTCCTTCCCTGTTGGGAAGTGATTGCTGCTTCATAAAAAAATTATTTAAAAATCCAGAATTTAGTGTAGCTGAGATTGGTCAGTATTGTGTCTACTCAAAAACAAAAGGTGGCAGCCAAGACAGTTCATGATATTTCTAACTGTGGTCTTGTTTTTTTAAAAAAAAATCTGAGTTTGCAAACATTTTAAAAAATTACCCTGACAATGCATGCTGATAAAGTTCATTTTTATATCCACATTGCAAAGGTAGGACTGTAGCTGAGAGAGTGTGGTTTACACCAGCGTCCAAAGCAGCCCAGTTTTGTTATTTCCATTTTGCAGAGGGGGTGGGATAGCGCATGTCAACTCTGCAGTGTAATCCAGTGTTGTTATCCAGGCTCCTGGTGTGTGTGTGTGTGTTTCAAAGAAATGGAGGTGGAACTGTGAAGTTGTTGTAGAAGCAATACAATTTATTCAGGGCTAGAGGGGGTTATGGTGGTGGCGAGTGTGTGAGTGTGTGTGTCTGTGTGTGGATTTAAGAGAACCTGCCATTTTAGATCTTGCAGAGGCCTGGATGGGGCCTATCCTCCTCCTCTTTTCTCTCTCTCTCTCTCTCTCTCTCTTATTGCAGGCCTTGGAGCTAGGACAATGTGCCATCCATCTCCTCAGTTAGAAGTTAATGGCAGAGGTGGAATGAGCCTCAAGTGCCAAATTGTATATTTGCCATCACAAAGCACAACACAATACTCATTTCACAGAAGGCCAGCTGGTGATGCTCAGAGGAACATCTACATACAAAACCAGGCAAAATACACACCACTCCAAAGCAACCAAACAAGCCAGCAGCTAACACGTGCCACACCACCACAAAAACAACAAGCAAAACACACACACACCATAGGCAGAATACCCCCATCACTCCCTGCGTACCATGTGAGGCTATGGAACTTATTTACTGCTCACATGGCACAGATGTTAAGATGAGCGCCTCAACTTGCAATGTCCTTCGTTTTGCCTCATGAGCAAACTTGTAAGCATCTTAACTCTTTGCCTAAACTGCGGAGTTTAAAAAGAAGAAAAATCAAATCCTTGTTGCAGACTTTCCGCTGGATATTAGAATCCCTTCCTGCTTTGTGCTTTCTTCTACATTTTTGCCAGTCCTGATCATTTTATTCCGCCACTGAGAAATCAGGTAGAGCAAGCCTTTGATCAAATAAGCAACTATTTGCATATTTATCCCACAGTGTGTCAGGTATCCTTTCCCATAGTTCTTATGTTGTAAATACTTCAGCATCTGCTATGATTCAGTTCATTGTATGTTGGCACCACTTTCCTGCTCTGCTTGTATGAAAAGTATTTATGAATGTTATAAGAATACCTCTGTGCACTTCAGCAAAAAGTTATTTCCTCCATATAGTTAATAGTGTGAGTGAACTTGTTTCCTTTTGAAGTGTTTTTACTGTACTGATTTAGCCTGTTGAATTTGTACTGGAAAAATTTTGGTACTCATATAAGTAAAACATTAACTCGGGTTTCATTTCTAACCCTTCCTTAGCAAGAAATGCATTTGTTTCCAACCTGAAATTAGTTTTCAACCCTTGTTATGTGTTTGTCTTTCAGACATGCCCTATAGGTGAAAATGGCTTTGTCGGTAGACTCTGCTTTGTATCGCTGGCAGCCTCGATGGCCCGTAGAAGAGGTCTCCCAAGCTCAGTTGGAATCGACACCTCTGTTGTCATCTGAGAAAGAGAGGCAGAAATATGACTTGAACAAATGGAGGGTTGTGTTTCCCAGTAATAACAGATTTCAAAAGGTTTCGGGGAAAGTCTCTAGTATTTATTCTGGAAATGGGATACGGACCACAAAGTACACTTTACTGACCTTTTTACCCCAAAATCTCTTTGAACAGTTTCATAGGTATGTATATACACCACAACTAAACAACAAAAAGTGAATCACAATTTCTGAATGTATTTTTAGAATGCGTTTTTTTTTTAGTCATGAAAGGAAAGACTAAAAAAGCAAAGCTAAACAAAAATTGTTAGATGGGGGGAATGTCTAACAAAAAGGTATAGCCTACAGATGCCTGTGTAGAAACTGTAGAATTTCATAGAACAAGAATCGGAAGGAGCAATCCTGGCCACTAGTCTCTGTCTAGACCGCCATCAGATTTTTCAGTTTATGGGAACTGAGGTCAGAGTCCTGGCTCCAAGGTCAGTTCCCGGAAACCACACTCCACACACACACCCTTGTTGCCAGCGCAGTTCTTCCCCATCTCCACACCCAGAAACGGAGCACAGAGAGGGCAAAATGGGGGCCAGTCCCAGGAGTGGGGAGGGGAGGAGAACGTAGAAGCAGCTTTACGAGGCTTCTTATGCACTGTGTGGCCTCCCCCCCCCCCCGAAGTTCCTGGCTAGACATGCAAAATCATGTCTCTAGCCAAAAATGCAGGGTGGTCAGAGCACAGAGGAGAGGATCCCCTCCATACTACGGCTGCCCTGCACTGGATAGTTGCCAGTCTCCAAGTTCGGAGGCTGGCGACTATCTTTATAGGACTGTGCCCTAATACTCATAGAATATAGCTAGGTAAGGCTGAGAACATATACTTCCAATATATCATATTAACTATGGCAGAACACCTATAAAGTGACAACAACAGAGTCCTATGGTGTCTTAATGAGAAGTAAATGTATTGCAGCATGAGCTTTCATAGACTAGAGTCTACTTTGTCAGATGCTTGATACCAATCAGTTGCTCCCCAAAAATCTACAGTAATCCACAATTTAATCCTGGATGAAGACAGAAACCTGCCATATGTTACAGAAGTCAGGTTGAATCACCTAAGAGGTCCTATCCTATCTGCCCTGCTTCAAGTGAGGCCAAAGTGTGGTAAGTTCCAAGAGCAGGTTTACAAGGCAGTCAAAGCACTAGGCTAGCAGGGTTAAGTCAGAGAGCAAATATCCACACAAGGGCAAGTCAAAACACAGAGTCACAAGGCAATGCAAGGTCCAACATGAGGAGGTCTGGCAGAGCAAAGGCTAGCCAATCACTAGGAATGCAAGAAAGGCCCAGAGCCTGGAACAATACAGCAACTCTCCCTACCTAAGACTGAGGTTCATAAGCCTGAGCTCCCAGAACCCCATACAAGATTCAGCTGCAGGTCATATTGGCAGAACTCTTACTCAGGAGGAGGACCTTGCTCAAGATGAGGCCTTTACTCTTCAGGAGTTTCCTCTGCAAGCAGGCACTCCTTTGTCCAGCCACTATATTAGCCTGTATCTTTCGGCACTGGCATTCTTGAGGACTACTTGGTGGCTCAGCATCCCCTACCACCTCATTTATTTATTTATTTATTATTTAATTTATTAATCGCCCATCTGGCTGGTTGCCAAGCCACTCTGGGCGATGTACAAAGTATATAATAAAACAGTTTAAAACAATAAAATTCTACAGTAAAAACATTTTCTAAAATACCCTAACCCATCCCAAATGCCTGCCTGAACACCACGTTTTTAATGCGCGGCGGAAGCTCATTAAAGAGGGGGCATGGCAGAGTTCCCTAGGGAGGAAGTTTCACAGAGTGGGGGGCCACCACAGAGAAGGCCCTCTCCCTCGTCCCCACCAATCTAGCTGTCCTGGCTGATGGGACAGAGAGAAGGCCATCCAAGGCTGATCTTGTTAAGCGGCCTGTCTGGTGTTTCTGGATGCGCTCCTTAAGCTGAGCTCTCAAGGAGGCAGATCTAAATCCATTTTCCCTGAGGCCCTAGGACCATCTTGGGCAACCTGGGGTCTCTTAGCTATGTCCAACCAGCTTCCTAATGCAACACAAATGGAGAAGTAATGGATGGGGGAGTAGAGTCACTTGGACATATGAGGACTTGGTTTCTGGCACCAGTTCCCCCATCCATCAGACCGCATATGTGACGTGACTATAATTGGTGTTAGGTTCTAGGGACAAGCTGGGATTTTTTGCTTGTGCGTTGCCATCCTCACTGCCTAACAGATTCCCTAACGATCTGCTGGAGGTGATCTTGGAGTGGTGTTGAAGTTTTATAAGATACAAGATATTGTCCCTGAGAAATAGCCACATCTATGCCAAGGTCACACTTGCCAGTACAGCCCAGGATATTATGGCTTCCATAATAGACATGGGAACAACCACATACTGCAGGTCATGTTTTTATTTGGATTGGATGAGGACTGGTCTCAGAGTGGAGATAATGTAACTCCCTGTTATGGACAGATCATTCCTTGGAGAATCCCAGCAGCTTGCTGCTTCTAACAGGAGGGGCCATATTGGGAAGATGATGGATCCAGCTGGTTTTCAGACTTCTTTTAGGAAACGTTTCACTTGTTGCCACTAACTGTTTAGTTGAAGCCCAGCTCAGTCTTTGGAATAGGGTGGTGAGTGATACAGGTAGTTGACACAATAGCTCTGAGATGGGTTCTGCTCAATGGTATAGGAAACTGCAGGCAGTGAAGCCGTACAGATAATAACTGAAGTGTAGGTGGAGAAAGGTTCAGGATGAACCTTCTGAGCATGGGCTGGAGCTCATTTCAGAGGCTCTTCTATCTGTTGCAATGATGGTGGCAAAGCACTCTTACTTTGCCACCTTTGCATCTATACAGCGGACCTAATGGCCTTGGGTGGGGTGGGGGAATAAATGTATTACTTCAGCTGTGAAGCACACAACTAACCTTTCTCTTTCTGCCACTACCTCCCACTGTAGGTTTACAGCTGCTCCTACATTTCCTGCTATATTACAACAAGAACAACAAAACTATTTGCTAACCTTGATTTAAAAAAAAAAAAAAATTCTGAGCCCGTACACTTCTGCATTTTAAACTGACTTAAATCATAACACCATCATGACTCCAGGAATATTTATTTATTTGTTTGTTTGTGTGGGTGTGTGTTTGTTTCCATGCCACTCAATAGCCAAAGCTCTCTGGGGGGTTCACAAAAATTTAAACCACAAGGTATGGAGTTTGCTTCTGCTGCCCTGATGCTCTCATCACCTACTCCTTTCTGGGTGGTCATTTGGGGGCCCGCTGGGCTCTGAGACCTCTGACTTTATCCGTAAAGTCCAGCCCTGGCCGCATCACTGTATTTTTACAGGGTCATTGAGAGGAGCTCTTCTGATTGGGTGTAAGGCCTTATGAGGCCTGAGCCTATAGACCAGGATATTCACTGTGATATGTTTGCAGACACTGGCTAATTCTGGTGTGCTGGGGGAGCTTGGTGATTCAGTGAAAGGCGTATTTAATGGATAGATCTTTAAGTGAAAGGGTGGTCCCAGATACTCCTAAGGAAGCGAGTGTAAGACAAATTCTGAAGAAACCCTAGTGAAATCCACCTGTCCAGGGAAATTATAGGTCAGCCTTGAATAATCTATTCATGGGCAAATTGGTTGAATGGGTCATGGCAGATCATCTGTAAATTCTCTTGGATAAAAGAGGGTATCTAGAACCATTTTAAACTACCCTCGGTCCTGGTTTGGGAACTGAAACTGCTGTGTTTGCACCAGTGGACAGCCATAGCCCTAATTGTCATTTGTCCCTGGCCTGTGGGCCAAATTACACATAACTATAATCACATAGTTCTGCCCTTGGCTGTAGGGTTGGTTTTCACAAATTGCCAGTGCCAGGGGGCCAAACCAGATCGGGACCACTGTGGGGATGGGCAAGGGGATCAAGTCCCCCTCCCCTCCCCCTGGAAGAGCTGGCTTCAGGGGTCAGCATGATCAGGTATGTCCCAAGTCCACACTCCAGCACCAGCCCACTAACAAGAGCCTCCTGGAGTCGTTCCTCCTCTTCACCATTGCAACTTGCTTGTTTCCCTGCCTCTCGCTCTGGCCCAGATGGTAAGAGGAAGCAGTAGTCGCCACTGCCCACTTGCTCCCTGGCTCTCTGCCTGTCCAGGAAGCGAGTGGTAGCAGTGATGAGAAAGAGGAGGAAGAGGAGGGATAGCAGCTGGTGCCAACAGCAATGAGAAGGTAGCCTCACTGAGGGCGGGTGCTGAACAAACAATGGCTTTGTGTTATGGCTGAACCCAGGCTGTGTATCAAGGGTGGAGTGGGAGACCATTGTTTCTCCCGAGCAAAAGGAAAGGCAAATTAAATTGAAAATGCATAAAATTCTAGTAATGGCATATTATTTTTTTAAGGTTGGCTAATGTCTATTTCCTGTTCTTGGTGGTCATCAACTGGTTCCCACAATTGGAAGTCTTCCACAGGGAGATCACAATTTTGCCTTTGGCTGCTGTGCTTTTAGTCATCGCAGTTAAGGATGGCATTGAAGATTATGAGAGATTCAGATTTGATCAGCAGATCAACTCTTCCACAACCACAGCATACAATAAGTAAGTCTAAAAATGTGCTTCCATTCTGCTTCATGAAATTATGCTCTAACTCTCCACTCCATTACCAGACTTTTGTATTTAAAATTAACCCTAAAAATACCACTTCTGTCTCTGCACATGAAAATTCAGTTATTTTAAGGATTGCAAGACTGCATCTCAAATACCTTCTAGGGTAAACATCTTATTCTGGTGTTATGCTAGAACGACTTGAGATCCTGTAAGACTATGTCTATTAATCTATATGCCACCACAGAAGGAATTTGTATTCCTGTGGAGCTGTATTTGTTTGTTTATTGAAAACAAAAGGGATGTATAGTTTCCAGGCCACATGGAGTGCTTCCAGATGAGGCTTTTATTGCTCAATTGTCCTGCCTCATTCATGGAACTCTTATTGGGGGTGCAGGGGTCCACCCAGATGACACTGTCTTTAATTTGTAACCCTCCCATGTTTTCCCACTGCTTCTTCCATCTCTCTTCTTACCACAGAAAATCTGTTAAGGAGGGAAAGATGGCTTAGCTGCACAATACCTTTTGATGGGTAGCACTAGGTGCCGTCTGCCTGGAAGTTCCCCTGGTGTCCATACAAAGAACTTGGACATCTGTGGAAAATTACCATTCCCAGGGTCCCTGATGACTTGGACAGCATAGCAGTATTCCTTCCAGCAAGTGCCGGGCAGGGTGAGAGGCCTCCAATGAGACCCCTCTGCTGCTGCAGATTCTCCTGCTGCTGTTGTCACCACCAGAAAACCAGGTAAATGGGTAGGAGATGGCTAGATGCACTGACAGGCAGAGGTTAGAGGATGTTCAGGAGGGGTGTTGGACCTTTTTGCATTCTCAAAGATGTCATTGGGAATTGGGTTCACACTAAACCAAGCTGTTTTCTGGTTAATTTTGTTTCAGATCACTTGGTTTGTTGAGCCTAGTTCCAAATCAAGCCAGTTTGCCCATAGAACTGTATATGCTTTCACAACTGGCATTGGGCAAGTAGGTGTGGACAACCCACAATCCTCTTAGGGGAGACTCCTTACGAGGCTTTGGAAGTTTAGGCACCAAAAACAGTGCTGTAACTTGGATTGCGCCTCTACAGTAATGGATAAGGGAAGGAGATGTCCACCTGCATTGTTCTCTGTCTTGTGCCAATCTTCCTTCCAAGATATACTCAGAAAACAGGTGGGTCTTTTACAGGTTCTTCATAGCAGATAGGCCAAGAGCTATGGCACTTGAGGCCCTGCCTTCATAATGCCAAACTGTTGGAAATTATTCATTAAGTAAAGCCGTAACCTGTTCTCGCCTAGGGATGTATGAGAATTTTGTTTCAGTTTGAAAATCACTCAAAATGCCCTGTTTGCAATCCCAAATGTGAACAGGAGCGCATTTTCCCAAACTTGCATTCACATTTGCAAAATGTATACTTGAAAAATGCACAACTTTTTCAAAATGTGCAACTTTCTCAAAAAATTGAAAAAAAATTCACAACTGTTTTGAAAATTCACAACGTTCTCAAAATGCACAACTTACTCAAACCGTGCAACTTTTAAATCACCCACCCATTAATCTATGGAGGAAATTCATTCAAAGCTGGGATTTTTTTGTGCAGCTTTCATGTCCGATAACTGTTCATTTTGTGCAATTTTCCCAGTCATGCCAAACAAACAGTGAGCGCAAACGCGAGCACAAATCAAGGAGAGATGAGCAGCGACCTGATGTTCAGAGAATTTTGGCAAGTTCAGACATTGCTCATTCACCCATCCCTATTCTCACCAGCCATGATGTGTATGACTCCACTTTTTCCTCTCTCCTACCTGTTTCAGACCCAACCTGACTGGTAAATGGGATCCTATGTCATGTTGGGCTACCCACTAAGAACAACAAGAAGTAACCAGACTATGGGGGAATAATAATTTCCAGTGGCTAGGGGACTTCATTGCCCCAATAACCTTCTGCCCATCCGCACAACTAAGAAAAGCACTATATTGTGCAAAAATAAACAAAAAGAAGCAAATGTGCTTTATTTGTGTAAGTAATACAGGTTGCAAAATTCAAGGTATGAGCTAGTTTCATTGCATGTGATTTCCTTGCATGGAAATTTGATTGTCTGGTGCTGGGGGTTTTTAGCATAGAGTATACATAACCCTCCCCTTCATGGATCACTGCCTTGTTGTGGCGAAGGGGCTTGCGTAACTCAGTGAAGCCATAAGCTATGCCGTGCAGGGCCACCCAAGACGGACAGGTCATGGCAGAGAGTTCTGACAAAATGTGGTCCACTGGAGAAGGAAATGGCAACCCACTCCAGTATTCTTGCCAAGAAAACCCCATGGAACGTATCACAAGGCTAAAAGATATGACGCCGGAAGATGAGCCCCTCAGGTCGGAAGGTGTCCAATATGCTACTGGGGAAGAGCAGAGGGTATTTCCAAGTAGCGCCAGAAAGAGTGAAGTGGCTGGGCCAAACCCGAATGGACACTCAGCTGTGGATGTGTCTGGCGGTGAAAAGAAAATCCGATGCTGTAAAGAACAATATTGTTTAGGAACCTGGAATGTCATATCAATGAATCAAGGTAAGCTGGAGGTGGTCAAACATGAGATGGCAAGATTGAACATCAACATCTTGGGAATCAGCGACCTAAAATGGACAGGCATGGGCGAATTTAATTCAGGTGACCATCATATCTACTATTGTGGACAAGAATCCCTTAGAAGAAATGGAGTAGCACTCATAGTCAACAAAAGGGTGGGAAGAGCAGTACTGGGGTACAATCTTAAAAATGATAGAATGATTTCAGTACGAATCCAAGGCAAACCATTCAACATCACAGTAATTCAAGTCTATGCCCCAACCACTGAGGCCGAAGAAGCTGAGGTTGATCGGTTCTATGAAGACCTACAACACCTTCTAGAACTAACACCAAAAAAAGATGTCCTCTTCATCATAGGGGATTGGAATGCTAAAGTAGGAAGTCAAGAAATCACCGGGATAACAGGCAGGCATGGCCTTGGTGTACAAAATGAAGCAGGACAAAAGCTAATAGAGTTTTGCCAAGAGAACATGCTGATCATAGCAAACACTCTTTTCCAACAACACAAGAGGCGACTCTACACATGGACGTCACCAGATGGTCAATATCGAAATCAGATTGATTATGTCCTTTGCAGCCAAAGATGGAGAAGCTCCATACAGTCAGTAAAAACAAGACCTGGAGCTGACTGTGGCTCAGATCATGAGCTGCTTCTTGCAAAATTTCGGCTGAAATTGAAGAACGTAGGGAAAACCACTAAACCGTTCAGGTATGACCTAAATCATATCCCTGATGAATATACAGTGGAGGTGAGGAATAGATTTCAGGGATTAGACCTGATAGACAGAGTGCCTGAGGAACTATGGACGGAGGTCCGTAACATTGTTCAGGAGGCAGCAACGAAATCCATCCCAAAGAAAAAGAAATGCAAGAAAGCCAAGTGGCTGTCTGATGAGGCTTTACAAGTAGCTCACGAAAGAAGGGAAGCGAAAAGCAAGGGAGAAAGGGGAAGATATACCCAACTGAATGCAGAGTTCCAGAGAATAGCAAGGAGAGACAAGAAGGCCTTCTTCAATGAACAATGCAAAGAAATCGAGGAAAACAATAGAATGGGAAAGAGTAGAGATCTCTTCAAGAAAATTGGAGATCTCAAGGGAACGTTTTGTGCAAAGACGGGCATGATAAAGGACAAAGAAGGCAGGGACCTAACAGAAGCAGATGAGATTAAGAAGAGGTGGCAAGAATACACAGAAGAACTATACAGGAAAGATTTGAATGTCCCTGATAGCCATGATAGTGCGGTCACTGAACTTGAGCCGGACATCCTAGAGAGTGAAGTCAAGTGGGCCTTAGGAAGCATTAGTAACAACAAAGCTAGCGGAGATGACAGTATTCCAGCCGAGCTATTTAAAATCCTAAAAGATGATGCTGTTAAAGTGCTGCATTCAATATGCCAACAAATCTGGAACACTCAACAGTGGCCACAAGACTGGAAAAGGTCAGTTTACATTCCAATTCCAAAGAAGGGCAACGCCAAAGAGTGTTCAAACTACCGCACAATTGCGCTCATTTCACATGCCAGCAAGGTGATGCTCAAAATCCTACAAGCTAGGCTTCAGCAGTATGCGAACCGAGAACTACCGGAAGTACAAGCTGGGTTTCGAAGAGGCAGAGGAACTAGAGATCAAATCGCCAACATTCGGTGCATCATGGAGAAAACAAGAGAATTCCAGAAAAATGTCTATTTCTGCTTCATTGACTACGCTAAAGCCTTTGATTGTGTGGATCACAACAAACTGTGGCAAATTCTTAAAGTGATGGGAGTACCAGACCACCTTACCTGTCTCCTGAGAAACCTGTACGAGGGTCAAGAAGCAACAGTAAGAACCAGAGATGGAACAACCGATTGGTTCAAAATTGGGAAAGGAGTACGACAAGGCTGCATATTGTCACCCTGCTTATTTAACTTATATGCAGAGTACATCATGAGAAATGCCGGGTTGGATGAATCAGAGATCGGAATTAAGATTGCTGGGAGAATTATCAACAACCTCCGATATGCAGACGATACCACCCTAATGGCAGAAAGCGAAGAGGATCTCAAGAGCCTCTTGTTGAGGGTGAAAGAGGAGAGTGCAAAAGCTGGTTTGAAACTCAACATTAAAAAAACTAAGATCATGGCATCTGGCCCTATCACTTCCTGGCATATAGAAGGGGAAGAAATGGAAGCAGTGACAGATTTTACTTTCTTGGGCTCCAAGATCACCGCAGACGGTGACTGTAGCCCTGAAATTAAAAGACGCTTGCTCCTTGGGAGGAAAGCTATGGCCAACCTAGACAGCATAGTAAGAAGCAGAGACATCACCTTGCCGACAAAGGTCCGTCTAATCAAAGCTATGGTTTTCCCAGTAGTAATGTATGGCTGTGAAACCTGGACTATAAGGAAGGCTGAGCGCCGAAGAATTGATGCTTTCGAACTGTGGTGCTGGAGAAGACTCTTACGAGTCCCCTGGACTGCAAGGAGGTCAAATCAGTCCATCCTAAAGGAAATCAACCCTGACTGCTCATTGGAAGGACAGATAATGAAGCTGAAGCTCCAATATTTTGGCCACCTAATGCGAAGAGAAAACTCCCTGGAAAAGACCCTGATGCTGGGAAAGACTGAGGGCAAAAGGAGAAGGGGACGGCAGAGGATGAGATGGCTAGATAGCATCACGGATGCAATGAATATGAACTTGAGCACGCTCCGGGAGAGAGCGCAGGACAGGAAGGCCTGGCGTGCTATGGTCCATGGGGTCACGAAGAGTCGGACACGACTGAACGACTGAACAACAACATACATAACCCTATATATACAGATATAGGAAGGGCATATAATATTTTTTAAAACATAGCTGAAAGATTAAAGCAAAAGACATATCAACTGAAGCATCTGCTTTTCAGTGTGATACTCAGAAAGTTTCTGTGAAGGTACACATTTGAGGAACAATTTCCTCAGTCCTCATCACAAACAGCAGGCACTAGGACCCAGAATCACTCACTCCAATGACAGGAAAACTGGTTTATAGGAGGATGATACCTCTGTTTGTGTGTGTGACGTCTGTGTTCCGGCAGGTGTTGACTAGAAGCAAAGTGAAAGCAATTCATTTGGCTAAACTTAGCCCGGCACTTCGCCATACAGCAAACCAGATGGAATAGTTCACTCTTAATTTTCTAAAAGCTGTGTACAAAAGTGTAACTTTAAGGGGCAGGAAGATGTCAAGAAAATGTGTTTAATAACAGCCCTAAGGGAAATAATTTGGTTTGGAAGCCCATGCTGCCAGAGTGCTGCTTCAGATTCTGAGAACGAGGAACCTGTGAAGAGAAGAAGGAAGAGGGAAAAGAAGAAAGAAGAAATCAAAAGGGTCATTGTACCCAACTTATCCCTTGAAGGCAAGTGGAAAGAAAGCCCAAATAGACATTATGAGGGCAACAAAATCAAGACCACAAGATACACCCTCCTGTCTTTTATCCCTAAAAACACCTTTGAGCAATTTCATCGCTTTGCCAATTTTTATTTTGTGGCCATCGTAGCACTCAATTTTGTGCCGGTAATCAATGCCTTTGAGCCAGAGATATCTGTGATCCCAGTCTGTGCTATAATGGCCTTCACAGCCATCAAAGATGCTTGGGAGGACTTTCAGAGATTCAAGCTGGACAAAGAGATCAATAGCAGGGGCTGCCTGATATACAGCAGGTAAATAATGTTGGATGCAATTTGGGGATATTTCAGAGGTAGTTTTGTTAAGCCTTGAAATATTAGGTAAGAAAATCATCTTTGTCTTTTGCTTAAATAGTGCTTAAATGTGTCGATGCACACACGTGCATTGGCCAGGAACTGTTTGGCTATCTAGTGCATCATCCCGTTTTCTGCAGTGGCCAACCAGATGCCCACGGGGAGCCCACAAGCAGGGCATGAAGCCTATAGTCCTCTCCCATGATTGCCCCCCCCCCTGCAACTGATATTCAGAGGCATGGTGCCTCTGGCACTGAAGATAATATATAGCCATCATGACTCGTAGCCATTGAGAACTGTCCGCATTGGTGGCCATCATCACATCTTGTGGTAGTGAATTCCATAGTTTTAAGTATACGGTATGTGAAGTATTTCTTTTGTCTGACCTGAATCTTCACCATTCAGCTTCATTGGATAACCCCAGATACTAGTATTATGAGAGAGACCTATTCACTTTCTCCACACCACGTATAATGTTATACACCTCTATAATACCCCCCGCACCCTTATTTTTTTTTTTCTAAACTAAAAAGCCCTAAACATTGTAACCTTTCCTCATAGGAGAGTTGCTCCAGCCCCTTGCTCATTTTGCTTGCCCTATTCTGCACCTTTTCCAGCTCTACAATATCCTTTTGGAGGTGTGGTGACCAGAAATGCAGAAATGCAGAAATGCTCTCCAAGTGTGGTCACACACCATAGATCTGTATACGGGCATTGTGATAATGGCGGTTTTATTTTCAGTCCCTTTTCTAATGTTCTTTAACATGGAATTCACTTTTTTCACAGTGGTCGCACACTGGGTTGACATTTTCACTGAGCTATCTACCACAACATCTACCAAATACCCTATCCATGTATACAATTTATGAACAGTTCATGTGCCTGGTCACTTTGTCAAATTCAAATAATCCATCTTTTATTTTTGGTAAAATGGGGAAAGCACTGTTGTCATAATGTACTGGACCTTAAATCTCAAGCTTTTGAAAACAAATCTCTTTAATCATATGGGCCATTTTGAAGTAACTTGTTTTTGTTTTCTTGAAATTATTATAAACAACATCATTGTCATTTTTTTAGTTGAGTTCCTGATTTCTTGATCTAAAGGTGAATTATTCATTCAGATTGTTGTACTACTCCAAAGAAAGCCTGACTGGAAACACTGGTGCAGTTCAGACATCACAGCCAAGCCATGATTCATAGACTCATAGAATAGCAGGGTTGGGGCCTAGAAGACCATCGAGTCCAACCCCCTGCTCAATGCAGGAATCCAAGTCAGAGCATCCCTGACAGATGGCTGTCCAGCCTCGTCTTGAATGCCTCCAGTGTGGGACAGCCCACCACCTCCCTAGGTGGTTCCATTGTCATATTGCTCTAACAGTCAGGACGTTTTGCCTGATGTTCAGCTGGAATCTGGCTTCCTGTAACTTGAGCCCATTATTCCATGTCCTGCATTCTGGGATGATCGAGAAGAGATCCTGGCCTTCCTCTCTGTGACAACCTTTCAAGTACTTGAAGAGCACTATCATATCTCCCCTCAGTCTTCTGTTCTCAAGGCTAAACATGCCCAATTCTTTCAGTCTCTCTTCATAGGGCTTTGTTTCCAATCCCCTGATCATCTTTGTTGCCCTCCTCTGAACCCTCTCCAGTTTGTCTGCATCCTTCTTAAAGTGTGGTGCCCAGAACTGGACACAGTACTCCAGATGAGGCCTAACCAGTGCTGAGTAGAGGGGAACTAGTATTTCCCAGGATTTGGAAGCTCTGCTTCTATTAATGCAGCCCAAAAGAGCATTGGCCTTTTTTGCAGCCACATCACATTGTTGGCTCATATTCAGCTTGTGATTGACAACAATTCCAAGATCCTTCTCACTTGTAGTGTTGTTGAGCCACATATCCCCCATCTTGTAACTGTGCATTTGGTTTCTTTTTCCTAGGTGCAGAACTTGGCATTTATCCCTATTAAATGTCATTCTGTTGTTTTCTGCCCAGCATTCCAGTCTATCCAGATCACTTTGAATTCTATTTCTGTCTTCCAAAGTATTAGCTATCCTGCCCAATTTGGTGTGATCCACAAATTTGATCAGCATTCCATGCACCTCCTCATCCAAGTCATTAATAAAAATGTTGAAGGGCACTGGGCCCAGAACTGAGCCCTGCAGTACCCCGCTCGTTACCTCTCCCCAGTTTGAGAAGATTCCATTGATAAGCACTCTTTGAGTCCAATTCTGTAGCCAACTGTGGATCCACCAGATCGTTGTTTCATCTAGCCCACTTGGAGCTAGTTTGCTCTTCAGGATATCATGGGGCACTTTGTCGAAAGCTTTGCTGAAGTTGAGGTATATTATGTCCACAGCATTCCCACAGTCCACAAGGGAGATTACTTGATCAAAAAATGAGATCAGATTCGTCTGGCAGGATTTGTTCTTGACAAATCCATGTTGGCTTCAAGTAATCACTGCATTGTTTTCAAGGTGCTTACAGATGGATTGCTTGATAATCTGCTCCAGAATTTTCCCAGGGATTGATGTCAGACTGACTGGTCTGTAGTTCCCAGGTTCCTCCTTTTTACCCTTTTTGAAGATAGGGACAACATTAGCCCTCCTCCAGTCATCTGGCACTTCACCCATCCTACATGATTGCTCAAAGAGAATAGACAGCGGTTCTGAGAGTTCTTCTGCCAGTTCCTTTATTACTCTAGGATGCAGTTCATCTGGCCCTGGAGATTTGAACTCACTCAAAGTAATTAGGTGTTCCTTGACCATATGCCTATCGATCTCAATCTGCATTCCTGCTCCTTCAGCCTGTACTTCACCTTTGCCAGGGGGGTCATAGACCCTCTTTCGGGAGAAGACTGAGCCAAAGTAGGAATTGAGCAGTTCTGACTTTTTTTTGTCATCCATTGCCAGCCTTATTTAATAGCTGAACCACCATTTCTTTCCTCTGTCTTTTACTATGCACATAGCTGAATAAAGCTTTTTAGTTGCTTTTAGCATCTCTCACTAACCTCAGCTCATTCTCAGCTTTAGCCTTCCTGACACCATCCCTGCAATTCTATGCGATCTGTCTGTACTCTTCCTTTGTAGCTTGTCCTTCCTTCCACTTCCTATGTGTGTACTTTTTTTGTTTTCAGGTCATCTCAAAGCTTTCTTCTGCTGTCTTCCACCTTTTTTTCTTGATTGAATTGTTTGTCATTGTGCCTTTAGAATTTCCTTTTTAAAAAACTTCCATCTTGGACTCCTTTTCTCGTTAGAATCATTTGCCATGGGACCCTACTTATCATTGTTCTGGGTTTATTAAAATCAGCTTTCCTAAAATCCAGGGTACGGGTTTGGCTACACTCAGCTTTTGCTTTCTTTAGAACCATGAACTCAAGTATAACATGGTCGCTTTCCCCCAGAGTTCCTGTAACTGCTACTTTACACACTAAGTCATCTCTGTTGGTTAGGATCAAGTCAAGGATAGCCAATCCTCTAGTTCCTTCCTCTACTTTCTGTAGGAGGAAGTTATCCGCCACACAAGTCAGAAATTTCCTGAAGGATCCATGTTTTGCAGAATTTGTCTCCCAACAAATATCAGGGAAATTGAAGTCCCCCATTACTACTACATTATGCTTCCTTGAAACATTGGCTATTTGCTTTTCAAAAGTTTCATCCTCATCTTCTTGATTGGGTGGCCGGTAGTAGACTCTGACCACCGTGTTCCTTTTATTCTTTGTTCCATTTATTTTAACCCAGATGCTCTTGATGGGGCTACCAAGCTCATGAGGATCATGCCTCAGGCTCAACTGCATCCTTTTCCCCCTCCCTCTTTCCCACATATGTTCTGATTCCTTCCCTCACTTCCTGGTGCACAATAACCATAGTCTGGACTTCCCCAGCCTGGTGCCCTCCAGACATTTTGGACTACAACTCTCAGGATTCCTGACCATTGACTATACTGGCTGGGACTGATGGGATTTGAAGTCCCAAACTTCTGGAAGGCACCAAGTTGGGAAAGGCTGCCACAGTTTGCCATTACATCCAAACTGGGCAAAAGATGGTCAGCACAAACACTAGTTTGCCTCCATACCAGAACTGAAAAAGTTTGGGTTGGACTAGGTTTCCAGTTCTGGTTTGGAGACAAACAGTAGTTTGCTGCAAGAATTTGTCCAATTTGATCATAATAACAAACAGTGGTTATCATGAATCAAAAGTATGGGAGGGAAGTAGGGAGAGAAATATTTATTCATTTATTTATTTATTTTATGTATGTATTACATTTATATCCCACCTTTCTTCCATCATGGAACTCAAGGTGGCTGCATGTGGTTCTCAGGTAGTCTCCCCTCCAAGCACTGACCAGACCCAAACCTGCTTCACTTCAGAAAGGTGGCTGCCTCATGTGCCTTCAGACTATGCCCTGGGACCACGCACAGTGAGTGAGTCTTGAGGTATGGCCCCAGGAGCTATGTTATGTGACTCAGGGCTCTGTCTCTGTCATGCCAATGATCCATATTATCAAAACTACATCAGAACTCCATAAGAAATATGAATACAGAATTTCTGTGCCATCTCTTTCAGAAAGATTGCTCTCTCTTATGCTTGAATTACCAAAAGATTAAGGAATGTTGCACCTGAAAGTTGTCCCACATTTACTTATTTACTTATTACAGAATTTATAAACCACTCCAAACTGAGAGATACTGGAGCAGCATACAATTATAAAATAAAATACAAAAGTTACAGTAAAAACAAATAGATCAATAAAACAGTGACTGAAATCTATTCATCAGTCAGGAAATGCTTGTGTGAAAAGTCTTCAGCAAATGTGGAAAACAAAGTAGCGTAGGTGCTTAATTTCATTTGGAAGTAGCCTAATTTCATTTGGAAGGGCATTTCACAGGGTGGAGGCCAACACATTAAAGGCCCTGCCCCTGGTGACCTTCAGGTGGATCTCTGACCCATACAGGACCACTGGGAGGTCCTCTTCAGGCCTCAGTGATCAGGCAGGATGATAAGGGAGAAGGCATGTCCTCAGGTATCCTGTTCCCAAGTTGTTCAGAGCCTTATAGACTAGTAAAGGTAAAAGGTAAAGGTGTCCCCAACCAGTCGTATCTGACTCTAGGGTGCGGTGCTCGTCCCCGTTTCTAAGCCGAAGAGCCAGCGCTGTCCGAAGATGCTTCCGTGGTCATGTGGCCGGCATGACTGAACACCGAGGTGCACGGAACGCTGTTACCTTTCCCACCGAGGCAGTACCTATTTATCTACTTGCAATTTCTTGCTTTCGAACTGCTAGGTTGGCAGAAGCTGGGACTGAAGACGGGAGCTCACTCCGTCACGCAGCACTCGGGTCTCGAACTGCTGACCTGCCGACCTTCCAGTCTGCAGTTCAGCGTCTTAACCACTAAGCCACCGCAGTCCCTATAGACTAGTACAAGAACCTTAAACCTGGCTCAGTGTCATATGGGAAGTCACTGCAGAGCCTTCAGCAGATGTGTTACCTGCTGATATGGAAAGGCACCTGACAAGAGCCAGATAGCCACTTCTGCACTAGCTGCAGTTTCCAGATCAGCCCCACATGGACTGCATTGTAGTAATCCAGCCTTCAGGTGACATGTCTATAGAAGTACTACTTAAATGTAGATTGACTCACCTGCATAAAACATTGAGAGCTATTTGCCATCCAAGAATTTTCTACCTGTGCACCCAGTCTCAGATTGTGGCGCAGTGTAGTCAAGATTAAGTAGGTTGATCTATCCTTTACCTAATGGGCCAAACTGGTTAAGGATAGGAGCCAATACATCCTATCCTAACGTAAAAAGAAGATAAAACAGTTTCACTGTGCATTAGGAATATAGACACCATTTCTATGGTAATACAGGAAAATTCAGAGGCGTTTATTTGACCTGATGTGCAAGTGCTGGTGACTGTAGAACAGCCTGTTCACCTCTAGGAAAATACAGTGTGCAGAAATATTTATTTGAGGTGTCTGGCTTGATTGCCTTACTGTTAGCTCATGAAAGATCTGTGCTTCCCTGCCTTGTGAGAGAAGAGACAGCCTACAGCTTCCTTCAGTGGTAAGGAGCTTTCATAATTCCTAGTACTAAGGCCAGTGTCATGGCCCTGGCCTTGAACTCAGAATCAGAAGAGGCTGAACCAGCAGAGTCTAGAGCTGCCATACCTCTAACTGAGGAACTTATCATGGATACTCCAGTTTCATTTAATATGATTGATATGCATGTCCCTACCAGCAGAAGTTGGCTGGGAGTGAAACAGATGAACAATGAATTGGGTTTTGCCATTTGTCCTTTTCTCTTGGGTTTTTGTTTTTTTTCTTCAAACATGCTTGGTTGCACGGTTGCATAGCCATGTTTTTCTTAACTGATGTCTGAGAAATTGAGAGGTGAACAGTGGAGTGCTCAGAGTGCAATATTTAAAGGGCCTCATAATCATACAAGGGAAACCAGGATTTATCATAAAATCTCTCAGCCTCAGCAGTTTTAATAACTAATTATGCAATTGGGCCTCCTGTGTAACTTTTTTCCACGCCTTGTCTTCCACCTCCCTTTCATTCCTAATTTCTTTACATGTATTCTAGACAACAACCTTCTAAAGGCTTAATAGTATTTCAGGCATAATATTTGGGCCGATCCACATTGCGCCCTCCATCGCAATGAATTCGGTGTCCCGTTGGGTTAAATGCTCTCACATTAAAACATGATTATTCACACTCACCCATTTTCCCCGTTGCAGTGCTTCATCGAATGCACGAGCTTGGTTCACACTCGAGCGCTGTGCTGTTTTCCTGCGCGCGCTTGTCTGATCTCGGATGCTAAGCAGGGTCGGCCCCGGTCAGTAGTTGGATGGGCTCCACCTGGGAATCAGGCTTCCTGCACTGAGCAGGGGGTTGTTCTATCTCTTCAAATGAGACTAAGTTTTACCCCCTCCTATCCCCCGCTCTGGATTTTTTAAAAAATTAAGGCATTATCCTCGCAGAATCGGGGTGAAGATCATGTCTGAATTAGAAAAAAAAGCATTGCGGAGAAGCCCCGATTCTGTGAGAATAACGCCTTAATTTAAAAAAAACAAACATCCGGAGCGGGGGATATGAGGCGGTAAAACTTAATCTCATTTGAAGGGATAGAATAACCCCCTGCTCAGTGCAGGAAGCCTGATTCCCAGGCCATAGCCCATCCAACTACTGACCAGGGCTGACCCCACTTAGCTTCCGAGATCAGACAAGCGCATGCACATCCAGCCCTTTGCTTGTTGCTGAGGAAATGGGGGCTGCTGAGGAAGCTATACGATCAGTGGCCGGAAGAAGACATGGGGCTGTCGAGAGCTGTGATTGGACAGGAGGGAAATACAAACACCGCCGTATATGGACAGCTGGGGGAGGGGACTACGACCGGATAAGGTAGCGAAGGCGGAAAATCAGAGCACATTAAGGGGAAATACTGGGATATTAGGGTATTGAAAGCAGGAGCATGGAAGTGGGAAATTCCGGTTCCAATTCGAGGCGGGTACTGTATAGTGTGAAAGGCGGGCGGTGAAACCTCATTGGAAGTGAAAAAAGGTGGTAAGTGTAGATCCAGCCTTTATCATGACACTTTTATACTTTCATGTTATGGGTCTCACTTTTACAGCTTTGGCCCTTCCTTGTAAGGGGAAGATAAAAATCTGAACCTTTTACCTTGCTGAAACTACATTTACTCGTTTTATGACATAAACGGCTTTGCCTTTTATTTGTTCTTTGTTGAAGCTATTTGGGTTTATGAAGTCGATTTGTTTATATAGCAAGGAAGGCTAAGACCTTTTATCAGTGCGTGGCAAAAGGACACTGGTGCCTGTCCTTGAGAAAGAAGCAGAGTTTAATCGGGTTTGATCCTAGCTGATGTTTGGTGGCTTTGATTCAGCAACTATGATAGGAGGAAATCAGGCATCTCCACTCCAAACCTTTTGGACCCATGGGCGTATCTGACATTTTGAAAAAGTACCCTGAGCACAACCACAAGGGGGGTGGGGGGCCAATCACAAAAATGTTTGGAGTGGCCTCCTTATTTCTCTCTCTCTCTCTCTCTGTCTCTCTCTCTCTCTGATGCAAGGGTCCCTGGTGAGAGGTAAGCTTCCCACCCCCGCCAGCTATTTTTTTAGCAGGGAGGAGCTTTTTTCTTCCTATTTAGGTAAATGGAGAATCGTGCCATTGTCTTGTACAGGAAGAGAAAAGGCTCCCCTCCAGAAAATCAGCTGGGGGGGGGGGCAAAGCCTACCCCACACACACACACCAAGAACCCTTGGATCAAAGAGTATCAAAGGTTAGAGTTTGTTCCTTAGCCTTCCTTGTTATATAAACAAATTGACTAAGGACCATGTTGTCCCAAAGGGACATTGTAAGGGGTGCACTTACACACACACACACACTCCACCCATTTTTCAGCAAGGAGGATGTTCTTTCCCCCCACACACTCGCGTGCGCACACACACAAGTGAATCAAGTAATCTGTGTAGGGCAGTCCTCTTTCTGTCTATGTAGGAAAGTCCTCTTTCTGTCTCTCGACTGGCAAGGCTTTGCAAAATGTCACCTCTGATTGAGACCTTGTTCCCAACTGAACTGGGCAATATATTGTGTCTCTAGGATTACTGCTTAAGCAATAGCTGTTTATGTAATATGGTTCTCCTGGTTGCCTTGAAAAACTGTCAAGGCATGGTACATGTTCCACTTCTCAGCATAACAGAATGTAAATTGCAAATTGAATGGTATCTATAAATAATGAAACAGTTTCATGAATGTACCTTATGGGGCATATTTGTGAAACATAGAAAGGCTATGTGTTGTATAGATTTGCAGCTGTAGCTGGAGGATATGTTAGCCTATACTGTCTGGACTTGCTTTTTAAATATTTCAGTACTTTAGGATTTTTGTGAAGGATCAAATATAGAAACAAGTGCTTTTTGTGTAGCACACAGAATTCAATGAAGAATGAAACTTCAGAGAGCAGCAGTGGGGTGGGTGGCACAACACGAGATGCAGTGCCAAAGGAATGAGTGGGCTGGGCTGGGCAGGAGACTGGTCAGTGGGTGGGTGGGTGGAGAAGTGGGCAAGCACGCAGAGAGAGGGAGGGAAATGTGGTGGTGGTAATGGCAGGCAATGGTCTATGTGTGTTCTCCCACTTCAGGTAGCAGGAAAGTTTGTGCCAGCACTGATGTTCATAACTTAAAGGAAAAGGAAGAAGAGGGGGGAAAAAGAGCCCAGCAAACACTGTTAAGCAAAATGAGGACCAACACTTATCCTGCATAAATTTTATTACTCGTTCCCCCCTTTTTAATGCTTCTAATTTTGGGACTGCCCATAAAGGATATCATGCATCAAAGGAAGAGTGGGGGCGAAATTGTGACAAAA
The DNA here is from genome assembly GCF_057233095.1 of Heloderma suspectum. Classification (NCBI taxonomy): domain Eukaryota; kingdom Metazoa; phylum Chordata; class Lepidosauria; order Squamata; family Helodermatidae; genus Heloderma; species Heloderma suspectum. The sequence continues at coordinate 235,398,344 of NC_139459.1, read as the reverse complement.
AAGGAATTTGGTTTTGGTTAAAATGGGGTAACGTATGGCAAAAGGGGAGTGGAGTTTTAGAAAGTCTTCAAAAGTGTGACATAGTTTATGGACAATAGCAGCTTGTTTCTTAAGAGGTACTCCTCTTCCATCACATTTCTACCAGAGTGACCAAAATGGAAATTTCTCACACCTTGCCTGCTTTACATGGTCACATGTTTGCATATCCTTGAGCCCCAAGTGGGTATGGTGCTCTCTTCCAGCACAATAGTATTACGGGTTCAGAGTTACAGAATTAAATAGTTGGAGTCATCTTACATCAAGGCATCCTAACCTAAAGTATTCCAAACAGATGCCCAACCAGCCTTTTCCAAAACGTCTAACAAAGGACATTGCACAGTCACCCTGTCAATTTAATTCATAGCTGCCCTTATTAACAGGAAGTTTCTTCTAAGGTTTACCCTAAAACATTGACTTGTCAGCAGGATGCAGATACAATAGCATAGTGAACTGTTTTGGTTTGTTTTCCCAAGCTTGTAGTTAATTCCTACACCAGTGCCTCACAAAGTGTGAGGAAAGTCTGCATTGGGTGCTGTGAACTACTTCTGAGAGAAGTGCCCTGATCTCTTGCTCATCCTCAGCTGGTCTGAGCAGCTTTCCCAGCAGGGCCTACACTGAGCAAGGGCTAACCAGGCCTCAGCCCTAAAGGGAATAGATATTTCTCATAACGATAGTAACAGACATGCTGTGACATTTAAATCACTCCAGGCCATGAACTAATATAGCTGTTTCATTTATAAGCGAGACAGACTCTTACTTTTTCCTGGCAACACTTCAGGAGGAAATAACGTGCCATTCCCCAGACAGGTGCCTCTTTAATCATTGACTGTACCACACCCTCTCCTTCAGTGCTTTGTGCAAAGTGAATCAAAGAAAATCCTCCCCACCAGAGTGAATTTTCTGTAGACAAAGAATGTCTGGATGTGCTTGTATATAAAAGATTTCTATTCCCCCTCATTTCACTTCATGGTTAAAATGGTTCTGAAAGCATTACATGCATTTTGTACTTTTGACACCGCTCTGTGTATAGCAAGAAGAAAGAATATCAGGGCAGCAACACAGAGCAGTAGTTGCACATTAGCACTGGCAGACTGGTAGGGCCAGGCCCAACATTCTGGAGCCAAAGCTTAAATGCCCTGCAGTTCCCACCCACTATGTTTCTCGCTTACCTGGGAGAAAGTGACAGTGAGCTGACGAGGCCGCACTAGGAGATATCCCTCCACCACATGTCTCAGCAAAAGCAAGCCGACAAGAAATACCCAGAAGTTCAGCCTCCTGTGTGAGCACTCTGTTATCCACCACTTTGAGTAACAAGGTAGGCTGGTCCATCCAGTGGATCTGATCGGGGCCTGGGAGAAATGGAGCGAACTGGAGACAGGTTCTCCCTCTCAGGTTCCTCTGGGGTGGCCAGGTGTCCTACTTTACAGAGGGCATTCCTCTATTCTGGAGAGCTGGCAGAGGACAGTCCTCTATTTGAAAATATCCTCTATTTGAAGAGGTGCCCAGTCCAAATCTGGTTCAAAGTCAAAAAACCATAAGAAGGGAGAGCAGGGGCCTTGAAGTTGCCCATCTACAGTTAACACCCAGACAGCAGACTGAACAGGCACAAAGGTTACCTGGTCAGTCTTCTCCACTATGGTGAGCTATATTGTATTTCTATTTAAATTATCATTATTATTTCTAAATAAGCACCTATATGTATAATTTTACATATGCAAATGTTATGCAAATTGGTGTTCGCTTTTGTCCTCTGTTTTGGTGATGCATCAGTGACAAGCCTAGGTTCTGCAGCAACTAGATGAAAAGCACAAAGCATATGGGCTCCACCCACACCAGAATTGTGGGGCAGAATTTCTGCACTATTTAACAGAATTCCAATGGCTTCCTGTAGGGACTGTAGGTCTCCCCATCATTGGGCTGGCAATTTTGGACCTGCACAGAGCTACGAAAAATACCAGAATGGCCTTGGGCTAGCACTCTGAAATATCTATGCGCTGGTATGTACAAAGACTGCCTTCCTTTCCATCCTGCTGAAAGTCTCCCCAGCGTGTCTGGGGAAGGAGGATACAGTCCACTACCTCCTGGACACTGCTATGTGCTAATAAAATACTCACCCTCTGCCAGCGCCTAGTGCAATCATCTATTAGAGAGCACCTTATAGGCTAGAGGTGAGCAACACATGGCCCACAGGCCACATGTGGTCCCTGCCGTGCCCCCAAATTTTAATTCCCCCCCAAAAAAAGCATCCATAGTGATATGGAGCACTACAAGGTTTACATTTAAGTTGTTTGCAAGTGAAATTTGGCCCTTTTGGCATTCCATAGCTGCTACGGAGTGCCAAGAGGCTTAAATTTATCTTGCAAATAACCTAAATTTGATGCTTGTGCTGCTCTTTAATGCCCTGGAGTGGTGTTGTTAGATAAAAAGTCCTTGCTTTCGGTTTAGAAGAAAAGAATGCCAGGCAGGCAGCAGTGGATCCAACACTATTTTATTGAACGTTTTGCAAAACGGGTGCAGAGCAGTCTGGACCCCGAGACACGTGTGCAAAAGCCCTTTATATCATATCGCTTCTATTGTTCTTACCAGTAACCAATGAAACAGTTAGTACATCGGCTCACTAAGTTAATATCCAATAAACAGTCACTATCAGCTTACCAAGCCGTTAGTCATGAGCGCGTCAGTATGATTCCCTTTTTGCTCCGCCTATATTTTCCCGCCACTCGGGCTCTTACGTAACTTAAGACGCCAATGGTTATGAAGTCTCCTTTTTTCTAACAATTCCCTCCTTTAAGTCTTTATTCACGTCTTAAAGCATTTAAAACGGAGTTTCTTTATCAGCACAATAAAGCAAGAGCATCTGTTTTGACAGAGCGGTTTCAATTAACCGCTGGGATAAGCCTCTAGCACAGGGGATAATGCAACAACCAAATAACACTAAAACTCCTATCATCACTACAAGCGAAATAAGGATTGAGGCTGCTAGGTGTTTCCATTTTCCAAACCATCTCTCCAACCAGTCAGTCACGGGGTTGTTAATCCCTGAATTCTCGGCTAATTCTTCAGACAAGGCGGTGAGACCCTGCAAAGCCCTTGTTACCGTCCATCTGGGGCAGTGTTGTTAGGGATGAAGGTGCAACACCGTCCACCTAGCATGACACAAACCCCTCCTTTTTCTGCTAACATCATATCAAGAACACGCCGATTTTCCCAAGCCATTTGGCTGGTGGCATCTAGCTGCTCAGCCAATCCTTTTACAGCATCTCGAGTATAGTTTATAAACCTCTGTTGATTATAATAAACGTAATTGATCCAATCTACATTTTTGTTAATCGTCACCCACCAAAACAGGGTAGATTCAAATCCTGCAGAAATTTGATTTCTTCCTTTGAACTCATCTGGCACTCCCCTTGGTACTCCTATGGAGTCAATATATATTTGATCATCAAAAGGGATTACTGATCGTTTCTGCCGGGGTTGGCCAGTCTTCTCTGCTGGATGGTATGCAATTGAAAAGGGGACTGCCAACTGAACTAACCCACAAGCTCCGGACCAATTGGAGGGCAATACCTCATACAACTCTAGGCCACCACAATACCACCAGAGATCAGCTCGTGGGATTGAAAGGGAATTATTCCTAAAGCGGGTGGAATTAACACATCTTACTTTACTCGTCAGGTTCCCTATACGCCCCTCTGTGTCTGCAAGGTTTCGGTGTATGCATCCGGTATGGTTTCTTCTTTGCAGGAAGACTGTGGAAGGTCTGACACGATCCTTTGATTTGAGTGGGGGGTATAATTTATTGAGGGTTTGGCATTCCTCCTCTCCCCATGCATCAGGGTGTTGGAACAAACGGATCACGCAGGTGAGGAGGGAAGGAGTGTCCCATCCCAGTGGAAAGGGCAGCACCTTTGCTACAGATCTCCCTGTGGCACAAACAAAACAGTCAGACTTATTTAAAGACTTGGCTGTATACTTTATCCACTCTAACCACACATTATCAGTTTCCTCTGTTATTGGGATCCCTAACCTGGTTCTCCAGGGACGCCTCTCTTTCTCAGGGATCTGTACCAGAAGTGGTCTGAGGGGTGTTGGTGTGACATTTCGGGGTTTTATCTTAAAGCTGTCAAGCCCAAGTCCTTGAGGTATCACCATCCACGTTAATATTTCTTTAACTAACATTACCAACACCACCCACAATACTTGCTTCATATTACAAGTTTTTTGTAATTCGAACCTGAGCTTTTCCCAGATGTTGTGACTTGTATATTACAGGCGATTGTGGCTCCTGGATGGCTTCTTCGCCTGTGTCCTTGGCAGCTTCCAGAGGGGTGCCAGGGAGCAAAGGACCGTTGCCTGTGTCCTCCTGTTCTTTCCAAGTGACAGAAGGAAGCGAGGATCGCTTAAATGGCTTTATCCGGCTGCAATGTGTCCATTTACTAGAACCCACAAGCTTTACACACGAGTGGCTGGTTGGTCCCACCAAATAAGGCCCCTCCCACCCTTCCTTTAAAGCTTCTTTATTCCACTTTTTCAGCAACACCTCGTCTCCCGTCTGGAAGAGATGGATAGGTGCATCTAACGGCAATCTCTGAAACGGAACGGAATAAGCTCGTAGCTGTGAAAGAACAGACTGTAGAGAAGTCAACTGATCCCTTAGCATCTGATCACCCACCTCCCACTTGACTTCCTCCCTCCTTCCGCAGTGTACCCAAGGCGGGAACCCAAACATCAGTTCAAAGGGGGACAATTTTATGTCCTTTCTTGGCATCCTTCGAAGCTTCGTTAAAGCTATTGGCAGAGCCTCAACCCAAGTGAGCTTCACCCCTCGTTGGAGTTTGGTTAAAGTCTCCTTGAGGCTCCGATTGATTCTTTCAACCTGTCCACTTGCCTGGGGCCTCCAGGGGCAATGTAAATGCCACTCTACTCCCAGAGCTTGTGCCATCCCCCGTGTAATAACTGAGGTGAAATGTGAGCCCTGATCGGACTCTATAACTTCGGGCAGGGAGAACTGGGGCACCACCTCCTGTAACAATTTAGCAACAACAGTTTTAGCTTGGCAGTTCCTACATGGAAACGCCTCTACCCACCCTGTCATTTGACATACTATTACAAGCAAATACCTGTAACCCCTACATGGTGGCATCTCAGCAAAATCAATCTGCGCCCTCTGGAAAGGATAGTAGGCCCATGGTCGCCCTCCTTTTGGAGGAGGGGGTGCCCTGGGAGGGTTGGTTTTCTGGCAGACTTCACAGGTTGTGGCTAGTCGGTGGGTGCATACAGTTAAGCCAGGGGAGACAAACAGCCTCTTGCAATAGTCGATCATGGCTGATGCTCCAGGGTGTCCAAGAGAATGGTGAACTTGCTCTAGAACAACCTCTGCAGGGTCTGTGGAAGAAGCAGTCTTCCATCTGTCATCTGGATCCATCCGTCATCGCAGGGACTTATTCCGTGTTCTTGTGCCATCCGTAACTCAGCAGGGGAGTATGTGGGGCGCTCTTTTCTTTTGGGTAGAATGAGGAATGTTCCTTGGATTCCCTCTCTGGCTGCTCTTTTTGCAGCCTCATCTGCCTTCTGGTTTCCCTGTCTCCATTTTTCCTCTTTTTCTTTCCCATGGGCTCGGACGTGGACAACAGCTACTTGTGAGGGTAGCTGGAGGGCATCCAGAAGATCCACTATTAGGCCGCCATTAGCCACTGGAGATCCGTTTGCTGTAAGGAATCCCCTCTCTTTCCACAGTTGCCCATGAGCATGCACAACGGCGAAGGCATTTTTGCTATCGGTATAAATATTTACTCGCTTTCCCTTGCTGGCTTGCAGGGCTCTTGTCAGGGCTACCAGTTCAGCGGATTGGGCGGAGAAATGAGGAGGCAGCCTTTCCTCACGCACACTCTCCTCTAGAGTAACGACAGCCGCGCCTGTGTAGCGCCTTCCATCCAGCATATAGCTAGATCCATCTACAAACAGATCTCTGGCTCCCTCTATTGGTTCATCCTCAAGGTCTGGTCGGCCTTTGGTGTCTAGGTCTAATACTTCAAGGCAGTCATGATCTGGGAGTCCTGATCCGTTTGTGCCCAGTAATGTTGGCAGTAGTGTGGCGATATTAAAGCTGGAGCAAGCCTTAAAAGTGAGGTTTTCGTTTGTTAGTAAACCTATTTCATATTGGGAATGCCGGGCTGGGTTGAGAAATTTGCTTCCTCCTCCTGATCCCAAAATTTGTGGCACTCCATGCGGCACCCAAACTTCAATGGGTCCTCCCATTGTCATTTTCTCCGCTTCAGCACAAACCAGAGCTGTTGCCGCTACTGCCCTCAGGCAACTTGGCCATCCTCGTGCTACGACATCTAGGACCTTGGAGTAATATCCCACTGGTCTCCAAGAGGGCCGTTTTCGCTGGCAAAGCACTCCCGAAGCTATGCCCTTATTTTCATGCACATAAAGTCTAAATGGCCGGCTGGGATTTGGTATGGCTAGAGCAGGTGGTGACACAAGAGCAGCTTTAAGACTGAGAAAAGACTTATTCATTTCCTTAGTCCATTTCCATTTATCCAGTCTGTCTTTCTGCAGCGCCTCATACAGCGGCCGCGCTGTCTCCCCATAGTTTGCTATCCATAGTCGGCAGAATCCGGTCAACCCCAGGTAGGCCCTCAATTCGCGGGGGGACTTAGGGACAGGAGTGTCACGGATGACTTCAACTCTTTCTTGCCCTAGGCTCCGAGTCCCCTTAGTTATGTGGTAGCCTAGGAATTTTACAGTTGGTTGGGCCAACTGTACTTTTTCTTTTGACACTTTATACCCCCCCCCTGCTAGATAGTTGAGGAGGGAAATCGTCCCACTCAGGCACGCATTCTTGGCCTTGGCTGAAATCAGGAGGTCGTCACAGTACTGGAGGAGATGCACCTCTGAGTGCTGACCCAGGGTTCGAGATCCTTTTGGAGCTGCTGGCCAAAGACCACCGGTGAGAGATTCAGCCCCTGAGGGACGACTGTCCATGCTAATTGAACTTTTGACCCCCCCCCCGGGCTTTCCCATTCAAAGGTGAACAAAGGCCTTGAATCAGGGTGGAGGGGGATGCTGAAAAAGGCGTCTTTTAGGTCTATGACAGTGAACCAGGCGTGCTCTTCCGGAATTCCTACAAGGAGGGTGTGTGGGTTGGGGACCACAGGATGGGGGGCCTCGATCTGCTGATTAATGAGCCGGAGGTCTTGCACTAAGCGAAAGCCCTTGCCCCCCCTCCCCTTTTTGGCACAGCGATGATGGGCGTGTTATAGGGGGACATTATCTCAATGAGCCGGCCTTCTTCTCGGAGCTTTGTTATTACTGGTTGTAGGCCCTCCTTTCCTTGGCGGGAAAGGGGATACTGTTTCACATGAACAGGCCTTGCTCCCTCCTTGAGGGGAATTTTGTATGGTGCTGCCGACTTGGCACGAGAGGCCCCTCCAATCCCGGCCCAAGCTAGAGGGTTGACTCTGTTTTCTATTAAGCTCCAGTCCTCGGTGGCCTCTGGGGTGGATTCTTCTGCAACCTTCAAAAGGGCCATTTGGTAGTTACTACTCTGCTGTTTAGGGAGCCGTATCTCCATCCTTCCGTCAGGAGTAAAAGCAATCTCAATTTGGAGTTTAGTCAATAAGTCCCTCCCTAGCAATGCCACCGGACAGGAGGGGGTACAGACAAATGCATGTTCTAGGTGTGTTTTCCCAACCTTGGTGAACAGGGGACGAGAGAGGGGCACTTGGGTTGCCCTTCCCTCGACCTCCATTATGGTGGTGAACCCCCCACCTCCCGTTGGGGGCTCACTGAGGGGGAGGACGGACAGGGCGGCCCCTGTGTCCACAAGGGCTTTGTAGGAGCGGCCCCCAACCTTTATTTTGACCATGGGGTCCCGTCTTGCCTCAGAGACGGCTAAGAGGGGGCCGGGCCCCGGTCTGTCCTAATCTCTTTCCTGTTCATACAGAACTCTCTGCGCTTCTCCCGTATTTTCCCCTCTCTCTTTCTGCTTCAAAGCCTCACAGTCACGCTTCCAGTGCCCCATTTTCTTACAAAAGGCACATTGATCTTTCCCCAGGGGAGATCCTTTCCTTCCCCCTTTTCTCCCCTTCCTAGCTCCCTCCTTGTCAGGTTTAAGAACCGCAGCAAGGAGTTTGGCCTGCCTCTTGTCTTTTTCTTTTCCTTCTTCTTCTTCTCGCCTCTCATAAACCTTTTGAGCTACTTCAACTAAAACTCCTAGGTCAGCTGCCAACCCTCCTTCAACTTTTTGCAACTTCTTTCTGATGTCCTGGCAGCTATTTCCCACGAACTGAGTCATGAGGATCCTTAAATTATTTGGATCATTCAAGTCAATGTCAGTATATTTAGCGAAGGCTTCCCTCAGCCTTTGGAGGAACACAGCAGGAGGTTCATTTTTGTCTTGCTTTAGAGTCAGGACTTTTTGCAAATTGGGGGCCCTTCTCACGGCTTGCTTCATGCCTGCTAAAATGAGTCGAAAATAGTCAGCATGTAAGCGTCTATGTGCCGCTGTGGCCACCCCCCAATTGGGTCGCCCTGTGGGCAGAACCTCCGCCGTCTTCTCCTCAGTTGCCTGGGGATTTTCCTCCCTATACTTGGCTCGTGCCCCTGCAAGGATGGTTGGCTTTTGGCTGAGAAAACAGGTGTTCAATAGCATTTGTGTATCGTCCCATGTGGGGTTGTGAGTAAGCCTCACATTCTCCATCAGAGACAGGAGTGGCCCGGGATCCTCTTCAAAGGAGGGGTTAAATTGTTTCCAATTATACAAATCAGATGTTGTGAATGGGACATAAACAAACATCGTCCCTTGAGGATGTTGGGCGGTAGGGTCGGGGACTTCTCTGATGGGGAAGGTGAACTTCACCGGTGGTTGGGGGTCCTTTCGCAGGTTGTAGTTAGGTCCCCCTTTTGCCTCTCTCTGTAGGACCTCCAATCTTTCCTCTAGGGAATATAGACGATCTTGGAGAGTGTCCTGGCGTTCAACTAGAGGGGTGGGGTCCTCTGGTACTATTTCATGAGAGGGGTCCTTCTCGGGGGCATCTAACCGCTGGGTGGGCCCCTCAGGAGAGGGTGGTGGTTGCAACGAGCGCCCTGCGACGGCTGTCCCGTAGGGAGGAGGAAGCAGTAGGTCCTCCGGTGCCGTGGCCACAACCCTGGGTGGTCCTTCTTTTGGTGGTTTCCTTTTGACCACCATGGGAAGGGCAAGGGACATGCATTTAACAACCCACGGAGCAGGCCTGCCGCCAAGGGGCACATAAGTTGCCCACGAATCAATATAAGGGAACTGGTCCCAACTTCCCCTCTGTGCTACTATTGTTCGCACATCAGATACCAAGGTTGGGTCAAAAGACCCCTCGGGTGGCCATTTGGGTTCTAATATTGGCCATTCCCAGGTGCAAAAAAAGACAAGACGATCCTTTGTCATCTTAGTTCCATAATCCTGCTTAAAATGTGACCAATTGCGCAAACAACACTCCAAGGGCGTATGGGACTTCTTCGCAGACTTAGATTGGGACCCGCCCATGACGGTGGGAATTTCAGTCAGCAATTCTTGCGCTTCGCCCTCCTCTGACCTAGCCCGTCTCCGGGGTAAGGAAATGCAGATCGGGGCTCCTCACTCGCTTCGCCCGTAGGCGTCTCACACAATCACAAACACACCACCGCCCCGCGTTTATCCCCTAATGTAAGCTGTTTCACTTAACCCCAAAAGCCTCTTCTGTCCCACCCGCAGCTGCGTCCAGCTGCTTATTGATCCACTGCCGGTGCCTAAAAGGAGTGATCACGTCTCCCTCTTCCTCTGGCGTTGGTCCCCAGGCGCTTCTGCCACCACCGTCGTGAGGAGAAGGCAGTATAAAACAACCGCCTGTGGCCACTTCTCCTCCGCGGCCCCTCGGCTCAGCGCGAAGGGGACGCGCCCCGAAGCAGGATCCGAGTCACGGCACCAAATTGTTAGATAAAAAGTCCTTGCTTTCGGTTTAGAAGAAAAGAATGCCAGGCAGGCAGCAGTGGATCCAACACTATTTTATTGAACGTTTTGCAAAACGGGTGCAGAGCAGTCTGGACCCCGAGACACGTGTGCAAAAGCCCTTTATATCATATTGCTTCTATTGTTCTTACCAGTAACCAATGAAACAGTTAGTACATCGGCTCACTAAGTTAATATCCAATAAACAGTCACTATCAGCTTACCAAGCCGTTAGTCATGAGCGCGTCAGTATGATTCCCTTTTTGCTCCGCCTATATTTTCCCGCCACTCGGGCTCTTACGTAACTTGAGACGCCAATGGTTATGGAGTCTCCTTTTTTCTAACAGTGTGTTGCCAAATTTTAACAGCAAACCAGCAATTCCACCCCCCGTTTTAACTGGGGGTGCCCCACAAACCCTGCTGTGACCTATGGAGTGCAACTGGGAATGAAAATGGCCCCCAGACCTCCCACAGTTGCCCACCTCTGTTATAGGCAGAATATGTCCAAAGCTGCATGAGTTAAAGCAGTCCTTGGCTACACTTAGGAGTATCACTGTGACAAGATTTGAGAAATCCCTCATGTGCACAATTACACACACTGACCCCTATGTAGCATTTACGGTAATTCCTTATCAAAGTGTGTCATCCAAAGCCGAATGCAAAATTCATTTCAACCAGGCTGCATTACTCCATCTAATTGGTTAGTCTCGGAGAGAGCAATCCTATGGCCACTAGAAAGCGGCTAGACGGCCATAGGATATGGTGTTTTCCAGGAACCAACCTCCCCCCACCTTCGCGCTGCCTCATAGGCAGCACAGAACAGCCCCACGCTCAGAAGAGGAGTGTGGAGCGGCCGGAAAGGGGTGTGTCTGGGGACGTTCCAGGGCAGGGAGAGCGTAGCTGTACATCCTATGTGTTGTACAGCAGCCTCCTTCCCCACTCCATCCTCCCGCGGCTAGACAGCCGCAATCAGCTGTCTAGCCAAAAAAGTAGGGCAGGAGGAGCGCGGAGGGAACGATCCCCTCCGTGCTTCTCCTGCCCTGCTTTGGATAGGCAGTTGCCTCCGAGTTCAGAGGCGGCCACCTATCTCGATAGGATTGCACAGAGTGTTGTTTTTACTCAACCCAAGTCTCAAGCATGCTGAAAAGAGTGGAAGGAAACATTTGTCTTCCCTGGGTGCAGTACTTTACATTTGTCTTCATTGTATCGATTGCAGGCTAACTATCCTATTTATCAAGATCATTTGAGGCTCTAATCCTATCTCTTAAAGTGTTTGCAATCCCTCATCATATGTTTGTTTCCTCAACAAATGCATACTTTGTTCTCCATCCATGTTCTTGATGAAAATATTGATTCTGCACAATCTGTCCCTTTTCAGTGGATGTGAGAGTGATAGCCACCATGTCTGCCATCACCAACTTTAATTTATTTCCTGTTACAAATTCCTGGTTTAGGGACAGAGATTGTGAATAGGCTGAAACCACAGAACAGAAGCTTAAAGAAAAAGGAGAGGCAGTAGGGAAGGATCCATGCTCTAAGACAGAATAGATATGAAATAAGATGCACAATTTAATTCCATGAAACCACCCTTCCAACTCAGTACCTCTAGTAAAACTCAGAATAATTTGCAAAGAGTTGAAGTCTATCCACTACAAGGCAGCTGTTCCCAGGGCCACTCCAGCCATTCAACAGAGTAAGGTGGTCGCCTCAGGCAGTGGATGCTAGGAGTTGGCCTCAAGGTGTTGGAGGAGGGAGCTATGAACCACACAGCCTGCCTTACACCCCCTAAGCTAGCCTGCTGCCTTTGGATGCTGTGGTGGACACTGTCCCATTGCCAGTGTTGAAGAAATATTCAACTGCTAGTCCATTTGGCTTTTGTACATGGAATGGGAGGGGGCACCATCTTGTTCTTTGCCTCAGGCAGCAAAATGTCTTGAGCCATCCCTAGCTGTTCTAGGGGGTATCTCCACAACAACAGAATGAGAAGCGTGTTGGAGTATTATCCAGATTTTCATGGAATTGGTTTTGGTCCATCAGGGATGCACGAAGCAAGATAAGCTGAGTACCGTACCTTTAAAATCTGGTTTTCAAGAGTCACACAGTGCTTGAAGGCAACATACTTGCAGGTGGGGTGGGGGGAGTTGAACTGAACATCATCAAACTGGCAGGGGCTGCTTAACCAATGAGAGAGGCTTGTTTCCTGGTCTGTGCCCAGGCTCCCCCCTGCTACTACATTATTATGAATGGACAGCAACTAATTTTACCCCATGTTTGCAGATTGCCCTGAAGAAGCCAAAATCCCCACTTATCCAGAGCAACATCTGAAGGCTCCCTATGAGAGCATCCAACCACACCCCAATTTCACCATATTCCAGCAATCTGCCATGGAGTTATTGCTCCCACCCTATTTTTCCCCATGTGTGCACTTTTGCCTTGGGAAGCCAAAATCTCTGATTCTTGAGTGCAGCATCTGAAGGCTCCCCCTGAGAGCATTCCATCGTCCCAATTTCACCCCATTCCAGCAAACTGTCACTGAGTTATTGCTGTCTCCCCTGTTCTCCAGTGCGCACTTTTGCCTTGAGAAGCCAAAATTCCGTATTCTTTAGGGCAGTATCTGAAGGCTTCCTCTAAGAGCATCCCATCCAGCACCCATCCCAATTTCAGCCCATACCAGCAAGCTGTCACAGAGTTCTAGGTTCCATACACGCACACGCACACACACACAACCTGTCAGGATCTGCTCAGTCTGTTAAGCTCTGCAGCGCCACCTGAGGGCCAGAGATAGAAGACAGCCTGGCTCACAGTATTTGCAGGATTAGGCCCTGGCCCTGCAGGTGCTCCCAGGTCCTCTAATGCAGACCAGCTGGTAGCCTCAGGGAACCCTATAAAGAGCTTCCGCCTCCTTCCAAACCTTGCCACAGCAACATGAGCTATTTGTGGTGGTAGCATTGTGGTCCAGTTGCTTGTTCCTGTTCTTTGCCAGTTCTTGAGACTTGCCTGTTTGGACTCTGCTTCTGCCTTTGGCCCTGCTGCAAACTTGCTGACAACTGACCCTTGCCTGTTTGGACTCTGCTTTTGCCTCTGGTCCTGCTGCAAACTTGCTGGTAACTGACGGTTGCCTGTTTGGACTCTGCTTTTGCCTCTGGCCCTGCCATGCCTTGTTTGGGTCTGACCCTTGCCCAGGGAACCTCTGCTCTCTGCCCACCTCCATCCCTCCTGATCCCAGTGTTCTCGCCAAGGACACCTGCTTCCCACACCCCGGACCTGACACATTCCTCTCCTTCTCCGGGTACTCCTTCTCTGGGCACGACTTTAAGCCACAGCAGCATCAGAGAAAACCTCCCATACAGATGTGACCCCTTTCTGTGCTAGTGCCCAACTTGTGGACTGCCCTTTTCAGGAGTACTCACGTGCCGCCTCCTATATTGTGTTTAAGGCACAATGGTTATACTTGTTATATTTGTCCAGGCTTTTAGTGAACAATAATGCTTGCATTGTATTGCTGCTCTTGCTGTTTTTAATCAGCTGTTTTATTGACCTCTTTTATTGATTGTCCAATAATATCTGGTGTTTTAATAATATTGCTGCTAGTGTTTTGAGTTAAGCTGGAAGCTTCTTTCTAGATTCTTGGAATTACAGAGGGAATAGAAATAATCACTCTGAATAGATGCGTAAAATGGAGGAAATGTATACCACCCTCTGATCCTTAGAGGAGTGGCAGGATATGGATGTAATCAGTAAGCAAACTATTTGGCTTCAACCGCTTTAGCCAACTAGCCCAATGCTCTAAAGGGAAGAGATGCTGTGTGCGGTGATGGGACTGTCACAGCCTGTTCAGCTGTGGTGTCTTTTCTCATAACAGGAGCAAAAACACCTATGTTGAGAAGTGCTGGAAAGATGTACAAGTGGGAGACTTTGTACAGCTGCAGTCTAATGAGATCATTCCTGCTGACATCCTGCTGCTCTTCTCTTCTGATCAGAATGGGATTTGTCGCTTAGAGACAGCCAATCTTGACGGTGAGACCACCCTTAAGCAAAAACAGGTTGTGAAAGGATTCACGAATCAGGTACGCCTAGAAGCAACTTCTGCAACAGCTCATCTTTACTCTGTCCTTTCCCTGCAATCCCCAGTATGAAAAGAAATTTATGCATAGAACTGTCCAGCTAGAGGAAAACTTTAGCAGGATAACTTGTGTCAAACCTGTTTGCATAATGGGCTTGGAGTGGCTGACCTGAGGCCATTTCCACAGCTGCAACATTGTTTGCTTCAGGTGACCGCAGGCTCATTTGTGGAAAAATAAAGAGGTGTGGTGAACAAGCCTCAAGCCTTTGTTGCTGAGTTGAGGCGGAAGTGGGAGAGAGAAGGTTACTGTTCTTAAAACATCAGTAGCTGCACTTTGAATTTTAATATACATTAATCTTATATAAAATCTGCATGAGCACACTGATCTCAGAAGCTAACCAAGTGCAGGAATTAGTATCTCTCTTATCCAGGCCTGCACAAGTTGTGGGTTGCCATCCTGCTGGCCATTTTGTGTTGCCTGCCAGATGCTTGGCAAACTCCCCCCACCTCCTATTTATGCAGTCCCAGGCAGCTGGCATGTTCTGTCAGACATTACCCCCAACAAAGGTGCAAGAAATCTTTTCATGAGGCAATTCACAGGAGACTATATAATGAATAATATCCTCTTTTTGTGGGGTCCTGCTTATACAAAGGCATTGAAATATGGGAACATTTGCACACTGCTGCTCCAAATATGAGGAAGGCATAGTCTGGAAGCATAATTCTGTAAATGTCTTTCTTAGCTCAGAGTGAGGCAAGGAATTAAAATAATGGTAGAGATAGTGAAACAATCTACTAAAAAAGCTACTAGTGCAATCCTGGCGCTTACATGGGAGTACACGTGTATAGCATTGCAGTGTAAATATATAGTCTATCAGATGAGAAGCTAGCCATCTAAAGGAGAGCTGGAAGAGAGGTAAAATACAGTCCTGTTTTCTGAATCACAAAATTTTATTTTCTATTCATTCATTAAGCAAAATAGACGTGTGTGCACCCACAAATGGATTTGGCGTTATCTTCTGCAACATTTTATAATTAGGTGCCTTAACAATAATTTTACATACACCCAAAAAAAAACCCACCCCAAGTTAAATACATAGGGTTGTATCCAGACTTACTCATACTTGACTGAAGTAAACCCATTTAAATGGATGGGACTTAAGTTAGTCATGAATAATTTAAATCCCATTTATTTTGTCTCTACACTAAGCATGACTAAGTCTGGGTGTTGTTGTTTATTCGTTCAGTCGCTTCCGACTCTTCGTGACTCATGGACCAGCCCACGCCAGAACTTCCTGTCAGCCATCGCCACCCCCAGCTCCCCCAAGGTCGAGTCCGTCACCTCCAGAATATCATCCATCCACCTTGCCCTTGGTCAGACCCTCTTCCTTTTGCCTTCCACTTTCCCTAGCATCAGCATCTTCTCCAGGGTATCCTGTCTTCTCATGATGTGGCCAAAGTACTTCAGTTTTGCCTGTAATATCATTCCCTCAAGTGAGCAGTCTGGCTTTATTTCCTGGAGGATGGACTGGTTTGATCTTCTTGCAGTCCAAGGCACTCTCAGAATTTTCCTCCAGCACCACAGTTCAAAAGCATCTGTCTTCCTTCGCTCAGCCTTCCTTATGGTCCAGCTCTCGCAGCCATAGGTTACTACGGGGAATACCATTGCTTTAACTATGCGGACCTTTGTTGTCAGTGTGATGTCTCCGCTCTTCACTATTTTATCAAGATTTGTCATTGCTCTCCTCCCAAGAAGAAAACATCTTCTGATTTCCTGGCTGCAGTCAGCGTCTGCAGTAATCTTTGTGCCTAGAAAGACAAAGTCTGTCACTGCCTCCACGTTTTCTCCCTCTATTTGCCAGTTCTCAATCAAGCTGGTTGCCATAATCTTGGTTTTTTTGAGGTTTAACTGCAATCCAGCTTTTGCACTTTCTTCTTTCACCTTCGTCATAAGGCTCCTTAGCTCCTCTTTGCTTTCAGCCATCAAAGTGGTATCATCTGCATATCTGAGATAGTTAATGTTTCTTCCAGCGATTTTAACTCCAGCCTTGGCTTCATCAAGCCCAGCACATCGCATGATGTGTTCTGCGTACAGGTTGAATAGGTAGGGTGAGTGTATACAACCCTGCTGTACTCCTTTCCCAATCTTAAACCAGTCCGTTGTTCCATGGTCTGTTCTTACTGTTGCTACTTGGTCGTTATACAGATTCCTCAGGAGGCAGACAAGATGACTTGGTATCCCCATACCACCAAGAACTTGCCACAATTTGTGATGATCCACACAGTCAAAGGCTTTGGAATAGTCAATAAAACAGAAATAGATGTTTTTCTGAAACTCCCTGGCTTTCTCCATTATCCAGCGGATATTGGCAATTTGGTCTCTAGTTCCTCTGCCTTTTCTAAACCCAGCTTGTACATCTGGCAATTCGCGTTCCATGAATTGCTGGAGTCTACCTTGCAAGATCTTGAGCGTTACCTTACTGGCATGTGAAATAAGTGCCACTGTTCGATAGTTGGAACATTCTTTGGTGCTCCCCTTTTTTGGTATGGGGATATAAGTTGATTTTTTCCAATCTGTTGGCCATTCTTGCATTTTCCAAATTTGCTGGCATATGGCATGCATCACCTTGACAGCATCATCGTGCAAGATTTTAAACAGTTCAGCTGGGATACCGTCATCTCCTGCTGCCTTGTTATTAGCAATGCTTCTTAAGGCCCATTCAACCTCACTCTTCAGGATGTCTGGCTCTAGCTCACTGACCACACCGTCAAATCTATCCCCAATATTATTATTCTTCCTATACAGGTCTTCCGTATATTCTTGCGACCTTTTTTTGATCTCATCTGCTTCTGTTAGGTCCTTGCCATCTTTGTTTTTGATCATACCCATTTTTGCCTGGAATTTACCTCCGATGTTACTAATTTTCTGGAAGAGGTCTCTTGTCCTTCCTATTCTATTATCTTCTTCCACTTCCGTGCATTGCTTGTTTAAAAATAATTCCTTATCTCTTCTGGCTAACCTCTGGAATTTTGCATTTAATTGGGCATATCTCCCCCTATCACTGTTGCCTTTTGCTTTCCTTCTTTCTTGGGCTGCTTCCAGTGTCTCAGCAGACAGCCATCTTGCCTTCTTGGTTTTCTTTTTCTTTGGGACGTTTTTTGTTGCCGCCTCCTGAACAATGTTGCGAACTTCTGTTCATAGTTCTTCCGGGACCCTATCTACTAAATCTAGTCCCTTAAATCTATTCTTCACCTCCACTGCATATTCATGAGGAATATTCGTGAGCTCATATCTAACTGCTCTGTGGGTCTTCCCTATTCTCTTTAGTCTGATTCTAAATTGTGCAATAAGAAGTTCGTGATCTGAACTACAGTCAGCTCCAGGTCTTGTTTTTACCAACTTCATAGATGTCCGCCACCTTTGGCTACAAAGGGTGTAGTCAATCTGATTTCGGTGTCGACCATCTGGTGAAGTCCATGTATAAAGTCATCTCTTAGGTTGTTGGAAGAGAGTGTTGAAAATACCTGTCTACATATGGATTATAACTGGGCGCAAAATTAGGACACCTCTACATTTGAAAGTTTCTCAACATATGTTGGGCAAACTGTATATTTAAGCATGATAGTTATGACAGAAATTTAAATGCTTGGTGTTCCTGTTTTTCTACTCAGGTTGTTCGCTTCTCAGAAATAGTACATTGAATTATTCCTTTCATACCATCTTTGGAGGATAAAGACAGTTTAACTTTTTAAAAATTACATTTCTCACACTATAAAGTGATTTCTGAAACGTAATTGTGACAAGTGTCAGATAAAGCAGCAACATCAGAGAATGGGAAGGTGTCTTTCATTTTTAAAGAATAGAATGTTCCCATCCTCTTGCTGTTACTGATAGGTAACCTGTTCTGCCCTGTCTGAGTATGTTGTGATAACCATCAAACATCATCTTTCTGTGAACCACAGTAAAAGTACATGAAGTATAGAAGACGTTATTGATTAAAATATTAGTTATTACTGGATGTTAAAACATTAGGTATTGCTAGGTGTTTGGTTTTTCCCTGCAACCCAAACTTTTTGTTCTGCCAGTAGGGAAGATCTTTGAGTCTGACCTTCAGAACAGAGTCCCTGCATGGATTCTAGCAACTATGTACAAGCATTGTATTCATATGATAAGAATACAGCCTACGGTGTGTGTGTTTTTCTCCATTAGCTAATTGCTTAAAATTTTGATTCTCCACTACAGTTTATAGTATAGTAAGAGTATGGCCTATTGTTTTCTTCTTCCCCATTATCTACTTGCTTATAATTTTGAATTCTGTGCTACAATTTATAGTAAGGGGCCATTCTGTTTTCATCTTACCTCTTAATGATGAAACTAATTGAACCTACAATTAATCTAGTAAGTGGGTCTCTTGGGACTAGGTACTGTTTTTAATAATCTTTTAAATGTAATTGTTATATTTTCATTGTACTGTTTTATTGTTTTAATCCATTTTAATTCTTTCTGTATGTTGTCTTCAGTGTCATTTTTGGACAGAAAAGTGGGGTACAAAATACATACATGAATGAATGAATGAAACAGTAGTTTAACTCAGGGGTGGGCAGATGGTAGATCTCCAAATGTTTTGGACTTCAACTCCCAGAAGCCACCACCAGCATGGCCAATGGTAAGGTATGCTGGGAGATGAAGTCCAAAACATCTGAACATCTACTTTCTGCCCACCACTGGTTCATCTCATCCAATTATAACTCCTGAATCTGATCTAAAATCCCAACATAATAAATTTACAGCCCAACTCTGAAGGCAATGTTCTTTCATAGAAAAACAAGAAAAAGTCCTATGGCACCTTAAAGACTAACAAAGTCCATGAAAGTGTATGTAATAATATAGACAAAAAGATATGCCAAAAGGTGCCAAAAGCCTTTTTATTATTTTTTCTGTAAATGACTAAGACAGTTAGCTCTCTGGAAATTATTTCATGGTACCGCGTAAGAGATTGGCTTAGCCAAGTCATTGCTGCCTCGTAAGAGATGCTTGGAGGAGGTCATCTTTTAATCCATTCCATCTATATAAATCTATGGTTCCATAATTTCACTCCTAGCTAATGAGGAGATTGTGGAATGGCCCATCCAGATTCTTTTAGCTGACTTTAAAATACTTTCATTTGAGCTAGGAACTCATTGTGGTTTTTATTATGTTTTTGGTTTTTTGCAGAACACTGTATTTGAGCCAGAATTCTTCCAAAACATCATTATTTGTGAAAAACCCAACAAAGATCTCAATAAATTTAAAGGCTATATGTAAGTTACTGCTGTTTCTATTTATATCATTCTACAATTGGCACCTTTATCATGTTTAGTTGCAAATTTTTTGAAGCAATGTCAAAATGTATTGTAACTTCTGATGTGCTATTTCCATATATTGTATGTTCTAAGTCCAGGAATGAACATTGTCTGCAACACTGTGGCCCTGTTCAGGCATTTGCCAGAACATGTGAGAGCGAAGAATGTGTAATGGGGGAGAAGTACATAGGTATTAGCACTGCCCTCAATGACCCTATACACCAGGGTCCAATATAATTTTAGTCCTCACACGTTGAGAAAAAAAAGGCCTGAACAGAGCTTGTAATAAATGTATTTGTTAATAATATTCAAGCTGCCTTTGGCCTCTAATATGGTCTGGAAGCTGCAACTGGTGCTGAATGTGGCAGCCAGGATGCTGAGTGGGGCACCTGGCAGTAGGGATGTGCGAACTCACCCCTATCTGGGTTCTCCGGACTCCTGCCCAGCCCCTGCCCCTGTTCACCAGTCCCCAGACCACTCTCAAGCCCCTCCCACGCTCGGCAAGCAGCCCGTACTCACCCCAGCAGCCTCATTGAGCTCCGCGTTTGCCATCTTTAAAAAAAAATAAAATTGTGATCGCAAAAATTTGCATGTTTACATATGCACAAAAATGCACATTTTCGCGTACACGAATATGTGTATGCGCAAAAATACACATTTTCACATACGTGAATGTGTGCGTGTGCAAAATGCGTATTTTCGCACGTGCGCAAATATGCACATTTTTGCAATCACCATTTCATTCTCAAAAAACAGCAACCACAAAGCTCAACAAGGCCACTGGAGTGAGTGCAGGCCATTCGCCAACCACAGGCAGGGGGCAAGCAGCGGCATGGGTTCGGTGAGTGGGGCTCAGGGGTGGAGGCAGGGGTGGTTCCGCCAGATTCACGGACTGAATTGGGCCCCTACGCAATCCCTACATGGCAGCGGCTACCTTTTAGCTACCGAACCAAGGGTAGCCACCAGCAATTTACTCCAAGCCAACTGCATGTTGAGGTCATTAGGGTTAGATGATGTCATGGCCATCCAGTAGCCACTCTGGAGCTTATTAGAAAAAAAACAGATTTCCTGAGACTGCTTAAAGTCTGATTCTTTTTCTTAAGTTGGGTTCCCCCCAGGTATAGTTGCAGTGCCCCCAACCACTGCATTGACCTTGGGTATGCTAGCCCTGCCCAGAGGTGTGCCCTTCACCAAGATCAAGGGGTGTTTCCTGTCTCCTATGTTTCCCAGCACAGACCAATTAGTGTCTACTCAGAAGTAACTCCCATTGTGCTCAATGATGCTTTTCCCCCAAATGCACACATCAGAAGCAACTATTTCACCCCTCTGTTAAAGCAATGCAGCACACCAACGGGTTAGGAGGCTTGGGGCTTGTTGCAAGGCTTGTCTCCCAAAGGTGTACATCAGAAGCAACTATTTTGCAGCTTCATTAGGGAGAAAAGGGTGACAGCCTGGAGGGGGAAAGCCTCTCTTATTGGTTGAGCAGCCCCTGCCACTCAGATGACATTTACTCCAACCCCCCCCCTACCCAGAAGTGGAGCAACTTAGAATGGAGCCCTGCCCTAGCTCATGAAGCCCTGCCCAGACCAAAAGTGGCTCCTAGAAAAATGCAGGTAAGCCACTCCTCCCTTCTCCTTCCATTGTTGTGGAGACACAGCCAAGGACAAAGTCTTGCTGTTGGCATATAAAGCCCTGAACAGCTTGGGACCAGGTTACCTGGCAGATTGCCTTCCCCTATACAAACCTATGTGATCATTAAGATCATCAGAGGAGGCTTTGATAATTGTACCACAACCTGCAGATCCATTTTGCAGCAGGCCTTCTCCATGGTGGCACCCACCTTATGGAATTACCTCCAACCTGGTATTTGGGAGGCGCCAACTAAAGACCCATTTCTTTACCCAGGCCTTCCCTGAGTGGGTGTGCTTCCCTGTTTGTCTGTAATTATGGTGTTGTGTTGGTTTTAATGCTTTTCTCAATTTTTTACATCAATGTTTTAGCAATGTTTATGTATTTTAATGTATATAAGAATGTATTTTAATGTATTTCATTCTTCTTGTAAACTGCTTGGAGATATTTTTAAATATGGCAAACAATATATAATCTATTAAATCCATAAAAATAATAATAAATAACTATCTCTGGAGAAGAAGGTTTCTCATAAAGCTTCTAACCAAGTGTGAGAAATTGCCATTGTTTAAATATTGGGGGGAGGTGGTTTTGTACTGTAATCACTGTAGCATGGGGATGTCACATCTGTATAAACAAACTGAACAAGGCCGTAGACTCTGCCATGGATTCTTCAGTAGCAAATGGCAAGCCTTGCATGAACGCAAGTTGCTGACTCTGATTCTGATGTTACATCCAAAGCAAAGACTCCTAAGATTTGGAACGGTATGCCAGCCAATCAAGTCATTCTCATTTCTGCAAGGCCTGCTTCTGTTGTACCATCTGCTCTGCTCAGTCTGCAGTCCAAAGGTGCTAACTGTTGATGGGAAAATTCAAGTTCTTCCCTTATAGTTCTTTACCTTTAAAGTGGTCTTGAACTGGATAGCCCTTCAAACAAAGGACAGAGCCCTGCCAACTGTTCAAAATAGAAGACCGTCCTCTGTAAAGGAGGACACCAGGCCACCCTAACACCAGTGCTAAGCTAGACATCATAGTGTGGCTTCTGTGTTTATATTTCTCACAAAATCTTGTCATTGCCTGTGTTACAGAAAACCATCCCCAAAATCCTTCAGTTCAATGCAGCTATTGAAAGTGGAATCCAATTGTTTTTCCCCTTATCTATTGAATGTAAACAAATTGCAGGAGATATCTATAATAGATACATCTGCCCCTTGGAATCTGAACCAGCTCGAAAGCTGAGTTATAGAAAAGCAACACTGCTTGGAAACTATTGTCAAACAAAAGGCAGATAGTTGCAGAAAAATAGCTTCTGAGCATTCAGCATGAACAGCCTGATCAGGTGTCTTAGTGCGTATCAACATGTGTGCCCATTTCTATGTGAAATCTGTATTTTAATATCAAGGGCTCACTTCTCTGCATATTAATAAATGCCTCAGGCATACTTAGTCTGTGACTATAACTGCCACTGCTGATACAGCAGAAAGTAGGAGGTGTTTCCCCAGATCTTTGTAGACTGGAAAGCAAAAAAAACCCGTAGTGTACTGTAGAAGCATTATTTGGTTGACTCGTGTGGCCCCTGAGCAGATGGCATCAGAAGAACCCCATTCCCATTTTCTCTGTCTTCTGCCTCTGCTGTGAAGCCACAGTATGATAGTGATATCATGCAGCACTTTTGTACCTGTGAGGAATCAAACCAGAACCCACCCCATGAACATGGCCTTAGAAGCATGATGTATAGGAGTAAGAGAACAAGATTTTTTTTTTAACAAATCTCCTTCTTTCTAGGGAGCAGCCCGATCTCACACGGATTGGTTTTAACAATGAAAGTCTTCTTCTTCGTGGATGCACAGTGAGGAACACAGAGGTTACAATAGGGATTGTTATCTATGCAGGTAATGACGGTTGAGCAGGGGTGGGGTTTTGTTCTGTTTTTTGCTTTTCATGCACTTATTGATGGAGTGTTTTTAAGTCCACTCAGACTAGATCTGGAACTTATTTCTTTGCTCCAGCAGTGCAACCTGAGTAGCATGTAACTAAGAACTGAAATCTGTTTTGCACCTACCAGATTCTCATCTAGTTAACACTGCATAACACCTCCTGCCCTCTATCTAAGTTAAGACAGTTACAAATGTGAAATTTTGGAGCTCTTCTACTGTACTAAACTTTTTCTTTCCTCCCTGCCCAGCCCACCCCATTGTTGTCATCATTGCTTTTACATCCAGGCTGAAGAAGAGTTCCGGAGAACTCAAGAGCCTGCTCATTATTGTATGACATTTTAGTTTGTTGTAATAAAAGTGTTTCCCTAGTGTGGATTTAGCTAGTCATATATAGTTATTGTTGTAATAATTTTTATTAAAAAAATAAAGAAAAACACAACAACAACAACAACAACAACAACATAAGCACACAATACACATACACTAAAAATCTCAAGATCGTAAGATATCTACCTTTGTTTCCCCTTACACAACAAATGCTTATTATTATTCTCTAGTTCTTATCTTAGTTGTGTATCATACATTGAGTTCACAGACATTATCTCATTTCTCTAATTTTAACAACAACAAGAAGAGAACCATCTCAAAGTTCAAAATCCACATACATAGATATCATTTTTTTCTATTTCTTGTATAAATTCTATAAAAGGTTTCCAATCTAACATAAATTTAGTTGTTGATCCTTCTTTAATTATAATAAGTTTTGCCATCTCTGCCAGCTCCATCATTTTCACGATCCCCTCTCTCACAGCTGGTATTGTTTCATTCTTCCACTTGTGTATACAATAACCTTGCAGCCGTTGTCCTGTAGAGAAAGAGGGATGCCTGTTGGTTCCCCCCTTCTCTTTTACATGTTTATCTGTTAGTCCCAATAAAAACGTTTCTGGCTTTAATTCTGTAGTAGTCTTTAATATTCTTTGAGCTAGAGACTGTATTCATTTCCAAAATGTTTTAGCTTTTTTACAAGTACACCATAAATGATAAAACATTCCCTCTTGATCTTCACATTTCCAGCATTTTCCAGAAACACCTTCATACATTTTAGACAATTCAAATAGTGTTATCCTGTCCTTCTTTAGGTATTAATGTTATATATGCTGTTTTCCATGTTTCCAGTATCTCCCCCTTTTTTAAAATACTGTTCATATTTTTCAACGGTTGTAAAATTTCTTCTTCACACTTCTTATAATATAATCCTGATATTCCATCTGGTCCCAGAGTTTTTCCCAGTTTAATTTTTGTATTGCTTCCACCATTTCATTTACTGTTATTAGGCCATTCATCATTTGTTTTTGTTCCTTAGTAATTTTTGGTAAATTTTGTTTATGAATATATTTATCCATTAATTCTGGGGAGATACCCTGTCCTTTATACAAATTTGAATAATATTGATAAAAGGCTTTCTGAATTGCCACAGTATCTGTTAATTGCCACTTTCACTTATTTTCACAATTGTTTTCTTTTCTTTTTCCTTTCTACGTTTATAGGCCAACCATCTTCCTGGTTTATTAGCAAATTCAAAATTTCTTTGTTTTACAAAGTTTAATTTTTTTGTATATCCTGAACTGTTAACATCGACAATTGTTGTTGGAGTAATTTAATCTGTCGGAGGACTCTTGCCTTTCTCGTTTTTTTCTTTAGGAATTCTTTCTCCTTTCTCTGTTTTAGAATATTTTGTACCTTCTCTTCTCTTTTCTTTTTCAGTTGCATGTTTTGTTGTAGAAAATAACCTCTCAGATAGGCCTTACTTGCATCCCATACTGTTCGGATATTTGTTCCCTTGTCCAGATTCAATTAAAAAAATTCTCTCAATTTCTTTTCAGTGTTATCCACAATACTTCTATTTTGAAATATCATTTCATTCAATCTTCCTTTATAAAGAAGTAATATATAGTTATATATTATAAATTAATATATCTGGATATCCAGTAAGTTATTGATCCTCCAGTGCCAAAAGAGAACTCTCTCAGTATCAAAAGGAGAAAAAGAGATAAAAAAAGAACATGAAAGAAAGATTTTTCATAACACTGGAAACACTGGAGGAGTTTTTCCTCCACACTGGAGGCGTTCAAGACGAGGCTGGACAGCCATCTGTCAGGGATGCTCTGACTTGGATTCCTGCATTGAGCAGGGGGTTGGACTCGATGGCCTTGTAGGCCCCTTCCAACCCTACTATTCTATGATTCTATGATAAGCTGCTGATTTTGTAACATCCAACAGGTGTCAGCAATACCCCTTCTTTAGTCCACCCACACAAGTTGATATTATTCCAGCCTATTCCAGGCTTTCTACCAAAGATTTATTTTGCCTTCATCACTTTCTCAAGGCCATACAGAAGAAAAAAGCAACTGGACAAAAACATAGCTTTCAGCCATATAAATTCAAACATTAAAACTTTCAAACAATGATTTAAAGAAATAGAAAGTTAATTAGACTGTAATACTTATTCAAAAATGCAAACAGTGTTAGTACTTTCTTTTTTCTTCTTTTTAAAGGACCTCTTGAGCTAAATTCACTTTGTAAAAGTCTGCAACTCCTTGATTTTAATTCAGGTTAGATTTATACCACTGCCATACTTTCGCTTTTGCTGTGCAACTGGTGCTTGCTGGTAGCTTAAGTTTCCAAATACTAGTCTAAGATTGGAGCACGCCCATCCTTATATTCTCTTAATTAATTAAGAGTTTTAAAACAGCGTTTCAGTAGGTGTTTATCTCCGGTGACTGACCTTAGTTTTGAGCCCCTTTGCATCCTCTGCAAAGGCAGCTGTTCTTCTAAGATTTTATCCGGATGGTACTGCAGGCTTCCCCTTTATTTTCCGGGCAGGGGGGAGGGTTTCTCAACCTTTTCACAGCTGTTTGACAAAAGGGATCTGCAGAGCCCCGCAAGTCACTGCCAGGATGACATGGCTCCTTACCAGAAGTCACTAGTCATATATAGCTTTAGGAACGTCAGTTTGTTTGTTTATTACATTTCTGTACTGCCCATCAGCTGCAATTCTCTGGACAGTTCACAAAACAAACTTAAAACCATAAAATGCAATAACATAGTTATTACATAGTAACATAGTAAATTATTTTACTATTTTCATTTTACATATAGCATCGTAAGTTATTCCCGTAGTTTATAGACATAAATTTATTTATTTATTTATTATTTCCTTTATTAATCGCCCATCTGGCTGGTCACCCAGCCACTCTGGGCGATGTACAACATACAATAAAACAATAAAATTCTACAATAAAAACATTTTCTAAAATACCCTAACCCACCCTAAATGCCTGCCTGAACAGCCACGTTTTTAATGCACGACGGAAGCTCATTAAAGAGGGGGCATGACGGAGTTCCCTAGGGAGGGAGTTCCACAGAGTGGGGGCCACTACAGAAAAGGCCCTCTCCCTCGTCCCCACCAGTCTAGCTGTCCTGGCTGACAGGGCAGAGAGAAGGCCATTCGAGGCTGATCTTGTTAAGCGGCCTGTCTGGTGCTGCTGGAGGTGCTCCTTAAGATAGGCTGGGCCGGAACCATATAGGGTTTTAAAGGTCAAAACCAACACCTTGAATTTGGCCTGGAAAACAACTGG
Organism: Heloderma suspectum; assembly: GCF_057233095.1. Taxonomy (NCBI): domain Eukaryota; kingdom Metazoa; phylum Chordata; class Lepidosauria; order Squamata; family Helodermatidae; genus Heloderma; species Heloderma suspectum. The sequence continues at coordinate 235,371,728 of NC_139459.1, read as the reverse complement.
TAACCAGTGCAACTCCTTCAGCACTGGAGTGATGTGATCTCGCCGGCGGCTGCCTTTAATCAGGCGAGCCGCCGCATTCTGTACCAGCTGCAGCTTCCAAACCATCTTCAAGGGTAACCCCACATAGAGCGCATTACAGTAGTCTAAACGAGAGGAGACCAGGGCATGTACTACCGATGGGAGCAGATGGTCGGGAAGGAAGGGGCGCAGCTGCCGTATCAGATGGAGTTGATACAGCGCTGTCCGGCTCACAGCTGACACCTGAGCCTCCATGGACAGCTGGGAGTCCAAAATGACCCCCAAGCTGCGGACCTGGTCTTTCAAGGGTAGCCGTACCCCATTCAACACCAGGTCAACATCCCCTAGCCTCCTCTTGTCTCCCACTAAAAGTACCTTGGTCTTCTCAGGGTTCAGCTTCAGCCTATTCCTCCCCATCCAGCCACTCACCATCTCCAGACATTTGGACAGGGATTCTACGGCCAACCTTGGTGAAGATTTGAATGAGAGGTAGAGCTGCGTGTCATCCGCATATTGATGACACTGCACCCCAAACCTCCTGATGATAGCCCCCAGTGGCTTCACATAGATGTTAAATAGCATCGGGGAGAGGATGGAACCCTGTGGCACCCCACAAGTGAGTGGCCACGGGTCTGAAACCTCCTCTCCCAGTGCTACCCTCTGGTACCTGCCGGAGAGGAAGGACCAGAACCACCGCAATATGGTGTCTCCAATGCCCAACCCCTCCAGGCAGTCCAGGAGGATACCGTGGTCAATGGTATCAAAAGCCGCTGAGAGGTCAAGGAGAACAAGGAAGGAGCATTCACCCCTATCCAGAGCCCTCCTCATATCATCTACCAAGGCGACCAAGGCCGTTTCTGTCCCATGCCCAAGCCTGAAGCCTGGCTGAAATGGGTCTAGATAATCAGTTTCTTCCAAGTGTGCCTTCAACTGCACCGCCACCACCCGCTCAATCACCTTGCCCAAAAATGGCAGATCTGAGACTGGGCGAAAGTTGTTCAGAACTTGAGGATCCAAGGAGGGCTTCTTTAAGAGCGGTCTTATCACTGCCTCCTTGAGGCTGATGGCATCACTCCCTCCTCAAGGGAGGCGTTCACCACCGCCCTGATCCCCTCACCCAGTCTCTCTCTGCAGCTCATAATGAGCCAAGATGGGCAAGGATCAAGTAAGTAGGTGGTCGGCTTTATAGAGGAAAGCACCTTGTCCACTTCATCAGGAGGAAGAAGCTGGAACCGATCCCACAAAACCGGTTTGCCACAGGCCGCCTCTTGCTCACTAACTGTATCCACAGCGTGCAGAGTAACACACCTAATCTGATCAATTTTATCTGTGAAGTGCCTTAGGCCTCACAGGAGGCCTTAGAATGCTCCAGTGGTTCCGGAGCCACAGGACCGACCAGGCTCTGGACCACTTGGAACAGCCTCCTGGGACAGCACTCTGCAGACGCAATGGAGGCAGCATAATAGTCCTTTTTTGCTGCCTTCACCACCACGTGATAGGCTGAAGATACAGCTCTAGCCCGTGTCTGATTGTCTTTGGAGCGAGACTTCTGCCACTGGCGCTCTAGCCGTCTCACCTCCCGTTTCAGAGCTCGTAACCGCAGATTGAACCATGGTGCAGTCCGAGCCCTGTTCAGGGGGAGAGGGCGTTTCGGAGCCACCTGATCTAATGCCCCAGTGATTGCGGCATTCCAGCCACCCACCAGGGTCTCGACCGAGTGGCCGTTGGTGTGCCCCAGACAATCCCCAAGCGCGTTCAGGAATCCATTTGGATCCATAAGACGCCTGGGGCGGACCATTTTAATGGGTCCTCCACCCCTGCGGAGGGGTTGTGGAACCGAGAAGTCCAATGTCACCAGATAGTGATCTGACCATGACAAGGGGGTGGTGGATATACCCCCGACTTCCAGATCACTCCCCGCTTCTCCAGAAACAAACACAAGGTCTAGTGCATGACCAGCTACATGGGTGGGCCCAGTTAGAATATGGTGCAGCTCCCAGGAGGCCATGGTCTCCATGAAGTCCCGAGGTGCTCCTGTAAGGATGGTCTCCGAATGTACGGGGACTGTACACGCACATCAGAGACCACCTCCAGCACCTCGGCCAGGGAGTCAGTCGTGCAGCGGGGTGGACGGTACACGAGCAGAATCCCCAGACTGCCCTTCGGGCCCAACCTTCAGTACATGCACTCAGCAACCTTGGTCTCTTGGAGAGGAGGTCTGGTGAAGACCAAGGACTCTCGGTAGATAACAGCCACTCCCCCTCCCCGATCCCCAGCCCTCGGCTGCTGTGCATACGAAAATCCAGCTAGACACATGGCTGCAAGGGTTGGAGCAGCAGCCTCGGCCAGCCAGGTCTCCATAATACATGCCAGGTCTGCACCCTCATCCAGGATCATGTCATGGATGAGGGAGGTTTTCTGGGTAACAGACCTGGCATTGCAGAGCAGCAAACGAAGGCCAGAAGATGGGGTCACGCCTCCCCCAGCCATCCTTTGGCTCTGGACAGGCCCGGAGCAGGGGACAGATATTACACATCTCTCCCTTGTTCCCCTTACCTGGCATGGCCTGCCCCTAGTGCTCCGCCAGCACCTGCTGCCCAGCCTCGGTATGTTCTGGCCCCCAACACTCCCCACACTGCCTCCATCAGGTGGACACATGCCCCCTCACTCCCGCCTATCAGGCAGGCTACCCACCCCTAAAAACGCAACAAAATCCCCTAGAAAAAACAAACAAACAAAAACAATTAAAAATCCCCTTAAAAATAATGCCAGGCCGGAGTCCACAGGGAAGGCCTGATGGTGGTGGTGGCAGCAGCAGCAGGCACGCCTCTTCCCCGGTGGTGGTGGTGGCCTCTCCTGCAGGCCCTGGCTCTCCCAGGCCACCTCAGCCAGCCAGCTTATGTAGCCCCTCCAGGGAGGGGCAGGTGGAGCAGCACAGATGGCTCTGTACCTGGGGGCCTGGTCCTGCAGGGACTGGCGGTCTGCCAGGCAGAAGTCCACAGGGAAGGCCTGGTGGTGGTGGTGGTGGCGGCAGCGGCAGCAGGCCCAGCAGCAGCAGGCCTGCCTCTTCCCCGGTAGTGGTGATGGTGGCCTCTCCTGCAGGCCCCGGCTCTCCCAGGCCACCTCAGCCAGCCAGCTTATGTAGCCCCTCCAGGGAGGGGCAGGTAGAGCAGCACAGCTGGCTCGGTACCTGGGGGCCTGGTCCTGCAGGGACTGGCAGTCTGCCAGGCAGAAGTCCACAGGGAAGGCCTGGCGGCAGCGGCAGCAGCAGCGGCGGCGGCGGCAGCGGCAGCAGCAGCGGCGGCGGCAGCAGCGGCGGCAGCGGCAGCAGCAGCGGCGGCAGCGGCAGCAGCAGCGGCGGCAGCAGCTCTTCCCCAGTAGCGGTGGTGGTAGCTTTTCCTGCAGGCCCTGGCTCTCCCAGGCCATCTCAGCCAGCCAGCTTATGTAGCCCCTCCAGGGAGGGGCAGGTGGAGCAGCACAGCTGGCTGTGTACCTGGGGGCCTGGTCCTGCAGGGACTGGCAGTCTGCCAGGCAGAAGTCTATAGGGAAGGCCTGGTGGTGGTGGTAGTGGCGGCGGCAGCAGCAGCAGGCCCAGCAGCAGCAGCAGGCCTGCCTCTTCCCCGGGGGTGGTGGTAGCCTCTCCTGCAGGCCCTGATAAAAGTGTACATCAGTGATACTGTTAGACACAGTGCAAACCAGAAGCTGTCATACCCATTAGTATTTAATACCCATTAGTATTTAATCCATTTAAATGCTCATGGATTATATCTTCTTTGTATTTTGATTAATTTTATATTTCCTTCTTATATAAACCACCCTGGGATTTTTTTTACTGAAGGGTGGTATAAAAATATATTCAATAAATATTTGATCAGCATGTAATCATGAACTATCAGAAACAGACTGAACAAAGGTGGACATGGTCTGTTCCCTTTAGTAATCCAATGTGGGTACCAGATAGCACTGCCTGGGGAAGCTACTTATGTACAGAAATGAATACACTATGGTAATAATAATAATAACAATAATAATAACAATAACAATAACAATAATAACAACAACAACAACAACAATAGAGCTTTAAAATACCAGGCATCCTGGATGATTTATCTCACTTTCCTACGCCTTTTGTCATGATGGTAAAGCTCAGATTCCATTTGGAAGTATTGCTGAAATCAGTGAGACTTGCTTTGAATAAACTTTCTTAGGAGTGGGATGTTAGTGAGTTGCACACTTTGGGCCTTGCACAAGAAAGGATGTTGTAGCTGTGGTTGTGATTGTGATCAAGCTGTCACTCAGAAAAGAGAACATTTAGAATAATGTCTAATCCTCCTTTGCCCATTTAAATGACAACTCTTGACTTTAGGGTTGTGCTTTTAGGAATATTATGGACCTAGAGTGACAATTTAGGAATATTAATTCCTAATAAATCCCTCTACAAAACTGGCCATTTGCATATTGGATCTATGTTCACATAGCATCACAGAGTCCGTGCTCCAAACAAGAGAAAAGCAAAGAACTCCGAGATCACAGTGAGGGGTGCCGAACATAGGCTGGTCTCCCTTTCATGTCTCATGGTTAGACCCTCAAACACCCATCCACTGAAAATGGAGCGAAGTCCAATTTAGTTCATGTTTCTTTTTGGCCTGCTGTTTTGTTGGTACTTCAGATTCACTTCGAGAAGAGCTAAATAACATTAAAATTACTCACGGCTGGATCTGACATATTGGGCTCTCTTTATGTTCACACAGAAAGTGCACTAGTAGATTCTCATTAAGTCAATTGGGCTGCTGCGAAATAGTCAAATGTACTTAAAAATCAGTCAGCCATCTAATTAGATTCTAACAGTTAAGTACTCTGTCTTTTCTGACTCAAGTAGACATTTGTTGTTGTGAATAAGGTGTACATTTCCTCTGTTTTCAGATGCTGAAACAAAATCCCTGCGCTTTGCAGGAGTGAGATGCATCATTTAACAGTGGCTCAAAATGAAGGGGCTCTGCAGATATATCCTGTGCAGCACTGACATTGATTACAGAAGGTTTCACAAGCTTACCACTCTCCCCAGTCACTTTATTCAAATAATACTCCTGTGATCTGAATTACAGGGGAATGCAACATAGTTATCAAATGTATTTCAACTGAGTAACACACTCAGAGGAGCTCCCTGTGAACTCCCACATAGTGTTGTAGTGTCAGGGAGCAATCTTATTATAGCTTATCTAAGGACTTTGAACAGCCGGAGAGCCAGTGTGGTTTAGTGGCTAGAGTGCTAGACTGGGAGTCGGGAGATCTGGGTTCTAGTCCCCACTCGGCCATAGAAGCTCACTGGGTGGCTTTGGGCCAGTCACAGACTCTCAGCCCAACCTACCTCACAGGGCTCATTTCATTCATTCATTCATTCATTATATTTCTATACCGCCCCATAGCTGAAGCTCTCTGGGTGGTTCACAAAAATTAAAAACCATTAAAATACATTATATAAAATATAAACCATTCATGTAACAACATAGAACAAATAACACACACAACAATAACAAAACAAAAACAATCAGCCAGAGACAATCAAGAGACTCATTATATGCTGCCAAATGCCTGAGAGCAGAGGGCAGTTTTAGCCTGGCACCGAAAAGATGACAATGTTGGCGCCAGACCAGCCTCATCGGGGAAATTATTCCATAAATGGGGAGCCACCACTGAGAACACCCTCTCCTTTGTTGCTGCCCTCCGAGAATCCCTCGGAGTTGTTGTGAAGATAAAATGGAGGAGGAGGATTATGTATACCACCTTGGGTTCCTTAAGGAGGAAAAAAGGTGGGATATAAATGTAATTAATAAATAAGTAAATAATAAGAGTTAACTTGTTGGACCAGATCAAGAACCCATTAAGTTGAGCACTCTGACTCCCATTGTGGCCAGCCATATGGGCTGCATACAAGCAGAACATGATGGAAACGGCTATCTTCTGTAGTATGTCCCCAACTTCTGTTAACAAAAGATTTACTCCTTTTAACTATTACAGCTAATAATAGCCATTCTTCATGTATTTGTCTAATCCTTTTATACTACATCTTGTGGCAATGGAGCAAGATGAAATTAACAAACAGTCATTGATGAGCAGGAACCCCCACCACCACCACTAAAAATATTTCATTTCAGCCAGCCATTCTCCTGTGAGTTCGAAAAAAAAAACAAAACAAAAGCCAGAGCCACAAAGTACAAATGCCAACCTAACCTACCCTCTCAATTAAAAGCAGTCTGAATTTTTAAAAAATTAAGACTTTTACGACCCATCTAAAATAATTCCTCTCTATTAAACATCTCCATTTTGCTCATAATTTTATAAAGTTCTGCCCTGGCCCTCCTTCTGTAAGAAACTTTTTTCCCCTAATAATCCAAACTATTTCATTATTTCAAAAATGGGATTTTTAAAAAAAAGTGCCATTCAACTAAAAAAAAAAATTATGAACAACAATATTTATGTATTCATTTATTTACAAGATTTATATACCACTCCATATTTAAACAAGGGGCTGCGGTGGCTTAGTGGTTAAGACGCTGAACTGCAGACCGGAAGGTCGGCAGGTCAGCAGTTCGAGACCCGAGTGCTGCGTGACGGAGTGAGCTCCCGTCTTCCGTCCCAGCTTCTGCCAACCTAGCAGTTCGAAAACAAGAAATTGCAAGTAGATAAATAGGTACCGCCTCGGCGGGAAAGGTAGCAGTGTTCCGTGCACCTCGGTGTTCAGTCATGCCAGCCACATGACCACGGAAGCGTCTTCGGACAGCGCTGGCTCTTTGGCTTAGAAACGGGGATGAGCACCGCACCATAGAGTCGGACACGACTGGTTCGGGACACCTTTTACCATATTTAAACAGATTGCAGAGCAGCTAACAATAAAAGATAAAAAGATAAAGGAATAAAACATATTTTTAAAATGTTATTTTTAAAAACAGAATGCCAGTAAAAGCCATGGCTAATCAGTCAAAGAAGGCTTCCTGAAATAAAGATGTTTTCATGAGGTGCCGAAAACTACATCATATTGGCACCTGCCTGTCCTCCATAGGAAAGGAGTTCCATAGACAGGGGGCCACCACACTGAAGGCTCTTCTCCAAGTGGACTCGAATAGGGCCACAGGGCCATGCAAACCCACCAGGAGCATGCCTTCTCCCTTATCACTGAGGTCATCAGATGGCATTATCTCAGAAGAGTCAGAAATACAGGCAGCTGTCATATTCCAAGTCAGATGATTAGCTCACCTAGCTCGAAATTTTCTACATGGAGTGGCAGCAGGTCTCCACAGTTGCAGACAGGAGTCTTTCCCAGCTCTGCCTGGAGAAGCCTGGAATTGATGAAAAGCATGCATTCCACCGCTGAGTTACAGCCCTTCCGCAAACTTTAGAGATAAATCCACAAACTGCAATTAAGACAACAGATGAAAGGCAATGTTGAAAGAATCCACGCAGGAGTTAAAATCCCATCATATATCAGAGCTTGAGAAGATGACATTGTCTCCCTAAGCAGGGGTGGGCAACTTTTGGGGTCTGGGGCCTTTTTGCCCCTTCCCCAGATCCCTCCCCAGGCTGTACTCGAGCTGCCACCCCATGGAATTCCACGGGGTGGCAGAGGCCAAAAACATTGGCGGTTTGCTGCCAAAAATTTGGTGACAGACCACTATCAAGAGGTAAGTAGGTAAAATGTAACTTGTTCTCAAGCTGAAGTTGACACTTGTATTGCTCTGTAGACTCTACAGAGTGATAGGTTGAATTTAGCTTGAGAACAAGCAAATTTTGACCTATTTGCTACTCCCTAGTGGCAAATGGATGCTTCTTTTTGCCACTGCAGAAAATTTTGGGGGGCAGCGGGAATTGACAGGGGCCACAGCAGGGGTTGTAGAGGCTGCATGCAGGCCACATGTCACTCTCTCCTGCAGTAAAGATATCAGGATAGGCTGCAGGTGCGTCTCCCTGGGGAGAGATTTTTATAAGTTGGGCACAGCAGCCTCACCACAGACTTCTAAAGAAGATAGCAGTGCACAAATTGCCAGTGTATTCTTATTCTCTTCTTCCAGTTTTTAACCAAATTACTGACTGATAGTACCTGTCCCCTTATCCCATGACTGCTAAGCTTACTCAGGTGCTTGTTTTACCCACCTGCTTGGCCCCAAAATCAGTTGGGCTATTTGAGTGTTTGACCTGAATGTTCAAGCAGCCCAATTCCTTCCTACCTCCTCAACTCCCCAACTCTGCTTGCATCCCCCCCCCACAATTCCCCCAGAAAAATATTCTTACCATGGCCAGTCCTGCACTGTGTGAAGCTGTCATTTGCAGCTGAAGATAATGAGGCTGGCAAGCCAGGTGACCTCAAACGGCGAATGCTTGAGGAGGCAGTGTTTGAGTCCCAGCTTAAGTCCAGGCAACCTTGAAGGGGCCATGTCTTCCTCCGCTTGGTGCTGCTGTATTTCAAGCAGACACATTTGCATTTGGCTACTAGTCCTGATGGCTATGTGCTACCTCCAGTACCAAGGGCAGTGAGCCTATGTACATCAGTTGCTGGGGAACATGGGCAGGAGGGTACTGTTGCGCTCATGCCCTGCTTGTGGGTTCCTGGTTGACAGCTGGTTGGCCACTGTGTGAACAGAATGCTGGACCAGATGGACCCTTGGTCTGATCCAGTAGGGATCTTCTTATGTTCATATGTTCTTATTTTCATTCACCATCTCTGCAATGTCCAGTGAAGGCTGGTGGCTATGATTTCAGAGGGGCTGTGAATTCATTCTGGGTTTAGGTGCTGAACCATATCCCCCAAAATAGTTTCAGCACTTTGGATAGCTCCTTTAGAGTTCTGGCTGGTTTTGACTAAAACCTAGAATGGATTCATAACCCCACCAAAATCAGATACACCAGCCTCCATTGGCAATGTCCCTGTCTTCTTTGCATGGTCCTTTTTCACCCCTGCCAGCTAAAAGTCTTACTACCATTCTGGTTGGTTTCATGTATCTGATATATTTAAAAATTATTCTGGTGATTAGTTTTTATACCTTTAGAAATTTTGGTCCTAAAATTCCTTCTCGGCTTGCCTTATATGTAAGATTATGTGTGGTTTTGCCAGAATTTGTGTCTTCATTTGAGCAAGAGTTTCATGTTTTTAGAGGTGTTGTCTTCCGTTTTATTAGCCACCTCCAATGCAAGTCTTTTGAGACCAAGCTCTGAGATGTATTTCCTTCCAATGTTTCTAAAGCTGACATACTCTCCAAAACATTGCAAATCAAGCTCTTGTGCATGCCTGTTCTTTAAAAGTGTCTTCCTAAAACTGCTTTGAAATATATGATGAGAGAATGAATATAGGGAAGCCAAGCAGTGTATATACATGAATACGTCTAAAATTTAGCTCCCAGCAATCTCTGAGATATTAAATTTATATGACTCTTCATTCCTTTTGTGTGTGTCTTTAAGGCCATGAAACCAAAGCCATGTTAAATAACAGAGGTCCTCGTTATAAACGCAGTAAAATAGAGCAACGGATGAACGTGGACATATTCTTTTGTGTCGGGCTGCTGTTCATCATGTGTCTTATTGGAGCACTAGGTATGGAATAATGGTAAAAAAAAAACAAAACCCTATCTTCATTATTCAAAAGGCATTTGCCATAGTGGTGCATTTTAACTGACTTTTATAGGGGTTCTTGTTGTTGTTAATCTGAATATGATCCACTTTGGGCATCTAAACAACCAATAGACCTTTCTTTATATGGGAGTGGCTTAAAAAAAAAAAAGAGCCTTTGCCATCCGCGCGTGTGTGTGTGTGTGTGTGCACTCGAGCGTTCATGTGTGTGTGTGCACATTTTAACTGGTTTTTACACCTTCTTTCTTTGAACAGCTGACCCATATGCTACACCACAAATTGTTTCAAATCTTCCCCACATTTTCAAAAGCAGTTCAAACGTCTCTTTTGGCCCACAAATTTCAATGTTGAAATTGAGAGAACTTGCAAAAACAGATTTTTGTTATGGTATGGGGGTATTTGCTGTTGAAAAGTGGGCGGAGTTATTGTTGTTGTTTTAATCCCAGCGTGGCTGCCCATGTCCTTTGGCATGCCTAAAGTAGTTCTTTGGATCCCTGTCAAATATATTTCAGCTGAATAGGATCAACTGTCTGATTCCGAGGAGCTGACCAGCTCTTTAATAAGGCGGTGACTTCAGAAAAGCATCGTACTGAAAATAGAGGCTGTTCAGACTTTCAACACTGACTTGTCTAATGCTGCCCATTTGCTACTGGGCCAGATTTAAGGTTTTTGTACTAGTGTACAAACCCCTAAACAACTTGGGACCAGGATACCTGAGAGAGCGCTTTCTCCCTTACCAACCTGCCCAGTGACTGAGGTCATCAGAGGGCATGCTCCTGGTCGTTCCACATGGACCTGTGGTCCGATTGGAGTCCACCCAGAGAAGAGCCTTCAGTGTGGTGGCCCCCTTTCTTTGGAACTCCCTGCTTCTGGAGGTCAGGCAGGTGCCAACATTGTGTTGTTTTCGGTGCCTCCTGAAAACAGTTCTGTTCCAGGAAGCATTCCATAAATGACCAGCCAGCCATGTTTTTTTTTGGCATTCTGTTTTCAATAATTTTAATATGGTGTTTTAACTTTTTAAATCTTTTACTATTGTTCTTTTCATGTTCCAGAACCTGTTTTAGATGGGGAGCAGTGTACAAATGTTGTAAATAAATAATAAAGGGAAACTCCTGCATGTCTGCCATGGGACTGATGTGCTTTGCAAAGGATTCTGGGGCATATTCTAGGTTAGGGCATGCACTCCCTTTATATGGGGCACCGGCTAGGCCTGTTGGGGCTCTCCGTTATTCCAACATGTACTGAGAGTGCACCCTGCAATGCATCCACACCTCCCTCTGGCTGCAAATTGCAGGGAAAGTGTAGTAGTGTGAAACAAGTTGTCTTGCAGGTGAGTTTGTCCACCATCACTGATCTTTTTGTTTAATAACCCCAATAAGCTTCTGAGGAACCCCCAGAAGACAGCTTGAAAACCACTGAGATAAAAAAGCATTCAACCTGAGTAGAGATTTGGATCGAGACACAAACTTCACTGCTTAGGTGAATAAATAGTTGTTGTGGGCCACCCTAGATTGCTACTGCAACAACCAATCACTTTCAATATGTAGCAGGGGAAAGGACTGCTTCCTAGCAATTGCAGTGATCCTGCCTTAATATGACCAAGATTTGCAGGAATGTCAAACTCTAATAAAAACAACCCTACTGAGCATTCCACAAATAAATATTTGGCAGAGAATGTTAAGGGTCCTATAATGGTGTCCCGATTTCTAAGTGGCAATGCACAAGTGAGTTGCAAAACGCTACGCTGAAAGGTTTCATATTACGTTTCCTTTTCCTAGTAGAGAGAGCCCTGGAGGAATGTGGCATGACATGGCAGTAAGCCATTAAATTAACCAAGCAAAAAGGACCGAAGGCCCCAGAAGTGAAGAATCCTCTTCAGCTCAGATTTCATTATTTTTTAAACTTTTGTACTTCAAGTCAAAATGAGTTTCTTGGCTTAAACAGGAATGCAGCTTGATGAGTTTTGTGGAGTGGGGAATGTTCATTTGCCAGAGAGAGAAAGAAAGAAAATAGTTCAGCAAAAGCAGATCACATTTGTTAAACAGACTTGCATCAGTGCTTATTTAAACTGTGGAACTCCATCCCATTAGAAATTCATCAGAACTTTTTTTTTTTACATGCCTTTGGGTTCTAAAATTGAAAAGAAAGGCAAGTTTTTGCCTTTCCTTTCAATTTTTTTAATGTTGATATTGTTTATTGGGAGATGGGGTTAATGTTGTATTTTAATTTAAAAATATTTTATTGTATTTGTTGTGACTTGCTTTGAGGACTTTGGTCAAAAAGCAAGCTATATGTCTATATATTAGTTACTTATTATTTATTTCTTTATTATTGACATTTATATTCCTGCCTTATTCGCTAAAAAGCTGTCAAGGCAGTGTACAACAATTTAAAATAATAAAACCTTAAAACTATAAAAACAAGAGCACTAGAACTGTAAAAACATTAAAAACTATACATTTTGAAGGGCCAAATTAAAAAGATGCATCTTTATACCCTTTCTAAAGGCCAAGAGAGTTGGGGACAGTCGTAGTTTTTGAAAGAGCACTTTCCATAGTTTGGGGGCCGCACAGGAGAAAGCCCTTTCACGTGTTTCACATATAAATCTTTTGTTAATTTCATACAAAATGCAGTTTCTTGTACTGATTTCTTTGAACATCTTAAAACAACAAGGATATTTTATACTATTCATCTGATGATAACTGGGAGCAACCTTTTCGGTGGCCACTCCAGGCTCTGGAACTTCCTGCTGAGAGAGACAGGGGCTGCCTTTACACTAAAGAAAAAACACACAGCCCTCCCATTGTGGAGTCTTTATGCATTTACAGTGGGCTCCCAAACAGAGACCACATGATTGCTGAGAGGGGAAGCTTTTAATTTTCAAGGTTTCATAGAGATCAATGAAACAGCGCCATCTAGTAGCTGTTTTAATAGCATAACAATCCGACTTAAATAGTTCATTTCTGGATCTTTTTGAGATGGAATAACCAGGAAATACCTCTGGATGTGCCCTGGAGGTTGACAACATCATGAAAAGGACCCGTAAACTTCCATGCGTGAGCAATCTTAATAGCAGGATAAAAGCTCCATGTGAAGAAGCCCTAGGTTGGTCCCCTCTCCACCAGCAGGCAAAGGCATTTTTATTCAGGCAGGCCCTTGCATATAAATTGATCTGTTGCTGGAGGGGGGCGGTAATTGGTTGGTGCTGTTTTTTTCTTTTATTCTTGTATTTTTCAAATTGTGTTTTTAATGTATTTGTTTTTATGTTATGTTTTAATTAAGAATTTGTTTTTCTTCTGGGTTTTAATGTTAGTCTCCTTGAGCATCATCTTTTGGCAGAAAGGCAGGATATAAATTAAATAAATAGCTTGTAAGCCAGCAACACATCTTTGTGCTTGAAGTGGAATAAATGGTTTCAATTACAAGAGCAAATAGTCCAAGAAGGAGCCTAGAAGAAGATCCCCATAACAAAGAAACAAACAACAACAAAAACCCACATTAAACTATAATAGTCCAGCTTTGTGTGTGTTAGTGTTTTACTTCAATGTGGTTACAGGTAGAGTTTGTGTTTCTTCTTAAAAGGCAATATGTTGAATAATCTCCCTTGCCCCAGCATGTGTTTTTCTGAGTTTATTATTCTAAAGTAGCTTGCATTTTTATGCAGGTCATGGCATTTGGAATCAGAATCTTTTAGAATATCCCTTGTATGTCATCCCAGATGTAAATGGCAACTATCTTGCTCCAGCTCTTGCGGGTTTCTACATGTTCCTGACAATGATAATCCTTTTACAGGTAGGAAAATATTTATTTTAAATGAGAAAACAGGTTTAAGGCTGTATGCTGACTCAGGATTAAATCCCACTGAAATTAGGGGGATTCCAAGTAAAGATAGAAAAGATCAAGATGTAAACTGAGTAAACTGAACAATGATGTAGCATCATGGATACAAGTGTCAGGTGTGAGCCACAATTCACATGTCATCTCAACTGTGAACTCATTAGGTGACCTTGGGCAAGCATCTCTCTTTCACTGTGTGACTGGTTTCACAGACCGTAGTTTATCTGAGGGTCGTTTTCCCCCTCCAACAACCTTTGCTGCCCAAGTTCGGATGACACGGCATACTATAGCAACCCCCCATCAGGGGTTGAATATTCAAAATGGCCACTGGCATGTGCCTCAACCCACCATGGCTTAAATAAGCCACAGTAGGCTACAGTGATCATCCGAACCAGCCCTCTCTCTCTCTTTCTGCCTCGCTCTCTACCCACCTGCCCTTCTGCAACATGAGGAGAAAAATACTGGCTCATCTCACTGGATTGTTGTACAAATCACTGCAGTGATTCTATGAAGTGCTTTGAACATGCAAAAGTCTTATAAAATGTGGTATTATTTAAATATGTAATTTTGAAAATATTTTTTTCTCAGAATATGCATTTCTGGACACATTTTATCTTAACACATGCATTTTAAATGCATGTTGACATGTTTTTGAGCCACGAACTGCACCACAACATTTGGAGAAGTGTGAAATCCAAAGCATCACTGTGTTCCAGTTTGCATGTTAGTCCAGGAGGTAGCGATCAGGTCAGTTTTTTAGACAGATAGTTTCTAGCGGAATTCTCAAAAACTGAATTCCTTAGGCATCCTTATGGAACACAACAATGTTAATTTTCAAACTGTTCTGCTCACTACTCAGAAATAAAATTCTCCTTGGTATCTAAAGGAGACTAGATGGAAAGGAGAACTTGCGCCCGCTGGACCATTCATTGTTGCGTACTAGAAAAGAGGGAAATTCAATGGGTACAACTTTTCTCAGCTTTCTCAGCTTTGCGTGAGAAGCTGCATCTTCAGAAATGCCTTCTTCTACACCCACTTTTAAAGGCAGAAGAGCCCTGTCCTCCTTTTGATCTTTTCTCCTAATTGATATCTCAACCAAGCTAGCTGAGAGTAACAAAACAATGTTACTCTTTTTTTTCATGGTACATCATAACTTAATAATATCAGTATTGGTGTGGGAAAAGAAGATAAATTAGGATTGAGATATGTCCAAATAGAGGTACATGAGACCCATGTATGAAATAAGAAAAATATATTTAGTTTCCACTTTCATTGTGGCAGCTGTCAGCATGTAAACAAAATGGATTTCATCAATATGAATGAAATATACCTGTTTCTGAGCTGTTTGTAGCATTCCAAAGGGAAGCCATACTTTACGTGAGAAATGCAGTTGTGTCCAGCCAAAAATAACTGAGGGAGGGAAGGGGTGGGGAAATAAATACTTTGTTTTTGATAACTGATACATGCAAAGAGCTGGATGCACCATCTGCCTCCCACAGGCGGACGGGCTCCTTCTGTTCCTGGAATGCTTCTGATCCAGTGGAACATTTCTGCTAGTGCAAGGATGGCCCACTTTTTCAGCCCTTAGGGATGCATGCCATGCTGGGTGGTGAGCTGGGTGCTGCATGACTGCACACACAGGGTGATGGGATCATTGCAGGATGAGAAGGCTCTAGCCTCCCCCAGCAACCCCAAAGCCACCGGGATCACTGCTTCCATGATGTTAATGGCCTCCCCTCCCCCAATTTTCTGTCTTAACAAACACAAGATTGTGCCCTAAGTTTGGCGCTAGTCAGCTCTCCCTCAGGAGGCTCTTCCACAGCCAAGGTGCCATTACCTGGTGGAGGAACCTGGAAATGTGCCTCAGATGATGATCTCAGAGTCTGGGTAGCTATATGCGTGAAGAGTTTTTCTTGCTACATCAGCTGACTTCCAGTGTACAGTTGTACGTCCATATCCTACAATATGAAGCTGCTAGTAGTATATTGCTCCCCACATATGGCATGAAAATTGTTTGGTTCTCAGTCCCAACTCACGTCAGTGCCCAAATAACACTCTTCTCTTTGGTTCTGTTTCACTCAAGTCTGCAGGTCCAAAGGCTTCAGCAGCACAATCACTACAATCACCACAAGAAGTATGGAAAAATGGATTTTATGAAATCCATTCCTTCTGCATTTCACGAATTGTTAGGTGCCTTTTGTTCCATCATCCGCTCATTGACAGAATTGGATTTTCCCAATTTCCCAAATTTGCACAACTTTGGATTTGCACAAATCCACATTTGTGCTTGCGAAAATGCGCATGTCCCCCCCCAATGCACAAATCTCCCTAAAATGCGCATTTTCATGCTTTAGCTTATGGGGGAAATGCGCATTTTCGGCTGGGTTTTTTTGTTTTACATATTTTTCTACAACTAAATTTGTGTAAAATTCCAGAAAAAACAAATCCACAACACGGATTCCACAAGTCCACGGAATCCGTGCAACTTGAGAAAAGCCAGTCAGCTGCGGAATCCACATGTCAGATTCACAGAAATCTAAGCTCATTTGATTCCACTGAGGATTTCTTTAGCATCCCTAACAACAAGGAGACATTCTGTGCTGTTAACTTTTCCTATTATTCTTAGGGGGGAAAACTGCCTCTGTGAAGACAGCAGTCAGCACGAAATCTGGCTGCTGCTGAATGTAGAAAAAGAAGTTACCCTGCCACAGAAATTCTAACATTCTGGGAAATGTCCTCTTTCAGATTTTGATCCCACTTTCCCTCTACGTATCTATCGAACTAGTCAAGTTGGGTCAAGCCTTCCTCATTCACAATGATATCGACCTGTATAATGAAGAGCAGGATTTGCCCATACAGTGCCGATCGCTAAATATCACCGAAGACCTAGGACAAATCCGGTACATTTTCTCTGACAAAACAGGGACACTGACGGAGAATAAGATGGTGTTTCGGCGGTGTACCATTAACGGGAAAGAATTTTCACATCAGGAAAACAGTAAGATGTGTGCACTGGCTCTATAAAATTGAGTTGGACTGAATGTGGAAGCTGCTATAGAAGGCAGGGGACATAGGAGCTTCCTTTCCCTTTTAAAGCCATGTTTAGTACTTCTAGATATGGAGAAAATCAGTGGGCAGCTTCACTTGTGTCCTGCAACAGTCATAGTCCATGTGGGAGTGGGGAGGCAGACTGCACAACCAGGCCATTTGAAGGGTCTGTGTGCCTACCTACCTGTGTGCAAGCAGGGAGACTGGGCCATCCAGTGCAGACATCCAGCAGCAGAGGGGGACTCCAGGAACCTGAACTCTTTGTGACTCAGTTCACCCCAACTCCCCATTGCTGCTCAGTGACAGCCTCTGGGAACCACACAGATACTTCAAGGCATATAGGGGTCCACAGGGGAAGGGGGGAATTGGGGAAAATCCCCTTCTCCCCTGTTCCACATGCAGCCTCTGCTGCTCTCCCTGCAGCCTGCAGGAGCCTCACCCCCTTTTCCCCACAGCCCAACTGATCACCTGGGCTGCTGCGGAAAGATTGCTACTAGAAGATTAGCAACACCGGGACAGCAATCCCAATCAGGGTAATAGCTGGGGGCGTGAGGAGGCTTGTTGGACTGTGTGGGCCATAGCTCTGCTCCCAGCCAAAACTGAAGAGCATGCGTGGAGAGGGTGGCCAGGCAAGTCTAGGTGCTGGCCTGGGTTGCCAGATCTCTTGTGGAGGTGGGCAGAGATGCTTAGGTTGGTGTATGTTGGCCTGGTCCAACCCAGTGACCATTTTGCGGGGAGGGACTGTGTTTGTGGGCTGCTCCTACGTACTGTGCTTGTCTTCCACCCGCCAATGGTGAGGACAGGGTCATGGCCATAGAACCCTCCAGGATGTCCTGTCCATGTCCCTTTGTTTTCACTCTCATATTGTGTGGGGAGCATGCAAAGCTGTTGCCCCTTTAGTTTAACATCTACATCAGGAATGGGCCAGTTGTGGCCCTCCAGCTGTTGTTGGCTTACAATGCCCATCAGCCCTAGCCCACATAGCCAAGAGGAGCATAGGAAGGTGCCTTACACTGAGTCAGAGCATTGGTCCATCTAAGCACAGTATTGTCGACACCGACCGGCAGAGGATTGATGGGAGTTGTAGGCCAAAACATCTGAAAGCCCACAAGTTGCCCACCCCTGAACTACATGAAGCTGTGGAGACAGATTTTGGGGAGAGACTGTTCACTTTTTTGACCGAAAAGGAGAACACGCATCTCTGTTTTATGTCTTACAGCCAAGCGACTGGAAACCTACAAGGAACAGGATTCAGATAGTGAAGACCGGGCAAAACATTTGAGTCTCCCTCCAAACAAAGGTGGAGAATCAGTCACTCTGACACAGACACACACTGCTAAGCCCTTGAGGAGGTGTCAGAGTGCTCGGGCTCCTTTTCAAAGGCATGCAAGAAAGACATCTCTGGGTCCCTGGGGAAGCTCTCCATCTCACTTGGCCTTTAGCAGCACCATGGTGAGTAAGCCCACTCTCCTCTCTCCTGGATATGGTTTTGGGGAGTGAGGGTGAACAATGGTCTACTGCAGGAAGTAGGGCAAAATACAGGACTGCAGAGTGGTTGCCAGAGGTCCCAGGCAACGATTGAGCTGAGATCCTACAGATATGTCTAGAATGCTGCCATTGGAGGCCCCCTTTGAGCCCAATAATATGCAAGGTGTGAGACAAATTATCCCTGACTTCCATTCCCTCATTGCCCACTGTTGTCCTCTTATGCCATGCAAAAACATGAAAAGAGAGAGCTAGCTGATCATGAACCATGGGTGAGGGATAGTCATGTTCAGTTTTTGCTATTGTGAATATGTTGGAGGCTTAGACTTAACCCTGAAACATGTTTCTGGGCTGAGCTCCAGAGAGCTGCAGTGCAAATTAAGCTCTGGCTTTATATATATATATATATATATATATATATATATATATATATATATGTGTGTGTGTGTGTGTGTGTGTATATTTGTTTTTGTTGTTCAGTTGTTCAGTCATGTCCGACTCTTCGTGACCCCATGGACCATAGCACGCCAGGCCTTCCTGTCCTGCGCTCTCTCCCGGAGTGTGCTCAAGTCCATATTCATTGCATCAGTGATGCTATCTAGCCATCTCATCCACTGCCGTCCCCATCTCTTTCTGCCTTCAATCTTTCCCAGCATCAGGGTCTTTTCCAGGGACTTTTCTCTTCACATTAGGTGGCCAAAATATTGGAGCTTCAGCTTCAGTATCTGTCCTTCCAATGAGCAGTCAGGATTGATTTCCTTTAGGATGGACTGATTTGACCTCCTTGCAGTCCAGAGTCGTAAGAGTCTTCTCCAGCACCACAGTTCAAAAGCATCAATTCTTCGGCGTTCAGACTTCCTTATAGTCCAGCTCTCACAGCCATACATTGCTACTGGGAAAACCATAGCTTTGATTATACAAACCTTTGTCAGCAAGGTGATGTCTCTGCTTCTTACTATGCTGTCTAGGTTTGCCATAGCTCCCAAGGAGCAAGCGTCTTTTAATTTCATGGCTACAGTCACCGTCTGCGGTGATCTTGGAGCCCAAGAAAATAAAATCTGTCACTGCTTCCATTTCTTCCCCTTCTATATGCCAGGAAGTGATGGGGCCAGATACCATGATCTTAGTTTTGTTAATGTTGAGTTTCAAACCAGCTTTTGCACTCTCCCCTTTCACCCTCAACAAGAGGCTCTTTAGATCTTCTTCACTTTCTGCCATTAGGGTGGTATCGTCTGCATATCTGAGGTTGTTGATAATTCTCCCGGCAATCTTAATTCCGACCTGTGACTCATCCAACCTGGCATTTCTCATGATGTACTCTGCATATAAGTTAAATAAGCAGGGCGACAATATGCAGCCTTGTCGTACTCCTTTCCCAATTTTGAACCACTCAGTTGTTCCATGTCTGGTTCTTACTGTTGCTTCTTGACCCTCGTACAGGTTTCTCAGGAGACAGGTAAGGTGTTCTGGTACTCCTATCTCTTTAAGAATTTGCCACAGTTTGTTGTGATCCACACAATCAAAGGCTTTAGCGTAGTCAATGAAGCAGAAATAGATGTTTTTCTGGAATTCTCTTGCTTTCTCCATGATCCAGAGAATGTTGGAGATTTGATCTCTAGTTCCTCTGCCTCTTCGAAACCCAGTTTGTACTTCCGGTAGTTCTCGGTTCGCATACTGCTGAAGCCTAGCTTGTAGGATTTTGAGCATCACCTTGCTACCATGTGAAATGAGCGCAATTGTACAGTAGTTTGAACACTCTTTGGCATTGCCCTTCTTTGGAATTGGAATGTAAACTGACCTTTTCCAGTCTTGTGGCCACTGCTGAGTGTTCCAAATTTGTTGGCATATTGAGTGCAGCACTTTAACAGCATCATCTTTTAGGATTTTAAATAGCTCAGCTGCAATACTGTCATCCCCGCTAGCTTTGTTGTTAGTAATGCTTCCTAAGGCCCACTTGACTTCACTCTCTAGGATGTCCAGCTCAAGTTCAGTGACCGCACTATCATGGCTATCAGGGACATTAAGATCTTGCCTGTATAGTTCTTCTGTGTATTCTTTCCACCTCTTCTTAATCTCACCTGCTTCTGTTAGGTCCCTGCCTTCTTTGTCCTTGATCATGCCCATCTTTGCACAAAACGTTCCCTTGAGATCTCCGATTTTCTTGAAAAGATCTCTAGTCTTTCCCATTCTATTGTTTTCCTCCATTTCTTTGCATTGTTCATTTAAGAAGGCCTTCTTGTCTCTCCTTGCTGTTCTCTGGAAATCTGCAATCAGTTGGGTATATCTTCCCCTTTCTCCCTTGCTTTTCGCTTCCCTTCTTTCCTCAGCTACTTGTAAAACCTCAATCTGATTTCGATATTGACCATCTGGTGATGTCCATGTGTAGAGTCGCCTCTTGTGCTGTTGGAAAAGAGTGTTTGCTGTGATCAGCGTGTTCTCTTGGCAAAACTCTATTAGCCTTTGTCCTGCTTCATTTTCTACACCAAGGCCATGCTTGCCTGTTATCCCGGTGATTTCTTGACTCCCTACTTTAGCATTCCAATCCCCTATGATGAAGAGGACATCTTTTTTTGGTGTTAGTTCTACAAGGTGTTGTAGGTCTTCATAGAACCGATCAACCTCAGCTTCTTCGGCCTCAGTGGTTGGGGCATAGACTTGAATTACTGTGATGTTGAATGGTTTGCCTTGGATTCGTACTGAGATCATTCTATCATTTTGGAGATTGTACCCCAGTACTGCTTTTCCCATCCTTTTGTTGACTATGAGTGCTACTCCATTTCTTCTATGGGATTCTTGCCCACAGTAGTAGATATGATGGTCACCTGAATTAAATTCGCCCATGCCTGCCCATTTTAGTTCGCTGATTCCCAAGATGTCGATGTTCAATCTTGCCATCTCAAGTTTGACCACCTCCAGCTTACCTTGATTCATTGATCTTACATTCCAGGTTCCTAAACAATATTGTTCTTTACAGCATCGGACTTACTTTTCACCACCAGACACATCCACAGCTGAGTGTCCTTTCAGCTTTGGCCCAGCCGCTTCACTCTTTCTGGCGCTACTTGGAAATTCCCTCTGCTCTTCCCCAGTAGTATATTGGACACCTTCCGACCTGAGGGGCTCATCTTCCAGCGTCATATCTTTTAGCCTTGTGATACGTTCCATGGGGTTTTCTTGGCAAGACTACTGGAGTGGGTTGCCATTTCCTTCTCCAGTGGACCACATTTTGTCAGAACTCTCCGCCATGATCTGTCCGTCTTGGGTGGCCCTGCACGGCATAGCTTACGGCTTCACTGAGTTACGCAAGCCCCTTCGCCACAACAAGGCAGTGATCCATGAAGGGGTGTGTGTGTGTGTGTGTGTGTGTGTATTCTATAAAGCATATTAGCACAATCAATTTCGTTTGGTATGGATTAAAAAAAAACAGTCTGCACAGAATCATATAATTTAGGCTCCATTCCAATGTTCATCATTATTTATATTAATGCTAGACAAGACCTTGATTCCTGCTAAATGACATCAGGCATATGCCCAAAAGTGCAGTGTTGTACAGTTTGTTGGTTTTTGTTTAGTAAATGCCAGGTTTTCTGGTGTTTATGTGCCAGGCATAACAAGCGGTAGCCTCAGGTAGAATGAAAATGGAAAAAATTAGCACCGCTGAGAAGACACAGTGGTTCCTACCTAAAGGTTAGTACAGCAACTCCTTCAAATACCCACCACTTTAAGTCTATTGCCAAGAAATCATAAGCAGCAAACCAGCATATCCTATGCTGAGGTTTGTAGTCCAAGAGCCTGTGTCAAAATACTTACATCATAAGGTACAAAAGGTTTGATTATCTGGACATCTTACAAAAGTTGTGGCATCTCCAAAACCCCCAGTCTTACTGTATGTACAACTGCTAGGATGTTTAGGAGGTGGCAGCCCCCCAAAACTCCTTTTCGAGGGGTATCAGTTTCAACCATGTACCTTAGGACTTAATTCACGGTCCCCTTTTCTGAGTGGTCAGAAAGGGGGTATACCCCAACAAAGTCAGTCAGATTGGACCGTCTGGAATTATATACACTATTCCCCCAACAAATGCTGCATGTTTCATCCATGTACCTTATGATGTGATTATTGGCCCTGAAATGGGGGGGGGGGGCGCCACCCCCTAAATGTCCCAGCACTTGTGCATAAGACTTGCAATTCTGGAAATATCTCAAGGTCTGTAAGATGTCCAGACAGTCAAACCTTTTATAACCTTATGACATAAGTATTTTAGCACAGGCTCTTGGATTATTAAGGGGAAGTGTTTGCACTAGCAATGGTCAAAGTAACAGCCATACTTTAATGTTAAGGCTTAAAAAAAGAAATAGAAGCCAATAGGCCTGATCCAGAGATACATGTGGAGAGATCTGCCTGTGCAACTAGGATTCCCCCATCCCCACTCACTATCCTGAACGGCCAGCTTATCCCCAGTCTTTAAAAACTCCCGACTATGGTAAAGTTGGGGGATGTAACTGAAATGGTGTGAGAAATGCCCTCTGCATTTGCTCGCTGTCATGCACATGCACAAAGGGGTTTTCCAAACTGGCTGCAGTCCATAAGCCAAACTCTGTTTACATTTACCTCAGCCAATGAATATGCCACCTCCTCTGCAGTTGCTCCCACGCTGGCCCTGGTACTTGTAAAGCAGGGGTGCCCAACCTGCAGCGCTTTGGGTGGGAAAGTGTCTGTCTGTCTGTCTGTCTGTCTGTGGGAGGGGATAAATGTGGGTGTGGCTGTGGGGGAAAGGAAGAGCTTGTCTATATGGGGGAAAATATGGTTATTGGTATGTGTGGGTGGGGAAGGGTATGTGAAGAGGGGGGAGGCTGTGTGTGTGTGTCTATGTGTATGTGTTGCATGCATACACATGTGTGGCAGACACTGCTGCAGCCCTCGGGGGCAAAAAGGTTGTGCAGCCCATTGTAACGCTTTGGCTAGGCCTGATGTCAGTGTGGTCAGGCATCTGCCATGGCGCACATGTCAGCAGTAGCTTCATTACTGACTGGACCTTCCAAAACCGTCTGCTGACACCCAGCCTGCCACAGCTGAATAAGCGGCAGTGAGGAAGAAGAGCTACTGCTACCTCCAACCTAACCTCATCCTCTCCGTCACTCCCGTTTATCCAGCCAGAAGCAATTTTGGCAACCCACTCACTGCTGCTGCTGCTGCTCCTCCTCTTTCCCTCATAGCCTGCCTGTTTGCCCACCCTCTCTCTCTTAGTGGTAGGGTAGGTAAGACATTTGTTCTGTTTGCATTTTGATGCGAATGTACCCGATCTTGCACTTTTGAAACAACCAAAACCCAGTTGCCCTTCAGAATTTGCAGTTTTGCAATGGAGTTCTACCATCAAATAATGTGTGGGAAAATGTGTATATTCCAGAAAATATCATACAAAAGTGCATTATATTAGGAAAATTGCTTGCAAAATAAATGCATATACCAGGCAAAAATGCATGTATAAGGAGAAAGTACACAAGAATGTTTGGATTTTTGTGCAAAGTTTTTTTTAAAAATTCTCAACAGTGAGGATGAACGGAACTGAAGATTTGAAAAATGAGAAACTGAGAAGAAGAGGAGTTGATAGATTTGTCCATCCCTACTTAGTAGTGAAAGAGGAGGAAGAGCAGCAGCAGCAGCATGCAGGCCAGCTAAATCACTGACCAGCAGCTTGGGATGTCAGAGAAATCCCCAGTGGATTCAAATGAGTTTGGGTTTCTCTGAATCTGATTCTCTGAATCCGCCCTGCAGATTTCACAGCAGACCAGCTTTTTCTGAGTTCTGCAGACTTGTGGACTGATTTTTTCCCTTTGGGAGGGATTTGCGCACATTTACACTTGCGCTAATGCACACTTGCGCAAATGGAACGAAATTCTTCTACATCCCTAAAAAAAAATCCGATTCATCAATGAGCAGGTGACGGAAGGAAAGATGCTGACAATCCATGAAACACAGACAGAACGGGTTTAACAAAACCTGTACATTCCTATTGACAGTTGGCAGTGGTGAAAAGGAGCTCAAAAGCAGATGGTTGTGGCTGCTAATGCTAACGCTCCTCCTGCTCCTCCCTGGCCAGAGCGAGAGGCTATAATGTGTATGGGGAACAGGAAGGAGGAGCAGCAACAGCAGGCATCGCCAGGAGGCAGAATCTATGTTCCCATATCTCCCACACTTTAAGAGGGCCTACTGACACCATCTTGACTGTGGGCTGCCCCCGCCCCCAGTGCTAAATCTGGAACTAGCGATTTCTTCTGTCCTTGTAAATGCCTCTGGTGTTAAACAAGTGGTTCCCACCCTCTTGAAGGCTTTCATGATATTCAAAGGTATTTAACTGTAACTGTTAGATGAACTGGGTATAAAACAGGGGTGGGCAACATGCATGCTGCATATGGCCCCCAATACCCAACCCCAGCAGTAGAACCCCTGCCACCTCCACTGCCCTCTGGATTTATTTATTTGTTTTAAAAATGGCATCCGTAGTTGCTACAGAGCGGCTATTGGTGCTCCATAGCCAGTTTGGAGTTCCAAAAGGGTTAAGTTTAGCTTGTAAACAAGCTCAATTTAACCACAGTTGCACCCTCTAGAGCTATGGAGCAGTTTGCCATCAACTTTTGGCAGCAAATTGAGAATTTTGCTCTTTTGGGGGAGGCATGTCCATTGTCTGGGTGGTGCCCCACAGACTGCAACCCATAGGGGGCTGGGGTGAAAATGGCCCCTGGACCTCCCAAAGTTGCCCACCCCTGTTACAAAAAGTTAAAACTAAAATTCTTCCATTGATAAACAGACTACCTGTTATAGGTATTCAGCAGTGAAAATAAGTTTCTCTATAGCATTAGTGCTGCTAATTTTTTAGCTGATATAATTCTATAATTTAGTACACACATGGAGTGTTGTTTAAAGCTCTAGAACACGAAGCAGAAGGTGTTAGTTTTCACACAATCCTAAGCATGTGGGGGTTTTAACTGAATGACATGTATTCCAGGAGAAGGATGTGACCCCAGATAACAGGCTGTTGATGGAAGTGAGAAATGCATCATGCCAGCTAGAATCTTTGACACCGTTTATGTCTGCAAAGACCACCTCTTCCATCACAGATTTTTTTCTTGCTCTGACCCTCTGCAACACTGTTGTGGTGTCCACAGCAACTGATCCAAGAGAAAGGGTAATCTCTCACTTTAACTTCCCTGTTAGGAAAGTAGTTCTTTTGTAATGCATTGAACCTAATAAAAGACTTGAGAGTTTTATGACAACTATCAAAGAGGTAAGTAAGAAGCCTCCTTTAGAATTGCATTGAGGGAGTCTTCCCCCTGCCCCCCTGCCCCATTGTGGCTGGTGACTCCAGTTCTGGAGGAGCTGTGGTTCTATTCAGGGTTTTAGATACCACCAGCCAAGTGCTATCCAAGGTGCTGAACCCATTTTGGGGATATGGTTCAGCACCTTGGATAGCACCATTAGAGTTTTGGCTGGTGGTAACTAAAACCCTGAATGGAATCACAGCACCTCATGAACTGGAATCACCAGCCGCCAAGTTCCCCTTCCCCACTTTGGCCTGCAATAATCCCATTGAATATTCTGTCTGACTGCTTTCATATCTTCCTGCCTAGCCACTTCCCCCCTTTGTCCTAAGGAATATGCTAATTTGAAAATTAAATAGTTTCCCCCTTATATTTCTTGGTTATGGCTGCAAACATCAATTGATTAATTGGCATGATTAAATTATTAAAGTCTTAATCGCAGCTTTTAAATGTATTCCATTTCAGCAGGCTAGTTGCTTCCTTTGCAGAACAGAATCCTTTATGTGCTCTGCAAAGTACCCTACCTTGAGCAAAGGAATATGAAGCTCAAGCTCCTCTGCCACCATCCCCTGCCCCACTCACAAAATGACCCCACACTTCAGTAGCCCTGTCAGCTCAGTGCCTTGTGAAAGGGTCTTCAGAATGTTATGAATAATCAGGGAACACTCTTCAACTCCACAAAACTGAGCAAGATGGTATGTGTCTAATCATGCCTCAGGGGCACTGGCTGCCTAGGAAAACAGAACCATAACACTGTCTATTGCCTCAGAAGATACAGGCAGGCAGCAGCAAGGCGTTTAAGGAGAGAACTGCATGCCATGCAGCCTACTCTGTGCCCCCTAAGTTAACCTGCTGCCTTCAAGTTCAGCAGAGAACATCATCCCATCATTAGCGTTGAAGACAGATTCATCTGCCAGTCCAGGCAGCTTTTGTCCATGGAATGGGAGAGGGCGCCATCCTATCATCCGCCTCAGGCAGCAACATGTCTTGGGCCAGCCATGCTCAGAACTCACGACTTGAATGCACAATCCAAGGGCTTTGTCCAAGTCACAAATCTGTTGTTGTTTTTAAAATATACGTAAGAATAGCCCTCGTTTCTCTAAAGTTCAGAGATTACCTCTCACCTGCCTAATAAGAAGAAGCACCTAGCACATCCGACCTAAAATGGGGAGAATGGAGAAAATAGTGCCTGGATCCACCTGGGGCCTGAAAGCCACCAGTTGACCAGAATGCTTGAGAATTGTGTTCTCTCTGCATTTGGAAGCAAACCATACACCCCCTGTACTAATGTGTGGATTGAAAAAAACTCAATTATCCTTCCCATTTCGCATGACTCCCAATTTGGCGATGGGGTTTTTGGCTTTAAAAAACATACCAAAATGCAAAAATGCACTTTCTATAATAAAGTACATATAAAATATGAATTTTAAGGTTAAATGTGTATAAAATGCATATTGTACAATAAAATGCCTCCAACATTTTATGCAGATTGCAGATTAAGGCAAAAATGGGACAGAATGGACTTATGAATGAAGTTGAACATGTGTGAAACTGAGACGGAATAAAATTAGATGGATTTGTCCATCTGTACCACTTGACCACCCTTGCTCTAAATAATAAATAGGCGCTTTTCTGTTTGCTCTGTTTTGTTCTGCATTGTCACATAATGAAGAAAAGCTTTCACCTTCATTCAGGATCAACAGAAAAGCACTTTTCATATAGGTTAACTGATTTAGTGATCAGTGAAAAACCAAAAAAAATCCATCGACTTAGAATTCTTTGGTTGACAGCCCTACTCTTGTATATGACAGGATTCCCTAAGTCCATATTCATGTTTAATTATCTTAATACATTTGCAGATTGTAAGATGTTTCAATCTTTGGCTGCTTCTATAAGGATGTAGATAAACAAAAATACTCCTGATCTAGATGTCCACTAAACAAGCCCCTCATTGTAACTGGAGACATCACCTGGTGCATACTTCTTTTTAATGTTTTATTGCATGGTGCATAGCAATGCTCTACTGATTTGAAAATCTCCCATGTCTTGTACTGTACAATTTCAGTGATAATTAATCCTGATTGCTCTTTTCTCTCAAGGCTACTACTCCATCACTGATGAAACCATCAGGACTCTCCCTGGAGAAAATTCACCAGCTGTTCCAGAGGCTAAAGCTGGCAAGCCTTAGCCAGTCTTTTTTGCCAGCTCAGTCAAGCTCAGAGAGTTTTAACACAGAAAGCACCAGAGTCTGTGCCGATTCCAAAACAAAAGATGATTTTTCCACCCAAAGCTCCTCCACCTTAACCAATGATGACAGTTTTCAAAGTGACTCAATAACTGGGAATGACGCCACTGTGGATTCTGATCCTTCTCTGATTGAGATCTGTGGGGCAGTTAACCAAGAGGCTTTGCAGTCAGGATGTTGTTATGAGGCCGAAAGCCCCGATGAAGCAGCCCTTGTCCATGCAGCCTGGGCCTACGGGTTTACATTAGTGTCCAGGACTGCTAGACAAGTGACTGTGAGGCTGCCAGAAGGGACTGTCCTCACCTTTGACCTCTTATTCACTTTGGGATTTGACTCCAACAGGAAAAGAATGTCCGTGGTGGTGAGGCATCCTCTTACCAGTGAGATCATTGTGTACACCAAAGGAGCTGACTCTGTCATAATGGACTTATTAGAAGACCCTGCCAGAGGTAATGTGTGTGTTAGGCAATGAACTGTTGACAATGTGTCACTTGGGTGGCATGCATGATATATCCAGTCTGCAGGATTATGCAGGAAGCAAAACTGTTGTTAGCACTACAAGCCTTAGTACTGCAGATCAGAGCAGAGATGTCCATTTGTTGAACTGGAGAGTGCTTAGAATATAGAGCAGCCTAATTTGGATTTGCAGAGACCCTAAGTTAATTGGCTTTATGAGCTCTACAGTCATGTCATAAGAATCTTGCATAGTGTGATGCTCTACTGAGGACAGAAACACACTAATAAATAGCAATGGGCTGTTAACTGTAGTGGTCACGATCTAGGAAACATCAAGCACGCTTAAGTCCCTTTGTGACTAATGTTGATTTCATGTTGATTTCAATGGGACTTAAGCCTGTGTAAGATAAGGTGAGGACCAATCATCCATCCCTCTAACAGAGAACTCAGTACCCCTTGTGCTGACAGGATCGGAACCACAATGGGTCCACTGAGAAACGAGGGGAAGCTATCAGTGTGCTCAGGGGAACCCTCAGCCTTGCTCCTTCCCTTATACTTCAGGCACGCTGTCAAACTAGGGGTTGTTGTTTCTTTCTGAAAGTGTCACAGGTTTTATGCACCTGCTTTTCCAGTCATTCGTCGCTTTATTTTTTTTTTTTAAATGGGGGAAGTTTTTTAAACTGCTCCAGGAATTGGGGAGATTTCTTTTTAACATCATGTGTGCCAGCAAGTCCATGTCAAGCATTGTCAGTTTCTACTGCAAAAATGGAAGTACTGCATTATTGTTTTTCCAGACCTCAGCCCTGAGAGGAAGAGTAGATTTGAACTGAACACAGCAAGGGTGCTTCCAAAGCAGCCCCACTGCTCTAAAAATGTCACATTTCTAACTTTCATCTATGATACACTGGGGACTGCATAGTTCTCATTTTTGTGCTTTTCGTGCTTGGAAAGACGTGCATGTAATATTAGGTAGTTTTTACAGGAGTACGAGCCCAGACCTCCCATTAGCCAGGCTCTGACCTTTAATTCAGGTGATGGAGCAGGCCTGGGACCCCCCATCCACCTGGCTGCTTTTGCAAAAGTCAGGAAGTCAGTCTCCCTGCCCCATATACCTAACAGTGCAAGCCTGTGCATGTGTGCTCAGGGGTAAGTCACAGATTATTCCATGGAATTTACTTGCCTATACATGTGCACAGGATTGCACCCCGAGAGGGAGTGAAAGAAGATTCTGAAAGAAAGGCAAAGACAGACAGAAAGGGGGGTTAGAAAGAAAGAGAAACAAAGGAAAAGAGAGTGGTAGTGAAGACGTGTAGGTATGTGTGTGTGAAAGAGAATATGAGTGATCTCACAGGGAAGATTCAAGAGAAGGGGACAAGCTGAGGAGCAGCGCAACAGGGGACAACCAGCTGGAGAGAAAAAGCTCTACTTGGCTTGGTTGGGGAGGGGCTTTGAAGTTCTGTTTTACAGCACAGTTGGGGAAGGCAATGGCAAACCACCCCGCTATAGTCTGCCATGAAAACGCCAGTGCAAGCAGCATCCCTCTAGGAGTCAGCAATGACTTGGTGCTTGCACAGGAGAAACCTTTCCTTTCCTATACATACACACTCAGAAGTAAGTCCCATTGAGTTCAATCGGGCCTTCTGCCAGGTAAGTGGGTATAAGATTGCAGCTTTAACGTCCTGGAAGCTGCAGGTGATAGGACTAGAGAGCCGTCTATGCCTGATTCTCTATGCATCCATGGGTATATCCACTCATGCTCTATTGTGATTTTCTTTCACCAATAGAGCCTGATGACTCATGTCTTCTTTTGGAGGGAGGTCTATCTCAAACTTGGGTTCACCCAGTGAATGATGGATATCATCATCATCATCATCTTAATTAATTATATCCTGCCTTCTTCCCAATAATGGGACACAAGGCAGCTCTACAACATTAAAACTTGTACAATTAAAACCTATAAATAGAAGTATAAATAGAAGTATACTAAAGTTAAAAAATATAATTAAATAATCAATAATATTGTATAAAATATCAAAATGTTAAAAGACAACAAGAAATATAGTATCCATCCGTCCTATTCTCACAGGTCCAGACTAGCTATCCCCAAAGGCTTGCCGGAACAAAAAAGTGTTTACATGCCTGTGAAAACATATCAAGGAGAGTGCCACTCTCGCCTCCCTAGGAAGGGAGTTCCAGAGCCTTGGGGCAGCCACTGAGAAGGCCCTCTCCCGTGTTCCCACCAGACGTGCCTGTGATGGTGGCGGGACAGCGAGAAGGGCTTCCCCTGAAGATCTCAGGGCACGAGCAGGCTCATAGGGGAGAATACGGTCTTTCAGATAACCTGGATCCAAGCCACATAGGGCTTTATAGGACATGACCAGCACTTTGAATTGTGCCTGGAAACAGACTGGGAGCCAGTGAAGCTGTTCTAGCAGGGGAGTTGTATGCTCCCTGTAGCCAGACCGTCAGCAGTCTGGCAACAGCTCTTTGAACCAGCTGAAGTTTCCGAACACTCTTCAGAGCCCCCCCCCCCTGTACAGGGCATTACAGTAATCCAAACGGGATGTAACTAAGGCATATGTCACTATGGCCAAGTCAGACATCGCAAGGAACGGGCGCAGCTGGCGCACTAGCTTTAGCTGTGCAAATGCACTCCTGGCCACCGCTGAAACCTGGGCATCCAGGCTCAGGGCTGAATCCAGAATTACACCCAAGCTGCGAACCTGTGTCTTCAGGGGGAGTGTAACCCCATCCAGCACAAGCTGTATCCCTATTCCCTGATCTACCTTTCGACTGACCAGGAGCACCTCTGTCTTGTCTGGATTAAGCTTCAATTTGTTTGCCCTCATCCAGTCCATTACTGCTGACAGACACTGGTTCAGCACCCAAACAGCTTCCTTGGAATTAGATGGAAAGGAAAAGTAGAGTTGGGTGTCATCAGCGTACTGGTGACACCGAACCGCAAAACTCCGGACAACCTCCCCCAGTGGTTTCATGTATATGTTAAATAGCATGGCGG
The DNA here is from genome assembly GCF_057233095.1 of Heloderma suspectum. Classification (NCBI taxonomy): domain Eukaryota; kingdom Metazoa; phylum Chordata; class Lepidosauria; order Squamata; family Helodermatidae; genus Heloderma; species Heloderma suspectum. Next base: position 235,340,685 of record NC_139459.1, on the reverse strand, counting down.
ACAAAACAGAACCCTGAGTAACTCCACAAGCCAATGGCCAGGGAGTCGAACAGAAGTCCCCCAGCACCACCTTCTGGGTCTGCCCCTCCAAGAAGGAATGGAGCCACTGTAAAACAGTGCCTCCAAGTCCCATCCCAGCAAGAACATTGTAGCAGACTGAGGATAGACCAACAGAAAGTCCTTCTTTGCAAAACACAATAACTTATTGCAGCTTCTTGCTGCCAGATGTAACGGCCACTGGCTCAGATGACTTTAACAGGGAATTAAACCAAGTAATATTGTACATTTGAATAGGGAACATTGGCCCATGGAAGTTCCCCATCAGGCCCACAAAGGCTCCCTCCCTTGCCCCACACCCTTCAGGTCACGCAGATTCCCCTTAGCGCACTGCTCACCATCCTAATGAGGAGATCGAGTGGCACACTCTGCTTCATTCACCCCACATCCTCCCCAGTGGGGGAAGATATAGAGCAGGTGAATTCACCCCAACCGAGGCACCAGCTGGAGGAGCTCCTCCAGCCAGCACGTTGGGGTATGTGGGTTTCCCTGGCTGGAGCAAAGCTGGGTCCCCAACCAAGGACCCATCTGGAGGAGCTCCAGATGATGCTTTGGCCAGGGACCAGATGACATCAAAGGGGCGTCATCCAACCCATGTCTGGGGGGTATTAGCCATGACAGATAAATGTTCACAGGTGCTGAGCACTACATGGTGGGGACATGGCCTAGCTGACTGCTGTGGGAAGCAGGAAGATGCTGGAATAGATGGACCCTTAGGTGCTCTGCCTTAGGTAGCAAAATGTCTGGGCAGGCCCTGCAGGAGTGAGATGGCAGGCTTGGAATAATCTGCAGCTGGAATAAGCAATTGCCTATTTGTGTTTCACAGCTAATACAACAACGGAAAAGAGGATAAGAAAAGTAAGAACACAAACCCAAAAACATTTAGATCTGTATGCACGAGATGGCCTGAGAACCCTTTGCATAGCTAAGAAGGTAAGAAGCAGCTCTCTCTTCTTCTTGATTAAAAAAAAAATAGCCAGCAAATGGCTTATACTGATGTTTCAAACCAATCCCCCTGTGGAATGATGATTCTGTATCTGCTTCCATAGGTTTGTTTCCTATTCCTTTTTATCTCCCTGATCTGAATAATCTTATAATTAAACTCACAGGACCAATACTCTAATCCAGCCTCTCCATTTCTGCTCTTCTTGTCATTATCCTGGCTGTTCCTAACTCAGTGATTCCAAAAGCTTTCTCAAATAGAGCAGCCTTCCCCTGACCAGGTGCCCTCCAGATGTTTGTGACTTCGACTCCCATCAGCCCCTGCCAGCATGGCCAATGCTCTGGAATGCTGGGAGTTGCATCCAAAATGTATGGAGGGCAGCAGGTTGGGGAAAGGCTGAACTAGATGCTCCCTTATATTTCATGAAGTATTTGGTACTCCATCTAGGCTGATTAATCATGATGCAAATTGTCTGATGCCTGTAGCTTCTTCCTACTTTACTGGAGAAGATCCATCAAAGCCTGCGTTAATATTCTAAGGCTGCTCCAGAGAATATGATTTGTGGATTACAGTCTTGGGCCAATGAACTGGAAGTTGAGAAAGGGTGTTTAGATACCAGTTTTTGCACTGACATTTCATATTAGCTTGAAAGGAGCGTTTGGGTTTGCTACTGGGTTGTACAGAGGAGAAGGTTTAGAGTGGGTCACCGTGATGTTGACGACAGTCAGCAGCTCATTCTAAGAATTGGTTCAGGCATAAAGTCAAACCATGGGTTGTTTGTTTATATTACGCCTTTCCTCTATAAATAGTTTCAAGGCAGTTATCTAAAATAAAATACAAGATAAAATACAAAATTATAATTAAAACATAAAAGTAAATCAATTGAAAATGCATACATTACGAAGAAATAATAGCGCCCACCAGTTAAAACCTACTTCAACACACAAGTCAGCATAAAAGCCAAAAGCCTGTTTGAATGAAAACATCTTTGCCTGCCTACAGAAGGACATCAGAATGGAACTACCCTGGCTTCCCTTGGGAGGGAGTTTCAGAGCCTGGGAGTAGCCACCAAGAAGGCCCTTTATGGAGTTCCCATGCCATGGGCCCCCGATGGTGGATGGATACAAAGAAGGGCCTCCCCTCAGGATCTTAAAACCTGGACAGGCTCATATAAACGAATGTGGTCTTTCAAGTGGCCTGGTCCCAAGTCATGTAGGGCTTTATAAGTCAGAACCTGTACTTTGAATTGTGCCCAGGAATGGACCGGTAGCCAGTGAAACCATTGTAGTAAAGATAACCTACCTCATCCAGAAACACCTGGTTTGAGCTAACTGTAGTTCAGACTTGAAACTATGATCCGTAGTCCAGACATACAAACCATGGTTTGTTGTTTGCACAGCTTCATTCATCTCTAGGATGTCCAGATGCAAAAGAGTTGTGTAGAAGAGGGAGTGTCAGCAGGGGTAGCTGTATCTGCTGAAATTCCCCTTTCTGCACAACAGTTATTAAAGATGCAAGAACCCTGTCCTCTTTTGAATCTGGCCACTCTACTTTCTCCCACCAGGGCCAGCCCTGCCATTAGGCAGAGTGAGGCAGCCACCTCAGGTGGCAGATGCTGAGAGGTGGCCAGATGGCAAGTGGCAAGGTGTTGGAGGACAGAGCTGTGTGTGCCATGTGGCCTGCCCCGCACCCCCTAAGTGTGCTGGTCAGCCTCAGCTGCAGTGAAGGACACTATCCTTTCACCAGTGTTGAAATAAGGCACCATGTTGTTCTTTGCCTCAAGCAGCCAAATGCCTTGGGCCACCTGTCTCCCACTGTCTCTGAGAATCCCTAGATAGTATTCCAGACATCAGCCTCTGAGGGCAAAGTAACATCCCAAGCCATAGTTCTTCTGCTCAGATGTAAGTGCTAAACCATGGTTTGCCCAAACTGTGGCTTGCAAACCAGCTTCAAACCATGGTTAGGAATGGTGGAAGCTGTTTTGTACTGAGTCAGACCATGGGTCCATCTAGTCCTGTATTGTTGACACTGGCTGGCAGTGGCACTCCAGGGTTTCTTGCTCCACCTGGAGGTGCCAGGGATCAAAATTGGGACCTTCTCCATGCAAAGCATGTGCTCTACCACTGAGCTACAGCCCCACCCCATGAAAGTTTCAGATACTGGTTTGTTGGCCACCCAGAAATTATAATCTGCCTTTAAATGTATTTGAAATTCATACAGGTACTCTACTGATAATACTTTAATGCAAAGGTATGTCCACTGGAACAGAACTTTACAACAGGGGTGCACAACCTTTTGGCCCTGAGGGCCACATTGGGTGTCTGCCGAGATGTTGAGGCCTGCATGTGTGCATGCACACATATGCACACACATTCACATACAACTCACTCATGCACTCCATGTTTGTTTTGAATACATTCCAGTATTTAAAAACCTTCCATTAAAACCGGGCTGAGCAACTCGGAGGCTTACAGCTATCCAACGCAGCACAGGAGTAGCAGTGGAGGCGATCGTCACCTCCGTGCTCCTCCCACTCTGCATTTCAGCTAGGCGGGCTTTTTCACCCATCTAGCTGAGGCATCGGGGATGGAAAGAGACTGGGGAGGCCAGAGGATTCCTCATAAGCCAGCCTCCCCAGTCCCCTCCCCTCCCTACCCATGGGAATGTCTCTTTTACCTTCCCTCCAAGGTCACTTCTGCGACCTCGGAGATGCAGCCGGCACAGTTCTCTCCAAGCCAGCTGTGAGAGGGAGGGGGAGGGGAACCCAGACTTTTGGGTCCAAGGTTGGAGCACTGACTCCAACCTTGGATCCAGGAATCTGAACTATCCTATGGCCCCCTGAACTATCATATGGTCTAGGGGCCATAGGATTGCTCTCCCCAGCTCAAGTGCATTTACCTGGAAGTATATCTCACTGAACTCTGTGAAACACACTTCTTAGCATACATGCATAGGATCAGGCTGCCTGTACTTTTCTTTTAATGCTACTTACTCTGTGGTCAGTGGTAAAAGTATTATAATTTGTACCCGTGTCTACCTGTAGTTCGGAAGTAACGTTCCATCAACATTCACATACTGTCATGGTTTTTGGTGTTGCACGGGCACTCCAGTTGGTCCAACCAATCCCAGACACTTAGGCCTAACAATTGAGCCAGCATGCTGCAAGAACCCTGTGTCTTCACTGTCTGAAATCTTGAGTATCTGTTGTGGTAGGATGGCTTTGGATGGCTTTAAAAGGGGATTAGAGACGTTCATGGAGGATAAGGCTATCAATGGCAACTAGTGCGGAACAGGAGTAGGATGGTGCCACTGTACAGGCAGCTGGTTGGCCACTGTGTGAACAGAATGCTGGACTAGGTGGACCCTTGGTCTCATTTAGCAGAGTTCTTCTTATGTTCTTATGTTAGGTCTTGAACGAAGATGACTTTCAGAAATGGGCCAGCTTTCGTCACGAGGCAGAAGCAGCTATTGACAACAGAGAGGAGCTATTAATGGAGACAGCCCAAAATCTGGAGACTAAACTCACCTTACTAGGTATCTTTGGAGATTAATCATTACATGGTGTAACTTGATATTCATGGCTACTAAAAGTAATTACTGACATGTCTCCAATCCTAAACATATTTACCTGGAAGTGAATCATTCTTTAAGTCTCACCTTTCTTACTCCTAAATAAAGTATTGTCTGACAAATTTCGCCTCTGATGTCTTCCTGTATAGTTTTGAAAATTACAGAAGGGCATACCACACACACACACACACACACACGTGTATATGGACATACAGATGTGTACAGTATAGACTTTGTAGACATGCAGATGCGCACAAACTTGCCAATGGTTTATGATAAGGTATAAATGCTTGCTTTCAAATAAGCAGTGATATCTCCTTTTCCTTGCCTATATACTTTAAGGCCTGCATTTGCCCTGTGCTAAAATGTAGATCAAGCTTCTGTTTTGTTCTGGTCACTATTTTGCTCTTTTGAGCTAGAATTTTCAAAGGATTCCATAGCATTTCCTACAAGTTCAGGTAGGATTTTCCAACCTGGCCCATTCTCATTGCACCATACATGTATGCATGTTGTATATGTTTGCACAAGTATAGTTGTGAAGTGTTAATATGACCCTGTAAGAAATTTTCTTCAATGATGCATTTTAAAATTAGAGACTTTTGTATGTTATACAAAAGTGGTGTATTGCTTCTGTTGTAATGTACAGTAAGATTCATACCTCCCACCCGCCTGAGTAACAATGAATAACATTCCCTTCCCCACTTCTGTGTAACATGAACTAGAAAACATCATCTGTGAGTCAGTGGAACAACCAGTATTCTAAGCAGAGCTTTTGAGTCAGAAATCATCAGATCTATAAGTCGTGTAAGTCAGTGTCCTAGTTTAACTTTTTAAGAATGTGTTAGTTTGCTCTAAGTCAATGGCAGCCAGTCTTTTGGAAATTGTGCCATAATTGTGCCACTCAAGTGCACACAACAACACACATGCCTTAAAGCAGCTTTCCTCAACATGGTGCCCTCCAGGTGTTTTGGACTTCAACTCCTATCAGCCCGGCCTGTGGTCAGGGAGTTGTGGTCCAAAACATCTGGAGAGCACCAGGCTAAGGAAGGCAGCCTTAACAGCTTTATCCCTAGGCTGCTGATCCGTGGGGCACGCAGCAGTGCATGACCAAAGAGACAGGCAGGAGGGGAAGCCAGGCTATGGCATCTCAAGGCCTGTGGTCCCCCTTATGCATAACCAGGAGTGCTTGAAACCTGTTGAGCCTGTTCCATATGTGGCATTTATGGCCCAAGTTAGCCATCCATGCATCCAAGTAGTAATGTGCATGTAATGTACAATACTTATCACTGCCAATGACCTAATAATGACCTCTGGTAGAAGATATGTTATTACTCTCTCAGTCATTAATCATCTTCAGTGTTCATTTAGCCTTCTTAACTTAATTTGTGAACATCTCAAGCAAGGAAATGTAATATAACCTTCCAACTTTCTTTGATGAGACAAGGAGTTGACCTGTTTAGTAGATGTCTTTCAATTAAATAGGTCAACTTTTAGTTAGGTTTCATATCTTTCTCATGATGCTATGACCCCTTTAAAGATATAGGTCATGATCCAGATAATTAGGAGCAAATTCTAAAAAAAACTATTTGTGCAGTTCTATGCAGTGATGCTCAAGTAGCGGTGCAAGTATGTGTATAATGGGCTGCATCCAGATATGGTTTTGCATGCAGAACAGATTCTTGGCATGCAGCTTGATTTTCCTCATGTGCAAGCATTTTTGCATAAACTGCTTGCAGGAATAAAATAGCTCCTTTGCACACTGAAGTCTGTTTCCTCCTACAGAGAAGGATCTCTGGATCAGAGCCATGTTGCACAATTGTGTGGCCACTGCATTGCCACGAAATGTGATATTTCAGCACGTTGCAGTGCAGGGCTTTTGCAATTGCTTACTAAACATTCCACCATTGCCTATGAGGCCAGTGCATGCCTTGAGGAAAAATAACAGAAAGAATCTGCATGAAATTTCTTTCCCAGGACAGGGAGGGACTAAATGCAGAAGATGCTGCCATCTTAATGACGGTGTGGATCTGGTCAGAGCCTGAAGTGGGAGACCACCTGGTAATCCCATGTACACTGCCCTGAGTTCCATGATAAGAGGAAAGATGGGATCTGAATGTACAAATTAATAAAAACATTCCATAGGTTTGCCTTATTTGGGGGATTATCAGTAAATCCATAGATTGGATTGGATTGGATTGGATTTTACTTCAGAACAAAGCAAAGTTTGTTGATCTTTGAAAGTTTTGTGTGTGACGTAAGGTAACTCAGCACACTCAATAAAGGTTGGTTCTCATTTTCTCCTTTCCACCAGGAGCAACTGGGATTGAAGATCAGTTGCAAGATGGAGTGCCTGACACCATTGCTGCTTTCAGAGAGGCCGGGATCCAGACATGGGTGCTGACTGGGGATAAGCAGGAAACAGCTGTCAATATTGCCTATTCTTGCAAACTTCTAGACCAAAGAGACACTGTCTTTACCATTAATACTGAAAGTAAGGTGAGTCTTAACAGCCTGCTAGGGACTGTGTGGCGTTATGTGCCATGATTGAGCCTGCACAAATCCCTTGTTTGAATACAACATCAACAGTGAAAAAACACGGGCCAAAATACTATTTGGAAAATAATCTCTTGAAGCTGCACTGTATTATAGTTCAGAATCCAGGCAGATCTTATGGGCACTGAAAACAAATGGTCAGAAACTGACTTTCATATTGTCGTATGCATTTGGCAGTTTGCAAAAATGCTGTTGAGGGTTTTGCTTTGGTACTTGCTAGTAGGCTCACCATCTGTCCCATATTTAGTAATACTAATTGTAAAACTAAATGAGTAGCCCTTCCTTGAAATAAGAAACAGGTGGCAAGCTGACTTGCTAGATGAAATTTGAGTTGCAACAGTGATTGAACTTGAAAGAATGCCTTCACCCTGCCCTGATTAATTCCATGGTGCAGGGTGGCAATAATGCTTAGGGCAGGCCTGCACAGCCTGCGACCTGCCAAGCCAAATGCAGCCCCCCAGCCATATTTTGTGGCCCTCCAATGACCCAACGAGCCACTTGATTTGTTATTTTTGGCATTGATAGCAGAATTGGGGGAGTGCCCTGCTTAGGGGGGAGTCAAGGATGGAGAAGGTCCTAATGCAGAGTCAGAGACAGTCCAGGGTCTAAGCCACCAGGGTTCACACAGAGAGTACAGCACTAGGTAAAGATGAGTACAAACACGAAGTCAACAGGCAATCTGAGGTCAAGGCCAGCAAGGTTCAAGCAAAGAGTACAGTACCAGGCAAGGAAGAGTCCAGACATAAAGTAACAAGGTGATCCAGGGTCTATTCACAGGAGGTCCAGCAGAGGGAGGGCTAGGAAGTCAGAGACTGTCTTCACACCTGAGTTTTTTAGCAGGATTGTTCTTCTTTAATAACTGGTTTTCACGGGAGCTTTAGACGATGCTGCTGCTCTCCTGCTGCTATCTCACAACTTTCCTTTGCTCTTCCCGTGTTATCTGAGAATGGGGAAAACCTGGCATTTTCTGTGCTTGCGATTGAAATTGTCATTTCCCCCCTGTTTATTTCCCCGTTAGTGTTTTGTCCTGCTTTGTGTGGGCGTGTGCTAGGGGAGTGTTGCTGGGTGGTGTTGAATAACATTGTCATGACAACAATTTGGTGGCAGGGGAGGTCACTGACAGCTTCCGGTGACCGTTTCTGCCTCTCTCCCATTCCACTATGGGCTCAGAGATCCCCTTGAACACAGCAATGCTTACTTTTGAGTAAATCCATTGACTATAAGGCTTTCCTTTCCTGGGAGTAAGTGCCATTGAAATCTGTGTGGCTTGCTTCTGAGTAGGCATGCATAGGTGTGCACTGTAAGTCTACTTAGAGTAGCAGTCATAAGGTCTCCCATCCCCTTCAGTACATTTACTTGAAACCTCCCCTCCCATTGACTTCACTGACTGCTTCTTCTCCTTTTTGCTCACCAGATTGATAGGTTTTTTTCCTCCCAGGGTGGATGGGGGAGACTCCCTTCTCAGCCATGCAGGAGAAAAGCTTGATAGTTAGGATTTCAATCGGTGTTGAAAGTGCCTTTTCTCTTCCCCTGCAGAGCTTGGAATGGTCATTTTTAATAGTTTCCTTTTTGGGTGTGGAGTTGTTTTGGATAAGGCAGTAATGCTGAGGTGGTTTTCCATAGTACTCCCTCCCACCTAGCCAGCCACTATCTCTTCTCCTAGCCCACCTTGCAGGGTCGTTGGGAAGCCAGAATAAAGGGGAAGAGCAACAACAATGGGGAGGGGAAGCAAGCTGGGTCTAATGAAGGTGTCCCCCGTGAAGTGGTTGCCTGGGGAGGGGGGCTGCTAGGGATGGCTTGGTGCATTGACTGTATACAAGTCTGTTTGTGGATTTCTTACTTCTGTAGCTGGGAACCCGGAAATCAGTATACCCTTCAAACTCAGTAGTGCGAGCAATGTACTGCATTTAATTCCATCACACCCTGACATATTTAGCAGAGAAGGTCTAGCAGCGCCAGCAACCTCGGGATAAGCCACCAAGAAGACTCTCTCTCCCTTGGAGGAAGGAGGTGACAAGTTCCCATAGCCTGCTGTCCAGATCACTGGAAGGGCTTGCGACTTCCCTCCTGCTGTGGAGGAGTGGAGGGATGGGACGGAGCCATCAATCATGTTACAGGAACCAATGGTCAGGGGAGGGGAGGGGGCATGGAGCCAGCAGCCCCCTTCTGTCCTGATTGTTCCGTGCAGCTCAGCCCAGCCATGAACAGATATAATGCAGAGGGACACATTATGAGAGATGCCTGTATACAGGGCCAATGTAAATCCCAGAAAGGGTCTGGAATCAAAAGGACTGGTTTGTAGTGGAATAAAATGCCAGGTGTGAAGAGAGCCACAGGCAAGATGATCAGGGACAAGAGTTGGTGTAAAGATGTTGTCCCAGCAGCCCTTCTTGCTTAGCACTGAAGTTTATAAGCTGGAGCTTCCAGAGCCCCACCCTGGTGGTTGCCCGACCTCAGTTTCAGAGACAGAGCTTCCCTCCTCTTGCAGGGACGGACCCATGCCATGGCTATCTCCCACAAGGGCACAGGCTCCTTCTGGTCTGCTTCCAGTCTTCTAGCATGGGCTGCTTCTGGATGGAGTTTGTCTCTGCAAGCTCTAGTCCAGCCTCTGAAGAGGATTCCTCCAGTAGGCGCATGACAAAGCGATGCAGTGTTATTGAGCACCTGGTCAAGCTGACCCACATGGCTGGTGGGCTGCATTCACTTTCATGGGTAATAAGGTGTATAGTTCAGGGCAGAGGGGTAGTGTCATCAGTGGTGCTGGGACTGAGCCCAAGAACAAGGGACATCTAGTTGTAGTGACATGAGATCTCTACCACCCAGTTCTCTGAGCAAGGGTTCCAGCATAGCAGCTCAACCATCAGACAAAGTCAGCTTGTTGTTGTTGTTCAGTCGTTAAGTTGTGTCCAACTCTTTGTGACCCCATGGACCATAGCGCACCAGGCCTTCCTGTCCTCCGCTCTCTCCCGGAGTGTGCTCAAGTTCATATTCATTGCATCGGTGGTGCTGTCTAGCCATCTCATCCTCTGCCATCCCCTTCTCCTTTTGCCTTCAATCTTGCCCAGCATCAGGGTCTTTTCCAGTGACCAAGTCAGCTATGCTATGACATTTACACACAATATAATGGTACAGTTCCATGCAATAATATTACCTTAAGTGCATCTGCTATCAATGTATTGCAATTACTTCTAACTATTCACTGAGGGTAGCATATACTATAAAGCAGCCTTCCCCCACCTGTTGCCCTCCAGATGTGTTGGACTACAACTGCCACTATTCCTGGCCAGCATGGCCAGTTGCCTGCTGGCTGGGGATGATGGAAGTTGTAATCCAGCACATCTGGGGGGCAACAGGTGGGAAGGCTGCTAAAAGTTCAACCAAACAAGGCAGCTCTCACATTGTAAAACACAGATGTGCAAACTAAGAATTAGCATAACACAAATGAGCTGCAAATTATAAATGTGTCTATAATTAAGTCACTACCTGGATAAGCATAACATGATTTACAAAAGGCAATTGTTACGATTAATACTAAATGTTTGATCAAGTAACTTCTGTAAGTTGACATTTGGTTCAGATTCACCAGTCTTTCTGATGGTCAAATGATGATGGGATGATTAAAATGTTATCACAAACCTGTTTAATAATGAAACAACTCCTCCTCCTTTGCTTGTAGTGCATTGTAGCATAAACCCTTGCACATTTATCTTTTCATAGGAAACTTGTGAATCACTGTTAGATATCACATTGGAAGAAGTGAAAAAGAACCAAGGCAATCCAAGAACAATGTGGAATTGTTTTGGTATTCAGCTGCCATTTTCTTTGTCAACCACTTTGACTCCAAATCCTGCTGTCGGTCTGGTGATTGATGGGAGAACCCTGAATACCATTTTCCAGGGACAACTTGAGCATAAGTTTCTTGAACTAACCAAGTATAGTCGCTCAGTTCTGTGCTGCCGGTGTACTCCCTTGCAGAAAAGCATGGTGGTCAAACTTGTACGGAGCCGGCTGAAACATATGACACTGGCTGTAGGTGAGTACATGTCACTGGAGCAGCCTGAACCCAACACTTGGCATTAGTTGCTACTATTTAGCTTGAACTAAAGCCGCCTCCTAGACAAGAGGGAGGGGGGAATGCCGTTCTCTCTCATGCTTGGCTCAATGTCCAAATTACTGGGAAAATGAAAAGGGATTGTGAAGGTCACTTGATGACTTCCCATGTGACAATTTCCAGTGAGACATGTAAACTACCACACTGAACTGTGTTTGATGTGAGTTATAATGTTAGGAAAGGGTATAATTATCATGATCGAGGTGTACAAATTATGCATGGTGTGGAGAAACTGGATAGGGAGACGTTTTTCTCCCTCTCTCGTAATACTAGAACCCGGGGTCATGCCATGAAGGTGGGAGATTCAGGACAGGCAAAGGGAAGTACTTCACGCAGTGCATAGTTAAACTATGGAACTTGCTACCACATGGTGTATTGATGGCCACTAGCTTGGATGGCTTTAAAAGGGGATTAGACAAATTCATGGAGGCTATCAATGGCTAGTAGCCATGAGAGCTATATATCACCTCCAGTACCAGAGGCAGTATGCCTCTAACCTATGTACACCAGTTGCTGAGGAACATAATCTGGGGTGTTATTCTGCTCATGTCCTGTTTGCGGGTTTCCCAGTGGCATCTGCTTGACCTACTCCAAGAACAGAATGCTGGACTATATAGGTCTCTGGTCTGATCCAGCACAACTCTCCTTATGTTCTTACTGTGGGGAACCAGTGACACAGAGGATATGTAGTCCAGCCCTCCCCCTTCCCTGTCACATCTTGGAAAAGAACTCATGGGGTGGGTGAGGTCCCTGTTCTGACAGGAGCAGTTGAATTGTCTCCTGGTGCTGGCTGCTATGAATTACTGCTTCGTAGAATCGTATAGTTGGAAGGGGCCTTGTGAGCCATCTGGACCAAGCCTCACAGGCAGGAAGGTTTTCATGTGGGAGAGTATTCAGTTGTGCAATCCTCCACCTGAAGTACAAACATTTCAAGTGGCCATTGTTTTTCTGCATGCGTAGTTTGGCCTTGGGTTCACACATTTCTGCTCAACATTCAATGTCTCATCACTTGATAAAGCATTACTTCAGGGGTGGGCGACTTGTGACGCTCCAGATATTTTGTTCTACATCTCCCACCAGCCCTAGCCAGCATAGCCAATGGTGAGGGATGACGTCGCCCAAGACATCTGGAGGACCACAAGTTGTTCACCCCACCTTACATGATAATTTGCAAGTGTAAAACAGCCATCACACATTTAACAGCATCTTTTAAATAATTCCTCACCTCCACTCACTTCAAACACAGTTCAGTGTGGCTGTTTACATGTCTAACTGGAAATTGTCACACGGGAAGTCATCAAGTGACCTGCAGGCGTATGTAAACCTGCTTTCAGTGGACCCAGATTGCCTGGCCTGTAATGTCAGATATGAGCTTAAATTGATAGGTTCCAAAGAATTGTGAAAGTAGATCTATGAGCTCAAGGGGCTTTATGGTTTCTTTTTCTCATGCAGTAGATACCATGTCCCCCCAACTCAGCCACCTGACAAACTGCTTTAGAAACCGAGTGGAATTTCAAAAGCAGCTTGTGATATTGTGTTGAAAGTGGAGTGAGATGGGGTCAGATGTTCAAAGGCAAGGAATAAAAAAATTCCACTGGGCCAAGGGTAGGCAGTAACTCAGCAGTGGCCTACAACTCTTGTCAGCCCTAGCCAGTGTAGCCAATGGTGATGGATAATGGGAGTTGTAGGCCAAAACATCTGGAGGGCCATAAGTTGCCTCCTGCACTAGGCTAATACAAGTCCTTTGTGTGAACCTAAGCTGCTCTTTCAGAGCTAGCCTTTGACATTATTGAGATCATATTTCAGGTTGAGAGATATGCTGGGCAACCCTTTGCATTAACTTAAAAACTATTTCAATTGTTGCTGTTTTCCTCTTTCCTAGGTGATGGTGCAAATGATGTAAGTATGATTCAGGCAGCTGATGTTGGAATTGGCATTTCTGGACAAGAAGGTATGCAGGTATGCATAATAAGTGAGGTGTATTCTTTTGCCTTTGGCAACTGCTGCTCAGGCATTTATCATTGGTGTTCAGTATTTATCGTTCGGTGCATTCTGTATATAACATGAACATAAGTTATCATTATTGCTCTCTGGCATAAAACATGAACATCCCTTGTGGAAACGAGGTGCAATGGTCTGTATCTACAATTAATCAAAATGCCTATATGCTTGCCTTGATTCTTTATTTAAGCATATAGCCCTCCGTCATACTAATGTCCAGAGCTGCTAACAGTTTTCCATCTTGCTCATTAACATAATAACCTTATGACGTGCTGAGAACTGATCCTGAATCACAACTACACAATGAGCCAGTGAGCCCATAGGTAGGTAGGTCCCTCCCAAGTCCCACAGTCTCCACTCAGGGTGGCACTGGCTGTACTAGGCTGCTGAATAAATAGCAGCAGCCAAGTATTTTTCTCAAGTGTTCAGTGTTTCAGGCTGTCTCATCCAAATTGTTCTTACCATCTGACTGGTCATACAATCAACTTATCACTGATTAAGTTGTTGTCTTGGACTGGAAAAGGTAGACAGTTGCAGTTTTGTAATGAAAGCATAGCAGGTTTTAAAATTAAACCAGACTTGAAACACAATTACACTTCCCACTTGTTGCTTTTGCCATACTGTTTGCCTGCCTCCGGTTTACTTCAGGTCAGATGAAAATACATTATTTCTTTTATCAAATGTTCTTTACTTTAGGCTGTTATGGCCAGTGATTTTGCCATATCTCAATTTAAGCACCTCAAGAAATTGCTTCTAGTCCATGGACACTGGTGCTATTTTCGCTTGGGAAAGATGGTGTTATATTTTTTCTATAAAAATGCGGTAAGTTTAAACATCTCCTTCAATGCCTCTGTACCAGCCAGTCAAGCACTCTTCTTATAGCCACAGATACTGAGGACAATGATTATTTATATTATACCTGATTAGGCATTCACACCAGGCAGCTTACAACCTCCAAAAATATCATACAAAACATTCAATAAAATCACAGTCAGAACCTTAAGGATGAATAACTATCCAAAAATGCATGATAAATGCAGATTGACTCTTAAATTGACTAAAGAGGTTCCTTCCCATTTTTTCCAAAATCCAAAAAAGACACTTCTGTTTGAAAATTCCCTGTTTAAAAAAAAAAGCAGCTGATAATCATTGGTAAAATCCTGGCTCTGCTTCTGCATACAGGATGTTAAATTTTAAAGACTCAAAATGGAATTTGGCTCTTGCTTAGGCTGTAAAGCCTGCCAATACACTTAATTTGATGAGAACCACATGCTACCAATTGGCAGCAACAGTAATCAGCATTAGAAACATTGTAGGAAACTCCAGTACACACCTCCAGTCTCATGCAATATGTTTGCATAATGGAGTTAACATGAAATGGTGCACCTTTTGGAGATCCAAAGCTAAGGTTCAATAAGGAGGGAGGGAGAAGCAAGTCTTCGTTGGGAAATGTCTGAGCTGTTTCACTTTAATAAACTTAGATAATTTTTACTGAATTTAAAAATCTTTTTAAATAGAAGTGATATTTTAAGGATGTATCAACTTTGCAACATGGATAATGCAGGTTTGTGTGACATCAGCAAATATCTGCAAGAAATACAAATGCTGTGTTTGTGAAAGCAACCTATGACTTTGAATAGCAAGTAGGTAGTTATTGGCCCATCCATTGATACACAGGGGCTAACCACACATTGCATGGGCAGCCCATTATTAGGCTTAGTGACAAGCATTTGCATGCAATGAGTAGTTGGCCTCTATGTATCAATTCATGGGCAATGGCCGCCTACTTCCTATTCAAAGTGATCTTAGAGTAGTCCCATTGGGTTGGATCCAGATTTAGGTATGTGCAATGGGGCTGGTGGAAGCAGACTTCTCCTCCCCTTGGCAGCCCCTCCAGCCCCCTGAAAATGCTTCACAGACATGCAGGAAACCTGACTGAATGGTGTGAGCTGTAGTGCAAGGAGAAGGGGAGATCCCTGAAAACTGGGCAGATCCTGGATCCAACCCACTGAATATTGAGGGCAGCTCTTCTGTTTGCAGAAGGCAGGTCCTGGATCCAACCCATTGAAATCAATGTGACTTAATTCAGCCAGGACTAATGTATGTCCCATTGATTTCAATGAGTCTACTATTCTAAACATGTCTGGATGTTTTTTAGTTAAACAACCCCATTTTTTTTAGTTAAAAAGTGAGAGAGGTTAATTTAAAGTGGAGAAGTGACCAGGGGGAGAGGCTCTTAAACCTTTTCCCCACCTGCAGTTTCCCAATTCTAAATCTCTCCTGTAGTTTTTCTGTCCATGACATTCCAACAGCTCAGGCAAACACACTTTTAGAAAGCTGTGGTAGGAAGAGCAACTAGGAGGCAATTTAGAATGGAGAAATAGCAGACAGGGAATGGATCAAGTGCCCTTTCCTCCACTGCTTTTCTGTTTTAAATTCCCCACTCCCAAAGCTACTTTTCACTTGTTAAAAATCATGTTAGAGCCCAGTTTCATGTGTTTGCATGTAATTTGTAGATAGCCTCTTGGCCTGAGTCCTTTACACTGACTACTTTAAATCAGTGCACTCTAGTGCACTCCAGCTTAACTGAGAGCATCTCTACACCAGCCTAAAATCCCACATTTAAAATGGGGCTTTCTGCTTCCAATTTAAATGCAGGATCACAACGGACTCCCTTTACACATGCTTCCTTTTCCCCTGTCCCCTTTCCCCTGTCCCCTTTCCCCCTTATCTGAGTCTTCCATTGATCTCACTCCTCTCTTTTCCACTTTTCATGGAGGGAACTCAGGTAGAACACAAGCAGGGTAATTTGATACCTCATTATCTGTGATCTGTTTAAAAATGAAATAAAGGTCATTTAGTGCAGGAGATGCCCTGGAGGTTCACGATGTCATCAAAAGGGCCCGCAAACTTCCATGAGTGAGCAATCTCAATAGCAGGATAAAAGCTCCGTGTGAAGGAGCCCTGAGTCACAGATCAGGCTGCTAAACATCATCATCTATATGTAAGGGCACACGTATGCAAATACATATTCTGAATACTACAGACATTGGAAACATTTCACCTTTTAACGTTTTCACACTAGGCCTACGTCAATATGCTCTTCTGGTACCAGTTCTTTTGTGCTTTCTCTGGAGCCTCTATGATAGACTACTGGCAAATGATCTTCTTCAACTTGTTTTTCACTTCCGTGCCACCAATACTTTGTGGAATCTTGGATAAAGACGTTTCGGCAGAAACTCTATTAAGCTTGCCTGAACTTTACAAGAGTGGGCAGAATTCAGAGGTATACTTTTCTTGCTCAAGTGCATTCCGTAGATTCTCACAAGCCTTTAGCTTGGTATTATGAGCTTTATCATTGCCACCATGAGAAATATTCTTCGTAACCCAGATGCTGGGGAAACATGCAGTGCTATCAGTGCCTACTACCATTGTAAAGGTCCAGAGGTTGAGTTTTCACCCGGCTATGCTAAGAGCAAAACCAGATCAGTGGAGGCTGGGGAGTCTAATTTTGGTGGGGCTGTGCGCAATTCCACTCCAGATTTCAGTCAGAACAAGCCAGAAATCTAAAGGAGCTATCCAAGGTGCTGAGCCTATTTGGGGGATAGGGTCCAGCACCTTGGATATCTCCTTTAGAGTTCTGGCTAGTTCTGACTGATATCCAAAATGGATGCACAGCCCCACCGAAATCGGAGCCACCAGCCTCCACTGAACCAGACATTACTTTAAATTCATGTGGAGCAGCTATGTCTTTTCTTTTTCCATTTTTAATCTAGAGTAGGCACAGGAGCCTTACTCTGGATTGGGACCCTACTTTGGAGTGTAGGAGGGCTTTTAATAAGGGCGGGGGGGAGAGAGATGAAGCTGCTAGATACAGATTTAAAGAAATGTCTGGTTTCTGTCCTTCAGGCTCAAACTACACATTAGATAGAGTTTCATTAACCTTTCCTCCGATACTGAAACTGAAGCTCAAATATTTTGGCTACCTAATGCGAAGAGAAAACTCCCTGGAAAAGACCCTGATGCTGGGCAAGATTGAAGGCAAATGGGGAAGGGGATGGCAGAGGATAACATGGCTAGATAGCATCACCAATGCAGTGAATATGGACTTGAGCACAATCTGGGAGAAAGCAGAGGACAGGAAGACCTGGCGTGCTATGGTCCATGGGGTCACGAAGAGTCGGACACGACTTAATGACTGAACAACAACAAACCTTTTCTCCACATTTTTTAAAACCCAAGCAGCCTGTACAGAACGCACCTGAATGGACAGACAGACGCTGCTGATGTTTTCCCCCTATGGTTGTTTTTGAGCTCAAAACTGCCCTCCCCCAAGCTGCTTTCCCCATTAGGCAAAAGATACGGAGTCCCCATAGTTTTCTTCATATCTTTCACTATAGTGAGTGAAAAGGCAACTTGTGGAGGTCAATTTTGACAGAAAATTTCCTTAAATTTTGACTTAAGCAGTCTCTCTGTGTGCCCCCTTCCTCCACCCAGACCGTAATGTATAGTTTCAGCCTCAGCTTCAGTAAAAAAAAATATATCATTCAAGTGTCTTCTCTTGCACTGGGAGAAGGCATGCGATGAGATCTAAAGATATTAAGAAAAAGATAGAAGCAGCACTGTTTAAAACAAATCATCATGTACACTGCTATTCTCTGGTTTAAGTATCTCAGTAGGACTTTAGTTTATTCTAAAACTATTTTTGTTGCTCATTATTTTTCATGCATATAGCACTATTAGTTCAAAAAGCTATTTGTATCCCTTATCTCACTTACCCTCACAAGAGCTTCATTTTACATAAGCTGAAAGCTACCTCCCTGCATTTATTTCTGAGTAAGGAATTCAACCCATGTTTCCCAGATAAATGTCCAGCACTCTATTGCTAAGTCATGGACAGCTTGTGTGCCAAACCTGAGGCACATCTGACTGCAAATTGGCCCACTGCTCACCTATGCACTTGTCTGTTAAAGGAAACCTTTAAGCCTCACCATTCTGGCTTCACTGATTTGACTCTTTTCACAGTGTGCTGAACTGCCATTTTTGAGGCAAAGACCCGTATATGTTTAAACAGTCTTTCATTTTCTTTGTTTGCTTATTTCTTTGCCCTTAAAATGGCAGCCAGGTCCTGAGACTCATATGCCAGCCCCAGATGCCAATGGAGGTGTACAAATGGGGTTTCTAGAGTTTGCTCCCTGCCTGCCCCTAAAGCTGTGGCTTGAATGCCTACTAAGATGAGATACTCGGTGATGTACCAAGAAATTGTGCATGTTGAACATTTTTTCTCTTTGTGTCATGGTTTACTACAGATTTACAAGCCTCTGACATTTTGCATTGCCATTTTGGATGCCTTTTACCAGAGTCTCATCTGCTTCTTTGTCCCTTATCTAGTAAGTATTGAAGGCATTCTCTTAGGGCGCAATCCTAACTAGATAGACGGACACCTCTGAACTCGGAGGCGACCACCTATCCTAAGCAAGGCAGGAGAGGCACGGGGGAATCATTCCCTCCGCGCCTCTCCTGCCTTGCTCTTTTTCACTAGACAGCCATTTTCAGCTGCCTAGCAGTGGAGGGGCTGACCAGGAGAGGAAGCTGCCGTACAACCCATAGGATGTGTCGTAAGCGCAGCTCTGCTCTCCCTGCCCCGGAATGCCCCTCAGCCCCGCCCCTTTTCAGTCGCTCTGCACTCGTCTTCTCCACACTGCCTCCGAGGAGGAGATTGGATTTCCAGGAACTGACCTCAGAGCACAGGCTCCAAGGTCAGTTCCCGGAAAGGAGCATATCCTATGGCCCTCTAGACAGTGTCTAGTGGGCCATAGGATTGCTCCCTTAATGGTTTTTAGTGAAACCAACATCACATGCAGTCAGTATACCTTTGACTTTCTCTATTTTCCAGGCATATCATGATTCCGATATTGGTGTTTTCACCTTTGGAACAACAGTCAATACCGTTGCCCTCTTTACTATTCTATTTCACCAAGCTTTAGAAATTCAAACATGGGTATGTATATATATTCTTCCGTAGCTACGATGTCTTTCAGGTTGTTTGCTTTTAGAAATGGTGGTCATTACTTGAGTGTTAACAGGACCTATAGATGACCATTTGCATTTGTGATCTGATTTATATGTCTTAGGGTTTTATAATTTGACCCTTGTTTGTTTCATTTAATATATTGTTGTCCAGCTTCATCTTCTATGATTTGTTGAGTGATGTATAAAATAAAAATTTAAGAACATTCATAAAACTGAAATACCTACATTTGCAGACAGCATAACAAAATCTATGCTATTGAAGTTACCTAATTTGCACTATTTTTGATTCTTTGTGCATTATGGCTTCATGCCTTTCATATTATTTGTCTACATGTAAGTCCCATCTCTGTCATTTCCTCCCAGAGATGTTGCTGTTCTTTACTGCATGTTTTATACCCTGCAATGCTATTGTTCTTTCTTGAGCTGCTTTTGGCTTGCAGTCAACAAACATTATCACTGCTGGTCCCCACTGCAGCTGTTGAATTGAATACCACAGAGAATACAGGAAACTGTTGAGTCTTGCTGGGGTCTTGAAGGCTTTGAGCAATGCTGGTGATAGCACTGTGGCTCAGGTTAACTGGATCCCATTCACTGAATGAATAAACAGTACAGGATTCCTCAGGAAAAATAAACCTTCTATAAGCAGTACCCTTGCTCCATGGCTCAGAAACTAGCATTCAGCATCCACACAACCACGTGCACAGCCCTGAAAATGCAGCAGAAAAGGCTTCATCATGTTCCCGCACACTCTTTCACTCCAAGAGACTGTCAGATCCTAAAAATGCCTTGGAGTTTCATGGCCCCAAATGCAACAGGATTAGAGCTATATTTTGTATGTTCATAATACTAAGGTTTCCTAGAATTTGGCTTTCCTTGTTGTAGATGACTACTTGTTTTTTGCTCACAAATGTCCTTGACTACATAAAGACTGTATTGCTTCTGTGCAATGTTGTTGCTATGGCAATTTGTGTGTGTGTGTGTGTGTGTATGTACGTGTGTGTGTGTGTATGTGTGTGTATATGTGTGTATATATATATATGTGTGTGTATGTGTGTGTGTGTATGTGTGTGTGTGTGTGTGTGTGTGTATATATATATATATATATATAAATATATATCTGCGCCAACATTTCCAGTTACCTTTTCTCCATATTCCTGTAGTGAAATCATCGCTATGAGACATGTTGCCATAAGGGCTCTTCTCTTCCCTTCTGTCCACAGACTGTGTTCCATGGGATCATAATGATTGTGAGCATTCTGCTTTACTTGCTTTTCTCGACCATCTACAATGCTACCTGTGTCCTTTGCAACCCTCCTACCAATCCCTATTGGATTATGGGGATGGAATTCTCAAGTCCGGCCTTTTATTTCATATCCATCATCACTCCTGTCATAGCACTTCTCCCAAGGTTAGAACATGTGTCTCTTTTCCTATGTATTTAGATATCAGGCCTTAGTCAGCAATTCCTGGTGGATGGGTGGAGTAGTTTTGAAATGGAGCTTGGCCTAATTTAAATGTGATGCTTGGAGTGTCTGAAAGGCTTGCCCATGTGGTGTTCCATGGGGATGGTTTCCCATTTAAACCCAGGTCTCTGCTGCTATGTGTGCAGCATTAGCATGCAGGGTGAGGCCTGCCCAAGCCAAAGGTCTCTGCCATGCTAGTGACACATGGGTAATCAAGGCAACATGATATCAACACCGCCTGCATGGTTAAGTATTCCTATACACCCACTGTCACATTTAATTTGGTCTTCAGAAGTGGGGGATCAAGGTCCCCAGTTCTTACCTTCTTCCACAATGTCCCACCCATACCTGTGTTGTCTTCCCTCCACAGCCTTCATTTGCCCCTCAGTTTGCAACTGGAAGACCACAGAACATACCTTAGGGGTCCAGATTTGGCTCAGTTCGCTCCAGCCACTAACATCTGGGCATGTAGGCATTCCTGCGGTCTGAGTTTTCAACATGGGTTATCCTCCAGTGTTCCTCAGCACCAGATGTATATGCATACATGCCCACCAATGGCATCGCAGCCCATTTCATATATTTGATGAAGCACACTCCTGCCTGCTGTTGCAGTCCTGGTGGTGCTGCCTCTTGAAGTTGACTGGAGAGGATCTTTTGCGAGTCTTTCAGCTGCAAAGCAAAGATAAGAGAGTATGGATCTCCCTGGAGGGCAGGACTGTTGTATTTCCTCTCCTTCCCCTTCCCTGTGGGATTCCAATCAGCATACATGCACTGGGAAGCCCAAACTAGTTGAAGTGTAGAAGGATGGGAAAACTGACACAAGAACAGACGACCTTTGCATTAAATCTTACAGCTGCCAAGCATCTCTGTCCTCCTGCTGAAAGCCATGGCTGATATGGGGCTCTGCTCAGGGACAATTGGGTCCTGAATTGAGGAGATATAAACAGAAGCTACTGCATGTTAGAGCTGCTTTAAGGTAGCCTCACAATCCTGATACTCCAAGGGTAGGCAACTTGTGGCCCTCCAGATGTTTTGGTCTACAACTCTCATTAATCCTGACTTTTGGCCATGCTGGCTAGGAGTGATGAAAGTTGTAGGCCAAGCAGCCCCTAGTTCATTGGCCATGAGGAATGCCTGTTCCATCCAAAATAGTGACATAAGGGCTATGGCGGTTCTCTGTGGTTTGGAGCTCTCCTGAGAAGGTGAGTAGGCTGCCGTGGAAATGCCAGGAGTAGGGTCTGATGCTATGTCACCTACGGAAGCTCATACAGGACAATCTGTCTTTGAGAAGGGCTGGGATTCAGGAGGATCCATTCCAAAGGAAGGTATGATGAGACAACATGCCTTCTTTGATTGTGCCACCCTTGCATTTGTCCCCATCTGCCCTGGTGAAAACAAAGGACTCAGTACAGGCTGAAGTACCAGCCACATGTGTACAGTGAAGCCCAAATATGTTCCCTAAATCCACCTGCTTCCCAGACGAAGCTCCAGGCAGACTTGCCCTTAGTGTGCTGTTTCTTATCTTCCCCCAGTCTGCCACTCAAGGGCTAGTTCCTTGTGATTTCTTGCTTTTTCTGGAAGGGAGACTTAAAATCCTTGGCAGCCTGCATCTTTTCATGTGGTCACTGCTTTTTCTTCTGTAGTTTGGGGGAACTGAGTCTTATGTGCCTTTGCTGGAATATAAGAGCTTTGTTGTTGTGCTGTGTAATACAGTTTTTTGTGAGGCAACCCTTGAGCATTTCAAAAGGAAAACTGATTTCTGTGCTTTTCTCTTCAGTACTAGAATTGGGAGGCAGCTAGCTGTCAGGGCTCAAAAGCAATTCCCAGCAGTCAAACAAGCCTTAGAAGTTGTGCAAAGGCACAGTGCCTGCTTCTCCCCCTAACACACACTCTTTAGGGTCAAGAAGTAGGATCTCCTGCTTCTTCTGTTTGGAAGGATTATTCTTCTCTTATCCTTCTTTACTCACTTTCTATAAACACACACTGATTTGAGGGCAGATTCATGAGGAGAACACTTAAGCTTGTTTCCATAGCATTCTGTTCCTGTGGGTTTTGCGTTCTGTAAAATGAGAATTCCATTCCTCTGCTGTACAATAATTATTCAGACTGGAGTGCCACAGGAGTTTTTGCGTGCAAAGGTTAAACTGTCACCTTTTGTAACTTGTGTGAGCCCTACAGCATCTCTCACTGTTTGCCGTCTGTGTGCTCCAAGCTACACCCATACAAGGATGGAACTTGGAGTGAATTGCTGTGTTCAGATGTGATGATCAACTGTGGTTTATTGTTATGGGAACAAGTCTGGGCAAGCCTTGGGCTCACACGCCCCCCCCCTCACCTCTCTTCCTCTGGCGTGGCCATGTGGAGATCAGAAACTTTCATTTCCTTTTTTAATTAAGCACAGTTTAGTTTGCTCTTTATTGTTATGTCTGCACTCAGGCAGACAGTGTTTAGTCTTTATTGGTTTAGTGAAAGATGCCAAATGCAAACATTGGTTTATGAAGCTGACTTTTCCATACACCATTCTTAGGGTTAACCACAGTTTAAGGTTAAGGAGTAATGCTAAAGTGCGATTAATTGAAAACAGAAATGAAAACCTCCAATCTCCTCCTCATGCCGGGGGGAGGAGGGAGCACGAGTCCAAGGCTCATTCACATAAAAATAAACCATAGCAATAGGCCATTGTTTCTTGTTATGTGCTTATGCTGTTAATGAATGACAGCCAGAGAGAAAGATCCTACTAGGGTCTTTGGCACCATCCATCTGGCCAAGCTGTCCCATTTTCCCATAGAAGGACTGGGGGTGGGGAGTGGGGTGAAAGAAGAGGCACATGCCAACATGATTTTAAGCAGAAACTAGGGAGTGACCCCTGACCTGGGAGTCCCTCCTTTTCTTAGGTTCTCCCTGCAAAAGACTAGGAACTGTAAAAGATCAGAACCCTGTGATCACTTTCCATGGGGAAAATGGGAGGAAGAAGATAATGCACTTCCCCCTTCCAGATTTTGTCTTTTCCTGGGAGGGGAGACAGGAAGAGATGAGAACTGAATTCCAATTCTTCTGAAGACTGGCAGGATGGAGCTGCTCTTCCTCTGTGTAGAGTTGAACTCTTAGTGCCCCAGTTTGCTTTGGAACTTTCTGTATCTAGTTATTCTTACATCACTGACTGTTAAGCAAACCTAAAAGGGACTCCATTGGGCTAGAAGCTGTGAAAGCAGAGGGAGTTAAACTCTCTCCCTCAGGGAGTCTAAAATCTAAATAGGGAAGCCAGCACTGAATCTGGGAACCACCTTGTGAATTGATTTTTACACAGATCGGCCAGCCACATGCGTGCAAGCAAATGATGTTACATTGTGAAAGGGATTTAGCTCTACCCACAGGCCTGGTCACTCTGTGCTGAAAACTAGTTCATAAGACTCTTAGCACCATTTGCAATATGGCCAAGAGCTGTTAATGTAAAGAAGGCCAATCACTGCCGCTTTTTTATTGGCCTTGGCTATTTTCATTTCCCATGCTGAGCTACAATGCTAAAACAAGATCCAGCCTGTGCCTTTCCCTGGTGCTCATTACATGAACAAAAACCCATTCCTGATTAGCTTTCACCTCCCAACAAAATGGCTCTGTGCAAATCAGTCGCCCGTCAGCACTGCTCACATGAGTTCTGTCTATACCCCTGAGAGGCTTAGAGGAGTGCAACAGATGGATTTGCCATGGGCCTTGCTCCCTGGCCATCTCCCATTAGATACACAGTGCTGTGCTGTTTAGCTGGTGGTGACTGGATGGCCCCACAACATCCCTGCTCCTGGCTGTGCCTTGCAAAGCTCTCCTTTCACAAGAGGACCACAGCATCTCTGACAATTCACTCCATGTCCTACCTGGCCTCCTATTATTTGTTCATGTTATGAGTCATCACATTTATATTCCGCCTTGAGTCCTAGGAGCTCAAAGCAGCATACATGGTTCTCTCCTCCCTCTTCTTGCCTCACAACAACCCTGTGAGGTAGGTTAAGCTGAAAGGTAGTGACTGGCCCAAGGTCACTTGGTGGCTAAGCGGGGATTGGAACCTTGATCTCCCTAGGCCTAAGCCAACGCTCTAGCCGTGACACCACACGAGCACGCTGCTGATACTTGGCAAGACCACCCCCAGCCTCAGCTTCTTCTTCCTTGTGTCCATCACCTAGCTCAGGGATGGGGAACGTAAGGCCCTCCAGATGGTGTTGGACTCCAACTTCCATCAGCCCCAGCCAGCATGGCCAATGGTGAGGGATGATGTGAGCTGTAGTCCAGCAACATCGGAAAGTCCACAGGTTCCCCATCCCTAGTCTAGCTGGTAATGATGAGCTTCTTCCACACCAGCCTGTGCTTCACACACACACTTGTATAGTTTCAGATGCATAACCTCCCCGGAATATCCCTCCTGTGAATTCTAATGCCTCAGCTGGTCTAGAAATGATATATACAGGGAAAAGATCTCTGTAATAGTTGGGTGGTGTGTATAACTCATTGACTGAATGCAATTGAAAGCATTACACCTCATCAGGCAGCTGCAGCATAACTGCATATCTGGCCCAGAAAGTGTGAAGACTCATTTTTGCAAGAACACTCATCAAGTGTTAGTGTTGTTGTCGTTTTGCTTTCCCAAGGTATCTTATCTTGGCTCTGCAAGGAACTTTGCAGGCATCTCCCATTCTGAAAGCACAACACTTGGATAAGCTCCCCAAAGAGCAACGGGACTGGGAAATACAGAAACGGAAACCAAGGGAACAAGGCACAGCAGTCCACGGTGATGAGCCCAACCAACCTGTGGCAAACATGGGTGTGGCAGTACCTGATGATGTGTCAGCAGGACCTGCACTTTCTGGGAACAATGTGCATCAGGGACTCTGCCCTCCACAGCAGGAAAAAGAATGGATATTGAATGGAGAAGGCCAAGGCTGCACGAAAAGATGGGCCCAGAAAGAGGCTGGTGCTGTCAGTTTCTTGTCAGTAGCAGCCTCTCCTGGGCAAAGTGCAGGTGCAAAGCCTTTTTCTGGCCTGCTGTCCAACAATACTGGGAATTCTGTTCAAAAGAGCCATCGGAGGTCTGTAAGTGCAATGACTCTATGAAGGAGCTTGAGCTTTTGACTGACAGAAGGAGAGAGAGAGAATTGGTATTGCTCTTCTGAACATCCTCTGCCTCCCACGTGGCAGCAGAGGGAAAACAGAATTTCTATTTCTATTAAATAGCAGTGCCTTCTGGAAAGAGAGACCTAAGATACAATTTTCGCCAGCATATTGGGGCTGCATATTTTGTCTTTATGATGTGACATACCTCAGGTGTATTGAAGTGTACTTATTTTGAGGAAGAGACGCTGCAAACAGCTTGGCGTAATATTAGACAAGTATCCCCTCATCAATGTGAAATGCACCATTTGCCTGGAAACCAAGAATGTCTCCTGCAGGGGACTATTTTGTTTTTCCAGTCATGAGTCACTTATCTGATCATGGAGGTTATCACCTGAGCCTCGTGCCAAGTTGGCAGATAAATAATCACATAGCTGCCTGTAATACAATTATTCATTTTTATACTGTTCTATGAATGTTTTCTAGGAACAGATTGTATCATCTCACAGTAAAATTATCACATTTAAAGTGCAATCCTAGATGTATCTACTCAGAAATAATCTCCATTAATTTTAATGGGACTTAGAGCATCCCTACGCCAGCCTAAAATCCCGCATTTAAAACGGGACTTTCTGCTTCCGTTTTAAATGCAGGATCACAACAGACTCCCTTTACAATCACTTGCACCCCACCTTTTCCCCCTTATCTGAGTCTTCCATATGTTTCATTTTACAGCCGCTAGATGGCGCTGTGGTCTAGCTCCTCTTATTGTGACTTTTCCTTTTTTCCTGGAGGGAAATCAAGTGGAACTCAGGCACTGTAATTTAATAGCTCATTATCTCCAATCTTTTAAAAAATGGAATAAAAATCATTTAGTGTGGGAGACACCCTGGAGGTTGACGATGTCATCTAAAGGACCTGCAAAGTTCTGTGAGTAACCAATCTCAGCAGCAGGATAAAAGCTCTGTGTGAAGAAGCCCTTACTCCCAGATAAGCGTCTGTGGGATTGCAGCCTTAAAGACCAGTATAAAGACCATTGCATTAAACTCAGGAGCCTGGATAATGTGCAAATTAGAATCCAAAACTGTTTTAAGTGTGTGTATTTTTCAAAAAACCTCTGTGTGTGAGTGCAAATATATGTGCATTCTAGGTATGTGCAGCAGATCTGGACAAAGTCCAAAGCCCAAGCAAAATTGCGTCACTTCCAGTTCTGTTGGGTCCCAAAGCAAAGCAGGCTTCCCTCCAAAGCCAACAGAGCTGAAACACTCAAGAACGAGACTTCATTAGCAACTTGTATTTCACATACAATACATACCCACAGACTTTATGTCTTCAGTGTCTTTTGGTTTCATTTCTCTAAACACTGTGGGGGGGGGGGGAGTGCAGTTGACAGGTCCACCTAATCCTAGGGCACATTTTACCATGGGTTCCAATCACTGTGCTTTGGGTGAGGTCAACAGTGGGACTGCAAGAACCCATTCTTCCAATGCCATCATATTTCAATATGGAAAAGCCTTAAACTGGTTTTCAAGTATCGTAACTCCCTAGTTCCTGCACCTATCCTTCTGACACTTTGCAGGTTTCTTGCTTAGGGACACCTCTATGCAGTGTGCCATTTTCGTACAAATTGACCCAAAATAAAATGGGAGGGAAGTGGAAGTGGATCACTCCCCCCTCCAAAAAATTGGAGAACTCCCCTTCCACATGAACTGCTGTGCTTACCCTTCTGAAACTTTACAGATTTCTTATGGAGGGACGTATCTCAGATGCCTATAATTTTTGGAGCAGTGGCCCACAAGGAACATAGGAAGATAAATGTGTCCTTTTGGAGACACTCAAAATGTCAAGACTGCTCTTGCACTGTGGATATCAATCTGAAATTTGGCAGGCTTGTTTCCCCTCAGAAGGGGCAGCTATCCCTGCAATTTTCATCCAGTTCTGCCAAGAAATTAACAAATTATCCACATTTCTCCTTTTTTAAAAACAAAACCCAAAATATGAAGATGTGTAGCACAAGACCCCCTGCACCTATATTTGTAACATGTGGCAGGTGTAATCCCCTCCTGAGTGGCTACTATGCTTGCAGCTATCATCCAGGTCTGACAAATAGGGAGAAAGTTACAGCCATTTTAAAAAAAAAATCCCATGAGAGTCCATCAGAAACCTGAATCCTTGATTTTCTGAAGAACTGAATTGGTTGAAGCAGGTTCGGTGCACACCTCTAGTATGTACAGTAGGTTGTTACCATACATGGCAAATTGTAAATTATTCAATGGTAATGTGCTGGGGGGGGGTGTAATCAGCACCCTAGTCCCAAATACTTTTACTTAGATGTAAGGTCCATCACCTTCAAATAAATGATCTTCAAGAGGGTGTGCTTAAGATCAGGGAATAAGGCTGCAACCCCAACCCAAAAATTAAGCTAGAATACTTGGATTTATTTAAAGCAGGTTTGGGGGATGTGTGGCCCTCCAGATATTGTTGGACTACAACTCCATCAGCCCTACATCAGCCCTAGCCAGCAGCATAGCCAGTGGTGAGGGATGATGCAAGTTGTGCTCAGCAACATCTAGAGGGCCACATCTGTGATCTAAACCAATTTAGCTGTAATGAATTTAACAGAGCTCAAGTGGCTTGAATTCAACTGTTCAACTTTAATTTATTTACCTATCTGGAAATCACTTTGACCTATTGAATGGGAGCAGGTTTACTAACAGTGCTTATGTGGCTAAGTATAAAGAATGGTGGCCTTGGGTGTGGGTTCTACCCCATTCCCATTCATGAATTTAAGGTAGAACTACATATTCTGTCTCTACCTCATGACCTGAAACTCAAGCCTCTACTTCTCTGCAAACTGGCATTGGGAAGGGGTGATTTGCTGAGGCAAAATGGCTGACAGGAGGAGGGGTGCTTTACCCATGAACTCTCATCCACCAGCTACTTTTACCTCAGCAGGGCTTCCTGCCACATGTTTTCCATCGTAAATATAGGTCTACAACTCTAGTTCGAAGAGAAGCAGATAACTTGCAGGGGGAAAGCTGCAGGTAGGGGAAGGGTTAAGCACCCCTCTTCACACCCATCACTTCTCCCCTGCAAATCACCCCTCCCAATGCTACTTTGTCAAGGAGAAGTGACTGCCATGGTTTCCAAACCCAAGATGGAGACGAGCACCTAAATGGGCAAGCCATTATCTCAGCCTCAATGTCCTATGCAAAAGTAACCAACCTCACTGAATTATTAAGGACTTGATTGAGAGGATGTTTTATAAAGTATTTTCTGCACTAAAATGCTACAGAAATAAGATGCTACTTTTAATAAAGCCATAATCAAAGCCTACCTGTTTGTATTCCTTTTATATCTTTCTAGTACAGAAACCACATTCATTCAAAAGAGAGGCACAAAGTAAAAGGTTTTTTAAAAAGCGAGAGGTGCAAAAGGAAAATGGTGCTGCAGCTTTTAAGTGCTCACATCATTGCTGGCATTAAGATCTCTTTAGTTCCAGCACCAGCTATTCAGTTAATGGGCATCCCAATGAAACTGCTACTCTTGTTTTGCTTAGTGACATTTTGTCACAGCAAGATACCTACAAAATTAACAGTGCTACAAAATTAACAGTGCTTTGCACCACAGCAAGTTGGAACTAGAGGATTTGCTAGGCCAGGAAATGTAAAGGCATCCTAGAGAAGAGTTGAACATAGCAGGGTTAAGCACCCCTCTTCACACCCATCACTTCTCCCCTGCAAATCACCCTTCCTGATGCTACTTCGTCAAGGAGAAGTGGCCCTCACTGACCCTCAGCTCATTGGCGAAAGTTGCACATGCTGTTGTAAGCTGAAGAAGTCAGTGACAACAAGAGGCATCCTTCAGGTTTGGAGGGGAATTTGAAATTGAGTGGGTTAGTCATTAAGACATAAGATTACTTACATAGACTGGCCCATGCATCAACTAACATAATGCTGGGCAGTTATGGTCTCTGATCTCACACATAGCCTGCAGGTGGGAGCCAGATGCTCTACTGTGAACAAAGGGAACCAGCATCCAGAGAAGGCTTCCTGCTAGAGGAAGACGGGAGAGCAGCTATTTCTTCTTCCAGTTAGCCTCCAGCCTCCAGCGCTGTCTCCCATGGTGTTCCAGAGAGTCCCCCAACCCTCTGGAACAGCATGGGAAGTGGCACACAGAGCTGCAGGAGGAAAGGGGAACCAGATAAAATTGTCCCATCCCCTTTCTCTCAAAGTCTCCCATCCCATCCAGGTCCAACCCAATGGGCATCTGGGTCCAAGCCACTGTTTATTGCAGGGATGGGAAACCTGTTTCTGCCTAAAGGCCAGATTCCATTTCAGATCATCTCTCAGGATCCACATTACAGTGGTAGGCGGAGCCAAAGGGAAACGGGGTGGACCCAAAATACAAACGATACCAGCATATTGTATCTTAAAGCTCTTACTGCCCAGTAACTATGCCTTAGGAGAGGCATTTCAACCTTCTAAAATGGGGGACAGGAGCTGCATAAAAGCCAGGAAACCAGCAGCAATCAGTGAATAGGGGAAGGGGGTGTGGGGATGGCAGGAGGGCCAGATTTGGCCCCCAGGCCTGTGATTTCCTACCCCTGGCTTATTGGATTACAGCAACAGCTTGGCTCCAGCAGTTCAGGGCTATGAGGACTGCACAGAGGACACAATTCCATTAGGTTCTTTGAAGCAATTATAATCATTACGAATTTAAATGAAACACCAAGAGATTTGGTTATTTACAGTGATTTTGATGGAACTTTTTCCCAGGTAGGTGGGTATAGGATCACATCTTTATTATATATATAACCCAGTTTTCCTTCAAGGAGATCAAGAAGGTGTACATCTCCGTCCTTTTTATCCTCACAACCACTTTGTGAGGTAGGACTGGTCCAAGATCCAGTGGTCCAGTGAGCTCTGGGCCAGTCTCTACACAAATGAATAACATCAGGAATGACAAAGTTAAGGGGAAAAAACAGGGATGGGACGGGGATATTTCAACCCCACAGGACACTCTGTCAATGACTTTAAGATGGATATTCTTGAACAAAGGAATTTCAAAGACAGGTATCAACACAAAATTGCTGAAATTCAATTCATCAAGAGATTCAAGAGAGATCAAAAGACTATTTCATGTGGTTTGAATAACAACAAAGGTTTTTTTATCACACTATATATGTTACTCAACTCACTATTGCAGTGATGTCTGTGTTATATCACCAACAATGTTTTGTGAATGGCAATTGTTATGGTAATTCTCACTGTCTGTACTTTCTGCATTTCAATTCCCTCTGGCAACACAGCGTACACCTCCCCCCTGCCCTACACCCCAGCATGTGTATATAAATCTGACAATTTGAGGTTAATGCTTCATGCACCTTATGAAGTCAACAGTGTCCACAAAAGCTTATGCCAAAATATTTTTGTTAGTCTTTAAGTTGCCACAAGACTCTTCGTTGTTTTCTCTGTTGTGGCACTGGCACCGCATTCGTAAAGCATGCATAGAGGTGCAACTGAGGTTGAAATTACAATCACTTCAGTGCCAGAACAAACCCTTCCAGTTTGCCTAAGCATTTTAAGCTGGTCAGTCTGTCTTACAGGTTTTTCCCTGTCTTTTATTGCTGTTTAATTATTGTTTTATATGTTATAGTTGTGCAAACATTTTTTGTTATATTTGTTCGGTACCCCGATATCTTTTGATGAAAGGTGGTTTATAAATATCCAAATAAATAAAAATAAGTTAAGCTAATGCTGAACCATTTAGCTTCTTTCTCAGTTCTGTATAGTACTGGCTCCAGAAAAGAAAAGATGGTGGCTCTGTAGCAATTGAATTTTTTCCCTAGCTATGATTACAAACATTTTGGGGTTCCAGATCTTTGCAGTTCACACCACATTTTTTTAAAAAAAATCAAACATAAATGTCTCTAGAATGATGGGGCTCAACATTTTCCACACTGAAAAAGGGGGTTGCCTGCTTTTATAGGAGCACTCCGTGCGGTGCTGAATGAGCTCAAAGGAAAATGTTCAATGCTGTCAGTATGGGAGCTGGAGCTGGTGTTTTAGGGCATCAGGCAGCTAGCTCTCCATCTGTCACCTATCTGTGTGCCCATCACATCAGTTCTTCTCTGGCCTCCAGCAGAGGCAAAAAGCCCCAGTAATTCTGTTTGTTGATCATGCTAATTAATGAGTTGACCTGAAAGTTTTGCCTTCTTTGCCAAGTTTGCAGGTACAAAGGTTAAAAAAAAAACACCCAGAGAGTAGCAATTTGAGCTTCTCAAGGTCCATCTCATGATTCTTTTAAAGGCAATAATTAGGTCTCGGTTGCAACCACAGCAAGGTTAGGACTAGGGGCTGTCGCTCAGTGGTAAAGCACCTGTTTTGCATGCAGAAGGTTCAAGGTTCAATTCCTGGCTTCTCCAGGTGGGGTGAGGAAAGAATCCTGCCTGAAACTCTGGAGAGCCACTGCCAGTCAGTGTTGATAATACTGGGCTGGACGGACCAATGATGTGATTTGGTATAAGGCAGCTTGCTATGTTCCTAAGGCATAGCAAATAATCTTTGTCTAAATATTTGCCTTTCAATTTGTGGGGGAACGTCTTCTCTTTAAAGCAAGGGGGAGAAATGTATTGTTCTAGCAGACAATGGTAACATATTAATTGTCAGGTTTGTTCTAGCCCAACCCTAAATCCTGAACATTCAAGACAATTTCTTTCATGGAAAACGTGCTCCTTTCAGAGTTATCCTAAGATTTGTATGTAAACTGTTTAGAGATTTTGTTGTATTAAGTGGCATACAAATAATATTAATAAATCAATTCATTGATGCAATTTGAGGAAGAGAGAGCTGGTCTCACTGAAATTATTTCAATGTAGCCACTTCACGAATTATTGGAAAGGGAGTCTTCCATTTTTCCAGTAACATGAGGAGGGATGGCAAGTCTTTGATCACCTGCAGTAAACATCTGCCTAGCAACTAGGGTGGCCAGATGCAAAAGAGGACAGGACTTCTCCACCCTTAATAGTTGTGTGGAAGAGGGAATTTCAGCAGGTCTAGCTTGCACAACATGCTACCCCTGCTGAAGTTCCCTCTTCTACACAACTATTAAAGGTGAAGGAATCCCATCTTCTTTTGCATCTGGCCACCCTACGCACAACCATAACTTGCCATGTGTACCTCACGATGTTAGATATACTTCTCCTTTCTGCACATTGTGGCATTTGCCACAGAGGTATAAAATGGACAGGTGGGAATTATTTTTTCTTGCATCAAGTAGAAAAGACCCAGAACTCTCTCATCTTGACATTAAGGCTGCAGTCCTAGGCACACTTGCCTGGGAGTAAGCCTCAGTGAACCCAGTGGATTTACTTGTGAGTAAACATGAAAAAGATTGCGCTAAGCATCATTCTGAATGGCAGGAAATCCCAGAGACTCTGCAAGTCACTTTTGAGGAGGGGTGGTGAAGAGACCTATGTCTGTTTTTAAGAGAGCAGCCCTATAGCCCCTAGACATCATCTGTGGCAACATAAGATGCTCCATGCCCAGAGACAGAGCTAAGAGCACAGAGGAGCTTATCTGACTGTGGATCTTTCCTCCCCTCCACACCTTTCCCCTCCCAGCTGCTGTGGAAAGTTTCTCTTATGAGGCTGCTACTGTTGCAGAGGGAGAAAGGGGTGTGTGCTGGTGGGTGGGGAAGGGAGAGGCCATGATACACAGTATCCTATGGTCCCTCCAGTTCCCTCCCCACCCACTGAAAGGTAAGCCAGCTAGACAGGCTGAGAGGCTTGTCTAGGCACTTTTTGCTCCTTAAATGGAGGCAAAATTGCCTCCGTCCTCCTCTCACCCTGCCTTGCTCTTGCCAGCAGGGCATAGGATAGGCAGAGGGCTCTGAACTTGGAGCCCTCTGTCTGTCAGGAGTGCAATACAGAGGATTGCGACCTCAGTTTTACTTTCATCCAGTGTGGTTCAATGGAAACGGTTCAGCTTTGCCCAGGGAGACTTGAGATCAAATCCTACCTCAGCCACTCTCTTAAGGAGTGGCCTTTGGTGATTCACGTAGCTCCTTCGTGCATAGGCTTCACCACAGATGTTAATCAGTCCCCACTATTGAAATGACTGGAGAAACCTTTGGGGCAGGGGAGTTCCACATTAGGGTGGCCATCCTAAGGGATTGCTGGTTCAGGCTGACCGTCACTTAGCAATGCGAGCCCCAAGTTTCTGTGGGCCCTTGGGCAAGACACCCTCAGTGGGCCCCGTCCCTCAGTGAGTCTCCCTTCTCACCACCATTTTCACCAGTTGCTCTTGCACCTCATCCTCTTCCTCATGATTGCCACCACTTGCTTGATTGACAGGCAGAGGGCCAGGGAGCAAGTAGGCCGTGGCATCTGCTGCTCCTCCTTCTCACCCCCACTGTTGTCTGGGCCAGAGCAAAAGGCAGATGAACGAGCAGGTTTCAAGGTTGAAACAGAAGAGCAACTCCAGGGGTGTATTGTCACTGGGCCCCTGATGGGGTGTGGGCCCTTGGCAGGTGCCCAACCATGCCTACCCTTGATGCCAGCTCTGCCACTTCATTTCGGTTCCCCTTCCTTAAAATGTGGATTTTAATTTACTTATATCTCTGGTAGGTCAGGTTATTATGAGGATGCATGAAATAAGGACCAGAAATTGTGGGGCACACTAAAAAGTGTTGTATAGAAACTATTAATCATAATAATGTGGTTAATAAGAGCAGGGGGGAATACCAATTTTGAAAATCTCAATCCAACAGAGAATAACTCTTCCTCAAGTGTTACCTGTAATCAGACACCAAGGCAGACATCAAAATGAGTCCAGCTTCTGGCACATCACTCCTTTTGAGAAACCAACAAGCTTTCTTTTCATATGAGAAAAAATGCAGAAGAGTATTATAACAGTGCCACCTAGTGGTGCCACTATTACAAAGGAAGCTCATAAAATAAACTAAAAGCGCAATCCTATGCATGTTTAGACAGAAAAAAGTCCTACAACACCCAGCTTGTTGGGAGTTCTAAGGCTTTATTCTGTCTAAACATGCATAGGATTGCACCTTAAATCAAAATACCTGCAGCCATTCTACCAGAATAAAAACCCTAGAGAAAAAGAAATAACTATTTTTTTTTATTCATAATAACTAATATGCAGTCTTTTGAGTTACTGTGCTCTTCCTCAAGTTGGATGTTTTGAGTAAAGAATAGCAAGGAAACACAGATGTTTTTGAGCCATGGTTTGTTAAACCCAGCTGATCTAGTTTACAGATTTGTAAAGCCTTAAAATGGAAGAGGAAGACTTGCAGACTTGGGGTGTTTTCATATGTGAGGCTCAAAGTGGTTGTGCTACAACTTGGCTTGTGACACAAATCTCAAATCCGCATTGGCCATCATGCTCATTGGCATTTCAAATGCCTCATCCCCTTTACTTCCACATTAATATTGGCCAAATATTCACATACCTATTGCAAGAGAAGCTTGACAGCAAGTTATGAATCACCCATGAAAGCATTCAAAGGGGGGCCCTTTTCATATACCTCTAGTAACATGGGTGCAGCCTCCTCTGTGGCTGCTCCATGCCAGTAGGGTGCATGGAAAGCCTTCTCAGTATGTGGCTCCTCTTGGGCTATCACTACACAACACAAACAATGCATCTCCACAGGGGCTGGGTGCCACTTGTGTGAAATGGTAAGCACGCCCACAGAGAAACCACATGGATGGAAGACCTTTGCATGTACCACTCACAGCATGGGAGCTGCCACAGAGGCAGTAACAAGTGAGGCATATGTAAAGGAGGGCAAACAGTGGTGCAGTGGAGCCAGGACTCATAGGTACACAGCACCAGTACATTTTTATTAGCAGCGACACTGACATCATCTGCCTCTCCAAACTCAGAATTTCCTGTTTACTCTGAGCTTAGCTGCAACTCTCAGAGTAGCTGGAGAACATGGATTTTCCCAGAAACAATATATTGTTGTGAGCTATCCCTGTTGGAATGAAAAGTATTCTGGGTTGATCTGGTCTTGAATGGGCAATTAAGATTGCATTAGTTGTACCAAAGACCTCCTCCTGCTGGAGATGAAAACTGCTAGAACTGGTTTGTTGATATGGATCAACACATCTGCCCAGATTTTTTGACTGTCCTCGGGAGTGCGGCTGTGGGGACTGTCACGATAAAAGCCTGCTAAAAATCTTTCTTGAAACAGAGCTAGATACAGTCCTGCTTAGTAAACATTGATGGAAGAAATTTGTTGAAAGAAATTTCAGGTAAGATAGTTGTAAGGGTTTTTAGCTGATGGGTTGCTCTTGTTGCTGTAAGGGATTTTTTATTGTGGTGTGATAACCTGGGAATTTTTTATCAGGCATCTTGCCTTGTTATGTTTTAAGTATGGGAAGAAATGTTTATACTCCCCTATTCAGCAGACATACATACTATTTAGTGAGAAGCCAATAATCTTACTAGTTTAAAAATGGTTGGGAAATATACCTTTTACTATTTTTCAGCTATTTTATTGCATCAGTGATAATTTCTTAGATATATTTAAATCTGTTTATTTTTGTTTTACAAGTTTTATGTAGAATCTCTGCAATCATGAGATATTAATTGTAATAGGTAATTATATGGGCTGCAATTGTCAGCAGAAGGAGGGTGACAGTAGTGTATGACAATGGTTCCCCTCCATGCATGAGTCTTCCCGTTCATTTATCCTCTGTGCCTGAACTTTCTCCTGAACCCTAAGGGGGGAGTTTAGGGAGGATGTTCAGGGCAAGATCACCAGGTCTAACAGATGAACTAATTAGAGATACCATTTGTAAGTAACAAGACATTACTCATGATTAATGTACATAACCTTGAAACTATGTATTCACTTGATAGTATGCCAGATCCGTTAGCGTGTAGCCTAAGCACAGGTGTAGTTGATGGCTAATTAGTGATGTAAGCATGAATTGGCGGGATGTATTGGAACCTCTGGGAGAAACACAACGTAAAACTCCCCAAAGGAGTTCGTAACGACAAATCTCTCCGTGGGCAAGGATTGAGACCCGTGCTGTGGCTGACTGGCTCTGGAGCACGTCTGTTACTGCAGTGGGGGCCCCAATAACTGAAGGGGTATAAGTTCTCTGTATCTGCCAAAAGTGTATGGGATAGGGGTATTGTAAAGTGTGTATAGCCTGGTATTGATACCAATTATCATAAAACATATGTAGGGAATACTTGAGGACTGTTTATATTTTTTTTAACCTAGTTTGTAATATTTGATTAAAATTTTGTTTATAATGAATTGTCTGACTATTTAATACACACACACATACGCACACTATATATATATATACACACACACATACACACAGTTTCCTATAACCTATACTGTTTGGTGGTAATTAGGTCAGTGCCACTTGCTCAAGTTTCAAGTGACCAAAAATAGAAAGAAAGCCCTGGGGGAGAAAAGCAGTTGTGGAGAATCAGTTCCCTTTGAAAACTCAAAAAACCGTATTCGCAAAGCATGTCTAAGACTTTCCAATTTCACTTTTGCTATGTTTGCATTCCGCTGGTGTCGTCTCCTTCAAGAAAACAATTTGAAGCTAAGGTGTTGCCACTTTCAACCCAATTAATACAAATGTGTTGCTCTTCAAGTAATGACATGGTTGTTGCCCTCTGCTGCTATATTCCCACTGTAGCCTTCCCCTTCTGCTCACATTTTACACAGCCATCATCTGCCATCTCATTGGCTGTCCTTTAGAGCATCAGCATGATGCTCGTGTTTCTAAACTAGAACTGACACCTGCCAGTGCCTGCCCTCCTTGCAAGTGCTCAAATCCAAGGCTATAATCAAGATATCTTCAGCAAAGAGTTGTTTAAAGATGTTTATCATTGTTCTAAAGAGTGTTAAGACAATAAACCAGTCAATTCAGACTAATGGCCAGGTGTAATCTAAGCATTCAAAGGCTCATAAATATTGATTTGTAGATCCAAGTATCATGGCTGCCAGCTGCTATGTTGACAGTAATTGAAACATTGTAAATATTTATGCTTAGGCTTTTCTTTTTTTGAGGTTTTGGATAAATAGTATCATGAATAATTCTATATTCTACTGTAAAGGCTTCCTAACTTATTGATCTGGAAATCTGATGATGTACAATGAAAGGAAGAGACCTGTCCATGCCATATGGGTTGTAGCCTTTGCTGAAGCTTCTAGATGAGACCACGGTCAGGAATCAATCACAAATTCTGAAAAATCTCCCTTAGATTCCACCATCAATTCCATGCAACAAAACACCAGATCTGCTGCCATATTCTCTTCTGGACAGATCCTGGCAGCAACCCTTACAACAGTTAATGGTGCACAAAATTGCCAACAAGTGCTCCCCAATGGTGCGCCCTATCAATTAATTGTTGATAACATAGCAAAGATCTATGAACCCAATTCAAGCCATGGGTCATCTGTTGAGCAGATGCCCTAGGGATGGGTGATCATTTTGTTTCAGTTCAGTTTTGATAAGAAGTTCTCAACATTCACAAAGTTCTCCATATTTTTGACAAAAAGAACCAAAAAATGAATGTGGGAGAAACCCAAACTGTCAGATTCATCCACCCAGGCCCAGGCTTTGAATCCCCATTTGTATTCAACCATGATAATGCTGAATTATGGTTGTCACCTCTGTTTTCTAATGGGCTCCTCATCTTTAATACCCCTATGGCAGGCAGGTACATCCATGTGGTGAACAGCTGTACCTACTGAATTTGGCTGGTGCAGATGGGTGGAAATTTAGTTTCAGTTCTAATACAAATTTACCAAAATTTGCAAAGTTCTTATTTGGGAAAGAAAGAACTTGAGGTTAAAAACCTGAATGCAGGAAAAAGCAAAAATGACACATGCATCCATCCCTAACAGCCACCTGTGCAATCCAAGGTCATGAAGATGTACTCATCTGCCATTTAATATTCAAGGTAGAGAGTCTTTCTGCTCTCTCCATAGCTCAATCTGTTTCTTATTTATCACTATAAATATCCCCAAGGTAGTAAGGAATTCATTTGCTCTTGGATTCTCTGTACAAAAGCTACTCTGGAATGGTAACCATCTAAACATTTTCACAAATGACTATATACATTTCCAGAACAAAATGTAATGCAGCTGTAGGTGAAGAGTCATCTGTGCACATTTCTAGGCCTGAACCAAACATCCAATTCAAAGTGCATCTCCAGCACTGTAGCCTTTGAAGGACTGCCCTGCAAGTCCCAATGCAAAGGCATGATGGAGAGGAGTGGGGAATAGATTTGGTATAAGCAAATAAGTCCCGGCTGCATGATCTGTGCTCCAGGCATGAGATGGGGAGTGCTCAATAGGGATGAATGAATCTGTCTATTTCAGCTCCACGTCACTTGTGTATGTTTTTGCTCATCATTCTGTTCTTTTCCATTTATTTATTATTTATTTATTTACAATATTTATGTGACAGTCCGCATCAAAGATTTCAGAGCAGTGAACAACAAGATAAAACACTAAAACCCCATAATTAAAACAGTTAAAACATTTTAAAAGAACAGATTCTGAACTTAATAAACCACAGCTGGTCACTCAGGGAAGGCCTCTCAAAATAGCAATGTCTTCAGGAGGCACCGAAAACAACTCAATGTTGGCACCTGCCTGACCTCCAAAGGCAGGGAATTCCACAGGAAGGGGGCCACCATGCAGAAGGCTCTTTTCCTGGTGGACTCCAACCGGGCCATAGATCCGTGTGGAACCACCAGGAGCAAGCCCTACGATAACTTCAGTGACAGGGCAGATTGGTAAAGAAGATGGCGTTCTTTCAGGTATCCCGGTCCCAAGTTGTTTAGGACTTTGTGCACTAGTACTAACACCTTCAACCTGGCCTGGTAGCGAATACGCAGCCAGTGCAGTTCCCTCAGCAAAGGAGTTACACGCTGAAAAGGGGCAGCTCCCAACAACAGCTGAGCTGCTGCATTCTGCACTAGCTCCAGCTTCCAGACCAGCCTCAAGGGCAGCCCCATATAGAGCAGGTTGCTGTAATCCAGTCTTAAGGTTACTAATGCCTGTGCCACTGTGGCCAAGCTATCGCTGTCCAGGAGAGGCCATAGCTGGTAAAAGGCACTCCAAGCTGCAGTGGCCACTTGGGCTTCCAGCAACAGTGATGGATCTAGGAGTACCATTAGTTTCCACATTAACTTACAAATTTTTGAATCCTTTCCAAATACTATTTAAATACATATTTCAATAGTATTTAAATGTGCATTTTCTCCCAAAATACATATTTTAATGTGTAGTTGATATGTTTAAAGTGCCAGAAATGACATCACAACTTTCACAGAAGTGCAGAATCCAGAGCATAGCGAAGTTCCAGTCCTCACATTCATCCAGTTCTGGGCACCACACTTTAAGAAGGATTCGGATAAATTGAAACGAGTTGAGAGAAGGGAAGCAAAGATGTTCAGGAGACTGGAAATGAAGTCCTACAAGGAAAGATTGAAGGAACTGGTTATGCTTAGCTTTGAGAAGAGAAGACTGAGGGGAGATATGATAGCACTTCTCAAGTACCTAAAGGGTTATCATACTGAAGAGGGCTGCAACCTCTTATCTATCATCCAAGACTGTAGGACATAAAATAAGAGGCTTAAGTTACAGGGAGGCAGATGTTGGTTGAATGGCTGGAGCAATCAGACATGAAACCAATTGCCTAGGGAGGTGGTGGGTTCTCCGTCACTGGAGGTATTCCAGTAGAGCTTGGACAGCCACCTGTCAGGGATACTTTAAACTGGATTCCTGCACTGAGCAGGGGTTGGACTTGATGGCCTAAAGGGCCCCTTCCAACTCTATGATGTATGATATCCGAATTCACACAAATTGCATTCCTCAATCATCCCCCCCTCCCCGGCTCAGCCTGCAAAGTGGGAACTGGCGCCTGGGAACTGAAGGTAACTAGTCTCAAACCCTGGAGAAGCCCCTTACCAGTTGCACCTCCACAGACTGTCCAGCTTAAATACTCACATGGGACTTCTACATATAGGTTGACCTTTGGCCCCTTTTGCTTTGGGAAAGCTTCTCTCTCAAGGAATCCTTGCAGAGATGAAAATAAATGAAGGCTGAAAGGAACACAATGTGCTAAACCTGATAGGCGGGGGGCAGGGAGAGATTAACAGGGGTAGGGCTATGCATGAACAGTTTTTAAGATGTACTTGAAAGGATTCCGAAAGAAGGACAATAATTGTTCATCATGTCCACTAAGAACCAAGCAATGGCTTTTAAATTACAGGGAGTAGATTTAGAATTTAACAAAATAGTCTGGTGGTTGTTGAAATACTGACAACTTTCTTATGGCATGAGCTTTTGTAGGCAACAGCGTACTTCATCAGATGCAAGCTGGGAACATAAGAAGAGCCCTGCTAGATCAGGCCAAAGGTCCATCTAGGCCACCAGCCTTCCCCAACTTGATACCATCCAGATGTGGTAGACTACAGTTCACAGCATCCCCCAGCAAGCAGGTTGGGGGAGACCAGTCTAGATAAGCTTCCAGATTCCCATTATGATGGACCAGGTGCCTTTTGGAAATTCTGTAAGCAGGGCATGAGGGAAACAGACCTCTCCCTCAGTGAAACACATTAGCACAAATTGTGCAAACTGAATGAATATTCAGTAGTGAAATAAACTACTAGAAACTCCTCCCTTGGAGATTTTCCAAAGGAAGTTGGATTAGGTACCTGCTGGCGCTTCAATTCTATCTCGTGTCTGGGAAATGAAGACATGGAAGGATTGTGACGGGCACTTCCAACTGTATGATTTCCATGTGGAAATGGAGGCAGTGTGCAGGTTCTAGGGCCAGAGTATGACATGGACACAGAAGAAGGGAACTGTGATATCATGAGCACTATCCAGTAAGTGCCAGTAATGTTCACACCAGCCATATGCTAGATAGCAGTCCAAGTCACAATGGCCACACAAGCTGGGCAAATAAATAGCAGTCCCCCCCCACCCCACCCTGCCTTGGAATTAGGGCTGTACAGGGACCCCCTGATCCGACTCAGAAGCTGCTTTGTGGCTTCCAAGGTGGACCCGATTCAGCTCGGGCAGATTCGGGGGGGCCCGACCTGACTCGGCCCGAACCTGAAGTGGGATTCGCATGGCGAACCCCGCTTCGGGTCCCCCGCTGGTGCCCCCACTCAACCCCCCAGCTCCTTACCTGGGCCGCCTCCTCCTCCTTCGCCACAGCCATTGCCTTCTCCATCACCACACCGCAGCCACCACCACCGAGTTCTCCACGCCGCCGCCGCCTTTTCTGTCGCTGCCCGCCACCGCACTGCCTTCACCATTGCTGCTGCCTTCTCCATTGCCGCCACCGCCACCACCAGCTCCTGAGGCTTGGACACGCGATGACTCGTCTTCTTGCAGGGAGTCGCCATTTTGAAAATGGCAACCTCCTGGAAGTTCCAAGAGCCTTAATTTCCCTTTTTTAAGAAGTAGAACTAACTGATAATAGGACATCTTTGAGCAAGCATTTTGGGCCAAGCATGAAACTCTGTTAAGAGTAGACTGCAGGTCACAGGTTCATTCCCCACTTCCACCCTGCCCATGGAGCAATATTTGCTCTGGGACTGACTGGAAGACACAAAGCATTTATTTGGAAAGCTATCAGCCTTCAGCTTCTGGGAAATGCTCTACTACACCTACTCTGATGTTTGCAAACTTTGTATTTCTGACAAGTTCATAATCTATACTGACCTCTGTTACAAGCTTCCCAACCTCTCTTCCCCCACCCCCACATTAAAGTTGTCCCACATCTCACATTACAATTGCTTCTCACTGCTTGCTGATAAATCATTTTATAGATATTTCAGGTGCTAAATGGCTTTGTCATTAGGCCATCCGCATACTGAAATGGTTGAAAGATTTGCGTTAGTAACCAATCTTGCTCTGTGCACTGCAGTGGGCATACCTATCTTTCTATTACAGAACGTGCTGTTGTTTAAAAAGCTTCCAGTCAATTTCACCAACCAAATTGGTGCCCTAAAAGGCATTGCTTTACACACTTTGGATCTCTTTCTATTTAGTCTAGCTATCCAGAGAACGCAACTTCTACTGTCTAACAAAGAATTTCATCATTCCCCAAATGGCTTGATTTGTTTTCCTCCTTCCCCTCCTTTCTTTCACAATAAACCAGAGTTTACCACTAGCTCTTGTTCATCTGCACTCACAGATGAATATGCCTCCATCCATATTGCAGATTTGGGTTGACAATCAAAGGGGTTTCATTTTTGATGGGAACTGAATTGAATTTATTTCAATTTGTTCTGTAAATATATTTTAAGGGGTTCTGAGGCTGGGGGGAAATGAGCATTTTATTTTTTATTTTGCTTGTTTTTTCATGCAGTTATATTCTTTGATTTTTGTGTCCTGCATTGTTTGGAAAATCACATGTAAAGAGAGAGAGAGAGAGAGAGAGAGAGAGAGAGAGAGTAAGGGGGAATTTACATGAATAAATTTAACTAATTGCTAAAATCAGGGGAACAAAAAAGATGCATGAAGATTTCCCCCAAGAGTTAGAGAGTAATCTCTTTTTTCATCTACTTTATTACTCTGAAAGATTAGATTCTAAGGGGAGGCTTTCTAAATCTGAGGTTATATTAAATCATTACACAGAGTTGTTGCACTATGTATGAATTTTAAAGCTGCGTTTCTGATTCTAAGTGGATGAAAGCCAGTGCACTTCACTATACAATCAATGCACTACAAAGGCTGTGGTTATCAGATCACCAATAATTATGCAACTCTGTCTAGTTTATGAGGTCCTGGGGTTGGGGAGAGGGACGGAGGGAGAGAGAGAGAGAGACATACTAACAGGTGAGCCTGACGCAGTCTGTTGGCGAATCTCCTAGCACCTTGTCTGGGAAAGGTATGCAA
Organism: Heloderma suspectum; assembly: GCF_057233095.1. Classification (NCBI taxonomy): domain Eukaryota; kingdom Metazoa; phylum Chordata; class Lepidosauria; order Squamata; family Helodermatidae; genus Heloderma; species Heloderma suspectum. Next base: position 235,296,935 of record NC_139459.1, on the reverse strand, counting down.
AGCTGGGTACATAGGGCAACAAATCAGATGCACATTAGCTGTCTTTCTTTAGCACATATAACAGGAAGAGTTCCTGCCCTCTGTGCAACAAGCATGGGACTGCAGGAAATAAGCAGATGCCTTCCTCTCCACGTAGCTTCTGTGCAATCAAGCCATCTAAGGCTCATCCATTTGAACCTGCCATCTTAGAGACCTAGTGAGGAAAGCTCCATGACAGGGCACTGCTCCCAGAGGTAAATACATTAACAGTCATACACACCACCTATCTTTGTGCTCATCACCCATGGCAAGAAAGCTTGGGCCCAACTAGGCCCCCCCAGATCAGAGGTGCACAGCTTCAACCCTGGGGGTCAAATCTGGCCCTCTGGGGTTCCCAGTTAGCCATACCCCTTTCCCTTGCCCCACCACCTTTCCCCCAACCACCAATCACTTGGTGGTTTCCCAGGTTTTGTGCAGGTTTTTCCCCCATTCTAAAATGCTGAAGAGCCTGTCCCAAAGCTTAGTTATTAGAAGAACTATAAGCTAAAAGAAGCTGGCATTTTTTTGTATTTTGGCCCATCCCTTTTGTCTTTGACCACACAACCACTGGAAAGCAGCCCCCAAGAGCTTCTCCAAAATGGAATTTGGCCCTCAGGCTGAAAGAGGTTCCCCATCCCTGCCCTAGATACGCTTCCCCTCTTGGGCCCCGTCTACATTGCACCGCTTTCACCCCCCACTGCACCGCAACTGCACAGCATTTCAGCTTCAAATTAGCCTCTGCTGGGATACACTCATGATTGACTGCAGGCTTCCCTAACAGACTCCGCTGTGCCCTCTTTTTTTGCCATTATACTTTAATGCACAATTGTGCAGTCCCGTGAGCATGAGGGTACAGCACTTCAGTGGCTGTTTTGTATTTTAGTGGTTCTGTTGTGTCTTTCCATCTCTCATTAGGTAAAAGGTGGGTGTTCTGTGCTCCTTCATTTCCACACCATCTGTTTGTCAGTTCCCCAGCCTGAGACTCTCGCAATGGTTCGCACTCACAAGCGTGAGCGGTATGTGCCTACCCATTGCTCCAAAATGGTGGCAGGAGCGAAGATGGTCCTCCCCCAAGTTCCCCCCGGCCCTTGGGCACTGAGTCCAAAAGCAACCATTGCAAAGATACGAAGCTGCAAATATGTGCAAAAGTGTGATTGAATAAATGAAAACACCTCTCTGTGTCTCTGTAACTGCATAGCTGCAAAGGGACAGGGGGAGAAAGGAGGCATCTCAGAGTGACACAAGCACTACGCACGCCTACAACACGCCCACTGCTAAATGTGAAGTCGGTTTGGGGAAAGGACAGATGGCTTACAACCACAGGGAAACCCACAGCAAATGAAAAACATCCCAGCAAAACGCCTCCTTGGAAATCCACATTTTCCAGGAGAAATCAATGGAGACTGCGAAGTGGCGACTGTATCATCTGTCCCAAGGGATCTTGACTTGCAGTCGCCCCGGAGTAAAATGCTAGTGTAGATGGGACCCTAGTTGGGGAAGAACCCTCCCTCTTGGAACCAACCCCTTAAAAGGAATTCTAAGACTAGAATGCTGGTTCAATTTTTGCTTAGCCTTCTTCTTATACAGTCAGGGCCAGAAATATTGGAACAAGGATAACTGTTTTGGCAGTTGGCCTCTGTACACCACCACATTGAAGTTGAAAGGAAACACATCCAGATGGGAGCAAAGTCAGGACGGTCAGCTGTAATTCAAGGGGTTGGACAAAAGTGAGGCAGTAACCATTCAGGAAGTACAGCCAGTGGCAAACACACACACACATCTTTGGTGGCTCATAAGTAATGGAACAAACCAACATCATTTCAAACTCAAGGATCGCCTTTAATACCTGGATGAAAATCCTTTGCAGTCAATGACTGCCTGACGTCTGGAACCCATGGACATGACCAAATGCGGAGTTTCCTCCCTCAAGATGCTTTGCCAGGCCTTTACTGCAGCTGCCTTCAGCTGCTGCTTGTTTGTGGGTCTTTCTGCCTTCAGTCTTGTCTTCAGTAAGTGAAAAGCATGCTCTATTGGGTTGAGATCAGGTGACTGACTTGGCCATTGAAGAACATCCCACTTCTTTGCCTGGAGAAACTCTTGGGTAGCTTTTGCTGTATGTTTCGGGTCATTATCCATCTGCAATATGAAGCGGCGTCCTATCAGTTTGGCAGCATTCAGCTGAATCTGAGCAGAAAGTGTAGCCCTATACACTTCAGAATTCATCCTGCTGCTTTTATCAGCAGTCAGGTCATCAGTAAACACCAGTGACCCAGTTCCATTGGCAGCTATACATGCCCATGCCATAACACTGCCTCCACCATGTTTGACAGATGATGTGGTATGCTTCGGATCATGAGCTGTTCCTTTCCTTCTCCATACTTTTCTCTTCCCATCATTCTGGTACAAGTTCATCTTGGTTTCATCAGTCCAAAGAATCTTATTCCAGAACTGGGCAGGCTTTTTTAGGTGTTTGCCGGCAAAGGCTAATCTTGAGCGTTACCAGTGGTTTGCACCTTGTTGTGAAGCCTCTGTATTTACATTCATAAAGCCGTCTCTTGACTGTAGATGTTGACAATGACATGCCAACCTCCGCAAGAGCGTTCTTGACCTGGCTAGATGTTGTGAAAGGGTTCCTCTTCACCCTGAGCAGAATTCTGCAGTCATCCACTTTACTTGTCTTCCGTGGTCTGCCAGGCCTTTTGCTGTTGCTGAGCTTGCCAGTTAATTCCTTCTTTTTCAGGATGTTCCAAACTGTTGTGTTGGCCACTCCCACTGTTTTTGCTATCTCTCTGATGGGTTTATTTTGTTTCCTCAGCCTAATGATGGCCTCCTTCACTGGCATGGACACCTCTTTGGACCTCATGTTGGGAGTTCCAGTGAACAGCTACCAAATGCAAATGTAATACTCAGAACCACCTGCAGGCCTTTTATCTGCTTGATTGGTCATGGGGCACCCAGGAAACAGGCCACACCTGGCCATGCAGCTGCCTGTCAGCCATTCATTCCATTACTTATGAGCCAACAATGATGGGTGTGTGTGTATGCCACTGGCTGTGCTTCCTGAATGGTTAGTGCCCCACTTTTGTCCAACCCCTTGAATTACAGCTGAAAGTCCTGACTTCGCTCCCATCTGGGTGTGTTTCCTTTCAACTTCAATGTGGTGGTGTACAGAGGCCAACTGCCAAAACAGTTATCCTTGTTCCGCTATTTCTGGCCCTGACTGTAGCTACCTTTGCTCCCCTTTTTACCCTCCCCCCTCCCAGTTTTGCTTCCATATCTCTGTGTTCGTTGATTTTATACTTGGTTAGTTATGGCTCAAGGAGAATTATAAGGGCTTTAGGCTTCCCTTCCTGCCCCATTAAGGAAAGGTGACATTTTTGCTTTGCAGATTACTTGGCTTTCACTTCAAATAATCTGGGTGAGAAGTTGGAAAGCTCGAGGCATATTCAGACTGGATCGGAATATGCCATATTCAGCCCCTAGGAAGATCATAAAGGAAACACTCTTGCTACCCCATATGCCACAGAACATAAATACAACCCTACTCACAACAGACCTCCTTAGGAAAAGCTCTTTTCTACTTCTTTTACTTTGGAATAGGTAATATTTGCATTTCAATTCTACCTCCCTTGTCATTCCTTCCCCTCCCTATCAGCAAGCTAACAGTGCATCTGCAGGCCACATTATCAGTATTCTCCATCCCTATCAGGTCCCTCATGTTTATATCTAACCCTTTGCACACTCCTATTTCCTTGCTAGGAGGAGCCCCTCTTCCTCCCAGAATAGTAACACACCATTCCTTTTTCTCTGTCTCCACCTCCTATCCCCCTTTTTCTCTGTCTCCACCTCCTGTCCCCCTTTTTCTCTGTCTCCACCTCCTATTCCCCTTATTCACACCATTTAAGTGCTACCATGTACATATTTATTTATTATGTATTTATTTAAGACATTTCTATCCCACCCTATATCATTAAGATCTCAGGGCGGCATACAGATAAAATCAGTGTAAACAGTATAAATAAATAATTTAAACACCTAAAAACATATTAAACTATTAAACAAGCTAAAACCAGTTAAAATCTAAAACAGTTAAAACAATGTGCTAGGGAATGCATTTAGCCCTCAAAGGCTTTGGTAAAAAGCCACGTTTTTACTTGGCGCCGAAACAAGACCAATGTCTGCACCAATCGGGCCTCCAAGGGGAGGGCATTCCACAACCGGGGTGCCACAGCAGAGAAGGCCCTCTCCCACGTCCCACCATAGTGTACTGGTGGGACACAGAGGAGGCCTGTTTTTGTAATAAATACCTTTTCTTTTTACATACCTTTTCTGTTTTTGTAATAAACTACATACTTGACTATTCTAAGCTCTGGTCTCTGTGTGTTTTCATGTTCATTCCAATCCCTATCATGATTCATCATGACTTTCTGCTAAAAACCTTTTCTTAATGTAACTCGGATACATGGGCATGATTAGAAACATGTAGATGGGGACACACAGTAACAGACTGGTTGTGAATGCAGGTGGCCATGATTTAGGGAGAGCTGTATTTGCGCATTCTAATGACAAGTGCAAGCTTGAGAATTGAATAGTTTAGTATTGCATTCCTAGGTGAGCCTAAGAGTTTCGAAAAGGTATTTCTAGGCTAGGGCTGCCGAGATGTATTCTAGGCCTTGAAACCTCCCAGACAATGCTGTATCATCTCCCTTCCCCTCTGTTGTCCTGAGACCTATATTAAACTTCACTGGGTAGTATTAGGAAAGCTATTCTGGGACAGGTGTCTGGAATAATGGTCAGTTTAGTACCCCAGGGCTTGAGCATTCACTAAAGGCGTAATCCTACCCAGATAGGCAGCTGCCTCCGAACTCCCTCATTTTTTCCCAAGCCTTCACATCTCTAATCCTTACTACATACTATTAAGAGTCAAATAGGGTGGCCAGGTGTCCTACTTTACAGAGGACAGTCCTCTATTTGAAGTGGTGTCCAGTCCAAGACTAGTTTAAAGTCAAGGAACCATCCAAAGGGAGAGCTGCAGGGGCCTTGACGTTGCCCATCAACAGCAAGAATGAACAGGCACACTAGTCAGTCTTCTCCATCACATTAAGATATATTGTATTCCTATTTAAATTACAGTTATTATTTCTAAATTTGCACCTATGCATATATATTTACATATGCAAATGTTATGCAAATTGGTGCCCTCTTTTGCCCTCTTTTTTGGTGATGCATTTCCTCTTTTCTGGCATTCCATAAGTGGCCACCCTAGGGTCAAAGAACATATTATACACAAATGCATGTAACAAAATTCTGACCATAGAAAACTATGACCTGGTTTGCATGTAACAGGAAGTCACTGTGGGTGAATTTCCCCCATGAAGTATTTGTCACAACAGCCACCACCATTCTGAATATTCAGGACATGGGGGGGGCATAGCTTCTCGTTATGTGTGAACCCGGTAAGAGTGGGTGGTTGGGGTGACTGACAAGCCACCCAAAACCATGGGTTGTTTTAGGGTTGTGGGTGGCTTGTCAACTACCTGAACAACCCACCGCCACTGGGTTCGCACGTAACAAGACGCTATAGCACACCCCCACCACACCCTAAATATTCAGACTGGTAGTTCCTGCTGCAACAAGGAATGCCACAGGGAAATTCACCCACAGTGGCTTCTCATTATGTGCAAACCAGGCCAGTGACTCATATGAGGGAGCAGGTGGAGAAAAGTCACTGCTGGGTACTGAGCCTCTTCCCACATATGCTGCTTTTTCCCATCCCAAGCTGCTCAAAGTTTCAGATGTGTGTTTGCAAGGGCTCACCTGAAGCACGGAATGAACAACTGAAACAATATCCCATTTGCTGGTGTGCACATGCGTTGCTTCAACTACAAAGTGGGGAGAAAGCTGGGCTCACACTACAGCTGAGTGGCTTCTTCAAGCCTGCTTTTTATGTTACGTTTTGTCTTCACCAGTAGAGAAATATATGTCAGTCAAGACAGCTCTCCGATTTTCTTCCATTATATGACTGCTGCAGTGGTTAAGTGACAACTGGATGAACAGAAACCATCTCCAAGAGCCAGAAAGATTAGGTTACATAACCTTTTTATTTATTTAGAATGATATCAAAGTTGTTTCTTATCATTCCTCAGGTACACTGTGCTCAGGAATAAATTAAACTGACAATTCAGCAAAGAGCAGTCTCTTTTTCCCCTCAGCTAATTTTCTCCCTATATATTCTCACTCTATTATTAGGAAAATAACAAGCTTAAGAAAATCAGGATAATTCCGCTGCAGCAGCCACCGCTGCTAAGCTGCACAGTCCAAGTGGTCCATCTATCGGTCTCTCAGGACTATGACAAGACAAAGTCGAAAGTACAATTAGGCCTTCTTTACATAAACACTTGCTGATGTTGACAAATATAGTGACAGCTGTGCCCTTTTAGGGTAAGATTTGTGCAGAAATCAAAGTCATGTAAATAATTTTTTCCCCTTCTGTTCCTCTGCTGTTCCATTACCAGGCAGGGAATGCTGATGAGTAGATGGCAGCCTTAGGCCTGGGCAATTTGTACATTCTGGGACGAACTGGTAAGCAGCTCTTGAGATTACAGCTGCAGATGTCTCTGCTTTACCGATGCATCGGCCATCGCATTTGCCAATGTTTACATTACTGCTCCCTCTCTAGGGATTCTAAAATATATACATCTTGATTTGTGGCTGGCCAAAATTTTGTTTCTTCCCAATCAAAAGCAAAAAATCAGTATTGTTAGATAAAAAGTTCTTGCTTTCGGTTTAGAAGAAAAGGATGCCAGGCAGGCAGCAGTGGATCCAACGCTATTTTATTGAAACGTTTTGCAAAACGGGTGCAGAGCAGTCTGGACCCTGAGACACGTGTGCGAAAGCCTTTTATACCGTATCACTTCTATTGTTCTTGCCAGTAACCAATGAAACAGTCAGTACATCAGCTTACCAAGTTAATAGCCAATAAACAGTCAGTATCAACTTACCAAGCTGTTAGTCATGAGCGCGTCATTATGGTTCTCCTTTTTGCTCCGCCCACATTTTTCCCGCCACTCGGGCTCTTACGTAACTGAGGCGCCAACGGTTATGGAGTCTCTTTTTCTAACAGTATGGAAAACAGGTTGTTTAAACAAACAAAAATCATTTAACAAGAGGGGTTTCACAACACCCACAGTAAACTAGGCCAAGCAGTTTGGGATTCAACACTGGGGAGACACTTAAACAGACCTCTCCTGGTGTTTGTAGTCATTGTAGTTCCCATTGCAAACAGTGCTTGGATACACGATGGGTACCCTGTCCAAGTATCCCTACAATCCAAAAAATGGCAGAATGATCTCAATTCGAATTCAGGGTAAGCCATTTAACATCACAGTGATCCAAATATACGCCCCAACCACAGATGCTGAAGAAGCAGAAGTAGATCAGTTCTATGAGGATCTGCAGCACCTACTGGATAGTACGCCAAAAAAAGATGTTATTTTCATTACAGGAGATTGGAATGCTAAGGTGGGTAGTCAAACAACACCTGGAATTACAGGCAAGCATGGTCTGGGAGAACAAAATGAAGCATCTCATAGGCTGATAGAATTTTGCCAAGACAACTCACTGTGCATAACAAACACAGTCTTCCAACAACCTAAGAGACGACTTTATACATGGACTTCACCAGACGGTCGACACCGAAATCAGATTTACTACATCCTTTGTAGCCAAAGGTGGTGGACATCTATGCAGTTGGTAAAAACAAGACCTGGAGCTGACTGTAGCTCAGATCACGAACTTCTTATTGCACAATTTAGAATCAGACTAAAGAGAATAGGGAAGACCCACAGATCAGTTAGATATGAGCTCACGAATATTCCTCATGAATATGCAGTGGAGGTGAAGAATAGATTTAAGGGACTAGATTTAGTAGATAGGGTCCCGGAAGAACTATGGACAGAAGTTCGCAACATTGTTCAGGAGGCGGCAACAAAAAACGTCCCAAAGAAAAAGAAAACCAAGAAGGCAAGATGGCTGTCTGCTGAGACACTGGAAGCAGCCCAAGAAAGAAGGAAAGCAAAAGGCAACAGTGATAGGGGGAGATATGCCCAATTAAATGCAAAATTCCAGAGGTTAGCCAGAAGAGATAAGGAATTATTTTTAAACAAGCAATGCACGGAAGTGGAAGAAGATAATAGAATAGGAAGGACAAGAGACCTCTTCCAGAAAATTAGTAACATCGGAGGTAAATTCCAGGCAAAAATGGGTATGATCAAAAACAAAGATGGCAAGGACCTAACAAAAGCAGAAGAGATCAAAAAAGGGTGGCAAGAATATATGGAAGATCTGTATAGGAAGGATAATAATATCAGGGATAGATTTGACGGTGTGGTCAGTGAGCTAGAGCCAGGCATCCTGAAGAGTGAGGTTGAATGGGCCTTAAGAAGCATTGCTAATAACAAGGCAGCAGGAGATGACGGTATCCCAGCTGAACTGTTTAAAATCTTGCAAGGTGATGCTGTCAAGGTGATGCATGCCATATGCCAGCAAACTTGGAAAACACAAGAATGGACATCAGATTGGAAAAGATCAACTTATATCCCCATACCAAAAAAGGGAAGCACCAAAGAATGTTCCAACTATCGAACAGTGGCACTTATTTCACATGCCAGTAAGGTAACGCTCAAGATCTTGCAAGGTAGACTCCAGCAATTCATGGAACGAGGATTGCCAGATGTACAAGCTGGGTTTAGAAAAGGCAGAGGAACTAGAGACCAAATTGCCAACATCCACTGGATAATGGAGAAAGCCAGGGAGTTTCAGAAAAACATCTATTTCTGTTTTATTGACTATTCGAAAGCCTTTGACTGTGTGGATCATCACAAATTGTGGCAAGTTCTTGGTGGTATGGGGATACCAAGTCATCTTGTCTGCCTCCTGAGGAATCTGTATAACGACCAAGTAGCAACAGTAAGAACAGACCACGGAACAACGGACTGGTTTAAGATTGGGAAAGGAGTACGGCAGGGTTGTATAATCTCACCCTACCTATTCAACCTGTACGCAGAACACATCATGCGACGTGCTGGGCTTGATGAAGCCAAGGCTGGAGTTAAAATCACTGGAAGAAACATTAACAATCTCAGATATGCAGATGATACCACTTTGATGGCTGAAAGCGAGGAGGAGCTAAGGAACCTCATGACGAAGGTGAAAGAAGAAAGTGCAAAAGCTGGGTTGCAGTTAAACCTCAAAAAAACCAAGATTATGACAACCAGCTTGATTGATAACTGGCAAATAGAGGGAGAAAATGTGGAGGCAGTGACAGACTTTGTCTTTCTAGGCACAAAGATTATTGCAGACGCTGACTGCAGCCAGGAAATCAGAAGACATTTACTTCTTGGGAGGACAGCAATGACAAATCTTGATAAAATAGTGAAGAGCAGAGACATCACGCTGACAACAAAGGTCCGCATAGTTAAAGCAATGGTATTCCCCGTAGTAACCTATGGCTGCGAGAGCTGGACCATAAGGAAAGCTGAGCGAAGGAAGATAGATGCTTTTGAACTGTAGTGCTGGAGGAAAATTCTGAGAGTGCCTTGGACTGCAAGAAGACCAAACCAGTCCATCCTCCAGGAAATAAAGCCAGACTGCTCACTTGAGGGAATGATATGAAAGGCCAAACTGAAGTACTTTGGCCACATAATGAGAAGACAGGATACCCTGGAGAAGATGCTGATGCTAGGGAAAGTGGAAGGCAAAAGGAACAGGAGCCGACCAAGGGCAAGATGGATGGATGATATTCTGGAGGTGACGGACTCAACCTTGGGGGAGCTGGGGGTGGCAACGGCCGACAAGAAACTCTGGCGTGGGCTGGTCCATGAAGTCACGAAGAGTCGGAAGCGACTGACCGAATAAACAACAAAACCAAGTATCCCATAAAAAACATATACTACAGGGGTCCCCAAACTTTTTTGGACACGTGGACACATTTGGGAATTTGAGAAACTGCTTTGGGCACCACCACAAAATGGCTCCCACTGAGGATGTGGCTAATCACATAATGGCTGCTGTGGGGGCCTGGCTAAACAAAAGTGGACTAAAGAGGTGTGTGCATGGTAGGGGTGGGGAGAAACAGTAGGCTAGAGGCTGGGAGGCAAAAACAGCAAGGCAAAGGGGCAGAGAAGAGAAAGCAAAGCTAGAAGCTAGAAAGGGAGAGAAAGAAGACTGCCCTAACATTTCCAAGGTTTTTCTTAAAACAAGTTTTTTTTAATGAGGCAGGGAGGGGACAGCTTCGTGAGCGCCATTAGGTGTCCCTGCAGGCGCCATGGAGCCTGCCGGCACTGCATCGGGGACCTCTGATATATTAGGTGATAACAGGGATAGGCAACCTTTTGGACTCATGGGCACATTTGGAAATTTGAGGAACTGTCCTGGGCACAACCATAAAATGGCTGCCATGGGTGGACATAGCTAGTCACAAAGGACAAGTAAAATGCCCAGAGGCATTCATGGGAAATTAAGATGGCAGCCGCCAGAGGCTCCCACTTGGCTTTGAAGCAATGCTGGCTACCAGAAATAAAATATTAAAATATTTTTAAATACAAATTGGGAGGAGTAGGATGTCTTGGTGGGCACCAAATAAGGTATCTGGGTGGGCACCAAGTAAGGCATTGGTGCCTGTGACCACATTGTTGCCTCTCCCTGGTATTATACAGAAAAGCTACCACTCTTTTTGCAAGCATGAATTCTAGTTGGCACTGAAAATGGCCGTCCTTTCAGTCACTGAGAGTAAAACAAGAGTGGTCATGCCTTTGGCACAAAGGTTGTCACCTTTTTCTGGTTGGGTTGCTGTGCCTTTATCAGCTACATGGAACAGAGACCTTTAATAGATGGAAGTTTCATATCACTGCACCTCCATGCCTCGAATTCCTGCCCATTAAGCCACTGTAAAAAGTACAGGAACCCTAATAGAAAGAAGTGCCAACTTTAAACACTACAACACTTTTCTTTGAACTTATTGGTACCAACTGCATATGACTCTTTTTCAATTTATTGTCATAATGGAGAGGAGTTAGAAAGAGGCAGAATGGACCCTTCCTATTTAGGTAATCACATCAAGAAGAAGAAGAAAAAACTTTGAAGAAGCTGAGGCAAAGGAGGGGGGAGAAATACTTCCCAATATAGGAAGCCCCAGAATTGGAATACAACATAGAACAGAGCAGTGATTTTAAAACTTTCGACCTTCAAGGACCTTTTCCACATCAGTTCATCTGCCAAAGTTCCCAGCACATTGGAGATTATTCAGCATGGTCTTGAATGCTCATTCAGTTCATGCAGAGCACGCCAAAGCCTGTTGGACCTCACCAGTGGCTGACACGAACTGAGAATGCACCCCAATGCAGCTCTGTTTTGAAAGGGCAGAATGGTGGGCAAGCTTTCTTTCAAGGAAATTTACCCACTATTACCCATCATTTCACTGAGAAAGATCTGATAACCTTCCAAGGAGCCACAGAACAAACCAGGGCCAGTCCTACCACTAGAGTGAGGTGCCTGCCTCAGGCAACCATTTTGATGCTGTGGAAAGGCAGGAGATTGCAAATGAATAATTTATTTCGATTCTATTTTTACAGCCAGAGCAGGAGGTGCTTGCAGGACTTTCTGCCTCAGGTGCTAAAATAACTTGGTTGGCCTTGGGTACTATGCATCTTGACTGGGGCAAGGGGGAGGATTTGCTGCTCCACCTCAGGTGGCAAAATGTCTTTGGCCAGCCCTGCAACAGACTTGAAGAGAAACTAAATATCCCCCAAGCCTACATATATTGGACAAGAGTAATCAGATACCCCCCAAACCTACATATATTGGTCCCCATACAGAGGACCACATGGGCAGAGATTTCCCACTGCTGACTGTGGCAAAGAGGCCTCTGTGAGCACATGGAATATTTTCCTGTTTTACAGCCATCAGTATGGGAATCCTTTTGCTTCCCTGTCCCACCTCTATTGTATGCACTTGGCTGTAATGTAGAAGAAATCCCCAGCAATATCAGTGGTACTTCCAAGTAGGTGTGCTTAAGACTGGAGTCAAGGACACAGAAAGCTGCACATTTAATTCTCATGGCATCCAAGAAGCACTAAGACGGTCTTAACATTTAATGTTTATTATTATAAATTTCCATTCATTACACATTAATTGCCTAATAAAAAATTTAAAAGAGTGTCAGTGTTTGTTCTGCATGTGTTAAGATCCAGGAATAAGACAAATGAAGCATTAAGACAATGCTGATGTAAAAGCAATATAGGAAATTGCTATTTCAAATATACTTTTTTCTTCCCCAAGAGGAACATTAGATTCCTGGCACTAAAGACAGTCCCATTGTATTTGCAATTAAGCATTTAACTCAAAGTTTATGTCAAGATTGGATAAAGAAATGTATAGTCCTGAAATGCTCAGTTGATTTCTCACTAACTTATCCAGTTCAGGCTGTAAGCCAAAGAGCAGGGTGATTATTTCGGGTACATCATACCAGCGTACTTATATTGCATGTGAATTTCAGCTGTTTGAGTCCTTTGCCCATGATGTGTTCTTTCCGTACATGGACCATGGCTCTTTCCTCATCATCTCATCATGGATTTTCTCATCATCCTTCCAAGACTTCCCCCCATCCTCCATTCTACCATCCGCCATTGCCTCTTGTGTATCATCTTGTTCCTGTCATCTGCAATAACTCAGTCCTCACACACGCTGGAGCTATTGTTTATAAGTGGAAGTATCCACGGCTTTTGTAAGAGTACAGTGTAATACTTGAGTGTTCAACAGCTCTCTACACTGGCATTAGCCTTGGATATGGGTTTAAAACATACGCACAACTTTGCTCTATAAAACCCTAACTGCTTTGTGCCCTTTTACATACCTTAGAAACTGCCTTCTGTTCCCTGTATCCAAACATCAGTGTGACTACAGGCACCCTTCAAGTCAGGGGTGCAAAATCTCAAGCCCAGGGGTTAAATCTGGCCTGCCTGGGGGCTAAATCCAGATGGCCATGCCCCCTTATTTTGCCCCCCTTCACCCCCACACTGATTGTTTGGCGGTTTCCTAGCTTTTGTGCAGTTTTTCCCGGTTCTAAAAAGTTAAAATTTCTCTCCTAAGGCTTAGTTACTGGCAGTAAGAACTTTAACCTAAAATACGTTGAATCTTTTTGCATTTGGGCCCAGCCCCTTTTTGCTGAAAGAGGTTTAACACACCTGCTTTAAGACATGCCATCCATGCACAAGCCCCAATATACACGTAATTTCACCGTGTAGTCTTAGGTAGCCACTTTCTCTCAGCTTCACCCACCTCCATCTGAAATATTGGGAACATAATATTAATCTACCTGAGAGGGTTGTTGTAAGATTTATGGATATATGGATATATTTCTATGCTGCACCTTTAACACATAAATATTCTCAGGATGCCTTACAATTTCAAAGAGAAAAATCAGCAATCAAACAATGAAATCAACACTGAAAAACAACAAAAGCAGCAGAACAACAAATACAGACCCAGCAGTTAAAAACCAATTGGCAGTAACTTTATAAAGGTCTAAAAGGCCTGGAAAAATTTAAAGGTATTTGCCTGGTGCTGAAAATACATCAGAGTAGGCATCAGGCATGCCTCTCTGGGGAGAGCATTCCAGAGACTGACCCAGTTGGTATGATCACGGTGTTATGGCCAACTCTAATAGACCAGAGGGAAGCCATATTGAGGCCCAGCAAAGGTTGGGCCTGGGTATCTTCACTGTGGATTTGTTGAATGTGTACATGACCACCCCCACCCTCTCTCTCTGAAAAATGCAAGATCTACAAAGTTCTGAAAAGCAGTTTGCCTAACCAGCAAAAGTTTCTATATGTGAACAAGCCAAATAGGGAACTGCCTGTATGTCACCATTTTCCAGACAGGCCAGCCAACAGTTTAAGAATTTGTGGTTCAACTAGACTTCCTTTTTGGTCATCAAGCATTCTGCACATGATCAGGTGGCTGTGTAATCAATTTCCTAATAAAAAGCTAGTGGTGTCTAGCATGCAGCGGGGAGTTTATTTCACTGCGCAGAGAATGAACTCCCCACGCTGCAGCATTTTCTCTCTATCAAATAAAGGTGTGTTGTACCTGAAAGTGTCTTTAATTGTTGGGCCAGGACAGTTTTCTTGGGGGCTCGCCCGGGGTCCCATCAACACCTGAGGAGGAATCTCGCCGGTCAACTGAGTGAGGTGAGTTTCAAAGGTGCCTCAGGGAGGGACCCTTGCTTTGCTAAAATCCCCACTCACTCCTTGGCTGATTTCAATCAAGACCTCTCGGACCACTCAGAATTCCAAAAGAACCCAGACACTTTCTTGATTGAGAGAAACAAAGGTGGGATTCCAGCCACAGGAGTAAGGTATATAAGAGATCGATCTCAGGGTTGGTTGAAGCTTAGAGAAAGGACTTGAGATTTCTGCGGGTCTAGTCCAAAGAGGCACTCATCAGATACAGGAGGCACCCATCGCTCAGGGACCAAGGTCCTAGTGACTGAAATATTGAGTGGCGGGGACAGGTGCAAAGCTTCAACTAAGGGTAAAGTTATAGTCCTGACTCTGGCATAGGTCTAAAGGGACAGGAAGATTGGCCAATCGAGGAAAACCTAGGTTTTGGGGACCATGGGTAAAGGTCAGAGCAAACAGGTTGCTCTTCCTCCAGCGGTGATGCTCACAAGGTGTATGTATGATAATTATGGTCCTGGGAGTTGTATGTTTCTGGACAAATGGCATTTTGTTACCAGAAACAACCCATCCAAGCAATTTCCTTTGGAAGGAACCTTTGACTTGAATAAGATTGTGCACTTGAGGGAGGACCTGGAAAAACAAGGTTCCACTCAAGGGCAGTAAGATATACATTATAATTGGTATGAAGAGAGCACAAAAAGATGTACAAACTGAAAAATTAAGTCTTTGCAAAATGAAAATAGAAATTTGAGAGAAAAATTAGATTATAAGATAAGATGTTATCCAGTGTTGCCAAAGGGGGGGGCATTTACCAATGGACTTAGATTATAAAGACAATTCTGATGATTATGTGGACCCACTACCATATATAAGAGAGACAGCCCCCTTGCCACCGCCGTCGCCCCCAGGGGAAGGAGAAGAAGGCTGTAGAATGACCTCCCTAGTAAGGTTCGCCTGGCATCTACACTGCATTCCTTCCGTGCCAGGTGAAGACTTTTTTATTTTCCCAGGCATTTTAGCATTTTAGCTTTTTAGACTTTTAGCTTTGCTGTTTTAAATCTGTATTTTAAATCTCTGAATTGCTGCTAGGTTTTAGTCTGGTTTTATTCTGGCTGTATTGTTATATTATGGTTTTAATGTTTTTATACGTATTTTATATTGTTTTACTGTGTGCTTTTTGGTTTAATTTTTGTGAACTGCCCAGAGAGCTTCGGCTATTGGCTGGTATAGAAATGAAATGAAATAAATAAATGGGAGGGGAGCGGCATCCCTGAGTCCTCACACCCCACCACCAGATCAGGACACATAAGAATAGAGGGGCAGGGACAAAAAGGGGGAAAGAAGAAGGGAAAGCCCAAAGAAGATGAAGTGACCTCTACACAGCTGCCATTGAGGGTCATTAGGCAGGGAGACTAGGAAACACGAGCTCATGTTCCCTAGTCCACCACTGATTTGAGGAATTTGACTAAGGGCCGATCTACATTGCGCCCACCATGACAATGAATTCGGTGTCCCGTTGGATTAAACGCTCTCGCATTAAAACCTGATTATTTACACTCACCCATTTTCCCCGTTGCAGTGCTTCATCGAATGCGCAAGCTTGGTTCACACTCGAGTGCTGTGCTGCTTTCCTGCGTGCGCTTGTCTGATCTCGGAAGCTAAGTGGGGTCGGCCCTGGTCAGTAGTTGGATGGGCAACCACCTGGGTTGCTTCACAACTTCAAATCTTCGAAGATCATGCCTGAATTAGAAAAAAAAAAACATTGCGGACAAGCCCCGATTCTGCGAGGATAACGCCTTAATTTTAAAAAAAAACATCCGGAGCAGGGGATAGGAGGGGGTAAAACTTAATCTCATTTGAAGGGATAGAATAACCCCCTGCTCAGTGCAGGAAGCCTGATTCCCAGGCGGTTGCCCATCCAACTACTGACTGGGGCCGACCCCGCTAAGCTTCCGAGATCAGACAAGCGTGCGTACATCCAGCCCTTTGCTTGTTGATGAGGAAACAGGGGCTGCTGAGGAAGCTATGCAATCAGTATCCAGAAGAAGATATGGGGTCATCGAGAGCTGTGATTGGACAGGAGGGAAATACAAACACCGCCATATATGGACAGTTGGGGGAGGGGACTACAACTGGATATAGTAGCGTAGGCAGAAAATCAGAGCACATTAAGGGGAAATACCGGGATATTAGGGTACTGAAAGCGAGAGCACGGAACTGGGAAATTCTGGTTCCAATTCGAGGCGGGTACTGCGTAGTGTGAAAGGCGGGCGGTGAAACCTCATTGGAAGCGAAAAAAGGCAGTAAGTGTAGATCCAGCCATCATCCTTCACTAGCCCCCATAAAGAACCTAGAAAGTTTAAAGAAAAATTAGAGTCATGTACTGAAGTATATGATCCAAGTTGGGTAGACATGAATCAAGTCATGAGATTGGTGTTGAGTTCCACAGATTGGAAGTCATTGAATGAACAGGCAGGATGGCCACTATATATATACTATATATATAGTAGTCCGGCACAGAATGATCAATTGAAAAAAGACAGAGAAAGGTTGGTAGCAGGGTTAGATAAAGGTTTTCCAGCTAAAGCAGATTAGCCAAAAAATATGGTTAGTGAAATGGAAAAAGGTTGAGAATGCCATGGATTATTGGAATAGAAGCATTTGAGAGGCACTCAGGCATTGACAATCCTGAAGAGTCAGCCACAGCAGCAATGGTTGATTTGTATGTTAAGGATCTTCCAGGGCCAGTGCAGCAGAAATATACCAACGTTGTGCTGGGCTGAGGAGAGAAACCCATCAAAAAAACATTCAGTACAATAATGCCTGGAGGCACAAGAAAGGAAAAAAGAATTGAATGATTCTGTTATGGTCATGCAAGCTACCCAGTTGAAGGTGCAAGCAAATCAGGATAGAGGGGATCGTAGAAGAGGGGATCGAGGATGATTTAGAGGTAGACTAAGAGGCTGAGGTTGGCAAAACCAGAACAGTCAGCTACAGGAAGCACCTGCGAAAGGATTGGGAGAAGAAGCACCAGCTTTCAGTCCAAGATCGAGAGTGTTATCGTTGTCGGCAGACGGGACACTATAAGGGAGTATCCTTATTTAGAAAACACAATAAGACAGTGCAGCTACAGAGACATGGGAGAATGGGATGAAAAATTCTGACTCAGACAATGAAGAAGGAACACAGAGAGATTTGTGGAGAGAAACGTTGTGGAGAGGAAATGACAGAAACTGAGTCTGGGTCAGAGCAGACTATGATTGGGATTTTAGTGAACCTGAAAATTTTATTGGAGTTCAAACTGCCTCCAACCCCTAAGCGGGCACCATGTTTTCTTAAAAGTAGCTGGGCACAAAGTAAAATTTCTAGTTGATACAGGGGCTACTTATTCCACTCTTAACCCGCAAGAGTGCCCCTTGCCATTAGGGCAAAGAAGTTGTAAATGTAGCAGAACACCAGAAACGCAACCAATATCAAGTGAAGTATCTGTTGAAGTTCCAGAGAGACAAGAAGTTTTAGAACATGCATTTTTGTTGAGCCCAAAATACCCCAGTAAATTTGTTGAGAATAGATTTGTTGTGTAAAAGATTCAGTGTACTTGTTGCAGCAACTGGCTAAAAAAAGGGCACAAAGTGTCAAAAGATAAAGTACAACGGGTACAGCAAAAGGCACTGTACCTAGGACATTGGATTCGGCTGGGAGGCTGAGAACTTACTAGTCAGAAAATAGAAGCAGTTCAAAAATACCCCAGACCCATCACCCAAAAGCAGTTGAGAGGGTTCCTGGGCTTGACTGGGTATTGCAGACAATGGATTATGGATTTTACAGAAATCAGCAGGCCACTCTAGAGCCTTTGCAATGGCTCCTGAGACACGCAGGGGCATTTTCCCAGCTAAAAATCAGCTTTACTAAGCACCCTGAGCCTCCCAGATAATGGCAAGTCCTTCACTTTGTTTTGTCATGAAAAAGGCGGAGCAGCATCTGGGGTGCTTACTCAAGATTATCCCCCCCAAAAAAAGGCAATACCTTCAACCCAGCCACCCTCCTCCTGCTCAAGGGAGTACTCGCTGGATCATCACCTTGCTGTGATGAGTGGGCCTGTGTGTTCCAATGAAGCCAGTGAGCGAAGCCTTCGGGAGTCATGTACTCCCAGTAGGGTCACCCATGGCGGTAAGGTCAAGGGGGAAGAACCAGACAAAGAATGATCCAAGAAAGTTCTCAACGGCAGAACAGGCAGAAGACAACAAGGTGTATGTTACAACAGCTGAGAAGGCGGATGAAGGCTACAGCAGATAAAGGACCACCAATTGTCATGATATTCATGCCATTGGATTAGAGCCTTTTTCTGTGAAGACTGTGTGTTGTTCATTGTGCACTGATCTTCACACATAAAACAAATTCACACACAGACATCTTCCAATCTAAACCCAAACCAACCAAAAGTCCCATGGAGATTGGTGAATGGCAACGGGGGCAGGACTGTGAAATCTGGAAGCCCCTAGTCATGGACCAGCTCAGTCGTCCTGACTCAAGGACCGAGGCAGTTGAGTAGTTCGGCAGCTGTATCCACGACTGAGCAGTCCTTTTCAGGATCCACTCTGCTCACCCCATATGGGGAGGGGGCTAGAAAAGGTGACCTAAACATAGTCTGTCTCATCTTCTCCCTGGATTACCGTGTCAAGTGGGGTCCCCATTTAGCGGTCGCAAAAGACAAATGAACTTTGGAACATGGAATATACGGACACTGCTGGACAATACAGATAGTGAATGCCCTGAACGTAGGACTGCCATCATTGCATGGGAGCTGAGACGTTTTAACATTAACATAGCAGCACTCCAAGAAACTTGAAGAGCAGGAGAGGGACAACTGAAGGAAGAAAAAGGAGATTACACATTCTTCTGGAAAGGACTACCTGAACAAGAATGATGAATACATGGAGTAGGCTTTGCTATTAGAAATTATCTTATGAAGCTGTTGTCAGAAGTTCCTACTGGCATTAATGAACGACTCTCAACCCTCTGAATAAAACTTGCCAAAAACCAGCAGGCAACTATTGTAAGTGCCTATGCACCAACATTAGATGCTGATGAAGACACCTCTAGTTCTCCTTCTGAAAACCGGATGCCCTAATAAATTTGTGAACATCTTGCGGCTCCTCCATGATGACATGACAGAAACAACCTTGGATAACAATGGCTCTCAAAGTGATCCATTCAAAGTGGGATCAGGCGTTAAACAGGGATGCGTCATTGCTCCAACCTTGTTCGCTATCTTCGTCGCTATGATTCTACACCTTGTTGAGGGGAAACTTCCCACTGGTGTAGAAATCATATATCGAACAGATGGAAAACTTTTTAATCTTGGTAGGCTGAAAGCAAAAAGTAAGGTAATTACAGCCTCTGTCACAGAACTTCAATATGCTGATGATAATGTAATCTGCGCACACTCAGAGGAAGATCTCCAAACTATCCTAAACATCTTTGCAGAAGCATATGAAAAGCTCAGCCTCTCGCTTAACATCAAAAAAATCTAAGTGCTTTACCAGCAAGCAAACATATTAATCCCTCTGTAGCGCCATTAATCCATCTTAACGGTGTGATGCTGGAAAATGTCGATCACTTTTCTTATCTTGGCAGCCATCTCTCCACAAAAGCCAACATCGATGCTGAAATTCAGCATCGCCTGAGCTCTGCGAGTGTAGCATTCTCCCAAATGAAGCATAGAGTGTTTGAAGATCAGGACATTTGCAGGGAGACCAAAATGCTTGTTTACAAAGCCATTGTACTACCGACCTTATTGTACACCTGTGAAACATGGACCATCTATAAATGCCACTCCCAACTTTTTGAAAGATTCCACCAACGCTGCCTCCAAAAAATGCTGCAAATTACTTGGGAAGACAGATGGACAAATGTCAGCGTACTGTAAGAAGCAAAGACCACCAGCGTTGAAACAATGATTCTCCAACATCAACTTCGCTGGATCAGCCATGTTGTTCAAATACCTGATTATCATCTTCCAAAGCAGCTACTCTATTCCCAACTTATGAATGGAAAACGGAATATTGGTGGACAGCAAAAGAGATTTAAAGATGTTCTTAAAGCTAATCTAAAGAAATGTAACATAAGCATTGAGAACTGGGAAGCTCTAACCCATGAGCGTTCCAACTGGAGGTCAGCCTATATTAAAGGCGCTATGGACTTTGAAGAAGCACGAGGACAGAGCGAAAGGGAGAAACGAGCTCCACGGAAGGCACGTCAAGCAAACCCTGAACGTGAGCACCTTCCACCTGGAAACCTATGTCCTCACTGTGGGAGGCTGTGCGGATCCAGAATTGGCCTTCACAGCCACCTGCAGACCCACTGTTAAGACTCTATCTCTGGAAGACAATCTTACTCGGTCATGAGTGATGGCCATGATGCTCAAGGGAGAAAGAGAACCACGTGATTATGAAATAGAAGTTTTGAAACAAAGAAAACTGAGGCAAGATTTGTCAGATGAAGGGGGGGGGTTAAGTGGTTTTTGTAGACGGATATGCCAAAAGGGGAGCAGAAGGGCATAAGTTTGCAAGATATGTTGTAACAGGGGATATATATATATATATTTGTATCATCACCAAGAAGTTTGTCATCTGAAGTAGCAAAATTATTGGCACTCACTCGAGTGTGTTTGATGCACAGAGACCAGAAAGTCACTACTTACACAGATTTTAGGTATGCCTTTGGAATTGTTCATGATTTCGGAAGTTTTTGGAAAAATAGAAGGTTTACGTTGTTGGTATAGTTTATTTCATTTATAAAAATAAAATAAAAATAAATTTTAAAAAACAGAAGGTTCCTAACAACCACAGGGACACACATAAAGAGTGCAGATTTTGTAGAAAGATTGTTAAATGCTGTACAAAATCTTACTTCACTGATAGAGTGATCTCAGACCTAGAGAAAGCACTGAGCATAGAACAGAGTCTTCACTGTCCTTACCATCCCCAGTCAGTGGGACTGGCAGAGAGACATAATGAGACTTTGAAAAACAAAATTGCAAAGATTTGTGAAAGCACTGGCATTAAATGGCCAGAAGTGTTGCCATTAGCCCTATATGCCATGAGGGCAACCCCAGGCTCATTAAGACTGTATTCACATGAAATATTGCTACGCAGACCCATGAGGACTGCTGCCTCACCACTCGCAGCCATGAAATTGCAACAGGTTGATGAACAAGTCAGAGACTACTGTATCCAGTTAACAAACTCTATGCAAGACATCTTTCCACAGGTGAAAGCAGCTCTGCCTGCCCCCAACCAAGACAAAGGAAGTCACAAGCTGAAAGCAGGAGAGTGGGTATACATGAAGTCATTCCAGCCCTCATGGAGAGAGCCTTTTTTTCATTCTCCTCACCACCAACACAGCAGTAAAATGTGAAGGCCTAGATGAATGGACCAGCAGGCTGTCAGACCAAAAGTGACAGCCCAGAAGCAGAGATGGACCAGCAGATGAGGAGAAGGACTGAAATTGACCCTCAGCAGGCTGTCAGACCAAAGGTGACAGCCCAGAAGCAGACAACTCCAGAAGTAGACAGCTGACCCAAGATTGGCCCAATCTTGTTTCCACAGGGTTTGATTCCTGCAGAGAGAAGATTTAAGACAATGAAAACTCAAAGAGGGCTGCTGAGGACAGTGAGTAAAAATAAAAACCTTGAAGATTTAAGGACAAAGAGGAAAGAGATGAGTAATTGTTTAAACATTGACATTGCAAAACATAACACATGCAATAGATAAGACCAGAAATCTGACATGGGTTCAGAAAAATCATACAGACATTACTTGATTCCTATAAGTAGTTAACAAACCTGGTATCTGGTATGTTAACCAAACAAAACAACAAAGTAGAGGAAGAAATATAAGAAAGAGTGTGTGTGATAATTATATATCCACAACAAGTCAAGGAAACACACAGGTTAAAATAGGCCACTCCACTTGTCAAACCTTTAGAAGTTTCTACACTGTTTCTAACAGGACCAATGTGGCAAAAGGCCTGCAGTGCAAAAGTCTCTTTGATAGAGAGCTCTAGGAATGTGTTTTGAGTTTCAAAAGGAGAATGGTACTTAAATGATACCAAAGTAAATGCCACCACTGACAAAGATAGAAGCAGTATTACACCATTTGGACATTATTGTGTATGGTTCGTTTTAGGTTCCAACAGTAACATAGCTGCACTAAAAGCCCACTATTTTGTATGTGGTACTAAAGCTTACAAGACTTTGCCTAGTGATTGGTATGGCATATGTTGTCACTTGGTTAGTACTTGGGATGTGAGTGTTAAACACCCTCCCAACTGGAAGGCACTGAAATAAGCTCACTGCCAAAGACTCCAAGGCAATGCTAGAAAATAAATATAAAAAATCCCCTTACTGTTGGAAAACTGATTGGATGCTCCATAGCAGGAATTCTTCCTGGAGTAAGTACTGCATGCCTGAGACAGTGTGTGATTAAGACTCCAAGCAGTCAGTAACAGCTGATGAATTTAAGCAATCCATCGAGAATTCGGAAATGCCACTTCCAGTCGGAGCCAATGTCACCCTGGCAGCGTTCTGAGGAGGCTTCATGGGACGCTATCTCAAACAGCTTTTAAAAGGTTGAAAAACCTTTTTATCTTCCCCTGGAATTAAACGGGGAAGCAAGAGTACTATCTGGATGTTGGAAGAGTAGCTCATTTTGCAGAGCAGCAGAAGAGCTGGGCTCCAAAGTTAGTTTTCCGGAGCAAAGACATAGACTCAAAGCTGTTTTGAAACTCCTAATTAGGAGAACACAGGGCTGACGAGTTCCAAATGTAGATTGTTAGTGTTTATGGATTAGAAAATACCAACAATACTTGAGGACCTGCAAAATTTGTTTAAGGAGAAGGATAGCAACATCAAAGGGAAGGAAAAAAGGAACGGGACCACCACCGCCCCCCCCCACACACACACACACCTCCCTTGGCAAAATCTTCTAGAAGTGATGAAAATATAGAGGAGCTGCTTGCTTTGATAAAAACTTTGTCTCTTCAACTGTCAGAACAGGCTAAGAGATTGAACACAATCCAAGATTCCCTTACCACCCTTCAGGGGGCTGTGGACCTAATTAATACTTCTCTGCAAAAGACGGAGGCAAAAGTTAATGACCTGCAAGATCGTGTATCAGCTCAAGAGATTACAATGAAAGCTTCTTATAATATTCTGTCTACTAGAATCTCACAACTGGAACCCTTTACACGAAGAATGAACCTATGCATTATTGGCATCAAAGAATTACCCACTGATGTAAGCCTGTCTAAATTCTTGGATAAATTCCTGCATGAACTGCTTGCTTTGCCATCTGATTATTTACTTGACATTGAGCATGCATTCTGTGTTCCAAATCCGGTGCATAGCATTAAGGGGACTGCTGTTACTGTTATAGTTCAGTTTGCAACAGTTTTTCACAAAAAAATTACATCCTGCGCTTGGCAAGAGAGAGGGGAGATCTTCTTTGGGGGCCAAAATATGATAAAGTTATGCTATTCTGGATTACATTAAAGAAATCGCTGATAAAATAAGGCAATTCACTAAGGCAAAAAATCAGGCAAGACAAATGAATTTACAATATCACATAAAATACCCTGCCACATTTTGCATTCTCATTGAAGGCCAGATGAAAAAGTTTTTAAATCATGGCAGAAGCTTGGCTTGTTGGTAAAGCACAGGAGACATCTTCTTCAGTCCCATGAGCTGGGAATGTATAAACAATTATCGCTTGTCGGTTTGTTTGGGTTATAAGATCCAGGCAGTATCTGTTTTTTTCCCTTCAATTTTCTCTTAAGTCATATATAGATAGATATAGATATAGATATAGATATAGATATAGATATAGATATAGATATAGATATGACATGATATACTGTATATAAAATTCTGCTTTGTGGGTGTATAGAAATGTACACGCTCATATATATATTTAGAAATGACACTATCTAAAATATAGATAGTATAAAATATACTAGTGATTGTTGTTTTTTCTTTTATCCTTAATAATTTTCTTCTTTTTCTTTCAATTATTATGAGTATTATTATTATAATTTTGAGACTATTATTAGTCATATTCCTGGTTAGCTTTATCATTATATGTTAGCTGAAAAGCATTTTATGGCTAGGGGAAAATTTATAGCCTGTTTCTTTGCTATAAATCTGAGGATATGTTAATGAAGATGGATTACCTAGGCTATACTGAATTGTAATATTGGCAATACTATAATCTTTTAAGTGGAGTGATACTTGAAGTTTATGTGTAATATGTAACTTTTCTTTTCTCTTAATACTTTTTCTTCTTCCCTTTGTTTTCCTGTTCTTTCATCTTTTGCCTTCTCTTTCCTTTTTATATTTTCTTTTTTGCTTTTCTGGTTGTTGCTGTGTCCTCAAGAATACTGTAATGCTGGAAACTGTAGATGGTGATTATGTTGTTGGTATTCTTTATTTCAATTATAAAGATAAAAAGTAGAATAAAAATTAAGTAAAAAAAAGAAGAAGAATTGGGAAATGCCATTTCAACCCTAGCACAGACCCAAGAACAAATAAGACAGATAGTAATCCAAAATCAAATGGCTTTGGATTTTGTTTTAGCCTCGGAAGGAGGGGCCTGTGCTGTTGTTAACCAAGAATGCTGTGTATTCAGCTCTTTTCAAGTGGGTGAGACTCATGTAAATGATGCTATTGTCCATACTAACAGAGGCAGTGAAATAACCCATGTTTCCAAAGATACTTCTATAGATTGGCTAAGTAGATAGTTTCCCAGTCTCAAGAGATGAGTAAGAGCCCTGCTGAAATATATATGCATGGGACTATTTATTTTTGTATGCTTGTATGCGCTAGTGCAGTTAATAATTTTTGCTTTAAAATAGTGCATTAAGAAAATGCCTGATTCAGTTCAGACCATCTCAACCACTCAAATGAAAATGATGATCTTGCAAGAGCTAAAGAAAAGAGAATTAGAAAAACAAGAGAAGTAAAGTGATTCTGAAAGAATCAAAGGCCAGCTGTAATAGACCAGAGGGGGCCGTACTGAGGCCCAGCGAACGTTGGGCCTGGGTATCTTCACCATAGAATTTTTGAATGTGTACGTGACCACCCCCACCCTCTCTCTTCGAAAAATGCAAGATCTACAAAGTTCTGAAAAGCAGTTTGCCTAACCAGCAAAAGTTTCTATATGTGAACAAGCCAAATAGGGAACTGCCTGTATGTCACCATTTTCCAGACAGGCCAGCCAACGGTTTAAGAACTTGTGGTTAAACTAGACTTTCTTTTTGGTCAACAAGCATTCTGCGCATGATCAGGTGGCTGTGTAATCAATTTCCTAATAAAAAGCTAGTGGTGTCTAGCATGCAGGGGGGAGTTTATTTCACTGCGCAGAGTGAACTCCCCATGCTGCAGCGTTTTCTCTCTATCAAATAAAGGTGTGTTGTACCTGAAAGTGTCTTTGATTGTTGGGCCAGGACAACGGCAGCCCACCATGACTTATTTAAGCCAAAGCGGGTTGCAGTGCGTGGTGGCCACCATTTTGAAAATGCAAAATAGTGGGGGTGCACCACAACTTCTCATGTCATGCATACCTGAGCATCATGGATTATTTGAGGGTTAAACAACCCTCAGATAACCCTAGAACAGTGAGAAATAGATCAGTGGAGAAAGGGGCATGGCCAGCTGTAGAGGAGGAGTGGAAGTTGGAAGCTTAAGCTAGAGGGAGGTCTCTTGTACTAAAGCACAATAAAGTGTTGGTTGCTAACAATTTCCAGCATTGCTTCTTAAGCCAAGGAACAACACAACTCTGAGTTCTGGTAGTAATAGAACATGGGATACCAGAAATATATTATGGCAATTCCCCCCAAAAATGTGTAATCCACTGTCATTACTGGGATCAAGTTTTCCAAAACTGAGAGAAAAACTAAAGCTGAAATCCTATACCCATTTACCTGGGAGAAAGTTCCATTGAACTTACAGGCTTGCACTGTAAGTCTTATTTCTAGAGCAGAGAGTGAGCAGTGGCCCTTTCCACACACATATGCCTCTTATTCATCGGCATAGTCATACCTCTTTGTAGTGCTAGGGCTGTTTTGTTAAAGAAATAGGTACTCCTATTGTTATCAAAATTAATTGGGAGGAAACGCCATTATCTTTCAGTTGGATATAAGTCAGTATGCTTAGGATCACTCCCCAAGTTAAAGTGCTGTGGGGCTGATTTCCCTGAGGTTAGAGGTGCTTCCAGAAGAAAGTTAGGGGTGCTTCCACATCCCAAGCTAAAGTGCTGTGGGAATGATTTACCTGAGGTTAGGTATCATTCCTCCTAGTGCTACCAGTTGGAAGACATCATGCAGCTATTCTGTCTTTTCTTTCTTAAAAGGTTATCTGCAGTAAGAATAAAGATGAAAGAACTGCTGGGAAAACACAGGAGGGTTACAAGTGGAAGACGTCATCTGGACTCCCATAACATTCAGTGAATAAGGCAGGGTGATGACATGTTAAAAGATCAGTTTGGATCCGGTCTATAATCCTTGTCTTCTTCTCTCTTTTTTTCCTTTAAACTCAACTAGCCAGACAGAAAATTTAAATTTCCATGCATATAAATGCAAACTTTTAAATTACTTCACATTTACAAGTTTTAAAAAAGCATTTTCCTTCTTGGGAGGAATGCCAATCCTAGCAAGGACCTTTGGGGGGGGGGGGTTAGGTATCCTTCTCAAATCTCCATTTCATAAGATTCAACTGAAGCTACAAATTCAAATGTAAAATATTTGTATTACAAAACATTTGTTGAAACTATAAATGACAGATAAGAATCTACTCTCGTTATTCTTCATTATGTGAAACACATGCTTATTTCTTCTCCTTTTGCTTACTGTCATATATTACAAGGATTAATAGTCCAGTGATGTTTTGTGCCACAGATTAGCTAACCCAGTTCAGTGAAAGAAAAATAATGTTCAAATACTGTTAATGACATGTAGTTCAACTTTTTATATTCATTCAATTATCTGTGAATAGAACAAAACACCTATGGGATTTTTACAGTAACAGCCTTCCAAAAAGATTTGGAGGGCATGGGGTGGAGGGGGACTACAGGGGAAAGGACAGGATGCCCAAGTCCCATTCCACCAGCAGTATCCTTCTGCATGCAAAACGAGGTTCTTGGGTCCAAGGTTCCAGGATTTGTGTGCTAGATGCACACTCCCACAGAGCAGGAAGACACTTAAGGGAGACATTTTGGATGTGACATTGGAAACATAGAAATGGATGACCCCAAGTTCTAGTACTGTGACAGAGGTCTATCCATGTCCTCCATACCATGCATAATTTTATACTCCTCTATCATATGTCCCCCGTCACCCTTTTTTCTAAGCTAAGATGCCCCAAACATTGCAACTTTTCGTGATAAGGGAGTTGCTCCAACCCCTTGATCATTTTGGTTGCCCTTTAAATGTGGAGAGGACTAATCTCATGCCACATTGGGATGGATTGTGAATGCTGAATATTCATGAATATTCTAAAATGTATAGGAGTTCTTCATAGAAACACAGGAAGGGAATGAAGCTCCTCCAGATCCAAAACTTTTCCAGGTCAGTACCCTGCGCTGGAGTAGGGTCTGTGACTCCATTAAAAATTAGCTTATATCATGAAAGTTAGACTGTGCCACAATGAGAGTTAAGAAGCAAGGAAGAGCACAAATCTATCACAGATGATAGGTCTACAGAATCTCCACATTCAGAGCAAGTACACTTCTGATTTCCAAGTGCTAGGCCAAAAGGGGGGCTGTCACCATCACACCCTGCCAATATGCTTCCCAGAAGTATCTCTTAGAGACAGTCCTTCTCCACTGGAGATTCCATCATCCCAGTAAGGCAATGACTCAGGAAGTCATTGGCGTCAGGAAGGCTAAAGCTGAGAACGAGCTGAGATTAGTGAGGGATGCGAAAAACAACAAAAAGGCTTTCTTCAGCTACGTGCATAGTAAAAGACAGAGGAAAGAAATGGTTGTTCAACTATTAAATAAGGTTGGCAAAATGATAACAGATGACAAAGAAAAGGCAGAGGTGCTCAATTCCTACTTTGGCTCAGTCTTCTCCCAAAAGAGGGTCTATGGCCCCCCTGGCAAAGGTGAAGTACAGGCTGAAGGGGCAGGATTGCAGCTTGAGATCGATAGGCATATGGTCAAGGAACACCTAATTACTTGGAATGAGTTCAAATCTCCAGGGCCAGATGAACTGCACCCTAGAGTAATAAAGGAACTGGCAGAAGAACTCTCAGAACCGCTGTCTATTCTCTTTGAGAAATCAGGGAGGACGGGTGAAGTGCCAGATGACTGGAGGAGGGCTAATGTGGTCCCTATCTTCAAAAAGGGTAAAAAGGAGGAAACTGGGAACTACAGACCAGTCAGTCTGACATCAGTCCATGGGAAAATTCTGGAGCACATGATAAAGCAATCCATCTGGAAGCACCTTGAAAACAATGCAGTGATTACTCGAAGCCAACATGGATTTGTCAAGAACAAATCCTGCCAGACAAATCTGATCTCATTTTTTGATCAGGTAACCTCCCTTGTGGACCATGGGAATGCTGTAGACATCATATACCTCGACTTCAGCAAAGCTTTCGACAAAGTGCCCCATGATATCCTGATGAGCAAACTAGCTCAAAGTGGGCTAGATGAAACAACGATCCGGTGGATCCACAGTTGGCTACAGAATCAGACTCAAAGAGTGCTTATCAACAGGGCCTTCTCAAACTGGGGAGAAGTAACGAGTGGAGTATCGCAGGGCTCAGTCCTGGGCCCAGAGCTCTTCAATATTTTTTTTAATGACTTGGAGGAGGAGGTGCAGGGAATGCTGATCAGATTTGCAGATGACACCAAATTGGGCGGGATAGCTAATACTTTGGAAGACAGAAACAAAATTCAAAGTGATCTGGATAGACTGGAATGCTGGGCAGAAAACAACAGAATGACATTTAATAGGGATAAATGCCAAGTTCTGCACCTAGGAAAAAGAAACCAAATGCACAGTTACAAGATGGGGGATACGTGGCTCAACAACACTACAAGCGAGAAAGATCTTGGAATTGTTGTCGATCACAAGCTGAATACGAGCCAATAATGTGATGTGGCCGCAAAAAAGGCCAATGCTATTTTGGGCTGCATTAATAGAAGCATAGCTTCCAAATCCCGGGAAATACTAGTTCTCCTCTACTCAGCACTGGTTAGGCCTCATCTGGAATACTGTGTCCAGTTCTGGGCACCACACTTTAAGAAGGATGCAGACAAACTGGAGAGGGTTCAGAGGAGGGCAACAAAGATGATCAGGGGACTGGAAACAAAGCCCTATGAGGAGAGACTGAAAGAACTGGGCATGTTTAGCCTTGAGAAGAGAAGACTGAGGGGAGATATGATAGCACTCTTCAAGTACTTGAAAGGTTGTCACAGAGAAGAAGGCCAGGATCTCTTCTCGATCATCCCAGAGTGCAGGACACGGAATAATGGGCTCAAGTTACAGGAAGCCAGATTCCGGCTGAACATCAGGAAAAACTTCCTGACTGTTAGAGCAATATGACAATGGAACCAATTACCCAGGAAGGTGGTGGGCTCTCCCACACTGGAGGCGTTCAAGACGGGGCTGGGCAGCCATCTGTCAGGGATGCTCTGACTTGGATTCCTGCATTGAGCAGAGGGTCGGACTCGATGGCCTTGTAGGCCCCTTCCAACCCTACCATTCTATGATTCTATTCTATGACTCAGGTGAGAGGCACAAGATAAGGTGGCTATCTGGAACAGAGCACATTCAGCACCCTGGACAGCTCTACAGGTACTGACCCAGAGATTCCTGACTTGGATTCAAGACTATGGCTAGCAATCCTGCACTAAGTTAAGATACAAGTTGCCCTAGCAATGGCCTGGCACAACTTGCAGGATTGTATAGCCTCACCAGGAAAGTCCTTCTGGGAGCTCCACACTCTTAAATGGTTTTTAAAGGGCCAGACCTTATTCTATGGGTGTTGGCTTCTTCTGGCAGCTGAGGGCTTGAGGAGTGAGAATCCAGTTGGGGAATGCTCCCCAGGACCTTTCTCCTCGCAGGAGGTTGGAGAACAGTGGTACATCCCTGGGATTTAGTGTACAGGCTGTTAGTTTCAAGATGGAGTGTCCTGCTTGAGAGCAATAGGGGACCAATTCTGAGCCCTCCTCTGAGCTGCTGCTGGAAAACTCAGTCTCTGAGGGTTCTCAGAGCTGGGCCATGACATAGACAGACTGCTGGGCTAGATGAGCAACTGGTCTAACACAGCAAACACATATACACACATTAAAATATGCTATGCCAGTGTTGCTTCACATGTTACAAAATTAAAAAGCCTTTTCTATGCATAATCATAACATATGAGGGCTACATGTTATTTCCTACACCATGGTCTTCCATGTAGGAATGCTGTAACAAATGGCAGGGCCTCAGATGTTCTTCCAGACAGATTGCTCCTAGCATTACCAATCAAAACACATTGTACAGCTATATCATCTTTCCCTTCTTAATAAATTTTCTGTGGTAAGAAAAAAGACAGAAGAAGCAGTGAGAAAACAAAGGAGGGTTACCAATGGAAGATGATATTGTCCAGACCGCCATGTAAAATTCCATGAATGTGGAGGGAGATTGCACAATAAAAGCCTTGGCTTGAATCCGGGATTTGCCTTCCATGTACAGAAAGACTCTGCTTATGAAAGGTGCCTTCACCTGATTTTCAGGAATCCCCCCTCCCCCCACACACACCACAACTCACCCCATTCAATAGGACCCCTTAACCCTCCATACAGCATTTTCAGGGAGCTGGAGGGGCTGCCATGGGGAGGCAGGGCGGGGAAGCTTGCTTCCACCAGCTCAGTTGCACATGACTAAATCTGGATCCAACCTCTTCTCTGGAAGCAGCCCAAGTCTGCATGCAAGGAAAAGAGAAACTCTAATTGAACAATGTAGGTTTTTTTAAAGCAAGAATGCCATCCCACGTGCTATAGAAAGTTATTTTAAAAAACTACATGTATTAGCAGCTGTCAGAAAATTTCTTCCTGGACTAGAAGTATAGTGTGCAGTGAGACCCTTATACCCCAATCCAGCAAAGGAACTCTACAGTCAGATTCCTTTGGTGGATTAGAAACCACATGCATAAAGTGGTACAGATGTAGATCATATTGCAATATCTCATGCATCCCAAATTTGCACCATAAGTCTGGATGAAGTGCAACACAGATGAGAATGTGCATCTCCAACCACTCTCTCTGGCAGCATCTGCATTATTATGTGCAATAATGTCTGCATAAACTCCTTACTGTATAAGCAAGACCCATCTCTCAAGCCCTCTAGCACATATTCATACCATCCAGTAGCCCATTCTCCAGCTGTTGCCATTGGTGAGGCTTTAGAGGCAAATAAAAATTCCCCAAATTTTGAGAAGGGCTGGAAAAGCTTCCTGACCCTAATGGATCTTTACTGAGGAATGAGAATAAAACTCATTATATTTTATCCTTCATAAAATGTAGCCAGCTTGGTTTTAAAATTAATTAAATTAGATTGCCTCTAGTGATTTTACCTCAGCTAATATTACACTAATTCAGGAGAAGATATACTGGGGAGAAAATCTGAAACAGTCATTCTAGGATTATTTTGATTTACCTAAATTCTTATCAA
This sequence comes from Heloderma suspectum, assembly GCF_057233095.1. NCBI lineage: Eukaryota > Metazoa > Chordata > Lepidosauria > Squamata > Helodermatidae > Heloderma > Heloderma suspectum. The sequence goes on along the minus strand of NC_139459.1, from coordinate 235,264,959 downwards.
ATATAAGTTTGCAGCCTGCTAAATAACAATGTGTAAATTAAATACACTGTGGGTAGAAGAAATCTCTGAAACCAAATGTCTGCTCTTCATTGCACTCCTGTAATAAGGTTCTCTCCTTCTACCTTCCCAGTTCCTTATCTTTTTTCTTACTTACGTGAATTCTTCTTCAGCTCCTGGGCAGAGAACTTGTAAGGACACCTTCAGCCCCAAAACTTTGCTTGGATAAATTAGAAATTCCTCAAGTAATGGTTTCTAATGGAAGTGCTGACAGAGGCCAAATCCCACTGTAACGGCATGGATTGTTCTGCAAGGGTAAAGGGCCTTGAGAAAGTCCAGCTCTGCATGGCTGATCAGTCTCTTTAGGTACTACTTGCTCACGTACCTGACAATGCTCATCCAGAAAAGCGCTAGGCTCACCTCTGTGCCGTCCATGTCAATGAACTCAGGAGTAAACAAATCAGTGCCTCAGAGTAGCATCCTATTATGCATTGGCACATCATTTTGCCTTGGAACTGGCCCTGCATTTTATAAGAGGTATCAATATTGCCTTTGGGCTCCTACTGAAAGGAAACGTTTGGATACTACTAAACAAATAAAAATAAGAATTTGAGCAAAAAGACCTTCCCTACTATGTTACACTACCAAGAAACCAAAGTACAGAGTGGCCCAAAAGTAGGTATTCAGTTGTTTAGAAAGTTGATGGGAGGGGGAGAGAATGTGTGAGTAGAAGATGTGTGGGTGGAGTAAGAATGACAGTTGGGAAGAGTGAGTGACAGGGAGTGACAGTTAAATCAGTTAAGTATAGAGAGTGAGGGGAGTGAGGTCCTTAAGTAGGTATACAGTTGTTTAGTTGTTTAGTGTTTTTTTTACTGATATTGTGAGTGATGGCAGCAAACTTGAGTCAAGAACAAAGAAAGTAGATGCTAAAGCAGTACTGGAAGACTGAAAATTCTCTTCCCCTCCCATCAACATTCTAAACAACTGCATTCCTACTTTTGGCCCACTCTGTATTATGACAGAAATCAATTTGTGGGCAGGGGGAACTGACTGAAACATTAAGCCTCCATTCACAATTGCTATAAAGTATTTCGCTTTGTTATTTAATTTTGTAAGGTATTTCTTATACAGATTTATCTTTGAAGCCCATGGTGCAATGCCAATATGCCTTTGACGTCACTGCAGGATCACAGAATAGCATGACCTGGGGATAAGAAGAAAGCTTTAGGCCTCATCCGCATAGGCAGCAGGTAGAGTTGGCAGAACATACCACTTCAGACTGCGGGGGTGATCACATTTTTATTGCTCCCCTACACTAAAAACCAGCTTGCAAATACAAAACCAGCACAGTAGGCAAAGGGATGGGCTGGAATCTCTTCCTGATGTGCTACATTTCTATTGTCAGGTAGTTTTTAGGAGCTTTTAAACATGGTAGGCCCCACCCATAGTCTGAAATAATAGTCCATTCTACCACCACATTCTGCTGCGTGTGTAGACCCGGTAATTGAACAACTGATTGCTTTGCAGTGTTGGTAAGCAAGCCGTTTTAACAAGAGACCATCCATATACAAGATCCCCTCAGTTCTAGATCTTTCACAATACCAGGCTCATGTTATATTGATTGCATTTGCACTGGAGCAACTCCTGTTTCCTGTGCTTACCTACTGGCTCTTTTAGGGCTCTATGACAATCCTAGACACACACACAAACACATCAGCTACCTCCAAATGCTCTGCAGTGTAACTTATGGCAGTGTCCTGTTGCACTGCTGAGGTACAAAGCTCAAATTAAATGCTTTTCTGAATGTATCCTGAGAGGTTTTGCCAGCACCATACTGATTGAACAGGCATCCTGCAACCAGAAAGCAAGGGCAATAGGACAGTTTCAAAACATATGGAAGGCAGTGGTTACTGCCATTTAAAAAAAAGCAAACATCTTGTAACTAGATTGAGTCATGTATTTTGCAGCCAAAGGGGACAAATTTCATTATCTGACCTACTGCAAAACACAGGCCAAAGAATTTAATCCTATACAAAGCAATATGTTCCTTTCCCCCAGGAGAATCATTCCTATTCCATTGCCAATTTACACATATCTGAACTGTACACATCTACAACCTCTGTTCCCCCAAAATCCCACACACTTCAGTGCTACAGCGTGCAGATATTTGCAGAAGGAACTTGGGAGGTCAAGGAAGGATGAACACAGAATTTCTTCCGGCCCTTAGTTAAAATGAGGATATAGGAAACACAACAAGAAAAATTGAGGTCACGGGAGGCAGCAAGGATTTAAGGTGCAAGTAGAATGCCAACAGGGATGTGAACACAGTGTTGGAGGAAGGTGGCCGAGGCTACAAAATTGGTGGCAAACAATCTATTTGAAAATAAACACAGCTGAATGCCAAGTGTTTATCTACTCGATGAAAAATGCTATAGTTTATTATGCTGACAGTACTAAGAATTGTAACACACTGAATAATTAAATTATATTATTTATTTAAGAGGGAGGGGAATGTCAACCAATTAATTCTGTGTTTTAATTTAATTTACTGCTGAGTTGCATTTTAATTGATATTTCTATTAGCTTCATCTTTCTGTCTCCAGCCCTTCCTCCTTCTAGCAAAATATTTGTTGTTGTTGTTCAGTCGTTCAGTCGTGTCCGACTCTTCGTGACCCCATGGACCATAGCACGCCAGGCCTTCCTGTCCTGCGCTCTCTCCCGGAGCGTGCTCAAGTTCATATTCATTGCATCCGTGATGCTATCTAGCCATCTCATCCTCTGCCGTCCCCTTCTCCTTTTGCCTTCAGTCTTTCCCAGCATCAGGGTCTTTTCCAGGGAGTTTTCTCTTCGCATTAGGTGGCCAAAATATTGGAGCTTCAGCTTCATTATCTGTCCTTCCAATGAGCACTCAGGGTTGATTTCCTTTAGGATGGACTGATTTGACCTCCTTGCAGTCCAGGGGACTCGTAAGAGTCTTCTCCAGCACCACAGTTCGAAAGCATCAATTCTTCGGCACTCAGCCTTCCTTATAGTCCAGCTCTCACAGCCATACATTACTACTGGGAAAACCATAGCTTTGATTAGACGGACCTTTGTCGGCAAGGTGATGTCTCTGCTTCTTACTATGCTGTCTAGGTTTGCCATAGCTTTCCTCCCAAGGAGCAAGCGTCTTTTAATTTCATGGCTACAGTCACCGTCTGCGGTGATCTTGGAGCCCAAGAAAGTAAAATCTGTCACTGCTGCCAGTTCTTCCCCTTCTATATGCCAGGAAGTGATGGGGCCAGATGCCATGATCTTCGTTTTTTTAATGTTGAGTTTCAAACCAGCTTTTGCACTCTCCTCTTTCACCCTCAACAAGAGGCTCTTGAGATCCTCTTCGCTTTCTGCCATTAGGGTGGTATCGTCTGCATATCAGAGGTTGTTGATAATTCTCCCGGCAATCTTAATTCCGACCTCTGATTCATCCAACCCGGCATTTCTCATGATGTACTCTGCATATAAGTTAAATAAGCAGGGTGACAATATGCAGCCTTGTCGTACTCCTTTCCCAATTTTGAACCAATCGGTTGTTCCATCTCTGGTTCTTACTGTTGCTTCTTGACCCTCGTACAGGTTTCTCAGGAGACAGGTAAGGTGGTCTGGTACTCCCATCACTTTAAGAATTTGCCACAGTTTGTTGTGATCCACACAATCAAAGGCTTTAGCGTAGTCAATGAAGCAGAAATAGACGTTTTTCTGCAATTCTCTTGCTTTCTCCATGATGCAGTGAATGTTGGCGATTTGATCTCTAGTTCCTCTGCCTCTTCTAAACCCAGCTTGTACTTCCGGTAGTTCTCGGTTCGCATACTGCTGAAGCCTAGCTTGTAGGATTTTGAGCATCACCTTGCTGGCATGTGAAATGAGCGCAATTGTGCGGTAGTTTGAACACTCTTTGGCGTTGCCCTTCTTTGGAAATGGAATGTAAACTGACCTTTTCCAGTCTTGTGGCCACTGTTGAGTGTTCCAGATTTGTTGGCATATTGAATGCAGCACTTTAACAGCATCATCTTTTAGGATTTTAAATAGCTCGGCTGGAATACTGTCATCTCCGCTAGCTTTGTTGTTACTAATGCTTCCTAAGGCCCACTTGACTTCACTCTCGAGGATGTCCGGCTCAAGTTCAGTGACCGCACTATCGTGGCTATCAGGGACATTCAGATCTTTCCTGTATAGTTCTTCTGTGTATTCTTGCCACCTCTTCTTAATCTCATCTGCTTCTGTTAGGTGCCTGCCTTCTTTGTCCTTTATCATGCCCGTCTTTGCACAAAACGTTCCCTTGAGATCTCCAATTTTCTTGAAGAGATCTCTAGTCTTTCCCATTCTGTTGTTTTCCTCGATTTCTTTGCATTGTTCATTTAAGAAGGCCTTCTTGTCTCTCCTTGCTATTCCCAAGAAAGCTTATCCCAGTATAAATCCGTTAGTCTTTAAGGTGCCACAAGACTCTTTGTTGTTTTCCTTTTTACCTGCTTGAATCTCCCACTAATCCACTACATGGAATGGCCCTGGATTCTAGTATTATGAAAGAGGGAGAAAAACATCGCCCTATCCACCTTCTCCACACCAGGCATAATTTTATACACCTCTGTCATGTGCCCCCTTACTCATATTTTTTCTAAGCTTACAGATTACAGACCACATCCTTTCAATATGCTTTAAAATGTTTTGAATGCTCTTATGCACATTCTTCCTTTATGAGCATGCACTGTATAATATGGTATACCTTTTTACTTTTACTTTTTGGTAAATCTTTTCTTTGTAACTGGCTTCACAAAAACTTGCTTTGCAGTCCTACAGTATTATATCTAGCTTTAATTTCTTCAATGTAGGAGAATTAATTATGACTATGTGTATGGACAATGAATGGAAAGCTTGAAGATACACTCTGGCACAGGGAAAGCAGCTACATGACGTTTCTTCCAGCACACCGTTTGCATATCTGAAGCAGAAACATTTGCTGCAAACACTGCAAAACAAGCTAAGAAAGCCTGGTTGAGGCTTCTGTTTCTAGGTCAACAGAGAACTAGGTGTGGTAAGATACTGACTGAAGAACTATTGCACAGTTCAAAGCTTGAGATGCATGTCAGAGTCCATCTCCCCAGAGCCACAAAGAAGAGCACCCACCTAGACCCCAGCCTGTGTGACCTCCGACCAAAGAATACCCTGAGAGACCACGTGCATGAAGTGCAGAACTGGCATTACTCTAACTAGTTGATAGCAACCTGTAGTCAAAAGAACAGAGGGTGTGAAAGAAGAGAAGAGAGGGCAACTGAACTCCTGATAGCTGGGGAAAGATTATAGGAACCTGAGAAGAAGACAGCATCTTTGAGCAAGGCCTTTAAGCTATAAGGCAAATATAGGTGACCATTTAAATATATATAGGTGACCATGTTGCAGCGGGGTGGAGGGTGTAGATCATTGAATCAGAGAGCTGGAGTGGGTCTTGCAGGCCATCGAGTCCAACCCACTGCTCAGTTCAGGAAATCCAGAACTAGAGCGTCCCCAACAGATGGCTGTCCAGCCTCTGCTTGAAGACCTCCAGCAAGGGAAAGCCCACCACTCACTTAGGTAATTGGTTCCATTGCTCTTACTGTTAAGACATGCCTTCAAATGTTCAGCTGAAATCACCCTCCTGTAGCTTAAACCTACTAGATCTAGTGCCGCCCTCTGGGCAGCAGAGAACAAATCTTTGTTCTTTTCTATGTGACAGCACTTTGGGTATTTCAAGAGGAGTGCTATCATATACCCATCAGTCTTTTCTCCTCCAGGCCAAACATACCCAGTACCTTCAACCTTTCCTCATAGGACTTGTTTGCTATATCATGGACCATTTTGAACCCATTCCAATTTGTCTACAACTCTACATCCTTTTTAAAGTGCGGCACCCAGAACTGGACACAGAACACCAAATGTGGTCTGAATAGTGCAGAATAAAGTGGAACTATTACTTCTTATGACTTGGAAACGATGGCTGTATTAATGCAGTCTAAAATTGCATTCACCTTTTCTACAGCTGCATCACACTGCTGAATTATGTTTAGCTTTTGATTGACTGAAATCCCCAAATCCTTCTTACATGTACCTGATATCCCACCCCTGTATGTGTGTATGCATGTGTGTGTGTGTGTGTGTGTGTGTGTGTCATGGTGAAGCTGTTTCTACCATATCTACCAATAACTATGCTCTTCTTATTTACTTCTAGAATCCACTTCTCTTTAATGCTGATTCTCCTGAAACTAGAGCTGAATCACTAAACAAAAGCTGAATTAAACTGAGCACTCAGCTCATTTTCATGTTTAGTGCCTGACTCTTCTTTACTTCCTCACCTTTACAGCTGACAGAAACCAGCAGACTATTGATCATGTCCCCTGGAATGCAGGAGATAATACTCAGTCAATAAGCTGCTAATCTGCCTTCCTGCACCTCCTCCCAAAATTCAGGGCTGTATACAGCGCTGAGGCAGATGCCCCTGGAATTCTGGCACTCCATTTGATTGCCTAGTTGGCCGGTATAACTGAGTTGGCTCTAGTGAGGCCTGCACAGCCCCCGCAAAATGGTACTGAGTGGAGAGAAATGGCTGCTGGATAAACTTAGGACACCATCATGTTTGTTTACCTCCATAAGCCCCATCCCCATAATACTGATTCTCCTGGATCACTGAATCACCACTGGAAAAATAAAAACACCATGGTGATGTCAGGAGTGGACCTAATAGTGGGTCTAGGGGTGCGCCGCCCCACCCCCACAGCCCTGATCCCATGCCTGCCTCTGTCACTTTAAAAAACAACAACACAGCACCGCCACCAGCTTCCTATTGTGGTGGCCGGCTGCTGTGCTGCCGCACTGGGACCAAGAACTCCTGGTCCAGCGTGGAAGCATCATTTGCAGGACTGTACCTGCGCTTGTGCCATACAGGAGAAAGGCTTTTCAAGGCTACCTGATGGCAAGGTGTAGTTTGCATATCAGAAGCAGAAACTTTTGTCCTGCCACAGGACAAAAAAAATTTAAATGATAGAAAATTGGCTCAGTTCAGGCTTATAGTTCATGTGTGAGTCTGCAGAAATCACGGTGGCTTATAACGCTTTTGTCAGATTAGAGAAATCATGGCCTGGCTTGTAATTCATTTGTGAGTCTAGAAAAATCATAAACTGGCTTATAACAACCTGCACAATGTTATGCCTTAAAAACAACGACCCTGCACTGGATGGATGGATGGTCAACTTTTATATCTTTAAAAACTCCTCTGCACAATGTTGCAGTGATCCCTTGGCTCCACCTCTGCTGACCCGTTATTCCCCACCAGTCAGATTAGCCACGAGCCGCCACTGGGTGATGTGGATACTAGTGACAAGTATCACACGTACCTACTGGATGCTATCCATGATGACATTGCTGCACGATATGCTACAAGTCCCTCCCTGCCCACGTGTGCCATTTTGGATGCCCTGCCTTTATAAACCTCTCCCCTTTCCCCCACATAGTGGCTGTCTGTTCACTTTCTCCAGTATTACCTCTTACAACCATCCCCCATAATTGCCATACACCCCCCTCCCCCTGCAGCAAGTTTAATCCCCCTCCCCCGCAGCAAGACTTGTCACCCTCATCTTCACAGGAATGGGACTTTTTTCTGCAGAGACCCTCAGCATCGTTCCCCTCCTGAAATAATTACCTACCTCATAGGTCCGTTAAGAAACTGAAGCTGTGCGTATGTACAGCCTGTGGCACTATTATTGTGGTACTGTAGAAGTGCTACATCAAAACAATAGTTGTTGGACTTTGTTAGGGAGTGTCACATTCACACTGAAGAATTTTAGCCATAAGCCATTTTAAGGTCAGGAGATGTAGCGTAATACGGTTAGACCAGACTTGCATGCCGCTTGTCTACCTACCTGAATCAGTCACTTCCCTTCTGCACAGTAATAATAATAATAATTTCTTGGGAGTCAGCCTCCAAAAGTTTCCCAGGATGCAGTGGAAGGTTTTAGTGGTGGCTTTTGTAAGGCAAAAAGAAACAATGCTAACAGGTATTCCTGCATACACTTTTTCTAGAAGGGGACACTTGATACATGTGTTACCAGTCGTACACACATACCATGTACTATTTCCAACCAATCTTCCTAATTAAACATGCTACTATGTCAAACTGATAAACAGTTGCAAAATATGCTTCCTAACTGCTTTCTGTATATTCATTATTGGGGGGGGGGGCACTGCACAGTCATAACCACTGAAGGGAAGTTGTAAAGGTTATTAAAATAGCATTGTTTTAATAGCACTCGCAAAATTATAAATAACGCAGACTTTAACCTGATAGAACTCAACTGTTTATTTGCATTAAAAAGTGGACATATAGCCCTTTGCAGACAGAGATCGGAAGTGTCTTCTTCCATTGTTGACTCACTGCAGTTTGTTGTTTTGACCACACCAGGAACTTCAGTTAGTTTTGGCTATGGTTTATCCAAACAAACTAAGATCACAAATCATGGTTCGATCTTCACTTGTTCAGACAAACCATAATTTAACAAATGAATTTGTCCAGTATATCCACGTCCCTCCACTCATCTCCCCTCCTCACCCACTGCCCCACCCCTTTCCTCCCTCCCCAAGCCTAAGCTGCCTCTATTGCATCCGCAGAGTGCTGTCCCAGGAAGCTGTTCCAAGTGGTCCGGAGCCTTGTCAGTCCAGTTGCTCCAAAACTGCTGGAACATTCTAAGGCCTCCTGTGAGGCCTAAGGCACTTCACAGATAAAATTGATTGGATCAGGACTGTTATTCCGTGCGCTGTGGATACAGTTAGCAAGCGAGAGGCAGCCTGTGGCAAATCAGTTTTGTGGGATCGGTTCCAACTTCTTCCTTCTGATGAAGTGGACAAGGTGCTTTCCTCTATAAAGCCGACCACCTGCTTACTTGATCCTTGCCCATCTTGGCTCATTATGAGCTGCAGCGATAGAGTGGGTGAGGGGATCAGGGCGGTGGTGAATGCCTCCCTTGAGGAGGGAGTGATGCCATCAGCCTCAAGGAGGCAGTGATAAGACCGCTCTTAAAGAAGCCCTCCTTGGATCCCCAAGTTTTGAACAACTTTCGCCCAGTCTCAAATCTGCCATTTTGGGGCAAGATCATTGAGCGGGTGGGGGCAATGCATTTGAAGGCACACTTGGAAGAAGCCGATTATCTAGATCCATTTCAATTGGGCTTCAGGCCTGGGCATGGGACAGAAACAGCCTTGGTTGTCTTGGTGGATGATATGAGGAGGGCTTTGGATAGGAGTGAATGCTCCTTCCTTGTTCTCCTCAACCTCTCAGCGGCTTTTGATACCATTGACCACGGTATTCTCCTGGACCACCTGGAGAGGATGGGCATTGGAGACATCGTATTACGGTGGTTCCAGTCCTTCCTCTCTGGCAGGTACAGGGTAGCACTGGGAGAGGAGGTGTCGGGCCCATGGCCGCTCACATGTGAGGTGCCACAGGGTTCCATTCTCTCCCCAATGCTATTTAACATCTATGTGAAGCTGCTGGGGGCTATCATCAGAAGGTTTGGGGTGCGGTGTCATCAATATGTGGATGACACACAGCTCTACCTCTCGTTCAAATCTTCACCAGGGTTGGCCATGGAATCCCTGTCTAAATGTCTGGAGATGGTGAGTGGCTGGATGGGGAGGAATAAGCTGAAGCTGAACCCTGACAAGACTGAGGTACTTTTGGTGGGAGACAAGAGTAGGTCGGGGGATGTTGACCTGTTGTTGAATGGGGTACGGCTACCCTTGAAAGACCAGGTCCGCAGCCTGGGGGTCATTTTAGATTCCCAGCTGTCCATGGAGGCTCAGGTGTCAGCCGTGAGCCGGACAGTGTTGTACCAACTCCATCTGATAAGGCGGCTGAGCCCCTTCCTTCCCGACCATCTGCTCCCATCAGTAGTACATGCCCTGGTCTCCTCTCGTCTAGGCTACTGTAATGCACTCTATGTGGGGCTACCTTTGAAGATGGTTCAGAAGATGCAGTTTGTGCAGAATGCAGTGGCTCGCCTGATCAAAGGCAGCTGCCAGTGTAATCACATCACTCCAGTGCTGAAGGAGTTGCACTGGTTACCAGTTGTTTTCCAGGCCAAATTCAAGGTGTTGGTTTTGACCTTTAAAACCCTATGCGGTTCCAGCCCAGCCTATCTCAAGGAGCACCTCCAGCAACACCAGACAGGCCGCTAAACAAGATCAGCCTCGAATGGCCTTTTCTCTGTCCCATCAGCCAGGACAGCTAGGCTGGTGAGGACGAGGGAGAGGGTCTTCTCTGTGGTGGCCCCCACTCTGTGGAACTCCCTCCCTAGGGAACTCCGCCATGCCCTGTCTTTAATGAGCTTCCACCACGCACTGAAAACTTGGTTATTCAGGCAGGCATTTGGGGTGGGTTAGGGTATTTTTAAATAATGTTTTAATGTATAATTTTACTGTTTTAAATTGTGCCATTGTACATCGCCCAGAGTGGCTGGGTGACCGGCCAGATGGGTGATTAAGAAATTTAATTAATTAATTGATTGATTGATTAAAGTCTCTTTCAAGGTTGCAACGGTGACCTTGGAAAAGGAGCCACCGTGGAGCTTTCTGTGGCAGCTCGGAGGGGTGGAGGGGGAATTCCTCCTTGTATTTCCCCATCCCCAAAGTCTATGGCCTTCTGGGGAGGGGCTTCCAGGAACCATAGGATTGCACTGTTAGCTCATTTTATCCCCCTTATTCAGTTATTTCTATACTGTCCCATAGCCGAAGCTATCTGAGTGGTTTACAAAAGTTAAAACATTAAAATACATCCCCCTTGATGTCTTGTTGTTTTTTCTGATCATGGGTTAGGTTTCCCCCCCAGTAAATATTTATTTTTTAATTGATTTTCATGTGTAAATTATCTGTGTTACGTGTACATTTTCACTTTGTGTGTGGATTCGTATGCTACTGTGTACTGGTCCTAAGAGAAACATATTCCAACTATATTACTTTGGAATATTATTAGCAGCACCTTCTTATTCAAGAAGCATAAAATTAGACGATTCATCTTCAGTTTCCCTGAGATGTTCATATGATGAATAGGATCACTCTGCCCTAAGGCTGTAACCCTGCACAAACAGGTAGGCCAAAAACTAATGCTAGCAGAACTACTTCCTTGTGACTTCTTCCCATATAGCTCCATAGAATCATAGAATCATAGAATAGTAGGGTTGGAAGGGGCCTACAAGGCCATAGAGTCCAACCCCCTGCTCAATGCAGGAATCCAAGTCAGAGCATCCCTGACAGATGGCTGTCCAGCCTCGTCTTGAACGCCTCCAGTGTGGGAGAGCCCACCACCTCCCTAGGGAATTGGTTCCATTGTCGTATTGCTCTAACAGTCAGGAAGTTTCTCCTGATGTTCAGCCGGAATCTGGCTTCCTGTAACTTGAGCCCATTATTCCGTGTCCTGCACTCTGGGATGATCGAGAAGAGATCCTGGCCTTCTTCTCTGTGACAACCTTTCAAGTACTTGAAGAGTGCTATCATATCTCCCCTCAGTCTTCTCTTCTCAAGGCTAAACAGGCCCAGTTCTTTCAGTCTCTCTTCATAGGGCTTGGTTTCCAGTCCCCTGATCATCTCTGCCGCCCTCCTCTGAACCCTCTCCAGTTTGTCTGCATCCTTCTTAAATTGTGGTCCCCAGAACTGGACACAGTACTCCAGATGAGGCCTAACCAGTGCTGATAAGAGGGGAACTAGTACTTCCCGGGATTTGGAAGCTATGCTTCTATTAATGCAGCCCAAAAGAGCATTGGCCTTTTTTGCAGCCACATCACATTGTTGGCTCATATTCAGCTTGTGATCGACAACAATTCCAAGATCTTTCTCGCTTGTAGTGTTGTTGAGCCACGTATCCCCCATCTTGTAACTGTGCATTTGGTTTCTTTTTCCTAGGTGCAGAACTTGGCATTTACCCCTATTAAATGTAATTCTGTTGTTTTCTGCCCAGCGCTCCAGTAACACAGATGGAAACAACACGTGGACAGGGGAATTATATGGTTCCACCCCATGCAAATGCCAGTCTCATTGCCCATGGTGTACGTACCTAAGTGTTGTCTTTAGTCAAACAGGTTTGAAGCACTACAAAAGCCTGCAGAATTTGTGAACAGAGGAGACATTTGCATGAGAACTATGGCATTTGTCGTCACATGCTTCCTTCTACACATCACCACTCCAGTAATACATGAATTGGCACTTAGGCTATTTAAGTCTGATTAAGATTGGCCCACCCCCTCCGGTTCCTCTGATCATGGACAGTGTGGCAAGCAGAACTGTAGACTACTAGTGCCAACAGGGTACATACACAAATCCAGTGGCAAAAAGAAGAAGACGAAGACGAAGAAGAAGTTATTACTGGTATATGTAGTAGAATATTCCTAGCTTTAGCACTGTATGCCTTGCACTGTTGGCATCTAAACTGTGGTTTAATAATATTCCATATATTGTGCTTCTCCCATCTGTAGGTCTAGCCCCATGAGTGACCATGGGGGTGGGGGATAAGATAACAGGGGAAGTCCCCCTCCCCATGGATGACCCATAATCCCTGGAATCCCAGCTTCCTTTAAAATAAATAAATAAAAGCAACTGTCTTGTCTTTATAGAACCCAATATATGAGGCTGAATGGGCAGATTCTATGCTACTTAATCGTTTTCTAAAAAACTAGCCTGTTCTCACTTTTCAGTGCTCAGTCAGTAACTGATATACCCATTGTCTGGAGAAGAAACTTTCTGGCTCATGTTTAAGCTTTTCTTAACCTTTCCTGATGGAAAAGTGGTTGCTGCCCGTAGAAAACAATTCAGAAATCCAGGATTTAAGTGTTGCTGTGAGCTGTCTACCCAAAAATATTGTAAACATTTTAAAAAATTACTCTGCCAATACTGATAAAATCCATCCCTGATCAGACAGAATACCTGAATGCAGGTAGTCTTGCAAGTGCATTCAGCCAAATGTACATGCAACCCCCCAAACACGCAAAGATCTCTAAAGCAGCCAGGCATGTTGGAACATTGGGGGCAGGGCTTGCATATGCAACTGTATCCCTTCCCCAGTTTAGGCCAATTCATGTTGCAGGCACAGCAGCTCCTGGGAAGAAGATGGAGATGAGGGAGTTGCAGCAGCTGCCAAGCCAACAGCAAGAAATAATGATAGGGCTACAACAGAGGTAAGATGCAGAGGAGGACATGATCTGCCTGAGTGATCTACCTCACAACTAGCCTTGCTGACTCTAACCACATTGCCTCTGGAGACCAGCCAGCTAGGGCTTAATCCAGCAGGCTTCCCTTTGTGATCTGGCCTTCCTACAGCACCTGGCAGATGGGACCAGCAACATGCACCACCTGAAGTACCAGTGGGCTGTCGTAGGGGAACATTTGTCAGATGGGTAAGTGCACGTGGAAGAAAAAAAAATGCAGTATTTTCTCCTGCCTAACAATTTGAAGGGCTAGGCTGCCTGCCGGTTTATTTCTTTGCTCTGTACTATGGGATCCTTCACGCCGGGCTTTTATCCTGTGGTTGGGATTGCTCCTTCACAGAAGTTTGCAGGCTCTTTAAATGACGCTGTGATCCTCCAGGGCATCTCCTGCGCTAAATGCCCTTTGATCCATTTCTAAATAGATCACAGATAATGGGCTATCAAATCACTCCGTTGTGTTCCGCTTCTGTTCTCTCCGTCAAAAGAGTTAAAGCAGCAAGAAGAGGAGCGAGATCAATGAAAGATAATGGAAGACTCAGATACAGGGAGAAGGAGGGGGTGGAGGGAAAGGAAGCACGTGTAAAGGGGACTCGTTGTGATCCTGCATTTAAAACGGAAGCAGAACACCCCATTTTAAATACAGAATTTTAGGCTGGTGTAGAGATGCCCTATGGCACCCATTGCGCCATAGAAACTACTTCTGTGGCTGCAAATGGGGGCAGTTCCTATGGGTTGCTGGAACTTGACTTTGTAGGAGGAGTTGGGCTCTCTACATTGCTTTATGCTGAGGTGGTAAGTCTGTGGCAATGAAGTTGCCTCCTAGCAATTTTTGTGAACTGCCCAGAGAGCTTCAGCTATTGGGCAGTATAGGAATGAATGAATGAGACACCGGTCTACCGATTAATGGACAGCAGCATTACCATTTGAGAAACAACAGAAAGGTAGACCTGGTACACACATTTTTCAGAGGCCAGGTCTACCTAGCTTGGTAGGTCTAGTGCCTGGGCCTTGCAGCCACTCAGGACTAGTCTTTCACATAAACAACTTCAATTTAAATACAGCAATTAGTTCTGCTATGTTTTCATGTTACTCATTTGTTATTTGTATTCAGTTGTAGTTCAATAGACTGCATAAGCTATTGATCAAAGAAATAACTCAGCATAAGATTGTTGTTGTTGTTGTTGTTCAGTCGTGTCCGACTCTTCGTGACCCCATGGACCATAGCATGCCAGGCCTTCCTGTCCTCCGCTCTCTCCCGGAGTGTGCTCAAGTTCATATTCATTGCATCGGTGATGCTATCTAGCCATCTCATCCTCTGCTGTCCCCTTCACCTTTTGCCTTCAATCTTTCCCAGCGTCAGGGTCTTTTCCAGTGACTTTTCTCTTTGCATTAGGTGGCCAAAATATTTGAGCTTCAGCTTCAGTATCTGTCCTTCCAATGAGCACTCAGGGTTGATTTCCTTTAGGATTGACTGATTAGACCTCCTTGCAGTCCAGGGGACCCGTAAGAGTCTTCTCCAGCACCACAGTTCGAAAGCATCAATTCTTCGGCACTCAGCCTTCCTTAGAGTCCAGCTCTCACAGCCATACATTGCTACTGGGAAAACCATAGCTTTGATTATACGAACCTTTGTCGGCAAGGTGATGTCTCTGCTTCTTACTATGCTGTCTAGGTTTCCCATAGCTTTCCTCCCAAGGAGCAAGTGTCTTTTAATTTCATGGCTACAGGCACTGTCTGCGGTGATCTTGGAGCCCAAGAAAGTAAAATCTGTCACTGCTTCCATTTCTTCCCCTTCTATATGCCAGGAAGTGATGGGGCCAGATGCCACAATCTTCGTTTTGTTAATGTTGAGTTTCAAACCAGCTTTTGCACTCTCCACTTTCACCCTCAACAAGAGGCTCTTTAGATCCTCTTCGCTTTCTGCCATTAGGGTGGTATCGTCTGCGTATCTGAGGTTGTTGATAATTCTTCTGGCAATCTTAATTCTGACCTGTGATTCATCCAACCCGGCGTTTCTCATGATGTACTCTGCATATAAGTTGAATAAGTGGGGCAACAATATGCAGCCTTGTCATACTCCTTTCCCAATTTTGAACCAGTCGGTTGTTCCATGTCTGGATCTAACTGTTGCTTCTTGGGCCTTGTACAGGTTTCTCAGGAGACAGGTAAGATGGTCTGGTACTCCTGTCTCTTTAAGAATTTGCCACAGTTTGTTGTGATCCACACAATCAAAGGCTTTAGCGTAGTCAATGAAGCAGAAATAGATGTTTTTCTGGAATTCTCTTGCTTTCTCCATGATCCAGCGAATGTTGGCTGGATCTCTAGTTCCTCTGCCTCTTCGAAACCGAGCTTGTACTTCCAGTAGTTCTCGGTTCACATACTGCTGAAGCCTAGCTTGTAGGATTTTGAGCATAACCTTGCTGCCATGTGAAATGAGCGCAATTGTACAGTAGTTTGAACACTCTTTGGCATTGCCCTTCTTTGGAATTGGAATGTAAACTCACCTTTTCCAGTCTTGCGGCCATTGTTGAGTGTTCCAAATTTGTTGGCATATTGAATGTAGCACTTTAACAGCATCATCTTTTAGGATTTTAAATAGCTCAGCTGGAAGACTGTCATCTCCGCTAGCTTTGTTGTTAGTAATGCTTCCTAAGGCCCACTTGACTTCACTCTCTAGGATGTCTGGCTCAAGTTCATTGACCACACTATCATGGCTATCAGGGACATTCAGATCTTTCCTGTATAGTTCTTCTGTGTATTCTTTCCACCTCTTCTTAATCTCATCTGCTTGGTCATACTCATCTCATCATACTTGGGTCACATTTAAAAATGCAAACACATACATTAATATAACAGGTATATGTTACACCCATTTCTGAGCAAAGTGCTGGAAAAGGTGGTGGTGATCCAGCTGCAGGGGTTCTTGGATGAAACTGATTACCTTGATCCATTCCAATCTAGATTCATGTCTGGTTTCAGGATGGAATCAGCCTTGGCCACCCTAATGAATGACATTCTTTGGGAGAGAAACAGGGGGAGTGCAACCCTGTTACTCCTTGATCTCTCCGCAGCTTTTGATACCACTTACCACAGTATCCTTCTGGGTCATCTCTGTGAATTGGGAGGTGAGGGCACCATTTTATGATGGTACTGCTCTTATTTACAGGGTTAGTTCCAGAGAATAACATTGGGTGACTGTGCATCAGTTCCCTGGCAGTTGAACTGTGGGGTGCCACAGAGTACTATTCTGTCTTCAGTGTTGTTCAATATCTATATGAAGGCATTGGAAGAGGTCATTAGGAGATTTGGGGCAAGGTGTCATCAGTATGCCGATGACATCCAGCTCTATTTCTCTGTCAGATCTGAGTCAGGAGAGGCCATGCATGTTCTAAACCGGTGCCTGGGTGCAGTTCTGGGCTGGATGAGACAGCCCTTTATATAATATAAAACATAAACAGACAAGGAACTCACAGTGTTTGGGGAAATCATGACTCTTTAAAAATTTTAAAGGAAACCTCACTACTAACCTGTCTCAAGAGTTCAGGGCCTTACAGAGAGGAGAAAGCAAGCTTCTTCGAAACCACACTGAGGTAACTGCCCATAAAGGTGGCCACTCCTTATCTCACTCTCTTACAGAGCATGTGCACAAATTTTGCCCCCTCCAGAATTCTTAAAGGGAAATATACCAGTGGGTTACAATATGTGAAGGCCACAGGCCTATTTTGCCACATGTTCATGTGCTGGCTGAGAATTCACTGCCCATGTGGCTATCCAGTGCATGCATGTACACAAACTAAAATAGATACTGCTTTTTCTCTGTACTTGTGTGAAGTGGCTCTTCATATTGCTAGATTCAAGAGAGTCACTGCATTCTACATTAGGTCTATCCCTCAGCAGTCAAGAACCCCCATGATGGATAGTATGATTCATTAACTTGTTTTGTAGTATCATAGACATATGCATCTCAGTTTTCTCAGCCTCCTCTATTATTCTCTTTTTTCTTAAATTCAAGTTAAAGAAACTGGACAGACATCCCTGAATACTAAAATGCTCTAATTATCTACTGATACAGAGGAGAGAAGAAAACCCTACTGCTTCTCTTCCATTTTTCTTCAGGAAAGAATCCTTCAACACAGCCGCCTTTCTCAGTGCCTGCCTGGTGCTGCAGTAGCATCAGTTCCAAAACAGTTGAATTTGCATGTTTTGTTTCCTTGAGGTCAGTATCTAATTTCCACAGCCTCTGCTGCAAGCACTCAAGCCACCACATAATTAATTCCTGCTAATCCATCTCATGAGGGCTAAGCTGGCACCAGCACCCTAGAGGCAAGTGGTCCTGCATCTTATTACTGAGGTAAAAAGTCCCCTGTATCTCTAGAGTATTGTTCTTAGATATTTGGTTCCACCAACCCAACCCAACCCCAAAACTACTGCAGTATCCCTCAATTCCTTTTTGTTAAAATGAAGCTCCAGCCACAATGGCTAGAACAAATGTGTGTACGTGTGTCTATTGGGGGGAGGAGAATTCTTGAATATCAACTGTACTATTCTTGAATATCGATATTCTTCACTATCGATATTCAAGAATTCTTGAATATTGACTGTTATTCTTGAATATCGACTGTACTAAAAGAAAGGCACATTGTGAATTGTAATTATCTCTGAATCCCATAAGAGCCTCGTGTGGCACAGAGTGGTAGGCAGCAGTATTGCAACCGAAACTCTCCCCATGACCTGAGTTCGATCCCAGCGGAAGCCGGGTCTTGGGTAACCGGCTCTGGTCGACTCAGCCTTCCATCCTTCCGAGGTCGGTAAAATGAGTACCCAGCTTGCTGGGGGAAAGGTAGTCACGACTGGGGAAGGCAATGGCAAACCACCCCGCTACAGTCTGCCATGAAAACGCCAACAAAAGCGGCATCCCTCTAGGAGTCAGCAGTGACTTGGTGCTTGCACAGGAGGAACCTTTCCTTCCTGAATCCCATGCTTGGTGTCCCAAGTCATTTTACATTCAGTAGGAAACAAGTGGGGACCTGCAACAAAATGTTGTAGTGTCTTCTCAGCCCCTAACAAGAATGCTTCTGTCAAGAGCTCCAGCCATTCTGGACAGAAACCTTATTGTGCTCTTCAGAGCTTGCAGAGGGGAGAGAGAAACCTTTCAGGAGGGAGAAGGGGAAAAGGACATTTATTTTTCTTTCCCCCTCTTTGTTGAGGCTGAAGAGCCCAGGTTCAGGGCTGGCTACTAACCCTCAACCACATTTCATTACTATGTAGCACAGCAGGCAGTGGTGTAGTGGACCCGGGCCTCACAGGGACACAGCTCTGGCATTTTTTTATTAGCAGGGGTGTTGACATCACCTGCCACTCCCCTCAGAATTCCCTGCTCTGAGCTTAGCTGCAATCCTCACAGCAGCTTGGGGGCAGGGGAATGAATGCTTCCAGCAACATTATATTGTTCCCTGTTGTAATGCAAAGTATTTGAGGGGACTTGGTCTTCGATGGGTGATTAAAACGCATCAGCTTTACAAAAGACCTGCTCCTGGTGGGGATGGAAACTGCTAGAACTGGTTTGTTGATCTGGATCAAGGGGCTACCTGTATCTCGGGGCTCTCCTCGTGGGCATGGCTATGGCGACTGTCATGATGAGTGCCCCGCCCCTCAAAATGTACCACCACACCACTGACAGCAAGGGGATGTAAGGGATGAAAGTAGCCAACACTTTCAGTAGTCCAAGGCTCACAATTGCTAGTCTCACACAGTCTGCCCAATGCCCAGCTCCTCGGGGCATTTCCCGCAGGGGCTGTGTCACCCACAGAGATGTGCCATGGAGCCCATGAGGTGAACTGGAACTGCCCACCGCCCACTGCCACTCCTGCCCTGCTTTTCTTAGCCCCACCTCTGATCTGCAATAGAAACAGTAGAGTACATTAAAGAGCTGTTGGAAGTAACTCTCTCCCAGCAATATGTGGAGAATGGACTATCTTGGCATTAGCATGGCAACTTTTAAAATGGTTGAATTTTTTAATGCACATGAAGTAAGAGCTGAGTTAGAAAACATTGCTACCTGGGGGATGGTGGAGGGCTAGGGGCATGCTATAAATTAAGTTCCTCAGTCTGGCACAATTGTGATGAAACCACCATCTTTCATTACACCACATCTAGTCTCAGCAAAGCTTGCTGCCTCCCATCTAGCTCACCTAAATACTTAGTGCTTTGGGGGCTCATCCATTATAGGACCTTAGAATGTCCACTGACTACCCTGCTGGGGGGAAAAAAGGCTACTATCTCAAATTTAAAATGAGCAAGGTTACAATCCTTTCAAGGTCACTCTCAGAATGGTGCTGTCTTGCTGCTGAGAAAATGAGCACATATAGTAGATACCACACCTAAGCCCCTAGAAAGCAGCTCTGCAACTTAAAAGGTCCGAGACGTTTATTACCCATTTAAGAAGCATGATCATATAACACTTCTCCAGCTGAATGGAAGCTCCTATACAGTTGCACATTTTAATCAAATGCTGGGCAGTAGCCCTAGCATTAGGAATGACAGAGCTCCCTTATATATCCTGCACCCCTTTTCTTCTCCCCACTGTGGCTCAGCAAAGCCAATACATTTTTCAGTACAGTTTTCACCCATTCATGATCTGAATAGATTGTATTTTAGGAGCTCTGTTCATAATAAGGAGGAAGCCTATTGTGGAGAGGGTTCTCCATGTAATTGCCAGAAGCTGTATCTTCTAAGAATTTATCTATGAATCACAGATTATGTATTCACCACTTTGATGAAGTCAATGTCCTCTGTTGAGAATAGTGCATTAGTGACCTGTTTTCCAGCTCCACACAATAATTAAAAGACTGCAACTAAGTTCCCATAGTTACAATAATCCCCTTGACATCCTTTATGTGCGTGTGTTGAATCAGACTGTCCATAACATGGCAAGTTGAAAAGGTAGAGGTCCTCATTTCCTGTTTGGTCAAAAACTCAACAGGCTGAATAGCCACAGTTTCAGCTGAACCTTGAACCTTCTGATCTAACCACCTCAGGATATTGTCTACTTTGTGAGGCCATTAAAGGGAGTGAAACAAATTCCCTTTGCATGTCTTCAGAATCAGACATTTGGGAAATGTTTACCAACTATATCCAGCTGCCTGTAAATATCCTATAATCCTATTTCTAAAACTAATATTTCCAAAGGGATTCACTCATCCGCTCACCTCAGTGCCAAAATCTTCAACAATAATTTTGCTCTGAGAAGCATGTCTGTATACTTAGATCCAGATTTTTCCAAGGCATCCCAGCTTCATCCATTCCCCCTGAATTCACTTTGTTTTTTGCTTCACATACTGCAATCCTCTGTGAGAACCTTATTTTAAAAACAGGTGTCTGCAGTGTGGAGTTTATATCCAAACTATACAGTTTATGATTTTTAAACACTGGCCTATGTGATCTGTTCTGAAAGCCATGATGTCATGCTTTCTGCCCATCACTCATTACTTGTCCCAAATTTATATTCCTTGAAGTGGTTCCCAGTTCAATTCATAGGCTATTCGCTGTTACACTTCTGCCCTCTAGAGGATAGAAAGGTCACTGCCTTTGCTTTGGTGGATGAAGTCTAGAAAAGATAGCAAAAAATAAAATAGCTAGGTTTGTCCGATTCAATATAGGAATGGAGTCCTGTACCTTTACTACTGCAGAGATAACAGAATGTTGACAGGTGTTCTCTAGGATCTTATATAAGAACACATTAGTGTAACACTTAGTGCTAGAGGTCGACCAGACAAATTTTGCACATTTTTTTACACTGAAGTTTGAGCAGTGTAGATGTGCAGAAAATTTTGAAAGTTAAAAAAAGTTAATAGCTCAAGCTTTAATAGCCAAACAGTATGTTTCCACATCCTGACCAGGAGCCTCAGGTGGTAAGGGAGCTTCAGCTCCCATATAGCGCTGTGCTGTCCAGGTGCACACGGAGTAAAACACAAAGGCGGGGATGGAGGGAGGGCCTTGGGCTTTGTGAGTTGGGCCCACTCTTTGAGCAGCCATATTGGTGGCAGGGATGGTGGTGGAGGTGGTGGCAAAACGGTGGGCTTGAGGCCTGAGAAGAAGCAAATGTGATTCAGTGGCGATGTGTGTGAGGAAGCAAGGGCCAAAAGTCCTTGGTTGCATTGAAGGAAAGTAACCACCATACAGCTTCTGGAAGACTGACATAGTGGGAATCAACAAACAGTATGTTTGGCCTTCAGACTACTAGCACCCATGGCAACATGGGCTTTACACTAGTGTCAAATAATCCTGCCAAGGCTACCAGATTAAAGAAAGAGCACAGCATATTAGAAAAGGTTTGTCTATAGTTAAAATAGCAGTATTATATAGATTTTCCAAAAGTCTTGCAGTACTACTTAACTAAACAAATATCTTCTCATTTTCAATTTAAAATGTTTGTTTGTTACATTTCTATACCACCCAATAGCCAGAGCTCTCTCTAAAAATAGCAAGTTTGGGAATATGAAGACAAGACATTGTTGCAGAGTTTCTTAATTAATAGCTGTGCCTTAAACTCACTTACTAGAGTGAATCACATTGACTGTAGGGGGATTTATGTCTAAGTAAATATGCTTAGGATTGCACTGTAAGATAGCTATCTTATTAATCAAAGTTATTTTGGAAGCATTTCCTGCCCTGTAAAGATCGCCAGGGATAAAAAAAAAAAAAAGTATGTGAGGTTGGGGGCAGAGGACGATTGGGGATTTAAGCAGTGGCTATGAAATGGTTGTTATCCCGGTGATTTCTTGACTTCCTACTTTAGCATTCCAATCCCCTATGATGAAGAGGACATCTTTTTTGGTGTTAGTTCTAGAAGGTGTTGTAGGTCTTCATAGAACCGATCAACCTCAGCTTCTTTGGCCTCAGTGGTTGGGGCATAGACTTGAATTACTGTGATGTTGAATGGTTTGCCTTGGATTCGTACTGAGATCATTCTATCGTTTTTAAGATTGTACCCCAGTACTGCTTTTCCCACCCTTTTGTTGACTATGAGTGCTACTCCATTTCTTCTAAGGGATTCTTGCCCACAGTAGTAGATATGATGGTCACCTGAATTAAATTCGCCCATGCCTGTCCATTTTAGTCGCTGATTCCCAAGATGTCAATGTTCAATCTTGCCATCTCATGTTTGACCACCTCCAGTTTACCTTGATTCATTGATCAGGCATGGCCTTGGTGTACAAAATGAAGCAGGACAAAAGCTAAGAGTTTTGCCAAGAGAACACGCTGTTCTCGCTGTTTGTTATCATAGCAAACTTTTCCAACAGCACAAGAGACGACTCTACACATGGACATAACCAGATGATCAATATCGAAATCAGATTGATTATGTCCTTTGCAGCCAAAGATGGAGAAACTCTATACAGTCAGTAAAAACAAGACCTGGAGCTGACTGTGGCTCAGATCATGAGCTTCTTGTTGCAAAATTTCGGCTTAAATTGAAGAACATAGGGAAAACCACTAAACCATTCAGGTATGACCTAAATCATATCCCTTATGAACATACAGTGGAGGTGAGGAATAGATTTAAGGGATTAGACCTAATAGACAGAGTGCCTGAGGAACTATGGACGGAGGTCCGTAACATAGTTCAGGAAGAAGCAACTAAATCCATCCCAAAGAAAAAGAAAAGCAAGAAAGCCGAGTGGCTGTCTGAGGAGGCTTTACAAGTAGCTGAGGAAAGAAGGGAAGCAAAAAGCAAGGGAGAAAGGGGAAGATATATCCAACTGAATGAAGATCCAGAGAAGAGCAAGGAGAGACAAGAAGGCCTTCTTAAATCAACAATGCAAAGAAATCAAGGAAAACAACAGAATGGGAAAGACTAGAGATCTCTTCAAGAAAACTGGAGATCTCAAGGGAACATTTTGTGCAAAGACGGCCATGATCAAGGACAAAGAAGGCAGGGACCTAACAGAAGCAGATGAGATTAAGAAGAGGTGGAAAGAATACACAGAAGAACTATACAGGAAAGATCTGAATGTCCCTGATAGCCATGATAGTACGGTCACTGAACTTGAGCCGGACATCCTAGAGAGTGAAGTCAAGTGGGCCTTAGGAAGCATTACTAACAACAAAGCTAGGGGAGATGACAATATTCCACTGAGCTATTTAAAATCCTAAAAGATGATGCTGTTAAAGTGCTGCATTCAATATGCCAACAAATTTGGAACACTCAACAATGGCCGCAAGACTGGAAAATGTAAAGTAAAATGTAAAATGTAAAGTTTACATTCCAATTCCAAAGAAGGCCAATGCCAAAGAGTGTTCAAACTACCACACAATTGCACTCATTTCACATGCCAGCAAGGTGATGCTCAAAATCCTACAAGCTAGGCTTCAGCAGTATGTGAACCGAGAACTACCGGAAGTACAAGCTGGGTTTCGAAGAGGCAGGGGAACTAGAGATCAAATCGCCAACTTTCGCTGGATCATGGAGAAAGCAAGAGAATTCCAGAAAAACGTCTATTTCTGCTTCATTGACTATGCTAAAGCCTTTGATTGTTTGGATCACAACAAACTGTGGCAAATTCTTAAAGTGATGGGAGTACCAGAACACCTTATTGTCTCCTGAGAAACCTGTACGAGGGTCAAGAAGCAACAGTAAGAACCAGAGATGGAACAACCGAGTGGTTCAAAATTGGGAAAGGAATACGACAAGGCTGCATATTGTCACCCTGCTTATTTAACTTATATGCAGAGTACATCATGAGAAACGCCGGGTTGGATGAATCACAGGTCGGAATTAAGATTGCTGGGAGAATTATCAACAACCTCCGATATGCAGACGATACCACCCTAACGGCAGAAAGCGAAGAGGATCTCAACAGCCTCTTGTTGAGGGTGAAAGAGGAGAGTGCAAAAGCTGGTTTGAAACTCAACATTAAAAAAACGAAGATCATGGCATCTGGCCCCATCACTTCCTGGCATATAGAAGGGGAAGAAATGGAAGCAGTGACAGATTTTACTTTCTTGGGCTCCAAGATCACCGCAGATGGTGTCTGTAGCCATGAAATTAAAAGACGCTTGCTCCTTGGGAGGAAAGCTATGGCAAACCTAGACAGCATAGTAAGAAGCAGAGACATCACCTTGCTGACAAAGGTCCGTCTAATCAAAGCTATGGTTTTCCCAGTAGCAACGTATGGCTGTGAGAGCTGGACTCTAAGGAAGGCTGAGCGCCGAAGAATTGATGCTTTTGAACTGTGGTGCTGGAGAAGACTCTTACGAGTCCCCTGGACTGCAAGGAGGTCCAATCAGTCAATCCTAAAGGAAATCAACCCTGAGTGCTCATTGGAAGGACAGATACTGAAGCTGAACCTCAAATATTTTGGCCACCTAATGAGAAGAGAAAACTCTCTGGAAAAGACCCTGATGCTGGGAAGGACTGAAGGCAAAAGAAGAAGGGGACGACAGGGGATGAGATGGCTAGATAGCATCACCGATGCAATGAATATGAACTTGAGCACACTCCGGGAGAGGGTGCAGGACAGGAAGGCCTGGCGTGCTATGGTCCATGGGGTCACGAAGAGTCGGACGCGTCTGAACGACTGAACAACAACAACAATGAAATGGTTGAGTTTCATATTAGTTTAAACCATTAGAACCCAGCCAAAAGTCTCTGATTGCTGTTTGTGGCATATGTGCCCAGGCAGAGGGATGCACTGTAAGAATAATAATCAGGGAGAAAACTGAGCATATGCTGCTTTCTCACATGACCACATGCCTATACAGTCATAGGAGTCAACCCCTGTTTGGAAAATCATATTGACATGATCCACAGACCAGCTCCCGAAACAACACAAAAATATATCAGCCTTCCAAGCCTGAATTTGGAGGGATTTCAGTGATTATTTCAAAAATTACATTTCTTTGGGCAGTATCCGCCATTAGTGCAACAAAGAACTAGCAGTTTAAAAGAACAGCCACAAATAAGCAAAAACTCTTGTTTCTGGAACAAGGCAGGTCAGAGGAGTTTGTGGAAGGAAGCTAGACTGACCTGTCCCAATCCAGAAACAACCATTTTCACTTGTTTCCAGTTTTTTTGAACCGTTAGCTTTCTGTTGCATGTGGGTCCCACTTGCGCAACAGATCGAGCGGATGCACAGCAGCCACATTAGATACTGCCTTTTGTTTAATCTAGTTTTCCCCTACCTGGGGCTCTCCAGATGTTTTGGAATACATTTCCCATAATTCCTGAACACTGACTATGCTGTGAGTTGTAGTCTAAAACATATGGATGGCACCAGGCTGAGGAAGGCTGGTTTAGTTAATGTGCTACCTGTCTTAGGATACAGATGTGGGAAAATGTACACCCCTTGAGAACAGTGTAAGCCACCATGCTGAAGTACCATCAGATAGATTCCATACATAGATTTTGTTATCTGTGTGGACACCACAGTGGCCTCAAATTGGAGATGACCTGTGATAGATGTGTAGAAGCACTATGTTATGTAAAACACATGAAAATAAAAAAAAACTGTGAGAGTTATACAACACAAAATTGAGCCCAAACACAGCCTCAATTATATTTAAAAGCAACTTTTCTGATCACCATTAAAAATGTATGAAGACCAAGATATTCCTTGGTTCACTTGTGTGACACTGTTGTTCTTTTAGTTTCCTCTTGAAATTAAAATTTGTCTAGTACGGACAAATTATCATGTCTCCAAATCACTTTCACCTAAGTAGCATCAGAAGCGTGAGGAACTCAGGAAACAAACTGGGGCAGAGATTGGAACTTTTCAAGTGATCAAGAAACAACCTCAGAGGGCCACGAATGCATTTTTGAGAAAACAGTTTTCACTGCTGGGCAACGACCCAGAATATGCTCTCATTACACAACTACACAAAAAGGAGG
Organism: Heloderma suspectum; assembly: GCF_057233095.1. Lineage (NCBI taxonomy): Eukaryota > Metazoa > Chordata > Lepidosauria > Squamata > Helodermatidae > Heloderma > Heloderma suspectum. The sequence continues at coordinate 235,238,820 of NC_139459.1, read as the reverse complement.
CATTTGGTATTCATATGACAGAAGGTAAAACCTCCATCCACAGCAACTTATAAAAACTTCATTGCTTAAAACATGTTTCAGTGTTCAAGGACACATTTTTTCCTTGGCTCTGTACCTCTTAGGTGTCTTGTCCAAATGGGCTTCCTGTATTGGATCCAAAAATACCATAAACACAGTTTGTACCTGTCTTCAAGAACATTCTTTTTTCCCCATTTGAGCTGAAATGGTACAACTACAACAAGCAATTTTATTTGAAAAACTCCACTTCATTTAATTTTGTGTCATGTTCTCCAGATAAACGTGCATGGCCACAGTCCCATGAAAGTACAGGCAGGTCTTGGCAATTAGAGGGCAGCCTTTGTGCTTTTCCCCACCGCCCATAATCATGCTTCTCCTTCCTGCTTTTCCTATTGTTTTCAGTCTGCAAATTGATGCATAGCAGCCTGTGCAGGTGTGCATTAAACAAAGGACAATTTTTAAAAAAACAAAACAAGCTGAAAAGAGGAGAGAGGGAAAGGCCTTAAAAGAGATACCAACTTTCCTGGGATGCACTTTTCTGGTGATTTTCCTTGACAGGGGGTGGGGAAAAATTGGAGATTACAAATAATGAAATACGTATCCAAGACTATGTTGGATAAAGAGCAAGTTCAACTGTCCAATCACCTGGCTTGGCTTGATTATATCTATAAAGATGTGACACTCACTTAAGAGTATTAGCAAAGACAAGTTTATTCCAGCAGGCTTTTGCCTGCTAAATATCTACTGTTTTATGTAAAGGTTATGTTTTATCTGTAGTTTCTGCTTTTGTTGTATTTTAATGTTTTGATTGTTGCATTCCTAACGTACTTTTATTGTTATTGTGAATTTCAACGGTTGTAAGCTGCCCTGAGTAGTGCATATACACTGCAAGGGTGGAGCAGAACTATTTATACAAATAAAAATAAAATAAAGGTCTCTGAGAGGCTGCATTCTTAAATACACTATAAGAAAGTAAGCCCTATTGAATACAGCATAACTTACCTCTGAGTAAACATGTTCAGGATTTCATTATTAGGGGCTGCTCGCACATTACAGCTGCCTTCCCAACCAGGTGCCTTCTTAAATCTATTGGACTAAAGCGTTTTACTCAGGTCTTTTTTGGGGGTTCAGGTGCTGAGAAGTGGCCTCTGGTCAGGGCTAGGTTTATAAGAAAGCTGTGGAACGGAATGGGAACCCTTTGGTTCACAAGCAGGCCTGTCTTTCCTTCAGGGCAGAAAGTTTTGATTTCTGGAGTCTGAGACACAGGCAAACATGCTGCCAAAGCAGTGGTCAAGTTGTGTAACAATGGCCCAGTATAAGAAAATGTTACATTTGTTACTCCTCATAGCTAGCAGCTCCATGAGTCTGGAATGTTCCTGTGTGCCATGATAAAGCCTACAGTAACACCAGCTGCTGAAAACTATGCAAAAAGACTGTTTTTACAGGTTTCTCCCCACCCAATATGTCTTCCACCAATCCAGAACCAAATTTCTAGTTGGCAACTGAAAAAAAGGAAAAAGGCCAGTCAGGGAAGTTTAGGGGAGGCAGTGAACCAAAAAGCAACTGAATCCTAGGAGAGGGACTGTTTACCTTTTTTTTGGTCCTTTTTGCATAGCTCTGGTTTCTGCTAAAGATTTTTGCTAGTTCGGGGGCCTTTGAGGCTATAGTTTGCATATTTACCTACTTTTTGAGGAAACAAGGAATGTCTTACTTTGACCATGTCCCTTCTTCATTTTTTAAGGCTGCAGCTGGCCATCATTTCTGAAGTAGCCTTTGGGGGGCTAGTTGCCTAGCTCCTGAACAGCTTGATTTGGTTTTTCCTTCTATTTTATTTTACTCACTGGTGACAGACTTCACCACCTTTTTCCATTTTAAAACATTCTCTTCATTTTCTACCTGGATTAATTTTCCTATCTAGACTTCATTGAGTCCTATACCTTGGACTCTGGGAGAGGTCTCCTCCTATCTTCCATAATATAGAGAGAACGCATCTGTCAAACTACTGCTCACAGTAGCTTCTCCCTGCTCCCATTTCTGGGTTGTTTTTCATTTTCATGAGCAATCCCATCTACCATTTTTCTGAAATAGAAAACCAAGATCTGTGTCCCTCAGGAGGGAGTTAAATCTACCACGCTTTTGGGGGCTAGCTTCAGCTTTTTCAGGGCAGAGCTTGAAATGTGAGGTGGAACCTGCAAAACTGGTTTGATGGAAGATCATAGTCAGAGCAGAACCTGCTATGCAGCAGACGTCCCTAGTAGGTGTCCATATGCCCTACTTTACAGAGGACAATCCTTTATTTGAAGGCATCCGCTATCTGAAGGGCTGTCCAGTCCAAGTCTGGTTCACAGGTCAAGAACCATCAGAAAGGAGAGCACAGCAGGGGGCCCTGAAGCTGCCCATCAAACGTAGCACCTCGACTGCTAGTTGAGCAGGCACCCAGGTCACCATCTTCCCCACTATGACGTGATGTATTGTATTGCACTTAATTAAATTATAGTAGTTATTTCTAAATCTGCATCTATACACACATATATGAGCATATGCAAATCTGTGTCCTTTGGGGGTGATGTTTTTTCTCTTTTTTGGTGATGGAGAAGTGGTCACCCTAAACCTGCTTTAAGTCACATCTCAAATGGGGGGGGGGGAGACAATGAAGGCAGGAACCGTTGGCTGAATAGTTCAGCAAGTTTCTGACCTGTTTCAGATGACACAACATCCCACCATGGGTTAATTAACCCAGGCCATCCACCATGGCTTGTCATGTCAGCAGAACCCCTATGGTGGGAGTTATTTGAGGGTTAAATGACCCTTGCTTAACTCACGATCAGTTTCAGGGCTATGTGAGGGCTGCTTAACCCTCAAACAACAACCACCGCCGCCTGGGTTCAGATGACACAGCAGCCTGGCACGTGCGTATTCATAAGAGCAGACAGCATGCCCTGCAGCTCCTCATGGGTAAATTAACCTACAGTGAGCTGTTGTGTCATGCAAACTGGCCTTCTGTGTTGGCCTAGCTGAGTAGGAGGGAAGCATTTGGGTGACATACACGTGCACCTGTTTCGGACAGCAAAATATCTTGGGCTTGCACTGACTTAGGTTGGGACTACAAAAAAAATGAATGTGTACAGAAAAATTAATACACTGTTCTACAATACCATCTCCCAAGTATCTGAAAAGCTACAGCAGGTATACAGCCCATGCGGTTTCCTGGGGAATCCCCTCACTACTACCTCAAATCCATGCCAGCAGCTGTTATCTCTGAGCATTGGTGACAGCAGGGATGCAGGGTGGCCTGGACATTGGGAATCGCCCATGCCAGGGAGAATGCCTGCTCTTCCTGTGTATGGGCAAGTCCCAGTGCCCCTCATTCCCATAGCTATAGGCAATCTCAGGTCAAAGATAGCAGAGGGGGTGTGGGGAAACCTGGGTCCCTCTCTCCATGGAGGAGGAGGTACAGTGCCATACCTCCTTCCAAAATATATTACATATATATCCCACCTTTTTTCCTCCTTAAGGAAACCAAGGCAGTGTACGTTATCCTCCTCCTCTCAATTTTATCCTCATAACAAGCCTGTGAGGTAGGTTGGGCTGAGAGTCTGCAACTGGCCCAAAGTCACCCAGTGAGCTTCCATGGCCAAGTAAGGAACGGAAATCAGATCTCCCACCTCCCAGTCCAGCACTCTACCCACTATACCACACTGGTTCTCTAACATGAATGGGAGAAGGAGGGTGATATCAGAGGTGGGGCCACAGATCCTGACATCATCCAGCCCACAATGGGTCTTCTAGGAGCAGTCCAGCCCCCTACCCCAAAATAGTTCTGCAACCTGGATAGACATTCTGATGCAGGACAGTAGCTCCCTACCTCTGCTCTATGTGTTCTCTGGCATTTATCCAAGGCCTGTAAAAACAGAAAAGCATTCATGGAAGTGAAAGACTGCAGAAATGTATATGGAAATAGAGCAGATGTGGCCTTCCATATTGCTAGGTGAGCACTACTTCCCTCCACTTTCATGTATTTGGGTCTGAATTAGATGTGGGCTGCTGTCCCTCCATATAGGCTGTCTGCTTTGGTTTTGTGTTGCTGTACTTGCATGGTTCAAAACAGTAGTTCAGCTATTTTTTAACTGTCTTTGTACATCAAAGTCTGTTTTATGGAGGTGGCGGCTCCATGTTTGGCATGAAGGCAATCCAGTCAGCACTGTGTACAGCCCCACTCTGAGAATGGGAGAGGAATTGGCTTTGCGATGGACATCAAGGGCTAGCTGCAAACTAGAAAAGCAGAGCTTGATCTTGGGGAGAAGATGGTGTAAGTATCAAAAATGTGGGGACTGTACTTCCACAGTGAACTCACCACTGAAACTATGTCTACGCAAACCCAAAGTCTTTAATCCAGACATAGAACATGCATGCTATGGGCAAGGCTCAGAAACCAAATATTTTACAGTGTGTAGACCTCTACGTGGTCGTATGGAAATTCTTAGCCATTTAGGTCAGGATCCTAAAGATGAGCATATATGATGTTCCCACATGGTGCACACCAGGGCTTTCCAGCTCATTTTTGTGATGTGCAGTTCCTAGCCCTGACCAGAGGCCACTCTCAGAGATCAAAGCTTCATGACAGTGGCTTGCCAGCTGGTGGGGATAAGAGATAAATGTAGAAGGAGGCTCAGAAGCCCCACTACCAAGCCTTGTGAATCCTAGCATTCATCTAATTCTACACATGCTGGACTTGGACAGATGAATGTTGATGTCTCTTCCAGCTCATTCCTATTGCCCTCTGTCCATTCAATAGCTTCTTTACCAAAAGGTTGTTGTGCTTCATTTGCTAACATGAAGGAAACTAATGTCATAATATCACCGCAGCCTTTACAAGAGCCAGATGACAGCACAGCTCACTCAACACTCTACTTTCCTAAAGACAAATTTCCTGCCTGCCACTCCACCCAGCTTTCCACCAGTTATTTAGAACCGACAGCTTAGAGGCCTTATTACACAAGTAGTAAGTATACATACAGGACAGCTGCCATCATAGGCAAATCATCATTTAATATAATAGCTTTACATACTAGTATAATAAAATGAAATATTTCCAGAAGATGGTAAGTCAAGGGTCTGAATACTGTTCATCCATCCTTAAGTCTTCTTGATTATACGTTTAACAGTAAATTAACTTAATAGCCCCCAAAGCTAAGTTAATGACATGTTAAAATTTTAGCACTTTCTTTGTCATCACACATCCTTATATTTAAAGAGGTTATTACTACCTTGATTTCTGGATATAATTTCTAAGGTTTTTTCTGCTATTGAACACAGCACATGGGATATTTTAATTGAAATTACTTTTAACTAATCAGCATATATATTGCTCTTTTGAAACATAATGTAAAATCCAGACACTATTCAATAAATTCATCACAGGGAGTAATTAGTTAGAAATTATAGTGACCTTGAAATAGTGTGGTGACACTTCATGCAGAACACAGACAAATTCTTGGTACAAAGGCCAGCTGTAAGTGGCTTTTATACAGGGCAGGGCAATAAGGGATTGTAAAAGATTTCACACCGCTTCAGAGCCACATCAATTATTAAAGTGGATAGTCCTCATATTTGGAGAAAGAACAGATATGTTATCATACTCAGGACATGAGATAAAGCAGGATAACATACCGTAAATGCAGCATCCTCTATAGACCTTAGATTCTTTCCCAATAAACCGAAATTATATATATGTCATGAAGTACTAAATAAAAGTACTTCATGACATATAATTTAGTTATATTGGGAAAGAAAAAGGTCCATTATCCTGCTTTATCTCATATTTTACACATTTGTATTCCACCCTTCATCCAACAGATTCCAGGATGATGAACAGCAAATATACCACAAAACCATAATATTAATGGTAAAATGAGGCAGCAGCTAAAAGCATAGAAGCAGACTAAGGTATTTCTCAAATTAAAATGTACAGGTAAATAAAAATGTCTTAACTTGGTGCCAAAATTGTAGTGTAGGCACCAGGCGCATCACTTTATAATCCAGCAAAGATAGTGAAAAATATATGCTTTTGAACTTTGAAATAATTGAAGAATTTATTCTTGAGACAACAAACAGACTAGCTTAAGAAACATACTAAAAATTACTATGTCCAGCTTGATGCAAAATGGGATTTTTCATTCCCAGTTTTGGGGTTGGCTTTATTACAGGGTGGGATCTTCAAAGACTTAGCATGGTTGCTCAGCCTTCTTTCAACACTCTGGTCCTGGGCTGGGAGACAGAAACCCTGTGACAAAAGCCCTGTTCCCTGACCCACCAGCCTACGCTGGTGCAGCACAACATACCCAAGTGGACAAAGCAGAGAGAGTAATTCCTCTCAGCTCACTCATTCAGGTAATGCATTCTAGGTTGGCCCTTTCATCAACTATTAAATCACATATAGGACTCTTACAGACCGATCTGTAGAGGGAGCAGTTCTCCAATGTCCAACTGCCCTTCCCCTCACATTGCCTGGCCAACCCCTCAGCACCATACTTCCTTCTGGCCATGAATACTGTAATGGGGTGCCTTCCCCTTCCATTAGGCTGATTTACCAAGCACAAACAATAAATCTAAAAATAAGCAGTGAGTAGACCCCTTTTCAGTCGCTCCACGCTCGTCTTCTGAGCGTGAACAGGGCTTCTCCATGCTACCTCCGAGGCAGCGCGGACAACAGGGGAGATCGGATTTCCGGGAACTTACCTCGGAGCACGGGCTGCAAGGTCGGTTCCTGGAAAGAAGCATATCCTATGGCCCTCTAGATAGTGTCTAGTGGCCATAGGACTGCTCCCTAAAAGAATCAGACAGGAACTCAAGGACTGGTCCATCTTTACTGGATAAGAACTGCAGTGATAAAATGATCCCCTTGCCAAAGTTAATGTGTTTATTTCAAGTGCTTCAGATTCTGCTTCTTTCAAACACCTGCACTGCTTATATGTCACTGAACACACAGGATTCATGGTTATGTTGTAAATTGTACTACAACAATTACCTACTCGGCTCCATTCTAGAACCTGGAAAGGACACCTCTAGAAGTAGAAATCATGGCTTGAACTATTCCACATAGCTAACTGCTCTGGATAAAAAGGTTCAAGTATTCTCAATAGAGACCAAACCTAGTTTAAGAAAAGCAGGTTTTAAAAGAAAAAAATAGTGGGCTCTCACTCTAACTAGCACATTACCACCACCTGGCTGCACAGCATGTTATCTAGCTCTTGTTAAGTATATTCAATTATGGTGCACATTTCTGGATAATGGAAGCGATAGGAGTATGACCTTGGCCATTTGGGAAGCAATAAGCTTTGCAGAAAGTTCTCATATTTTTGTACACGCCAACTAGGTATATGCTACTTGTGAGCATGATTCAGCCCATTAATACTGTACATACACATGAGCCTCTCAACCAGGTGCAATACTTTTCACCTCCAGTGTTATACAAGATGACCCAGCCCTTCATTCAGGTCAATTACCATACGTCTGCCCTTAATACAGCCTTATTTTTTTTTATAAAGTGAGACTATATTCCTGTGTCATCTATATTATTTATGCCAAATTTAGCCAAGCACTTGCAGACATTTCACAATGCACTTGTTACAATTCTGAATCAACCAATATGCAGGCGATGTGATACACCACTCCAAAACAAAACTAATGACCATCAGTAGCACATCCAGTTTATAACTTCATAGGTTTTAAAATTTATAGATTTAAAAAGTTATCTCTATGAATACTTAAATATATAAATTGGAGGTACTACTTGTGATCATTTGTTCTGTTTTGGAGTGCTACAATTCTGAAAACTCTGCCACCCACACAACACCCTTTTATTACACCCACCCCAAAGAAACCATCCTTGTGGCTCAGGGATAGCCAACGTGCAGCCCTCCAAACGTTTTGACCTATAACTCCCATCAGTCCTAACCAGCATAGCCAATGGTGAGGGATGACAGGAACTGTAGGCCAAAACATCTAGAGTTCCCCATCCCTGATATAGTTTCCCACAGCAAGGGTTAAAGCTACATTAAAGTATTCCCAGCCCCTCTTCTTGTAATTCCATTTATGTACTGCAGGCTGGAGATAGCGCTAATGCAGCTAGAAAGCATGCATTTCTATGCTTTTTGGCTCTAGCATTTGGATTCTCCCACAGCAGTCACAAGTGTCATTATTTATATATTTTTATTTATTTGTTTAGCATATTTTTATCCTACTGTTCAGACAAAAAGGCTACTGGAGGAGTTTACAAGTAATCAATAGAAGATAGTCCCTGCTGCTTAGGTTTACAATCTAGGAAGACATGACACACAAGGACAAAGGAATAGGGAGGAAAGGGGGGAATAAGTATTATAGCAGGTATGGTGAAATGGCCCCACTTCCCCCTCTCATCTTCCTCAGCACAGCCAGGTGGAATGGTTGCTGATGTTACCATATGATATAGTCAGGAATGCTCAAGACAAAGATCTTCAGGAACAGCTGCTTTAGGATATACATGAATGGGCTGTTTAGGTGGATATATTCTCAGACCTTGTCAACTATAACCATGATGCCTGGGTCAAGGCAAGCAATGTGTATTCAAATGGAATATGCATCAGACCTGATGGTGGCCTTTTGCTCTTGCTCTGCTCCGCAATACTTATGTTTTCAGAAGAAGGCTCAATTAGAATGCTTCTGTGATGTTGCTCCGAATCAAACTGTAAGATCAAGGAATATCGCAATTCAACACAGCCACGGGAAATACCAGCTGCACCAGTCAGCACAATTAAGATTAACTTCATACCACAACACTTCAGTGTGCATCCAGCCATTTGAAGAGTGATGTAGTAAATCAAGATGGCCACATGATGGTACCATGTAACCATCTGAGAAGCTGTTGAGACAGACTGCAACTTGCTGTAAGGTATTAGAACTATGACTCCAGTCACCATTGCTGGCAAGTCCTGGCTCAGACTCTGTGGAAAGGAGAACAGTCTCAGTATGTAGGAAAATAAATAAAACCTTATTTTCCTATAGCCTGGAATTTGTTCTCTCTTCTCCATTAGGTTATTTTGGATGTTCTCCAGTTTTGTCTGAACCTGGCTCAGATTCTGCCTACTCATGCCACAGCTTGGTCAGATACGTATTAGAAAAGCCAAGTGAGGAATCCAAGGTGATAATCACCATCCTCCTGGAGAGATTACCTTGGGAAGACAGTTCACCTGAGGAGTTTTATTTATTTATTTATTACATTTATATCCCACTTTTTCCCCCTCTTTTGAGGAACCCAAGGTGGCGTACATAACCCTCCTCCTCTCCATTTTAGCCTCACAACAAGAACCCTGTGAGGCGGGTTGGGCTGAGAGTCTGTGGCTGGCCCAAAGTCACCCAGTGAGCCTCCATGGCCGAGTGGGGACTAGAACCCGGATCTCCCGGCTCCCAGTCCGTCACTCTCGCCACTGCACCACGCTGGCTTCTGTGCACCTGTGGGTAGCATAAGGCAGGTTCCTATGTTGTTCCAGAGTCAGACCATTGGTCCATCTAGCCCAGTATTGTCAACGCCGACTGGCAAAAGCAATACAGGTTTTCAGGTAGGAACTTTTCCAGCCCTACCTGGAGATGCTGTGGATTAAACCTGAGATCTTCTGCATGCAAAGCAGGTGCTCTACCACTGAGCTATAGCTCCTCCCAGACCAAGGTACATTTGACTACAGGAAATAAGTTTGATAAACTCAGAGATGAGGCAGCAAACAGGCTCATAAGGACAGCCATGCTGGATCAGACCAAGGGTCCATCTAGTCCAGCATTCTGTTCACACAGCGGCCAACCAGCTGTCGACCAGGAACCTACAAGCAGAACACAAGTGCAACAGCACCCTCCCACCCATGTTCCCCAGCAACTGGTGTAGATAGGCATACTGCCTCAAGTACTGGAGGTAGCTTTGCCTAAGAGAGATGAGATCTGAATGACCACCAACTTTACTTGGATGGTACTATGCCCCGAACAGATCTCAAGATTTAGAGATATAAAGTCTCTAACTTAAGAACTATTAATCCTATAGCAGCACTTCCCTGCAAGGAAATGGGCAAATGCTTTAAGTTTTTCATAAGCATAAGCTTCCTTCTTAGTCATCCTAAAGTAGTGCAGGGTGGAGGGGGAAAGGAGGAGAGTAATAACCCCCTAGAGCACAAGCCTAAACAGTACAATCCAACACATGCCTACCAGGAAATAAGCCCCTTCGATTCAATGGGGCACAGTTCCAAATGCACCTAGAACTACAGTTTCATGCTTATAATTTCAGCGAAAGTTAAAAAGGCTCCCAGTCAAGCAACCTGAGTACTTTCTCCGAAACTAGCCTTCACTTAATATGCGAAAAAATCCCCAGCTATGATTCCTTAAAAGATCAAGTCTCTTACAGAATTTATTTCAAAAGGGACAGATGGGCCATTTAAGAACAGTCATATTTCTGTCCTTTAACCACCACCCCATGTTATTTACATACCAAGAGAACAGGGTATTCCCTTTTCCTAGGACATACTGGTTATGTAATCCTATTCAGCAGGAAGTGTAATATTAATATTGCAGAGGACTTTTAAACCAAGACCTTAAATTTATCCAAAAGGGGTTTGTCCTTCATACATAGTTCCTGGCAAGACCACACAGAGAAACATTAAGTTTTCCCATAAGCACCTACTACCAATTCAGCTCTCAGCAGTGGGAAAGATCCAAATGCATTAACAGTACTTCAGAGTAGGAGACCATGCCACAGTGCTGGTCAGAATAGCAAGTTCAGTCTCATTACCAACCAATTTTCAGTCTGGGTATAACAAAGGTCTAAGCTTCAGAGCACTTCCATTCTTAAATTGCTAATTAAACTGAAAGTTTGCAGTTGCACATTTCTTATGAGAACTCATTGGTCATACCCAGATCCCCATGTTTAGTTAGCTACCACAGCTGAAGCATAGCAGCTATTCTACCACCAATTGATCAAGGCTGCAAGATTATACATGCCTACTTTGGAGTAAGAATGCTTAACAGCCCCTCCCATTCCATGTTTACAAACTGTTCCCTTGGTCAAGAAAAGCATCAGAAATTCTGACCTTGCTCCATTGAGTTGTTCTCCCCACACCTCTAGTTTGTTAGTCAGTTCAAAGTGGGCTACAATGACACGTCCTTTATTATAGAATTGATACAACTTGTTTAGAATTCAGTTTTAAAAAGATAACCTGTTTACATACTACAAAGGAGGGGGAAGATCAATTATTATTTCATCTAGAGTAGCCAGGAAGTCTTTAGTTGATTGCAGAGTGTCTGGAAAGGTAATTAAAAAAAACAGTTAGCATCTCAAGTCAGTTACAATCCTTTGATTGCTTGAGCCCCAATATCAGTTTTCTTGCAGCATCCAGTATATTTGTTATCCTAGTCATCCAAGTTTTAGGCTGCTGGTACTAGACAACCACCAAATTATTTTTGAGTTCTTTCAGCACTTGCTCCATTCAAACTAACCCTAGGCCTTTTCAGGGGAACATTACAGCTACCCACTTCGATGAATGCAGATTAAGACTTTACTTACCATAGCCCCATGAAAGTGAAGGCTGCTTTACAGGTACAGGGATTGTGCTTTCAAATCTGTCGGATCCATTTTCAAATATCATAAGAGGAACACCAGTCAGTGACAAATGGCTCAGCCTGTGCTCCTCAGGAACCTCAAAATTCTCAAATTCTGTTCAGAGAAAATATCATTTAGTGTAGGTTTTTTTTTAATTCCATCTTAGATGTGTGTGGGCTATGATTAGCTTAACCCAGTAGCAGTGCTTAAATCTAGTCTACAAGTGTTCCTTCAACTTCTTACCTGATAACTTCATCAATATTGATATAGCACAGGTATTCAGTTTTCTACACACTGTTTGACATTCCAGCAGTATCATATCCTGTTGCCTAAATATTTTATATATGTGCATTGATTGTGCCAGCTAGAACGATGTAGCTATCGCTTTTATTTTGCCAAGAAAACTGAAAATATCATTGTTAGGTATTACCCAGAGGATTATAGGGAAACAGATTCTCCTTTTCCGGACAGTCTTCAGTAATCATGCCGCAGCCTTCAACTCCGTTTCTATTCTCGGTAGCCTTAAGTTTAAAAAAACAGAAAAACATTATAGAATGAAATTTGGAACTGTTCTGGCCTTGTAAGATACCCAGGAGGGAATAGCAGACAAGGTCACCCTGGTGACTAAGCCAAAGTTGCCAGGAAACCAGCTCCATTTGGCTCCTCCTCTCACTGAGCCATTCCCCCTAGCTATTCTAAGAACTACATAGCTCTAAAAAGTGGTGCCCAGGTTCATTTCCTCACCCCCTTTTTCTTTGTATCAGGTATTTCAGATTGTAAGCCTGTGGCCAGGGACTGTCTTGTTCATTGATATTATGTAAGCTGCTCTTGGAGGCTTTTTGGCTAATGAGCAGGGTAAAAATGAACAGCGTTCTCAGTGTAACCCACACTGTGCTTCTGTGTATCTGGTAAAACATGCTAGTTTCTGGCCAGCTCTACCAGAATGACAGCAGCCTGTCCTCCAGGAGACTACAGTCAGGGCCAGGGAGGGAAGATGTTGCCCTACCGCTAGTTATTCATGTTCCTGAAGCGCTTATTCCCTGAACACAGAAAAGTAGTTGAATATCTATGATACACATTCCATGCAGGGACGGTAACATGCTACATTCTGCACCAGGCTACTCAAAAGTGAAGTACAATTGCATGTTTACAGCAAGGGTAGGCTACTTGTGACCCTCCAGATGTTCTGGCCTATGTATTTATTAATAGCATTTTTATCCTGCTCTTTAGCCAAAAATGGTGCGATTGAGCTGAAAAACTAGAGGGACCATCTCACCATTAACCCACAAATTTAATAGGCTATTTTGCCTTTACCAACCAGCAGACTGCTGATAACTCAAGTCACTCAGGAACCTTAAACTTTTTCCCAACATGGTCAGTCTTTGCAAACTGTTATGAGTTCTGTCTACCTGAGCACCTGAGGAAGCCTTCCCATACCTCAAACAGAATCACACTGGGGGTCCATAGTAGACTGCTAGATATAACCTTTCTGTAAAATTGATTGCTGGATATTTACTGATAGTGTTGTGTTTGAAAAACTGACTGAATGTCTTTTTGATGTGACTGTTTTGAAAATTAATTTAGTTGAATTGTACCATCCAATAGCATAAACTTCACAAAACAGTACTTTACTGTTCCAGTGCAGCTTTGTTTGGTTCTTTGCACTTGGGAGTGTTTGTTCTGAATTTTTAAATCTCCTGCAAATCCAGGCACAATGGAGGGTGCCAGACTGCTGCTTTCTCTCCCTCCAATGGCCCCAACAGTGATGGTTAGGAGAGGGTCCTCAGCTGGAACCAGGCAAGAAAGAAGAGTACCTGACTGCTGTTTTTCTCTTGTTAGCTATGTTGATTATGGGGGATGGGAGTTGTAGGCCAGAACATCTGGAGAGCCACAAGTTACCCACCACTGGTTTAGTCACCAGCTGATATCATATCCACCATCACTAAGACAGACTTCTATTTGCTCTATGACCACACACAGAAACAAGAATTGCCTTGTTTGCAAGGATACTATAATAACACATAGGATTAGGTTGCATCTCTCCAGATCAGTTCAAGCTAGCCAGCATCTCCTTTCCCCAAATATAACTGCATTAAGCTGTGGGAGGAAAACAGACAACACTTGCATCTGCAGCTGAACAATTTTGAGATTAAAAATCAATCCATCAATCATTAGAAGGGTAAAAGAATGAGTAAGTTGCCTATGTAGTTGGCCTTCTAATCTTGGGTGAATATAGTTTAAAGCATATTAAGGAGTCCCTAATTATATTTTGTTTAAGCACCACAAGATCAAAACAAAACATATAGGGTTCCATCCAATGCTGTCATTCCACTGATGGAACTACTTCTGTCAACAAATCAGGGGTGGGGGGGAAGATTCCTCACACACACCTCAAAATCTGCTCCAGAGGGCTGGGAAACACTCTTAGAGATTTTTGGGCCAAGTGGAGAAGAAGAAATTTCCTACAATATTAAACATTGACAGTTACTAGAACTATTTTTTTCTACTTTCCCCAGAAGGAATTAGGCTCAGGCCACCATGGGGTGGTTTTGTGTTGTTTTTTTGCTTTTATTGACATTTGTTCTCTGCTCTATACTGAACACCAGCATCCCCTTTCCTTCTGTTTGAGCTTACAGGATATACATTCATTCTACTAACCTTTTTTGCAGAGATGAACTTTTTTCCTTTAGGGAATTGACCTTTTGTGGTTGCAAGGGGCCTATTCAAGCTTCCCAAAGCCTTCCTGACTGAATTGGATGCTGCTAGATTTACATTAGCTGTCCTTCCAGCAAGTGGAGTCTTAGGGTGAGACCATTCAACAAATCTCTTTGCTGGGGAAAGAAATCAAGTCACCCAGCATATTTGAAACCCAGTGTACCAAAACATCTTCATTATTTAAGTACATGGCTTTACATGTGACAAGATCAGTGTATCAAGGACTGGAAACCAACTATGACCTACAGGTTATAACCTGCAAACAGTTCAAGCAGTATGGCATTGCTACAAGCTCAGGTTCAGTGATACTACTCTACTGCAAGGCTACACAGGAATTAGTACAAACACTACAGCCTTAATCACATGGCCAGATGACAGTTGAGTGGCGAAGAAACATACATGGAAGACAAGACAATATCCTGCAATTCAGCTCACCCTCCTTCATGAGATACAAGGTGAGCAAGAGCGCTTTCTATGTAGGTAGAACTACCATGAGACAAAACCCTCCTTCCATTCGGCTGTTTTTCTTCGCATTCTTTCCAGTCATAGCCACAAGTATCTCAGGGCTGGCTTCTGCTCTCAAAGCTGCCATTCACACAGCCACCTCGTTAATATCTTATTTGCCCTGCTCTTTCCCCCCCCCCCCAACATTGTGCTGTTTGTACCTCTCTTCCTAAAACCTTTTATTACATACATTTATATCTCACCCATCATGGAACTCCAGCTGGCATCAACAGGATTCCCAGGCAGTCTCCCATCCAAGTACTAACCAGACTCAGGCCAGCTTAGGTTCAGTAAAGTAGCCGTCCTCAAGCCATACCTTGAGATGCCACCAACTCTGGACTTCTAAGGTGGGAAGAGATCTACTATATGCAGTTGACTATACCACAGGAGATTAGTCATGGAGCTATTAAGCAGTCTGAATGGTCAGTAACCCAACTTCATGACTACTTTTAAGTAAGCCTCATTATAAATAGACATTTTTGTACCAGTTTTTAAGGTTGTATTAATGCAGACTCACAAGGTGCCGATGGCAGTCTCAGCTGATCCTTAGAAGTAGCAGCCACACCAGTTACACCATTCTCTTTGTCTACGAAGATATGCGTTGCCATTTCTTTGGCATCAAACGGCCACTAAAACATATATCTGCAGTATTATTTCCAAGTTTCTTGCTTACATAGCATTCTCTCTTCAATATAGGGCTGCAAGTACCGTTTTTCTATTAGGATTTCTCACTGGTTATACAAGTTACTTCTCTAGAAGCTTTCACAGACACTAAGGGTGCAATCCTATGCATGTTTAGACAGAAAAAAGTCTGACAACTCCCAGCATTCCCCAACCAGTCAGCCAGGGAATGCTGGGAGTTGCCAAACTTTTTTCTTGTCTAAACATGCATAGGATTGCACCCTCAGGCAGCCACTGTTCTCACACATTGTTTAATGTGGAGGACCTGCACTGCTCTCCTCAACTGTATGAACTGGGCTGGACAATGCATTTGTACATGTAAAAGACTGTAAATAGAGTCCACTAGCTACTTTCACCCAAACCCAGGGAAAAGCTACTTACTGAAGAAATTTAAGAAAATGCAGCTTGGTGATAAAAGAGCAACTGTATTTGTAAACTTTGTTTATTGAAAACATACCTAGCCATGAGCTATTTTTGTACAAGCCTCATGATACCAGGGGAGGGGGGGTGTCCTGTTTGTATTCTTTTGTAAACTATGTCAGGACTTGTTTCAAATGAGAAGCAGTGTATAAATATTGTTAATAAATTGTTAATGAACTGTCAATAGTACCAACACAGCCATTTAAAGATGTGGTGTTCCTAAAGAAGCCAGTTTGGAGAAATCTGTATTCTGAAGTAAATAAAGCAAAATTGGTAGCTTTAAAATGCACATGAATTTCAAGTCCTGAAGCCATTGTATTCATGTTGCCACATGCCATTAGTATGTCCCTTAAGGGCAAGTGAACATCCTTCACTAGGAAACAGCAATACAGTCAAGTGAAATAAGAAGCAGCTAGTTCGGTGCTGTCCTTCCACCCACATGGTTCTTCATTACTTCAATATAGGGTGGCCAGATGTGAGAGGGGACAGGGCTCCTACATCTTTTAACAGCATGCCTACACCTGCTGAAATTCCCTCTTCTACACAACTATTAAAGGTTCAGCTGGCCTTCCTCTTACCTCTACCCACCCTACTACAACATAACCTCACAGACTTGAGCCATATATATGGTTACCCTGTGCATGTTTACTCAGAAATAAGCTCCACAGAACTAAACGAGCCTTGCTCCCAGAAAATGGAGCCTTAAAGTTACTTCCAGCTACTAGAACTCATTGATTCAACGATTGTAGCACTAGTATTTCTAGCTTGTTTTATACAGCTTCTCCCTTGAAATATTACTTACCTAGACTACAATTTCTGGAAGGGTACCAAGTGAAGCGAATCAGCCAGAAAACCTTGACAATATAGTTATACAGCGAGAGAAACTATTCCAGCCTACGAAGAAAGCTACAGGTCGAGGGAAGCCACTTCGAACGACGACGAACCTTCCTCCCCCACCTAGGACAGACATAACGGGGAGGGAAGGAACACAAAAACTGAAAGACTTAACAGTAACCTTCATTATTATTTTCATTATAACTTCTTTAAAATCTAAGGTCGGCACACCTTACGCCTTAAATACTAGACAACGCTAGAAAACAGCCTGAAAAAATTAAAACAGAAACCAAAGAAAAAACATTAAAAACACACACCCAGCCCCATTAACCACCTGCCCACACACTCACCGCGATACAAAGCACGGTAAGATGCCCAGCGTTCTCCGCGGGACTACTTTTAAATAATTAGCCTCGTTCCTCATTGGCTGTTGCTCCCTCGCGTGGGACGCCGCCGCTACTGACTGGCTGCTTCGTTAAACCAATGGCGGGGAGACGAAGGATGGGTGCGATGCTTCTTTGCCCCGTAAAGAATCCCCGGTGTAGTTCGTTCGAGGCACGCTTACTTAGCTAGGAATAGGCCGTAGAGCGAGGGTGGGCAGAAATTAGATCTCCAGATGTGTTGGACTTCAACTCCTAGAAGTCTCTGCCAGCGGCCAGGAATGCAGGGAGTTGAAGTACAACGCATCTGGAGATCAGCTTTCTGCTCACCCTTTTAGAAACAACCCACCCCACCCCACTTCCATGCCAAGCACGCGTAGGGGTGGGCCTGTCAAACGCTCAAAGACGCTAACCTGCTCCTTATATCGTCTTTAAACCGCCTACTCTAGAGGAAGAGATTATACTCTGGAGTAGCAGTGGGGCTGCTTTGATGGGTGGCTGCAGATCGCAAGCCTCTCACTGTCTAAAAGTTTTCAGAGAGGCAGCCTTGTAAGTGCGTTGCAGTAAAAACAAAAGACTTGCAGCACCGTAAAGATGAACACTGCAATCCTATACATCTGTAATAAGAAAAAAGTCAATCATTGAGTTCAGTAGGACTTACTCCCCGGTAAGTGTGTATAAGAACTGCAGTCTAGTTTATTAAGACATAGATTGGAATTCATTTCATCAGATGCATGACGGGGAATTTAGTCCACGAAAGTTTATGCCAAAAAAAATGTGTCAGGCTGAAATCCGATACCTACTTACCTGGGAGTATGCTCCGCTGAAAACAATGAGACTTACTTCTGAGTAGTTATGTATAAGATTGCATTGTAGGTTGCTCTAAGACTCTTGGTTGTTTCCTTTTCCTGTCTACTGTGGGGAAATAGACTCAAATTACAGCGCAATCCTATACATAACACAAGAAAGTTTCACGTATTAAATAAGTGCATGTGAGGGAGCTGGTGTTACATGAACAAAAGCAGTAAAGAAGTTGGCAACCGCCAGTGGTGTTGTGGAACCAGGACTCCCAGGGATGCAGCACCGGCACGTTTTTATTAGCAGTGATGCTGCTGTCATCTGCCACCCCTATTAGAAGTCCCTGTTCCCTAGCTGCAATCTTCACAGTAGCTGAGGAGATAGGAGTTTCCCCTGCTCCTGGGGTGGATGAAAACTTCTAGAACTGGTTTGTTGATATGGATCAACCCAAGTGCCTAAATTTTGGGGTTCTCTTTGGGAGTGTGGCTATTGGGACAGTCATGCTGAGCCCCTGCACTTCAAAATTTACCACTACACCACTGGCAACCGCACACCCCTCTGTCTTCATGACTGCATCTTCTATTGTGGATTTATTGCTCATGAACAATCAGTGCAATATGTGTGTTGTATTCTGTTACGCGATTGTTGTATTCTTTATGAATTGCTGTAAACCGCCCAGAGAGCTTTGGCTATGGGGCGCCATAGAAATGAAATTAATAATAACCTACTCAGAAGCTAGTCCCATTGAAGTCAATGGGGCTTACTCCCAGGACTTGCACCCTCAGAGGTGTGCGTTAGGATTGCAACCAGGTAAGCGTTCATAGGGCCGCAGCACAAAGCCGCAGCAAAGAAAGCGCGTTTCCTCCCCTTGTGTTTACAGCTCTGAATACGGAGCGGATTCGCTTGGGAATAAAAACCACTGAAGGCTGCGGGGCTTCATTCTGAGCACGGTGGGATCAGTCTGTCTTGGAAGGGGGTGCCGAGTTTCACGACCGCGAGCGAAGCACTCGATTGCGAGTGTCCCTGAAACTTGGAACGTGGAAGCGGCAGAGAGCACTGCGGGGTAAGGAAAGCGGGGAGGGGGCCCTTTGGGAACAGCGCAGTGGCCCTTTAAGAAGAAATGGCGGATAGGGCCGCGCGCTGCATTATGGGAAACGGAAGTGAGGCCTGCTTAGCTCTACACCGCTGCTGGCGTAGAAGTGGCGACGGAGGTTGGCTCCTTGGTGAGTGAGGGAAGTTTCCTTCTGGGGTGGGGTGGGGTGGGGTGGGGGAATCTAATCTAAGCCGACTATCGATCTGTTTTCCCGGAATAGCAGATGTTCCCCGTAACGTTCTGCACGTTTACACTGTGGTCTTAATCCGGGTTATGGCACTTCTGAATTCTGGGTCCCCCTCGTTCTTCGCTTTTGGAGGGCTGTGGTGCTGCTGGCTGGTTTTTCACACGCGGGGCTAATAAATCCGGCTTAGGCTTGTTCCCGTCATCTCCTTTCGAGTTTTGAAACCTTTCCTTTTCTAAGCTGACAGCCCTGAGAAAAGCAGCCCTAGTTGTAATCCGCCCTAACCGGTGTCGCCCCCGCTATCTAGAGAAGTGTCCCGAGAGGTGCGAATCCTCACTGGGAAATCAGAATTGTGTATCAGGGACCGGCAACTTGTGGCAGGCCAGATGTTTTGGCCTACAACTGCTATCATCCCTTATTGACCATGCTGGCTAGGACTGATGAGAGCCACAGCCCCACAACATCCGGAGGACCACAAGTTGTCCACTCCTGGACTATCCTAAGGGAGAGCGGTTGTGTTATTTCAGGGTTTTTTTTAATGTGTGACCCCAGTGATCACAGGCTGTGTTGATTTTGTTCAGGCAGTCACATGTACTGGTAAACAAATACTCATCAAGTTAGAGTGTTTATTTTGAGCTGATGGTAGATACCCAACCATGTTTTGAAAACACCACTTGTAGTTTCAACGTTGGTTAGAATTTTTTAAACAATCCTTCCTTTGTCTATAAGAGCTTGCAACATAGTTAAAACAGAGACATACAGTAAAACCAGCCATAGCAATACGGAAGAACTGAGAGCTAAAACCTAGAGCAGGATATAATTATTGTAGTGTCAGGGAGAGCATTTTTGTGATCACATGAACAAACAGAACAGTTATTGCTGGTGACACAGCTCAAGTTCTTTGAATTTCTGTAACTGCAGAAATCAAAGTTAGCCATGTTGGCCATAAGCAAAATTCCCAAATCCATATTAGTGTAGTACCTTTATTAGGCCAATCAAATGATAACCAAAAATGTAGAACACATACACACCCTGGCTTTTTGTAACAAATTGCCCAAGGAAGGGATCCAGAGATCTCAAAAGTTTGCACATTTTTTGTGATCTTTTGGTCTAATAAAAGTATTACACTAGTGTGGATTTTATAACTGCAGAGTTGCTGTTGTCATCTGTGCAAGCAGAAACATTGCAAGTGCCCATGTGGTATTCAAGAAAAAGCTTAGGCTGGTGGTGTTCCATTAACATTAGTTGCATTGGGTTTGCATATGTGACCTACTGTAATTTAAGTAGACTGTAATTACCTTTAGACTGCACCTCAATGGTGATTTGAAAGGGAGCTGGAATGCATCTGGTTTTCACCAGTCCTCCATCCTGTGCCATTTTTAGTATGTTTATTCATACCCACAGTGTAGAGGTCAGTGAACACAAGAGCCCTGAAATGACAGTGCAGCAGTATGCAATCTGAATAGGCCTTAGTTTACATAACATTTGGTATAGGGTTTTTTGCCGCTTTCACTTCCCCCACCTCCCTTCCTCAACATAGAACTTCCGGACTGTTACTGTCACTGCTGTTCCTAAGGACATTTATTAAACAGTTTAGTCTAGTTCCATGGTTGATATATCTGTGTGTGTGTGTGTGTGTGTGTGTGTGTGTTAATAGGAAAAACAAAATGGAATCTGGGAGCATGGAAACTATTGCTACTAACCCCCCTGGAGGGTCAAACGGCTTAGAAGAGCCCAAGAAGATGACAAGGGAGGACTGGAGGAAGAAGAAGGAATTGGAAGAACAACGAAAACTGGGTAATGCACCAGCTGAGGTGGATGAAGAGGGAAAGTAAGTTTTGTGTACCACTCTAAATAAAATCTTTCCTTCATCTCTGCTAGCAGCTCCCTCTGTTATATAGGAACATAGGAAGCTGCCTTATAATGAGTCAGACTGTTGGTCCCTCTAGCCCAGTATTGTCAACACTGACTGGCGGCAGCTGTCCAGGGTTTCAGGCAGGAGTTTTTCCTCCCCAACCTGGAGATGCCAGGGATTGAATCTAGGACCTTCTGCATGCAAAGCAGGGGCTTTGCTACTGAGCTAACAGCACCTACCCCATTTGGAAGGAATGATGTTTTCTTCTAAAACTTATCTGTAACCTTTTATGACTGCATGCTATTTAATTTTTTGAAGTGTGGGAAGGGTTGAATCTTAAATCTTTAAAATAAAGTCATTTGTTTGCATCTGTTTGTTTATAACATTTGGCATTGCTGTAGCTAATGGCTAATGAAATGAATGAAGTGTGTTCCCGTAGGGATGTCATATAGTGGGTGAAACCAGAGACTCTGCCAGCACTGGGTGGAATGGCTATTCCTACCAGTGCTAGCTAAGTCCCTTTTTCCATGATAGAATCATAGAATAGTAGGGTTGGAAGGGGCCTACAAGGCCATCGAGTCCAACCCCCTGCTCAATGCAGGAATCCAAGTCAGAGCATCCCCGACAGATGGCTGCCCAGCCTTGTCTTGAACACCTCCAGTGTGGGAGAGCCCACCACCGCCCTAGGGAATTGGTTCCATTGTCATATTGCTCTTACAGTCAGGAAGTTTTTCCTGATGTTCAGCTGGAATCTGGCTTCCTGTAACTTGAGCCCATTATTCCGTGTCCTGCACTCTGGGATGATCGAGAAGAGATCCTGGCCTTCCTCTCCGTGACAACCTTTCAAGTACTTGAAGAGCGCTATCATATCTCCCCTCAGTCTTCTCTTCTCAAGGCTAAACATGCCCAGTTCTTTCAGTCTCTCTTCATAGGGCTTTGTTTCCAGTCCCCTGATCATCTTTGTTGCCCTCCTCTGAACCCTCTGCAGTTTGTCTGCATCCTTCTTAAAGTGTGGTGCCCAGAACTGGACACAGTATTCTAGATGAGGCCTAACCAGTGCTGAGTAGAGGAGAACTAGTACTTCCCGGGATTGGGAAGCTATGCTTCTATTAATGCAGCCCAAAAGAGCATTGGCCTTTTTTGCAGCCACATCACATTGTTGGCTCATATTCAGCTTGTGATGGACAACAATTCCAAGATCCTTCTTGCTTGTAGTGTTGTTGAGCCATGTATCCCCCATCTTGTAACTGTGCATTTGGTTTCTTTTTCCTAGGTGCAGAACTTGGCATTTATCCCTATTAAATCTCATTCTGTTGTTTTCTTCCCAGCACTCCAGTCTATCCAGATCACTTTGAATTTTGTTTCTGTCTTCTAAAGTATTAGCTATCCTGCCCAATTTTGTGTCATCTGCAAATTTGATCCGCATTCCCTGCACCTCCTCCTCCAAGTCATTAATACAAATGTGGAAGAGCACTGGGCCCAGGACTGAGCCCTGCGGTACCCCACTCGTTACCTCTCCCCAGTTTGAGAAGGTCCCATTGATAAGCACTCTTTGAGTCCAATTCTGTAGCCAATTGTGGATCCACCGGATCGTTGTTTCATCTAGCCCACTTTGAGCTAGTTTGCTCATCAGGATATCATGGGGCACTTTGTTGAAAGCTTTGCTGAAGTCAAGGTATATGATGTCTACAGCATTCCCACGGTCCACAAGGGAGGTTACTTGATCAAAAAATGAGATCAGATTTGTCTGGCAGGACTTATTTTTGACAAATCCATGTTGGCTTCGAGTAATCACTGCATTGTTTTCAAGGTGCTTCCAGATGGATTGCTTTATCATCTGCTCCAGAATTTTCTTTTGATTTTGATGGGAGTGCCTCTCAACATCAAGAAAGGCAAAACAGGCAGGGTTATGTCAGTGGGCATAGCCACACCCACTGATGTCATCCGCCTTGCAGAAAGCCTATTGGGGGTGCTAAATTGCAACATAAAAAGTTAAGAGCATAAGAAGAGCCCTGCTGGATTAGACCAAGGGTCGATCTAGTCCAGCATTCTGTTCACACAGTGGCCAACCAGCTGTCAAGCAGGAACCCACAAGCAGGACATGAACACAAAAGCATCCTCCCACCCATGTTCCCCAGCAACTGGTGTACATAGGCTCACTGCCTCTGGTACTGGAAGTAGCACATAGTTATCAAGACTAGTAGCCATTGATAACCTTTTCCTGCAGGAATTTGACTAACCCCCTTTTAAAGCCATCCAAACTGGTGGCCATCACTACTTCCTGTGGTAGCAAATTCCATAGTTTAACTGTTGTATTGCCCCTGCAGTAGGCTTCAAACTCTTAATTTAGAGGTGCCAAGATAGTGATAAATCAGATCTAGGTTTACTTACAAGGAGACTTTATTGGGTAACTTACAGCACACAGGCGTACCCAATGGTTGGATCAGACAGCTTCTCTGAACCCAGAGCCATGGGGTAAAATGGGTTTTATACCATACATATCAGCAGTGAGGCAGCATGACAGAAGCAAGCATTAATTAACATTCATTCCCAGCATGGACTAACAGTGCTTGTTCAGAAGGAAAACCATCAGAACTTTCCCAGCACAGCCACCTGTAACTCGGCATAAACATAGCCTCACTTCTCAGGCACATCCTAGGCCCTGATAAGATACTAGCCTTCATTAGCATGGAATGTGCTGAGGGTGCACTATCAACTTTGACTCATCTCACATCCTGAGAGGCCCACTGGCAAGGAAATTGCACCAATAATGAACCTAAGCCAAGCATTATGGATCTCTAGGCCCCTCTAAAACTACAGGTGACTTGGTTACACTCCTGGGGCCATTACAACTATGTGCTGTGTGAAGAGGTACTTCCTTTTATCTGTCCCGAATCTCCCACCAATCAGCTTTATAGGATGACCCCAGGTTCTAGTATTTTGAGAGAGGGAGAAAATGTCTCCCTATCCACATTCTTCACACTATGCATAATTTTGTACACTTCTATCATGGCTACCCTTATCCTCCTTTTTTCCAAGGTAAACAATCCCAGCTGTTGTAACCTTCTCTCATAGGGGACATGCTCCAGCCCCTTGATCATTTTAGGGCACAATCCTATTGGGATAGGCCGCCGCCTCCGAACTTGGAGGCAGCCACCTATCCAATGCAGGGCAGGAGCAATGCAGAGAGGATCTTCCACTCCACACTTCAGCCGCTCTGCATTCGTGGCTAGACAGCTGATTTTGGCTGTCTAGCCACGGGAAGTCAGGGGGGTGGACGCCGGATGACACATAGGAAGCATTGGAATTGCACTTCCAGGAATGCCCCATTTTCGCTGCTCTGTGCCCCTGTTCCGAGCACAGGGCTGTTCCAGGCTGCCTACGAGGCAGTGCGGGAGGGGGTGGAGGTCAGTTCTCAGGGAATCGACCTATCCTATGGTCATCCAGCTGCTGACTAGCGGCCATAGGATTGCGCCCTTAGTTGCCCTTTTCTGCACTTTTTCCAGCTCTACAGTATCTTTTTGTAGGTGTAGTGACCAGAACTGTACACAGTATTCCAAGTGTGGTTGCACCACAGATTTGTATAAGGGCAGTATGATATTGGCAGATTTGTTCTCAGTTCCTTTTCTAATAATGCTTAACATGGAGTTTGCCCCTTCTACAGTGGCTGCACACTGGGCTAACATTTTCATCAAGCTGTCCACCACAACCCCAAGATCTCTGTCTTGATCAGTCACTGCTAGCTTAGATCCCATCAGGTTATATTTGAAGTTGGGATTTTTTGCCCTAACGTACATCACTTTACACTTGCTTACATTGAACTGCATTTGCCATTTAGATGCCCATTCTCCCAGTCTGGAGAGATTGTTTTGGAGCTCTTCACAATCCCTTTTTGTTTTAACCACCCTAAATAATTTGGTGTCATCCGCAAACTCGGCCACTTCACTGCTCACTCCTAATTCCAAATCATTTATGAACAGATTGAAAAGCATTGGTCATACTGCAGATCCCTGTGGGACCCCGCTATTTACTTCTCTCCATTGGGAGAATTTACCATTTATTCCTACTCTCTGCTTTCTGTTCTTTAACCAGTTACCTGTCCTCTTATTCCATGACTGCCAAGTCTGCTCAGGAGTCTTTGGTGAGAGACTTTGTCAAAAGCCTTTTGGAAGTCCAAGTAAACACTGTCTACCAGATCACCCCTGTCTACATGTTTATTGACAACGCGTTCCTCAACCCTGCTAATAGGGGGTTCTAAACAGACAGAAGTTAATGGAGAGAATGAGCATCGGCTTCTGTAGTGGAGTGGTGTTGTTATCTTTCATTCTTTCTTTGAAAAGTCTGGATTTTGAGTGTCGAGTGCTCCTCTGTGTTGTGTAAAGTGCCCTTTTCCCACAGGTTCCCATCACCAGAGGTCCTCCTTGTCACACACACTTAGAGCTCACATAAGGCCAGAAATATTGTGCAGCCTGTGGTTTGAGTTATGGTCTGCCTCTGTGGGGGTTATATACTGGTAGTGGTGTGCTGTAGTTGAGTGCTGATTTACACAAAGCTCAGTCTTTCCAGTGTGGACATGGCAGGAGGTGGGGGGACACCTTTTCTGACTTCCTTTTTCTCAGTGGGAGCGAAATTAGTTATACCAGTCCTTGATCTGGTCTAACTTTATATCTTCAAAGTGAGTGTGTCCTAAGAATGGAAATGGGTCAGAAGTGCTCTATGCCTGCACCATGCACCCTCTTGACCCCCCTGCCAGCTGGGCGCTGGATCAGCAGATGGAAGGAGATCTGTGGGGCAAGCTGGCATAGTCTGGTGGAGAGCACATGAGGAGAGCTCTATGTCATCCTAACACCCTCCAGCGAGTGGATCTTTCAGTTAGGATTGCACTGTAAGTTCCAGTGCTGCTATCTGACACTCTGAAAAGATGCTATTTTCCTATATTAAATTACTAATTTTTTAATCAAGACTTTTCTAAATTGTGGGAGCCCCTAGTTATTTGGGAGCCCTTCATCATCTTGTCTGGTCGTCAAACAATTCTCAGCACTTCTTTTTAAGCAGCTTCTCTAGCCCTTGTAGATGTCTACAGCAATTATGTGTGTTAACAGAACCACTCCCTGTCCAAGTTAATCTGAAGTAAGTCCTACTGTCTTCAATGGCGCTTACTCTCTGGTAAGTATGTGTATAGGCTTGTAGCATAAGCAACTTTTTCTGTTTGTTACAGAGACATCAACCCTCATATTCCTCAGTACATTTCCTCAGTGCCATGGTATATAGATCCTTCAAAAAGGCCTACATTAAAGCATCAGAGGCCTCAGCCGGAGAAGCAACAAGAATTTACATTTCTCGGAGAATGGTATAAGCGAGGAGTCAAAGAGGTATGTAGCCATTTTTAAGATGTGAATAGTGGCACACTAGA
Organism: Heloderma suspectum; assembly: GCF_057233095.1. NCBI lineage: Eukaryota > Metazoa > Chordata > Lepidosauria > Squamata > Helodermatidae > Heloderma > Heloderma suspectum. The sequence continues at coordinate 235,212,311 of NC_139459.1, read as the reverse complement.
ATATGAATAAGCCAGAATATGAGTAAGCCCTATCCACTTTGCTATGGTTTTTTCTCATTACTTGCATTCAAAAGATTTAATTCAATGAGAGTTTCTCATGCTTGCTCAGTTCCAAATGTTGTAGACAGTTTTATACCAGGTGGCTTGTTGGGGTTACACTTGAAGCTATAATTCCCTGCAATTAGTATTTCAGAACAGTTTAATTTGTATAGCTGAGCTGTTTCTGGTGGAGTCAAATTGGGCCCCCTGTATTCTGGCTGATGGAAGGGGGAAAACTAGGTGTGCTATTGATATGAAGTATTTGTTTTTCTGTTTAGGATTCTGTTGCAACTAAATACCGTAAGGGAGCCTGTGAGAATTGTGGGGCATTGACACACAAGAAGAAAGATTGTCTGGAGGTAAATACTAGTTTGTTGTTTAGCTTGTATTTTATACATTTTAACTGTGAATCTTGGAAACATCCTAGCTGGAAGCACAACTTAAAATTAATTGTTCAATGAAAGTGACATGATAACCTGGTCTGTCAAATATAGGTTTTATATTTTATCTGAAACCTATAAGTCAGCCTTCCCCAACGTGATGCCCTGCAGATGTGTTGCGCTGCAAGTCCTATCATCACCAGCCAGCATATCGCATGCCTATGCTGGCTAGGATTGATGGCTGTTGTCGTCCTACTTATCTGAAGGGTGCAAGCTTGGGAAAGGCTGCTCTACTGTACTGATTACTTCAGAAAAGACAATAAGTACCAGTTGTAGGCTTCAGAAGCAGGGCACCCATTCATGTGAAAGGATGGATGCTGAATAAAATGCATTATGCAAAGGCCCTGTTTGTTCTCGTTGCAGCAATGAAACTAACATTCTGAGATCCCAAACCTATATGTATGACGTAATCTCCTTAATACTATTGTTTACGTATAAGTCATGGCCTCAACTTTCTAGCTCTTATGGTTGTGAAGATTGCAAATGCGAGACTATTACACCAAAGGCCTGCAAAAGCAAACAAATAAGGGGCTATTTCCTGCTCCGCTCTCTAACTCCCAATCTTAGAGCTGGGGAAGGAGATGAAGGATGGCCCCTGCAATTGCGCTGGGCTGCATAGCTGTTTCGAGGCCCTCAGAGCCCAGTACAACAACTGTGGGGATTGTTCCTGTCCTTGCTCCAGATGCAACTTTTAGGAGGAAGACTAGTACTGGCAATTTTGGTACTGGGCTTCCGAGGCCCTCCACATCCCTCCTGAGCACAATACCTTCCTCTCTATTTTGCAACTGGAGAGGGAAGTGGGATTTGTCCCTGTAATTGCACTGTGCTTCTACAATGCAGTGTAACTGAAAGATGGTCCCTGCCCATCCATCCCTAGGAAGCCTGGGACTAGTTGCAGCATGCTTGCCACAGAACGATGGAACATATGCTCTGGCAAGGAGAATTGCAAACATCTGCCTGATATCTTCCATACTGATACTATAACTGTAACCATATGTATCTTCAAAATACCCAGTGAGCTTCCCAAGCTCTGACAGTTTTCCACCATGATGTTGATCACATTGTACATCGGCTTTAGTTATGTGACTATTATAGATTAAAAATAGTCTTAAGAACAATTACGTTTTTCATGTGCTGTTGCTTGTTTTCAGCAGCTTCAGATTTCCCGTATTTTTTTAATTAGTTTCTTTAAACGTGAAGCCCAAATATACTGATAAAGTCACGTGATGGGAAGCCCAACTAACACATCCCTGTCCTTATTTAGGAAGATGTCTGTGGAGATACAGCAGAAAATTGTCTGCAGGTGAAAATTCATATGTGATGGTTTTCACAGTAAAAATGAAGGGCTTTACATGGAAATGTCTGTTTGAACAAGACTTGCGAGCAGTATAAACCCAGGGGGTGTACTTTCTGTGACTGCTCCTTCATACTAGAAGGCGCTTGATCATCAGCGGCAGGCAGCAGGGCGCATCTGCTCTTCAGGAAGGCACCTGAACTTGGCGAAAGTACCTGAGCACCAAACAGTTCATTAAATGATGGCTGAAATAGTGGAATGGCCCAACACTGAGGTGTACTGGTTCCTTGTGCTCTCTAAGGTTCCTTCTGCTCCTCTGATAAACTTTGACCTGCGAAAACTTAAGTTTCTTTCCCATGATAATGCAGAGTGAGACCTAATCTTATATTGCCATTTCATTGTGATTGCTGCTTCCATGTGGTCAGGTCCACATAGGATGGACAGATGACATAGTAACTTATCAAACCAGTGCCGCAGTTCCCTAGGAGACAGTGGGGTTTGCTTTAGGAATAACTATATTATTCACCTGTTTCAGTGTTAGCAGTACAGCATGGGGGCCAATCAGATGGAAGCAGCAACCACATAGCTGATGAAAAAATCAGGCTGGACACGGGTAGGAAAGAGTGGGCAATAGGGACAAAGTTAGGAAACTATTATTATATGCTATGTGACGATTTGGTCATGGTATGTGTTGCTTCCCTAAGCTCTACTCAGAATCATGAATAATAATGTGGCCAGTTCCCTTTCCAAAGGGCGGGAATAATGCCAAGCTTGTGTTATATTTTTGTCCCTGCAGAGACCTAGAAAAGTTGGAGCAAAATTCACAGGAACTAACATTGCACCGGATGAGCACATGCAGCCTCAGCTGATGTTTGACTATGATGGAAAAAGAGACCGTTGGAATGGCTACAATCCAGAAGAGCACATGAAGATTGTAGAAGAGTATGCCAAAGTTGATTTAGTAAGTAGTGTTTTTTTTTCCTTTATATATATATATATTTCTAACAGACACTTTGGGCAGTTGTGGCATAAGCTGGTTAAAAAATAAGTAGCTTTTGCATCTAGAGTTGAATGAACTTTCTCACTAACTGAAATAGCTGTAGAAATATGAGGGAAGGAACATGCAAAGCTTCCTTGGTCCCTCTAGCTCAGTATTGTCTACACCATGGGTAGGCAACCGTTTTGACCTCGTGGGCATGTTTGGCAATCTGAGAAAGCATCCTGGATACCACCACAAAATGGCTGTCATGGGAAATGTGGCTAGTCACAAAGGACAAGTAACCTGCCCAAAAGACTGAGCACATAGCAGAGGTGGGGTCTGAGCCCCAACATACTAAGCAACTCCTTTGAACCCACAGTTTTCAGTACCAGCAGAAACCTATTTCACAAAGGGCAAGCCCTTCTCCCTCACCCACTCCTCTGCCAGCCGACTCATTCCCCCTATTTCTTTTTCTCTCACTGTGGATCACCACCCATGGATTGTCTCTGTCTCTCACTCACACACCCTCACACACCATGCATCCATCATGCTAGTGGGAGGGCTAGGGCACCTTGGCTGGCACCAAGGAAAGTGTCTAGGGACACACTGGGCACCATGTTGCCCATCCCAGGTCGACACTGACTGGCAGTGGCTCTCCAGGATTCCAGCCAGGAGTTTTTCCCTTCTCTTCCTAGAGATGCCGGGGATCATGCCTGGGAATTTCTACATGTAAAGCAGCTGCTCTACCACTGAGCTCCAGCTCTCCCCCAAATTAGGGAAGTACTGTTTAGCTTTATGTTTTACTATGTTAGAAAGTAGTGGATGATACAGTTTTTGACTTGATTCTTTCTTGACTTGGTGCAGATGCAATGTTGGCTGCAAAGTGATTTCTCTCTCTGTCATGTCCTTCCTTATCATTAACCATGGTTTAGCATTGTGCTCTGAGGTTAAGGGTAGCCATAGTTCCATTGAAACAACAATTTGAAACCATGGTTTGAACTGAGTTTACAACTGGAACCTGGGTCACACAACAGGTTTTTCCAAGATCCTCACCACAGCCCCCTGAAAGCTGCTCCCAAGGGTCAAGGAACCCTCTGGAACAATATGCTGCAGTGGGACAAGGAAATCAGGAGAATTTGGTAGGGCTGCCTTGTGCAAGAGAAAGTGCCTTTCTGCTTGTGCAATGCATCTCTGGGTCCAGTCCAAAGTTTCTGAGAGACCCTGGCTAGTAATAGCCACAGAATACATATAATGCTAGACCATGGTTAACAGAAAAGTGGGGAGAGGCATAGTTCCCCTTTGCAAACCATGGTTTGCAGGGAACCAGCATTATATCTTCACCTGGCCTTTGCATCTCATTGCATTCAGATGGCAACCAGGATTTTAACAAACAAATACTTCCTAGCACTTGGGAATGTGAAAAGTAAGGAAAGAGGGACAAAAATCTCACAGGTGACATATGCATTAATTCCTCTTGTGGGAGTCCATCCGTATTTGTTATTATCTCATACGCTGTCTGTGTGTCAAGACTTCTCAGCTTCTGAAGTCTTGGCTAAACCAGTGAAGGAAGGGAAGAGTCTTGATTTGGTAACTGATTGTCTCCAGAGAAATCAAGAAGACTTTCTCTCAGGTAATGGTTGATAATTCTGGATTATTGGTACTAAATTTTTAATACATTTCACCGCAAAACAAGACAGCTGCTTGCATGATGAATGAAAAGGTTGTGGAACCTTTTAGTACAATGTAAGTAGTAATCCTGCTTTCCTTTTAATATAAAGGCTAAACGCACACTGAAAGCACAGAAACTGCAGGAGGAGCTGGCTTCAGGAAAACTGACAGAGCAGGTGGTAAGTGAACCAGGAAAAAAATGCAAAAAGTGATGCATGTGAGAACTCTTCTTTCTCACATCGTTTTTCACATCTGCCATAGGATGGTGGTGCCACAAATAGCACTGCATAAGGATTAAATCTATCTTAAGGTAGGGATGTACGAAACACTTACCTGGTTTCGTCCAGGGACATCCATGGGGGGGGGGGCGCTCCGTCCCTCCCCCCGAAATCCTCAACGGGGGGGGGAGGCGATCCATTCCTCCCCCCCGGAATCCTGCCCGGCCAGCTCCGCTCCGCAGCCAGGCTGCGGAGCCGCCGGCCAGGCCAACCCACAGCAGGGCCTCCAGCCACTGCCAGGCTGCTGCAGACGCAAATGGCTTCCTGAGTAGGGGACGCCATTTGCGTCCCTATGGTAGCCCGTGATAGGCTATGTAAATATTTACATAGCCTATCACAGGCTACCATAGGGAAGCAAATGGTGTCCCCTACTCAGGACACCATTTGCGTCCACGGCAGCAGCTGGAGCCGGAGCCGCCGCCAGGTAGGCTCCGTTCCGGGGGGCTTTCGTGGGGTGATGGGGCGGGTTGCTCCGTTCCACCACGGATTCCAGGGGGTCGAATTCACTGGAATTCGGCCCCCCTGGGATCTGTGGCGGAATTCTCTAACATCCCTATCTTAAGCTAATGCTTTTGCTGATAACCAACTGACAGGAATGCATGTGCTTACCCTCCCATTTTGCAGAAAATCTGAATTTCTTCACTAGGTGGCAGTATAAACCCTTCTTGTAATTCTGAAGCTTTCCCTGAATGGAGGAACCAGAGCCATTTCAGGGAGGTTGAAATTTTCATTCATTGGTATTTATCCTCCTGTAATCAGGAGTCTCAGTCACAGGCTTTTAAAAAAACTGCTTTGAAATTTAAAACAAAATACAAAATAGAGCTGTTAGGGTATATCACACTGACACCATACAACAGCCTGTAGGTTATTTAAGGCAAGTCATGCCACCTGGGCTAGGACAACACGACAAGCCATGCGCAGGCAGGGAATTGGGAAAATGGCACCTGGCATACACTGGGGATTAAAACAAGCCACTGTAGCTTATTTAAACCATGGCGGCTTGTCTGATCGTGCAAACTGGCCCACTATCCTATAATATTCAAACTAGTAGGTCAGTACAACCACAGACACAAAGTTGCACAACATGAGAAATGGGGCGGGGGGAGAGAGAAATGTGTCAGAATGCAGAGGAGAATTAACTCTTCAAAACAAAAGCATATCTGCTTTCTAATTCAGTAATATCTAATTCTCTTTCATAGCATTAATTCTTCCAAAAAATAGTATTTCTCCTTAATATATACTTATGCCTGGAGGAGGGAGAATCAGTCTAATGCCATTGGCAATTAATTCTCTAGCGCAACGTAGGGATGACCGCGAACAACCTTCGTTTTAAGTTTCAGGTGATAAATATCTGAATTCAGTATTGACTAATCATCAAATTAGACGTGCAGTAAGTATTGTGCTGTAGCAACTTCTTTCAATCATCATATCCTTAAAGGCAGGAAGATATGGAATGGAACCCAGTGCTTACTTTCCAGATACCCATTATTTCCTTTGAGTAGTCAGCTATCTTCTTCAAGATTATATAGTCTTCCTCAATGTGGAAACTACAGTCTTGTAAGGCAGGGGTGGGGAACCTTCCAGTGGATGCCTGCATTACCTCAATCAAAACCTTTCGGGGATTTTCATTCCGAGAGTGGACAGGGTCGGCGCCAAATGTGGACAGAGTTATGGGTGTGATTCTAACCGTTTTTTCAGTACACTAAAATCTAATGATTAGATTGCAGATGTATTGTATGCAGTACTTGCACACTTGTGTGAATATATACGTGTTTAAGTACTAAAGAAGCCATCAAATTTGATTTAGGCTTCGAAGTGCTCCTAAACCAGGATATGAATTTCAGAATGTCTCCTTAGCATATATTGAGTGCTATCTAGCACTGCCACCCACTTCACTTACGCAGTTAACAGAGTGCTAGTGTAAGCAGCCTCTAGCACTGCACCACTAGCATAAGCTGGTGCGGCAGGTTTGAGATCCTTCACTTCGCCAGCGGTCACTTACTCTAATGCCACGTTAATCGCATAAGCGGAGGGGCAGTGTTGGATACTGCCCAGTATCTGTGCTTGTGATTCATTTACAATATTTGTAGTTGGGCTGGACAGGATATCCCGCCAGTCCCCCTAATTTCCCTCACAATTCTACTGTATCAGAAGCACTATGTAAAAAGTCACAGTTAGCAGTAGAGTCCTTGATTCTACTTAGTGTGTTGAGCTCAAAGGAGTCAAGCAGCAAAGGGAATATAAAGGCCTTTATTAACTTTCAACTGCCTTTTTAAGGCCTCTCCTTGGAGAGCGTGAAACCACATCAGTGAAGGTGATTATCAGGGGATTATCACAGTCAGAGAAGGTGAGCGGAACGAAGCTCCATTTTTTTCAGGCTGTAACTTTTGGATTAAGTGAAGGATCTTAAAAGCCCATCAGACCATTGCTTCCCTTTGTGAAAAGGCAGGAGGCTCCCTGTCTCCCTCTCTGCCTGCATAGGGTTCTGGTGTTTTTTTCTCCAGCCTGCCCCATCACAGCCGCTTTCCCAGGAGGTGGGCAGAGCGCTTACAGCCTACAAGCTCAGCTGCTGCTCACAGGAATGGCAGAATGAATGACTGCTGGGACAACTGGAGGAGATGTGGCCTGGGCAAGGAGGAGTGTGGTCTTGGAAGGGTGCTGCAGTTCTCGCTTCACACTGCAGTCCAAAGGTTTCCCACTCCTGCTTTAAGGGTTAGGCTTCATTTCACACATTTGAACTCTGCTTCTGTGCTATAAGCAAGGTTGGTTCAGACATCAGTGGCAGGACTTCCTCTTGGAATAGCTCCAGAACTAGGGCTAGTTTACTAGGCGACCACTTGATCTCTCCTGACATCTTTGGGTACAGGCATCACATGGAGAAGTGTATTCCATGAACTGGAATGGCAATTTCCATGATGGTGCTGTCTGAAAAAAGTGCTGCCACAATCTCAAAAATCAAAAGCGTGGGAAGACAAAGTCAAACCATTTGTCCATCTAATGTAGCATTATCTTCACTGGCTCCAGGGTCTCAGGCAGAGAGAGGACTTCCATGCCATCTTTTTAACTGGTGAAGCTGGGAATTGAATATAAGAGCTTCTGCATGCAAAGCAAGTGCTCTGCTACTGAGTTGTGGCCCCTCCCCCAAACAAGCTGGCTCTTTTTCTTTTGTTGTGCCTTTGCCATTTGTATTTCCAGCCACCATGATATACTGGATCATACTGCACAACCAGTCTGCATTGGGATTCCACATGACCTGACTGTAAGTCACAGGAAAATGTGGTAATCCGAGTCTACCATCATTTGGTTCCACTCTTTATATCCCGTCAAATAGCTGTTTGTTTTAAAAGATAGCATTAGAAATAAATTATCATTTTAACTGTCTCATTAGAATTATACATTAACCGTCACTGGCATTTGTTACTATTCCATAGTTTGGGGAAAATATTCATATTTTGGGACTTCGTTGTGAAGGGGTTTGATCAGAGGTGAATGTGTGTATACTTTTCGTAAGTTTCTTTCTAATTTCTGTGGTTTGAGAAACTCAGCCACGTGAAAATCTGACCATCACAGGCTCTTTTTCTTTGGAATACCTTTCACAATTAAGGATGCATTCCTATGCATGTTTAGACAGAAAAATGTCCTACAACTCCCAGCATTCCCCAGCCAGCATGGAGTTGTAGAACTTTTTTCTGCCTAACCATTCATAGGATTGCTCCTTAAAATGACTTGCAGGGTAGTAACCTGTCTTGCTGTAGCTTTTAAATTTCAGTGGGTATCTTTTCCTTTTAAACTGCACCTTTACTTCTCATGAAACTCATTCTTCCTCATTCCTCCCACCCCAACTCTGCTATGCAGCTTTGTGTACTGTGCTGATACTGTTTTTTCTTTGTACAGAACTCCCCACGACATCGATGGGGAGAAGAGGAACCAAATTCACAAACGGTGAGAAACGTCTCCAAAAAATTCCACAGAAGGCTTCTAATCCAATGGAGCATTTCTACTAGCAGCATGGGGGAGGAGGCAGCGTTTACCAATTCCACCCTCCCCCTGCAGTTCCATATGTCCCCCAAACATCTATTCTAAAGGGTTGAGAGCAGTGGAGGAGTGGTGCTTGGGGCTGGAACGGGGAGGTGAAATCACCACCTCCCCTTTCTACCAGTGCAAGCTTTCTGAGCTGAACTCTGCTCGAGGGATTCTCCTGCTGACAGAATAAAATGTCAGATCCAACCCAGTGTTTATATTGTGTATAAGTAATGCATTCAGACTCACAATTCTAGTTTTATTTACACAGTACATAAGCAGTTAAATTAAGACTGCCACTAATAAAATTGTATGATGATGATTAATTATTACTGGAATGTTCAACTAAAAGCGCTCACATACTAGGTTAATTGTGCAAATGAGTTCTCGTCTACTGCTGGTTTGCTTAATATCTCACTGTATTTTCAGGAAAGAGATCATAACAGTGAAGATGAAGATGAAGACAAATATGCAGATGACATTGATATGCCTGGACAGAATTTTGACTCCAAAAGGCGCATTACAGTCCGAAACCTGCGTATTCGGGAGGATATTGCTAAAGTAAGGAGATACGCGTGAAGCATTGTCATGGTATAGCTACCCTTCTCCATGTAGTTCTGATGCACTAAGAAAGGGCCACAACTTTCTTCTATTTCTCTTAATTCCAACCTCTAATTACTGTCTTGTGTGACCAATAATCTCCTCTCTAAATTTTCCCATCCTTTCGTTGTTGTTGTTCAGTCGTTAAGTCGTGTCCAACTCTTCGTGACCCCATGGACCATAGCATGCCAGGCCTTCCTGTCCTGCGCAATCTCTCAGAGTGTGCTCAAGTTCATATTCATTGCATCGGTGATGCTGTCTAGCCATCACATCCTCTGCCATCCCCTTCTCCTTTTGCCTTCAATCTTATTTTATTTATTTATTTATTTAATTTCATTTCTATACCGCCCAATAGCCGAAGCTCTTTGGGCGGTTCACAAAAATTAAAACGAAACAACACACAATAAAACAATTTAAAATATATAGAACATTAAAACCACAATATAACAATACAACCACAATAAAACCTAGCAGCAGTTTTTGTTCAGTCGTGTCCGACTCTTCGTGACCCCAGTACAGGAGTTTAAAATACAGATTTAAAACAGCAAAGATAAAAATTTAGAAAGCTAAAATGCTAAAATGCCTGGGAAAACAAAAAGGTCTTTACCTGGCGCCGAAAGGAGTACAATGTAGGCGCCAGGCAAACCTCACTAGGGAGCTCATTCCAGAGCCGGGGTGCCACAACAGAAAAAGCCCTCCTCCTAGTAGCCACCCGCCTCACTTCCTTTGGCAGGGGCTCACGGAGAAGGGCCACTGATGATGATCTTAAGGTCCGGGCAGGCACATATGGGAGGAGGCAATCCTTCAGGTAACCTGGTCCCAAGCCGTTAAGGGCTTTGAATGTTAACACCAGCACTTTGAATCGGGCCCGGAAATGGACTGGCAGCCAGTCCAGCTGGAAAAGTACTGGCATAATATGAGCTCGCAGGCCAGTCCCTGTTAACAATCTTGCTGCCCTATTTTGGACCAGCTGAAGTTTCCGGACCGTTTTCAAAGGCAGCCCCAAGTATAACGCATTGCAGTAATCCAGACGCGAAGTTATCAGAGCATGGATAACAGTAGCTAGGCTATCTCCGTCCAGATAAGGGCGTAGTTGGTATACCAGCCTAAGCTGATAAGAAGTGCTCCGTGCCACTGAGTTCACCTGTGCCTCAAGTGACAGTTCTGGATCCAAGAGCACCCCCAAACTATGAACCTGATCCTTTAGGGGGAGTGCAACCCCCTCCAGAACAGGTTGAATATCACCTAGCCGGGCAGACGAACCACCCACCAACAGTACCTCCGTCTTGTCTGTATTGAGTTTCAGTTTATTAGCCCTCATCCAGTCCATTACCATGCCCAGGCACTGATTCAGAACAGCCACTGCCTCACCTGGTTTTGATGAGAAACAGGGGTAGACCTGGGTGTCATCTGCATATTTATGGCACCTCAGTCCACACCTCCGGATAACCTCCCCCAGCCGTTTCATGTAGATGTTAAACAGCATGGGGGATAAAATAGAGCCCTGTGGAACCCCATGGCACAATTGCCATGGCACAGAGCAATAATCCCCCAGCACCACCTTCTGGAATCGGCCATCCAAGTAGGAGCAGAACCACTGTATTGCAGTGCCTCCAACTCCTAACCCAGACAGCCTATCCAGAAAGATACCATGGTCGATGGTATCGAAAGCCGCTGAGAGGTCCAGGAGAATCAACAGGGTCGCACTCCCCCTGTCCCTCTCCCGGCAGAGGTCATCCCACAGGGCGACCAAGGCAGTTTCCGTTCCAAAACCAGGCCTGAAGCCCGATTGAAATGGATCTAGATAATCCATTTCATTCAAGAGTGCCTGGAGCTGTCCTACAATCCTATCTTTCCCAGATATCTGTCCTATCTTTCCCAGCATCAGGGTCTTTTCCAGTGAATTTTCTCTTCGCATTAGGTGACCAAAATATTTGAGCTTCCGCTTCAGTATCTGTCCTTCCAATGAGCACTCAGGGTTGATTTCCTTTAGGATTGACTGATTTGACCTCCTTGCAGTCCAAAGGACTCGTAAGAGTCTTCTCCAGCACCACAGTTCGAAAGCATCAATTCTTCGGCGCTCAGCCTTCCTTATAGTCCAGCTCTCACAGCCATACATTATTACTGGGAAAAGCATAGCTTTGATTATACAAACCTTTGTCGGCAAGGTGATGTCTCTGCTTCTTACTATGCTGTCTAGATGTGCCATAGCTTTCCTCCCAAGGAGCAAGCGTCTTTTAATTTCATGGCTACACTCACCGTCTGCGGTGATCTTGGAGCCCAAGAAAATAAAATCTGTCACTGCTTCCATTTCTTCCCCTTCTATATGCCAGGAAGTGATGGGGCCAGATGCCATGATCTTAGTTTTTTTAATGTTGAGTTTCAAACCAGCTTTTGCACTCTCCACTTTCACCCTCAACAAGAGGCTCTTTAGATCCTCTTCGCTTTCTGCCATTAGAGTGGTATCGTCTGCGTATCTGAGGTTGTTGATAATTCTCCCGGCAGTCTTAATTCTGACCTGTGATTCATCCAACCTGGCGTTTCTCATGATGTACTCTGCATATAAGTTAAATAAGCAGGGCGACAATATGCAGCCTTGTCATACTCCTTTCCCAATTTTGAACCAATCGGTTGTTCCATGTCCGGTTCTTACTGTTGCTTCTTGACCCTTGTACAGGTTTCTCAGGAGACAGGTAAGGTGTTCTGGTACTCCCATCTCTTTAAGAATTTGCCACAGTTTGTTGTGATCCACACAATCAAAGGCTTTAGTGTAGTCAATGAAGCAGAAATAGACGTTTTTCTGGAATTCTCTTGCTTTCTCCATGATCCAGCAAATGTTGGCTGGATCTCTAGTTCCTCTGCCTCTTCGAAACCCAGCTTGTACTTCCGGTAGTTCTCGGTTCACATACTGCTGAAGCCTAGCTTGTAGGATTTTGAGCATAACCTTGCTGGCATGTGAAATGGGCGCAGTTGTGCGGTAGTTTGAACGCTCTTTGGCGTTGCCCTTCTTTGGAATTGGAATGTGAACTGAACTTTTCTAGTCTTGTGGCCACTGTTGAGTGTTCCAGATTTGTTGGCATATTGAGTGCAGCACTTTAACAACATCATCTTTTAGGATTTTAAATAGCTCAGCTGGAATACTGTCATCTCCGCTAGCTTTGTTGTTAGTAATGCTTCCTAAGGCCCACTTGACTTCACTCTCTAGGATGTCCGGCTCAAGTTCAGTGACCGCACTATCATGGCTATCAGGGACATTCAGATCTTTCCTGTATAGATCTTCTGTGTATTCTTTCCACCTCTTCTTAATCTCATCTGCTTCTGTTAGGTCCCTGCCTTCTTTGTCCTTGATCATGCCCGTCTTTGCACAAAACATTCCCTTGAGATCTCTGATTTTCTTGAAAAGATCTCTAGTCTTTCCCATTTTATTGTTTTCCTCCATTTCTTTGCATTGTTCATTTAAGAAGGCCTTCTTGTCTCTCACTGCTATTCTCTGGAACCCTGCATTCAGTTCCAGAGAATATCTTCCCCTTTCTCCCTTGCTTTTCGCTTCCCTTCTTTCCTCAGCTACTTGTAAAGCCTCATCAGACAGCCATGTGGCTTTCTTGCATTTCTTTTTCTTTGGGATGGATTTAGTTGCTTCTTCCTGAACTGTGTCACGGACCTCCGTCCATAGTTCCTCAGGCACTCTGTCTATCAGGTCTAATCCCTGAAATCTATTCCTCACCTCCACTGTATATTCATCAGGGATATGATTTAGGTCATACCTGAATGGTTTAGTGGTTTTCCTGACGTTCTTCAATTTAAGCTGAAATTTTGCAAGAAGCAGCTCATGATCTGAGCCACAATCAGCTCCAGGTCTTGTTTTGACTGACTGTATGGAGCTTCTCCATCTTTGGCTGCAAAGGACATAATCAATCTGATTTCGATATTAACCATCTGGTGATGTCCATGTGTAGAGTCGCCTCATGTGCTGTTGGAAAAGAGTGTTTGCTATGATCAGCGTGTTCTCTTGGCAAAACTCTATTAGCCTTTGTCCTGCTTCATTTTGTACACCAAGGCTATGCTTGCCTGTTATCCCGGTGATTTCTTGACTTCCTACTTTAGCATTCCAATCCCCCATGATGAAGAGGACATCTTTTTTTGGTGTTAGTTCTAGAAGGTGTTGCAAGTCTTCATAGAACCGATCAACCTCAGCTTCTTCGGCCTCAGTGGTTGGGGCATAGACTTGAATTACTGTGATGTTGAATGGTTTGCCTTGGATTCGTACTGAGATCATTCTTTCGTTTTTGAGATTGTACCCCAATACTGCTTTTCCCACCCTTTTGTTGACTATGAGTGCTACTCCATTTCTTCTAAGGGATTCTTGCCCACAGTAGTAGTTATAATGGTCACCTGAATTAAATTTGCCCATGCCTGTCCATTTTAGTTGGCTGGTTCCCAAGATGTCGATGTTCAGTCTTGCCATCTCATGTTTGACCACCTCCAGCTTACCTTGATTCATTGATCTTACATACCAGGTTCCTAAACAATATTGTTCTGTACAGCATCGGATTTTCTTTTCACCACCAGACACATCCACAGCTGTGTGTCCTTTCGGCTTTGGCCCAGCCGCTTCACTCTTTCTGGCGCTACTTGGAAATTCCCTCTGCTCTTCCCCAGTAGTATATTGGACACCTTCCGACCTGAGGGGCTCATCATCCAGCGTCATATCTTTTAGCCTTGTGATACGTTCCATGGGGTTTTCTTGGCAAGAATACTGGAGTGGGTTGCCATTTCCTTCTCCAGTGGACCACATTTTGTCAGAACTCTCCACCATGACCTGTCCATCTTGGGTGGCCCTGCACGGCATAGCTTATGGCTTCACTGAGTTACGCAAGCCCCTTCGCCACAACAAGGCAGTGATCCATGAAGGGGTCCCATCCTTAGCTACAGACATTATTTGCTAGTGAGGTACAAAAATTCATTAGAAATATTTTATGTAAAAATTGGGGATGTGCACTGAAGACAAGATTCAGTTTGGATCCTACTTCAGAAAGGGCCCCAATTTGGCTTGGGCCACTCATGAACCATACACCAGAATTTTCAGGAATTATGGTTTATGGTAACATCTGAACATAACCATTGTCTTTTTTGAGAGGCCAGCTGCCTTCTCTGTTGCAGCTGCTTTCTCTTTCTTCAGCATGACATAACTTTCTAAAAGTTCATGGATGGGGACTGGTGATAGTGTAGTGATGAGTGACGGGATTGGAGTGCATCCAGCTTGGGTGAGCTGAATTCATGTCAGGGTATATGATGACTTTCTGACCTATAGGAAGTATAGGTGTATTTTTTGAAGGGAAATTGGCGACTTTTTTTTTTTTTTGGAAGCCTCACTTCAAGTGAGGTATGCTTTCCAGATAGCAGCATTATGCAGAGATGTATGAAGACATTAAGGTGACTCTGTAAATATCTGGACTGGTGTTTCAAGTCGATATTCTCATGTCTCTTCAGTACTTGAGGAATCTAGACCCCAATTCTGCATACTACGATCCCAAAACCAGAGCAATGAGAGAGAATCCATATGCCAATGCTGGAAAGAATCCAGATGAGTAAGTCTGACACCAACTTGTTTCAATGCTCTAAGTATGTTACTTTGTGCATCCTTGCTGACTTGAAGATTTTGCTACCAGTGAACCAGTACACAACAGTGGAAGTTGAGAGGTGCTGTCTTGAGTACTAATTTAATACTGCAAATTTGTTGGAAGAAACTTGACTGACTCCCTAAGTATCTCTTTGCAAATATTCTTTAGAGGAATGATTTTGTCCTTTATGTACTGGAATAACATATGCTGCACTGACATCCACACGGCAGCTCACCAGGACCAAGCCCTCTGGGACCTCTGGCAAGAAGGATGCCTAGCATCCCACATCCCCTTCCTCCAAGCTCTCACTTGCACTGAGGTAAGGAGAAGATAAGGAACTGCAGAAGTCTCTCTGCTGCTTAGATTAGGGAGACCTGAGAGCAGGTGAGATAAGACCTTGCCCCTCTCGTCCTCTGCACATGCTGGAGGCCCCATGGAAAAGCAGAGGTTTCTCTTTGAGCTGTAGTTGGGAGAAGGTAAGAGAGCAGAAGTCTCTTATGCCATTCCTTATCCAAAGCTCAGGACTGCTGAGAGAAAGTCCTGCCTCCAAGTCCTCTGGCAGACTCAGAGGACTCAAGGGAGGGGAGAGGACTGATGGTGTGCACAGATGGAGGCTGCCTAGTAAGCCGCCAATATATGTGGATCCCAGATAGTGCGTTCTAAATGTCTAACGTTTCTGTAGCTGTGTTCCCTATCTGAAAACATTTAACTGTCAGGGAACAATCATGGCAAATGTGAACATTTCTTCTGTTCCTTGTGTGATAGTTCATGGAGGAGAGTTCTATTGCAGGAGGCTGGCAATACATTTCGCATGCATGGTTTTTATCTGAATGTTGTTTCTCAAACTACATTTTGGCAATGGATGATGATGTCAAGGCAGATTGAATTTTACAGATCTTTGGGGAGCCAGTCACTTATGTTGCTCATTATGGCAAGACATTTTCACATCTTTACATACATGGGAACAGCTCTTTTAGTCAAATGCAGCATGAGAAGTAATGCTGAGTTCCAGTGTCATTAATGAGCAAGAATGAACTCCTACTGTAATGCCATAAATGAATGAAACCACTCTTATACTTTGGCCCAGTTTGCACACAACGACAACCCTGCATTTTTTAAAACCCTGGCTTGTTGTGAACTAGTAAGTGTGCTAGTTCACACTGCTGAATTGTTCCTGATGTGTGTGGGAGAGGCTAAACAACCCAGGGACACTCCAGGGTTTTATAAAACCCTGAGTGGTTGTTATGTGTGAACTGGGCCTTTCTGTGCATTTGCTTTACAAGTGTCTGTTTAAATTAATAGTTGCAGCCTGGTTACTTACAAAGCCAAATGCTGTCGTTTTCCTACAGAGTCAGTTATGCAGGGGACAACTTTGTTCGTTACACAGGGGCTACCATTTCTATGGCACAAACTCAGCGTGAGTACTAAATCCATCAGGCTAATGTGTTTTCTAGTGGCGCCACCCATTCTTAAAGAAATGCACTGTAAATGTCATTAACTTTTTTAGACAAAAAAAAAACATACCCAGCTTACTGTTAGTTAAGGGCAATGTCGCCTTTGGACATGCGAGTGTCTAACTAGAGGGAGAGGATACGAAAGCAGTGGGTACCTTCCGGTGGCATCCCCCAAGATATGCCAGAAAAGCTTGGATTTTTAAAAGGACTCTACATGCATGACTCCCCTGCCTTTAAGTAAAAAACCAACCAAGCAAACTGCCACATGCCAAGGGCTGTGTCTGCATATTCCCACATAATGCCAAAGGAACATTGGCTACAACGAGCAGCATGCAGTTGTGTGAGTTCTCAACCTGTTTGGGCTGGGAGTTAGGCAGAAGTGCAGCAAGCAGATTGTTGATTGCGTCCCTTGAGCATGGGGCATTAAGTGAAGGTGGGACTCCAATGATCCATGTGTCCCCCAAGCCCAATTCTCCCTCTCCACTCAGGTTCTTAGAGTGGAATTAGCTTTGTAAATGTGCATCCTCCAAGCTGATTCATTCTTCCCTCTATCCCCCTTTCTTCCCTCTATCAGTGTCCCAGGTTGAGCAGATGGGCAGTGGACCAGCAGCGGTGGCTGTCCTTGGAGCTGGCTCCATGGAGCCAAGCCCAGAGAGATTCATGATAGCTGTATCCCCAGCTGGCTCTGTAGGGCTTGGAAGCAGTGGGAATAGAAGGGAAGGGTCAAAGAAGGGGAAACCTCCTTCTTTCAGCTTTGCCTTTTTTTTTTTTGCTCCCTCCACAATTTTTTTTGTTTGGTTTCGATTTAGAAAAAGCTGATGAACAGCTTGAAATTCATACATCAGAAAAATTGAAAATGTTCTCTTTTTTATCTCTACAGTATTTGCTTGGGAGGCTTATGAAAAAGGCTCTGAAGTTCATCTTCAGGCAGATCCTACAAAGCTTGAACTCTTGTACAAATCCTTCAAAGTGAAAAAAGAAGACTTTAAGGAGCAGCAGAAAGAGAGCATCCTAGAGAAGGTAACGAAGGCCACTTGGTTACCTTGGGAATGTTCTTTTTAAAAAAATCTTTTTACCATTGTAGGTTTAAAACAAAAAACCAGATAACAAACGTTTGTAAAACACTAGAAATTCACTTCACAAGTCAATTGGATTGGAGGGTGGGAATGGATTTATTGTCTAACTTTGCTGTGGCCTTATTTAAAAAAAAAAACCACCACTTACTCCTGGATTTTAATGTAGATTATTTTAGTGAGTAGAAATGTGAAACATTCATCAGTACACTCAGGCATATGAAGTGTGATCTCTTTAAAGGAGTACAGTCATAGAGAACCATAAATAAGATTTATCACAGTGGCTTGCAAAATACTATGGGTTGAATCCAACAGTAGTCCTACTTAGAATAGATCCCTTTCATTTCACTGGGTCTACTCTAAGTCGGACTAACACTGGATTCAACCCTAGATAGTTACATTTCAGAAAATCCTTCACTAAAGATTTTTCCAAACTTTATTTTCCTGTAGTATGGAGGACAAGAACATCTTGATGCCCCACCACCCGAATTATTGCTCGCTCAGACAGAAGATTATGTGGAATATTCTAGACACGGCACAGTTATTAAAGGTCAAGAGAAGGCTGTTGCTCGCTCTAAATATGAGGAAGACGTAATGGTCAACAATCATACTGTAAGCGCCTACCACAAGAAACTTTAGTAAAAATAAGGCTGTTCAAGTGCTCTAGATATTTTTCAATAAGGGTTCCACCACTCAGAATTATTCTGGACCATACTTGCCTTAAAATGCAAGCAGCCAAAAGTTGGACTGCATACAGCTCCTAGGTGTTAGTTGATCTCTATTATGCTCAAGCAGCCTTTTTTTAAGTTGCTGATTACAACTATTTATAATCCTCCTTGAAACTCAGGAAAGTGCACATAGTGTTTTATTTCTTTCCCCCCACCTCCTCATCTTCACAACAGTGCCATGAAGTGTGTTAGTCTGAGAGATGGCAGGTTACCCAGTGTCACCCAGTGAGTTGTCATGGCTGAGTGGGGAGGAAGCTGACAGGATGACTTTGGGCCGAAATCCACTCAATCTGGGTAAAATGTAAGAAAGTGAGAGATTAGTCTGTCAAGAGGAGGCAAAAATGTCTTCATACACGAAACAACCATGCATTCAAGGTAAACAATGGTTTCTAAAATGTGAAGGCCCTGATTTAGGTGGTGATTGTCATGACTAAGAGAGCAATCCTATGTCCCCTAAACAGTCTGGAGGGGGGCCATAGGATAATTCAGAGTCCTGGATCCAAGGTCGGAGACACTGCTCTGAACACAGATCCAGGAATCTATGCTCCCCTCCCCATGGCAGCCAGCATGAACCATGCCAGCTGCCTCTTTGAGGTCACAAAGGCAACCTTGGAGAGGGGGCAAAGGGGGTGTGCCGGTGGGAGGGGAGGGGACTGGGGAGCCAGGATACAACATATCCCCAGCCTCCTTCCTTCCTACTCCAACGTGCCCCAACTAGATGGGTGAAAAGGGCCATCTAGCCAAAATGCAGAGCAGGGAGGCAAAGGTCACCTCCACTGCACCTCCCACTCTGCACAGGATGCGCATAAGGCTGCCAAAGGATTGCGTCTTAAGCCCCATAAAAAGCAGTATGACATGGTGGTCATGACTAACTTCTTCCATTTGTTTCAGCTGGACTTAGTTTGGCTAGCTTTAGTGGGAGTGAGAGCTAAAGGTATTCTAGGAGGGATGCTTGACATTTATTTTGTTGGGCCAGCTTCTTCTAATGCTTTATGCTTCAAACATCTTCCATGAGAAATGTGTATAAAACAATGCAGAATGTTTATTGATTGAGATCTTGTAGGGAAAATGCCAGCGATTTTAAACAAGTGCTCGGAGGAACAGTTGGTTCAGCAAATTGCAGCAGTTTAACCTGCCAATCAGGGAGGGAGAGGGATCTAAAATGCCAAAACGGTTAGCAGCAAGTAAGAGAAGACATGTTTCAGTATAAAAGTGAAATGCTGTTGTAATGGTTTATACAAAATGTGATGAAGGCACAATCCAGCCAAAATGAAGCACTTTCATGGGCCATTAATTTCAGTAGCAGAACTAAGCACATACTTAAATCTCTTATTCAGATAAACCAGTGAGACTTAAAAGTGATTAACTTTGGTTAGCTTATATCCTAAGGTATTTACTTGCTTGTTTAAAGGAACACGTACTGGTGTTTTTCATATTAATACTGACTTGTGGCTCTTTTTGTAAAAAAATGGGGAGCAAAAAGGTGGAATAGAAATATTTATTCTTCAGTGCTTTAGTAATTTTTAATGGGGTCTCAATTAGAGATGTGAAGTCCTGGGGAAAACATGGAAAAATTGGGGGAAAAGTGTTTTTTTCCAAGGACCATTTTGGGTTGAACAGGTTTGGATTATGATTGTTTCTTTAAAATTGGAGGGAACAATCCTATCGAGAACAGCAGTCACCTCCGACCCCAGGGGCCCTATCACTGTAGGGCAGGAGGTGTGGTGAGGAGCAGATCTCCTCGCTCCCCCAGCCCTGCTTTTGCAGCGAGACAGCCTATTTTTCCTGTCTAGCCATGGGACCTCGGAGCGTGGGAAGCGGCGGCTGGGCAACACATAGGATGTGTTGTACCGGATTTCTGACTTCCCTGCCCCAGCCCGCCCCCGGGAACACCCCATTTTGTTGCTCCGCACTGCTCTAACGAGAGCAGAGCACAGGGCCGATCCGCACTGCCTACGAGGCACCGTGGGAGAGGGTGGGGGTTGGTTCTCCAGGAACCGACCTCGGAGCATGGGTCCGAGGTCCGTTCCTGGGAACCAGCCTATCCTATGGCCATCTAGCCGCTGACTAGCAGCCATGGGATTGTGCCCTAAGACAAGGTGTTTATGTATTGTTACCAAGCCTATACTCCTCTCCCCCTCAAATGATTTCTAAAAACTATATAATAACACTTTTATAGACAGACTAGAGATGTAAAATGTCTGGAAATAATGAAGCCATGGGGCGAAAGGTTTTTTAATCCTCTCTGTAAGATTCTCAGTATAGTTATTTCTTCCATTTCTTACTAAAATTATTGATCCGGTGTATCCTTTACTGATAGACATTTTGGGATATTCCAAGTTATGCTCAATTTCCCAACATGTGAATAGAGTCGCTATATCATAATATGGAAGAAAATGTACATTGACAGTTTTGGTTTTGTTCTACTGCGTCCTGTGTTTCTGGACTTGTCTTCCTCTGCCTCCAGTTCTTCCTGCTTCTTCTGGCTTCTAGGATGATTCAAAAGTTTCAGGGACTACTTGTGGAGGTTCCCTCTGGTGAGACATAAACTAGGAATCTAAAATATATTATGTATAACTTGGTTTGCTCGTAAAATTATTCATGTTTAGTATATTAAAATTTAGAAGAATAGTTTATTCAGACAATAATTACAAATTTACTGAGTTCACTTTTTAATATGATGATGATTTTATGAGCAACCCGCGTTATACATAATATAACTTTAGGAACATGAAGGCTGCTTTACGTCCCTAAAAAACCTTCCTCAACCTGGTGCCCTACAGATGTTTTGGGATACAGTGGCCAGCATCCCTGACCATTGGCCATCCTGCCTGAGGCTAATAGGTTGTGAAGTGCAAAATATCTGGAGGGCACCAGGTTGCGGAAGGCTGAACTAAAGCAACAGGGTAACTTTAGATCTGTAAAGAGTGCTTTAAAAATGTGTATTGTGTATTTTTTTATTTCCCCCCCTAATTTCAGGGAAGGAGGGGATCCAGGGAAAAACAGGGGAATGTTTTTTTCCCATGGCTTCAGAATGTCTGGAAATTTTACATCTCTAGTCATGTTCCAGGTTCTGGTTCTTATTTCAGCCCAGGCATGGAGATTTTTGGTAAACTCATTTTCATATCTAAAGGAATGATGGCATTACACTATGCTCCTGTCTAGGCTGAAGGATCTGACTTTAGTCATTTGAGTCCATTCCCTAAAGAGATTGAAATTCCATAGATTTTAGGGAAAGTGATGTTTCTCAAATTTACTGTATTTTCTTCTGAATAATGTTTATAAACTATACATCTTGCATCACAAGCCATTGTGGTGAGCAACTGATAGTTGTCTTCTTCTTTGTTCCCCTGCAGTGTATTTGGGGCTCCTATTGGAAAGAAGGCAAATGGGGATATAAATGCTGCTATTCATTTGTCAAGTATTCGTATTGCACAGGAGAAGCTGGAAAAGAAATTGCTGTAAGAACTGGTTTATTGACTAGAATCCCACTTCTACTTTAAATTTGTAAAACCAGGCTAATGTTTATCTCTTCTTGTGAAATCTGATTCTCTCACCTATTTCTGTTATCTACAGAATACTGATGAAGAATTGCCCAATGAAGTGCGTGAGGAAGAGTACATGACCAAACCCAAAACTCTCGTGGAGGCAAGTTGCCTTTTTTCCTGCCTACTTCCCTTACTAGAAAAGCCTGTTGGGTGTGCTGTTGTGTGTCAATGGGGAGAGATTATTCTAGCATATAGTTCACATATTTTATAGCTTTTGTAACATTTCATATCTCAGTATTCACAAGTACTTGGTACTCTGACATCCTAAATAATAGCTAGAAGGTATTGAATGTGAAATGCACCTTCTGTTAGCTTTATGATACAGCCAGCTTCTTTGCCTTCTTCATAATGCCTCCCCATTGCATTTGACCCATGATATCCTTCTGCAGACAGTGTGGTGTACCCATGGAGCTGTTCAGCTAGCATGGGGCTCAGCCATGTTGGGGGAAGCTGCATGCATGTGATGGGGATATGCATGCGCAGCTGTTTCCATCATGGTAGCAAAGAAGGAAATCTCTGGGTGTGTGGAACCTTCATGTGCACATAACAGCTCCCATATGTGAAATTGCCTTCAAATCTTCACATTATCTTCTGCCTTATCCACTGTATACTATTGCTCTTTCCCACCCTCAACAGATGCATCAAGAAAAACAAAAAGAGGAAAAGAAGAAGAAAAAGCATAAGAAGAGCACAAGTTCTGATAGTGAGGGAGAAGACAGGAAGAAACAAGAAAAATTGAAGAAGGTATGCTTCAAATAACCACCTGCCAACCGCATTTGTCTCATATCCCAGTGATTCTCAAAGTGCCTTCTTGGAGCGTGTCAGCCATGTGGAACACAAATCAGGGTAGGATAGGGCATCTGAGGTGCTATCTTCCTTCCCCAGCAACCAAGACCTGGGTAGATTGATTGCCCTCCACCACCCCTCCAGCAGTAGATCTTCTTTGATCCACATTGGATTTCTGGGGGTAACTGCTCCTTTTCTTGCCGAAGCACATTGACAGTAAGGAATTCGAGAGTTATGTTTCCTGGCTTAGGGGAGAGCCAAAGAGATCCTGTTCTGTTTCTCTTCTAATGCCAATGTGAGATTACTGCCACAATCTACAAATCCTTGCACGCAACAGAAAGCTGCATTCACATGACTGTGTGCAAGAATCTCTGTGCATTCACTTGTGAAATAGACTGTTGATGCTTGGTTAGGAGGCCCCAGAAGGTACAATGAGTTAAAAAAAAATGAAAACACTTCTAAATGCTATAATATGTCATATGTAGCAGGCAGGGACAGAAAGGAAGTGTATCATTTCTCTGTTCACAGCAGGTTTTTTAGTCAGTCCCATGTGGGTGAGTACTTGTGACATGGGAAACAGACTAATGGCTAGTGATTGATATCCCTTGGGCTAACTCCAAACCACAGCAAGCCACTTGACCTTAATGCTAACCACAACTCCCACTCCGTGTTCCATCTTGCCTGCCTGTCTGCCTTTCAGAGAAGCCTCACTCTCTCTATTGGTTGTTTCCATTTGCTTGCTAGCTTCTGTAAACAAATGTTTTAGCCCCAGGCTTAGTTATAACGCAATTATGGATTGTGCTTTCACTTCAGGCACTAAATGCAGAAGAAGCCCGTCTCCTTCATGTGAAAGAAATCATGCAGTTAGATGAGAGAAAGAGGCCATATAACAGCATGTATGAAAGTCGGGAACCAACAGAGGAGGAAATGGAGGCTTATCGAATGAAACGCCAGCGTCCAGATGATCCTATGGCCTCTTTCCTGGGGCAATAATTTTGGAGAATGAACTTGCAAGCCTGCAAGACTTGGATGTTGCATTTAGACTTTGTGACCAAGTGGACAAACTGCTGCCAGTTTCTTCTGTGTGTGTGTGTGTGTGTGTGTGTGTGTGTGTATACACATGCGTGCGCATACAACAATGTTTGGCCTGGAAAAAAAGTTCACAGAAGGTGTTTTATTTGTAAATACTTTAATGTTTTCTAGGCCTATGAGCTACACCTGCTGTTCTACAATGCCAAATAGATATATGAATTTATAAGGAGTTACTGTCAGTTTATTCAGAGGGCCAGCAGGTGTTGCATTAAACAAAAAAGATAGCAAGAGATTGGTAGCTTCTACTTGGCAAATATGTAAGAGTGCAGTAACCTACTTGTATGTATAGATTGTATTGAGTTAATGTAAAAGCTTTAAAGCTGCTAAATGGGCAAAAGTTATTTTTAGCAGAAGTTTATAGAATTTTACTCTTCTGAAACCTTGCTGTGGTTATAAGCTCTGCTGTTGACGGCTTCTCATCAGAACTGAATTTATCATTCCAAACGGCAATCTTGCATGTTCTGCTTTTATGGAATTAGAAATTTTGCCGTATTTTTATCCTTTCCAAAAGCATCTTAAAATAGCCTGGGAGTGTTCCAGTCGCTTCCTGTATCTATACCCTCCTGTGTGCAGAACACCACATGGGAAAGATGATTCCTCAACCACCAATTTTTTCCCTGCTTTCTCTTCACTATTACCCTATTTTACTGTGGGTGAGCTATAGGCCAAAGACACTAATAAATACTGTACTATCTTCCTCTTTTGACACAGCTGGGTTATGACTACCCTTTCTTCCGCTACACTCGAGAAACTTCCTGATTTCTCATGGATTTCCATGCAGCTGCTGGGTGCCTGTGTACATAAGAATGTATTTCCACAGCAGCCATGTATCGTGTACAAATGATCTTTTGGAATCTGAGTATCTTTTATAAGGATATAAATCCTTATATGGTTTTAGAGAAGCTCAAAACTGCAAGTACAATACTTTCAGCAAAAATACAGTTTTGTGACATCCAAAGACTAACATCTATTGTAGCATAAGCTTCCATGGATTAGAGCCCAATTCATTTGATGCATGAAGTGATACCCTCAGCTGAAAGAAATAGACACACATGCACGAGGGCATGGTGGAGGTCTACTGTAGAGGCAGAAGTTCATGAAAAGCAAGAGGTACAGTCTTTAAAAAGTTCAAGTTTATACAATAAGTAGTAATGGACATTCATAGTATAGTAATTGGTGATAATTGTTAAATTAATCACATAGTGGGGGAGAAACCCATGGTCTTTTTTAAACCCTAAATGAATAGAATCAAACTTGCTGATAACTGAGCATTTTGTTTTAAAGGTCTTTGTTGTTACTGTTAAAATAGTGCTTTTTAGGTCAGTAGCAGAGTGTCCCAAAATGTTTTAATGTTTCCTACTAACTTGCCACGTTTTTCATGTCAGACTTGTTTCTCTTACGACAACAGAAAGGCAGGTCCTGGGGTTTATCACGTTGGAGAATGAGCCCTTGGTGCTTTAACTGATATCCTGCATCATTTGCAGAAGTTCAGTTACAAAAGTGAAACAATTTGTATTCAAGCCCTGTAATTTTGAAGAGCTACTTTATCTTTTCCATTCTGTTATTCTAAGATTTTTGGATGCTATCAAGGATTGAGCCAAGAAAGAAAGAGTACAGTTCACACTTCCTAATACACCAATCGCTTGGTTTTGTGGGAAGGGGATACCAATCTAGCTTTGCTGACACAGGTAGAGAACTGGCATCTAAAACTTGAATATCTTCAGTTGCAAGAAAGCAAGAACACTGATACGTCCTGCTTCTTAGGGTCTGATAATGGGAGCCCAACTGTGATCTTATTTTCATATCCCCAAATGACACCTGTTCCACAATGCAAAACAAGTTGGCATGAATGTTTGCGTAGCTTGTGTATTTCTGTGATCCCATAGAACTTGTCTTTGCGCATTTATGCCATCAAAATCCAGAAAAGGCCTTTCTATCACTATACTGCCTCTCTAGTCTCTTGTCCCAAAATCCCATCACTAGTTTCTTCTGATGCTTCTACTTTCATAACCTAGCAGCTCAAGCAAGAGTCCTTTCTCCTAAATTGTTTCTTTCCCATTCTCTACAAATCAGCAACCAACCTGTTCTGAGTAGCCACTGTTTTCCCTGTTCCTTTTGCATCGAAATTCATACCCTTCTTAAATTATTCCCCTTTCTTTTTCATAGTACCAAAGTCTCCTCTCCCGATACCATTGCCAAAACATCAGTTCAAATAATATCGTCTGTTGCCCTGATTACTGCAAACCTCTTTCCTTTAACCTCCCTCTCCAAAATGGGAATTAGTTTTGAGTTTAGAGTTCAGTACAACCTTTGCTTTTAAAAAATGCAGAAGGGGCCAAGCGTGGGGAAACCGACTGCTCTCTTCTAGGCATAAATGTGAATCCTGTCATTATGTCTTCTTCTGGAAGGGCTAATTTATTTAAGTAAAATTGCACTGCCAGCTGTGCTGCACCAAAGCCTTATAAAATTTCGTAAATGAAAATGAGATTGCAAGTTTACAAAAGCGGTCTGGATCTATTTTTCCATATGTGAAATACATGCCAGTGGAAGGCTCACAGCCCCCAAAGTGTGTTATCTTGCCAATACGTTCCAAATAGGTCACAATGGAGATTGCCTCCTATTGTACGTATGTACTGCAACATGCTATCAGTACGTGATCGCTACAAAAGAGCTAGCACTAACTAGGAAGTGTGAAGCCGTTTTTTAAACCTTGCCTGCTCTTCCTCAAATATTGGTCTCTGCATGACTGAAATTCTTTTCGTAGGCCTGTTTAGTCTTTGTTAGGTCCTTATACCCTGCTTGGGTCTGCTTCAACTCTAGGAAAAATCATATAAAGGCTTTTAGCTGTAATAATAGTCTTGTCTAAATAGAGCAGCTAAAATCTGGCTACCAGCATGAAAGCAAATGTAGTTTAAGCTTGCCATTTTGTTTTGCTAATAGAAATAGTTTACAGTATATTCTCCCTAGGGATACTGCACAGACTATCCCAGGCTTCACAAGAGGCAAGGGCCAGCACAATATGTAGACTATTGCTGTTAACTAACAAATACAGCCTTGATGTTGCAGGCACAATTTGTGGATGCTGGAACAAAGGAGGCTGAGGGTTGGGCAAAGGGCAGGGCCAGATCAAGGTCATGATGGGCCCTGGGGCTAGTCGTCTGTGGTGGGCCCCCTATTCTACTTTTATACTGAACTTATGACCTTTGTGCATACACACAAACAGGCAGTCAGTAATATACAATGATGATGCAAAAACTTTTTTCACTATTTTAGGGTAAATCATGTTCTGTGCTTTCCTGGAAGCAAAAAATATCTTCCGAGAGAACTCAAATATAAACACAAGCTTCCCCCTTTTACAGCGCACAGACACAGAAAACATGTGTTTTCATGCACACTCAAGAGACAGCGTTGCTTGGGTTTGGACAATCGCAATAGGGAAAGAAGTAATTGTGGCTTCTCCACCTGCCCCCGGGTGTGCAATCACCATTTGCACAATCCCCCATGATGATGTGCAGATTGGTGTGTTGTCCAGCCTATGTGTGGTGCAGTACAACAAGGGTGGCTTTGTACCCACCCTAAACCCCACAACATGTAGAGGTTGTAGGGTGGGCACAAAGCCACATGGCCTGTGCCCAGTTTGGACAGCACACCAAACCACACTGCATCGCGGGGGTTATGCAAATGAAAGTCATGGGGGGTGGGGGGAGAAGCCATGATGGCATCTTCCCCTGTCACGATCATCTGAACACAGCCATTGCCAGGGGTTGGACAATTAGTTGTGCGTTATTTAACCCATGATGAGCTGCTGCACCCGCAGGCACCAAATTGCATATGCAACCCCCACTTGAGGGTTGTGTCACACGAACCTGGCAAGCGTGGGTTATGTGAGGGGTAAGCATACAGACCAGGGCTGGTCCAGGACATTTTGCTGCCTGAGGAGTAGCAAATGCCTCTCATTTGTCACTGGATGATCTGGGTCATTCACTACCTGGACAACTGGTTAGCACCTGGACAAGTTGTACCACCAGTCCTGGCAAGAAAAAGGGCGCACCAGAAAGTAATCACACACACATGCAAAACTAAGGGAGGAAAATCTCAAAAAATCATTTGTGTCGATTGGTAGAACTTCAAGAATAAGCTAAATAAAAAATGGGCCAGAATGCACACATTTAGGGCCGTCTATTTCATCCATAATCTACAGAAGAAAGTTTATATCCCCAATCGGGTGCAGGGACAAATCTGCCCTACAAACAGTTTTAAAAACCACCTTTCTCTATTTGCCGTACTAATACCACCAAAAAGATGAGTCAAATTTTTAAATACAGTAAGATATGAATAGCACTGGTTATTAGGTGTAATACCTTTTGTAGTGGTGTTCTTGCATAGTGCAAAATGTCCATGTGTCAGTTTCAGTCACACACAAACATTTCTCAATCTGTTTCATATATCCATCTTTTAAAGGTGCAACAGTACTACCCTTTTTTATGTCTAGCTAGATCTAGATTGTTACAATGTCTCATCAGAGTTATGATTAGTACCAAAGAATCTCAGCCTGTATCACGCAGAAAAATGGTTTTTATTGGGCTGATTCCACACCTGGACGGCTGCAGCAGAAGATTGCACCTTTAAGGCTTTCTGGCCAGGCTTATGCTGGGAGTGGGACCAGCCTCCTGTTGCCTTCATCTCTCTTCCTTAACGTTCAGTGTAACTTCAGAATTATGGAGCACATACAGGTATAGCCAGGGCATCCTATAAACAAATAGCAAACTCACTCTACAGCTGGATCACCAAAATGGCCCCATTCGCATACAAGAAGGAGGTATCAGCAGGCTTGGTTGGGGAGCCTGAGGGTTTACAGAAGTACAAAAAACTTTAGGGGAAAGAAACCACAAGGGGGAGGGGAGCAAACTCAATGAGAGCTGTGTATGCTCAGTGGGCACAAAATGCTTACTGACTTGGGGATGGAAAGTGGGAGGAGGGAATGAAACAGAGTATCCTGGGAAAAAGGCATGGCTGGCAGCAATCCTGAACAGGAGCACATCACACAGCAACACTTTGTTGCATATCCCCCATTGATAAAACCTAAAAGAAAGATGCAAAACTAAAATGCAGAATAATCTTAAACCCGGGTGGAGAACGTGTGCCCCTCCAGATGTTGATGGACTGCAGCTCCCACCAGCCCTAGCCAGCATAACCTAATGGTGAGGCATATTAGGAATTGCAGTCCAATTGTTTTAAACAATGGTGCAGTGGAGGGAATGCAGTGGTATGCATCTCTAGGATTCTCTTCAGGAGGGATGACTGCTTCTTCCGAAGCTCCAGGATAATTGACGGACCCTCCTTGCTCTGGTAAGTGAAGGAGGTGATAATGAGCAACAACTGTTTTGTGAATGACCCTACTTAATAATGTGATTGTCACTGTCTGTACTTTTTGCATTTAATTTCCTTCTAGCCTCTGTTTACAATCTCATTACCACCAAAGGTATATATTAGAGGTGTGCATTGACCACAAGATTTGACTCAGATCCCAATTCAACTCAGACTAATCAGAGGCTGTCCGTTTTGACCTGGGTACCAAACCTGAGTTGAGATTTGGAAATCCAAGGCTTCAGGCCTGCCATTGACCATCATGGGTATTTTTTTTAAAGCTATAATATATTTTCCCTTTGTCAGAATTAGATAAAATATGCAGGCACAGTAGCTGCTTAGGAGGAGATTGCAAGTGCCAAATGTCAGAAAAATAGATGCAGAAGTTTCTGTGCTATACACATTTATTTTGATTTTTTGTTGTTTTAAAGAGAACTGCTAATTAAAAAAAAAA
This sequence comes from Heloderma suspectum, assembly GCF_057233095.1. Classification (NCBI taxonomy): domain Eukaryota; kingdom Metazoa; phylum Chordata; class Lepidosauria; order Squamata; family Helodermatidae; genus Heloderma; species Heloderma suspectum. Next base: position 235,182,870 of record NC_139459.1, on the reverse strand, counting down.
ACCTGGGCAGAATTGGATGAAATGCAGAGGGATAGTTGCCCCTTCTGAGGGGATCAAGCCTGCCCCGTTTGAGATGAATATGTACAGAGATTTTTGTGCAAGAGCAGCTTTTACATTTTGAGGGTATCCAAAAGCAGACACAACTTATCCCCTTATGTTCCTTGAGGACCATTGTTCTAAAATAAGACAGCCTAGAGGTGGGCCCTAAGTAAGAGATCTACAGGGTTTCAAAATGGGAGGTGCAAGGATTTATGTGGAAGGGGAGTCCTCAAATTTGTGGGGGAGCGATTCCCTCCTCCTGTGGCTTGGTTCTCCGCATTTCCAAAGCCTGAATCATGCACAAAGATTGGGGGGAGGGGGTCCAGCTTTGGTTCTGGTTGTTTCAGAGGGAAGCCCACGTTGCCTCAGGAAGCACCAAGGCTTTGGCCAAATCCAGTGCACATCCTAGTAACCCTTGTAACTCATCTTAACAATGATGAAGGGGAATGTAATCCAGGAAAGCTCATGCCATAATAAATCTGTTAGTCTTTAAAATACCACAAGACCCTTTGAAGTTCTGCTGTTGTTTCTGACATTAGCATAGAGGAAATCAGAGAAGTAAGCATCACTGAGTTCAGCGGCACTTACTCCCTGGTAATTGAGCCTAAGACTGCAGTCAAGTCCTGTAAACGTAACTGTGAGATTCTGTTAGTGGTGTGTTGTTTGGGATGGTGTGTGTTTTTGATGGAGTTCTGAACCAGAGTGTTACCTCCTTTGAGTGGAAATAATAGAAAAGCGGGAGGAGATATATGCATGCATTGTATGTATGGCCATCCTGGGGCCATAACAGCAAAGGTTATGGAGGGACTACAGTAGGCCAGTGGCAGAGCACCTGCTTTGCATGCGGAAGGTCCCAGGTTCCATCACCGGCATCTCCAGGTAAGGCCAGGAAAGAATCCCGCCTGAAACCCTGGACAGCCGTTGCTGCCAGTCAGAGTCAACAGTACTGGGCTAGATGGACCCATGGTCTGATTCGGTATAAGGCAGCTTCCTATGTTCCTAGCCTATGGATTCTCCTTGGGGGTGTGGCTTTGGGCACTGCCCATATGAGCTCCTCCTGCACTTCAAAATCTGCCACCGCACCACTGAACCTATCGCGTGAAAATGCCCTCCTTTTGCATGGAACGGTAAGCAAGCTCTTTCCCATACCCTGGCTGAAATTTGGCTGCCTTGCCAGGGGCCAGATAAGCCTCCTTTTGTGGGCTCAGTCCAGCTGGCGGACCACCTGTTGGACATCTCTGTTTCAGAGAATCCGTTCTCGGCTTTACTTGATCTTACACGCCCCACTCTGCTCGAGGAAGGCGACGGGCGACTCCTGATCCCTTTAAGCTGCGGTGGGGGGCGGGGGAGAGAGACAGACGTTTTTCCAATGAATCTGGAGCCTTCCAAGCATCCAGCCACATGTGTGTAAGGTTTTCTTCCATGTCTCACGTGATACGAGGCAGAAGCTCAAACACATTACACAATAATCAAAATATGCCTCTGGCAAAGCTGAGCCAAAGAAATAACTGAGGCTGCTGCAAGAAACGGAACGCAAATGAAAGGCACCCACTTTTACAAACTTCAAGGAAGGCATTCAAGAATGCAAGATTTCAAACCCGTCATTTAAAGGAAGCGCTTTGCAACAAGAACTCCCACGAAACTGGACAACAGTGTTCTGCAGGGGAACATCTGTTTAAGATTCAGCAGATTTCCTTCTGGATGTCAGGCTCTTCTTGAAGAAATCTGTGCCCGTGAGTAGTATTTTACATTTAACATTTCTTAAAATGGTTTCTAAAGGTGGCTTACAGCCTGATCCTATGCATGCTTACTTTGAAGTGAATCCCACTGTCACTGTGTCTTACACCTAAGTAAGTATCCCAACAATTGCAGCCTTAAAACCTTGAAGCCTGTGTGGAACTCCTTAATAGGACCATTGGAAAGCTGTAAGAAACAACACGGGCGAAAAGCTGAGTTTAGCATAAAGGTAGTTGTCTGTACAAGGGTTGCAAAACTGTCTTCTCTAATGCAAGGGAGCTTTTCAAAAGGGAGAGTCCCGAAGAATCGCTGCAGGCTCAGTGGCAGACCAAATTCTGCAGCTGAGCTCCAAGTTCTGGAACTGGAAAAAGACAAGAGAGGCCAAGTTCATTCCTGGTGTATCGCTCTAGTCTCTCCCTCTGAACTCCACCAGGCAATGCCTTCCTGTTTAGATTCAAAGACTGCACACGACCATCAACAGCTCCTTTGGTTTCGGCCAAAGGATTGTCATTTTTATCCTGAGCTCGTAACCCAAAGGTCAGGCTGTTGCGATTCCACCCTGGGAAAATGATCGATTTAGTCCAGAACAAAATCCATTGCAGCTGTTCTCAACCTGACGCCACTCAGATGTGTCAAACTGCAACTCCCATGATCCCCAGCGAGCATGGGGAGTTGTACTCTAGCACATCTGGAGGATGCTTGGGGAAGGCCAATCCATCATTTTTGGAGCTGAGCCCAAATATTCAGTCTGAAGGGGTGGTCATAAAGCAGGGAGACAAATGACTTGACCTTTGGGGTCAGATTAAAGGGGCCGCATATTTTGTAACAAGGTCACTCTGTTTTGCTTATCTATCAAAAAGGCTCCAGTTTATTTACCATTAATCAAAATGTATGGTCCTTATACATAAAGAAATGCAACCTTTTCTTTTTATTTATCTTTATAGTTTTATTTATCCTTTATTGTAGGGTGAGATTTCATCTACACTTTTCTATTAACAAACATGACTTGTTGGCTTTATAGTCGTTATTGAGCTGCCCATCCGTATTCTTAGGTCCTGGTGACTCCCCGCACCCCTCACTTGACTCCTGGCACCCCTCACTTGCCCCGGGGTGTCTCCATTCACAAGCTAAGTCATAGTGCTGCATGGTTAGTTCTTTCATTCTTGACCGTCTTTGTGTGCCTCCCACTGATGCTGCTTAGAACTATAACACTTTAAAACACAATAGCAATCAGCAGTCAATGAAACGATAAAAAGCCAAGGGAAAATGTCAGTGTCAGCAAATAAAACAGCAGAACGAGATACTGTGTCTTTCACAAAGAGGTCTGTAAATACTTCCCAATCTCTTCTAATCATGGAACAACTTGTGGGAGCAGTTGCACAACTTAAAATGAGGCTTGGCTGTGTTTACTCAATAGTGAGAAAAGAACACTCTGTGCATACTCAGAGGCAGTTCATTCACAACCCAGCCTGCACATACAAAGAAAACCAGTCCCTGTTAGCATGTTAATATGAAAAAGCAGAGAATGCAGTTGTAATATGTAATGCAGGTGCTCCATATGTGCGCCCATATGCACAGAAGCCTGATCTCACCATTTTCCCCACTAAAGAAAGGGAGGAGATTGTGAATCCCCCCCCCCCGCATGTGTGGGTGCGTTTTGAGCACAGTGGAGAGGCTTTGCGCCTACCAAATCCTGCACCACAGGAACAGTGTTTTAGAACTGGGCCATAGTCTGCCCCTTAATATTCCAATCATCAGTTTGGAGCATGAGATAAAGAGGGGAGGCCATATTAATACTTACATGCACTTCTGGGTGGTGAGAGTAGGATAAATGAACTCCCATCTAGTCTTACTTTGTATTTATCTAAAATATTTATATCCCACATCTCTGCCTGATAGAGGCCCCCAAGGACTGATAATAAGGAAAACTTAATACAAAATGAACCTAATGAGTTGGATCCAGGTTTCAGCTGGATTATCTGTGCTGGAGGAAGTGGACATCCTCAGTCATTTCCGCCTGCAGCAGCCCCTCCAGCCTCCTGAAAATACTACACAGAGAGTGAGGAGACATCCTGCTCAATGGGGTGAACCGTGGCTTAGGAGGGAACCCCCAAAATTGGGCAAAGGGAACTTTCACAAGCAGAGCTCTTCCTCTCAAAGAAAGCAGCTCCTGGATGCAACCCCAAATGTTCTTTAAAGGCGTGGAGAATGAGGCTACCACTGGTTACTGGTCAGTATGGCCGTATATTACCTCCAGTATCAAAGGTAATGTGCATCTGTATGCCAGTTGCAAATCCATAGCAGGCTAAGTTCGCATGATTAAAATAAGCCACTGTGTCTTACTTAAACCGCGGCATGTGCCAGGCACAGTTTCTATAATCCCTGCCTATCTGTGCTGCATGGCTTGTCAGAGGGAGAAATAACCCTCCAATAACCCATGGGCTGTTGTACGGTTATTGGAGGGCTGTTTCCCACCTATGAACCAAGTCATTGTCGGGGTTCAGACATCATGGAACAACCACCACTCAAGTCAATCAGAGGTTGCATATTCAAAATGGTGGCAGCACACGCTGTAGAAAATTGTGGGTGAATTAACCCTTGATTTGCTGCTGTTATGTATGAATGGGGCCTTTCTCTCAAATCCACGGATTTGGGTTGCTCTTTTTATCCTTCCTCTTAGGATTTAGTAATTACAATAAAACAAAACAAGTTCTTACACAGAGATTGCTCCCAGGATGTTGAGGATTTTCAGGGTGCAGACGCTGAGAGAAGGAAGAAGACAATGGCTTTCTTTCTCCTTTGTGGTGCGAGGAAAAGGGAAGGGGAGTTGATGGATAATACATTTGCATAAATATCTCTGGCTACCGCCAACATTCGCTGCATCATGGAGAAAGCAAGAGAATTCCAGAAAAACGTCTATTTCTGCTTCATTGACTACGCTAAAGCCTTTGATTGTGTGGATCACAACAAACTGTGGCAAATTCTTAAAGTGATGGGAGTACCAGACCACCTTACCTGTCTCCTGAGAAACCTGTACGAGGGTCAAGAAGCAACAGTAAGAACCAGACATGGAACAACCGATTGGTTCAAAATTGGGAAAGGAGTACGACAAGGCTGCATATTGTCACCCTGCTTATTTAACTTATATGCAGAGTACATCATGAGAAATGCCGGGTTGGATGAATCAGAGGTCGGAATTAAGATTGCTGGGAGAATTATCAACAACCTCCGATATGCAGACGATACCACCCTAGTGGCAGAAAGCGAAGAGGATCTCAAGAGCCTCTTGTTGAGGGTGAAAGAGGAGAGTGCAAAAGCTGGTTTGAAACTCAACATTAAAAAAACGAAGATCATGGCATCTGGCCCCATCACTTCCTGGCATATAGAAGGGGAAGAAATGGAAGCAGTGACAGATTTTACTTTCTTGGGCTCCAAGATCACCGCAGACGGTGACTGTAGCCATGAAATTAAAAGACGCTTGCTCCTGGGGAGGAAAGCTGTGGCCAACCTAGACAGCATAGTAAGAAGCAGAGACATCACCTTGCCGACAAAGGTCCGTCTAATCAAAGCTATGGTTTTCCCAGTAGTAATGTATGGCTGTGAGAGCTGGACTATAAGGAAGGCCGAGCGCCGAAGAATTGATGCTTTTGAACTGTGGTGCTGGAGAAGACTCTTACGAGTCCCCTGGACTGCAAGGAGGTCAAATCAGTCCATCCTAAAGGAAATCAACCCTGAGTGCTCATTGGAAGGACAGATAATGAAGCTGAAGCTCCAATATTTTGGCCACCTAATGCGAAGAGAAAACTCCCTGGAAAAGACCCTGATGCTGGGAAAGACTGAAGGCAAAAGGAGAAGGGGACGGCAGAGGATGAGATGGCTAGATAGCATCACGGATGCAATGAATATGAACTTGAGCACGCTCCGGGAGAGAGCGCAGGACAGGAAGGCCTGGCGTGCTGTGGTCCATGGGGTCACGAAGAGTCGGACACGACTGAACGACTGAACAACAACAACAACCACAGGTCCGGGGGGGGGGGGTTGATGATTGTCTTAAACAAAGGTGACTAAACACCTGCTGACATGCAGGACTGAACAGTTGCAAAGTTATCCTTTGTGTTCTTGGGATATTTCACAAGGTTCTGTTAAGTACGGTGGGGGGTGTAGCTTTGGGGGGGGGGAAGCCAAAGTACCTTCCTTTTTACTTTTTTCTTGGAGGTGGGGTGAAGGGGGGTGTCTTTGGCAATAGGACTCAGAAACTCCCCAAGATTTTCAGACTATGGCAGGGATGGGGAACATGTGGCCCTCCAGATGCTAGTGGACTGCAACTCCCATCAGTCCTAGCTAGAATAGCCAGTGGTGAGTTACAGGCCAGCAACACCTGCAGGGCCATACGTTCCCATTCCACTAGGAGGGGGGCAGGCAACCTGATGATTTGGACCTTAGTTCCCAGAATGCCCGACCATTGGCCATGCTGTCTCGCTGGATGGGAGTTGTTGTCCAAAACATCTGGAGGACACAAGGATTCGCTTGTGGTAGCAGCCTATCAGTAATTCATTTTTGCAGAGCCCTTGTATTATTAATATTTTTATTATTTATTACATTTCTATACCACCCAGCAGCCAGAGCTCTCTGGGCAGTTTACAAAGATTAAAAACATTTAAAATACAATATACAGAGATTAAAAACCATTTACATAAAAAAACACATGAACAGACAATATACACCAAAAAAAATCTAAAACAACTTCAAACAATCTCAAAAAACAACCATATTTTATTTTAATTTTTTTAAATTAAATTTCTTAATCGCCCATCTGGCCGGTCACGTGGCCACTCTGGTAATGTACAACCATACAATTTAAAACAGTAAAATTACACATTAAACATTATTTTAAAATACCCTAACCCACCCCAAATCCCTGCCTGAATAACCAAGTTTTCAGTGCGTGGCGGAAGCTCATTAAAGAGGGGGCATGGCAGAGTTCCCTGGGGGGGAGTTCCACAGAGTGGAGGCCACCACAGAAAAGGCCCTCTTCTCGTCCTCTCCCTCGTCCTCTCCCTCGTCCTCTCCAGCCTAGCTGTCCTGGCTGATGGGACAGAGAGAAGGCCAACCAAGGCTGATCTTGTTGAGTGGCCTGTCTGGTGTTGCTGGAGGTACTCCTTGAGATAGGCTGGGCCAGAACAGTATAGGGTTTTAAAGGTCAAAACCAACACCTTGAATTTGGCCCGAAAAACAACTGGTAGCCAATGCAACTCCTTCAGCACCCGAGTAATGTGATCATGCTGGCGGCTGCCATAGCCATAAGACATTCCAGGATCAATTAAACACGTAGCATATAATGTTGAATGCCTGGGAGAAGAGAAAGGTCTTAACCTGGCGCTGAAAAGATAACAATGTTGGCGCCAGGCAGGCCTCGTCGGGGAGATCATTCCATAATTTGGGGGCCACCACCGAAAAGGCCCTCTCCCTTGTCGCCGACTTCCGAGCTTCCCTCAGTGTAGACAGCTGGAGGAGGGCCTTAGACGTTGAGCATAGTATATGGGTAGATTCGTGTCAGGAGAGGTGCTCCGTCAGGTGTTGTGGTCCCAAACTGTGTAAGGCTTTATAGGTTAAAATCAGCACCTTGAATCGGGCTCGGAAACATACAGGCAACTAGTGCAAGCAGGCCAGAATTAGTCTTATATGTTCAGACCTTATGGTCGCTATCATCAGTCTGGCTGCTGCATTTAGCACAAACTGCAGCTTCCGAACCGCCTTCAAAGGCAGCCCCACGTAGAGCACATTGCAATAATCTAACTTGGAGACTACCAGAGCATAGACAACTGAAGCCAGGTTATCCCTGTCCAGATTGGGGCATAGCTGGACTACCAACCGAAGTTGGTAGAAGGCACTCCGTGCCACTGAGGCTACTTGAGCCTCAGGTGACAAAGATGGCTCCAGGAGGACCCCCAAGCTATGAACCTGCTCCTTCAGGGGGAGTGCAACCCCATCCAGAACGGTAGATGAGGGGTCCACTTGTAGAATAAATCACCCTCCCTCCCAGATCCATAACAAGACATCTATCTAGAGGTTGTATCCTTTGACCGGGAAGATCTGGCTCTAAACTCAGGGGTGTGTGTGTGCATAGGCTGAAGTTGCTTGGCAATGATGGAGAATGGCACACAAGCCATTCATTATTCTACAATCAGCCTTCCCAACCCGGTGACCTCCAGATATTTTAGACTTCAACTCTCATCATGACCAATGGTCAGAAATGCTGGGAGTTGTAGTCCAATTGCATATTTCAGGATGAGGCTCTGGAAGTTCTTATGACTGAGGCCTCGTTGTGATCCTGTCTTCCTCTGGCGAACGAGAGGTCCATGAGCATTTGCTGAGGTGTATCCGAACTCAGATGTCTGGTTCTGAAAGTACGCAAGAGAGATGCTGTTGAATAATGATCACCCGTTTGGGGATCTGGCATCCCCATGTATTACTTTTCACCAATAATTGTTCAACATGTAAAAAGCAACAGGAAATAGAGGAAAATATTGAAAAATAGGCTAGAAGGATTTTTCAAGGATTCATTGTCCTCCTCTCTCTCCCTTCTGCATGTTCTTCATTATATGTATTTCAAATTGCTTGGGATCCTTGAATAACAGTAAGTTGGAGCACATTTTCTCCAGCAAGTGATTTGGGGTGCAAAGATCTGAAGCCAGAGATGCACTGTGTGTTTTCTCTGCACCTCACCCCTGCCGTATAAGCCACGTACACACTATTCCTTCTGTTCCTGGCCTCCCAAGATCTGAGGGTATGCCTAGGAAGTGATGACAGCCTGTTTTTTTTAATGTTATCTTACTTGAACTCATCCCTACAGTTCCAAGCAGGAAACAGCACTCGTATGCATTTTTCTTTCAAAGATAAAAAGCATGCAGTATCTCTCTCTCTAAAATCTCCCAAATGTTGATACTTATTTCCTCTCATGAATTTCCTGCCTCTTACATTTCAGAATGAAGAAACTGCCAGGGAAGGGAATTCAAAGGTGAGGAGCCAAAAAAAAAAGAAAAAAAAGGAGGAAGTTGCAATCTTATACCCAATTACCTGGACATAAGCCCCATTGAACTCAAAGGGACTTACTCCTGAGTAGATGAGTATTTGATTGCCCGGTAATGCTCCAAGCCTTTAAAACAGGGACATGCAGCTGGGCGCCCTCCAGATGGTGTGGACTACAACTCCCATCAACCCCAGCCAGCATGGCCAATGGTCAGTTATTATGGGAGTTGTGATCCAAAACATCTGGAGGGCACTGGTCTGCTTTAAAAGGTGCCTAATAGGACTGAAACCAGCACTTTCCCCAGCATGGCAATAGAATCCTGGAGGAGAAGGCTATCAATGGCTACTAGTCCTGATGGCTATACGCTGCCTCTAGTATCAGAGGTAGTATGCCTATGTACACCAGTTGCTGGGCAACATGGGTGGACGGGTGCTGTTGCACTCACATCCTGCTTGTGGGTTCCCTGTGGGCATCTGGTTGGCCACTGTGTGAACAGAATGCTGGACTAGATGGACCCTTGGTCTGATCCAGCAGGGCTCTCCTTATGTTCTTATGAAAACCTGTACCCGCTGGTTTCTCCTGCTAAGGCCCGAGCGGCCTTCTAGGAGTGCCTTCTACCAGCTTCAGCTGGTTTCCCAGCTGCAGCCTCTCCTGGACAGGGATACTGCAGTGCACTCGACGTGGAGCTGCCCTTACGGTCGGACCAGAAGGTGCAGCAAGTGCAGAATGCAGCGGCTCGGCTGTTGTCGGGAGCGGCCCTTTTTCAGCATGTAACTCCTTTGCTGTGCTGGCTGCCTACCTGCCAGGTTTAAGGTTCTGTTACTGGTATATAAAGCCCTAAACAACTTGGGACCAGGACACTTGAGAGAGCGCCTTCTCCCTTCCCAGCCTGCCAAGTCACTGAGGACACTGGATGAGGTCCTCTTGGTGGTTCCATATCGACCTGAGGCCCGTTTAGAGTCCACTCAGAGTAGAACATGTAGAGTACTGGCTCACTCTCCATGGAATTCCCTGCCAGTTGATATCAGGCAGGCACCAGTGTTGCTTTGTTTTTGGCATCAGCTAATGACGTTTTTAGTTAAAAAAAAAACCTTTCTTGAGAAGAAGACGGCCCCTGTTTTATTGCTATAATTTGATTTTAAACATATTTATTCTTCTGTATTTTGTTTGTTTTTCTTTGCTGTTCATCACTTGAGGATCTTTCTTAAACACAGAGTGGTTTATAAATGTTTTAAATAAATAAATAAAGGCAGGGAGTATCTATCCAAAACCAGCATAGCAGCTGTGCTATCTGCATGCTATTTATACTTGGGATACAGAAGTCACTACCTAACTACCTAGACGTCCTGAATATAATCAGCTCAGCACCTGACTCCATTTCTCTTTGCTTTCTGATTTTTTGCCTGCCCTCCTGGGCCTTTGGCCGCTCCCACTTGTTTCCTCATCTTTCCTGGCTCTTGGGACCCATACTTCCATCTCTGCCTATCAGGGACAGCCCAAGATATTTTGCTGTCTGAGGCTCAGAAAGTAAAGATGGCGCCCTCTTCCTTTTCCATGTTCAGAAGCTGACTGGACTGGCAGCTGAATCTGGCATCCTCCACCACACCTGAAGGCAGCAAGCTAGCTTAGGGGACACAGGGCAGGCCCCTTGGCACACAGCTCTCACCGCCAACACCTTGTTTGTTGCCACCTCCCAGCATCTGTTGCCTCGTTCTGCCTAATGGTAGGGCCAGGCCTGCTGCCTATCATTAGGAACAATGATGGCACCTGGCTATGTACTGAGCATCCCCTGCAAAGCCAGTAGCTGTCGAATTTCATCTGTCCCGTGGGCTGGCCAGTACTTTGGAAAAGGAGATGTGCACTCCAGCACCAGAAGCAAGGCAGCTGCCAGGGGCCCACCAGGGCCCACTGCTGCTGCCTGCCTGGGACTGCTTGATTTTTATTCTTGGCCCGGAATGCTGGGCAGCACCAGATATTCACCCTTTTAATTTCCCACAATGCTCCTGATCTAGCATCGTTCTGGGGCATTGTGGGAAACTGAAAGGGTGGCTAGACCCAGGCTGTCCAGCACTGCTTGGAGCACTGCCACTGCAACTAAGGAAGCCCACCAGGATCCACAGAGAGAGGACAGGACTCACCAGAGGACACTTTGTCCAGCCTTTGCCCTCCCTGGAGCCAGCCTTGAGAAGGAGATACAGGCTAGGCCAACCTTCCTCAATCTGGTGCTCTCCAGATGTTTTGGATTACAACTCCCATCATTCCTCACCATTGGTCATGCTGGCTGGGGCTGGTGGGAGTTGAGGTCCAAAATATCTGGAGGGCGTCAAGATGGGGAAGGCTGGGCGATTGCTGTGGGTGGTATTTATGTGTACAGCTTTGTGCAAGGCAGATAGCTGCACATCTCCAGGCATACTCAGGAAGGGGAAGCAAAGACTGCCGAACTGGTGCTGCTCTTCTTACTGCAGACCTTGAAGACACCGGGTCGAAGGCAAAGGGAGGAGGCCAAGCTGTGAGAGCCCAGGTCTCATTCAAGGTTCCAGAGCGTAACCAGAACTGTTTGTCAACGAACAGCTTCTAGCATTGCACTGGCTTGGGGAGAGCAGAAGATCAGGTTGGAATTCTGATCCTAGCAGTTGATCTCATTAAAGGTGCAGTTGGTCAGCCTTCCCAACCCAGTCCTACTCCAGACGTTTTGGATGGCAACTCTCAGGATTCTTGTCCATTGTCCATACTGGTGGGAGTTGATGTGGGTTGAAGTTTACAGCATGCAGAAGACGTTAAACAGATGCGCTGTCTGAATTGTGAGGCTGCAGTGCAACTTTCCCCAGCCTGGTGCCCTCCAGATGTTTTGGACTTCAACTCCCAGGATTTATTTTATTCATTCATTTCATTTCATTTCTATACCGCCCAGTGGTCGAAGCTCTCTGGGCAGTTCACAAAAATTAAAACCAAAAAGCACACAGTAAAACAATATAAAATATACAAACATTAAAATATAAAAACATTAAAACCAGAATACAACCAGAATACAACCTAGTAGCAATGCAGAGATTTAAAATACAGATTTAAAACAGCAAAGCTAAAAGTCTAGAAAGCTAAAATGCCTGGGAAAATAAAAAGGTCTTCACCTGGCGCCGGAAGGAATACAATGTAGGTGCCAGGCGAACCTCACTAGGGAGCTCATTCCACAGCCGGGGTGCCACAGCAGAAAAGGCCCTCCTCCTAGTAGCCACCCACCCCACTTCCTTTGGCAGGGGCTCACAGAGAAGGGCTGCTAAGGATGATCTTAAGGTCTAGGCAGGCACATATGGGAGAAGGCGATTAAGAGCTTTGAATGTTAATATCAGCACTTTTAACCGGGCCTGGAAATGGACTGGCAGCCAGTGTAGCTGGAACAGTACTGGCATAATATGAGCTCATTGGCCAGTCCCAGTTAACAATCTTGCTGCCCTATTTTGGACCAGCTGACGTTTCCAGACCATTTTCAAAGGCAGCCCCACGTATAACGCATTGCAGTAATCCAGACAAGAAGTTATCAGAGCATGGATAACTGTAGCTAGGCTATCTCTGTCCAGATAAGGGCGTAGTTGGTATACCAGCCTAAGCTGATAAGAAGTGCTCCGTGCCACTGAGTTCACCTGTGCCTCAAGTGACAGTTCTGGATCCAAGAGCACCCCCAAACTACGAACGTGATCCTTTAGGGGGAGTGCCGCCCCCTCTAGAACAGGTTGAATATCACCTAGCTGGGCAGATGAACCACCCACTAACAGTACCTCTGTCTTGTCTGGATTGAGTTTCAGTTTATTGGCCCTCATCCATCCCATTACCATGCCCAGCCCCTGATTCAGAACAGCCACTGCCTCACCTGGTTTTGATGAGAAAGAGAGGTAGAGCTGGGTGTCATCCGCATATTGATGGCATCTCAGCCCGCACCTCCAGATAATCTCCCCCAGCGGTTTCATGTAGATGTTAAACAGCAGGCGGGATAAAACAGAACCCTGTGGAACCCCATGGCACAATTGCCACGGCACAGAGCAATAATCCCCCAGCACCACCTTCTGGAATCGGCCATCCAAGTAGGAGCGGAACCACTGTAGAGCAGTGCCTCCAACTCCCAACCCAGACAACCTATCCAGAAGGATACCATGGTCGATAGTATTGAAAGCCACTGAGAGGTCCAGGAGAATCAACAGGGTGGCAGTCCCCCTGTCCCTCTCCCGGCAGAGGTCATTCCACAGGGTGACCAAGGCAGTTTCCGTTCCAGAACCAGGCCTGAAGCCCGATTGAAATGGATCTAGACAATCTATTTTATTCAAGAGTGCCTGGAGCTGTCCTGCAACCACCCTCTTAAGCACCTTGCCCAGGAAGGGAATGATGGTCACTGGCCTATAATTGTTAACATCCTCTGGGTCCAGGTTAGGCTTTTTCAGGAGTGGCCTGATTACCACCTCTTTTAAGGAGGCCGGCACCACTCCCTCTCCCAAGGAGGAATTTACAACCTCCTGGACCCAGCTAGACATCCTCTCCTTGTTTGATGTAATAAGCCATGAAGGGCAAGGGTCAAGCACACAAGTGGTTGATCAGACTTAGACAAGCACTTTGTCCACATCCTCAGGTCTCAATAACTGAAATTCATCCAATAAAACTGGACCAGATGGTGCTCTGAACGCCTCTACCAATGGAACTGTGTTAATCGTGGTGTCCAATTCATGACGAATCTGAGTGACTTTGTCTTCAAAGTGCCATGCAAACTTGTCACAGCGTGCGACCGAGGGTTCTACCTCGGTTCTCTCTCCCTGGCCCAGAATGTAACAGGCACAGCTGGGAGAGAGTAACCCCTCCCAGTTCCCCCACCCAGGTCTTAGTAATACATACCAGGTCAGCCCCCTCATCCACAGTCAAATCATGGATGAGGGAGATTGTATTTTGGAGAGACCTGGCATTGAGCAGCAGCACCACCAGACCCAAGGGCAAGCTGGTAAGGCTGCCAGGAACCATCAGGTTGGGGAAAGAACCAGAAGGGGATAGCCATAAAGTATCTAGCCCCTCTTCTCCTCAGCTGGCCTGTTAATCCACCAATGCCATACCTCCCCCCATCCGTGACCACAGTTATGGTGGCACCTTCCCAACCCCCTGAGTTGCTCAATGGACTTCCCAGGCACATATTAAAACATTACAATATAAAATATAAAACAATATAAAAGAGAGAGCAACAGCTAGGAAGGGGCAGATAAGATCTGCAGTTGCCCCTTTCTTCCTGGTCTTTAAAGCTGCAGCCCTCTGCTGCTGCTAGTTGCTGGTATCTCTGGGGAGGCGGCAGGTGGGATTTCTGACTATTGGCTGGGGCTGATGGGAGTTGAAGTCCAAGACATCTGGAGGGCACCAGGTTGGGGAAGGCCTTCCTGGGAAACTGTACACCTCTCCTTAGGAAGGAAATCCTCTTCATTCACTTACAAGACTGTGGATTTGCTCAAAATATCAGGAACCAGGAGTACATCAGGAAAATACGCTTCCTATTATACTTCGAAATGTCCCTTGGTTGCATGATATAAATATGATTGCTTTTACTTGCCTGGTTTTGTGGGAAAGAGGGAGCAGAGACTTGGGTGTGTCGAGAGGCTCATCCTGACTGGTGGCAGCCCATCAGTAATTCTTGTAAAGAAGAGGTCCGCCAGTAGGGCAAGTCAGTCCGCCTTCCCAGTCTGTAAGAAGAGAACTGGGAAAGAGCTGACCTTCAGCTTCCTGACTTGTTTTTGTATTGCAGCTCAGACTCTTCCTCCCTCCCCCCCCACCGCAGCTGTGACTTGCCTAAGGCCATTTCATCTGGGCCTATGCTGGTTGGTGAAAATCTAGGCCTATCCACTAGTCCAGCCTTCCCCAACCTGGTGCCCTCCAGATGTTTTGGACCACAGCTCCCATCAGCCCCAGCCAGCATGGCCAATAGTCGGGAATCCTGGGAGTTGTGGTCCAAAACATCTGGAGGGCACTGGGTTGGGAAAGGCTGCACAAGTGCCCCACAACAATTCAGATAGCACATCTGTTTAACTTCCACTTCCTTATGCTGTAAACTTTCAACATCCAGCTAACCCCGGAAAGAATTGGCAATGAACAACATGACACAAGAAAGATGTGCCCAGGAATTTGGCAGTCTGAGAAGAGACTGAATAAAGTGCTAAATAAATGACAAGTTACTCATGAAATGGGGGAGATTTTGCAAATAAGGCCTCACAAGGCTAGGGACATGTAATTGCAGATTCTGTTGACAGCATGTTAACCCAAATGTGTGTGTTCATTCCAGCATGGCTGGTTCCCAGCATAAACTGAAACCCCTGTGACACTGAGGACGATACTGAAGTGCAGTCCCAGTTCTTGTGGGAGCCTAGATTCATATGCTGCTCCTAGCACAGAGGTAGGCAGACTTTAGGCTTGCAGACCTCCTCCTCCTCTTCCTTCTTCTGCTTCTTCTTTTACTAGAGATCCACCACAAAAGACATCAAACTTAAAATTAAAGAATTCTGACCTCAAGCGTCTTGAGTACCTTCCACACACAAATCCACTCCTGATTACCCGAAGCTCTCTTCATTTCAGCACTATAATTTAGGGCAGAAGAAAAATCATATTGCTGCCTCGGGTGGCAGTTTTTGCTAGAAAGGCAAGGTACAAATCAAATACATTAAAAATAAAAATATTGTTGCTGCTACTGATTAAAAAAAATGGGAGTCAGAAATTCTTGCTGATGTACTGCAAATCATCCAGAGATCTACCAGTAGATCCCACTCTTGACCTAGCAAAATTGTGCCACCCAATTCAATGAAAAGCGGCTTGGACCTGGACCCAGGATATATGAATTTAAATCCTGTAATTCTTATCTTCTCCAGCATGATGGCATTCATGTGTGCCCTGTTGTAATACATGTCCCTAACAGCCTCTGTTTAATTTCTTCCAGGCATCACCACCATGATCTTCCTGGTTGTGTTTGTCTGGATTGTGCCCTGTGTAGCTAATCAGCTTCTCAGTAGCTTTGTAAAAGCAGAAATCCAGAAAGGTTCCAAGCAACTCATCTGCAGCGTGCCGGGACCACAAGGCCCTCCGGGTGCCCCTGGAACTCCAGGTGCCCCTGGGAATGTAGGAAGGATGGGTTTCCCAGGAAAAGATGGACAAGATGGGAAAGATGGGGAGAAAGGAGAGAGTGGAGAGGAAGGTAAGGAACAACTTGCTTTTCAAACTCGGTTCATCCCAGAAGGAAATACAAATCAGATGGCAACCTGCCTTCACTCTGTCCCTTCCTACATGGAAGGGAGTTAGCTGTTAATTGTGGGGTTCAGCTTTAGTGATTACATTAGAAACCCTTTGTCATGTCTCAGAAATGTCATCCACCATAGGTCTCATCACAACTGCAGGTATTAAGGTACAGCCTGATTTTGCAACTTTTCACATAGCCCACTTCAGTATAATTAAGCCAAGGAGCATTAAATGCACATTTTCAGCTGCCACATTCAAATAAGCGACTGGCTTTTTCTTGGGATAATATTGCCAGTTGAAAGGGACCATAATAGTATCACTTCGCTGTGCAGCATGTGTGACATTTACAAAGGAAATGGGACATGTGAGGTTTAGGTTATAGGTTGTTTCACCCATAGGCTTCCCAGACCTCAGTTTCTTTCCATTTCCTTCATCAAATATCACACCAACTGTGAGGTACTGCTATGGTGCATATTGACTATATTTTTCCTTCACCACCATCAGGATGACAGTGGTCACACCTAAAGGGTGATATCACAGGTTAGAAGACATAGCAAAGGGGTGATTTTATTGCAGGGGTTGGCAATTTATGGCCCTCCAGATGTTTTGGACTGCAACTCCCATCATCCTTCAGCATTGGCTATGCTGGTTAGGGCTGATTGGAGTTGTAGGCCAAAACATCTGGAGGGCCACCAGTTGCCCATCCCTGTTTTATCTGAACAAGCATCTAAGACACCAAAACCACAAAGGCCATCTACTCCCATATGACTCTATCTGTATGTTGGGATCCTCATCAGATGCTCTGGGTACCCTCTCTCCATCAGAAGTGAGGTGAAGGGCGACCAGGGACAGGGGCTTATTTTGTGCAGCGGAATATCTTCCACAGAGAAGTCCACCTGGCCCTCTTCTTCCTTTCCTTTAGATGGCAAGTAAAAACAATTTTGTTCAGGTGTCCTTCCTTTTGAAGGGGGAGAGAGGAGATAAATGGCTTAGAGGAGGCTCTTTGCTGCTTTGCATTTTGCATTTTGTTATTATTTGCGGGGATTTGTGAACGTATTGTTTGCAAATGATTTTGTCAGCTGCTTCAGATACTTTTTTTTTTTTAGTGGAAAGTCCCAATAGAAATATTTATTTAAATAAATACTCTCTCACAAGACTTTTGAAGAAACCAAGGATTGAAGGGACACCGTTGTGAACATCCCTTCTTGCTCCCTGTGTCATAGCAAGGATGATGATGAAGGGGAAGTTCCATCTCTGGGAAAACGGGGCACAGTTATGTTCTTTGGCTTACCTTGTTTGCAAGGGGACAGCGGGCTGGACCAGACCAAGCTCCTTCTGTCCATGGGAGGCTTTTGATCCAGCAGAGCTTTTCCTCTGGCTGAATGTGGGAAGGGAGGGATGAGATGAGCTTCACTGATTCCCCCTCCCTCTGCAGTCACCTGCGTCCCCCAGAACAGTGGGCAAGGTAGTGCTGAGGCCTTGCTCAGTCTGCTGTCCAAGAGCTGTTGATGGCCAACTTCAAGGCCCAGTTCTTCCTTCTGATGGTTCTTTGTCTTTAAACTGGACTTGGACTGGACAGCCGTTCACATAGAGGACACCTTCAAAATAGGAGGACACATGGTCAGCCCTCCCACCAGCAGGATAAAATGCTGGATCCAACCCAGTATTTTGCATTAAGTTTAAAAAATGGTATTATGGAACAAAGATTTATTGCAAATGTAGAAGACGACGACTTACAGATCATGGTGTTATTTGACTCCAGTTATTGTTTCTTGGGTATTGTCTTTAAGCAGGAGTTTTTGCTTCAACTTTTTGTATTAAAAATATACTTTACCTATTTAGAAAGGTACAGAACCAATTTTCTCTGTGTACACTGTACACAGTGATGATGTATACTAATTTTCTAGCAGAATGAGCACAGCCAGGACAGGTGCTGTCGCATTGATTGATTGATTGCATTTATATCCCGCCTTTTTTCCTCTTGCAAAGGAACCCAAGGCGGCTTACATTATCCTCCTCCTCTCCATTTTATCCTCACAACAACAACCCTGTGAGGTAGGTTGGGCTGAGAGTCTGTGACTGGCCCGAAGTCACCCAGTGAGCTTCCACGGCCGAGTGGGGACTAGAACCTGGATCTCCCGGCTCCCAATCCAACACTCTAGCCACTACACCACACTGGCTCTCTTAAAACAATGACAGTAGCACAAAACCCCACAGTAGGCGGAGCCTGTTATTGAAAGGGCTTCTTGTTACACTTCCCATTGCTGCTCATGGCAGTGTTCAGAAGTACCCTAAAGGTGCCATCAGTAGTGTAATGGAGCCAGGGCTCGCAGGGTTGATGCATCCGGACTTTTTAATTAGCAGGGACGATGATGTCATCGGCCACGCCCCTTGGGCATCTCTGTTCTCTCTGAGCTGAATTCCTCACAGTAACTCGTGAGGAAATGGATTTCCAAAGCAACAATATATTGTTTTGCGCTATCCCTGTTGTAACAAGTATTTTGGGGTGGCTTGTTGTCTTAAATGGACAATTAAGACCTATTTGCTTTCCTGAAGACCTTCTCCTGGTGGAGATGAAAACTGTTAGAGCTGGTTTGGTGATATGGATCAAAACAGCTGCCTGCCTTTTCTGGCCTCTCCTTGGGAGCGTGGCTGTGGGGACTGTCATGATGAGTGCCTGCAGCTCCACATTTACCACTATACCACTGGGTACAATACCCACCCAGTCACTGGTCTGAACACTCACTGGAGTTGACTTGTCTCTTAGGTCCACAAGGCAGAACAGGAAATCTGGGAAAAGCAGGGCCCAAAGGAAAAGCTGGCGCCGTTGGCAAAGCTGGTCCCCGTGGTGCAAAGGGCCTGAAGGGAAACCCCGGAAAAAGTGGAGGGCCAGGAAAGAAAGGCCCCAAAGGAGGACAGGGAGACCTTGGGATGCCAGGCCCCTGCAGCTGTGGAGCCAATAAAGCTAGATCGGCCTTCTCCGTCGCAGTGACCAAAAGCTACCCAAGAGAGAGGCTGCCCATTAAATTTGACAGAGTCCTCATGAATGAAGGTGGGAATTACAACACTTCAAGTGGGAAATTTATATGCAGTATCCCCGGCATCTACTACTTCACCTATGATATCACTTTGGCCAATAAACACTTGGCTATTGGGCTGGTGCACAATGGGCAATACCGGATAAAGACGTTTGATGCCAACACTGGGAACCACGATGTCGCCTCTGGGTCGACGATCCTTTCCCTGAAGCGGGAGGATGAGGTCTGGCTGCAGATATTCTACTCGGAGCAGAATGGACTCTTTTATGATCCCTACTGGACAGACAGCCTTTTTACCGGCTTCCTGATATACGCTGATGAGGATTATCTCAACGAAATATAAGGGGAGGCTGCAGACACCAACCACCCCTAGGAGAAAACAGAGCATGACAAATTATAGCTATAATGCACATGGCTCTTTGGAAGAGTCCTGTCTCTGCAGAAGCAGAACTAGCCTGGACTGTGGCCCAAAGCCACTGCTACAATATTTGTAGATAGTCTAAGCCTTTGTGTGTCTTTGTCTCAAGCCTCTTAAAGAAGAATGATTGCTAATAAATTGAGTATGCAAATGATTGATGGAAGGGGGGGGGAAGAGAGAAGAGCAAATGCTCATCAGTCAGTGGAATTCCATCTACCGAAAGGGAATATTTGTGCGGCACCCAGTATAGGACTGATAATATTGAGGGCACGCTAAGTATCCTTGTGCCCTTTTTTTGCACAGCACAAAACACACTTCTTATGCGGCACAAACCAACACTGGTGCCACCTTCTCTGGGGACAGAATAAGAGACCTGTGCAGATCTATGGTGGATGCAGTGAACCTAAGAAGCTGCCGTATCCCAGGCCAGAAATGTTGGTCCATCCAGCTCAGGCTTGCCTACGCTGGCTGGCAGTGGCTCTCCAGGGTCTCAGGAAAACGTCTTACCTGGTTCTGCTATCTCTAACTGGGTAGGGGTCGAACCATGCACCTGCATGCAAAGCACGTGTTCTTCCACTGAGCAATGGTTCCTCCCCTACAGGCAGAACTTCTGCTCCCTAAAAGCCTTCTTGGTCACTGTCTTTGTTCTTTGATGGCACTGGTGTCCTAACATGATGTAGGGCTGCTATAAAAGACAGTTAAGGATGTCCACATGTAGTTGATTTTCCCATTGTACATTCCCATTTTTGCCACAATGCATTTCCCACTTTTTGAATTCACCCAAGTGGCAGGGGGTAATGTTGGTATTTGTTCTAATGAGGGTGGGGGGGGGGGAAGCAACTAGTATTTGGTTCCCAAATCAAATGTATTGGGAAACCCAGTTTTTGAATTTTTATTAATTTAAAATTTATTAATTTTAAAGTGCGCGGACCTCTCTTTCGAACTCAGACCCTTTGATGAATGGGAGGACACCTTCTGTTCACAGGAGGGGCCCTCTGAATCTACCATTTGGGGGTCCAACCCCTTACCTTTTCAAACATGAGGGAACAGCTAATTTTTCTTATTTCACTTCTCCCAATAGCCCCCGATGCATCCTGAAACCTGTCTGGCACCTAGTGAGGGGTATCCAATTACCTCTGCATCACCACTCCTTCCTGCACTCCATCTTGTTGTTGTTGTTCAGTCATTAAGTCGTGTCCGACTCTTCGTGACCCCATGGACCATAGCACGCCAGGCCTTACTGTCCTCTGCTTTCTCCCTGAATGTGCTCAAGTTCATATTCATTGCATCAGTGATGCTATCTAGCCATCTCATCCTCTGCCGTCCCCTTCTCCTTTTGCCTTCAGTCTTTCCCACCATCAGGGTCTTTTCCAGAGAGTTTTCTCTTCGCATTAGGTGGCCAAAGTATTTGAGCTTCAGCTTCAGTATCTGTCCTTCCAATGAGCACTCAGGGTTGATTTCCTTTAGGATGGACTGATTTGACCTCCTTGCAGTCCAGGGGACTCGTAAGAGTCTTCTCCAGAACCACAGTTCGAAAGCATCAATTCTTCGGCGCTCAGCCTTCCTTATAGTCCAGCTCTCACAGCCATATGTTGCTACTGGGAAAACCATAGCTTTGATTAGATGGACCTTTGTCGGCAAGGTCATGTGTCTGCTTCTTACTATGCTGTCTAGGTTTGCCATAGCTTTCCTCCCAAGGAGCAAGCATCTTTTACTTTCATGGCTACAGTCACCGTCTGCGGTGATCTTGGAGCCCAAGAAAATAAAATCTGTCACTGCTTCCATTTCTTCCCCTTCTATATGCCAGGAAGTGATGGGTTTTTTTAATGTTGAGTTTCAAACCATCTTTTGCACTCTCCACTTTCACCCTCAACAAGAGGCTCTTTAGATCCTCTTCGCTTTCTGCCATAAGGGTGGTATCGTCTGCATATCTGAGGTTGTTGATAATTCTCCCGGCAATCTTAATTCCGACCTGTGACTCATCCAACCCGGCGTTTCTCATGATGTACTCTGCATATAAGTTAAATAAGCAGGGTGACAATATACAGCCTTGTCATACTCCTTTCCCAAGTTTGAACCAATCGGTTGTTCCATGTCCAGTTCTTACTGTTGCGTCTTGACCCTCGTACAGGTTTCTCAGGAGACAGGTAAGGTGTTCTGGTACTCCCATCTCTTTAAGAATTTGCTACAGTTTGTTGTGATCCACACAATCAAAGGCTTTAGCGTAGTCAATGAAGCAGAAATAGACGTTTTTCTGGAATTCTCTTGCTTTCTCCATGATCCAACGAATGTTGGCGATTTGATCTCTAGTTCCTTTGCCTCTTCGAAACGCAGCTTGTACTTCCGGTAGTTCTTGGTTCACATACTGCTGAAGCCTAGCTTGTAGGATTTTGAGCATAACCTTGCTGGCATGTGAAATGGGCGAAATTGTATGGTAGTTTCAACACTCTCTGGCGTTGCCCTTCTTTGGAATTAGAATGTAAACTGACCTTTTCCAGTCTTGTGGCCACTGTTGAGTGTTACAAATGTGTTGGCATATTGAGTGCAGCACTTTAACAGCATCATCTTTTAGGATTTTAAATAGCTCAGCTGGAATACTGTCATCTCCGCTAGCTTTGTTGTTTAAGGCCCACTTGACTTCACTCTCTAGGATGTCCGGCTCAAGTTCAGTGACTGCACTATCATGGCTATCAGGGACATTCAGATCTTTCCTGTATAGTTCTTCTGTGTATTCTTTCCACCTCTTTTTAATCTCATCTGCTTCTGTTAGGTCCCTGCCTTCTTTGTCCTTGATCATGCCCATCTTTGCACAAAACGTTCCCTTCAGATCTCCGATTTTCTTGAAAAGATCTCTAGTCTTTCCCATTCTATTGTTTTCCTCCATTTCTTTGTATTGTTCATTTAAGAAGGCCTTCTTGTCTCTCCTTGCTACTCTCTGGAATTCTGCATTCAGTTGGTATATCTTCCCCTTTCTCCCTTGCTTTTCGCTTCCCTTCTTTCGTGAGCTACTTGTAAAGCCTCATCAGACAGCCACTTTGCTTTCTGGCATTTCTTTTTCTTTGGGATGGATTGAGTTGCTGCCTCCTGAACAATGTTAAGGACCTCCGTCCATAGTTCCTCAGGAACTCTGTCTATCAGGTCTAATCCCTTAAATCTATTCCTCACCTCCACTGTATATTCATAAAGGATATGATTTAGGTCATACCTGAATGGTTTAGTGGTTTTCCCTACATTCTTCAATTTAAGCCGAAATTTTGCAATAAGAAGCTCATGATCTGAGCCATAGTCAGCTCCAGGTCTTGTTTTTACTGACTGTATAGAGCTTCTCCATCTTTGGCTGCAAAGTGCAAAGTACATAATCTGATTTCGATATTGACCATCTGGTGATGTCCATGTGTATAGTCACCACTTGTGCTGTGGGAAAAGAGTGTTTGCTATGATCAGCGTGTTCTCTTGGCAAAACTCTATTAGCCTTTGTCCTGCTTCATTTTGTACAGCTTCATTTTGTAAATTTTGTACATTTTTGCCATTCTTGCCTGTTATCCTGGTTATTTCTTGACTTCCTACTTTAGCATTCCAATCCCCTATGATGAAGAGGACATCTTTTTTTGGTGTTAGTTCTAGAAGGTGTTGTAGGTCTTCATAGAACCGATCAACCTCAGCTTCTTCGGCCTCAGTGGTTGGGGCATAGACTTGAATTACTGTGATGTTGAATGGTTTGCCTTGGATTCGTACTGAGATCATTCTTTTATTTTTGAGATTGTACCCCAATACTGCTTTTCCCACCCTTTTATTGACTATGAGTGCTACTCCATTTCTTCTAAGGGATTCTTGCCCACAGTAGTAGATATGATGGTCACCTGAATTAAATTCGCCCATGCTTGTCCATTTGAGTTCGCTGATTCCCAAGATGTCGATGTTCAGTCTTGCCATCTCATGTTTGACCACCTCCAGCTTACCTTGATTCATTGATCTTACATTCCAGGTTCCTAAACAATATTGTTCTGTACAGCATCGGATTTTCTTTTCACCACCAGACACATCCACAGCTGAGTGTCCTTTCGGCTTTGGCCTAGCCACTTCACTCTTTCTGGCGCTACGTAGAAATTCCCTCTGCTCTTCCCCAGTAATATATTGGACACCTTCCGACCTGAGGGGCTCATCTTCCGGCGTCATATCTTTTAGCCTTATGATACATTCCATGGGGTTTTCTTGGCAAGAATATTGGAGTGGGTTGCCATTTCCTTCTCCAGTGGACCACATTTTGTCAGAACTCTCCACCATGACCTGTCCGTCTTGGGTGGCCCTGCACGGCATAGCTTATGGCTTCACTGAGTTACGCAAGCCCCTTCGCCACAACAAGGCGTGATCCATGAAGGGGGCACTCCATCTTAGCTCTTATCAAATGCAGACTTTGAAGCAGCTTGCACCATGCCCAGTTTTTCCTAACTGCCAACCCCACACCTTTGCTTTGCTCAAAATCCAGTTCTGGAGAACTCAAAAGCTTGCTTGTGACTGTCTGACACTTCGGTTGGTCCCAATACCAACAAGTCTTACATCCTTCTTATAGAAGCCTTTTTATAGAAGCAATGAATGTTCATGTTTCTCTGCCTAAAGAGAAACTAAGACACCCCGAAAGGCAAACTAACAAGGAATAATTTATTATAAAAAATGATGTTGATGATACAATTAAGACAGTGGGAAAAGAGTATGAGATTCATGATCTGGGGTGCTTCCAGATGAGCCATTTATCCTGCAATTGCCCTGCCTCAAGCATGGAATTTTACAGGGTGGCTTCCATTTGTAACCTTCCCATGTTTTCCCTACTGCTCCTTTCATCTTTTTTTGTCTTCCCATAAATCTGTTAAGGAGGAAAAGACAGAACAGGTGCGGAATGCCTTTTGATTGGTAGCACTAGGAGCCGTCCACCTGGGCAAGCTAAAAACAGTAGGGTAGTATCCAATAGTACTCCTACACAGAGTAGTGAATGGGCTTAGTTTATGTAGGATTCCCATTGGATACTGCCCCATAGTGACCCAGTTTGCACAATCAAATTAAGCCACTGTGGTATAAGCTACAGTGGCTTGTTTTAATCAGCGGAGTGTATCGGCATGTGCTGGCCACCATTTCCCTAATTATTCGCCTGGGCACGGATTGTCACGTCATCCAAACCCGGATGGCTTGTCATGTTTGAGAGAGAAACAACCCTCAAATAACCCATGGTCTGTTGTAGTGGGATTTGAGGGTTGTTTTCCCCTCGGTGGCTTGTTTGATCGTGTGAACCGGCCCAGTGTCTTCTTCAGGAGATCACTTTGCCAACATGTGTCAGGCATGGCATGAACTGAAAATATTTTGCAATATCTTTTTCAGTCCCATAATTTCATCCCTACATTTACTGCAGAGCTCAACTGGAATGAGTTAATTGGTAAAGAAAAAAGGATGAAGAGAACCCACTAAATCAACGAAAGGTATCAGCCAAATTGACAGTTATGCCACACTTCCAAGCTTCACAATAATGCTGAATGTACAATGCCACCTAGTGACTAAACATTTAATGCCACCTTAACTCTCCCTTGTGCAAGAGGCTGCCTCAAGCCATACAGCTTTGCAGCCAACTAGGGTTGTTTTTCACAAGTACGAATAAAACTGTCTTCTAGCATGGTCTTTATGCATACTGCCAATGATTGTAATGCAATTTAATGCTGAATGTACAATGCCACCTAGTGACTAAACATTTAATGCCACCTTAACTCTCCCTTGTGCAAGAGGCTGCCTCAAGCCATACAGCTTTGCAGCCAACTAGGGTTGTTTTTCACAAGTATGAATAAAACTGTCTTCTAGCATGGTCTTTATGCATACATGCCAATGATTGTAATGCAATTTAATGCTGAATGTACAATGCCACCTAGTGACTAAACATTTAATGCCACCTTAACTCTCCCTTGTGCAAGAGGCTGCCTCAAGCCATACAGCTTTGCAGCCAACTAGGGTTGTTTTTCACAAGTATGAATAAAACTGTCTTCTAGCATGGTCTTTATGCATACATGCCAATGATTGTAATGCAATTTAATGCTGAATGTACAATGCCACCTAATGCCACCTTAACTCTCCCTTGTGCAAGAGGCTGCCTCAAGCCATACAGCTTTGCAGCCAACTAGGGTTGTTTTTCACAAGTACGAATAAAACTGTCTTCTAGCATGGTCTTTATGCATACTGCCAATGATTGTAATGCAATTTAATGCTGAATGTACAATGCCACCTAGTGACTAAACATTTAATGCCACCTTAACTCTCCCTTGTGCAAGAGGCTGCCTCAAGCCATACAGCTTTGCAGCCAACTAGGGTTGTTTTTCACAAGTATGAATAAAACTGTCTTCTAGCATGGTCTTTATGCATACATGCCAATGATTGTAATGCAATTTAATGCTGAATGTACAATGCCACCTAATGCCACCTTAACTCTCCCTTGTGCAAGAGGCTGCCTCAAGCCATACAGCTTTGCAGCCAACTAGGGTTGTTTTTCACAAGTACGAATAAAACTGTCTTCTAGCATGGTCTTTATGCATACTGCCAATGATTGTAATGCAATTTAATGCTGAATGTACAATGCCACCTAGTGACTAAACATTTAATGCCACCTTAACTCTCCCTTGTGCAAGAGGCTGCCTCAAGCCATACAGCTTTGCAGCCAACTAGGGTTGTTTTTCACAAGTACGAATAAAACTGTCTTCTAGCATGGTCTTTATGCATACTGCCAATGATTGTAATGCAATTTAATGCTGAATGTACAATGCCACCTAGTGACTAAACATTTAATGCCACCTTAACTCTCCCTTGTGCAAGAGGCTGCCTCAAGCCATACAGCTTTGCAGCCAACTAGGGTTGTTTTTCACAAGTATGAATAAAACTGTCTTCTAGCATGGTCTTTATGCATACATGCCAATGATTGTAATGCAATTTTACATGCAAAGATGTCCATTGTTTTCAATTACTTGGGGGTGGCTGGCTTTCCATTTGCATTCATGAACCCTTTTGTGTCAACTGTGAAAAGATAAAGCACATTATTGCTTTTCTATCACCTGGGCCATTTGAAGTACATTATTGGTCATCTGTTCCAGATGAAGCTGTGGGGAAGGGGGTGTCCTCTCCCACACAGCTAAAGGGGAGTTTTACCATGGGAGAAACCGCACATTTGAAAAACCGAGAATCAGCTGGAGCAGTTGCCACATCATCCTAGATTTATGACTGATAAAGGGTGCGATCTTATGCATATTTCTCATGGCTGGTTGTGGAATGCTGGGCATTGTAAGATGTTTTTCTGTCTAAACCTCCACAGGACTGCAACCAAAGTGACTTCAGTTATTTGTTAAAATATCTCATGTCTTTTTCAGGATAATTGTCATGTATCTGTGTCCTCTTCAACACACCTCTGGTTCCATTTTGGTACTGCAGAGTTCTCAAAGAGGGGCTTAAATCCCAAAGTAAGGAACTCTGAGTTCATGACTGACCTTCTCAGCAAGTGAGATGCTGTTTATTCTCTTCATTCTCGTCACTTGCCCCTCACAGTCCTTCAAGCATATTGGACAGCCTTCATACTGCAGGAAGTGACCTGGATAATCACAGACAGTACATTTCAGCTTGGAGTGAGAGCCCTGTCGCAGGGATGTTGTTCAAGGCATACTGTTAAGCAATGGGGAAGACATCTAGCTGGGTATTCCGAGATTCTGTTGTTTTGACAGTTGGGCAGTTGTCAGGATTTCTCAGAGATCAACTTAGAAGGAGTTTGCCCTTTTTACAGATCTCATGTATTTGGTAACTATTTAAACCATTATCTCTTTTTTCCCTTCAATAAATTCATGTGAAATAGCTCTCTTATAGTATTACTGTTGAAAAGTTTAATACCAGTGAGTCTGCTAAAAAAGACCACTTCTAGAAATAAGTTGCTGCTAAGGTCTCCATTTTAGGTTGTTATGAGGCAACCTTGCAACCATCTACTGGAGGGATACCAGCACTGAGATGAAACTTTAGGAGGTGGAAAAACATGAGCCAAGGTCAGCTTGGGGGCTCTTGGAACACTGGTCCTTATGCACGTTTAATATCTCATTCTTCCATCCTCTGGTTAGAATAGTTTGGGGTCTGGATACTGAGGAAGGTCTTAAAATAGGCATGCACCTATTTTATTTACGGATAGTGATCTATGACATACCAGAGTAAAGAGGTTTGGTCTCTTGCGGTGGCCTGTTTGCATACTCTGTGTCACATGGATTGATGATAATCTAGTGAGGTTTGAGAGCTGTGGTTGCTCTCTTGTGTGGGTGCTTTCTTGGGGGACAGCGCAGTGAGCTCCCAATGAAAATGGAGTGCATGGGAGTTTTTTCCCCCAGAACTTTTATGATGTTATTATAATGGGAGTCCAAGCCCAGGTGTGGACGTGAATAAATTGTTTTACTGGTATTCTGCGCTTGTCTGTTGCTGTACACCGTGTGAATCAAATGCTATGCTCTGTAAGATACAGCATGTGCTCTGGTGATGTTCTAGGGATGGAAATACGGATTTCTCTCCTCTCTATGGAAACTATCTGACAGAACATGTGGGGAGGTGTCCATAGCTTGGTGTGATAATGAACCAAGGTTGAGTGACCCTGGAGGTATACTAGTACCTCATTATTTCTGTGAGTTTGTGGGCACATCAAAAGGATGTTTCCTTTTTCAGTGCTTCCCTCATTAATCCACTCTCAGCTCTTGGTTCTACATCACTACTTAAATATATGCCTAAGGGTGCAATCCTATGGCTGCTAGTCAGCAGCTAGATGGCTGTAGGATAGGTTGATTCCAGGGAGAAGAGCGTGGAGCAGCAAAAACAGGGCGTTCCTGGGGGCATGTTGGGGCGGGGAAGTTGGAAATGCCAGTACAACACCTTCTACATGTCGTCTGGCTGCTGCTTCCAGAACTCCGAGGTCCCACAGCTGGACTGCCAAAATTGGCTGTCTAGCTGTAAGTGCAGGGCGGCTGAAGCACTGAGGGGTGAAATATGAAGCACAGAGGGGTGAAACCCCTCCATGTTTCACCTGCCTTGCATTGGATAGGTGGTCACCTCCGAGTTCAGAGGCAGCCGCCTATCCCGATAGGATGGCGCCCTACAACTCTTGAATCTAATGACATCTTATTTCAGAGATAATTTCTTTTCATCTGTGTATATGGTATTGTACCATATACACAGGTACAATATGGTGGAGACACCATATTGCAGTGGTTCTGGTCCTTCCTCTCCGGCAGGTACCAGAGGAGGTTTCGGACCCGTAGCCACTCACTTGCGGGGTGCCACAGGG
This sequence comes from Heloderma suspectum, assembly GCF_057233095.1. Taxonomy (NCBI): domain Eukaryota; kingdom Metazoa; phylum Chordata; class Lepidosauria; order Squamata; family Helodermatidae; genus Heloderma; species Heloderma suspectum. Next base: position 235,154,038 of record NC_139459.1, on the reverse strand, counting down.
TTCCATCCTCTCCCCGATGCTATTTAACATCTATGTGAAGCCGCTGGGGGCTATCATCAGGAGGTTTGGGGTGTGGTGTCATCCCTTTGCAAAAATTAAAAGTGCTTTATAAACTAATAATATCAGAGATTCTTGTGCAGACCTGTCCTTGTAAGTGTTCAGAAATGCTGTAAGACTTAAGGGTGTAATCCAAATTCAGTGCTGGGAGTTGTAGGACTTTTTTGTCTAAACATGCATAGGATTGCACCCTAAAAGAAGCCGTTTATTTCCCATAATCATTAATGTGGTCATTTGGCAGGCTCGGCATCATGGTTCCTGACTCCGTGCTCTACCCATCAATCTCTGGGGAGAGTGCTTCATGGATTGTGCATGGTGGATCATTACTCTCTGCGTGTGCTTAACTCGAGATAACACAGAGGAGTCTTTTACACCTAAAAGATGGCTAAAAGACAGGGAAAGGCTCAACAACAACAACAAAAGAGTCCGGGCCATTTAAATTCAGCGATCATTCAACTGCAGAAATTGGCAATAAGTCTTATCTTAGCACCGGCCACGTTAATTAACACCTGTAGAGGTACCAGAACCCCTGGTTCTTAACGCCCAAACGGAGATAATTAAATGTCATGATACGCTCTAATTGCATGCAGCGGTTTCAGCCGCCTTGACATTCCTCTTTTGGAGGACGACGGCGACCAGGGGAGGAGGTGCGGCCCGAGACCCGTGTCGGCGACTCCGGAGAGCGCGCACCCGTGACCCACGATCGAGGACGCGGGCGCGCCCAGCGCGAGCCAGGACATCACAGCCCGGCCGAAGCGCAGCAGGAAAAGCGGAAGAGCACCGGTAGGGAAAGCGAGAAGAACTACGATACCCAGAGGCCCCGCGGGCTGTGCGCGTGCGTAGTGTAAAGCCGGCATTGCGCTCGCGCGCTGCCTTTCTCTCGGGAATAGAGGCGGCTTCCTTTGCCTCCAGAACCGAGAGGGATTTGGGGGAGAGGGGCGGGGACCTTTCCGCCCTCCACGATGCACCCTGGGGGCATGCCTCGAACCTCCGCCCCTCCCTCCAGCCTCTAGCACTAGAGGCTGGGGGGTCCTCTAATTCCGCCGCGCCCCCTCCCCTCCGGACCTCCCGGTATTTTTCCAGCAGAAGCAGCTGCCTACCGGGTAGGACAAAGGCTGCCGGTCCCAATTTGCAGTCGGCAAAGGTAACCACTCCTGCGCGGGGCGGGCTCACAGCGTAGCAAAAGTAGCCGGCTGCGGAGTGTTGCAAAGTTCCACGCAACTTCTAGTCTGTGGATTTATTTGTAAACTCCGGGCCGGGGGTGGTGGTGGGGGGTAGTTTTAACTTCGCGGCAGTCCGATGGGGAGAGGAGCATGGCGCGGGTTGGGTCCTAATGCCCCAGAGGTGCCGGGCATTTCGTGCCCCCCTGAAATCTGTTAGAAAGCAAAGCAGGTTTCTCCGGTGAGATGCGGATTCTTAAAATGCCGACCCTTGAAAGGGGCTGCGGGAGGGAGGGAGTTTTTTGGACGGGAGTCCCCCATCCATGGTGGCTTGCGTTGCTATGGAACCCTTCTTGTTCCCCGCCAAACGAGCGATGTTGCTTGCAGGTAGAAAGTGCTGATAAGGCAGGCTGGTCAAGCTAAGATGTGCTGATCACGGTTCCTTGGGCGTCTTTGCCAGCATCAAAATCTGCATCCGTGGTAATGCTTTATAAAACCGGTGGGGTGGGGGATTCCACTGTTCCGGGGAAGTTTGGCGGCTCAAGTGGTTTTCACCTTTTTAGGGGGGGGAAAGTTACCTGTAGTTAAACTGACCACATGATGCCATGGCTGCTTTTTCTCTGTTTAAAGCTCACTTGGGCGTGTGTGTTTTCCTGGCCGGGGAATCTTGTCTGAAAGGTACCAACCAAAAGAACTAAACAGCTGGGATGCTATATGAGGTTAGGCGCGCTTAAAAGCCTATTGTTTTAATGCGGTTAAGGTAGGGGAACATGTGGCCCTCCAGATGATGTTGGACTGCAGTTCCCATAAGCCCTAGCCAATAAGGTCAGTGGTGAAGGATGATGGGCATTGTAGTCCAACAACATATGGAGGGCCACTTGTTCCCCATCCCTGAGTTAGGGCATGCCTAACCCAACCTAAGGGGCCGCGGTGGCTTAGTGGTTAAGACGCTGAACTGCAGACCGGAAGGTAGGCAGGACAGCAGTTCGAGACCCGAGTGCTGCGTGACGGAGTGAGCTCCCGTCTTCAGTCCCAGCTCCTGCCAACCTAGCAGTTAGAAAGCAAGAAATTGCGAGTAGATAAATAGGTACCGCTTCGGCGGGAAAGGTAACAGCGTTCCGTGCCGGCCACATGACTATGGAAGCGTCTTCGGACAGCACTGGCTCTTCGGCTTAGAAATGGAGATGAGCACCACACCCTAGAGTCGGACACGACTGGTTGTGGACACCTTTACCTTTACCTTTACCCCAACCTAACCCAGAGAGCTTCGGCTATTGGGCGGTATAGAAATGAAATAAATAAATAAACCTAGGATGAGGCTGTTAGACTACAGTTTTAAACATCCTTACTAGAGGGTAAGTGGGGGGGGAGGGGTTGTAAAAACTGTATGCATAAATGTAAGATTAGACATGCTGTGTTGGCTCATGATTTCCCTTTCTCTTCTTCCTGTCGCCCGCAACTCAGGTGCTGCCTATTTCCCCAGGCTGAACTTTTTTTTGGATGGGAAATCTGAGGATGGAAGAGCCATGGTGGAAAGGAGATCTTGTAGCAGAAATCCATCAGAGTCTGAGGCTGAAGGTGGGACTACATTAGCTGCTTGTTTATCTGTCTCCACGCTTACTGTTCTGCCTTTGCTTGATCAAAATAACTTCTAATGGTGTTTAATCATTATCGAATACTTGAGTAAATTCCATTAAACAATGTGTGGAGAATATCTGTGAGGATAATTAAATTCATTTGTATCCTGCTTTCCAGAGATATACCCACAGAGCAGCTTACACAGAATAAAGAGGTTGGGCACAATCTAAATATAAAATGTATATTCTTGTAGAAATACACAAAATTGAGGAAATTAAGTCAAGTTTGAGGTTGCTGAGAGGAGAACACACATCAGCTACCTACTCAGGGAAGGCCAGTTCGAACAAAATAAGTTTTTTAAAGCTTTCTTAAAGGACTGCACCAAAGTTGTGAGGTATAAAACGGTAGAAATAGAGTCCCAGAATTGGGGGGCCACCATCAAGAATGCACTGTTGCTCATATAGCCATTGGCAGGTACCTGAGCAGAGACCCTGATGATGACCTAAATGTAGGGGTAGGATCATAGGAGTGAAGCTGGTCCTTTAGGTAGCTTAACATTTACTTTTGAGCAAATGTACATAGGGTTTCTCTGTATGGAAGAAAGATACTAAAGACGTTTTTCTTCCTTTCTAGAAGAAAGCTATATATAATTACACTCGCCACATGATTAAATATTTCATAATTCAAATGGTCTTGCCTTGTAATACACTATCTGATTTGAGAAAACAACACATACATGCTATTTTTTATTTCCCAAGGAGTATTAAATGTCTTTACTAAGGCTAAACATACTGGTTGACTCTTCAGCTCTTTTGGGAAAGTTATTAAATAGGCACAGTGATGGGCCTCCACCATCCCCCTTTTTTTTGCTGCACTTGGGATTTTTGCTCCTCTAGGGTAATTGCACAGGGTTTTAATGGTGGATTGGGTGCCTCCCGACTAGGAGAGGCTGTGTGTGGCATTTGATCCCGATCCTGCAAACCCCCAAGGTTCTCTAGCCACCACCACCTTTTCACTGCACTTGGGATTTTCACTGTCCTGGGGTAATTGTGCTGGGTTTTGATGGTGGATCAGGTGCTTCCTGATTGGGAGAGGCTCTATATGAAGCTTTGTCTGGATCCTGCAGACTTCCAGCGCTTTTGAGGCGAAACTGCTCCAGTGGGAGGACTGCAGCAGGATGGGTGGGGTGGGGTGGGGTGGGGTGGTGAGTCAAATTACATACAGTAGCTTAATAAGCTACTTACTGTAACTTATTAGCCCAGTTGTGTGGCAGGGCATCATGGACTATTAAAAAAAATAAGGTACCGTGAGTAGCTTATTAAGCCACCATGGATTACCGTGATGTCCGAACACAGCCACTAGGTAGGGATAATCACCTGAAAAATATTATTACAATTTTGGAACTGCCAGGCTTGCCTAATATTATATTTGCAGTTGGCACTCATTCACTGTGACTAACGAATGTATGAAATGGAAAATTTTCCACAGGAAAAATAAGCATTGGAAAATTTTCCATTTTGGAGAATTTTTCACCCCATATCACTGGTTGCACATCATTTAATAAAATGCAAAGATGTTCTTGGAAAGTTGAGTTTCCATTTGTCTACCACATGTCTTGGTGAGATGACTTGTGTAACATGTGGAGAGAAGATTCCTGAGGCGATTGTCTAAAAGTGTACTGCCAATATACCTTGAAGCCATGCTTCAAGGGCACAGTTTTTCTGAATGTTTTTAACCTCTCTATGCATTATTATACCCTTGCTCTGGAAACATGTGATGTACGCATGGGAACTTGTCCAGCCCCTTAGGGCATAGTCCTATGCATGTTTAGACAGAAAAAAGTTCTACAATCCCAGCATTCCCCAATCAGCATGTCTAAACACACACAGGTTTGCGCCGTTAGATAACTTCATATTTGTGAGTTATAAGGGTTCATTTAATACGTGTTTGTAACTAGTCAAATACCCCTAGCTATCCTCTTTAAAGTTTACATTCCAATCCATGCAGTGTGGTTTATTCCAGGGTGGGGCCTGGTACTTTAGAAAGCATTCTTGTTGTATTTTTGTGACCATTTGAGTTGACCTAAAAAAGCTATTGCCCTGATAAGGAGTTTAGATTTTGTTAGTGGTCATCATGGCTACCTTTGGTTGGTGTTTTGGACTGGTTTTTGGTTGTGCTTTTTGTTTTTGCGTTCTTGTCACGTCTGCTGTTGGGATAACCCTCCTGCAAAGTCACAAGAAAATTACATTTTAGCAGTGTGTTTTTATTTTCTTCCTAGGTTAAGTTGTTGCATTCTTCAAGCACGTGTAGAAAACTCCTTGTGTGTTTAAAATTTTGACCTGTTGATTTAAAATCATGAAGCACAACAACTCCAACTCAGGTGGTGCCTAGCATATGGCAGAAGGCCATATATTTCCCACTCCCCTGCATCTTCCTTTTATATGTATTTTTCCATGTTTGTTGCATTATCAGTTACAACGAGAATATGCCAACCTGCTCAAAGTGCAAATTGTGAATAAAAAGTAATCTGGGTTTGTTGTGCACCTTGCACAACAAAACAGTTAGAGTTCTATAACAGTTACACACAACTATATTGTGAGAAACATTTATACGTACTTCATGTTCAAACATGAAGTACGTATAAATGTTTCTCTCACAATATAGTTGTGTGTAACTGTTTTCTATAATTCAGTTAAATAATATAATAGAAAAAGTTGTCCTGGGTCTTCCTGATCCAAGAAAATGGTGAGTTTCTTAAGAGGTCTTTGACTTCACAGCGCAACGTGTGTAGGTGTTCTCAAGATGTATGTCACTGTTGCTGATGATTATTTCTGCTAAGAGCTTATGTCCAGACTTCGTTACCTAACATCCCTACCCTCTTCAGCTGGGTTGAGAAGTTTGTTCACCCGCCCCCCAAAAATCCTGAGGGCTTTGGCAAGCCAGAGAAAGATGTCAGATTTTATCTAAAGCGCCGCTTCACTCGATGCTGTTTTTTCTTGGCTGGAGATAATGGGAGTTATAATCCCAACACATCTGGGGTGCAACAGTTTGGGGAAGGTTTCAGCGGACATTATGTTTCATCCTTCATTTCCTTCATGTCTTATGAAGGCGTGGTGAGTAACAGGCAGGGTTGCTTTTGGGATTGTTAAAGTTTCCATTGCTTTTGAAGGATTAAGTTACAATCCTGTGGTCATTCCAACCAGGTGGACTGGGGAGTGGAAACGTCTAGGAGCAAACAAGATAATACTAAAGTTGCACCAGTCTGCGGGGGAGGGATTTATATAACCTTTTAGGGTGAAATCTCTTTGTGTGTGTGTGTGTGTGTGTGTACCTCCCCCCCACACACACACACACATAGATAGATAGATATGCACACACACATACCCTGTGCGGTTTGCAGGTCCTTCAGTTCATTTGTATGTGATTTTAAACTTGCTGTTTTGTGTCTTCTACTACCTTGTATCCAAGGTATTCCATTTTTTGTGTTAAGTGCTTTTACAGTAAAACATCATTGTTACGTTAGTCTTGTCCAGCCTAATCAACGTAATCTCATTCCAATAATCCACAAGTAGTTTCCGATTTGTACAGCAAGAGCGGGGGGGGGGGCAGTCCCCCATGTAATGCTTCGCTAGCACGTTTTCATATCCAGTAGTTTTTCTCAAACGTTGCAGTTTTGTTCCAAAATCATACAATTTGGAATAAGTTGTGGGCAATACATTATTTGGCATGGGACTATTTCAGTGTTGCTCTTCATACTGCATAATTACGATACAATCAAATAACGAGCATAAACTGCTTAATGGCTCCCAAATGTTTATATTTTGAATGCAACTTTTGGCCTCTTCCACCTCCAGAAGGTGGAAGGTGTTGCTGAGTTTCTTTTATCCTCAGCAAGTGTTCAAAGAAACTTCTAATTGAAGACTCCCTGCGGTTCCAGTTCCACCAGCACATTGCTCTGTAGTCTAAAGGGCTATGCATATATTCAATGAAGTATATTTATGGAGCAAAGGCAGGCTGACACGCTGACCTGGTCCTGCGCTCGCCGTATGGCAGATATACACACTTTGCAGAATGTGTGCAAAGAGCTTTACTTGTCATGGAATTAAGGTTATAATGCATATTTGTTTTCTAAACTTATGTCTGTGAAAGAAAATGCATCCTAGACCAGCAATATTATGCTTGCAGTTGTCTGCACGATGCTCTTTTGCCATGTTGCATTATCGGCCGACATACTTAAAACATCTTGAAAAATCATGCTTAAGTGGTGTATCTTAAAAATGAAAAGCTTCCTAGTTTTTATTGTAGTTCTTATCATCCACTGGGTGTCCCGTCTGGGGTTGATGAGACTTGTAGCCCAATACATTTGCAGGCCACCGGGTTGGGAAGGCTGCTAGAAGGGTTCTTTTCATTTGGTGGGGTATGTAAAGGTGGCTTTTGAATTGTACAGTGAGCGCTGTAGAACTCTTTCCTGTGCTGGAAAATAATGGTGCTTAGGGTTTAGGCAACTTTTCCATAAAATTGGATAATTCAAAATCCAGTTCCATTTTTATTTTATACCAGAGTCAAAAGTTGTAAAGTAGCCCATCTCTGAGTGACCTGTTTTGACTTTAAAACCCTTCATAAGGAGGCAGCTGGGGTCAAATGAAATGTGTTTGCCTCTTGAACCAAGACTTGATGGTGCCGTCTAATTGTCATGTTAGTTTGTGAATGGGTATGGTGACCAGATAGATAGTTAAGTGTGTTTGTCTGAGGAAATAACTCCTCTGCACCATTGCATAAATATTTACATTGCAGCTCCTTATTAAGAGGTCTTGTCTTGCAGTTGTTTGGGAAGTACTTTGAGAACTGGCTGGCTTCTCCCTTACTCAGGAACTCTTATCCTTCTCTTTTTAATAGAGTGGATCTGTAGGGGGACTTCAATTTTAATATCAAGACTGGGTTGTAACCTCAGCTGTGCAATTTTATTAAATAACATCCACACAGCTCATCAAAAACCCATTGAATTGTTTCAAATGCTTAAACTGGTGGTTCCTCGCTTCTTTACTTGGAGAGCTAACAAGAGCTGTATTCAGGCATGCTCCTCCAATCTGCTGTAAGCCCCAGAAGGGGCTACTAGTCAATGGAGGCTTCCCTCTTATGGCTAACAGTAGTTTTGGAAGGGTGATTTTCATCAGGATCACAGTGTGGGGAGGGTTAAAAACCTCTTCCTATGCACCATGGGGGAGCCACAAGTGCTATTTTGCACTGGAAAACCTAGACATGCTCGGTTGCATTCAGTCAGTGTCTTAGCTAGTTTGGCCCTTAAACATCCGCCGCTGAATCTAAATCAACTGGAGGGATGGCGAGGCCCACCCCCACCAAGGATCCTGTTACCCCAAGGGTCTGTGCTGGGGTTTGACTTAGCCCTCTTCCAGCTTATTTTCGGCAGCAGGACTTTTCTTTGCCTATACAAGCCAATGGTGCGCTTCATTTTTGTGATTTCTCCCCCACTCCTTACATTTGTGGTGGCACTCAGGACACATTTTCAAAATGCCAGATGTGCCCATCAAGCCAAGAAGGTTGGAGGCCCCTGTTCCAAACTGTCCTGTTGGATCAAAACTTTCTGTTACAAATGTTTGGATGAAGCAATCACACATGAACTTGAAAGTGTGTGTGTGATGCTGATGTTGAAATGTCTATGTACGAAGTGTTTAAAATTGGGCTGCTTTCAACTCTGATTTTGCCACGATTGTCAAACATCACAAAGACCATGTGTAGCTTTACTTAAAAAATAAAACAAAACTCTGGAAGACAGCGGTTAGTGCTAGATATCAGGGCATTTCAGTTGATTGGATAAATGATACTTGGGAACCTGACTTCCTCCCCCTTCCCATACATCCCAAAATAAATCTGCAAGGGGGGGGGCAGTTTGTTGCTGTCTGGCTCCTGTGTATGTTTTGGTAACGACGTCTTGTGAATCAGATAATATGCAAGGGTTGTGCTGTGGGGGGCGGTGCGGGCGGTGCTTGTATAGTTGTAAATTGTGAGGAAAATTCCTCTTAATCAGATGACCTGTCAAAGTTGGGTTATAGGCTATCAAGATCTCTTCTAATAATGATTTCATAAACGATGTTTGTTCTTAATTTGAGCCATGATCATGTCTGCCTGGATACAGAAAACGAGAGCTGACGGTGGTTTAACTTTTCCTTTCTTTTTTCTTCAGTTCCCCCAATGCCTCAAAAATACCACTTGACCCACAGAGTATGAATGATTGGAACAAATTTAATTATCTTTCAAAACATGTTGGACAGTCATCCGGCGTGAGAGCTGGGTCGCGTTTTATTGCTTTACTCACTAAGCACCTGCCAGAATGGGTGGCAGATGCTGATCCTGCCTTTCTGGCTATTGAAATGGATATTTATTTTAATACTCCTTCTCTCCCGCTCCTTGTGTGTTGCCATAGGAGCTGAAACTGCCCGTGTACAAGGCTCATTCTCCTCAGATCGGGATGCGGCGCTATTTTGCTGACCTCTTGGCTATCCTCGGCAACCGCTGCCGGCTCTGCCCTGCGGCCCGGCACCTTGCTGTCTACTTGCTGGACCTCTTTATGGACAGCTATGATGTGGCTGTCAAACAACTCTATGTCATCTCCATTGCTTGCCTTCTCCTTGCAAGTAAGTAAACTCGCCCGCTGATGCATAAGTGTTGCACTTGTGTGTGTCTTCTTAATGCTGTTTTTATTGGGTGTTAGATTACATGTTTATAATCAGCGAACATATAGAAAATGTTACAACTTTTTATCTTGGCAAAACACAAACATTGCATAAGAAATTGAATTCCACTTAGCAGGAATCACAGGGGGTTCAGTATATTAATAACCTTCTGTTTATCCACAGAAATTTCTCAGGGATTTAAGATTTAGTTCATCTAAATATACCTTTCCATATGTGTTCATGAGATAGTGGTGGTTTTCTCTGGGAATCTTGTTTGTTAATACAAATCAGTATATTTATACCAAATTGTATGGAATGTGTCAGATTCTTTTGGTTGCCTTTGTGCCTTTATCCAATTTTTCAGCTAACACAATGATCCAAAGGTAGTTATACCACACAACCATTGACAGGTCTGTAGATTCTTTCCAATTCTTTGCTATTAGTTGATGGAACACCACCATCATAAAAGTCAGCATTTCTTTGTCTGATCATTAATTGGAATGCAAAAGCTCTTGAGAAAGTTGAGTACATTTTGCACAAGACAGCATTTGTATATTAATTATGCTAAGACTAAAATTGTAGTATTTGGGAAGAAAAGGAAAACTCATATGTGGAAGTTGGACAATGAATCCATTGAACAAATGAGCAACTTTAGATATTTGGGCCTTAACTTCAACGCCCAACTTTCGTGGAGACAACATCTAGATGTAATTAAGCTGAAATCATCCCAGACTACTCAATCTCTCCTTCGGTTCTCTAGATCACAAGGGGGAAGCTTGGTTGCCCCTGCAGTTGAGATATTTCAGAAGAAGGTAGTTTCACAACTGACGTATGGGGCAGAGGTATGGGGATACACAAATGCCTCTATTTTTTAGGTGGTTCAGAACTCTTTTATGAGATCCCTCTTAACTGTCCCCCGGAGTGCACCCAGGGCACTTCTAAGGGTAGAAGTGGGATTGATTTCAGTTTAAACATCTATTCATGCTGTTCTTGCTTTGTATTGGCTCAAGCTGACCCATATGAGTGATTCCCGCCTTCCAAAAAAATGCTTTCAAGAGCAACTTCAGACCCCATCCCAAAAGTCTTGGGTAAACCTGACCAGACCTATATTGCAAGGTTATGGAATTGATACTGAGTCCTTTTCTTCTTTTGCTTCTGATAGAGTAAAGCAGAGGCTTAAAGAAAAAAAAATATTTATTCTAAGTGGATGGATTTGGTTACAATCTCACAAATGCCTTATTCTTGCTGGTACCTGTTATATAAGATGTCATTTGGTCTGGAGAGTTACTTTACAACTCTGACTGTGCCCCACTTACGGAAATCATTTACAGCATTGCGTCTACAATGCATGCCCTCTGCCTTCCTGGAGGGAAGATTTGATAATACCCCAGTCCATCAGAGACTCTGTATCTGCGAGTCTGGGGAGGTTGAGGATGTCTCTCATTACTTACTAAGATGTCCTCTCTATGGCCATCCTAGGCATAAATTTCTTGCCATCATTTTCCAATGCCTTTCAAATAAAATGCCTTTACAACAGATATGTGTTCTTCTTTCTGTCACTGATGCTTTTACCACTGCCCAGGTAGCAAAATTTGCCTTGGTAGCAAGGAAAATACGTGCCAAAGCCCAAACAGCCTAGTAGGAATGATTCTGTTGGATGTGTGAATTTATGTATATACAAATATATGACTGTACTGTACTGTGTTTTTTTTTTTCTTCCCCTCTTTTTTAATGTACACTGTGGTTGGCCTATGGCTTTAAGCAATAAAGTATCTATCTTTGTCTGATCGTAATTCACTAGGGCCACTAAAGATTGATAACAATTGTTAGTGGTTTGCTAGGAAGGGGAAACTAATCTATTTGTCTACTGCAGCCTTACCCAACTTGGTGCCCTCCAGAGAAATTTGGAATACAACTCCCAGGATTCCTGACCATTGACTATGCTGGCAAGGGATGATGGGAGTTGTAGGCCCAAACACCCGGACGCCACTAGGTTGCGAAGGCTGGTCTTCTGAATTCACTGAGAAAGCCAATGGAATTCTGCATATTATGCAAATATTAATAGAATGTTGCTTAAATACAGAATATTGGCAGTCTCTGCTAGAGTTTCTTACGGTGATGTGCTCAGCTTTTGCTTGTACAGGCAGGATTCTTAAAGTTGCAAGCTGTGTTCTGGTGAAAGAGGGTGTCCAGGACATCTGCTACAGAGCATTGTAGGTTCGATGTGGTGCCCTTTAAATGTCACCCTAATGCCATGGGAACCACTTTTCTGTTGACTTGCCTCGTATAGTACTCTGGCATTTTAAAGGTCTGTAATCGTGTGGGCAGGGCCAATCATGTGGGTCTTGAATACTGTGCTGAAACTGTTGAATGAACTAGTGAAAAAATGCTTACACGGGGCTCCAGTAACATTTCAAAGGACACCTTAGACTCTCTGTCATGTAATACTTTGCATCTGAGCGGAAGCTTATGCTATCTAGTTCTTGAACCGTGGTCCTTTCCATATATTTGCCTAAACCTCCACTCACAGTCATAGGGTGCTTTTAGCAGTAGAGTTTTATGGCAATTTGGGAAAACACAGGTGTCTATTTTTCCGTAAGGCTGATGGCCTAATTGTGTGAGGGAGAAAATACTAGTGGTTAACATTGGAACCAGCTCCTAAAAGCCTTTCAAGGCAGTGTTATGATTTTAACAGCAACTTGGAAAAATCACAGGGTAATTAACCTGGACAAGCTAGTTCTTAGCTACTTCACATTTGTAGTGTTCATCCTACTAGCATGTGCTGTCCAAAAGTGCTACAGACACAGAATTTGTCTTTGACAATGGTGCATAAACCTAGCAGCAGCAATCACTGACTGCTGAATCTCTGAATTCTGTATTTTTCAGCATTGGTTTCTAGCTGATTCGGGACCAAGATGGTCTTGGTAACCTGGGTGGAAATAATGGCTTGTTCTTCCCTCTCAATGGGCACATTTGAAGAGAAGGCGGGTATATTTGGACAAAGGAGCACTCTGTCCAGCTTCTCTTCAAATTTGTCTGTTGAGAGGGAAGAACAAGCCAGTATTTCCAGCCAGCTTACCAAGACTCTGTTGGCCTCTTTGCACAAATAAAGAATATTGTTTAAAATAACTGCTGTAACAAGACAGAAATTATGGAAACTAACAAATGGGAAGTGAGGAGAGACCTCCTGTCTAGCCCCTTGTCAGAAGTTTGAACAGAGATCAAAACTTAAAAGAGAAGTCACTGCTCCTGAGTCTAGATCCTCTGATTAACTTGGGAGCTTCTGATTAACCCTGCTCTCCTATGGATGGCAGAGCCAAGACTGAGATGGGTTCCTCCCCTTCTGGGTGGGATACAAGTCTGATCTGTTTGGCCTTGCCTTCCACGGAAGGGAGGGTTAACCCTTTCCATCCCTCGCTGACCAGAACACCACTTCATGGTAATTCCAATGTTCCATTTTTCAGCATTGGTTTCTAGCTGATTCCAGACCAATCAAGTATTGGTAACCCAGCTGGAAGTAATGGCTTGTTCTTCCTCTCAATAGGCAAATTTGAAGAGAAGGAGGACAGAGTGCCAAAACTGGAACAGTTGAACAACTTTGCTTGCATGTGCAACCTTAGCTTGGTGATCACAAAAAAAGACCTGCTGAAGATGGAACTGTTGCTCCTGGAGAGTTTCAACTGGAATTTGTGTCTGCCAACCCCAGCACACTACATTGATTACTACCTCTTTGCCTCTGTTAGTGGGAGTGATCTACACAATGGCTGGCCCATCACAGCCATGGCCAAACTCAGAGCTTTCATGGAGAAATACACTCACTATTTCCTAGAAGTCTCACTGCAAGGTAATGTCTTGATCCAGATGCTGGAGGAAGGCAAGCGCCACTCAGCTTTGCACTAGCCTCATAGGATGACAGCATGCATTGGAAATGGGGTGGTGGTGGTGGTGATGGTGGTAGGGGAATGTCGTGTCTAATGAAAAGACCACTAGAGCTGAGGTGCAGAACATCTTACAGCCCAAGGACCGGATTCCAGTTCAGAGAAGCTCTTGGGGGCTGCATTCTAGCGGTGGGTGGGGCTGAAGACAAAGGGGGCGGGGCCAAGAATACCATCATATTGTAGCTTCAAGTTCTTATTGCCAGTACCTAAGCCTTAGGAGAGGCATTTCAACCGCATGTTTGCCCCACTTCAGAAATGGCACGTTACCAGCCCTGTAGGGTGAGGCACTGGCAGGGGAAGCGAGGGTGGAATCCCTTGACTCCAAGGTCTTAACTTGCAGCTAGGCATACTTTGGATGAAGTTAACCCACATCCCTGGCTTAAAATCTGTGTCTGCTACTCCTTGATTCTGAACAAAATAAATTCCAACCTGAGATCTTGGGCTAACAAGCTTTTGCCACCTCCTGAGGATGAAGCAAGTTTGAGAAACGCAGAAAGGCACATTCTCTCAATTCTGCCTGTTGCAGGACATAAAACCAAAACATGTGATATTTTGTTCTGAAAGCTGATCCTGTGCATGTTTGTTTGAAAGTAAATCCCCCTGAGTTTAATGGGATTTACTTTTCTGATAAGCGTGCTTATGATAGCAGCCTCAAGCACAGTTTGAAGTCTGGGATCCAAAGGCAATGGCAAATTAAATGCCTATTTAAGAGCGCTCTTCCAAGCCTGAGTTATTGCCTGTAAAGTCTGCATCACACACCAAGAGACTACAATAAATCTAGTGGTGTTGCTTGCAAGAAATATTGATCTAAGTGAATTTGCACTCTCTTGGGCCAAAGCTGCCATTCTGACATCTTAGTTTACAGCTAGAAGGTTAGCCTGTGGCCAGGTCTACAGGAAGAAGTTGGTCAAAGATGCTTATGGATTGGAGGTGGTTAGGGCCTATCTTGTGATTTTTTGTCTTCCAGATTACGTTTTTCGCTCCTTTCGGCCTTCTCTGGTAGCTGCTGCTTGTGTGGGTGCCTCGCGCATCTGTCTTGAGATCTCTCCCTCTTGGACCACACAGCTCCAGCTGCTGACATGTTACTCCTGGGAGCACCTTGCTCCATGCATTGATCTCATGCTTATGTAAGTTTTGAACAAAATCAGGCTGCCTGATTATACTCTGTTAATGCTAAGTATAATCACTTAAACGCTCCGATCTGCCAACACAGCAAGCACTTAGACCCTCTTCCAGTACTACACATCCCTGTGATGTTCAGCATGGCTTCTGGAAACACGATTATGAAATTTTCCATGTCTGTGAAAATTAATAAATAAATCCTAGAGCAATCATAGACCCCAACCCACAAATAGGGGCAGGGGTTGAGTTAACACTGATTCTGTGGATGCTATTTGCTCTGTTCTCATATTTCAGTTTTCTGTTACATGATCCGTCTTCAGTGTTGATTCATTTGGCTCGTTTTTCCTTAACAGAGCTCACGATAAGGACGTCAAAGAAGCTGGTAAAGACAAAGATCACGCAACACTGCTGCAGGAGCAGCAAGTCGTGGGAAGCCTGACCCTCCAGACCCCAACTCAAGTTCTCTTTCAGCAGTCACGATATCATCCTCTGGCTCAGCACTCAGCTGTCCTTTCGCAGTTCTATTCTCCGATACAGGATCTGTGCTCGGCTTACCGGGACTCTTTGCAAGCTCCTCGCTCTGGTGGCCTCGCCTCTGGGAGTAGCAACTCTTTGCGTTCATACTCCGCCTTGCAGGCCAGCTTTCAGCCTGTTCTGCAAACCATTCCGGGACCTATCACCATGCAGGTCGCCTTTTCAGCGGAGCCTAGGCACTGCGTCTCTCTGACCTATGGCAGTAGCTATTTCAGTGAGCATCATTCGTACACAACAGGTTGTTTTGAGGGCTGAGTGCCTGTCGGAGAAAGGTAGCAAGAGAGGGCAGTGCATTTGGAAAGCAAAACGGTGGTGGTATCTAAACTGAGTTGCTCTTGCCACCATAAAAAAGGGAGTGAAGGAACTGCTTGCAAATGGCTCCAACAGAACAAATCCATCACTGAAACTGGTTTTAACTTAACAGAAGCAAGACTTTGGGGAAAGAAAGGGAAAAAAATATACCTCACAATTCAGGATGCTACTTTTGCAGAAGTGACTTAATGAAAAGGGGCGGATATGGGCACATTTCCTTCCTCCCCCACCCCACCCCTTATTCTTCCATAAAATGCTGTTAAAAATATTTCTTTGGAAAAGGGAAATCTGGAGAAACGTCTGCCATCAGATATTCTCGTTATACGATGCTTTCCCCATGAAGTCTGTTCATGGTTGCAGTTCTCAACACTGGAAGCTATTGTTGACACTAACAAGGCTTGTCTTCTTGTGATACATCTCAAACTATCTGTGGAAAATTTTATGAAGGATGTTCGCCAGAATATTATCAGAATAAACTTGAATACATTAAACTTGAATACATGCACAGAGTCATCAACCACTTTTGCTTTAAAATCTCTTGAAATTTGGTGAAGCATCGGTAGACAAAACACCATTTGGGTCTCGTTGTTTATAGTATTTTTCTTAAAATACAATCTTAAATTACCTCTAAATATTTAAGATGCTGCTGCTTTAAATAACTACTTATCATTTGTTGGGAAAACATGGTTTACAAGTTATATCAGGGATTAATGTTTACTTGAAACAATTCATTGTAAAAAAAAACCCACAACCTTAATATTTGAGAGAATTGCTGCCTTTTAATGTGGTATGTTAGGTCTTGAATTCTGAGTCTGTAAAGCTAAAGATGGATAAAAATGTTTGTGGAAGTGTTTTTAAAAGAAAAGGAACCTTGTAAAGATTCATGGGTAAGGGACTCTAAGCTGATTTTGGAAACTGAGCAGACAAAGGTTGCAGTCCTTGAACCAGTAAGTCTGGAGTAATTGTATAGACACCCAGGGTAGATAACTGTGCATTATAGCCTATGACGTGGTGAGCAACTTGTGGCCCTCCAGATGTTTTGGCCTACAGCTCCCATCAGCCCTGGCCAGAATAGACAATGAGGGATCATGGGAGTTGTAGGCCAAAATATCCGTAGGGCCTGTGAAGTCAAGATAAGGTAACTTTAGGCTACAGTTCAGTTTAAGCATCACCATACAAAGCAGAGACCAACTGGCAAGTTTTTAAATGTCCTGGTCGCTTAAGAGATGGACAGTTTCTGCTTTTGTTCATCCAAAGGTTTTTCTTTTTTCTATTCCAAACACATTGGGAGTGAACCACACATAATAGGGAAAGCAAAGGGTTCCCAACTCCATGTTTTCCTTGTAAAGCAGAAGTGGGCAACTTACAGGTCAAAACATCTGGTGGACCACAACTCCCATGATCCCTCACCATTGGCTATGCTGAATAGGGCTGATGGGAGTTGTGGCTCTCCAGATGTTTTTGGCCTACAAGTTGCCCACCCCTGTTGTAAAGCAAACCCAGAGGGCTTTGAAATTTGCAATGATTCTGGTTGATGGAAAAACGGTATATTCGTGTGTGTGTGTGTGTGTGTGTGTGTATTCGTGTGTGTGTGTGCACATGCAGGGGGCATTTGCAGGGAAGAATCTGTGGTCATGATGAAGTACCCTGCCAGTCACTAATTCTCTGCTACTTGTACAGATCTGGAAACACAAGTTTGCCAAGGTAACCTGTAGTTTCACCTTAAGTCCCATAGATTTGGTGGAGCTTAGTTCCACATAAGTGTACTTTAGGATCATGGCCTTAACAATTGGGTGTGATTTAAGCTTCACACACAGGACCAGTTCCAAGATGTTTGAAGACTTCTGCTTGACTGTGAATGCCCATTTAACATGCAGCTTTTGTCCTGTAGTCTTTGAAAGCCAGTATTGTTTGTGAAAAAGGTTCTCAGGATTACAATGCAGACTATGTGCAATATACTTTTATTCTGTCTAGCGTCCAGTATGTGTGCAGAGTGGTAGGATGTCAGTCATTCTGCTTTTAAGTTATACTTTTTTTTTAGAGAAACAGTTTTTAAGAGGAGTGTTGGGGTTGGGCTTTAGAGTGGGGGCAAATCCTCTTTCAGAGGAAGTCTGTAGATTGGGGACTAATGGTGTCTCTAAAGCATCCTTCTCCATCCTGGTGCCCCCCCAGATGTGTTGGCTGTGCTGACTAGGAATGATGGGAGTTGTAGTCCCAACACATTTGGAGGACACCAGGTTGGAGAAGGCGGCTGTAAAGTATATTGGAGTCTGAGCTCATCACACTTTAAGGTAACAATATATGTAGCAAAACAAGAGTAGGAGAGGGTGTGTTTGTTCAGGGATGGGCTTTTTGTTACAAATTTTTATGTAACATTTTTGTAAAAAAAAAAAGATCTGGAGTTGTCTTTTTACACTTCTTTGTATTTATATACAATGTGATATCTGCAAGATTTTGTGTATTTTAAACAGATTTTGTTTTAAACACCTAATTGTGTAAAATACCACTGCGGAAGCATTGGCTTATAGAATCCTGTATGTTTTGTTTTGTTAAGCCCTGTAAAGAAGCCTTTTTCATGTTGACGTTCTGAAGTGTCATTTCCATCTTAAGGAAGGTTATTCAATAAACAGTGCAAAATGCTACTGTGTATGTCTACTTTTTGTGTACCCCCCAAAATAAATAAAATTTTGATTACTGATTTCTGTTCATACTCACAAGTATTCACAGTTCATCAGTAACCATGATAGTTCCTCACACAATTTTTAGGCAAACATGTTGATTCACTGGTGGTCAAGGGCAGTGGGCCATTAAGGGCTGGAGGGGCAGAGCCTGCCCAGGAGTCATAAGAAAGGAAAAGGAAGTCTTTTTTTTTTTTACGTGCTGCAAATCATCTCCTTTTATTTTATTTTTAAAACAAACCTTTGCTGAGCTTCCCTTTGCAGTGACCTTCAGCGGTAGCTGCTGTTGTGCCTGCCCCTGCACAGAGAGTGTCCTTCCCCACCGTGGTAGCTTCTTCTCTTCAACTGTGGCTGCTCACCCACGTGCGGAGCCTTGAAAGGCTTAGAGGCTGCTCTGGGCTAGGCCGCTGCCTCAAAGCATGTTTAAAAGAAATATGGAAATGGTTCAGCGCAAGCACCGAGCCTGTATTAGGCAATTGGAGAAGGCCCCATCCCTCCAGGGAGGGCATCTTTTGTGTGATGAGGTGGTTACCCTTAAGGGCATTGCTGACTGGATCATTGGCTGAGCCAAGCCAGCCCATCATTAAGGGAAAAGAAGAGGCAGGAAAAGAAGAGAAGTGAGTGAGAGTGTGAGTGGGTGTGTGCACGTGCTCATGCTGGCTTGCTTACCTGCTATCTATTTCTCTGTTTACCTTGAGGAACCAGTTTAGCTCTGCACAATTCTGGTATGTAAGCTTCTTTAAATAGGGTGGCAGGAGATGGAGCAGTATACATAATTTATTATTATTGCTCTCCCCACCCCTTTGCTTTAAATCTGGATTCTGCCACAAATTGTTTTCTTTCTCTCTCTCTCTCTGCGTGCGTGGGGGTGTGTGTAAGTAAGAGGGGGGTAGGGCTTAATGGGATATGTAGAGCAATCCTGTAGGTCTACTAAGAAGTAAATGTGGCTTCAAAGAAGTGCCTTTGGGTGGGTTAATACTATTGTGGTTCTTACAACATGCAAAAGGATGGCTGTTGAATGTTCTGAGAACTTGGTGCTGTGTCTGGGTTACTGGGAGTAGTCTGTAGTTGTAGCCATATTGTTGGGAGGGACAGTAGAGTATGACATCACTGTGGTGTAGTCCAGAGTTATCTAGTTGGCTAGTGGCTTGAGTGGTTTTTGTTTATTTGTTGTTAGGGAAATGCGGTCAGGTTGGGGGCAGGGGGATAGGACTTTGAAGTATTCCATGGAAGGAAGGTTACTTACCTTCATTTCCTTCATTAAATTTCCTTATGACCTCACTGTTTATGAGTGCCACCCCCCCGCACACACACCACACATGTACCATATAAAAACCTGAAAATCCCCATAGTACCCCATGCATCCGATGAAGTGGGCTATAGTCCGTGGAAGCTTATGCCAGAATAAATGTGTTACTCCTTAAGGTGCTGCAGGACTCTTTATTTTTTTTGCTACTAATAAAAGTTTCTTTGACATTTGTGTAGAAGATAGAGGCATATGGGAAGCAAGAGGTTTTACAAATTTTGAATATTTAATATGAGTTATAAAAGTTGGTGTCAGCCTTCAGGCTCCTTCCCCAGGGCCTCTATAAGATAAATACTCAAGTGGAGTACTGAATGCTTCTCTCTAGTGCACATGCACATAAATATGTGCACAGCGTAATGCAATGCACAGGTGAGCCATTTTACATGCTAGGAGGCTTATTATGCACATAGTGTAAGACCATTATGCTTTTCTAGTAGAAAATTATTTACTACATTTTATTACATCTATGTTCTACCTTTCCTCCCATTTTTACCTCAGCAGTACTGTGAGGTAGGTTAGGCTGACAGATAGTGACTGGCCTAGATCATCCTGTGAGAAATGGGAGGCAGTTGCTGGTCCTCAGGCAGCAAAATGTCATGGGCCAGCACTGACTATGTACGCGTGCATCCTGTTTGGCTGTTGCGCCTGAATTAGTCAGTTTATGTCTCTTTCTTGAGTGTGTGTGTGCACATGAGAAAGTTCATCAATGAGAGAGGGTTCAGTACTGGGGAGAGAATAGAAGGCTCACTACAGATGGCCACCCTGGGGCCCATCATGGCCTTGAGCTGGCCCTGGCTGTCTGGCTCTGAGAATATCATTAGTGGTGGCAGCATCATGATTTTGTGTGATTGTGTGAAATACTGCCCCACACACACAGGCACCCCACCACCACCACTGTTCATTTATGATTCTTTGTGGAATGGGAGTTGTTGCTGGAGCAAGAGAATGTGGGTCCAAAGGAGTGCTTTTGTGTGACTGTGATTTCCCCGCCCCTTCCTTTGCATGTACAATCTCAAAGTTTATGTGCCTCAGTTCTCCCTTTCTGTGGTATGGGTTGCTGGCTGTTGGGGGTACAAAGACTGTTTTGCCCCCTGTGACCCATCGGCTCCACCTCTGCTGACCTGTCCTCCCCCTACCCCCCAAGTTAGATTAGCCACCAGCCTCCACCGCTGGTAGGGCTGACTTTATTTCACGGGCACTGAGTATGCTTATGCTTACAGCTTTAGAGGTGCAGCTTACAAAAACCGTTACCCTGGGATAGCCACTGCTTAACTCATTTCAGTCTCTGATTAGCTCAGTGTCTCAAATAGAACTGCAGATGTAGGGTGGACTTACAGCCAAGTCGCGTAAAGTTGGGTCCCCACCTAGTTCCCTGGAGGTCTTTCTCACTTGCGCTGATAAGGAATTAAATTCTGATATTGCTGATGAAATGGTGAAGACGAGCGCAAGATACTTGCCCCAAAGTGAAGCCAAACATTTGGAAATAGTGTGCAAAATGAACTCAAATGCTTTCTTTTCTTTTCCCATAAAGAAGAAAATGAGTCTGGCCACATAATATAGGGCATCACAAGCAAAACTTGAGGAAAGGACACCCACAGTTGCTCACCTTCCTTTCATTTACATATGACTGTTCGTTCCCCTTGTAACTTGAGAATTTCTGCAAAGAAACAGTAATGTAGTTATCACCAAACAGCAGGCCTTGCCTCCCATTGGCTTAACTGCAGTCATGTGGTATTAAATACTAATTCAAATGGCTGAGCTGACACAGCCTTTTCATTAACACATGTGTATGAGTTGAAAAACCTGTTCCTGGGATTATTGCTTTGAACTCTGTTTATATCCTGCATATAAACCAAAGGCAGCATGATTACTCCAGACACGAGCCTATTTGAATAGCATAGCCAGACACAGACTCTTTGGCTGTTGTATTTTATGGCTGAAAAGAGCAGTGAATTAGTACATGCTTTCTCCATGGATACTGAAATATTGCTCATCCCTATTATATAGCAGGGGTAAGCAGAAAGTAGATCTCCAGGTGTTTTAGACTTCAACTCCCAGAAGCCCCTGCCAGCATGGCCAAAGGTTGGGAATGCTGGGAATTGGAAGTTCAACTTCTGGAGATCTACTTTCTGCCCAACCCTTGCTATATAGTGTATATATGGTTGGCAGTAAACTCAGCATGGGCTGTGTAAGAGTCCAGGAGGTGGGTTCATGTTGCCCACCTCTGTTAGCTTATGTGGCTTCTGGAGGTGTGGATATTTGAGCATGCAATTCAGCATCATGAGTTCAGCTTTCACTGGTTTTTTTTAATGTTAACATTGCAAGTATTCATCCCTTAAAGCTGCAGAGATAAGCTTGAAACGGTGTGATAATGCACGGGGAGCTCTCATAAACTGGGATAGGGACTGTCCAGTTTTTCAGGAATCAAAGGTAGACGTTTCCCTCCCCAATGTAGCATTTTGTCCTTCCTGTACCTATCAAGGTGGAATAAGCAAATGTATGGATCTGTTCTTAACCTGTGTAACTTACACAGATCTCATCTCCTGCATATGAACAATGGTAAGCCACGTCTATCGTTTGTGTGCTCTCACACACAAATATAAAGCAGTGGGTTTCTTAGACTGATTCAGAAAATGCATTTTTGGACACTTAAGGAATAGCCACACCCAGGAACATCTTGTGTGGAAGTTCACATGCCACCATAGTACTGAATTCTTTTTAAACAGACAGAAATGTCCATCTTAACAAATATCCTGAAATGTGTTGTGAATACCAGCAGAATTTATCTTTGATGTAAAAAGATGGGACCTGCCTTCTTAGAGAGGGAATAGACCTGCTAACCTTTTCTGAGTTAGAAATTAAGCCTTCTGAGCAAATTCTAGCTAAACTCCGTTTGGCTTTCAAATTATTAATATTGAATCCGTGAAGCAACCGGATGTATTTCCCCCAAGCTGGGAAAAGTTCAAATAATGTTTGTCCTCAATTCCCTCCTGCTGCCAAGAAGCAAAAGTTATGGATCCGAATTAAATATAGCAGTCTCAAACCTTGGTTTTTGGTTTTCTCTAGACAGCAAGCATGATACAAAAACAGTCTGTAGATGGGAACACCAAGACAAATGTATTCGAAATTGAAAACAAAAGTGGCTGTAATTCAAAATGTCCACATTTCAGATGGCCTTTTAAATTTGACTAAATTAGTCTCAGTGCTGTTCTACTACAAACTGTTTTTTGTAATGTGTCATTGGGAAGTTTTTTGCTGGACTGTGTCTAGACAGTGAGAGTCAGACAAAAGTACTTATTTCTCATCTTGTCTGAATTTCAGTGCCATCTTCAATGGAGGACAAAAGGCGGAGAGGAGGTGAGAGAGCAGCTGGGCAAAGGTGCAATACAGCAAATATCTCTGCTCACTTTTGTGGGATAGAAGTCAAACCCCTGATTTCAGATGGAAATGTGACAGCATCTCCATCAGTCAGCAAGCAGGAACCAGAAAGCATTTCTGCATTGTGAGCTCTTCTTTGGAACGCATCCTCAGATTTGGTTGCTAAGTGACAGTACAAGCATGAGACACATACACATAGATTTCCTGTAACAGAGGGGGCAGTATGTGAACATCTATTATCTTGTTTTTCTTCTGAAAGATTAAAAGAACAGTAGAATATTGTTGCCTAATCCGTCAGAGTAATAAACTTATCTTTGAAGTATGGGTCTTATTTTTTATCAGTGTATGTGTGAAAGTCATAATTGGCCCTACGGTATTTACATAAAGAGTGATGGCAAAGAAAGAAAGTGTAGTGCACTCACACTTTGCATCATGTGCCTCATGTGCACATTAATGTAAATAATGTGAAACAGGCTTACAGCTTCTTCACTCTGGGTTTTCCCCATAACAATGTCCTCTGTTGTGTTCTCCTTTACTATCACTATTTGAATAATTTCCAACAAGGTAAAACATTGAAGAAACAGGAATGGCTGAAGATGAGAAATTATTGGGGGAAGGGAGAATAAACCTTTTCTTACTTGCTTGCAAGAGAAATACACAATTAGACAAACTTCTTAGTCTGTTACTTTATCAATATTTTTTTTAATTCCTCATTTTCTAGTATAGATAAGGACTGGGATATTCTTTTTCCAGCTGCTTCTCATACCAGCCTCTTGCTGATTCTCTTGTAAGTTACATCAGCAACTGTAGAAATCTGCAACAAAGAACAAAGCAAACACTGTTGTTGAACCTGGCAGCTGGAATCAAATATATAGCCACCAACATCCTTTCATCCTGGAATGCTTTGCACAGCTTAATTCCCTCTCTCCCTCCTCCTTCTCTACAACCACTAATGACACAGGAATTCTTTACTATGCTTTTAAAGACAGGGGAGTTTGAACAGAGGTCTTACTTCGGGGCACTCTAGAACCTGGTATCTGCACATTGTTGCAACTCAGTTCAAGTGGTTTCCATGTTTAACCTACATGGAAATGGCTTGATTCTCAAGTTCCCAGATCATCTGGTTGTACTACGAAGATCTCTGGGTTGAGAACTGGTGAGGGCTCCTGAGATTCGGTCACAAAAAATGCAAGGATATTTTGAAAACATGATGTTGCAGAAATAGCTTATTCTTGGGTCCTGCTCTGGTCCCTAAGTTTTCCGGTATAGTAGGGCTGGCATCAAGTGTAGACATGGTTGGGAACTTGCCAAGGGCCCACACCCCAGCAGGGGCCCACTGACAAGAGCCCGCAGGAGTTGCTCCTCCTCATCTGCCTTGTTCACCTGGTTCCCACTTTATCTCAGACCACAATGGTGGTGAGAAGGAGGAACAATGGAAGCCACTGCCTGCTTGCTTCCTGGCGCTCTGCCTGGCTAGCAAGTGATAGCAATGATGAGAAAGAGGATAGGGAGCAACAGCAGCTGGTGACAACGCTGGCAAGAAGGTAGGCTCACTGAGGGAGGGGGCCCACTGAGGGTGTCTTGCCGAAGTGCCCTCGAACACCTGGAACTAGCACTCCTGTATACTATGAATACCTCCAATTCAGCAGGTATTTTAACGCTCTAGTCAGAGTTCCACATGTGACCTGCGAGTTACTCAAGGCTATCAGAAATTACAGCTAGCACATCCTGAAATTCCTTGTTCATGTAAAATAAGGTTAAGGAAGATGAGGTAAAAAAGAGGACAGGGCCCCTGCACCTTAAATAGTTGTGTAGAAAGGGGAATCTCAACAGGTGTCGCTTGCATGATGAGGCTACTCTTGCTGAAATCCCCCCTCTTCAACACAACTCTGTTGTCTTTGCCATCTGGCTACCCTCTAACTGGGCTATGGCCTCAGGATAACAACCATGAGGTAATAATAGCCCTTCAATCTTCATTGCATTCACAAGCTTAGTTGTAAACAACAAGCCTTATCTGTTTGAACTATGAAGCTGCCCCAAACAGAGTAATTTTTTTAAAAAGCTCCACCTAATCCAGTACTGTTCATTCTATCAGCAACCCAAGCTCCTTCCTAGCCCTGCTTGCAGCAATCCTGATCCTTTTAGGTGGAGGTATGTTCTTTATTTGCATCCATATTCCCAGGACACCTTCCTACCACTGGGCCTTCAAAGCAGCTCACAAAGTTAAAAACAAACCTGGGGCTTCAGCATACAAAGCATGTGCTCTACCACTGACCTGTGGCGGATTGTGCCTTCAAAGGTTTAACATCCCTGTAAGTAGGGAAGGCGGTTTGGGACTTCTGAGAATTTCAGATGGATCAAGAAACTTGCTCATATTGTATGGGTAGCTGTTAAAACCACTGTACCTTCCATCCACTTTAATCATAACATTTAGTTTATTTCATGCAATGGGGCCAAATCCAGTCCATTTGGATCCATATCCAGCACTCTGGGGTTTTCCCAGATGGCCACACCCCTTCCCCTGGCTGCACCCCTTTCCCTCAACCACCAATTGTTTGGTGGTTTCCTAACTTGTGTGCAGTTTTTTCCCCATTCTAAGAGGTTGAAGCTTTAGTTACTGGCAGTAAGCTAAAATATGCTGGTATGTTTGGCCCCATCCCTTTTTCCTTTGGCCCCGCCCAACACTGGAATGTGACCCCCAAGGGGTCTGAAAACTGAATTCGGACCTTGGACTAAAAGAGGTTCAAGACCCGTGGTTTAATGTTATAGACAACTTTTTTTACAAGTAATTTTGGCATCATACATTCCATTTCTCAAGGAAAGTTTTCAGGGAATTACCTCTAGGAGTTTGCCCTCAGTGATCTCTGCAGTGTGACGATAATTAGGGAACTCAGCAACCACTTTTCCACCTTCCATTTTAACTATAGCCTGCAACAGATTGACATGTATCAGTTGTCGTATTGGCTGAAGCAAATCAAGGATAGCATTGAGATGAAGCGTGCTTGTGCCAGGCCAGTCTTCGGGGAACATGTGAATACTTAAGCGTGCAAATTAGAAAGCCAGAAACAATTGAAAAGTAATAGCTGAATAGAAATCAAGGGGGATGTTTCCATGACAACAGAAGGAGAAGTGAATGAAGGAGTACCAAATTTTTTTAAAGGAGTCAGTTTTGCTGCTCTTTGGTCCTTGCAGGGCTCCATGAGCAAGTGCTCTGCACCAGTAAAAATCGCTTCACAGAGCATACTTCCTGGTGGGGGTGGGGGTTGGAGTGAACGTTATCTGACTGGCAGGGGCTGCTCAACCAATTAGAGAGGCTTCCCCCCACTCTCTCCCCTCCTTTCCCCTGAAGCTCCAGATGCACCTGCATTTCAGGAGCAAGATTCACTTAGCAGTGTGGGAGTTACTTCTGAGTAGACACTAATTGGTTTGTGCAGGGACAGGAAACACACAGGAAACACCCTTTGATTGGGGTCACGATGAAAGGCACATCCCTGGGCAGGGCTAGCATACCCAAGGTCAGTGCGGGGATTGGGGCACACAGCAACTATACCAGGGAGTACCCGACTTGAGGAAAAGAATCGGACTTTAAGCAGTCTCAGGAAATCTGTTTTTTCCCTGATAAGCTCTGGGGTGGCTGCTGGATGGCCATGGTGTCATGTATCCCTAACCTCCTCGTGCAGCCAGTTCGGAGTAAATCACCCATGGAGACACCCCCAAGGAGACACTTGGACCTTATCCAGGCAAACTGATTCTTATTTTAACACTGGCAGGACAATCCAAATTGTGATTCCAACATAGTGCAATCCAGTATAATCTTTAATGCAGGAGTACAGAACCTCAGGCTGGGGGCCAAATCCAGCCCTCCTGGGTCCCAATCTGACCCACCAGGTTGCCCCAGATGGCCCTGCACTTTCCCCCAACCGCACACCCTTCCCCCAGCTACCAACTGTTTGGTGGTTTCCTGGCTTTTGCGCCATTTCTTTCCCCATTCTAAAATATTGAAAGTCCTCCCTTAAGGCACTAAGGGAGCAATCCTGTGTGGAGAGGCGACCGCCTATCCAATGCAGGACGAGAGGAGCATGGAGGGGATCATCTCCTTCGCGTTCCAGACACCCTGCATTTGCGGCCAGATGGCTGATTTTGGCTGTCTAGCCGCGGGACGTCAGAGCACTGGGGGGAGGGGGGAGGCCTGATAACATATAGGAAGCATTGAACCGGCACTTCCGCACTCCCCACCCCTCCCCACCCCCGAGAATGCCCCCTTTTGCCCTGATCCGCACTGCTCTTACGAGCGCAGGGCCCAGGGACAATCGGCGCCACCTATTAGGCGGCGGGGAAGGGGGCAAGGAAGCAGAGCACAGGCTCTGAGGTCGGTTCCCAGAAACTGACCAATCCTACAGCCGTCTAGCCACTGTCTAGCAACCACAGGATTGCGCCCTTAGAGCTTTAAGCTAAAATGTGCTAGTATTTTTGATATTTTGGCCTTGCCCCTTTTGCCTTCACCCCATCCACCACTGGCATGTGGCCCTCAGGCTGAAGGAAGTTTAATGGACTGCTTGGAAAGGGGTAGGATAGAGTTTGTTCCAGCTCTGCAAAGGCAGAGTGCACAACTTGCAATGTACTTTCTGAAATTAAGGCAAGATCCAGCCAAAATTAGGGACTTTAAAGACACCTTTATTTCAGTAGGAGAATTAAGCACGTGGTCATTCTATGTCACTGAAATATATGGGATTTTAAAATTGCTTTGCTTTGACTGGATTATGCCATTATATTTTTTAAAAGTTAGAAGTATCACAGAATGGTGGGTGTTATAGTGGTGAAGCAGTGGGGTAGCCTTTAAAATATTTGCTACCTCTTTTAAAGGAGACAACCACTGCATGCACTGGAATTCTACAGTAAGGCCTAAATGGTCTTTGTGCTTGTGTTTGAACAGTAAAAGTTGCCTCCCCATCCATGCCTCATGGCAAGCTCTTTGGAAAATGAAGAAAGTTTTACAACTCTAAAACTCTTTGAATCCCAGCAAGACCCTGTTTAAGGCAGTAGCTCTGTTCAGCCATTCATTTACCTTGAATTTTTTGCCACCCATTGTCTCCATTTCTGATTCCTTGCCAATAACAAACTTATTAGTCATGGTCTTTCCTCCTGGGTAAATCTGGGACCAGATGAATTCATCTCCATTATGTACTACTTCAGTAACAATCTTGGCATTTCTTCCTTTTTCAATTAAGTCGGCAGAAAGACCTAGCCCAATGGAAATACATATTTGTTTTTCATTAGTGTTTTATCTGGTGTATTGCTTTTCTGATGTCTGCAAATGGTGGTTGTGCTGAAGTACCCTCTTTCCCCCATAGAACAGCCCCCCCCCCCACCTTTTTGGGCCAGTGGGTACATTTGCAATTTTGAGAGAGTACTATGGGTACTTTCACAAAATGGCTGCTATGGTGGGCATGGCCAACACCCATTTCCCAAAGACAAAGTGGTGAGGCTAAAAGAAAAGTAATGTGCCCAAGAGCAAGGCAGAGGTATGATCTGAGCTTCAAAACCACTCTTCTGAACCCACATTTTTTAGTCCAATATCTATTTCACAGAAGGCAAACTGATGAGGCTCAAAGGCAAGTAACTTGGCCAAGAAACTGAATAGAAGCCAGAGGTGGAGTCTAAGCCCCAAATGGGAAATCATATATTTGTCCCCACAACAAAATACCCATTTCACAGAAGGTAAGCTGGAGATGCTCAGAGAAGCGCGCGCACACACACACGCACACACACACACACACACAGGCAAAAGACACTACAGCAAGGCAAGCAAACAAGCCAGCTAACACATACCATACCACATGAAAAAAACAACAGGGAAACACACAAAGCACAAGCAAAATATCCCTCTCACTCCCTTCTTTCCCCCATAGCCTTCAAGGAGACTCCCCATCACCTTCAGTCTACATTTTTCTTTTTTATGGTTGGCTGGGCACCCTTCAGAATGAACCACTGGGCTCCAGCTGCCCACAATTGTTATTTTCTAAGGATACCTCTGGGGCCCACATGGGGCTCATAGACATCCTTGGAAATAAAAGTGGAGCTCAAGGCCAGCACATGGCTGGCCTTTCAGTTAAAAAAAAAAAAGTAATTAATTATTATTTTTTACAAATAAAAATAAACCAAAGGGGAAGGGAGCCTAAATGGCACCACGGAAAGTTATGGGTGAAAAGATAACTTTCTTCCCCGTAGTTTCAGAGTTCACAATAAAAACTGGGTGCAAATGTTAATGAAATGTTACCCTTCAACTGTGGGAAAAGTTTTATTATTTTTATATTCTTTGGGGCAGGGATAAATTTTATATTTCATGATTGCACATTTATCTTCATAATTTGGCAGTAATTTTTAAAATTCACAGTCATTACCTTTGGTATGCACAGTGTTATATGTGCACAATGAGAAAGCTGTCTCATTTTTTAATCTTTCTGGAGATACAGGAGAAGAAGAGAATGGAAAAGAATGCAGGCTTTTGAGTTACAAAGGAATCCTTTCAGGCAGAAGTCTACATCACTGGAATCTGCCTGGAATGGACCGATCTTTATTCTATCTGCCAAAGAATACTGTGCAACCTTGAACCCTTGCACTAACAGGTCCCAGTTAAAGGTGTCACAGTCTTCATGTTGAGGCTTTCTTGAAACCAACAGGGAAACAACTCTATCAATCCAAGCAATTACCTCAGTGATGAAAGAGAAATGTCTTGTGTATACGTACCAATGCGCTTCACAAAATTATCGTAGTTTTCCTCTCGTTCTACTTCATATTTGCCAGAAAAATCCATGCTGTCTTCTGTGACACGGAGAAGAGAGTTGCAGAGGAGAATAGCTGTTGTTATAAAGGAGACTGGGCTCAACTTGGCTCAGGTGCCTTAAAACCCCTGCTTTATAAAGCTTTCTCAGCTCAGGTTATCCACCCTAAACACATTGCACTCATCCACCATACCATCTAATGAGGAAGTTAATCTTTTATTTTTATTTTTACAATGTGAACGCAGTTTTGCATGAATCACTAACACTGGTGTTATTGACTCTTCCAAAAGGGTCCTTTACAATTCTGGCGTGTGCTTTTTAGAAAGACGTTTCCCAAGTATGTCCAAGGCGGTATTGGATTTTTATTATTAATTATTATTGTTTTTTAAAGAGCAGAAATTATACCGCATTTGGAAAAAAAATAACACATACTATGTTGTGGTTTTGGCCATTGATGAGAGAATTTTACAGCCACATTATTCTTCAGTCCTGATGTCTCTAACCCAGGGGTGGGCAACTTGTGGCTCTCCAAATGGTTTGGCCTATAACTCCCATCAGCCCTACCCAGCATAGCCAATGGTGAGGGATGATGGGAGTTGTAGGCCAAAACATCTGGAGAGCTACAAGTTTCTCACCCCTGCTCTAATCCAGGGGTCAGCAGAAGATATATCTCCAGATCTTTTGGACTTCCACTCCCAGACACCCCTGCCAGCATGGCCAATAGTCAGGAATGCTGGGAGTTGAAATCCAAAACATCCGGAGAACTACTTTCTGCTCACCCCTGCTCTAAACCATTTGCTCTATACCATTCATAACTGCAATCCTATCGGGATAGGCGGCCACCACCAAACTTGGAAGCGACTGCCTATCCAATGCAGGGCAGAAGCAGCACGGAGGGGTCTTCCCCTCCGCACTTCAGATGGCCGATTTCAGCCATCTAGCCATGGGAAGTCAGAGCAGGTGGGGGGCAGACACCAGACGACGCATAGGAAGCGTTGGAAAGGCACATCCACCCACCCTGCCCCTAGGAACGCTCCGTTTTCACTGCTCTGCGCTCCTCTTACGAGTGCGGAGTGCAGGGCCAATCCGTGCTGCCTACGAGGCAGCACAGGAGGGGGTGGAGGTTGGTTCCCGGGAACCGACCTATCCTATGGCCATCTAGCCACTGACTAGTGGCCATAGGATTGCGCCCTAAGCCTCTTTTAAACTTTTATATTATGTTTTATCATGTTGTATTTTATGGTTTTAATTGTTGTGAACCACCCAGAGATCTTCAGCTGTTGAGCAGTATAGTAATATAATAAATAACATCCCCCTTCACAGTATTTCTTTCCCTAAACTAAAAACCCTGTGGCTGCCTGTTCCTGCATCTTTTCCATCTCTACAATATCCTTTTTGAAATGGTGAGTGACCATAACTTTACACTGTATTCCAGATGTGGCTATAGCAAAGATGTATATAATGACAGTATGATGTCTGCTGTTTATTTTCAGTCCCTTTCCTAATGACTTCCAACACTGAGTTTACCTCCAGCAGCAGCTGAGGTCAAAGAGGATTTGGGAGATGTTTAGCAACCACTGGCTGGGCCTCTGGATCAGGTAGCACCACCACCACCACTGTTCCGCCAGTATGCGTTGCTTAAGACCAGCTGGGCTCTGTACAGCAACTAAAACATCCACAAAGGAGCCTGGCATGGCCAGATTAGCAATCCATCTACTCTGCTCAGTCAGTGCAACAACATCAGGTCCTTGGTTCATAAGCTGTGCTAAACACACCTCTTCCAAATCACGAGATGATTGTATCCTGTCACTTTACAGATTTAATGAATTAGAACTGGCCTATAAAGGTCCGAGATAGGGAAGAGGAAGGGGAGAAATGTCTACACATTTAACCTACTGTCTTGTCACTAGTAATCCATAATTTAGATCACCATCCTCAACTAGTGGGTTAGGACTCCCAAGTGAGTCTGCACCTGGCCTAAGGTGGGTCTCATTTCCATCAGCACCATCACTATTTTCTTTTGTTTGGATTTCTTTTTCAATAAAAGGAGAGAAGTGGAGAGAGGAGCAAAAGGCTGGATGTTCCTGATCTCGTCTGATCTCGGAAGCTAAGCAGGGTCAGCCCTGGTTAGTACTTGGATGGGAGACCGCCTGGGAATCAGGCTTCCTGCACTGAGCAGGGGGTTGGACTCCATGGTCTTGTAGGCCTCTTCCAACCCTATGATTCTGTGAGATCTATGAGGTACCCAGGAAGCTGCCTTATACTGAGTCAGACCGTTGGTCCACTTAGCTCCGTAGTGTCAACACTGACTGGCAGTGGCTCCCCAGGGTTCCAGACAAGAGTTTATCTAGCCCTACATGAAGATGCCAGGGATTGAACTGGGGAACTTCTGCATGCCAAACACGTGTTCTATCCATTACTGACCTACAGTCCTTCTTAAGGTCCTTTATCTTATGTAGAAGAAGTTTCTTTGGTAGGAACTGAACAGCAAAGAGCACCTCCCCAAATTCCCTCTGCTATACATAGGGTGGCCAGGTCTCACACTTGGTGTAAGACTCAGGTTTGGGGATCCATTTTCAGGGTGGAAAATTTAAGGCGTGTAAGCTAGTCTCACATTACTACCTTTGAAACTTGGGACAAGGGGGTTTGCAGCAATGCAACTGGCACTACCGTTGGAAAACGCCTTAAATTTTCCCTCAAACTTGCAATGTTTCTAGTAGAAAAATGTGTGTGAGAGGGAATCCTTTTTCTTCCCCCGCCCCTCCCCTAGACTCCTAGTCTAGATGGCAAGAATGGACAAAGGAGGTGAATGAACTCAAACCAATGATGCTTTCCAATTCGTGCTGAACTTGCAACCTTGCTTTTCTAGTAACAACGCCAACAGCCTTGAAGGTCTTCATCTCATCTGGCAGGTGCAGAAAAGCTACAGAACTGCCGGGAACCAGATAATGCAGTCGGTGCCTTAATTTTATGTGTGACTTGCCCTGTAGAAATCGAATTACACCATTCATTTGCTCCAACTGTCAAAATGCTGATATACATTTAATAGGCTACTTGGATTCAAACTATATGTTCGCATATTTTAGAACATACTAGTGCTAAGCCATATTGGGAAATGGAGCATGCTAAACATTTAGGGACATGGTATCTCATGGAGGAGAAGGCTATCAATAGCTACTAGTCATGATAGCAGTCTGTTACCTCCAGTTACAGAGGTAGGGGCCATCTATATGGCACCACGTTCAACCTTCACTCCGTTGTAACTGCACAGCATTGCAGCTGCGAATTAGTTTCTGCTGTGGTACACGTGTGATTTACTGTGGACTTCTCCAACGGGAAAATCCTCTGTGCCCTGACACGTAGCTGTTGAAGTGAAGTAAACTGCAGCAGGTGCGCTGCTCTTTTTTTTTTACCATTATATTTAAATGCGAAGCTGCGCAGGCACATGAGGGTGAGGGTGCGACACTTCTTGTTTTAGTGGATGTTTTGTATTTTAGGGGTTCTTTTGTGTCTGCCCATTCCTCATTAGGTAAGATGTGGGTGGTCTGCTCC
This sequence comes from Heloderma suspectum, assembly GCF_057233095.1. Lineage (NCBI taxonomy): Eukaryota > Metazoa > Chordata > Lepidosauria > Squamata > Helodermatidae > Heloderma > Heloderma suspectum. The sequence goes on along the minus strand of NC_139459.1, from coordinate 235,120,949 downwards.
TTTGTTACCATGCCAACTGTTTGGCAGGTTCTCCAGCCCGAGACTCTCATGATGGTTCTCACACACCAAGGTGTGTGCCCATGAAAGGTATGTGCCTACCCATCATTCCAAAATGGCAGCTGGAGCGAAGTTGGTCCTGGACCTTCTGCTCCCCTGACACCCCCCTGGCCCTTGGCCACTGACTCCAAAGCAGCCATTGCAAAGATACAAAGCTGCAAAAGTGTGGTTGAAGAAATGAGCATGCTTCTCCGTGCCTCCGTAACTGCGCAGCCACAAAGGAATGAGGAGTGAAGGGGCTTCACAGAGTGACACAAGCACTAGGCATGCCTACCACATGCCCACCACAAAATGCGAAGTCAGTTCGAGGAAGGGACAGACAGCTCACAACCATGGGAAACCCACAGCACACCAAAAACATCACAGCAAAATGCCTCTTTGGAAATCCGCATTTTCCAGGTGAAAACCACAGTTTGGCTGTGAACTGGTGGCCGTGTCATATGTCCTGAAGGACCTCGAGTCGCAGCAGCCCTGGAGTTACTGGCTCGCGTAGATGGGGCCGTAGTATGCTTCTGTATGCCAGTTGCCAAGTAACACAAATAGGAGGCTGCTATTGAGCTGATGGCCTACTCGTGCGCTCTCCATGGGCATCTGTTGGCAAATGGAATGCTGTGCAAATGGAATGCTGGACTAGGTAGACCTTCTGGTCTGATCTAGCATGGCTCTTCTTATGTTCTTAGGTTAGAAAAAGCGTGTTTGCGTTCCATTTTGGCTTGTGCCTTACACTATTCCATGGACCCAGTCCACTAAGAAGATTATTACTTCGTGAACTTGTGCATGCTAGTCAGTATCCTATCTTCACTCAGCAGCAGTTCAAGAACTGAGAACACTAATCAGGGCTTGATATGGACCTGAAAGTTGTATTCCATGTACGGACAGAACAGGTATGAAATACCCGATAGCAGTGGTTTTCAAATTTTCTGTCTTCAATGAACATCTGCACATCTATTATAAAATCCCTCTGTATTGCTGAAGATTTGTTGGGGGGTGTTCTAGGGGGTGCACTCAGTTCACAAGGGACACTGGCCAGGCCAATTCACATGGATTGAAAGTGTGCCATAGAACACACTCTGTTATGGCTGCACAGAGCAGCAGTGAACAAACTGTCTTTCAGGAAACCTTGTCTGCCATTACTTAGTATCTGCATTGAAGAAGCTCCAATGATTTCCCCAGAACACAGTTTGAAAGCCATTACCAAGCAATTTGCCTGATTTCTAAATTTCACTTGAGATGTCCAGTAGGAGTCTGTGAGCAGAGGTTCTTTTAAAATGGGTTGTTACAAGTCCATGAAAAGAACAGAGATTTCTTTGGGTTTTATTAATCATCCTTAACCAGCATACAGAGCATTTCATATCAGTGTTAAAGATTAACAGCAGTGGAGAAAAGACAACTAAGGTTCTTTTCATTTAGAGTGTAAATTCTCCTTCTGCCATAAATAAGAAATTATTGTTATCTCTCCCAATAAAACTTTTTTTATTGTCAAGGTTATTATTTTATGACTTGATCATCTCTTCACAGTTTTACTTTCTCATGCATATGGATGGGAACTTAAAGCTCCATAGCAATCTTATCAATATTCAACTATTTTTGAGATAAGGCTTTAGGATCTTCAGGGAGTTTTCACCATCTTTAGAAAGACAGAGAATGTATGGCAATAAATTGTTTGCTCAACAGATACCAAGGCAACATCTACTTATGAAAGCTGCTTTGGATGAGAAGTGTGGGGAGTGGGCCAGGAACTCTATGTGAAACCTGACAGTCTTGATAGATTGTGTTGGTACATCACTGTGGAGTCTTTACAAAAAAACTAATTCCTTCTCCTTCTTCTTTCAAGGTCTCATTCTCTTTCCTATAGTCTTTTACAGCCTGGAAGAGGGTGGCTGGGAAAGCTGCTGATTTGAATCATGGGTCCTAGAAGACAAGGTTTTATACGGTACAGCAAAGAAAAAGAAAGCAATGGCAATGAATGATGCAATCACAACTAGCTGAAGTAAGTCAAGACAAGAGCACTGATTAGATCAGAGGTGGGGAACCTGAGACCCGGGGCTCCCCTGGGGTCCCAATCCGGCCCTCCAGGGTTCCCCAGATGGCCTTGCCCCCTTCTCTGGCCGCACGTCCTTTCCCCCAACCACTAATTCCAGGGCATAGTCTGAAAGCACATGAGGCAGCCACTGTGCTGAAGCTAAGCAAGTATGGGTCTGGTCAGTGCATGGAGGGGAGACTGCCTGGGAACCACATGTAGCCACCTTGAGTTCCACAATGGAAGAAGGGTGGGATATAAATATAATAAAATAAATAATTGTTTGGTGGTTTCCGGGCTTTTGTGCAGTTTTCCCCCCATTCTAAAAGGTTGAAATGCACCTCCTAAGGCTTAGTTCTTGGCAGTAAGAGCAGTAAGCTAAAATGGGCTGGTATTTTTGGCCCCATCCCATCTGACTTCAGCTCCACCCACCACTGGAATGTAGCCCCAAGTGTTTCTCCAAAATTGAATTTGGCCCTTGGGATTAAAGAAGTCCCCCACCCCACCCCGGATTAGATCAATCAAACAGAATTGGGCCGAACTCACCCCCACGCTTACAAGTGAGCACAGAAGGCACCCACTTCATGCTAGTTAGTGTTCAATCCGCATGACTGGCATGTCAGTATTAATACTACATAGGGTGCAATTTCTGCAGTGGCAAAGCCATTAATCATCCTTGTTCAACACAAGAGAGACAATATCAGGTTTGCTATAATGCAGCAACTTCACATTAAGGTCTCCCGTCTTCTTACAGGTATTTAAGGGCTGAGGGCAGTGCTTCTTCTGTTGCACTGGTAAATAAAATATTTGTTTTGTCATTTAAATTAGGATGAGGCAGTTGACCTTGGCTGTATGTGTATCACCGAGATCTGCGTGAAGCATATGGGCTGTATTTAATTGGACAGAACCATCAGAACAATTCAATACCACATCAGTCGAGGGCTCAAGAGTCAAAAGGGATTCTACTGGCGTACCAACCTACACAAAAAAACTTCCTAGCTAAGATCACTAATGATCTCTGAGATGGTGCTGATGTCACCCAGGTTTATTGTTCAGGATAACTTCATTGTACACATCAAGGCCACTTTTCTAGGCCGAACTCAGAACATTCCACACAGTATCTGGCTTACCGTATGTCCACTGATGGCCTAGCTGAACTGCAAAAATAACAGGCTGATAGTCATTGGCAGCTGCACCCAGGTGGGGCTTGTAAGATCCAGACTGAGCCCCCTACACCTACTCAAGAGTAAAAATGAAAAGAAAGAAAAAAGACAAGTGGTACCAATAGGAACATTTTTCCTCTTGCCAGTTGAAACCTGGAGGAAGTGCAGCAGTTGTCAGGATTGTGATACAGCGAGTTTGACTAAACCACTCCTTTCCAAACGCTGTGGTCCCAGTTCAAAGCAGACCCCACCACACATGCTTACTATTACATTTTTTAAACTCATCCAGTGCTGAAAGCAACACATTTAACATCTCATTAGGCCCTCAGTAGAATACTTTAGGGGCCGCGGTGGCTTAGTGGTTAAGATGCTGAACTGCAGACTGGAAGGTCGGCAGTTCGAGACCCGAGTGCCGCGTGACGGAGTGAGCTCCCGTCTTCAGTCCCAGCTTCTGCCAACCTAGCAGTTCGAAAGCAAGAAATCGCAAGTAGATAAATAGGTACCGCCTCGGCGGGAAAGGTAACAGCGTTCCATGCACCTCGGTGTTCAGTCATGCCGGCCACATGACCACGGAAGCGTCTTCGGACAGCGCTGGCTCTTCGGCTTAGAAACGGGGATGAGCACCGCACCCTAGAGTCGGACACGACTGGTTGGGGACACCTTTACTTTTACTTTTTTAGAATACTTTAAGCACAGTTTTGATTTCACCTACACAATGGCCCAGTTCACACAATCACCGCAGCTTTAACAAGTCACGGTGGCTTATCTAAGCCACAACACGTGCCAGATGCAGCTTGTTGTGTAATTCAAACTCAGGTGCCATGGCTTGTTTGAGGGAGAAACAACTCTTGTTGGCTTATTTGAGGGTCGTTTCACCCGCAAACAAGCCATGCTGCCAGAGCTCGGACGACATGGCAAGCCACGCCGGGGCAGGTAATTAGGCAAATGGTACCCAGGCATGCCCTGTGGCTTACGTCACGGTGATCATGCAAACCAGGTCAGTGTCATCTTATGACTCAGCAGCAGAAACAGGAACATGACTTATAAGCCTTGGCTTACATATGCCTGCTGCTCTAACCCCACCCCCACCCCTTGGATGCTTTTACTTCCATAGATACAGAGCACTCATGTCCATTATAATGCTTGGCTCCTTCAAATTACATCATTCAGAAGTGAAATGCCCTTTCCAGAAATGATGCAATGCAGGTTTGGGTGGATACTAGGCTCCCCACCACCACACACGTGTGCATTATTGCATCACCTTAGGGAAGGAAGGGGGCAACATACAGCTCCCCATGGCCATTTTTGAGTCCCCACTGCCACTGCCGAATTTCCTGCAGAGGTGGCAAACAATGGGCAATTTTGCAAGAAAACACAGTGCGCAGAGAGTGTGAGCCTGGGAGGAGGCAGTTTTGGTCTTTCTCCAAGATGGCTTGTCTTCAGCTAACTGTACATGGCTTTTTTAATGGAAACTATAAGCATTTCTATGCCAGTCTAAAATCCTGCAACTTTACCAGGGCTTTCTGTTTCTGTTTTAAATACAGGATCACGATGGGCCCCCCTTACATGCGCTTCCTTTCCCCCCTTATCTGCATGTTCTATATGTTTCATTATACAGCCACTAGATGGTGCTGTGGCCTAGCTCCTCTTCTTGTAGGATTTCCTCTTTTCAGGTGGAAACTCAACCCACTGTAATTTGATAGCTCATTATCTCCGATGTTTAAAAAAAATGGGCTAAAGGTCATTTAGCAAGAGAGTTGTGCTGGAGGTTGAGGGTGTCATGTAAAGCACCCGCAAATTTCTGTGAGTAACTAATCTCAATAGCAGGATAAAAGCCCTATGTGGAGAATCCCTACAACAGCTAGAGCAATGACCCCGCCGCCCCCAATAGCTATTGACTGAGACGCTCTAGACCAGGGGTCCCCAACCCCTGGGCCGTGGACCGGTACCGGTCCATGGCCTGTTAGGGACTGGGCCATAGTAGGGGTGTGGGAACCCCCCCTTACCTTGGGTCCACGGGGGGGAGGTGATCTGTCCCTCCCCCCCACCCCGGAATCCTTGCTGGCCCTGGCCGGCTCTGCTCCGTGGCTAGTCCACAGAGCTGCCAGCCGCTTTGGCCCTGTTCTTTGCAGTAATAGCCTATTACTGCAAAGACAGGGACGCCAATGGCATCCGCTACGCGGACACCATTTGCGTCCCAGCAGCCTGAAGTCCTCCCCCGGCCGGCAGTTCTGTGGACTCACCATGGAGCGGAGCCAGCCAGGGCCGGCGAGGATTCGGGGGGGGGAGGGACAGATTGCCCCCCCGTGGACCCAAAGTAAGGGGGGTTCCCACACCCCTCCTGCAGCCCGGTCCCATCCCCCCCCAGTCCGTGGAAAAATTGTCTTCCACAGACCGGTCCCTGGTCCCAAAAAGGTTGGGTACCGCTGCTCTAGACAACACACTGAATTCTGATATTTAGGGGAAATCCCCATTTGGGGGAAGATTTTCCAAAGGGTGGTGACACTATCTTATATGTATTTATTCTATCAGACAATTTGTAGTTCACAGTAAATCAGATCTATCCATTAATTTTTAAACAGAACTGCCTTTCTTATTTGATAATGAAGATGAGCATGTTTTGGAGGTGCTTTTAATGTTATGAGATGCATATTTTATTAAAAGTGGTTTCTTCTTGTTGTTTTGTGTCACTTTTTGGACTAAAATACTAGCCACTTTTATCCCCATATCCATCCCTCTGTGCTATTTATTTATTAAATTCTCCCCCTCCCTTCCTCTAAATTATTTGGGGAAGAGGGGGGCACTCATGGGTGCTACCCCATTTGATCTTCATGACAAGTTCTTCCAAGTCCATGAGGTCAAAAGCTAGTGACTTAGCCAAGGCTACCCAGTGATCTTCATAAATGGAGGAAGGATTATTCATCCACATTCAACCATGTACCACACCGGCTTTCAGTGTTTTAATTTATACTACTGCCTAACCTTCCTCCGTAGATTCCACTGTGACAAATGTTATTTATTTATTACATTTCTGTATCACCTATTAGCCGCTGGGTGGTTTACAAAACAAATTTAAAACCATAAAATACAATAACATAAAAACCATAAGTTTGAAACAAAATAAAACTGAAGTAGGAAACAAAATGAACGTCTGCAACAATGTAAAGATCTAAAAATGCACTAACACGCTTTTCGTATGTCTGTTTTTTTTAACTGAAAGGCTAAAAACACAATCAAATCTATCAGTTTATTATTATTTTATTTGTTATTACATTTATGTCCTGCCTTTTTTCTTCTTTCAAGGAACCCAAGCTGGTTTATATGGTCCTCCTCCTCTCCATTTTATCCTCACAACAACCCTGTGAGGTAGGTTAGGCTGAGAGTCAGTGACTGGCCCAAAGTCACCCAGTGAGTTTCATGGTCAAGTGGGGAATAGAACCCGGATCCCAGACCAACACTCCAAACGCTATACCACATTGGCTGTCTACACCACATGTATTGTATATGGCTTTCTGTTTTGAGACAACACAGGGCTCTGAACTGTTGATAAGAAATTGCCTCTAGTTGCTGGGGAAAGCAGGTTGTTTTCGTGGGATGAAAAGTAAATACCCAAATGTATGTTTGGTAGGCTGACACAGAGCAAATATTCCAGGGCCAGCCCTACTATTAGGCAGATTGAGGTGGTCGCCTCAGGTGGCAGATGCTGGGGGACAAACAGCAACAGCAAGATGTTGGAGGACAGAGAAGTGTGTATCGTCATGCGTACCCTCTACTGTCTAAGGGCATAAGCCTATGCATGTCCAGACAGAAGAAAGTGCTACAACTCTTTCTAAACATGAATAGGATTGCACCCTGAGCTGCCCTTCTGCCTTCAGGTGCAACAGAAAACAATGTCCTTCATCATTAACAATTCCCTTTTCACTGTCCTCTGACAGACCTTCAAACAGCGGACTGTCTTCGATAAACTAGGACAGCTAGCCATTCTAGCCCTGGACTCTGAAACGTGGTGTTGGTTGGCGCCAATGTGACCACAGATCACCTCTCTTGGCGTCCGCCAGGCTCCCTGATTTTTATTTTATTTCAAAAGATTTTTAAAAATTAAATTGTGTTGTTTTTTTAAACTGGGAGGCTTAACGTGCTGCCCTCCAGAGCCATCTTTATTTGGGTTCAAAAGAGTGGTTTTGTGTTTTGGAGCTTGGACCCCACCTCTGCCTTGCACTTAAATTCTTGAGAAAGTTACTTTTAGCCTCACCAGTTTGCCTTCTGGGAATGCATTATCCGAAAATACTTTGGGGCATGAGCAGTGTAAGGGATGGCCACCCGCACATGGGCCCTGGATCTTATGAACTGTGCTCCCGATCTTTAAAGCTGCCCCAACTGCCATCATCTCCCTTAATACAAGCCTGCTTCTTCCCTCTGAACTCAGTAGCCTTGCAGTTGATCGGAGACCTCAGGATTCACTCTAGTAGCAGACTAACAGGGAGTGTTGCATAGCCTTTGAAACTGGAGGGGAGACTGCCACCTTTCCTTCCACAGCCTGCTAATTATTTTCATTAAGTCCAGACTCCATGGGCATCCGCTAGAATTTTTCCAGGGGTGGGCAAAGCTTCACACCAGTTAGTGATTGTAATTCGTGTGCATAGTGTGCGCTGCTACAACACACCTGTGCACTTTCCTTGTGTGTGCTCTTTTTTGCCTAGCATCACATTCCATGACATTTAGAAACCTACACAGAGTAGCAGAAGATCCTGGGAATTGAACAGCACTAATGCAGAAGTGTGTTATATTCAAGAAGCATCATGAATTCCAACAAAACTTTATTTGGAGTGAAAGATTTTTTTAAAACCACATAGGAATAAGAGGGGGGGGGAAACCAGATGCACACACATAGTACAGTTGTCTTAAGAATATTGTAATGTATATTTTATGGCATCATTGGCCTTATCATAACATTGACAACTTCACATGACGCAATGATTTCCTTCATCTTGGAAACATTGGTGGACACTCTCTAGAACAGTCTTCCCCAACCTGGTGCCCTCCAGATGTTCGGAACGACAACCCCAGCATTCTGGACCATTGGCCATGCTGGCTGGGGCTGATTGGAGTTGAAATCCAAAACATCTGAAGGGCACCAGGTTGGGGAAGGCAGCTCTAGAGAGTAGCAGTGGAGTCTGTGGGGAGTGACTTTAGCAGAGGAAAGAGAATGAGTGTGCTTGACCAGGTTTTAGGGTAGTAGAGGAGCCTGGACTACTCACTTTATTTATTTATTTATTTATTTATTCATTCATTCATTCATTCATTCATTTCATTTCTATACCGCCCAATAGCCAAAGCTCTCACATCGTTCACATTGTTATCAGCCACTTTTTACATCAGCTAATAATACAGCTTTTGCATGGCTTGAATTTTGAACTACAGCAAAGTTCTTTTGGAACTGCATACTTTTCCTTGAACTGTACATTTTCCATATGGTTGCACATTTTAAAAAACCTCTAATAGCATCAGAGAACAGGTCTACCATTTCTGCTAGATCTGGTGACCGAGCAGCAATAAGGCCTGGGCACTCGGTCTACCAAGATAGGTAGATCGCGCCTCTGAGAAATGAGTATACCAGGTCTGCCCCTCTGTTGTTTCTCCTTGGGTAGAACTGGTGTCCAGACAATGTCTTTCCACCCACAGCTGAAACCCTCAGTTCTTTCCATGACTTCCTTCACCCATGTAAGGGCTCTTCTTCTCTACAGGCAATGCACAATAGATTCAAGTACCTTCACAAGAGGTTTTTTTATTTCTACAATACATGAGAAATTAACTTCTGTGGAGCTGCATGGCACACTGTCTCAGGGGGGTTGGACTCGATGGTCTTATAGGACCCTTCCGACCCTACTATTCTATGATTCTATGAAATAAATGTGAATTTCTTTTAAATTTGTAATGCATAGTCTGCATGTGTTTTGCCAATGTAGTGCTTCTGTCATTGGACAAAGCACTATATTTTGTACTGTGGAAATGCAATACAGCTTGCAGAAAACACAATCATGGCTTTTGCAATTTTAATGTGGATTATGGTTGTGTGAAAAGAGCCCTGGCTTGTGACTATGGAAAGGAAGAGTGAAGCAGTCCCAAACTGTGCTCAAACATTTACTTGATCCAACAGCTGGGCCATTTTGAGATCATTATTTATTTAATTGGACACTGTGTACTTCCCCCATCAAAACTTCCTAAAGTGATCTCACAAGGTTGTATGTTTGGGGCTCAGTCTAACTTCATTGCTGTCCAACAACGTGGAGGTGCTTCTGAGATCTCATATTTCAGGACAATGAAGCTACATAGTGTGTGTGTGTGCGCATGTGTGTGTCTATATGTTATGAAATTATGTTGTCTGACTAAACTGAAAGTTGGTTTTTCATTTATTCATTTATTCATTTAGGGCGCAATAGGGTTGGAAGGGGCCTATAAGACCACTGAGTCCAACCCCCTGCTCAATGCAGGAATCTAAGTCAAAGCATCCCTGACAGATGGCTGTCCAGCTTCATCTTGAATGCCTCTAGTGTGGGAGAACCCACTGCCTCCCCAGGTAACTGGTTCCATTGTAACATTGCTCTAACAGTCAGGAAGTTTTTCCTGATGTTCAGCCGGAATCTGGCTTCCTGTCACCTGAACCCATTATTCCATGTCTTGCACTCTGGGATGATGGAGAAGAGATCCTAGCCTTCCTCCTCCTGTGACTGCCTTTGAAGTACTTGAAGAGCGCTATCATATTTCCCCTCACTCTTCTCTTCTCAAGGCTAAATATGCCCAGTTCTTTCAGTCTCTCCTCAGAGGGCTTTGTTTCCAGTCCCCTAATCATCTTCGTTGCCCTCCTCTGAACCTTCTCCAGTTTGTCCGCATCCTTCTTAAAATGTGGTGCCCAGAACTGGACACGGTACTCAAGATGAGGCCTAACCAGTGCTGAGTAGAGGGGAACTAGTACTTCCCGGGATTTGGAAGCTATACTTCTATTAATGCAGCTCAAAATATCATTGGCCTTTTTTGCAGCCACATCACATTGTTGGCTCATCTTCAGCTTCTGATCTACAACAATTCCAAGATCCTTCTTGCTTGTAGTATTGTTTAGCCAAGTATCCTGCATCTTGTAACTGTGCTTTTGGTTTCTTTTTCCTAGGTGCAAAACTTGGCATTTATCCCTATTAAATGTCATTCTGTTGTTTTCTGCCCAGCGCTCCAGTCAATCAAGAACATTTTGTTTCTGTCTTCCAAAGTATTAGCTATCCCACCCAATTTTGTGTCATCTGCAAATTTGATCAGCATTCCCTCCTCCTCCTCCTCCAAGTCATTAATAAAAATGTTGAAGAGCACTGGGCCCAGAACTGAGGCCTGCTAGATGGCCATAGGATTGGTCAGTTCCTGGGAACCAACCTTGGAGCCCATGCTCCGAGGTCAGTTCCCTGAGAACCGACCTCCACCCCCTCCCATGCCGCCTCGTAAGCAGCATGGATCGGCCCTGTGCTCTGCGCTCGTAAGAACAGCATAGAGCATGGAAAATGGGAGGTTGGAAATGCCAGTACGACACTTCCCACGTGTCATCCAGCTGCTGCTTCCCGCACTCCGTGGTACCGCAGCTAGACAGCTGAAATCGGAGCTGTCACAGAGCAGAGCAGAGGAAGCAAGAAGATCTGCTCCTCACCTCTGCTCCCACCCTGCACTGGATAGGTGGTCGCCCCCGGGGTCGGAGGTGACCGTCGATCTGCATAGGATTGCTCCCTTATTATATTTCAATACTGCCCCATAGCCGAAGCTCTGAATTTTTAGCTGAATTTTTGTCAGATTGCTCCAACAGCTTAATTTTTGTGGTACAGGAAATAATATACAAACATGCACATCTGCTTCCAATCCCAATGAATCTCTTAGAGAAATGAAAGGTAACCTTATTTGAAAATCTAAGCCTTGCTAATGTAGAAAAGCTTTCCAAAAAGTTTAAAGTTTGCAGCTGGTTGGCCCCATAAAGACTCCAATGCTTCACTTGCCAAGCAGTAACATTCTTTTTTGTAAAATATGTATATTTGAAAGAGATGATGATGATGACAATTCTATTATTTAAAATATATCAATTTTCAAAAAAATACTATTATTATTATTATTATTATTATTTGATAGATTTATCAGTGGATCTATTGACCTTAGCTGCCAATGAAAATGTATATTACATTAAATTATTAAAAGAAAATAAATTCCAATGAAAAAGGGGAATGTTTTCTTGAATTATATAAAGAGCAGTGTGATCCATCGCAAAACCAGTGCAGGCCAGCGAAGAGACATGCTTGACAAAACTTTTTAAATTTTTTTCTTTTATTATTATTTTATATTCCTATGTAAATATCAATTTTTAAAGGATTTTACTTATAGACATGAAACATTTACTCTTTAAATACAGGATGATACAAAGAAGGGAGAGGGGAACCTAAAGGGGAAGGAATGGGGGCAGTGGGGAAGAGAAGGGAAACTGTTTGTTTGGAAAATGAAAAAAGAAACTAATAAACTGTTAATAACAAAAATGTATATGCTACTTTTCATAAAAATTCCAAAGTGGTGAACAAAATAAGAAAAAAAAAATACATAAAAATCGTATTTAAAACAAGATACAAAATAGTATAAAGGCAACAGAAAACAACAGTAACATCGCAATCCTATACATGCCTATTCAAAAGTATATTCCATTGAGTTCATTGAAGCTTAATCCCAGGTTAAGTGGATATAGGATTTCAGTCTAAATCAGTTGTGAAATCCTATGCATGTTTAGACAGAAAAAAGTCCTACAACTCCCAGCATGCCCCAGCTAGCCATGTATAGGATTTTGCCCTATAGGGTATCTGAAAGACATAGGTCTTAACCTTTCTCCAGAAAGCTAGCAGGGCCATACAAATCTCTTAAGGGAAAGAATTCCATAATACTGGGGCCATGACAGAAAAGGCCCTGCTCCTCATGGAGGCCAGTCTGGCTTAATGTAAGATGGAATCTGGAGGATCTTATCTGAAAATCTCAATTGTCAGCAGTGTGTGTGTGTGTGTGATCATATAGGAGGAGGTTTCCCTGCAATAGCTCAGAGGTAATGGAACAAACCAACAAACCAACATCATTTCAGACTTAAGGATCGCCTTTAATACCTGGATGAAAATCCTCTGCAGTCAATGACTGCCTGAAGCCTGGAACCCATGGGCATGACCAAATGCTGAGTTTCCTCCCTTGAGATGCTTTGCCAGGCCTTTACTGCAGCTGCCTTCAGCTGCTGCTTGTTTGTGGGTCTTTCTGCCTTCAGTCTTGTCTTCAGTAAGTGAAAGCATGCTCTATTGGGTTGAGATCAGGTGACTGACTTGGCCATTGAAGAACATCCCACTTCTTTGCCTGGAGAAACTCTTGGGTAGCTTTTGCTGTATGTTTTGGGTCATTATCCATCTGCAATATGAAGCAGCGTCCTATCAGTTTGGCAGCATTCGGCTGAATCTGAGCAGAAAGTATAGCCCTATACACTTTAGAATTCATCCTGCTGCTTTGATCAGCAGTCAGGTCATCAGTAAACACCAGTGACCCGGTTCCATTGGCAGCCATACATGCCCATGCCATAACACTGCCTCCATCATGTTTGACAGATGATGTGGTATGCTTCGGATCATGAGCTGTTCCTTTCCTTCTCCATACTTTTCTCTTCCCATCATTCTGGTACAAGTTCATCTTGGTTTCATCAGTCCAAAGAATCTTATTCCAGAACTGGGCAGGCTTTTTTAGGTGTTTGCTGGCAAAGGCTAATCTGGCCTGTCTGTTCTTGAGCGTTACCAGTGGTTTGCACCTTGTTGTGAAGCCTCTGTATTTACATTCATAAAGCCGTCTCTTGACTGTAGATGTTGGCAATGACATGCCTACCTCCGCAAGAGCATTCTTGACCTGGCTAGATGTTGTGAAAGGGTTCCTCTTCACCATGAGCAGAATTCTGCGGTCATCCACTTTAGTTGTCTTCCATGGTCTTCCAGGCCTTTTGCTGTTGCTGAGCTTGCCAGTTAATTCCTTCTTTTTCAGGATGTTCCAAACTGTTGTATTGGCCACTCCCAATGTTTTCGCTATCTCTCTGATGGGTTTATGTTGTTTCCTCAGCCTAATGATGGCCTCCTTCACTCGCAAGGACACCTTTTTGGACCTCATGTTGGGAGTTCCAGTGAACAGCTTCAGAACCACCTCCAGACCTTTTATCTGCTTGATTGGTCATGGGGTCCCCAGGAAACAGGCCACACCTGGCCATGCAGCTGCTTGTCAGCCATTCGTTCCATGACTTATGAGCCACCAACGATGGGTGTGTGTGTTTGCCACTGGCTATACTTCCTGAATGGTTAGTGCCCCACTTTTGTCAAACCCTTTGTATTACAGCTGAAAGTCCTGACTTCGCTCCCATCTGGGTGTGTTTCCTTTCAACTTCAATGTGGTGGTGTACAGAGGCCAACTGCCAAAACAGTTATCCTTGTTCCAATATTTCTGGCCCTGACTTTATATAGCTTTAAAGGATGAAACCAGCTCCTAGAATTGGGTCCAGAAACAAACTGGCAGCAAACACAATTATTCTAAAATTGGTGACATACAAGTGTACTAGCCTGAACCAGTCAAACCACAGGCAGCAGCATTTTGCACTAGCTGAAGTTACCAAACCATTTCAAATCCCACACAGAATGCACTGTAGTAGTCCAGCCTGGGACATTAAAGCATGAATGACCATGGATAAATCTTTATTTTCCAGCAGAGGGCATAATGGTATATTGGCTGAAGCTAATAAAAGATGCCCCAGGCCACAACTGCCACTTAAGAATCAAGTCTCAATGCTGGGTCCAGAAGATCCCCAAACTTCGAACCTGATCTTTACAGGACAGCGCAGCCCAATTCAGATTCCCTAGCAAGTTCCTCTCTAACATCAGCGCTCTTACGTGGATTAAGCTTCACAGTTTATTTGTGACTTATTGGAGCCAGCCTTTACAGACATCAGCTCCTCCCCTGTTGGATCTGAAGAAAAGGAGAAATAGAGTTGGGTGTCAGCTGCATACTGATGACACTGTAACTCACAACCCCTGACCACCTCACCCCATGGTTTCATGTAGGTGTTAAAATCAGGCCAGACAAAAATGAACCCTGAGGAAGCCCATAGTGCCATTTCCATGAGGACAAATAGGAGTCTCCCAGCCACATTGCATGAGTAATGGAATGAAGTGGAAAATTACAGGCACGCATGGAGGCAAACCTTATCACAAATGCTGTCTACAAAGTGAGGAGGCTTATGCCTTTATTCCCCAGTGCAGTCTAAATCCCCACCCCCATACAGCTAGAACATGAGTGGGGGGAGTCCCATTAGCACCAATGGGAATCTTTTTCCTCTGCATTCTAGCCACACAGGGAGGATTTAGACTCCCAGTTGCGCTGGGAAGTAAAGACATAAACCTACTGGTGTAGTGGAATATTTTGAAGCACAGGTCCTCAGCATGACAGTCTCCATAGCCCCAGCCCCCATGAGAAGTAAAAGAAAAAGAAAAAAGTAAGCAGTTGTGTTGATCCATATCAACACACAAGTTCTGGAAGTTTTCATCTCCAGGAGGAGCAGCCCTTTTGTCAAGCAAATGTGTCTCAATTGTCCATTCAGGACCAAGCCACCGCAAAATACTTTGCATTACAACAGGAACAATATATCAGCTACTCTGAAGATTGTAAGCTCAGAGGGAACAGGGAAGCCTGAGGGGGATGGCAGATGAAGGCAGCAGTCCCTGCTAATCCTGTGCTTCAACCCTGTGAGCGAGACCTGTGTGTGCAACCCTGTGAGCGCAGGCTCTATTACACCACTGCATAAGCCTCTCTTCCCTGCCTGTAGTGTCTGTGATGAAGACTGTGCACCACCACCATCCTGCAATTAACCTCATCAAAACTGCTACATATTTTCAGAAGATCTGCTTTGGCCCTCAGGTTCCAGAGGGGGAAGCAGCTGGGTAAGGCAAACAGAAAGTCTGGAGCGGGAAGTCTCAGAGAGGGGCCACTGCAGCTTGCTGAGGACAATTAGAATTGTCCTCAGGAAGCTGACCCACCAGGAAAGCACGGAACCACTGTGAAGGAACAGATTTTTGTGAGGTAGAAGTTTAAAGGTGGATTTTTGTGTTTTTTTTGGACACAAGGACTGAAGTATGAAGACGCTAACTGTAAAAGGCGAAACAAATAACTCTCTCTTCCCTGGCTCTAGCAGAGAGTAAAGACACACATCTTCCTCTTCACAAGTGAACCCCTTCATACATACATCCTTATTTCAAAACAATAGTATGAACGTAGAGCCATAGGGGATAGGAACGTATGCAGTGTCCCTGTCCCCTAACTCAGAAAGGCAGTCCACAAGGATATCACGGTTGATGGTACTGAAAGCCACCCTGAGAGATCTGGAAGAATCAACAGGGCAGGGCTGGCTGAAAATACTTTGCTGCTTCAGGCAAATGACAAGAGGACACACACCCTCTTCCATTCCACATAAAGAATCCAACTAGACTTGCAAGTGATTCTTATTTAAACACTGGTGACAGGACAGCTTCCTCCAGCACACCAGGGGGCAGCAGGCTAGTGTAGGGGAAGCAGGGAAGGCTAGCTTAGGGGACTCAGGGGAAATGATGGGGAGCTGCTGCCCTGTCACCAACATTGGCCGCCTGAGGCAACTGCCTCATTCTGCCTCATGATAGGGCTGGCCCTACAACAGAGTCCCACTCCCCCTGTTCCTCTCCTAGTACAGGGTGACCAAAACAGTTTCCTTCCCAAACCCAGGCTTGAAATGAGACCTGTCACTGATTCTGTTTAATATCTTGAAGTAATTTCAAAATTGTATGTACTTTGAAAGCTCATTATTTGTGTAGCAATTAAAATAAGGCTATGCTATATGAAATAGTGCCACCTGGTGGGAAAGAACAAGAACTGAACTGCAAGTTTTTTTTCAAAAGAGACTGCATTCCCCCATTCTGTCTAAATATATCCAAGCAGGTTACATTGATTCCTGAATTTCCAAGTAACTCTCTTCAGAATCACTGCTGTAGTGAGGTTGTCATGGCTTACTATGGAAGCTATTTTGCAAAAGAAAGATAGACATTGCTGAATTTCACATGCAAGTCCCTCAGCCGCCCACTTTTGGCTATAGGGATTTAAAATAAACTATAAAATGAAATATTTGGCCTGTATAAAAAATTTAGGCCAGAGGTGAGCAACTTCTAGAGGTCAGGAGGCTGCCCTGCCCTGCTGGAATCTATAGGAGTTACACCCCAACCCTCACCTGCTGCCAAATGTGGTGCAGCAGCAGCAAAAAGCACACCAATTTAACAGAGAAACAAGGCACGCATGGAGCATGCATGTTGCTTCCAAACAGAATTGCACTTCCAGCAACACAATTCTGCACTCCCTGCTAAATCAGCATGAGTTTTGCTGCTGCTGCTGTTGCAAATTGGCAGTGGCGGTGGTGGTGACAGCAGGGGCAACAAAAATGACCAGGGGTGGCTGCATGTGGCCTGTGGGCCATGTGTTGCCCACCCCTGATTTAAAGGCTTAGACTATGGTTCTGTACATATTTACTCCTACACATAAAGCCCACTTTTAGTCCACTGATAATTCAGTAGAGGATTACAGACAATTCACATGGTTGGCAATTTTAAGAATACCACACATTGACTTTTGGAAGCAGACTCTTAGAATAGACCTACTGAAATCCATGGAACTTAAGTTAGGCTTAAGTCTCATTGATTTCATTTGGGTCTGCTCTAAGAATGACTAAGCCTCAATCCATCTCAGGTGGTACAAGTCCACAGGTGCATCCACCAGCACATACACAATATGAAATGGGTGGGTGCAACTGTATACATGCTACACTTGCTTCTCACCAGCCCTTTTGGAAGTGGCCAGTTCATGGAATTGTGTACTGTCCACATCACATGTTATGTGCAATGACAGTGTTACACTGCACAAAAAGGGCTGGATTCAGATTTAGTCATACTTAGAGAAGACCCACTGAAGTCAAGGAGACTTAAGTTGGTCCTAATGACTAACAAGTCTCATTGATTTCAATCAGTCTTCTCTAAGAATGCTTCCAGATGAAGCTTTTAGTATGGAGTTTATGGGGTGGTGGTCCAGATGATGTTGGGACTGCTTGTGGAATGGGACTTGTGTGTCCTCTCCTCCCCTGCTAAATGAGTAAGTCTGGATCCAACCCATGGTATTCCTAGATTGCCCACTTTGTGACCATAAGAGGTCCCTGAAAGTCTGTATTCACAACCAAAGCTGAAGTGGCACTGGCAAATCAACTATGTGATGTGACTCCCTCCTTTTAATTACCTTGTTCAAATGTCCATTCTGACCAAGGTTCTGAACCTTTGGTTAATCTCATGCCACCAAACATAAAGGTTTTTTAACTGATGGGTTGTCATTACACGGGAACCAGGTCATAGCCTACTTTGCTAGCTACTTTTTATACTTGCTCTGTGTCCCGCTCCCCCTGACATAATTAAGTAGCTGGTTACCTAGGGTGGGAGAGTTCTTTGGCTCCTGGGATAGATATCCAACTTCCCCAAGTAAGCTGATCTGGATTGAGGAGGACTCTATATATACTGTATACACACACACACACACACACACACACATATACACACACACAGAAGCCAAAATTTTCACACGAGCATAGACAGCTGATGCCACAGCCTGGGTTTTTTTTTTTTAATTAAAAGGCCTCTGATAAACCACAAATGTTACAAGTACTGGATCTTTCTGTCTTAGCATAGGAGCCAGAGAGGAGGGCTTCTCAACAATAATCATCCAGAGTAAATGCATGATAGATGATTAAATAATACAAAGAATGAATGATAATGGTATAATATCTAATGATAATGAGTGCCTGGTGAAATGAGCAGCTGAAGCTGGCTCTGAGATGTTTTCTTTCTACCCACACAGAGCAGGGCCTGAGCTGGGTTTTTGTAATATGGAGGGCAGCCAAGCCTGGAAAGCCAGGAAGAGGAGCCTTTTGTATACAATGTCAAGCTCCTTCTGCATTTGATGAATGAGGGTATTTTGTGATGTAGGAGGCCCGGCTGCGCCAGAAACAGCAAAGACCTGAGGTCTAACCAGTCTTCCTGAAATGCACAAAGAACTTTCAACAACTATGATTTCATCATCAATCTTAACAGTTTTCAGTTGCTAACCCAAATCCATTCTCCTGCCTCATACAGAGGGTGAACTGTTCTACTATTGTGTATCACAACTGGTGCTCTTCTGGCACCGGATAACAGGTTCTGCTTTTTGAGATGGAAGATGTGCCTGTAGGAGCAAAATGGGCACATGTCTGTAGAGAAATTCACTGTTTCTTTCTTGACAATTTTGTTTCCAGAGACAGGGTATAGAAATAGCAATAGGAACACATTGCTTCTGGTACCAACCTTTCAGTCTCTTGTGTTAAAATGAATACCTGGTTTTGTACTCGGCCAGTTTGAAAAGGTTAACTTTTGCTTGGGCATTGCCAGCACTGCATTGCTTTGAGTCACTGTGACCTACCTACATACAGGGATAATCCAAGCTAACCTCTCTCTTTGCTCTTAATTATTCATACATCACCGGTACTCAAACTAATTTCAGTCCTTCAGTGGCCTCCATTTTAATTCTTCCCATGGGGACTGAGGAGGTTAGAGTGTAGATTTTTAACCTGAGGAATAAAATTAAAACAAGGAAACATTTTCCGTTTGATGTTTCACTGGGAATATCAGGAGACAGGAACTTTTGTTAGCTGTGATTGTTTCCGTACTGAAGACAACACTTTTGCCTGTCAGAAAATTCAGCTGGGTTGAACTGGTATGTCTGCACCTCCACCCTGTGAAGTAGGACAAGCTGCAAGACACCTTTTGTCTATATTCCTCAGAAGTAGCACCATTAGCACTCCCGTGTCTTTTTAATATCCCTTCTCCTGCCCACAGGAGAAGACAGGCTTATGGCTTTTACATATAGAGAAGGATGGGCCCCTTTTAAGAGCTTCCTTTAAACTCCTTAACAATCTGCAAGGAGTCCAGTATATGAGTTGGCCAACATCCAGGCTAGACAAGAGAATCAAATCAACTCCAGTTTCCAATCCAAAATATTTATTAAGGAATGAAGCAGAGAGGAATAGTCCATTGTTTTAGAAATAAAATGAAACCTCAACCTAGCTCACTAAAACTTACTTATCAGAATCCTAAGAGTAAATCACCAAAGCAGTTAACAGGTGAGGGCAGGGATGGCAGCCATACCTGGTCTTCCTGGCATAGCTAGGTAGATGTTGCCTCTTTACTTTCCACTGGAAGACCGAGAAAAGAGCCAGGGCCAGCATGAAGGGTAGGCATGGTTGGGCACCTGCCAAGGGCCCACACTCAGCAGGGGCCCATTGACAACAGTCTTCTGGAAGTGCTCCTCCTCTTCGCTATTGCAACTTGCTTGTTCACCTGCCTCTACTCTGGCCCAGACAAACATGGATCTGAGAAGGAGGAGCAGTAGATGCCACTGCCTGCTTTCTCCCTGGCTCTCTGCGTTATCAAGCAAGCAAGCAAACAAGCAGTAGCAATGATGAGAAAGTGAATGAGGAACAACAGCAGCTGGTGGTGGTGAGAAGGCAGACTCACTGAGGGAGGGGCCTGCTGAGTGTGTCTTGCCTAAGGGCCCTCAAAAACCTGCAGCGGGCACTGCAAAGGCCCCAAGCATTTCTATGGGGCTGGGGAGTTCCCAGCGTGGGAAATTCAAACTGACCCATCAATAGCCTGGGGAGGACGGTCAGGCATCCTCCAGGTGATTTCTACTGTACTTCCTTTACATAAACTGAGTTAAGGGGGAGGGGAAGGTGAGGCTGGAGAGTCAGCTTGCCAGGCCTGACCTGTTCTTTGTTCAAGTTGTTGTTGTTGTTGTTGTTCAGTCGTTCAGTCGTGTCCGACTCTTCGTGACCCCATGGACCACAGCACGCCAGGCCTTCCTGTCCTGCGCTCTCTCCCAGAGCGTGCTCAAGTTCATATTCATTGCATCCGTGATGCTATCTAGCCATCTCATCCTCTGCCGTCCCCTTCTCCTTTTGCCTTCAGTCTTTCCCAGCATCAGGGTCTTTTCCAGGGAGTTTTCTCTTCGCATTACGTGGCCAAAATATTTCAGCTTCAGCTTCATTATCTGTCCTTCCAATGAGCACTCAGGGTTGATTTCCTTTAGGATGGACTGATTTGACCTCCTTGCAGTCCAGGGCACTTGTAAGAGTCTTCTCCAGCACCACAGTTCGAAAGCATCAATTCTTCGGCGCTCAGCCTTCCTTATAGTCCAGCTCTCACAGCCATACATTACTACTGGGAAAACCATAGCTTTGATTAGACGGACCTTTGTCGGCAAGGTGATGTCTCTGCTTCTTACTATGCTGTCTAGGTTGGCCATAGCTTTCCTCCCAAGGAGCAAGCGTCTTTTAATTTCATGGCTACACTCACTGTCTGCGGTGATCTTGGAGCCCAAGAAAGTAAAATCTGTCACTGCTGCCATTTCTTCCCCTTCTATATGCCAGGAAGTGATGGGGCCAGATGCCATGATCTTAGTTTTTTTAATGTTGAGTTTCAAACCAGCTTTTGCACTCTCCTCTTTCACCCTCAACAAGAGGCTCTTGAGATCCTCTTCACTTTCTGCCATTTGGGTGGTATCGTCTGCATATCGGAGGTTGTTGATAATTCTCCCAGCAATCTTAATTCCGACCTCTGATTCATCCAACCTGGCATTTCTCATGATGTACTCTGCATATAAGTTAAATAAGCAGGGTGACAATATGCAGCCTTGTCGTACTCCTTTCCCAATTTTGAACCAATCGGTTGTTCCATGTCTGGTTCTTACTGTTGCTTCTTGACCCTCGTACAGGTTTCTCAGGAGACAGGTAAGGTGGTCTGGTACTCCCATCTCTTTAAGAATTTGCCACAGTTTGTTGTGATCCACACAATCAAAGGCTTTAGCGTAGTCAATGAAGCAGAAATAGACGTTTTTCTGGAATTCTCTTGCTTTCTCCATGATGCAGCGAATGTTGGCGATTTGATCTCTAGTTCCTCTGCCTCTTCTAAACCCAGCTTGTACTTCCAGTAGTTCTCGGTTCGCATACTGCTGAAGCCTAGCTTGTAGGATACTTTGTTCAAGTATCTTTCCAGAAAAGGGCAGGGGGCGAGGCAGGGAGGTGGTTGGATTCATCACAGTAACTTTCCAGAACTGAACAGAGCTGGTGCGCAAGGAGATTATTTCCAGGATGGATTTCCAAAAACAGTCACCACAAAGTATTAATGCAAGCCTTTTGTCGAGTGCTGTTTGAGCCAGTGCTCCTTTGACTTGAGTTTTATGGAACAGGAAAAGAAGCTGCAATAAGAAACAACATTAGACGACGCTTGTCTCCCACACCAGGGCCTGGGGACAACGGGTTCTGGGATGGAGGGGTTCAAGTATCATCTCCCTCCTCACTCCAGCCATTCAAAAAGTCAGCTTGAAAACTGCTTCCAAACTATGCAGGTTCAGAGGGCTGGCCTGGAGCTACAACTAAAGATTTGTTTGACAACTGTGGAAAGATTGTAGAGTCGTAACATGTTATTATATTCATGGGGATTTCAATTTGGAATTATTTTTCTCTTAATTCTGCTTAGAGCTATCTATTTGGTAGGGCCTCACTACGTCAGCCTTTTTACCCTGTAGTTTTTATCCACCAATTTGGCCCAGTTCTGATGTGATGGCGCGCTGAGACATCATCAGATCATGTTTGTAGATCTGGATGTCACAAGAATTGGAAAACCCCAGTTTAAGAAACTAAGAAGTCTCTTCTGTCATCAAGCATGTGAAAAGTGGGGAGGAGGAGAATGGCATCGTGCTCAAACTGATTGCTCGCTTCTTGCTATGGTTTGTTGAGACAAGAAAGGTTTTGCCTTTCTGAATATGCAAGTCAGACTGGTGTGCAGAAAAGAGATCTGTAGATTAAAATAACATGCAAAGAGCTCCAAGCGGCAGTGCTCTTGCCATGTACAGTGGCTATGAGGGAGGAGAAGAAGAGTTCTCTTGAAGCCCTCAGGTTTTGAGGGCTTCCTCTATCCATTAGATAATCTGGTGAAATTGCTGAAGAATAGTGAAAAGTTGAAAACATATAGCCCTCATTAGCTTTGATCCCAGATACAAGCATGTCTTTGCATCTTTCATTGGACTGTTCTGGCACTTGCCACCTTCTCACAAATGGAGCTTCTCCTACCACCTGCCTCCTGTTCCACCGGGACATACTTCCAGTTTTCTAGGTTTGTTTTCTAGCAGGCCTCCCATGCCTTATCATTGGCTGTGTTGGCTAGAGCTGATGGGATTTGCAGGCTAAACCATCTGAAGGGCCATAAGTTGCCTACCTCTGCTTTAATCCAGCACATAAACATTTCCCCATTGCACCATCTGCATACTGGATGAATGTTCATTTACTAAATTCTACTTTTCTTGGGCTGTTAAAGGCACAAACTGTAGGCATGCAAGGAAAAAGAAGTTGGCGTCCCTAGTTCCTGGACATCACCTTTCTTTTCAGTACCATTGGGCCCCTCCATCCTTCCGTAAGTTTCTGGATAATATTGGCCAGTACAGAGAAACAAAGATACCCTTCTCTCTCCTGCTGTAGCAAATGTTGCTATCTTCACAAAATACTGCCTAAAAGTTGGGTATTGATGGAGTTTGGCTTCCAATTAAACAGACCTTCATGCATGTCTGACTCTTTGTTAGAATGGCTTGCTAACTAAAATCTCACACATGTAATGCTTTTCCCATTACAGTACCTTACCCAGAAGGTAGAACTATACTCCTCCCCTCAAAATTGTCCTTGCAGATGGCAGAAAACCTGGCTGAAGTACCAAGGAGCAATGCAAGCACTCTCTCCCTCTTTGTGAGTATAAACAGAGAAACTCAGTTCCCACTGTCAGTCTGACACCTCTTGCCAGCACTACATTACTCAGCAATTAGCAGAGAGGAAGCAGTAAACACTTCAGTACTACTATTGAGAAGCGGATATTTGCAAAATAAAAGGGTAGGCCAGGGAGTGGTTAACATCACTATGGTAACCATACAGGTTCACATCCTTTTTGTGTTGGGGGGGCTCTCCATATCCCCTTGCTAATGATCACACTTGGTATCTTTCAGATCCATCTTATTGATTTCTCTTTCAGAAACCTTCCCTGAACAATAATATTCTTGTTGTTTATTGGTTTCTTTCTCCTCTTATTTAGCCCAGACCGGAAGCTCCTCTACATCAGGAATGAAAATGTAAGTCATCAGCAGTGCCCTCCTCAAACCAATTTGTTCGGTTGGACCCTCAAGATTTAATAGTGTTCTTAGCAGCAACTAGATAATGAAGGAGCAACTGCAATCCTATAAAGTGAAATATATTACTATCAAAAGGATTTGTTTTACTATGGAAAATACTCTTTCATTCAAAGTTTAACATGGCTATTAGCCTGCTGGGCTGGGGAACATCTGCTTTGTTGTATCTGACTTACCACAGCTCTTGCAGGAATGTACTTCAAAATGCACAGCACCAGGTGAAAAACTGCCATTACTACATAAGTATAGGGAGGACAGCAGCTCATATTTCCCTACAACAAAGAATCTTGTTAACACCCTAAAGACAAACATATTTTATTGCAGGGGTGGGCAACTTGTGGCCCTCCAGATTTTTTTGCACTACAATTCCCAACAGTACTAGCCAGTGTAAACAATGGTAAAGAATTATGGGAGTTGTAGGCCAAAATATTTGGAAGGCCACAGGTTTGCCCACCTTTGTATTATGGCATAAGCTTTTCATGGACTAGAGCCTACTTCATTAGATGCACGGAGTGCAATCCTCAGACGTTAGGTGCGCACATGCATACACAGGTACACGTAATGTATACATGGTGCATTTTCTTAGATTCACCCTTCCAAAAATGACTTAGCTTCATTTTTAGTTCACTTAGATGACTCAGCAAACTTTTCCCCTTCAGCTTGCCTTTTCCTGGATTCACCACTTTGGACCTTTTCCTTCATCTCCAATCTATAGAGAGCGATCCACAGCTCCAATATCTCTAGAAGATCACTGCCAGCCTTTTAGGCCTCAGTACAGGGCATATTGATTAGTTAACTTCTATCCGCAAGGCCATCTTGTACATGTAACACAACCAAATGGCAGCGGTACATTTGGTAGACACCTATTCGCTGAAGCACTGTAGTGGGCGAAACTTTGTTCTGTGAACCTTTGCAGGCCTGCACCACTCACAATCCAATAAACTGAATGCAGCCCCACAGGTATGAATTATAACCCACCAGGTGCATCACAACCCATTTTTGTGGTTCCAGTCAGGCAGCCAAACTAGGAGGTTTATTGGGCCCCAGTGAGCTATCATACATGGCTGCCAAGCTTCATCCAGCTTTTTGGGCTACAAGTTGTGCAGGCCTACATTAAAGGCACAGGAGCTCCACAGGGTGCAATACTGGCATCCTAGGTGCCTTAACTCTTATGACAGAGTCTTGTGGCACCTTAAAGACTAACCAATTTATTTCTGCTAAAGCTTTCATGGACTATAGCCCATGGCATGTGATGCAATGGACTATAGTCCACAAAAGCTTAAGCCAGAACACATCTGTTAGTCTTTAAGGTGCCACAAGACTCTTTGTGGGCTTCAGTGCAAAATAATAAAATGGCTACCCTTTGGATATTATCTTTTATGGAGCAATATAATTGTTTTGTGCTTATAACAGACATAATCTCTGCCTCCTTGATTTACAAAATGTTCTACCTCCTACATTAAAGCATTTCCCCAGAATTTATTTGGATCAGAATCATTCTGCCCTATAGGGCTGCCAGCTGATGATAAAAACAACACCAAGAATACTGGCCCTGCCAGCTCTTTTACCTTTGACAATTGCAATGTACAAAAAACAGCAAAAGAAGCTCTTCACACAGCATGGAGATAAACACCACTTGCTAGCGTATGCACACCAAACTGCTGTTGAAAGCATGCCTACAGTGGCTGACTGAGAAGTTGGCAATCTTATTTGCATCCCAATGGGCTGCAGAACCACCTGTTCATTTGCAAGGCATTCAGATTTTACATTCTCAAAATATTTGCCAGCAATTAACTGCAAACTGCAAGATGACTGCAGAGATAGGAGGGTGCATTCCAGTACCCAAATGAGCCTATTTGTGTAGAGTATAAAAGGGATATGGCTCCAAGCTCTGTAACTGGCATAAAGATAACCATGCTGGTCCTTGAAGGAGGAAAAAAAACAACAAGATCCAAAGTTGGGCAAGACCTTTATTAGGACCATCCTAAATTCTACAAAAATGTACAAGCTTTTGAGTTCTCCAGAACGCTTCATCAGACTACGTAGTACAAAAAAGCAGGGGATGTGGAGAGAAACAGAAAAGTCAAAAAAATTGCCCAGATTTTGTGCCCATGAGGTCTGCAGTTTAGACAGACCCAGTCTCAAAATTGGAGATTTGCAGTCCAATTAATTTGCCAGTGGTAGCTGTTGCAGATATTGGTTTACTCCAAGCAATGCATTTTGGAGAGAGGCAATGGCTGTTCTCCATTTCTGAAAACACAAAGGTTGGCTGTAACTCTGATCTGCCTCTTGCCTTGGGCATAGTCAAGCTATGCAAGGGTGTGTGTGTCCATCTGTCCTTCTGTCTGCCCATCCATGAATATTTAAATACAAAGTAGAGTATTCATTTAGCTATGTGAATAAGATAAGCATTAAGATTTCCAATACTAACAACGCTTTTATATTGTAGGTCCTCTCCCTGCCTATAATATATTATTGGATTCTCCACATTGTTAACAAAAGTACCTCCAGAGATGATGACAAGATTATGGTTTCCGTGAATTGGCCTTTCTACCAACAGTGCTATCTGATTATCTTTTGCAAAGTAATTGAATACAAATAACAGTATTGTTGTTTTATATGATACATGACTTGATCTACAGCACTGTCAATAAAAATTCACAGAATATCTTCAAATGCAGACAGGTTATATTTCGGTAATACATACAAAGAGCTGCAAGGAAGCTACACAAGTCAAAGTGACCCATACAGAGGAAGTAGGGAGTAGAAATAGTATTTTGCACCAGAAACCTCATGTTAGTCCTCATGAACACTGAACAATTCAGTTCTCTTGGATGACAGAGGTACAGAAACATGCTTTCAGTCCCTCTTCCTATTTGCCATTTGTATGGCATTGTATTCCCATTTAACAACTGAGGCTGAGAAAGAATGGTCCTGTTTAGACATCACATTCTAAGCCTCCCAAACAAAATATGGAGGGTCAGGAACGTGCCACAAGCTCTCTACGTCCCACCTCTCCCATCCTTCTTCAGTTTCCAGATTTCCTCTAACCAAGATTTGCTGTGATGGCTAAATTGGGAAAACAACAGTCAGCGCTAACTGCCAAACCATGATTTAAAACAATGATCAAAGTGGGTTTTGCAAACCATGATTTTGGAGATAACCACTAACCAAAGTTGCCTGATTTAGATGTCATGACAATTATATTAGGTGAAACCCAGAAATGGAGGAAGAAATTTGGACACAAGCCCGCACGCAGCATGTTCCCAAACCTCTAAAAATCATGCTTTTGAAGATTGCCTGAACTGGGCCAGTGACTTGCCAGAAGACACAGAATAAGCCTGTGGCAAAGTGGGATGCCAAACGGGTCTCCAAGATCCAAGCTGAACTTGTTATCCATTGGTATATGCTGGATCACAGCTACCACATAGGCATCTAAATAAGATCTTTAGACCCTTACAATGAGGAAAAACTAGTGATGTTATAGTAATAGTTGTCATTCTGGGTACTAAAAAAAATCCCTCTGCATAATAATAAATTCCAAGCGTAAGTAGCATAGCTACCTTAAAATTTGTCC
The DNA here is from genome assembly GCF_057233095.1 of Heloderma suspectum. Classification (NCBI taxonomy): domain Eukaryota; kingdom Metazoa; phylum Chordata; class Lepidosauria; order Squamata; family Helodermatidae; genus Heloderma; species Heloderma suspectum. The sequence goes on along the minus strand of NC_139459.1, from coordinate 235,093,741 downwards.
ATTTTTAAATGAAAACAGATGGTTGTTCTAACAGGGAAGGCAGAAGAGCCAGACCCCAGGCTGTTATATTTACTTAAAAGCACAAGAGAAATAGTGCACAAGTGTATAAAGGAACTCAGCACTGAGTACGTATTTGACATTTGCATTTTTTTCTCCCTCTAAGCATCTGTGGTTATAATGGAGAAGGTAAGGGATTTCATTGCATACTGGCTATTGACATTAGATGTGAAGCCCACATGCTCACCAAAAATATGAGCCAGGATCCAAAGAGCTGTTTTAGGCAAGGCCAGGATTTTTTAGCACATGCAGTAAGATTTTTTTCCTTTTTTAAAAACCACACACCCAGATGTCATATTACAAGCTGCTTTTGAGTCAGTTCCAAAAGCACAGTTTGTTATGTGGCATGGAACTCTGCAGTTTGAGAAACAAAAAGTCAAATATTCTTGGGTTTCTAGAACTAACTGCATCCTTTGTTGGATCTTGGCTGTAGTATATCAGTTTACCTATCCGACTTTTCAAATTCAGTTAGGGATCCTGATATATGTGGTAGTATGTGAGGCTACATTTTACAGATACTTTTCAGAATAATTCATAGGCTTAACAAAGCAAAACACCCTTTGTACTTGCTAACCATGAGGGGGAACTGGATGATTTACAGCATAGCCTAATTAAGCTGAGAGGTAAAAACAAACATCAAAAACAAAGCACTTTTAAAACAGCTTAATCCCATGAATTTTTGGTGAGTTTCTGATAATGTGAAGTACATTCTTGCACTTCCCTTAATTTGGTACCATGGAGGGAAAGATGTTTTCTAACACATTTGTTTGAAGTAATCTCATTTTATTTGTAGTTTAACATTCCTTCTAGCCTTAAATTGGTGCCTTCCAAAACAATACTTTGCCCTCCCAAAATGTATGGGGAGCAGGAATGCTGCATGGAGGGGAGGGGTTAGACTACCTGGTGCCTTCCAGATGTTTTAGACAACAACTCCTATAAGCTCCAGTCAGCATGGGCAATGGTCAAGGATTATGGGAGTTCTAGTCCAAAACATCTGGCAGGCACCAGGTTGCCTCCCCCACTGTGGTGCAGTAGTGGTCTTGGGAGCCCTGGATTCAGTTCCCCACACAACCATGTGACTCATTAGCTGGCCTTGGGCAAGTCCTTGTGTCTTAGCCTTGGTTGCTTTGCCTGCAGCCTGTGAAACCTCAGGGAGCCACACTCACATCCCCCCCCCCCCAGTCCAACTCATTAGCAGCACAGGGACAGAGATCTTGATGGGGACTGCTGGTGAGGGGAGTAGAATCTTTAACCTCTCCTCTCAGCAAACTTGATGCAGCTGAGTTCACTATTTCCCTGCAGCTAATAGGGGCAGGGAAGCAGCTATCTCAATCAGGATCACTGTAGGGTGGAGCATATGGGCAGCACAGGACTTTTTTCAGAACAGGAGTGATTACATTATCTGCTGGGATGTCAAGGATGGACCCTCCTTGTTCTAACAAGTGGATGAGATTTTCAATGATAATGAGATTTTCAAGTTTTACTATTGTTTACGAGAGGGGGGGAAATAATTCGAGGCTGGATATTTCTTTCTTTTTATTTGTCAACGTTCCTGCTTCACTCTAGCAGCTTAGATGTAATACTTCTTTGCAAGATAGTTTGCATTTCTAATTAAAAACTAAAGGCATTCCAGCTAGCTGATCTTTTGTTAAAGCTCAGTCTGATTTACAAATTGAATCTACACAGTCAGAAATAAGTACCTCTGAGTTCAATGCTGCTTACTCCCAGGTTCTATGCATAGGATTGCAGTTATGCTGATCCTAATAAATGGAGTATTATGCTATGTACTGCTGCTGGGCAGGAGGGGGCGTGTATACACACTGTCGTGATGAGCTCCAACACTTCAACATATACCACTACACCACTGGGAACTGCTAGAGAGGGGAGGGAGGTAGTCTTCCTGATGTTTATTACTTTAAAAAAGTTATCACTTCCACAAAAGTATATCATACTGGAATAGTCAGGCTATAAAGAATAATAAAGTCTGTGAGCCATCTTGAGGTGGGATAAAAGTATCTAAAGAAAGTAAATAATAATTATAACTCATTTTATACATTTACACAATGGAGTTACTATGGGGTGGAAAGGATTTGTACTGTTCATCAACAGTGGTGATACCAGCATTGTCCAATAAATGCCTGTTTCACTTGCGTAGTCACAGTTTAGGCCAGAAAGCAACTCGTAAATACATACATACATTCAAAAATGCACACACTTTTACAATTAACTGACGCAGCAACAGGGGGACCATTTTGCCAGTACTAAAATAAGTGATTTCCACGGCACATCTGCTCAGAAGTAAGCCCCACTGAGGTCAATAGGACCAAAGAAAGAGTTTATAGGATTCCAGACTTTCTCATAACAGAAGTGCAACCTTGAGGAAAGACATCCAGATCCCATGCAAAACTGATTAACAACTGAACTTATTGAGCAAACAAACAAAACAAAACAAAACTCCATCACGGATGGACCTTGATATGTCTTGGCCTTTTCCCTGTTATATTGATTGCACTCTTGCTTCTCTTTTGAGTTTGAAATTACACAGATGCAGAACTCAGTAACTCTTTCCTCACACAAAAACACCTTACATGATTCTGCCACCCAAATGCTGATTGCATAATCTTTTAATTCAGCAGTTGTTATGCTAAATGCAGAGGTTATATCTGGGCCTACCGGTCATTGGCAGTCAATTAGAATCTTTTCAGTGTCACAGTGACAGCAACAGGTCCTGGCTCAGTCATGGCTTAAGGACTTCATTCAAAGTATAATTTGAAACTCTGAAATGCAAAAGAAACATAAATAAGGCCCTTTAGTTGTCATTAAAAAAACCCATACACCTTCAGCCTTCCCCAGCCTGGCACCCCAACAGCCATGCTGACTCTATATAATGGGAATTGTAGCCCAGCACATGTGGAGGGCACTAGGTCGGGGAAGACTGCTTCAGAGATGAATAGTTTAATTTTTCATGTATGGCAAAGAAGTAACAATTACAACAACAGGGAGCATGCTAAACGAAGCCACTGAAGCACCACATCCATTCGCTCAGTAGCTATGCAATGACCAAGTTTGCCAGGCTCACTGTGGGCTATTTAACTCATGATGAGCCATGGTGCAAGCCAGGCACATGTGGCTGCCATTATGAATATGCAACCTCCGATGCATATTCAGATGTTGTCTGAACTATGGGTTATTTGAACGTAAACAACCCTCGTGCAACCCTGCTACAAAGCAAGGCTTCTGCAATGGTTATTTAACCTTCAAATAACACATCATGGCTGGGCTTGGACCACACGCTGCAACCTCATCCGGGTTGCATATTCATAATGGCAGCCACATGCAGACGGCATGCGCCATAGCCCATCATGGGTTAAATAACCCATGGTGAACCCAGCATGTCATGTGAACCAGCACAATGGCTCTAATCATCAAGTTCTGATCAACTCAGAATGGATGGATTTACTTAGCAAGTAATGGGAGCAATTCACCAAGCACTATTGCCATGCATCTTACCTTCATTCCTACCGCCTTGGTCAGTTTTGGAATCTTCTTGTCTGGTTCCTCTCTCTAAATGGATGGCATTAGATTCTAGGCATACAAGAACAGATAGGGTTCATCCCACAGTTTCTACTGTTAAGAGATGTGTGGTCTATAATGTCACATCAACTACATCTCGATGCATTATCTCATGCTAAATTGACTCAATAGGCAATCCAGATCCAAAAATTGGTAAGAAAACGTTTTTGTTGTGGTCATGGACATATAAGACAACTTTTACGTTGGATCAGCTAGTAGGTGCTGATGATGAGTTCTTGTTATTTTCTGTCCTATGCCAAATATGACTTGCCAGTTACGGCTGAATGGCAATACTTGCAAATGCAGCACTTGTTAGTATCCAGGTTTGGCCTGGCCACTTCTACAGCATCAGAGTCTCCATCATTATTGAAAGCATTTATTGAGACTGCTCAGGGAAAGCGACCCACAACCTATATCTATAAATACTTATTGGTGCAGAAATATGATATACGGGGTTTTAAGCAAGAATGGAATAGGGAATGGCATTTTCCCATTTTGCCTGTTCGAACGATTGCCACCTTGGCATCTATCCCTGTTGTGTCTGTGGATCTTAGGCTGCATTTGATTCAGCAAAAATGTTTGTTTCATTCTTTTGGATGCCAGAAAGTCTCTTTAATAGGAGTTTGTCTAATTTGGCAAAGTCTTGGCAGTACAATGCTGCTAATGTGTCTTTGAAACATATGTTTTGGCCATGTCCAGTAGTTGCTTCTTTTTGGGAGGAGGTTATTATATGGGGAAATTTTGTATTGGAACAGTCTTTGATATGTGCTGATGTACATGCTCTTTTATATTATCTACCTGCTTTAGGGAAATTAACAAATGGTCAGTGTAAATGTATTCTCCATGCCCTTTTGACAGCTAAAGGGCTGATATTAACATTGGAAGGATAAGCACCCACCTCCTATGGACTGAGGACTTTACAATGCTTTTGGTATTTGAATGGATGATGTATAGACGCCACTTTTGAATGGATACTTATTTGGATATTTGGTCTGCTTTTGTTGAAGCTTATGTTTAATTGCTAGAAAGTTGTATTTTCATATATATGCATTTCATATGTATTAATTGCTATGCATATACATATCTAGGTATGTATATAAAAAATAAAAACGAATCTTCATTTTGATAGGACTTAAACAGCTTTTTTAAATTGAGCCTAATATACACAATAATATACAGGAAGATGAATTCTAATACTAGTCAAATATCTCCAGGGCAGTATTACAAAGACACCCCCACCACCCTCAGATACAGGTTTGTTACAAACTAGTTCACCTGTCATCCTCATATTACAAAAATATGCTTCTATCCTCCATGGTAACACTTACTGGCAACAGGGAGCGGGAGGCATAACGATTGAAAAGAGGCAGGTACTCCATTGGAAATCTTGAGTTACTCCTTCACTCCACATCTGATTGTCTCAAATAGCTGATCTGGCAATTAAAAAACAAAAACAATACATTTCTTGATTTGTCCAGAGATGAAGGAAAGTAGCAATAACCCCTCCTCTCTTAGGTACCTTTTGCCATGTACCAAACTGTACCTCAGTGAGATTGCTTCCGTGAGCACTGTTTTCAAGAAGTTTGGGATACTAGATACTTTATGGGCTGGAAGCTATGAGATTCATTGTACTGTAGCTATGTTTCAATTTGTGTGTTTTTACAGTATTAAGGCATGTTATATCATAGAATCATAGAATAGTAGGGTTAGAAGGGGCCTATAAGACCATAATACAATATCAAGTTGTATTATGGCTTTTGCAAATGTTTATGTCAAAAACAAACATTCGATCAACATTTAAAATTGTCAATAGAAAATAATGCACAGTTGATTTATGAGCGTGAACATAAGGGGAATCTATCCTAGCCCATCCTCCTCAAAATAGTCATCTAAAGCACTACATTTTGGCATGTCTGTGTAGATCAACAGCCTTCCCCAGCCTTGTGCCTTCCAAATGTTTTGGATTTCAAGTCCCATCAGTCCCAGCCAGCATGGCCAATGCTCAGCAATGCTGGGAGTTGTAGTCTAAAACATCTGGAGGGCATCAAGTTGGAGAAGGCTGGCGTAGATGATTCCTGCCACCCCTGGGTATCGTCTTCCAAGTAAGTGGATATTTACCCGCTTATCACACCACCTTCTTTTGCTCTCCAAATGTTCTGGACTACAACTCCCAGCATTCCAGACCACTGGCCATGCTGACTGGGGCTGATGGGGCTTAAAGTCCAAAATATCAGGAGGGTACCAGGTTGGGAAAGGCTATCTTGAGGCAACACACTTCTTGCAAATGCCATGCTTTAAGTCTTGTACTAGGAGAGCCAGCATCTCAAACGGCAATGTCTTAAATCAAGTTCTGGACAGCTGGAGAAACTTAAGTTGCCTCTGGCTAAGCAACCTGGATCAGCAGGAGCTCATTGAGTTTAAATAAGCTGAAAGCCGTGGGACCTCTTTATCTTGCACTGCCTCAGACACATACATATGGAGTTCTGATCTGAGTTACCTGAATTTTTGTTATCTCCGGTTCATACAAGTTTTTTTTTCACTGAAATGTGCAGAAGCATCCTTTGTGTTCATTTTGTTATGAGTTTAGTGAGGGGCCTTTTGATTAATGTCATTGGTAGTTTGTATGCCCCTTATTTCATGCTTGCATCCCCATGCAGACTACTTTGTGGAACAGCTGTCATGCTGGGGATTCAAAACTGTTGTTGTTTTACATAGCACATACCCAGCACACGTGTGGTGCTTTCCAGAGCAACATAAGCAACAAGGCATCTTCCTTTTGCAAATAACTTTCTGTATCTTGGCAATGGGTTGAAGGGGAGACAACAAAGGGAAGGGAGGAAGAGAAACAAAGGTAACAAAACAGTTAGTTGAGATAAGGGCAACAAGGAACGATTGTGAGCAAATGCAAAAACAATATACAAAATCAGGTCCAAGGGAAGTGGCAGGAACAGAGTTGGGTTTCTGAGTGGCATCATGCCTGAACCCTTTTACAAATGCATACTCAGTAACCATTTTCAAGGATTTACACACCATTTCTGCCCGCCTTATAAACTTGAGCCTCTTCCAGGGGGAAGAAGAGAGACTGCTATGTGCAATTGTTCCATACTTTTGGCAACAGCTGCCAAAGCAGATCTATGTCTGTTAACTTTTCCGCATCTTCCCTCTCACCCCACCTCTTTTAACACTGTTATGTACATGTACTAACAGAACATTTCTTATTTAGGACCTATCCATAATGTTAATGCTCTTCTATATGCAGGAAGCTATAGACCTAGTGATTTATGATTCATAGTACTGTGCAGTGTTTTCATCATTAACTATAAAAATCCAACTCTGCAGAAATGCAGGGCAAGAGGAATGACGTTGCAGAAGGACCCTGTTAAACATGGTTTGGTGTCACTTTCTGAGGCTCAAGTTATCCCTTTATACTGAGAGGGAGCAGCTGGCATAGTCTGGGATATTGTTATTGGGCCTGTACACGTGTGCAGGTCTGGAAGTGTGTTTGCACATGCAAATGATGTGACTGATGTGTCCCCAAAAGCTTTTCTTTGACCTAGGCCCAGGAATTCCTGTAGTCGCCTTTCCTTCAGCAACTGTTAGTATGTTGTAGTTTCTGAGAAAAGCTTGAAACATGCTCTCAATACCAGGCAGCCATTTTGAAGAATCTCACACTAATTGCATTTTATGCAAAAAACGTTAATACTTTTAAATGTGATTTCAAAAGCTTCCTTAAAAATAATTTATATATGTAATTATCCTTTATGCATTAATAGTGCAGAACTGAAATCAAGATGCCGATTCCAACTTCAATTAAGTTAGAATGGTTCAGTCATAGTAGAGAAACAAACGTAATAGAAAATGGAGATAATTATGCATCCGTCAATTTTGGCCTTTGTAACTATGGTAATTCAGTTTTGTCCCGCTCCCACTTTTGTTATGCAGCCTGCCCCCTCGTGTTTACTCAGGAGTAAATCCATTAAGCTGAACTAAAAAAAACAACTTCCAAGTAGGCGTACATAGGGCCTTACTCCCTTTTCCACCGTTCTCCAGTGCGAGGCAGGCTTCCTTGAAGAGCCATGCACGGGAAATATCTAAGGAAGGATCAAGGTTTTCTCCCTTCTCCCCACTTTCTTTTTAGTATTCTGGTTAGCAGAAGGCTGACGCTACATATCAAGGGGTTTCCCACTTGTTACTGTGTGTTTATTGTTGCTGGTACCGATAATCGATGGCACATATTCCTGATCTTATGGCTTTGGGGCTTTTCAGCTCTCCTTCCTTTCAAAGGACACTGCATGTTCGATCTTCCCGTTGCGCGATACTTTCTTGTCTGCCTGTTCCCAGGCCAAGAAGAGATACCACCAGCCGAGTTCTTGCAACCTGGGTGGGTGGAGGGGGATCCCTCCTTCCGTTCTCTCCCACCCTCCTTAATGAGCCCTATCAATGCATTTCCCGCAAGCGCCCAACTCCAAGAGCGACTACCAACTACCCCTACACGACCGCGGCTTCTAGCTCGCTCCCAACCCTACATTTCACCAGACATCGTACCGAACCAATGAGCAGCTTCAAAGAGATGGGCGGGCCTATTTTTTCTCCTCCACGAATAGAAAAAGAGCTGCTCATTAACCTGCCCCCTTTTGATCTTTGTCGACACAGATACTAGTAGCCCCGCCCCCTTTTCCTCTTCCTGCCCTCAAGAGCAACGTTTCCTCTCCTAGCCAATGGGGGCGTCCTTCAAGGCTTGATTAATTTCCCGTAGGTCCAATAGGAGCTTAGAAGCAGCAAGGTACGTGCCCCCCCCCGTGGGTGGCAGCCCCCTCCCTTTCCAGGCGGGCGAAGAAGGCCGCGGTTATCGATCCCGCTGCTGGTAGAGGGAGGAGGAAGCAACAGCGGAGAAAATGGCGGCCGTGGCTGCGACTGCGGCGGTGCCGGGTGATGGGGCAGCCGGCGAAGCCGAGCCCATTCCGGGCAGCGAGGCCGGCGCAGACCCACTCCCTGTCGGCACTCAGGCCGCCGTGGAGTCTGCGGTGCTTGACGCCAGGGAGGAGCCGGAGCCAGCTCCGGGTGGGGAGGCCGAGGAGCCGCCGCCGCCCAGGAGCCCAGCGCGGACGCAAGACCTGCCGCAGGCCCAGCCCAGCCCGGGCCCCGTAGGAGAGCCGCCTCAGCCCTGTTCGCTCACTGCGGGGCTTCCCGGGGAAGAGGAGGACGGGAAGCCACCGCAGCCTTGCTTGCCGCTGCCGCCGCAGCCTGCAGCTGGGGGGCCCGCGGGGCCGGAGCCCGGGGAGGAGCCGCCGCGGCCGGAGGAGGAGGAGCCGGATGCTGCCGCCACCAGCACCGACACCACAGTCGTGGCGAAGCAGCCCTCGGAGCTCTCGGTGGCTGTGGAGCCGGCGGTGGCCAGTGGAGAGGAGGGAGAGGAGGCGCTGTTGCTGCCGGGCTCGGAGGTGCTGGTCACTCTGGATCACATCATCGAGGACGCGCTGGTGGTGTCTTTCCGGTTCGGGGAGAAGCTCTTCTCCGGGGTCCTCATGGACCTCTCCAAAAGGTGAGAGCCTGGCTGGGAGCCCTCCCCCCGCCCTCCCCGGACTTCCCTGTGTCACGAAAGTGAGCCCACCCATCCCCGGCCACGGATTTCTCTGACCTAAGGGCTCTTCCTTTTCTTTTTCTCCTCCAAACAGTGCCTCCTGAGGGTGCGGCCTTGATCGCCTTCTGGATGGCTATGTAGAGGAGGTGGGGCGAGCCATGAGGTGCTTGGTTTTACGCCTCCGCCAAGAGGGCCAGAAGCCCCTGTCGCAAGTGGCCTCGTGGTCTACATCAGAGCCCTGCCCTCCTCTCTGATCCTTGTGGACAGAGGAGGGTTTCTTCTCTCCCCCCCCCCCGTCTTCTTCCAACCTCATCTACTCTTGGTCACTACTTATTTCCTGTTGCTCGTTTAGTTTTTCCTCTTGGTTCCCCTTGAAGTGAATAGGCTGGGAGGGGAACTCTTTGGCCTTGTTGGACTGGGCCAATGCCAGGAGGCTGCCACCCCATTCAGATCCCACTCGGTCTAAATTTCTAGCTTCAGTCTAAAATTGGGGAACACCCCCTCCCCTCGCTCTTGGTAGCAGTAGCAAAAAGCTGAACCTTAATTCTCACCTATTTTCTACCAGTGGTTGTATAGAACTGCACTTGGCTTTGGTTATATTATGAAAAAGCAAGACAAGTGTAGTCCTATCGTAACTTGCTTTGGGTTCGTCTTGGTCCTTCTGTTAGTGATGGTGTTCGACTGCTCCTTCATATTGCTAACTTTACATTGTTTCTACACCTCAGAAATAGTCGATCTCTATAATGGAAAAAAAAGTTGCATGGATGATAGTGTATCTCTTGCCACAGGTATACATGTAAGGTAGCTGCTGAGTATATTGGCTTCCTGATACATGCACCCAGCATGAAAAATACTAATTCATATGTTACACTTCTCATTCATATGTTACTGGAAGTATGTCAAGGCACACTTCTTCCAGTATGGACATTTTTCCTGTTTGAGGAAGGAATCACGCAAAGCAGCCCTGCTGTTGGGCATGTACTCCAGTTCACTGTTTTTAAGTAGACTTGTAAACATCTCAACAACACCATCTACATGATGGGTGTGTGTGAGAGAGAGAGAAATACTTTGAGATTTCCAGTCATGTGATACGTTGATACACTTCTAACTTAGTAAAAAACAACATGCCATTTAAAAAAGCCTCATCTGTCTTTTTCCTCGTGTGTAGATGCAAGCAGACACACTTACCTATCCTCCAAAACCCATTTAGTGTAATAGCTTTATTAGGCCAACCAAAAGATTATGAAGTACAAGCTTTTGAGACCTCCAGATCTTTTCACCAGGCAAGATGTTATAACAAGCATGGGTGGGGGGAGAATAGAGAAGGGGGAAAAACCTGTCTAGATGCTGAAGTAAATAAATGTGTGTGTGTTCAGAATCACAAGATGAAATGGGGGAGGAGGGGTCTACACATGTTCAAATTAGGCTCTGCAGGTCATGTGATGATTACTGGTTGGACCTGCAGCTGCCCCTAGGGCTGCTGGGAGCAAGAAAGGGAAAAAAACAGTGGACCCTCCATTTTTAAGGGCCATGCATCTGCCTATGTGTGGGAGGGCCCGAAGTTTCCCTTTGTTAATAGAGAAATAGCACATTAGATGCATGTAGATATGCTTCCTTAGATGTTCTCTGAGGTGAGGCTCTCACCTAGGATGAACCTATGAATTTATAGCAGTGGTTCCAAGAACTTTACCACACAGGCTGGTCTTTCAGTTCTTAATAAGCAAAAGGTGAATATTTCAGCCTTGCAACACTAATTCTTGTACATTCTTTGCATTCATTCTTTTAGACGAAGTTCCTCCAGGCACTTTTGTTGACTTCTACAAGGGCAAACACTCATGCTTCAACGCTTAAATCATGAATATGGACCCTAGTGGAAGGCGTCAGGGCCACAGGGGACCACAACATTTTTAAAGACATTAGAAAGACGAACAAATGAACAAGTCAGGATGAGGGTGGAAAATTGCCTTGTTGAATTACAACACTGCCAGTTATCACAATGGTTAAAGCATATAGCTTGCTGTACAGGGGACAGAGGAGACAAAGATGAAGTTGGCTTACCCTCGCAATAGTGTGCACCTACCTGAGATATCTGCCTGTCCTTCATTTGAGAACTTTTATAATTTGCTTTTGGGAACATGCTGTCCCCTGACACTATTTCTTGAGGCAGGGAAAATAAACTAGATGTTACCTCTAAAGTGTGGTGAAATTAATATTCCCTATAGTTATGTACGGTATAGAGGCAGATGTGTAATTTTTAGCACTGTTGTGAGAGGATAATCTTTAGGTGTGACTTGGTCAAGGTTATTCTGTGTGCTTCATTGCTGAACAGCAACTTGAATCTAGATCCAAAGGTAGCTCTGAAGCCCAGAGGTAGCCCACTTCCCTACAGCATTCTGGCCCTTACCTTGAAACAGAGGGCGACATACAACATTGCGCAAGCAGGCTTCCCCTTCCTCCAGATCTGCCCTGGAGGATCCCCCAACCCTCTGGAGCAGGTTTGGAGGAGGCTGTGGGGAAGTGGGGAGAGAATCCTATCCGTGAGTAGACGCATACTGTTGGATACAACCCATTAACTTTTAGAATGTGTAGCTTGCTCAGTTTGATAGATGTCATGAAACATTAAGTAACTAACTGCCTGTATAGAGGCTTGGGTATACTAGACTATTTCAATGGATTTCATAGAAATTTTGCTGCTGGTTACCAGGCTGGTGTGGTGTAAAGCATACCCATTTTTATGGTCTTATTTATAAACAAAGAATGGTATAGGGGCTGTTTACATGTAATGATGGCAGATGTTGGGTCAATTAACCCACAATTTGCTGTGGTGTGTGCCGGGTGGGTTCTGCAGGCTCTTTTAATATTCAGCTGTTCTAACCATGATGTCTGAACCCGGACACTATACGTTAATAATGAATTAAACAACCCACAATTAACCTAACTACTAATTGTAGGTTAACTCAGTTGTTTAACCCACGATTATCCTATAGTGTCCAGGTTCGGACATCAGGTAGCAATCCCCAGTCAGGAGTTGAATATTCAAAATGGCTGTGGCAAATTGTGGGTTAATTAACGCATGATTTGCTGCTGTTACATGCAAAATGGGTAATAGTAAGTACTGTATTTTGCTCCTTGATGGTTATAGGACAGTTTACCTTACTGCATGGTGGCTGCTTGTACAATAATTGTGGGACACAGGCAGCCATATGGAGGGCTGCCTGCCTATAGCATTTGGCAATGAGGCATAAGGAAACTTCTTTCTACTGGCACACATTTGCAGTAGTTTACAAGGTGTTTTAAAATTTTCTTTGCTGTATGATGTTTGCCATGCATTGCCCCAGATTACCATCTGATCACAATGATTTCATGTGCTCTCCGGTGAGTTTGGCACATGGTGCTTGCTTGAGTCATTCAGCTGAAAACATTCAGCTTTATCCAGCATACCTTAATATAGGTGGTCTGCTCACTTACAGCAAATAGGCTGAAGGTGGCCATCTTCTAAGACTTAATGCATTTTTTTAAAATAATCATGCCTTTCAGGGATGAGGTCAGGTGTTTTATATTACATTCTCTTTTGCAGGTAAGAAATCCAGATATGAAGGAAGAGTAGAGTAGGGTTGGAAAATAAAGTAATATCAGTGTTTTGAGTTTAGCTGGAAAAAGCAAAACACAAACCCATAAAAGCAAAGAACTGAAATCAAGCCAGCAAGTTATTTCTCATAATCATTGTACACCAAGCATGTTGGGTACGATGCAATCTTAAACTTGTGCGGTGTTGTATGGCTAGCTTGTCCTCTCTAGCACGTTTTTAACATTTTATTTACTCTTTTAACAAAGAGTAAAAAACTTTGCCTCTGCTTTTTCCCTTGAAGTTGCATAAAGGAGGGATCAATCCTACCCGGATAGGCAGCTGCATCTGAACTTGGAGGTGACCGCCTATCCAATGCAGGGCAGGAGAAGCATGGAGGGGATCATCCCCTCCGCACTTCAGCCACCCTACATTTGCGGCTAGACATCTGATTTTGGCTGTCTAGCTGCAGGAAGGTGGAGCGGGGGAAGTGCTGCTGGACAACACGTTGGATGTGTCGTACCAACATTTCCGCCTTCCCCGCCCTGGAACACCCCATTTTTGCTGCTCTGCGCTCCTCTTCCAAGTGTGGGGCCGTTCGGAGCTGCCTGTGAGGCAGCGCAGGGGTGGTGGGGGAAAGCCGGTTCCTGGAAACAGAGGTATCCTATGGCCGTCCGCTGATTAGCATCCATAGGATTGCTATCTGAGCTACCCCTGCTTTGTTGTGGTAGACAGCAAGTTGACGTAGTATATTTGGTGGGGAAAGAATATTGAGACAAGATTTGCTAGATGCAGTATGCTTTTTCAGTCCTTTCTCAAAAGGATTCTCCTAGTAAAATAGCACCAGCGCTTAGAATTGCAGTGAAATACATTAATTTGGCATACAAGTCAATACAATTATGAAGGAGGTTGTAATAAAACTCATTTACGTTCACAGTGCAATATCTTACAAAGCAAAGGCACTGCTCCTTACTCATCAGTCCAGGATACTTTTAATAAAAATTTGTTTGCTCATCTGGCATTTTACTGCTTTTCTGAGTTTGAAATCTGAAAACTCTGTAAATGGCAACTCGGAATTCTAACCCAAACAAAGGAGTCATTTTTTCCTGGAAATTTTAATGAGTCAAGAACCCAAAACTTCGTGTTTGGGTTAGTAATGACAACTAGAATGAGTAGGTTTGGAGTTGCTGTTCCATTGGTTGTAGATGTTTGGGCTGGTTGGAATAATGCAGAAATTGTTGCCCATAGAAAGGGTACATAAAGCTATCATATGTGGCAGACAAAATGGATAAACTTGCCCTTGATATTGCAGTGTTTACTTGATGATCAAGTGAACTCTGCAACATCCTTTTTGAGGGCAAGATTTTCCCCCATTTTGTCTCCCACTTATGATGGCTGTATGTACCCTTTTGACGGGAAACGAACTCTGCACTATTCGAACCAGCCCAAACTTCTAAGGCCAAGAAATAGATATTACCACACAGGTAAAATAATTCCAATTTGCAGTTAGGTAGCTATATGTGAGATATTGGCCTATGATTGCCATGTTCTTAATGTTATATGCATCACACTTTTTGTAATTGTAGACAATAGCAAACAGATTCTCCAATTCTGTAAGAAGGTTTAACTTTCCCTGCCAGCTTTGGCAGTGGACAGGTCTCTTGAATTCAGATCTCTTTGACACACATGGAAGTGCGTTTCAAGCCTGCGCATCATCGTGATTCCTTTCAGCAATAACTTGCGTAGATATATCAACCACGTATAAGTGCCAGTAATGCTGATGCTGACACTTGTCTGTCGTACAGTTCATGCGATTGACATATTATCGATGCTCCGTGCGACACATCAGAACTGAAATGGCTCCACATTATCGGCTTCCTGATCAAATAACTCCCTGGCAGCCCTTAATTTGTAGCATTCCTCTCACCTCTTCCTTTTGTTCATATGCTGCTTAGCAGCAATTTGAGGCTTTAACCCAGGGGTAGGGAACTAGTTTGGGGTGAAGGGGGCAGATTACACCCCAGCCCTCTACTGACTGAATGGCATCAGAGGCCGTGGCTACACCCCTGACATCATTTGGTCCCCAGCTGAGGTGCTGGGTAGATGATGCATCTGGGGTTTCAGCCAGGAATTCAGCTTTGCTGCATGCCAATTTCCCCAGTGGGGGAGGCCCATGCACAACGAGGCTGCCCCACGCCTCTCCCATTGTGGAGAGCAGGCAAAGCTGAGATGTACCCATCCCCTTCCCTCCAAGGAGTAATGGGAATTGAGCTAGCTCCACTTTGCTGCACTTGGACTTTCCCTGGCCGGGGAAAGCCTGGGCAGAGCAAACAGTCTTCTCGGCACCTGGCTTTACATACTTTTCCAGTTGGCAAAAGCGCACACACACCAAAGCCTCCCTGGCCAATGCATCGGATGGAGGATCACTCCTCCAGCTTGGGATGAAGTTAGTGTGCGGGTGAGCAGCATGCTAAGTTAAGAGGATTCCCTGCTGTTATCTCCAAACTGCGATAAGTTGGGGGTTCCCCTCCTCTCCCCCTGCCTCTCCTGCTGCCTCTCCCCCTGCCTCATGCGGGAGAATCTCCCAAGCACAGATCAGAGATAATAAAGGGGATTCCTCCCCCTGCCTACTCCCCAAGCCCCTGGGAACCTCCAGAAGGTGGGGCTTGGGGAGTGGAGGGGGCCCAAGCCTCTGCAGACCAAAGGTTCCCCATTCCTGCTTTAAGCCTTAGGAGGAAGGTCTGTTTGTGCAAGAGACTTTCATAGGGCTCGAAACTGCAAGCAGATTGTCGGATAGTAACCCTTTCAGCTTTTGGTTTACTCTCCTGTCTTGCATTTCTTAAAGCATTCAGATTCTGACGCTGCTGGAATATTGGTGCTGGTCATCCTAATGCATTTTTAAACAAATAGTAGTATGGAGGAAAATATTTGATCTCTAAAACAGTTTTTTTTTAAATGTGCCCACATTTGATAAAATTAACATGTGTCAAATCACAGAGCTTTGTAATAAAGCTGAAAGGTACATCAATAATCATTTAGTCTGACTGCTGCAATCAGTACTATTTCCTGTAACTAAATTACAATACTGAATGCTTATCATGACTTATTTTTAAAGCCTCCAAAGATAATTCCAACTTGTTGAATAGCTTATTCGGTTGTTCAAATATTTTTAACTTAAAGCTGTATGTAATGGAAGCCATCTGAAGTCTGCTGAAGTGCTGCTTCTCATTTTTTCTCAGTAGCCCTGGCAAAAGTTCTTTTTATTAAAACAAAAAATGACTATATGGATATTTTCACATCCTCAAATCTTTTTGCTAGGCTAAACATTTTCAGTACCTTTAGTTTCCTGAATTTCAGTCTTTGCCAGTGATTCCCAGTCATCAGGTATTGCCACCGCCAACTCATGCATTACAAACATGATAACTGCAGTAGGTCATCGGTGAGACATGTATCTCAGAGACTATATGTCAGCTCCTCTAGCAGCCTGTAAGCACAGTGATGGCGCTGGAGTAATGCATTTGCCTCATCTTTCATTTCTATTGGAGAAGTTCAGTTTCTAACCAGGAGTTTACAGCACACATTCCTGTGGAAGAGAAAGCAATTGTCACATCAAAATTTGCTGATGGGTGCAAGTATCTTCATCTGAATAAAGGCTGGGTGTGAGTTTGTACTTTCGACCCATCTCTCTTTTTAAAGACCTTTGCCTGTCTCCTGATAGGGCATGAAGAATGCCACAATACCAGTGTGCTTAGGAGCTTTTTGTCATGGCATCAGACATTTCATCAAGATACAATGGGTTTCTCTATATAAACTAGCTAAAGGTCAGCGAAGACTTTTAGTAAGAAAGACCAACACTGGAAACTATAAAAAGATAAGGGATAAAATATAAGAAAATGATAAAGGAAGACTGCTTAGGATGTAGTGATGTAAATGGCTGCCATTTGGTCCAACCTATTTTATTTTATTTATAAATTTATGGGTCACCTTTTGCCCCAAATATGTTCTTTCTCCCCTCAGCAGTGGTAGTCGGCTCCCTCAACCTTCCCTTCTGGAAGTTGTCTTGTTTTATTAGACAACTTTTGTGCTGCCTGATGCAGCGTGGATAGAGGAGGAGATTGAATGGGGTTATATTCTGCTAATACTAAAGTGGGAATTGATAAACCAGTCTACCCATCTCACTTTCCATGCTTGAGGAAGGCAAGAGATATGTGGAAGCTCTGACAAGGATGTAGTGGAGCAAGGAGTAAATTCAACTGCCACCTGGGGATATTAGGGAAATAGAAGGACAGAACAGAGTGAACCCCCCCAATACTTTAGCCTATCCTTGTAGGGAAAGGTGTTTCCCTTGATCATGTTTATAGGCCCATTTCTATGGAGCATGAGTCCACTATTTGAAAATTCAGGATAAGTGTTGCATTTTTTTTCATCGGAAGGCCATATAAGTTTACTGCAGACCACAACTGTGCAAAATAATGAGTTGCTTCATAAGAAAGGGTAAATAAGCCACCCATTGAGATGTTTTATCACAACTAAATGCACTTTAGAACTTGTGCAAGATGTGAGTAGAGCCAATCAGTAACTTGTACTATGACCAAAAGATGTGAAGCAAAGTTCCAGTAGCATCTACTACCCCACTCTGTGCTCTTGCTGAGCATGGAATATTCCTTATAGTAATGCCAAGCAAGCAAAGTGTCATCATATCAACACATGACAGACATGTAGCAGATCTTGAATAAACAGTCTGTGAGCAGGTTCGCACAACACGACAACCCACTGTCAGTTATTTAACTCATGGCGAGGCTACGGGGCACATGCAGCTGCCATTTTGCCTATCTAGTCCCCGCTTGGGGATTTTGTCATGTGAACCTGGCGAGCATGGGTTATGCAAGGGTTAAACAACCCCCACATAACCCTAGAACAGACCATGGATTATGCATGCAAGGGTTGTTTAACCCTCACATAACGCTTGCTCGCCTGGTTCGTGCAGCATGACAAACACAACTGCCAAGCAGTTGAATATTCAAAATGGTGCCTATGACAAGCCCCACCTTATCTGTGAACCAGGTCTGTGGCTGCAAAATAATACAAGTGATGCAATGCTGTTACAGACTTACTTTTTCTCTCTTGTGTGTTTGGATTTTCATACTCTTAAGTAATATTTAATGCATAAAAAATTGCAGGACATTACTGCAAAAACATACTGGAAATAAATTCTCAGACATCCTTTTTGCAGCCTAAGATGCCCCAGACAAAACTCAAATGACTTTCACAGAAGTAGGTCCTTAAGTAAGAAGGATGGGGCTAGTTAGCTTGTTCACTAGGCCTGCTGCAAGTTGTAGAGTATCTTCCAGCCTTCCTCTCTCAGCTTTGAAGAGAATTGCCATTGCTGCTGGAAAAAAGCTGGAAAACGTGTGTGCCCCAAGCTAAGCTTTAGTCCCCCCTCAGCAGCAGCAATACAGCTTGAGGATTTCTGTCAAGGCAAGTACAGCTATCATAGACAGGGAGGAAGAAAGGTACCAGTTCCTCAGACCAGGAGCAAAGGAAAATGCCTTTGATCCACTTCTAACTTCTTGTTGTAGAAATGCACTGAGTCAATTTCATAGATGTTTTTGAATACGTACATAAATAAAATGAATATGACAAACTAAATTGTTGCCCTTGAGACTCTGGGAGCACCTGAACACTGGAGTCGCTAGTGTTTTATGAGAGTCAGATTTTGCACCCTTGTTGGGTTGCTGCATTGAATATCAGAGAAAGTAAATGGGCTGAAATTGTGGACACTATTCAGGTAGGAGAAAATGTATATTCTCCCATAACTTGGGGTTCACCAGGGACACTTTTAGCCCCTACCTGTATGGTCTCATCTTCACTTTTTCTTGTAGAAATTAATGGCTGCCATTACTTCTGGAGAAGAAACATACATCGCTGCACTTGGGGGTTGGGGGTGGCAAAATGCCTCTACTCCAATACTGGTCAGCTCCATTGAAAGGGTTTCCACAGGATAAAGGAATGTTGCCGTGTACAGAATGCAGGGATCTTACATACACACAATCCTCCAGGATACCCCAACCCTCCAGAGCAGATTGGGGGGTGCATGGTGGGCTGCAGGAGAGAGGGGAAATTTGATCTGTTAGTGGTGTCTGTAAAGCTGGTGGAAGGACACCATTGGATACAACCCATAATACTGGAAATCAAATTTGATCTGATCAAAGGACCTGCGAAATTAGGGCTTCTTGGTGAGTAGATCAAAAGTTTTTGAGCTTTCTGTTAGATGAGGGCTAATCAATCAGGGTATAAAATGAAAAGAAAAATATGGGTTGATGAAGCTTGGTTAGAAGCAGTTAGCAAGCTGAAACTTTGGGAAGGTTGCCTTACTGAACAGTTCCTCTCCAGAACAGGAATGTTAGCCTTGATGTCATTTTGGCAAAAGAGGCCGTCTTAGTATTTATAGTTCCCATAGTGACTAGAAGGTACATAGAGTTTTTAGAATGCCCTGCCTGCTTTCTGTACTACATTTACAGTGGCCAGAAGTAACATATTACAGTCTAAAGGTGTTGCTCCTTTTGTCATACACTGTTTATGTTTCATAGATTGCTCAGTTGACTCTTATAATGGCTTCTTCAACCCAGTGGTTCATTACCTGTGATGGTGTCTATCTTAAACTGTTGTGTTTCTATAGGTTTGAGAGCCAGTGTGGTGTTGACCTGGTGTGTATTTCTTGGGTATTAGCTTCTACAATCCAGAAGTTTGTTCCCTGTGAGAATATCTCCTCAGGTACTGTGTGTTTGTGTAGCCTTAACCGCAGGGAGGCCCTGAGGTTAAAATGTCAGTCTGAGCTCTTGTCAGGTAGAAGTCAAATATAACTGCAATATAGTGTTTGTGTCATGCCCCCTAACCTGGAATGTACATGTAGAGGAACATTGTATTAGATTATTTTTGACATGCATGGGTTGCATAACCCCATTGGTGGTCCTCCTGACCAACTATCTCATAACTTGTGGCATAATGCACATCTGTTATTGAAGGTGTGCCTTTAGAGTAGATTTGGCCCCTTCGTGTTGACTCTACAGTATGCCCGAGTCACCGTTTAATTTTTTTTCATCTTGATATAATGTCAGTTAGAAAGTAAATAAGCTATATCATTTTTGTGTATAGTTTCTCCAAAACACTCGGGCACAATCCTATTGGGATAGTTGGCTGCCTCCAAACTCGGAGGCAGCCAACTATCCAATGCAGGGTGGACGGAGCACGGGGGGGGATCCTCTTCTCTGCACTCCAGTTGCCCTGCATTTGCAGCTAGACAGCCAATTTTAGCTGCCTAGCTGGGGATGTTGGGGGGAGGCCGGATGGCGCATAGGAAGCATCATAATGATGCTTCCATGGTCCTCAGCCCCCGGAACTCCCCCTTTCACCCGCTCCACACTGCAGTTAAGAGTGCAGAGATGAGGAAGAACCACGCTGCCTACGAGGCCATGGGGAAGGGGTTGGGGAGTGCGGTTTTTGGGAACCGAGCTCAGAGCCCTGGCTCTGAGCTTGGTTCCCAGAATCCAAAAAATCCTATGGCTGTCTAGACGATGTCTAGCGGCGATAGGATTGCTCTCCCCAATGTATAAGGACCTAGATTAGTCAGGGATAGAAAAATATTTAATATACCCAGATGCTGGACCTAGATAGCACCAGATATTCATTACAAATTTCTAGGCCAGTTGGCACCTGAAATACAGATTTTAATTGAAATCCATTGCGGAGAACAGATTTCTGGTGTATATGCTAGAATTCCACTGGAAGCTTTATTACTAAAGTATAATGAAATGCTGACTAAAATTATCCTGAAATAAGATGTTGCATAAAGCACTAATTAAAATACTTGAATGTATTTATTCAAAATACTAAAAAAAACCATTTTGGCTGCAAGAATAGGACTTTATAAGGGATTGTTTCCATTGAAATACTGTTTATTGCATAACCTTTTATCTAGGTATGTAATATGTAGCAAAGTCTGCAAAGAACCATCTAAAGCTACATCTGAGGGACAAAAACTCAGTAAACAAATCTTCTAAATTAAATGATAAATTGAAGTAGTTAACATATTTCTGATGCTGGTTAAAATAAGGTCAACATTTTAAAAAAATTCAAAATGTTGTTATGCATTAAGGCTTGTCTTTCTTGCAGCAGGATAGAACACATTGGGAATCATGCAGCTTTTTGTAACCTAAAAATGTCAGCCTTTTTGTAAATACATTGATCACACCCAACCTCTCTGGTGCGTTTAGTCTGTGCAAGGGATAAAAGGCCAAACCTTTCCATAATTTAAACTGAATTATGACATAAATTGTAGTGGCACTGCAAAAACTTTTAAAAGGTGTGTGTGTGTGTGTGTGTGTGTGTGTGTAGTAGGTAGTGTAATGTATGGGCATCCATGTTTACTATTTACATATGAACTTTGAGTCAGTATTGCATTGTTGGCAAACTAGTTTAATCTGAGTTATGAAAAACTATTTAATTTGTATTGTGTATTTAAGCATTATGAGGGGTATAGTATTACTGACTGCTGTCTGTGTAAGGTGGTTATATTTGAATGAAAACATTCTATTGGTTGGATATGTCAACTAGAAATCAGCTGAATTTCTAATTTTAGAGAGCACAATCCTGGCAAAATGAGCAGTATTAAGTCTCACTTCAATGGGAGAGTTAATTAGGTATTTACCACTGGAATCCTTAGGGCTTGAGGTGCTTAGCGTTACCTGGATAATGCCCAGAGTGTTCAGTGTAAAATCTAGATTTTGGGACACCAAAATTTTTGCTTGGGGACTCTAAAAGTCAGCAGAACAGTTTCATATTGGTATTTAAGGATGTATATACATTTTTTTAAAAAAAATTGTAAAGTTTGGTCTGATTTGTTGTGCTTTGGGCCAAGGGTTTGGTAGCAAAAGTATACATTTTGGTAGGTTTTTAGAGTTGCTACATGCAGGAACTGGAGGCAAACGTTACTAGCAAAGACACATCACAGTATCAGTACAGACATCTCTCAGACAGGGATGCTGTACTAGTACTTTTACCAAACAAACCTGTACATGTCTACTCAGAATTAAATCGCATTGAGCAGTGGAGCTTACTCCCAAGGATGAGGGTATAGGATTACAGCCTTAGTAGCCCTAACCAGGCTGGCTAAAAAAAATTAAGTTCCCAGTGAAAACGTAAGAGCTGTGCAGGTGAGGCTTAGAAACTGGAATGTGTCTACTCCTGTCAAATTGTATGGTTAGCTCCAAGTTCTCTGTACTTTAAAATTAATGCACATTTTTCATAAGTCTGTTTGCAAAACAAAGTAATTGGGGAAATCACTGCAAGCTAAAATGGAATAAACAAGTTCACAGTGGAACAGTGAGATGCTACTGTAGGTTCTTGATGAAGCAAGAGGTGTTGCTAAGTATCCATATATCCTAGGTTATGTATTTCATTCATTTGTGCTCAGGTTTGTGTGCTTCAGCAGAAAGCAAATAAACTTGTTTTAACTGCTCATTCCTAATACTTTATAATGTGATCCTCATCTTTGTGTGATTTCAGTTCTGAAGATGGTGCTGTAGGGATGAAAAAAGAACAGAGCTGCCTACTTTCATACTGCTTTGAAAACAGTATGCAAAATAGTGTGTATATACACCCGCGCGAAATACGGGTGTAATAGTTGAGGATTGCCAGCAAAATGGATAAATACTTTCTGGTGGATTCTTGCCTTTCCCTGCCCCCACCCCCACACCCTTCTTGACATTGTAAACATGCAGTTGAATCTATCCCACAGGAATCTTGAGACTGCAAATTATTTAAAATCTATCTAATGAAGTGGATGCTATTCGGAGGAAGTAGTGAACTGGTGTGGTGTATATACTGTTTCTTACACAGAAGTGATAACAATGTAGGAAATACTGGAATATGTAATGAGATAGTGGAATATTTTAAAGACAACACTGGTTCAACTGTCCCAGTCTATAACTTCCCATAGTAAGATGCATATTGGACCCTATATATGGTTAGCCTCCCTAGAGCATTGGCTTTAAAAAAAAGTATCCGTAGAAACATGAGAAGACCAGTAACGGCAGACAACCTTTTCTGAAAGGCAACTTGTCCATCTCTGCCATTGTGCATTGCACCCTCAGTTTACATGACAATAATGAGACCCAGTAGGCCTAGTTAATGAGTGGGTTCACACAACATGCTAACCCACACTCAGTTGTTCAGTGTGGGTTGTTTGTTGAACTGTGGGTTAGTGTGCTGTCCAGACCCAGGACATTATCCACAGGGTGGCTTTTTAACCATCCTGAAAAACCCAACAATAAACCATGGGTTCTCAACATGGTTTGTTCAAGAAAAATAAGCCACACTGCATGGTTAACAAGCCACCCTGCAGACAATGTCCTGGATTCAGACAACATGCTAACCTACAGTTCAATAAACAATGCACGGTTCAACAACAATCCACGCTCAACCACTGAGTGAGGGTTAGTCTGTTGTGTGAACCCAGCCAATATCTCCTGAGTGTGCCCCCCCAGAATCTTCTGCAATATACAAGGGCTGTATTGTAAGCATGTCAATGTGGAAGGAGTTCCCTCAAGGCAGAAAGTTTTAAAACTACTTCCCTAGGGGAGATGCAAAGTGTGCCTAAGCACATAAAGGGAAGGGAAAGAAAGTAGTTGCTTTTTGCTACATGCACATTTACCCTTGATATTTTTAGAAAGCATTCTGGTCAAGGCTGGTGGTGGTGAGTTCTTAAATAACAAGCTTGACTTCATGAACTCTGAATGTTAGCTAATGATGACATCCAGAAACGTCTTCTTATGGACTGTTAAAAGATGAACTAAGTAGATTTTCAGTTAACTGTGTGTGTATGTTTCTCATTAAGGTTTGGACCCCATGGAATCCCTGTGACCATATTTCCCAAAAGGGAGTACAAGGATAAACCTGAAGCAATGCAGCTCCAAAGTAAATCATTCCAAGATGAGACCCAGGTGAAGTGTGAAGCCAATGGTGTCGTCACAGACTCTTCTCCCATCCAACCATCAGAAACTAGCCTGGCTAAAAGCCTATGGACTTCCAAACCACCTCCCCTTTTCCATGAGGGAGCACCATATCCTCCTCCTTTGTTTATCAGGGACACATATAACCAGTCAATACCTCAGCCTCCGCCTCGGAAAATTAAACGGCCCAAGCGGAAAATGTACAGGGAGGAACCCACTTCTATTATGAATGCTATCAAACTACGACCCAGACAGGTCTTGTGTGACAAATGTAAGAACAGTATTGTTGCAGAAAAAAAAGAAATTAAGAAGGGCAGCAATGCAAGTGACTCCTCAAGGTATGAGGATAGAAAACGAAGGAACGAGGGCATAACTACTGTGAATAAAAAAATTAAAACTGATCATAAAGTTGATGGGAAAAGCCAAAATGAAAGCCAGAAAAAGAATTCTGTGGTCAGAGTTGCAACTATTGCCAGCAGAAGCAGAGTAGTCAAAGTTCCCACTCAAGCAAATACGTCAAAAACACAGTTAAATACTAAAAAGGTTCTCCAGAGCAAAAACATGGATCATGCAAAAGCTCGGGAAGTTTTGAAAATAGCCAAAGAGAAGGCACAGAAGAAACAGAGTGCAACCTCTACTTCCAAAAATGCACATTCAAAGGTCCACTTCACACGGCGTCTTCAGAACACCAGCTCAGGTTCCCTGCCTCCACGATTGCGCCTAAAGCCACAAAGGTACCGAAATGAAGAAAACGACTCCTCTCTCAAGACAGGGCTTGAGAAATTGCAGAGCGGCAAGATGGCTGCTAAGCCCCAGTCTCGCTGCTCCTCAACCCGCTCAGCAGGTGAGGCCCCTTCAGAAAATCAGAGCCCCTCAGAAGGCCCTGAAGAGGCCAGCAGTGAGGTTCAGGACACAAATGAAGTGCATGTTCCTGTTGATCAGGATGAACAGCAGACACTGGGCAAGAGAGGCAGCAAAAGCAATATAACGGTTTACATGACCCTTAATAAAAAGAAATCTGACTCTTCCAGTGCATCAGTGTGTAGTAGTGATAGCACAGATGACTTGAAATCCACCAACTCTGAGTGTAGCACTACTGAAAGCTTTGTTTTTCCTCCAGGCAGCATGCATGCACCTTCCTCCTCCTCCTCCTCCTCCTCGGCCTCTTCAAAGGAAGAGAAAAAGCTCAGTAATTCCTTGAAAATGAAAGTCTTTTCAAAAAATGTCTCCAAATGTGTCACACCAGATGGCAGGACCATATGTGTAGGAGACATTGTTTGGGCCAAGATCTATGGCTTCCCATGGTGGCCAGCCCGTATTCTTACTATAACTGTGAGCCGAAAAGATAACGGCCTTTTAGTCCGACAGGAAGCTCGTATTTCATGGTTTGGGTCCCCAACAACATCTTTCCTTGCTCTTTCACAGCTTTCCCCTTTTTTAGAAAACTTTCAGTCGCGATTTAATAAGAAGAGAAAAGGTCTTTACCGCAAGGCCATTACAGAAGCAGCCAAGGCTGCTAAGCAGCTAACTCCTGAAGTTCGGGCCCTGCTGACACAGTTTGAAACATGAACATGAGAAGTAAGGTAGGCAAGAAATGTGGAGGCTCCTTGAAATGTATAGCCTAGTTAAAATACCATGAAGGACTTAGCCAATTAAACACAAAAATTGCACTCAGTTGGCTGCTTTTTTATACTGAAATTTCCATTTGTAGCAATGTCTTGACTGAAAGTTATACTTAACAAATTGTACATGCAATCAAATTAACCTAAAGTGAGATCTCAGTATTTTTCAAGAGGACTCTTACATTTTTTGTAAAAGTTAAAATTCCTCTGACCACCCCATGCACAGGAGCCATAACCTCAGCTGAAGAGCAGTTTATTTGCAGGGAATTTTTACTAGTTTCTACCCACTATATATACCATTTCAATGTGTGGAAAGGGGTGGGGAGGGGCAATTAACACAAGAAATGGAAGTTGTAGAAATGAACTGGATGGTCCACCTTAAATGCAGATGCCTAGGTCCTGTCCAAGCCTTGAATGTTGCTTTGGTTTTTACCCCAAACTAATCCTAATAGTGTGAGTGGGCCCAAAGAGTTCCGCCTATGCCTAAAAACACTTTCATTCCCACTGGCCACTTTAAATCTTTTTAGAAATGAATTTAATTTGAACTCTGTTAGAAATGTTTAATCATTAGTAAATGGGTCTTGGTGGTCACTTCTTTCCAAACACTGTTATGCTATGCACCCAGGGATAGAAGTATGAACTTCAGGTTTTGGCAAGTTAAGAGGAAGCCCGTTGCTCACAGACAGGTCTGGATAGTCCCTCCATATTTGGGATGAAGGGCTGTTAATGCTGCATTAGGTGTGAATCATAACTTCCTATGGGGCGGGGGGTATTCCTAGGACAATTGTCCTGAGGGTTTAGTTTGAGAGATTTTGTGTTGTGTAAATAATTAGTCAGATTTTTTTTCCTGACTACTTGTTCTTAAATTCTTAGGATACGTCCTAGTAAATTACACTTTGTGAACTGTCAGATGTGTAATTGTTGCATTTGGATGTACCGAACTGCATATTTTTTTTAAAATATTTCCATTTAAGGTATCTGTTTGCAGGTCAGAAAATATGGAAAATGTAATTGTGTAATGCTCTGAAATGTACAAAAAAAACTGTAAATAAAATTGACTAAATCTAATTATTTGTGTGTGTTTCTCAAAAAGCTTTGAAAAAATCAGGAAACAAGGCTATTTTCTGTTTACACATTATCTAGGAGACATTTTAAAAGAAAACATTATTTTCTCTCTCAACACTATCCAAACTAGCTTCACTAGCTGCATATAAAATATCACTGATGCTCAAAATATAAATAAGGTTCTAATTTTTGAAAAAAATTAATTCAGCTATCTGTTTCCCCTAAGTAAATTGTTTTCATTGTTCTACCAAAAAATATCTCCAGTAAGATAACTATTTTCTACCATTTGATGGTTCTTAATCCCAATGTCCTAGATCTTCCATATGTCTCATGCTCTGCACTGGGCATTTTAATGCAGTTGATTCAGTTAAACACCACACTTTCTAATGGGCTTGGTTAGTTAATTCTTTTTTTGAATCCATACTATTGTGAAAAGTACCTAATTTTATTCCCAAGACATTCCCATCAGGTTTATAAGTAGGGATTTGTAAAAAAGGAAAGGAAAAGACTTGAAGCTAAACTAAACTCAGATCTGTGTATCTCAAATACACAGTCCAAAGTTTTAATGACCAAAGGCTCTGTTGTGACAGTTTGATGCTAAGGTATGTTTTTTCATAATATTCAAACTTTGTTCATTTTATCCAAACCACTTAAGTTTTAACCTGCTTACTCTGATGCTGTTTATATAGTTTTGAAATCTGCTCTAACTAGTTTCTCAGCTTTCCTGAAGCGCTTCTTGAGATAATGCTTTGGTGATCATAAATTTCCAAATCTGTAGAGAAACTTGCATTCAGTCCGTCAATGCTTTTTGAAATTAGAAAACACACAAAATTGATAGCATGTAATCCTGTTTTGCTCTTGTTCTGTGTATTCTTTCCTGCAAACAGACACAAATACAGTATTTAACTAAATGAGCAAAAAATGTAGTCCATGGTTTCTTTTAATGCAGGCTGTACTCAGGATTTTTAAAATGCACAATGTAGCAGACAGTTTTTCGTGCTTACTGCAGATTTAAAAATGCAGCTTAACTCAGGGCCATTATACACATTATGAAATTGATAGGTGTACATGGATGTGCCTGCTGATTTTGTAATGCATGAAACAGCTCTCAGAGGGAGCATGTGGTCAAAGCTTAATACTTGATTATCAAGTCATCTATGATCTTACCTTATTGCAGCCTTCTGGTGCCCTCCAGAGTTTTTGGACTTACACTCATCAGCCCCATGTGGCAAATCCAATGGTCAGGAATACTGGAAGTTGCAGTCTAAAACATCTGGAGAGCACCAGATTGGGGAAGGCTGCCATATTGAATTGTTGCAACCTTCCATATTTGGAATACTACTATGGGTAGAATTGATTTCTGAAGACTTAGTGAGAACTGAAGATAAATTGAGCCTTGTCGTTAAAATTATGAAGTTTTACAACTGCATAGGACAATGAAATTCCCCACTAAGCCCATAGGTTGCAATTTGGCAGGTCATACATGACAGACTAGTAGTAAGCAAAAATTATTCTGCAGGCAGAGTACGGCATCGCACAAGCAGATCATATGCACTTGTGTGATGGGACTTTCTCCTCCACACACACTTGGTATTCTTTTGAAATTACTCGTATTTTTTTATCTGTTGGAATTCTAGAGTTCTTTAGTGACATTTTGACGTCACTGGCACATGACCTTTAACTGGCTGGCTGTCTTGACCTATGTGGTTTAATTTTATAAATCAATAGAGATGTCATGCAGTATATAATGAATATCAATCCATTTGCTGCAAGGAGTCAAATGGACTAGCGTGATTTATTTTGAATCCTGCTTCCAGATGTGGAGGCAAAAGCAGCTATTCAAGCAGGGGCACCAAAGTAAAAAAAAAGGGGGGGCGTAAACTCAAGGGCCCTGCTGTATGAGCACAAAATAAATAAGATAAATACTTTGGCTCTTCGGGGTGCTGTTGCTGATGTTCATCTATCTGCAGTCTCCTGTATGCCCTCCAGAATAATTGATTTGGGATTACAGGACCCTCTAGTATAGCTTTTCAGGAAATGGGTGGTGGGAGCTGCAGCGGAGAATGTGATCGAAACTGATGACACACAGACACACCCTACATGATCAGGATCTTTGTGTACAAGCTGTTGAATTTTGGCTAAAATAACCAAATAGCTTGATTTAAAAGTTCTGTTTAAATTTTAACATCAGACACTGCTCTGATTTCTGTGCTGACCTATGGTTTGTAAATTGGCTTGGGCAAATGGCTTCAGGCAGTTTCTTCCACTTCAACCAGCTATTTCTTTAATGGAGGGCACTCTAAATGTGTCCTTGTACACACATGGAGGAAGCTTAAGGCTGAAAACCTGAGGGAACACTTAAAAAAAAAAACAATTGGCTTATTTTAGCCAACTTTCAGTGCTTCATATCCAAAGCTAAAACTCTGGGATAGTTTATTGTGCAATGGAATGAAATTAGTGATAGAATGACTGGCTTGTTCTCCTAAGCAAAACAACTGCAGGCAATTGGCTGATAATACATCTTCTACTCAATCTATTTACATGTCTTGTTGGAAGAATCTTATGGTCACAGTCCTGCATAAGTTGTTTACTTGCATTTCAGTGGGAGGCAGATGCACAACAGGCCTGTGTTGGGTTGCAATTACAACTTAGTAGGGCTGTCACCAGATTAAAGAGACGTTAATCTTACAAGTTTTTGTTGATTGACAAATACACATGAACTTGCATATGAGAATAGTTCTTAAAGGGGGGGACGGGACATACTGCTTGTGTTTTGATGATGCACACGTGACAGCAAACTTAGAATCATCCTGCCTTTCTCACATAGGAGGAATGCCTCTTCTAAGATGGCACATGTCACCTGCGGTCTTTAATTAAATACTGGTATTAAAACTGCCGGAGGAATTGCTACATTAGTCCATTGCAGCAAAAACAACGAAGGGCCTTGTGAGCACCATTTATTATGGTGTAAGCTATTATGCATCTGATAAAGTGGACTCTAGTTCACAAAAGCTGAAGGGCAAGGAGATATATTAAAACTAACAGCTCTTTTAAAAAAAATTATCTGGTTAATTTTACTCAGTAGCCCTTGTTTTAAGTAGACCACATGAATACACACCATCTCAGTGTTGCTCAGATCTAGCGTAATTGGTGTCAGCTGTATAGCTAACTTAATCTTCCTGTATGACCAGTGTAGAGTGTCGCCAGTATAAAAATTCTGAACAAATTTTGGAATTCAGAACAAACTTCCGAATGTGTGTGCATGCCCCTCTGGATTACAGCCATACTAATTTACTCATAGAAGAATTTTAACCAGGATTAACTAGCATGTTTATTTTAACATCCTTTTAGTATGTGTTATCTGCTCTCTAGACAAGTCCTCCCACAGCTTGGTAATGGGGCAAAGGCACACTTAGGAAAGGTCAAGTAAGTGACAGAGGGGGAGACAGTTTAAATTATACATACATTCGTTAGCTTAAAGGAAATTAGAAATCACTACTACTCAGTGAGAAGGAAGTAATGTATTACAAAAGTAGTAATAAAGAGTCGACTGTAAATGCAGTCTGTTTGGCCAGTTTGGCAGTAGTCGCAGCTAAGTCCTATTAAAAGCGCTATAACAGGAATTGATGCCACTAACTCATCAGACTGATTTCAGTGGGACTTCCTTGTGACTAATATTTGCTGGATTATGCCAGGTTTTACAATTAACTAGGCCACCGCTATTGTATCTTCACTAAATCCCATAGCAGACATGGTGCAGGAGAGCCATGATGTGGTTTTCCAGTTAAAAATGGCTAAAATGTAGCTACAGGTGGCCCCAATTTGGATTGGGGTTGTGCTGCTGGGAAGGGGGTTTAAACCTTCTGCTGTCATTTCCCCGCTTAAATTGCCTCCCCACTTCTGCTGTTAGCTGGGGGTAGGGGAGACAGGTACAGTATAGATACCTGTGCCTTTCCCTTTGCAGCCAACAGAGCTTTCCAGAGAGAAACCGTTCCAAGCTGGGGAAAGGGTTAAAACGTCCAGCACCTCAGTTCTTATCGAAATCCACATGCATACAACCCACTGCCTTTAAGCAAAGAAAAAGATGGCTGAAGATCTAATCATGTACTCTGGCCGTAATGTATTTAACTAAAAGAACAGAGCTCAGCTAACTCCTTTTGAAGGCTTTTACCTAAGAGTCTTGGTGTTTTCCTGTTGAACATTCCTTTTTTGAACATTCATGGGACTATGAAGGGGCCGCGGTGGCTTAGTGGTTAAGACGCTGAACTGCAGACCGGAAGGTCGGCAGGTCAGCAGTTCGAGACCCGAGTGCCGCGTGACGGAGTGAGCTCCCATCTTCAGTCCCAGCTTCTGCCAACCTAGCAGTTCGAAAGCAAGAAATTGCAAGTAGATAAATAGGTACCGCTTTGGCGGGAAAGGTAACAGCATTCCGTGCACCTCTGTGTTCAGTCATGCCGGCCACATGACCGCGGAAGCGTCTTCGGACAGCGCTGGCTCTTCGGCTTAGAAATGGAGATGAGCACCACACCCTAGAGTCAGACACAACTGGTTGGGGACACCTTTACCTTTACCTTTTTATTGTATCATGAACAAGAGAATCCAAAGTGGGGAAAGTAATTGGCTGTTTATTGTAAAGTACATTTGCTGGCAGGATGATAATCAACTTAAACCACAATCCTATGCAAACTTCCCTAGGAGTAAATCTTATTGAGCCTTACTTCTGAGTAAACATATAGGATTGCACTGTTAGTGACAGTTTTAGTCAACCAATAGCATGAGCCTGTATATGTCTACTCAGAAGTAGTCCCACTGAATTCAGTGATGCTTACTCCCAGTAAAGTGTGAATAGGATTGCAGCCTGAAAGACATGTAGACTTGTCTTTTCTGTCTGAGTGATTATACAAGCTGCTGTGAAAAAGAAAATTTCAGCTTCTGCCTTTTTAAAATACACCCAAAGATAGTTTGAGAGCCAGGAGTCCATTATGTTGTGGGGTAAGTATTCTCTGAAGCGTGGGACCCTACACCATCGTGGATTTTCTTTAAGTCAGCCAAAATACTGATTATCTCCCCAAGATGGATGATGATCAAAAGCATAAACTCTGCACCATGCAGAATTATTACTAATTTTAAAATACTAAATACGCTCTTTAAAAAGATGAGGTGAGTGACCATGCATCAAACTAAGGGCAGATGGTATCAGTACAAGAATACTAGATTCACAGATGCCAGAAGGTGGGTGTTAAAAAGCACAGAAGGATCAGATGCCCTCTTTCAGACTTAAATTCTGTGCCCACTTTTCACCAGAAAGTAAGGTTGACTCAACAGGAAAAACCTCAGCAATATCATTTCACCACTATTCCTTGTGGAAGGTGTCCTGCTGCATGCTACCTTGTCTTTGGTTTGTTTCCGTCATATGGGCTGGTCTTCTAATGCCCTCTGTTTGCAGCCTAGGTTTTCCTCATTTCCTTGGCATGACTATCTTGAGCCCATTTGAGCTGTGGTGCTTCCAGAAGGTATGAAGAGCATCTGCCTTAATTTGTGATATCTGATGTCATTCAGAGCTCTGCCCTTGCTTCCAGTCATTGTCCCTGAGTAGCTTGTTTTTGTAGGGGACTACTCAGAGCACAGTCAAGGTGCAGGAGTGGCTGTGTCGAGAGATAAGGGGGAGCAAAGTAAATATAGCTGCTCCTCCCGTGCTGAGCAGCAAGCCAGCGTGTTATGCATGCAGTCACCCTATATGGACTGTTTGGTCATAGTACATGGACCCTTCATTGCATGGACTGCTGATGCCTGTGGTGCCCCCAAGACAGGACTCTTGGCAGCCCTTCTCTTACAGCGTGAATCTTTTTGTTTCTGGCCTTCCTTGGCTGACAGAGTTGTTTTAGCAGCTTGGTAGCTCATTAGCTATGGTTCTTTTAAGTGCAGTGTGTTATGGCATCTTACTACTTTACGTTGCATGATTCCAAGGAATGGGTCGTGGTGCTTGTTCCAAGACTAATACCCCCGTCCCAAGATTTGCTGTGTCGGCATATAAGTGCTTAGGACGGGACACCTCAGCAGTGATGCCGGTGTTACAGGAATGTTATAGCAACACTCCCTGGCACAAACTCTGGAATAAATAATTAAAAGGGTAAGTCTGTTATGGGTGTGTCTTCCTGGCAGATTCATCCTCTCATACTGGAATGGACGTGAATGAGCTCTTCAGTGGTACCCTTGGATATTGGGGATACTGGGTCAGATGCACTAAAGTGCACAGTGCAGTTTATGCTGTGGGGCTTTCAAGCTCCCTATCTACGTCCTCCAAAAAATCTCTTGAGGAACAGGATCCTCCAGGATGGTGTCGGATGAGGCAAGCACCGGGGGGGGGGGGGGGGCTGCAGCAGGAAGTGGAAATCAGGGGAATTCAAGAAGCACATTGCACAAGCATATCTGCTGTACAAGGCACCTTTTTGATCCAACTGACTGAGTTTGGCAATACAGTTAGTGGCCAGTACTCTCATGTGTTGCCTTTGTCCTGCCTCCCCAGTAGGTAGAAATGTGGCATCTATATATCATGATTGTGCTGTTCTCTCTTGTGTTAAGAGTTTGATCTTTCTCATAGAGATGGGTTAGTGGAAGAGGCTGTGTGAGAAAATGTTGCTTCTATCTAGGTGACCTTCCCCGTTTGTTCTTTTCCAGTATTTTGTCACCTCTGTTGTCTGGAGCAAATTATTCCAAAGCACTATATTTCTGATCCAGAGACTGGGTTTGCATGATTGCTGCAGCTCGTTGTGGCATTATTTGAGCTGCAACACCCACAGGCACCATCCTGAATGTTCAAGCCATGACCATGGCTTGTTGTGTTGTCCAAACCCGCAGACCATGGGTTATGAAAGGGTTAAACAACCCTCACAGAACCCATGGTCCCTGGGTCCAGATGACACAACAAGCCGCGGCCACAGCTTGAATATTCAAAATGTCTGCCAGATCACCCTTCCACATACTTATTGACAAACATTGTCAATATTCACAATGAACTGAAAAAGGTTAGTGAAACAGGACTTACCTTTGCAGAAACCATGTTCCTTCTATATGCTTGATAACTTTATCTTTGATCATGCTTTCCACCTGGAACAGATGTTACCCTAACTAGCATGAACTTCCTGGATCCCAGCAGATCTTTTAAAAATTGGTTTTATATTGGCCACTTCCCAGTTCTCTGGTACAGAGGCTGGTCTTAGGGATATGTTACATATTTTTGTTAGAAGATCAGCAATTTCATATTTGAGTTAAGAATTCTAGGATGGATCTGGACCTGGCAATTTGGTTTTTTCAATTTGTCACTAAGGTCTGTAACTTCATCTCTTATCACCCCTATTTGCCTCAGTTCCCCTTACCCCCCCCCCGAAAATGTCAGGCATTTTCTGCCCTACATCTTCTGCAGTGAAGACACAAATAATTCATTCAGCATCTCTGCAGTCTCCTTATCCTTTTAGTATTCCCTCAACGCCCTTGTCATCCAGTGGTACAACTGCCTCCATAGCAGTTTTCCTGTTTCTGGTGTATTTAAAGCATTTTTTGTTACTGGCCTTAGTATTAGTAGTAATATTGCTGTACAAAATCCCCCTTTTTTGCACCCTTATTTCTTGCATGCTCACATTTCTTTTTGTGCAAGTTTGTTTTCCTTTATGGCCTCATTTGGGCAATACTTCCATTTTCTGAAGGAAATCATATTTACTCTGATAGTTTCCGTGGCATTGCTCATTAACCATGCTGGTGACCTCTTGGACTTTGTGCTACCTAGACCTGCAGGATACATTCTGGCTGAGCTTCAATTATTGTGATTTTCAGAAGCCCCAAAGCATTCTGAAGAGTCCCCCTTTCAACTTCCTTTTCACCAGTCACCTCAGTCAAATATGACTTTGCTGGGCTTCCTTGGCAATTTTCCATAGATAGATAGATAGATACTTTGATACATGTATCTAGTTAGCACCATTATCTAAAAATATAGGCAACTAATGGTGCAATCCTATGAATTTTTAGACAGAAAAACGTCCTACAACTCCCAGCATGGCTAGCTGGGGCATGCTGGGAATTGTAGGACTTTTTTCTGTCTAAATAGGCATAGGATTGTGCCCTAAATATTTTGCCGTCAGCAGCCACAACCTATGTACCTAAATCCTACATCAGCTGGACATGTCTTGATTACATACTACAACAGTAGTGAACCTTACAGAAATGAGAGCTGGTGTAGCATTAAGAGATCAAGCTATGAATCAGAAGGCCCTAGTTCAAATATTACCTCTGCCACGAACTCATTAGGCACACTCATCCGCATCTGCACTATGAGGATAATACTGACCAAGCTTTGCAGGGTTGTTGGAAAGATTACAGAATGGGCTGTTGAGAGCTCTCAGTGTGTTAACTATCAGATTTAGTTGTATAGCATAGTCAAAATTCCTCCCCAACTACCTTGACAAATGAGCTTGTGCCTGGTAAGAAATATTAACTGTTCTGAAGTCCTTTTAAGATGGTATAGAAATGTAGAAATGGGCTTTCATTGCTAACTTGTACCTTTTTTCTCTCCTTTCCAGCTCAGAGACATTAGTCGCCTGTTCTATTTATGGAACCTTCCTACACTGGCATGAAGAGGGTCAGCTAACTGCAAGCGACATACATCTGAAATTCCATTTTCCTCTGAAATCTAGATCATGGTGTACACTGGGAGAGAATTCTTTTTTTAAGAAACTCACCCCTTTTCCAGGACACCTGTACTTAATTGTACATTTTACTTTGGAATTTGAAGTGTTAGAAAATATTTTGTAAACTTTTTTTGCAATAAATAAGGCATGAGCCAAGGAGCCTGTTCAAAATGAACATGCAAGGAACCACTTGAATTACTAGTATGAAGAATCACAAAGTGTACTCTTACTTTTCAAATGTGATAGTCTGAATAGGCCCCAGCGATGGAGTCAAGACACCTGGAAAGTTGGCTGTAAACTTCTGAACATTTACTTTTGTTCTTTGCGTGTTATATTTTACATCTTAACAAATGTTAGTTGTTAGTGCAGGTGTTAGCAGAGCTGTAACCTTTTACTCGAAGCATGTCCAGATTCAACTGTGGTGGCAAGTACTGACAGTCCTGGTTTGAGACCAAGATTTTTATAGAGATGGTGGCAATAGTGAACTCTATGTAACTCAAGTGGTTATAGCAAAGATGCTTCCTTGTGGAAATTGTTTCTTTGATGGCCAGCACTGAGAATCATTTAAAAAAAATGCAGTGGGAGAGGCTGGCATCACTGACAGTAAACAGAAGTTTATCTGCTTGTGATTATCTCATAGTATCCACCATACAGAGCAGGTACTGCTAAGATGGAGTGGTAACTGGTATCCAAAGTCATGACATTTCCTTTCTAGCACAGTGATAGATATATTGCACTTCAAGTTAGTCATGACTTAGTCATAACTAACATATTCTACTGGGATTTATTCACAACAAATTTTAGCTAGATGGGTTTTAGCATTTCCAAGGTTAGCTGGTTTACACCGATGCCCCCCTCCCACCCCAATAAAGTCTCATTTTTTCTCTCATTGGGACTTATTTAACTGCAATATGGTTCCACATTTCAACAGGAGTAAGGTATACCTACTTTTTGCAGGATTGCACCCACTGTCAAAAGGATCTACTTGTTCTTTTTTATATATATTCTGCTTCTCCTTTTCAAGGTATGCACACCTTCCTAACTTGCATTTAATTTTCTTAACAGCAGAGCAAGATTCACCAGGGAGCTTGACAGGGTGATGTCAAAATGAATGCACAATCTACAGACTGATACAAATATCAAGTTGCCGTGAAAATATAAGGATGCCTTCTACACACAGATATATCAGTCTTGTATGGCATTTAGACAACTGTTGCCAGGTTAACAGAAAATATATCTTTTCCAAAGTTATGCACACCAGCAAATACAAACTGAAGTGTCAGCTTTATCATTTCCATGCATGTTGTTGCAATCGTAAGTTTTCCTTTTGGCTTTATTTGGCAACAGATTTATATTTTTAAATAGCATTCTAAACTTGGGAAAGATGTATGAAGTATAGTACAATATAATTATATATTAAAGATTTAGTAATTGTGAAAACATTAAAATGTATTTATAAAACAGTCCACAGCACCTAATTTAAAAAAAATTACCTACATGATAATGAATAGTAGGTTCAACTGTGCCACTTTTCACAAGAAACTGGGTGACTTTTAAGGATGAGAAGCAATTGTTTTGCAGTACTATTTCTACTTGCCGTCAAAGCAAAAGAAAAATGGTGTAGACATTCTCCACAATTTATCATTCAACAGGATTACTAATTTGGGGCAATGAAAAGACACTGCAGTGAGTCAGTGTAGTGTTATTTGCCTCTAGAAACAAAATGCTGCTTTATTGCATCCTTTTTAGTTAAAAGGGGGGGTCTTCGCTGGAGAAGGTATATATACCTTGGGAGGGTAACTATGGCACAAAGTGATAGTTTCTACTCAGGAAAATGGTCTTGGGCTGTACAAACAAGGGTACATATCTGGATCGATAATGGGTAGAGCCAGCAGTGCCTGCATAGACAACATCCTACTTGTCGCTAGTGCTCTTATTCCTTCGGCTTCAGGAGCACCAACACTGCCCATTTTATATCCATAACACATTATGTTGGAGAGCTGGAAGATTCTAAATGGAGGGTAAGTTTGAAAAATAGACAAGATGGCTAGTTTATACTTGCTCATGAAGAATTGAGAAACTGCAACCACCTTGTTTTACACTTTGAAATGATATTGTCAGGGAAATTTTAGTGGTAGAAGTAATGTATTGCTTTTCACCTTTTTGCTTTAGTTGCTTAATATTTAAGCTTTGCTCCATGCTACCTTTTACGTCTGTATACAATGTCACTATGCCTCCTTCATTTAGTAGACTTGAATAAGGAAAAAATGATTCAGCTTGAAATTAAATGTTCAAGAATGTTGTGTACCATCTATCCAAATAAAGCCTTGTTTTTTTCTCTGCACTTTTAAAAACGTTATACCAACCCATATTTTTGCCTCTTTATCTGGTTGCTTCTGGACAGTAACCACTTAGTAAACTTTAGCTGCTGTCTTATGCTGCTACCTGGGAGTAATTCTCACTGGATAGAATGGGACATCTGTGTAAACATGCATAGGACTGTGGTTTTAACTGCCAATAGGTCTGCTGTAGCACTTCCAGTAACAGAACTGTTGACACACAGGTTAGGGAGGGCCTCCTAACTGGTGGCATTCTGTTTGCGGCATGTTCCTTCCCCAACCACCACATCTGGTGCTAACTTTATCTTTCAGTACCAAGTGGAAATAACTTTTCAAATGGATTGTTTTCTGCTTTTATTATACTATCATTTTATTGTTTTGCCTACTGCTTTGTCTTAACTGTTAAGCAATTGAATATTAAACGTTCATTTGGGCAGCAACCTTGAAAGCTAGCTGAAAAGCAGGGCAGAAGTTTTCAAAATAAACAAGTAGTAATGCTTTAGACATTTTTTAAAGTTGCACGATACTGCTCACTGATTTTGGGCTCTCCGTTATGATCTGATAGTCATACCAGGACAATTTGTTTCAGGTTTGCAAGTTTGCTGCATCATCAGCAACTGTGAAGGGTACTAAGAATTGAACAATTGCTATTTATATTGTGGGCAATTAAATATACAGCTTTTCTGGCAAGATGGCATGCCTAGGAGTGACACTGATACAGCTTGCTATAATCTGCTCAACCAGCCCCTGCCAAAACAAAAAAGTAAAAAAAGCAAAAAACCCTACCATGTGGTTTCACACATTAGGACACAGGTGGGCAACACATGGGATGCAGGCTGCATATTCCCTCCCCACAATTCATTAAAATACATTTTGGGGGGAAAGGGTGGCCATAATGGATACCAAACACCAAAAGAGTCAAAATTAGCTTTCAAATAAGCCACTATAGACACCAATTTTTTTCAGCATCTACAGGGGTGGTTTCTGGGGGACAAAAATGGCTCAAGGACCTCCTGAAGTTGCCCACCCCTGCAACCTTGATTCATTTACTGGGAATGAAGAACCATAACGCACAAGATTTGATAGGAGTAACTAAATTAACATCCATTCATGCTATTTTATGTCATGTTTATAGAAATGTGAAAAGCATTAATACAGATGCTTTGGATAAAAATGCAACAAAATGCAGCCCACTGTACCATCAATGTTTTATTACACTTAAGATAAAAGTATCCTCTCTGAAAAGAGAGTGCAGCTCTCTCATTCACACAATTTGCAAACTTCACAAAACACAAAATGGTTGTACTTTGATTACAAATATGGGAGCACTGGGATTTTTCTGTTTAGCAAAGCTAAACTCCCCTCACCTTCATCGCAAGTGGAGGATGCACAGTGCCCAAATAAAGTGCATATAATATCACTTCTGAAGTCGGATTACTTCCCTCTATTGTCCATACCTGTTAAAAGTACCCCACAGAAGAAAAATGCATAGGACTATGTTCAAATATCTTTACATGTAGATAAAGATGTTAAGCATTAGATGTTTATTCATCCCTTTTGCATTTTTTGAGAACACACCACCACTAAGCTTCAAAGCCATTTCTATCAGGAGTGGGTTGAGCTTATGTTATCGGTTGTTGTTTGGATTTTGAACAAAATTAATTGAGTATGAGCCAGTTGATGAATCCTGCTTCACCTGGAAGTTCTCTGTTGAGAGGCCAAAAGGACGGAGAACCAAGTTCCCAAGATCTTTCAGTTTTCCTGCAATACATGAAAAAATATACTTCCCAATATGTGCAAGACATTACATAAGATCGTAGAGATTGAAGGAATGTGGTCTTTGCTGCATAGGTAACATTTAGAATGAGGAATTTCACAAAGCATGGGTGTGACTACCCTATTGTTCAAGTGTTGCCAACACAAGCGTGATTGTATTTGGTACAGCAGGGGTGGAAAGAAAGTAGATCTCCAGATGTGTTGGGCTTCTACTCCCAGGATTCCTGACCATTGTCCATGCTGGCAGAGGCTTCTGGGAGTTGAAGTCCAAAACATCTGGAGATCTACCTTCTGCGCACCCTTGCTGCACAACACCTACCTCATAACACTAAGCAACAATAAATGGTTGGTTATTTAGAAACAGGTTCCTATGGAAAAGGTGTCATGCTTGAAACCTAGTTCAGTCCTATCATAAGCTGCTTAGGAACAAGCTCAAACTTTGAAGTTATGCCCCCCACATTTTTTTTTCTAGACACAAGACTAGTTCGTCAAAATGGCTTGAATATATGACAGTTTTATCTGCAAAATGTGGTTCATCTTTTAACACAGTCTTATTTATATGTTTACTCTCACTACTTACTACTAACCCTTCCTTTTAAGTGCTGGAAAGAATGAGTGGTAACCTCCAAGATTGTTTTTTGACCAGAAACTACAAAGCAGGTAAAGAATCAAGACCCAATGCTGCCCAAATAAAGCCTTCCTGAAGATTATAAAGTATCAAAATGAAACTAAGCACTTGGGCAAGAGATAAGAGGGCAAAGTCTGTGTTGGATAAGTATATGCTGTTCCACATAAAGCAAACAATTCAAGCTTGTATAAATTGAAAACAACATTGGCCTGGGACCAGAAGCTTAAGAATTAGTTAGAAGGAATAGCTATGACTACAGCTGAAGCATTGTAGGCACAGATGTTCAAGAAGAGAATTAGCATGACTTTACCCTAAATCATATTATTAAGACACCTTCAAATGTCAGCCTCACAACTACTTGCCAATAAGAACTTAGCCTTCTTTATATAGTCCAGTTAAGATCAAGGTTTACCAACA
This sequence comes from Heloderma suspectum, assembly GCF_057233095.1. Taxonomy (NCBI): domain Eukaryota; kingdom Metazoa; phylum Chordata; class Lepidosauria; order Squamata; family Helodermatidae; genus Heloderma; species Heloderma suspectum. Next base: position 235,053,428 of record NC_139459.1, on the reverse strand, counting down.
TGTTTTCATTCAGTAACATAATGCATTGTTATATATTGTTCAGAACAATATATCTGAAAAAAGAGTTCTGTATGATGTTTTGGTGTTCAATATTCTGCACATACACACTCTTCCTGCTTTTAAATTGCTGTGCTGCAGCTACTGACAAAAACCAGTTTCTTTAGTTGAAAGGTATTGGCCATATTTCTGTTTGCTTTGCCTTTTGACAAGTTTCAGTTCTCCCAGGGGTGGGATAACGTTTGCCTCCGAGGGCTGCACATGGAGATGGGCAGTGGGGCAGGGCAGGGCCTGGGCTCCCCACCCCTTGAAATGCTACTATTCAGCTTTTTCCTAAGCTGAACAGCATTACAAGTGGGGAGGGATCTTCATGAGGACCCTGGGGTGGAGGTAAACACACACACCCCTCATAAATCCCCCTCCCTGAGTAAGGCAGGCTTTCCTCTTCCTGCTCAGAAGATTCTTGGGAGCAACTACAGAGTACGGCAGGCTAGGGCCCCAGCAGGCCCCAGGGGAGACATGAAAGCCATAGGATCACCAAATGTACGCGCGTGCTTCTGATCAGTCTTTTAGACTTGTAAATGTAGATTATTTCAGACTGTAGGATGTGGCATCCCATTTTTATGGTGGTGCTGAGACACAGGATCTCATTAAAAAGGAGATCATGACAGTATAACTAGTTAAGTCTAGATGAGATGCACAGACACTGGACAGATTTTCTTGAATGGCTGCCCATTATCTTCAGCAGCAGAAGGGGCAGGGAAATGCTATGACTGTTTGGAGGAAACCAACTGGTTGTTTTTCACATTATGGGTGGTGGACACTGTACAATCCAGAGGGGCACATACTAATCTAAATTCATCAGAGTTAGTCTCACAGAAGGTGCTGCCCACAGAACCCTGAATGTGCACTTCTATGTTTTAAAAAGCAGTTTAGGAATTTCCATAAGATGTTTTCAGAGGAGACTTCCCACTGGTGCACACAAGATATTTTCCTAATTTCTCCTTTTAAAAGTATCTGAAGGTAGAACAGTAAGTACTAAAAAAAAATGTTGTTTCAAGGGGTTTTGCTAACTATTCTTTCATGTATGTTTTCCCCTCCTTACACACCTTCAAATTACAAGATGGAACTTGCAGAACCTTACTACATGAGTAGCAAGGCTCACTTGCTTAAAAAACCAAACCAAACCTGCCCAAATACTTTTAACATACAAGCGTTGTTTATGGTATGCATGAACACACTGGCTATAAGGGGTGAATCACACACAAAACTACATCTCCACACATGGGTCACCCTCACTGCCAAAATCCAGCAGCTGGCTTACTCAGGCAGCTGTCTTCCCAACATACCAGGGATCTGTGAGAGCATCAGCAAGCGGCATACTTACTGCTGCATTTGCGAAGCAGTCCTCACTCCTTCCCCCACAGGGGGCAGGAGGACGCATTGCAAACGTTACCTTCCCAAAGTTCTGGCAGGGAAAATAGAAGATCCACATACACACACTACCCCTCCCATGGATCTCTAGATCAGAATGCATGTTCCCAATACCTGTTTTCCCCAGGTACAATTCTTGTGTACAGTTCTTACAACCAAATTATAGGAAGCAATAGGACAATATGGTTCCCATAAGCAGCTTAGAAGTAAAATTGCACACATTCTGATGTTTGTGGAGTTGGGATGCTCAGAGATGAGACCTCAAATTCCAAAATACTGGGTTCCCTGGAACCCAGAAAGAGGTCAAGTTACACTGAGTCCCAGAGGAGTACAAGAAGTAAATTCTTTGTCTGCAGAGACAATTGTATAGGAAAGCCATCTTGTTTTATTCCAATATGTGGAAACTACCACACAAGCAAGCTGGACACCAAAGCTACTTACCCAGCATCTCTTCCTTAAGTTTTTCATTACGTTCTTCTATCTGTTTTGGCAGTCGCTAAGAAAGCAAACAGAGGACCAATTTTACAAAGATCGTTTTGGCAGCACTGTTTATATACTCATGATCTCCTGTGCACAGTTTGACGCAGACCCAGTGAGAAGGAAAAAAAAAAAAAAAACAGAGGGCCCAATCATCACCAATGCTCAGCTGGGGCACGAAGAGCCAACAGCACTGAAATGGGAGGCTCATGCACATCACCCATAGAGTGATCCAGCAGCCATGCTCCATCTCAGTTAAATAATTGGGGCTCCCACTCCAAAAATGGCCAGCACACAGTTGTGTATTCAACACTACACATGTTGAGCAGGGGAGGGAGAGACAGGAGTTTACAAAGCTCTGTGGAAATGGGTTGCAGATAGGAAGGGATGAATCCCACACTTTCTTCTTGGATTATGCCTTAAGCCATCTTGAATATTTATAGTCAGTGGTTTTCTAGTTTTTTCTTTCAAGTCATACAATTCAGAGATAGAAAGATGCCCCTCAAATGCTGCCTTTTATTAAAAGCATAAGAAGCTTCAAAGCCACCTGTAAAGAAACTAGTAGTTAAGCATTAGATGTGTTACAAAGTAGTAAAATATAACCATTTATTCAATAAAATAAAATCCCCATTTCAATGAGGCTTCAGTTTTTATATCTCCCACCACCACCTGTCACAGTATTTAAATAGTTATCAAGATCCCTTACTCAAATGAAAGAGTGAGCTACAGAGGGGAAGGTGGCTACAAAAGTCTACGGACCTTTGCAAATCAAATCCCAGTCCCTACCGGAATCCATCAGCCACATGGAATTTCCAGCTGTACTGGAAAAACCCTTAAAGACCAATTCAATGTATTTAGTTTTTTTTACAACTCACAGCAATTAACGCCCCAGGTTAATCCAGCTGCAAGGGAAAAAACGTGCTAAAGAGCTTACAACCTGGTCACCTACTTTGAAAACCCACAGAACATTGCAGAAATCAATGCTGCTCTCTTGATCTCAGTCTGGCAGAATCCTCCTACACTTGTACCTTGAACTATATATTAGTGTCCTCCAGCCTATATCTTTAAAAAAAAGGAGAAGTATCAACCTCCACCAGAAAAAGGAGAAAAACTGTACACCAACATTAATGTCTAGGTAGGCAGCCTGGAGTATATGGCACAGCAGCAGCCAGACTATATTGCACCATATATATAAATCTTGTTGCAAATGCTGGAAACTTCTTTTCCCAGTAACTTGCTCCCAATAATTCCAACAGTCTTAAAAAGACAGCCAGCTAATAGAGCTCAGTAAACAGAATAAAGCATGTAAATCAACTGTCACCCAGAACTGAGGCTGAGTCTAGGGCAGAGAACTGGATATGTAGAAAGGCCAGCCATGTCCTTAAGAATCATGGACACTCCAGCAAGACATTTTGAACAGTAAGTGAAACTCTAAAAGGCATGCAGGTGGATGGGGCCTCCCCACTCAAAAGATACAGATGGGTAGGGGCTCTAGGCTCAATCCTTCATTGAGCCAGGACAACTTCCTTCAGTTCTTAAGTGGCACATTTGGCCATGAAGACCACAATTGACTCAAGAAGCTTACTGTTGGTCTGGCCTTCCGACAGCTTCTGGTACTGGCCCTTCAGCTGACACATAAAAATGGGGTTGAAGTCACTTGATTGTACATTTACATATTTAAAAGCATGATGGGTTGCTATCCTGCCAGTTAGCGTCCAACATGTCTTTCTGCTTTAGAAGACTGACATCCAGCATCCACAACTTTCTTAGGGAAAAAAGCTTACCATACAAGCTTCTCTGGCTTGATGTATTGATGGATCTTTTTCCAATAAGTTTTTGTAGTCCTCTAAGGCTTCATCTAGCTTTTCTGTTTTTTCATACAGTTCTGCTCTCCTCAGTAGTGCCTTCACATAGTTTGGATTTAATTCTAGGGCTAAAGAACAGAAATCAAGCAATCATATAAACACAGTGGTAGGAAACATTTTACCTAAAGCAATTCTAGTAGGTTGCTGTTGAGTTTGCTTTTCCTTGAATACATCCAAGGTATGAGACTGTGCTGACACTAGCAGGATTATCTAGTGACCTTATCCAAGTGGATTCTGCATTTCTAATGTTTCTTGACATGTACAGCTAAGTAGGAAGTATAGTAAGCAATATAAGTGAGCAAAATATATCATTACACTCTTTTGCTACTTAGACGTCTAAGGCTGCAACGCTACACACACCTTCATGAACTTGATTGGATTTTTTAGTAAACATGCACAGGACTAAGCCACAGACAAAGTAGAGTTGATTACTTATAATGAATAGGGTTTATTATCTACATGCATGCACATTTCTTTCAAAACAACCAAAGTACCAACTGAAAATCTGACTCAACACTGATAATTTAAACTGAAGCTTTTCATAGCTGCTGTCTTGATCCAAATACAATTCACCCGAGACAGAATAGACAAAACTATTAGAAAATTTATCTAGGATTAGAGTCTAACCCACTACAATGCAGAAAACTCATCTCCAACACAGAAAATCCTCCATGGTAACATGGTAATTTCCAGGCAACTTATTCCAATTCCCAACTCTTTTTGTAGTTCAGAAGATTTTACTGATAGGCAAACTAAGCGGCCTCTTCTTCCATTTGGACTTGTTGCTCCTAATTATTTCATTGGCAGTCCTGGAAACCACAATCTCAGTTGTGCCACTTCTCCTCCATCCTGCCCAACTAACCTGTCTCCTCTGTTCTTCTTTGAGAATAAAGTAAACATAAACAAGTTTGTTTCCATGTGTTACCCATTCCCAATTTTTGCTCTCATATGAAGCTTCAGTGACAGCCTCAACAGCCATTCAGGCACTTGGCATGCTGTTAATCTCAGTCACCACACCATTCCAAACAATGGGGGGGGGGGGGGCCTTTAGCATCATTGGCTAGTCTGTACCCTTCAAAGCACATATATCAATACCAGACCATACTTGCTAGTTTATCTGTATCCTCTCCCATATCTGGTGTCCAGGAGTGAACACAATATTCTAGATAATAGCCTGAAGATGATAACAGGCACTCAGCATAAAGAGTATGAAAACAGGAAAATAGTACCTTTGTTGCAGTCACTTATAGCAGTTTCTTTCTTGTCCTAGAAAAGAGTTGATACTAATATTTAACAACAAATACTACTTTTCTAACATTCATAAAGATTTGGAGATACTTAATCAAATACTAAATTATGTTTACAGCATAAAAGAAAAAACGTATTCTGGATGTCTTATTCCAGAGCCACAAGAGAAGGAGATGGCTAAACTACAGGCTAAGGAAAGCATGATTAGCATTTGTGGGCAGGCTCTCCTATAAAGAAAACCACAGTATGCAAATGTGCTGAACTGCTCAAAGGGCAATCTAAGCTAACCAGCAGTTTTCTATTTACTGAAAAAGAAAAGCAAACCAAGTCATACTAGACACAACATTGGTTAAAGCCAAACAAGTATGATTGCAACAGACGATGTTGAAACTCTATTACTCACAATTGTAGGTATGCTTCCAAGCCACCCGCCTCTCCAGGCAAGCCCCCACCCCATACCAGTCAGCCTTTCCCAAGTGAAAGGCCAGTAGAGAGGGGAACAAGCATGGTTGGGTGCCACTGCTTGACAGCACCCCAAACACCTTCCAGCAGTAGCATCCAACATCCCCCACCTGCCTATCCAAGGGAAGAGCTGGCAGGGAGCAGGATCCAATCCTTGCCCCTGGCCTTTTCTGCTCTGGGCAAGGTTGATGGGGGGCAGGGGATTGTCAGTTTGGCCCTGCATGGCCAAGGCTCTCCCTAAGTCTTCCAATTTTGGAGCTGGAGAGATAGCAGATTACTGCACAACTGCCCAATCTTCACCAGTCTCTGCAGCTTCAGAAAGGAGGACTGGTGCACCATGCTCACACTCGACAGCACAGACATGCCTGCTTATTTTCTCAGAACAGAGGTCCTGGTTTCACTTTTTCTATTCAAGGTTTCTCCCATTCTCCTGCAATGAGTAAAACTGAAAACAATGGCTTAAGCTGTAAAGTACCTATTTTATCAAAAGCTGAAAGACAGAATAAACATGACAGTTGACACATCGGTTCTTTCCAATTAGGTATCTTAGAAATTAGTGTTACCTGCTTCACTCTTGCTGCAGCTCTGTTGGAATACAAAATGGATCTGTCTGTGTTACAACAGGCTGGACAAATCTGCAGGGCTTTTGCATAAGAATCTTCAGCTTCTTTATAATCTGAAGTTTAAAATGAAATGATATGATGGAAGACAGCAAGGCTACACACAAGAACTAATAGTATTTTGAAAGCAGCCTTTGTATCAGTTCCCCATTCCCCCAAATTTAAATTTATCTCAGAAAACAATTGCTAAAAAAAAAACACAAAGTAGTGCAGAGACAAGACAGAAACTCCCACGTACATTTGTTAGTACTAATTTTGGTATTACAGTATAAATACTCATGCTTCCTTCAGCAGGATTTTAAAACATGGCATTTTCTTTACGAATTAAAAGCAGGGTGTCAGCATATCATCTTTTAAAAACTGACAGACCCAAGAAAAATTAAACCTGTAAACATAAAGTAACTTTCTACTACCTAAGGAAAAAAGCTTGTATGTATTTAAACACTATGCCAAGGAACTATACAGTGTACTGATGCCTTGCAAATAGGTGAAAATGTTGTGGAGTGAAATCTGGATTTATACCCCTTTACCATATTTTCATATTATTTTTTATATTAATGGTATCTCCTGACATGGGATGTCTGGAGCTCAAAGAAAAAGCTATCACAAGCCTGTCAGAGAAGGCTTATAAAATGTTATAGGTGGAGTTTCAATTAAGTACACAAGGATCCTATTGTCTAAATAATCGAAGTTTGCTTTAAGCTGCAGGCACAATCTGTGACAACAAGATAACCCTATAGCTATCAGGAACACCATTGTCGTGGCTGAAGGGATGAATGTATTGGTTGAGAAACTGGTACATTTCCTGGAAAAATATTGGCCAAAATCCAACACAGACCTTGGCACAATTAAGTCCATTGATTTCAATGGGTTTAAGTGTGCCTAACTGTGTTGGATTGTGGCCACTCAGCTTAAATTGTGCAACTGACAGGATTAATTAGGCCTGTAAAAAAAGCTGCTTCTCAACTTTTGAACTGTTTAAACTTCATTCATAGTTTCTCTCCACAATTAATCACTTTGACTGAAGCTGAACAAACTTTACCCAAACCACCTGCTTGCACCTCTATATGAATGGAGTACTGAAATTATTCAATAAACATCCAAATTTAATTTTTACAGAACACCTGCGAAAGACTCCATATTTTTTTAATCGTAGCTCTTTCTAAGAAAGGAACTGCACAATGACTGAACTTAGCTTCAAAGAAAGATGAGTAAGGGAAGATACAATAGAGATGTACAAAATTATGCATAGCGTGGAGAAGCTGGATAGGGAGAAAACGTTCCCTACTTCATCTAATGAAGCTGAATGGTGGGAGATCAGGTCAGATAAAAGGAAGTACTTCTTTATACAACACAGAGCTGAAATTTTGGAATTTACTGGCACATGATGTAGTGATGGCCACCAACTTAGATGGCTTTAAATGGGGATTAGACAAATTCATGAAAGATAATGCTATCAGTGGCTACTAGTCACAATGGCTATATATTACCTCCAGTATCAGAGGCTTTATGTCCTTCAATAGCAGTTGCTGGAGAACATGCTGTTGTGCTTCTGTTCTGCTTGTCGGGTTCCCACAGACATCTGGCTGAACATTATGTGAATGGAATGCTGGACTAAATAGGCCTTTGGTGTGATCCAGCACACCTCTTACATTATGTTCTAACTGCATACTCCCCTCCACCCACTTTCCTTGTGCGGCTTGGTGCTTGCATGAAAAACATTTTCAAAAACTACATCTGAAGCACTATAGATTGGTGGAGGAAAGACATCAATAGGCACACACAACAGTGCAACCATTCATGACCCCAACCCTTCTGGTTCCAGTTCCCTGTACAGCTACTAATAATTCCCCAAGGACAGCTTGGACACATCCATTAGCCAGCGAACCAACAGCCACTGGGATCTTAGACTCTCAACTAGGGAAGCTGGAGAAATTCAAGAAAGACTAAAAAGAGCTCAGATTTCTAAGAATCCGACCTGCAGAATCTGCTGCAGAGTGACCTCCTCAGGCCGCGCGGAGTCTGTGGACTTTCAGTTTTGTTTTGTTTTTAACTTTCCTGAAATTTATGCATATATATTTGTACGAAAATAAGCAAGTTTCTGCTGAGGAAAAGTTTAATGGAATGGGGAACAATACACTAAATGCTACGTACTAAGGTAAATTATGTAAATTTTTACAAAACTCTTACATAGCTATTTACGTATTTTTCTGCATGATGAAAAAAATTTGCATCTGTCTCTGAGCGGACGACGGAACAAGAGGCACCTGACAATCCACGAAACACAGATGGAGCGGATTTTACACAGTCCGTACATCCCTACTCTCAACCAGCAAGATGTCCATTTGCAAGGAGATGGCAAACACAGCACGGGTGTACCTACTGGCCAGAGGATGGACAGTTGCTTGTTCTCCCACCTTTCTGGTGGACTGAGGGCTCCATCAAAACTGTCAGTTGCTTTCTGGTTTGCTGCAAAAGGCTCTGGATTCGGGGGGGGGGCTGTTTTATGGAATTATTTGGATTCCTCTTTTTAAAAATGCAAAACTGCATTATCTGCAATTCTGAGCCACCCTGAAACTTAGAAATAAGAAGAGAAATAAATAAAATATGGGATAACAACACTCTGGACCCAAAATACAAAATGTTGCAATTCTAGCAATAGTCATTAGGGATAATTAGAAGTTTTAGCATTACCACATGTTCAAAATCACATCTTAGCTCCTTCCAGAACTTCAGTGTCAGCCATAACATGATATAATAATCTCCAAATCAGAGAGATAAAATGTCTGTAATACCCCTGTGGAATGCTAAAGAGCTGCATGTAAACAGATAAGAGCATTCCAAGGCAGTTAGGAGAAGCCCATTACGGAAGAAGAGTTAGAGTAAGAGAAAATGAGAGGACTCCACAGATATGCTCAACATGGCAACCAAGAATTCATTTTTGATGAACAGGGTGCAATCTAGCCAGGAGAAGCCTTGGTATTTTGCCACTTTGTTTTTTAAAACTGCTGGCATGTGTCTATGTCTAGCGGGACAAACAGAGCCAGACACTAATAGCTAAGGATCCACAAATGCACTGGCCATTAGTAAGCACATCTTTTAAGCTAGTGAGCATGGTAACAGAGGAAATTGCCATACTCCTCCCAAGCCTGGAGAAGGCTAGGGACTCTCCCCCACAGTGTACTCAGCCTTGGAAATACTTAAAAAGGAGCAATATTCCTCTCTACATCTGGACTGTATCTGAAACTCGGCACAACAGGTATAAGCCCTCATCCTACTTCTCAGCTCAGAGAGGGCAGGGGCTTTGGCACTCATCAAACTGGGCCTTGAGCATAGTGTGATCTCCAACAAGACCCTGCACCTTCCTTTATGGGGGGGGGGGAGCAGAGTCAGGGCAAGCACAATGTTTGGTCAGATACCAAGGGTAGTCAAAATGTATAGCAAACTCATTCTCAGAGTAACAATCCTTACATAGCCAAAATGGCACCGTTCCTCACAAGAGGGAGATATAAGGAAGCTTGAGGGAACCCCAAGGCCCCCAAATTTAACTACCTGGACTAAGAATGCTGTATGAGGCTCTCCTCCACATGTTGCTGCCAAATGAGGCGAGGTGGGTGGTTCAAGAGAGAGCCTTCTCAGTGGTGGCACCCCATTTGTGGAATGCTCTCCACTGACAGGCTTGCCTGGTACCTTTGTGGTCTTTTGGGCACCAGGCAAAGACCTTTTTATTCTCCCAGGCATTTTAAGAACTGCTTTTAGTACTCTATTCCACTGCTGGTTTTAATATGATTTTATGATGTTGCAATGGTTTTACTGGTTTTATTCTATGCTGATTTTATTTTTTATTTTAATATTTGTAGTATATGTTTTTAACGTATCATGCACCACCCAGATAATTTCTTTTACTGGGCAAATTAAAAGTATAGTAAATAAAGTACCAAAAAACTTTAGGAAAAAACTTAAGTGGGGATAGGGGGAGGCACACACCTCAAAACAACTCAATAGGGGCTGAGAATTCTCAATGGGCTTGGAATGTTGACTGACTGTGCAGTGGGAAGAAGAAAGGAAAACCAGAGGAAAGAGTTTAATGGAGTATGCTGGAAAAGGGCATTGCTGGAAGGCATAGATCCTGAACAGGCGCACTCCACATTGCAACAAAATGTTGCCAGTCCTACTTGTCTGAGCTATTAGCAGCTTGCCACAATAGGCTGCTATGCCACTAACGCTCCCACGCCCTGCTCAGCCAGGCAATTGCAGGACTGCCAAAGTAAGCACCAGCATTTTCAATCTTTGTTTTAACTTTCCTCCAACTGCTTCAGTTCCACCTTCTGTGTTTTCCTTCCTCTGTTACTCACCCCTGAGTTTTTTCAGCAAAAAACTCTTGCAATCCCTTCCCCAGCCCCTGCTCTTATAGAAAAAGACTTTTTGCGTCAACTCTTGTCAGAGTTGTTCTCCCAAGACCAAATAAAAACACAAAGAAACCTAAACAGAGCTCTTGCAAGGAAAGGCAATTGGCAACAAAACAAACAGCCTGGAATGGATTTATTTTGTGGAGGAAAAGAATGCATTCACTAGCCTTGGCCCTGAAAACGGATTTCTGCTGGACTGTGCTTAAAGACAAATGAACTCCTGTGTTGGTGGAGTAAGAGCACAGTCAGCCTATGACAAGAGAGTGAGGTGTGCAGGGAAAGAAGTATTTTAGTTGTGATAGGAGCTGGGAAAAACTAGGGCTGGATTATGGGAAAAGGGAATCTGAGTCCTCTAGTTATGTATAGTGTACTTGCTAGGGAGATGGGGCAATGGTTAATTTCTGCAAAGAGACATGCAGGGAAGGCTGCATTTGCTCAGTGGAAAGGGAAAGGCACTCTGGATTTGCTCAGAGGCACTTTTACTATTTTTCTGCTGGCTAATAGAAATAGCTGTTGGCTGCCAAGCCTGGATGCAATTTGTGAAGATAATAGAAACAGAGGCTTTGTTATTGTTTATGGTCACAGGATTTACTGTTAGTTCTTATTAACATGTTATAGGGATCACCAATTAATAAGATAACGTGGGGCGTGATCCTATGGCTGCTAGTCAGCAGCTAGATGGCCATAGGATATGTCGGTTCCCTGAAAATCAACCTGCACCTCCTCCCGCGCTGCCTCATAAGCAGCACGAATTGGTCCTGCGCTGCACACTCATAAGAGCAGCATGGAGCAGCAAAAACAGGGTGTGCCTGGGAGAGGGCTGGGGCAGGGAAGGCAAAAGTGCCATTTCAACGCTTCCTATGCGTCATCCGGCATCTGCCGCCACCCCGCTCCGACTTCCCATGGCTAGACAGATGAAATCAGCTGTCTAGCTTTGAATGCAGGGCGGCTGAAGCATGGAGGAGACAATCCCCTCCACACTGCTCCTGCCGTGCATTGGATAGGCGGTCACCTCCGAGTTTGGAGGCAGCCGCCTATCCCAATAGGATCGCACCCTTAATTACTGGAATTAAGCACTATTTACAAGTTCTTCAATGACATCAACAACCTCTGCCTATTCCATGTGTCTGGAATTACTAACTGAACTCCTCTTGTTGGTCTTGACACCACCAAAAACTAGTTCACAGAAGGTTTCTTGACACTTCCCAAAAGATGCTCAGGCTCAATTTTAGCAAATCTCCCAGAGACCAAGATCCAATAATCACACAGAGTTTTTTTCTATTTGCCATTCAGTTTGGGCACTTCTGATAGCGGTACATACAACACCACTGTATTCAAGCTTCTCTCTGCAGGAACTGGTACTATGTTCTTTTCTCTCTTCTGATAATAAAGGAGCATTCTCAAGAATTTCAAGATGGTTTTCAACACCAGGAAGAATTCTGGGCTGTAAATTTTAGGAGGAACAACCTGTACAAAACAGCAACTCAAAGACAAACTCCACAGGGGTAGCCATGCCAGTCTGTCATAGCAGATACAAGAGAGGAACTTGGGAGGCCCCACAACTAACAGATTATGTGACATGAAACCTGTTAAATCTTAAAAGCTGCCACAAGACTAATTTTTATATCTACCCGGAAGAGGATCCCATTGAGTTCAGCAATATTTACGTGTAAGTAAGACTGCAGCCAGAGGGCAGAATCCAGCTAGTGTTTTCCTGCTGACAGAAGACTTCTGCCAATGGAACATGGGAGAGGGCAATTTCTCATTCTCCCTGCAGCTGCCCTTGTGTCCCCCCAATCTGCTTCAGACAGCTAGAGACTCTCTGGAGCATCTGGGGGATTGGGATTCCAGAGGGGGGAGGAGAGGTAGAGGAAGTTCCACTGCATTAGCAGATGTCCACTCACTTATGTAAACGATATTTATGAATTGCTTACATTAATAGAAATGTCTAATCGATGTACAAAACAATACAGTACAAAATCAGAATGAAATACTGTATAATATTATTGTATACAGAAATATGACTACCTTCTTGGAAATGCTTGTCGGAAAAGTATGTTTTCAGTAGAAGCTGAAAACCCAAAAGGTTTGGCGCCTGTTTAATTTGCAGTGCTAGAAAGTTCCAGAAAGTGGGCGCTACGATAACTAAAGCCCTATTCCAAGCCAACATGAACCAATGCAATTTTCATGCAGTGTTGGATTTCGTCCCTAGATTCTTAAGTCACAGAACCCTTAAAAAAGATTCCTAAATACAGCTATTAGGTCTAAAATGAAATAGTCCAGGTGAAAATATTCCAAAAATCCCTGATAAAAAACAACACCAGTTAAACTCCCATAAGGACTGCAATTGTGTTAGACTCCCATCATCCCTGACCACTGGCCATGCTGGTTGGAGATGATGGGAGTGGTAGTCCAACATCTGGGAACCCACGGTTGTTTATCACTGCTGTAATATGTATGATTTATCTTTAGTTAGGGGCTAAGAGAGACGGGGACTAAGCATCATTTGTTTACCGCTGACCACAGTGTAGATATTATTATAAGTAGCTCACTTACCTCCTTTCTTAAATTGTTCATTTCCTTCTTCTTTTAATTTTGTGCTCTCGTTTCTTCTCTTCTGCAATACACAGAGAACACTGCATCTAATACAATATGTATCTGAAATGAGCAAGTACAATAACTATAGTTTAATAATACCACAGTTGGAAATTAGAAGGAACCAAATGGTAAACTGTACTGTGTACAAACACTTTTCGCATTGTATTGTTTGTAGATTATGTGTTTATGGTGGGTTTTTTGTATTATTGTGCTGATTATAGTTGATATCGATTTGGGGGGTTGTAATAAATTATCATTTTCTGTACGTGTGTACATGTTGCTTTGAGATTGCTTTTTGCGGCAGGAAGCAGCACATAAATTTAATAAATAATAATAACTTGAACTATGGCGATAGCTATTGAAAAGCTTTTTGTTCTTTAATATCTTGCCTCCCTGCTTTGTAAATCTTTTAAAAAAAATCTTTTAGACTGCTGAAAGGGAGCCATGTTCCAGAATTTGAGTGGGGGTCTACCCCAAAAAAACACATTTAGAATCCTGGGGGCTTCGGTATTCTCCAATGCGATCTCTAGGCAAGCTATAACTACACCCAATTTCATTTTGCTAGCTTATATGGGAGATGGTACATCCACCTTATATAAGGAAGAACTGCTTATGATAATACTACACAAAATCCTTTACAAAGGTTTATCTTGCTTGCTTTCAGCAATCCTGTGAGAGAGGCCACTTTGCATTTTATAGATGGGACAGTAAGGCTAACATATAGTGACTTCTCCAAAGCCAAAGCTGAGAGGTGATTTGAACATGCCTTGGTGCTCCAAATCCACAAAGACTATTCAACCACCAGAGAATACATGAAGGAAGCTGTGACTTGAGGTACACAACGAAGCATCTTTAAAAGTCACGGTTTAACTGTTTAGCAACATGTTCACTGATGTTTACAATTATTTATTCTATTTGCTATTTGGTTAAGACAAGAAACAGTTAACATTAATCAAAAAATAAGCTTTCCAGAATGACATCCCTCCAGTTCTCTTCACTTTCCACTAACACCACATACTTTTCTATCCTCCAAACCTGTTTACAATTTTCCAGCTTTTACTATCCTATGAAATCATAGCAGCTCAGCCCATGAGTTGGGGAAGGGGACTTGTAGACAGGAAAATGTCCAGCCACCAACACTTGCAACCTCTTTTGCTCCTCTCTCAAGGCCTGAACGCTCCAATCCTCCTCCCTTTGGCCGCCTACTCCCTCTTGCCATTGGCCTCCAATTCCTCTTAGACTCCTATATTCTTTAGCCACCCACCTTCCCTCAGGTCCCAACCCCCTCCACGATCCCTTTATCCTCACATCCATGACAGCCAGGCTTCCCACCTTCTGGGCCCCATCCCAACTCTGCCTCCTAGTTCAAGCCCTGTGACATCATAAGAGCTCAACCAGCAGCTGTCTAAACTTGCAAAACAGGCCTGCATTTCACTAGAAAAAGTGGGGGGGGGGGAACAAAATTAAAATGACATTCCTTCTTGCAAGTTTACATGTGCCCTGCTTTGATACAACTTATAAAACTGACTACCCCAAAACAACCTACACACAAGATTGAGTTTGCTATAAAAATATAGATAGAAGCCACTTGTAAGATCAATTTCATTTCAGTCCTAGTAGGGTGCAATCCTATGCATGTTTAGACAGACAAAAGTCCTACAATTCCTAGCATGCCACTGGGGCATGCTGGGAATTGTAGCAGTTTTGTCTGTCTAAACATGCATAGGATTGCACCCTTAATGTTTTAAAACCCTTTACCAAGAACTTCTGCAGATTTTAATTGTGGAAAACCTCTATGTTCTAAAAACATTCAGAAAACACATTTCCAAGCTTAAAGGAGAAATTCAAGCCATATTACTGCTTTAACCATTTGGTTTCTTTTTAGAGGAATGAGGGCCAAGAATGTTTATTTCTTCTTCTACTCCCCCCCCCTGCCCTCACCCAAATATAGCAAGCATCAACTGGATGTACACACTATCTAATAATGGTGTGTCTTGTTGGTAATTGAAAAGGACCAACAGACAGGGACAATAATTGAGAGTGAAGAAATGTGCAGCAGCAACAACAAAACAACTGAACAAGAGTGTGACTCCCCAAGAATATTTTTCTGTCGTTAACCATGGTAAAAGCAAACAAGACACAGTAAAGGGAGTAGGGACTCCAAGGGCCAGAGCATCAGTATCCTGTGCAGCTTCTTGTTCTTACCAATGACTAGCTGAACTAGAATTATGCAAAGCAAATATATACATTCGCTTATTTTGAATATTTACAGGTCAAGACTTCAGCTTTACTGGGCACACATTGTTTGATACCTTGATGGAGAAACAATTTTGTTCAAGTGCAAAACACAGACCTTGCTTATCCATACATTTTGCTGAGTCACTGTGGCACCTCTTTCTTCCACATAAATATGTAAGGAGAAATAGCTTTCTACACATGAGCACGTTGACCATGTCTTGAGAGAGGAGCAGCTAAGCATTTTAATACATTTAAATTTGAATTTTTAAATCTCTTTATGAACAGTTATTCCAATCTCCCCTCACACATTGCACTTTAAAGCTGCTTGACAGAAACACTGCTGCTTTTGTTGAACAGGAAGCATAACAAAATGCTTTAAATGTTCATTTTATTTTAGATGTAAATTCTTGATAGTGAGTGAATGCTGCTTGCAAAAAAAAAAACACCCTGAGTCTAGACAATCAAGCTCCAAAGAAGAACAGTCATGCCTCTTGTAGGCAACTACATAAACACTGCTGCTACTGGAAATAACAGCACAGCAAGAGCAGGCTTCTCTACACTGGAAGTGCTTGCCACCAATCAGTGTAACTTGTGCTTTTACTTTTAGCTGCTGTCTTATCCAAGTCCTGTTTTGAACTGAAATTAGACAAACTGCACTGAAATGGACTTAGAAGACTAGAAGAGTAACACACTCAGGAATCCAGGATAAGCACAGAATGCATGCAACTGTCTGGAAGGTGTGTTTATTAAAGGATACCTGTTTTTCTTCCTCCGACATGTTTTTCTCCAGTTCTAATAGTTCTTTTTCATCTAGATCTGCTGGACTTGCTGAAGGATCTGCCTCACTGTTGTCTTCTGCCCCTCCCGATTCAAAGGAGTCATTACAGTCATGGAAGAGCTCATCATCTTCTTTGGCCGAGTCAGGCAACTGACTCACCCCTTCTTTGGCAATTTTGGGAATATCTGCACTATTGCAGTCAAATTCTGAAGGATTCTTTTGTTCTTCTGAGAGTTTCAAACCCTCAACTATTTTTTCAGGAGAAACACCATCTTCAGACTCCATGTTGAGCCTCCTAAGGTGATTATCTGCCCAAGACAAAGAAAGAAAAATTACATGCAGCAATAGCCATCACAAAAACCTTTAAACAAGGCTAGCAGTCTGAAACACTTAGTTGTAGAGTCACCTAAAAATTGATACTTGAAGCACGTATGCATAAGGAATATGTCATCATTCTTATAGCAATACTCTATGAAGCAAGAACTTTTTCATTATATTAAGGAAAGCAATTATACCAGTTTTGCCCATTACTATAAACACAGATCAAAATGGCTAAGAATTAGCCAGAGAGCTAGTAACAACTAATTCTACTCAGCTTCATGCCTACTGCATGCACGTTCACCCTAATCAAAGCTGTATGCATACTTTGCACAGGAAATTCCATCAAGGACTAAACCATTATTCTCTTCCCTAATGATATCATGCTAAGAATAAGGCAGCTTCATGTCTCTTTGGGAGCCTTACCAACTGGAGAGCAGGGTAGAAATGCTTTAAATAAATAATGTCAATATTTTAAAATTTTCAGTGACAGAGAAGTTAAGCCACGTAATGGCTTCCCACCATGCTGCTACTAAATGCACAAGATTACTGGTTTGAACAGTGATCCCATGCCTTTAGGAGTAGCCTGATGGGAAACGATTGCTGGCGGCAATTTCTCCTGTCACTTAAAATTTTAAAACATGAAGTTACCTTGTATTGAGTCAGACCATGAGTACACCTAGCCCACTACTTTCTGCTCTGACTGGTCCCCAGCCCTTTTCCCCCCACTGGAGATACCAGGAAATAAGTTTATGGCTTGTAATGATGGCTCCTCCCCACATATTTTATCTTTTATTTATTTACTTAATGGATTCATGCCTCACCTTTCAGAAACTTTTTTCACACAAAAAAGCATGCCCGCCTTTTCCTCCTATTCAACCCAATAGCCTCTCACAGAAACATAGGAAGCTGCCTATACTGAGTCAGACCATTGGCCCATCTAGCACAGTATTATCAGCACTGACTGGTAGCAGCTCTCCAGGGTTTCAGGCAGGATTCTTTCCTCGCCCTACCTGGAGAAGCTGAGGATTGAACCTGGGACCGTCTGCATGCCAAAAATGTGCCTTATCACACTGAGCTATCCACTCTCACATCCCAAGTGAGAATCATGCCCCTGGACTAAGGCTCAGAGAGCAACAAGCTTGACCTAAAAAGCACAAGGCTGCCATCATTGCAGAAAAGTGAACCCACCACCTCTCACACCAGAAGCAAGAACCATTGAACTAGAACAGCCTTTCCCAGCCTCCAGATAGTTTGGACTACAACTCCCATCAGGCCCAGCCACCATGGCCAATAGTGAGGAATGTTGGGAGTTGCCCAAAACATCTGGAGGACATCAGTTTGGGGACGGCTAGACTGGACCACCACAAATCACAGCAGGCAGCCCTTGGCAAGCTTTTCCTCACAAAAGACAAAAAACCAACAAAACACAAAACCAAAAATCAACCCCCAAAACACAGGGATGTCTGGAACTAGAGGCCTTTTTCAGTGCTCGCCCCTGTCAGTGTCGATCGAACGCACGTCATGAAGAATCCCGGCTCCCTCGGCAAGCCAATTCGTCCCCCATGCCTTCCCATGGCGCCCCAGTATACCCGCCACAGTCTTATATGCGATCAAGGCTCGCCCAGGGCTTCTTTGACTCCCACCCCTCGCCACCATCTCCTTCGAAGGCTTCCCGGCCCGTCAGTTTTCTCGCACGCCCCTTCCTCCCCCCAGCTCACTCCCTCGGGGGAAGAGGCCCCCGCTTACCACGAGTGAGGCTCCGTCTCTACCCCGCTTTACCTCAACTACTTCCGGCTGCCGCGTCGTCCGCTCCTACGCCACTTCCTGTTTCCTCTGCCAGGCCAACGGACAGGCGAGGAGCTCGGGCGAAGTGAACGCCGAAGGAAGACGTCGCTCAGGCGTGCGCGGGCAAGGGGGAGCGGTGTCGTCACGCGCCAGTCTGCGGAGGGAGCCCGTCGCCGTGGCGGGGGCGGGATGTCAACACGCGCGAGCCGAGGCGGCCGCTCGCCGCTGTCGCTACCGCGCTGGGCGCGGGTGGGAGGCGCTGTAAGGGCCCCTTGGCGGGGAAGGCGGTCAGTGTACCGGTGGGGGCGTCACCGACCCTGGAACGCGTGTCTGCTCGGAGCCAGTTTCATTGCGTCTCGTGGGGCTTGCGCCCTGGTCAGGGTGGCTGTTATTGCAGCCGCAGCGGGGAAAGGCAGGAAAGATGGATGGTAAATCACTGCTGTGCCCGGTCGAGGGTGGCGCCTGTTGAAATAACGGGGGCGCGAGTGCTTAAGGCCGCCGCTTGCTTTCCTTTTCCTCGGAACGATTCTGTCCCCCCAAAAGCTGAACGGCAGGCAGGCAAGGATTCAGGGCGCTGTCTTCTTAAAAAGTTCGGCAGCTAAGGTTACGTGCCTCTGAACATGTGCAAGGTTTCTCCCCGAGAGTAGCAGTAAAAAAAACAACCGACTTCTGAAGGGCTTTCTGTTGTGAATTAAATTGTTATGTAGCCCGACAATCTACTGTGTCAAGATTCTTTAAACTTTTAGCATTCCAAAGAGACGTATGTGTCCAGTGCCCCTTTAAATCTCTTGAAGACAGTATTGTGCTATGCAACATTCTAGGGAAGGGTTACTTCAAGTACACTGTGCCAATAAGTTCCGAAGCCCAGCTGTTCTGAAGCAAGTATCCTAAGCATAGTTAGCAAGCAGTGGGTTGCACTCAACTCTTGGGATTTATCTCTGACCAAACACGCTTAAGTTCATGTGGCAAATCTTGGAAACTCGATCCTTTTGCTTTCTGGACTTCCCTTAATTTACCCTTGACAAAGAGTTTATTATTTTTTTGTCAGTTTTATAGGTTCTTCGAACTGATGCCATGACATCCGTTGCCTTCCTCTTCTCTAAGGTTACCCTCTTCATTTAGTTTTTCTTCATGTGCCATATATTCCAAAACCTTACAGCGCAATTCTTTGTTGCTTTCCTTTGGCATTTTCTCCCATTTTTTAAACATTCTTAAAATGTGCCAAACTGTGCACAGACTTTTCAAAAACACATAGGGTGGTATGGTTTAATCTGGTGCATTGCTTGCTCTGCTGCTGTTAATGCATTCCGTGGTCCTTCTTTGTGTGGGTCAAGCACAGATAATCCTCCCTCCCCTTGATTTTTAGAAACCTCCTTTAGGATTATTTTACACTGTAGCAAGTGAGCAGAAGATGCCCAGAGTCTGTCTTATATCTGTTATCTGTAGTATATATTTAAAAAATGAAGAATGCCCTTTTCCTATGGTGAGATCCTTTGAAAGAGTATTGTTGATAAGTGGGACATGACAAAATATATACCCATTTCATTTCCAGAGGATTAACTCTTCTGCAGTTCAGTACCATTTCACTTGTGGTTGCAATCTGTGCCAAAACTTGGAGGTATTTGTATATTGCTTAATACAGATACAAAAGGGACAAGACAAAAACAGACATCCAGCTGCAGTAACACCGCAACAATTTTTTTTTTGCAACTTCAAAAGATAGACCCCCCAAACAGACTCCACTAAAGGGCTCAAAATGCTTAATGATATGCAGTTGCATCAGCTCCCAAACATCTTTTAAAAGACCCAAAGCTTCTTAGAAGTATGTCAACACAACGGATAAGCTTTAAAAATCTGAAATGCAGGAAATCTGACAGGACGTAGGGAACATCTTTTAAAGAAGTTTCCTATTTATTTGAGCATCTAAGAAAACTGAGTAATTGGGGTATAACAGGATATAACTGGTATTCTGATCCTAAATACAGTTTTAAATCTGTTTGATTTAAATCTCTTTCATTTAAAAGAAACTTTGTTTCAAATAAGTGACCCGAAACACAGTTACTAGGAAGAAAATTCTATTGAATTAAGTGGGATATGTTTAGGTTCAGGCTGAAAATTTGTAAAATAGGGTTTCCTTTAAGCCATGGCTAGATACCATTGAGCGGAATAGTCTACATATGAATTGGATGGAATGAAAATATATTGTTAAAATAATTTAAATCTTCAGAAAGTATTTTTCTCCTAGAAGGCTAAATAAAATTATCACCAGAATATATAAATACTGAAATCAGCCTCAGAGGAAGGATGCATTAGCTTATCTACTTTTCATCAATATTATTGATGTAAAGGACTACTTTGCATGAGTGTGCAAATAAAAATTCCCCAAGCAGTTCTGAAATATCAGCATATCTGATAATGACTGTTACTCTACAAATGTAGCATAGCAGGTTTATGTTAGGTGCCTATCTTCAGCTGATTCTGGGATAGGGGAATTCAGCTGATTCTGGGATGGAGGGTTCCACGTGATTCCCACTGATGATAAAGGAAGGTAGGTGAAAGAGAGGCCAACAGAGCTGGCAAGCCTGAGGATTAGCAGCTCAGCCAACAAGCTGGCCTCTTCCCCTGCCTGTTTAGCTATTTAAAACATTGTAAACATCTTAATCGATGTGACAGGTGAAAGTCTGCATGTTTTGCTCTGATGTCCCAAATAGAGAAGAGAACACTCTCTCAGACTCTGAAGGAGCATGCAGCACATTAATGTGTCAAATAGCAATGAATATAAATAGTGCTTCATCTTTGGAGAAAAGAAAGGAAGACAGAGAGAAAGAGAGCATTGCCCTGCAAAGTGGCTTATTCAAAGATCAGGAACGATCTTCTAGGATACACAGTGTGGATATGGAATACCAAGCGAGTTCCCTGATCCTGAATGGCTTTATGCCAGCCTTCCCCAAACTGGTGCCCTGCAAATCCTGTCATTCCCAGTCAGCAAGGGCACCAGGTTGGGGAAGACGGCTTTATGCCATTCTAGTCAACAGCTCCAAAGTCAACATCTTTTGAATTAACATTGCATGTCCTGCCAACAAAGTATCACGGAGCAGCCCTCCACATAGCCAGGTCTCTCATACATCTTCAGTCATTTGTGTGCCTGAAGTAAGCAACTGTTTTGTCATGCCATTGGCTGGATTATGGTTCAAATCCTGTGTTCCAAGCTAATTCTAGTGCTCTGAGCACTCTCTGACCCAAATAGTTCCTCTCGCCCTCTTGGCACATTGATACCAGCCTAGATTCTGTCACCTGTTGCTAGTAGCTCCCAAGCAAGCATTTTTTGAGCTGAGAAAAGGCAATATCCCTTCAGTGGGAACATAACTTTGGAGCCCACACAATTGATGTAGATTTATTACACTGTCAATTCATTGTCCAGAAAGGATCTTTAGATGTGCATAAATCCTTTGACCTTGGTTGCTTGAGGGTAATGAAACACTGCAAGAAATAACACTATCCTTAAAAAAAAAAAGGCTTGGCATACACTAAAGCCCCAAATTAGATGAGTAATATCTGTAGAAGCTAAAATACAAGAGTGTCACACAAACCAATGGGATATAAAAGTAGGAACTTGAATTAGAGCCAAACAAATCAAGGCGGCCCTCAGACCCCTTTTCTCCATTCCCTGCTTCCAAGATAACATCTATCATCTTGTTAGATACAATTGGGCACCCATCCCCAAGCTCCAGAGGGGTTCAACTACTCACCAACGCAATTATATCTTATAATTGTATAAGGTATATACCTTATATAATTATACCTTATAATTATTATACCTTATAATAGCCTTCCCCAATCTGGCACCCTCCAGATGTGTTGGACTACAACTCACAAGCCATTCTGGGTGAGGATGATGGCAGCTGATGTCCAACACATCTGGAGAGGGCTAGTTTGGGGAAGGCTGCATGGTAACCTACTCCCCCAGCTGCCCTGCAAAGGGCTGAAAGGGAGAAACCAAAGGATCTTGCTTCCTGTTCTTCCTTTCTGCAAACTTAGAATCATAGAATAGTAGGGTTGGAAGGGGCCTACAAGGCCATCGAGTCCAACCCCCTGCTCAATGCAGGAATCCAAGACAGAGCATCCCTGACAGATGGCTGTCCAGCCTCGTCTTGAACGCCTCCAGTGTGGGAGAGCCCACCACCTCCCTAGGGAATTGGTTCCATTGTCGTATTGCTCTAACAGTCAGGAAGTTTTGCCTGATGTTCAGCTGGAATCTGGCTTCCTGTAACTTGAGCCCATTATTCCGTGTCCTGCACTCTGGGATGATCAAGAAGAGATCCTGGCCTTCCTCTCTGTGACAACCTTTCAAGTACTTGAAGAGCTCTATCCTATCTCCCCTCAGTCTTCTCAAGGCTAAACATGCCCAGTTCTTTCAGTCTCTCTTCATAGGGCTTTGTTTCCAGTCCCCTGATCATCTTTGTTGCCCTCCTCTGAACCCTCTCCAGTTTGTCCGCATCCTTCTTAAAGTGAGGTGCCCAGAACTGGACACAGTACTCCAGATGAGGCCTAACCAGTGCTGAGTAGAGGGGAACTAGTACTTTCTGGGATTTGGAAGCTATGCTTCTATTAATGCAGCCCAAAATAGCATTTGCCTTTTTTGCAGCCACATCACATTGTTGGCTCATATTCAGTTTGTGATCGACAACAATTCCAAGATCCTTCTTGCTTGTAGTGTTGTTGAGTCACGTATCCCCCATCTTGTAACTGTGCCTTTGGTTTCTTTTTCCTAGGTGCAGAACTTGGCATTTATCCCTATTAAATGTCATTCTGTTGTTTTCTGCCCAGCGCTCCAGTCTAGCCAGATCACTTTGAATTTTGTTTCTGTCTTCCAGGGTATTAGCTATCCCGCCCAATTTTGTGTCATCTGCAAATCTGATCAGCATTCCCCGCACCTCCTCCTCCAAGTCATTAATAAAAATGTTGAAGAGCACTGAGCCCAGGACTGAGCCCTGCGGTACCCCACTCGTTACCTCTCTCCAGTTTGAGAAGATACCGTTGATAAGCACTCTTTGAGTCCGATTCTGTAGCCAACTGTGGATCCACCGGATCGTTAAAGATGTAAAGATATGGAATAATTTGCCCTTTTTATCTGCACAATTCAACAATGCAATAGGAAAGCATTGCACTTCATGCAATTGTTATTTTTAGAAGGCTGCTTAGTTTGGCTTAGGGCAGGCTTTGCACGTGCCATGGAGGATGGAAGGGTTTGCTCACATCTCTATGTCTTTTGTTTGTGGGTTGTTGTTCTCATTCCTAGCTTCTTGGGCCCAGGGACAAACACTCTTTGCAAAACAGACTCAAAAGCAGTAAGATGTCATCACCTCAGGCAGGGTGAAGACAGCAGCGGCGGCAGAGTGGGCACCCCCAAAATGTGGAACAGGATAGAGCAGGGTTGACTTCACTTCATTCTAGGAAGTAAAGGAAGGAAGCAGATTTAATGTCAGTCACTCCATTAAGGTCTCCCAAATCCAATAAGACTGGGCTTGCAATGGGGCCAGTCAATCGAACATGATGGTT
Source organism: Heloderma suspectum (assembly GCF_057233095.1). Lineage (NCBI taxonomy): Eukaryota > Metazoa > Chordata > Lepidosauria > Squamata > Helodermatidae > Heloderma > Heloderma suspectum. Next base: position 235,029,637 of record NC_139459.1, on the reverse strand, counting down.
TTAAAATATAAAATACACGAAAAACTATTTAATTTATACTCCTTAGGTTCTTTATTATCTTTATTGTGTTTCCAAATCGCCCTGTGAGGTGGACCATAGTTGTTAACATTTTATAGATAGGCAAATGAGACATAGCAAATGTTGGTGCTCAAGGTCACATGGTGAACCCTCCTGGGAGTGGGACTTGAACCTATGCTCTCCATATCGAAATCCATCTCACAAGTTCATTGGTCCATACTGTCTCTTGGTATGTTTTTAAAACATGATTTAAGTTTTAATTACATTTTATGTCACCCCTCATTTCTTCTGCCAGACTTCAGCTCCCACTGCCAGCAGCCTGAAAACACAACTCAGCTGCATAAAATTCCAATGATCACTGAGTCTTAACACAGCTGGGTATCACTGTCCTAGAGTTCATAAGAGATGGAGACTCATATTCCCAGAATCTGACTATAAGAACAGAAGAAGAGCCCTGTTGGATCAGATCAAAGGCCTATCTTGTCCAGGATGTTGTTTGCCACAGCGTACAATGTATGGGATTTTACAAGCAGGACATGAATGCAATAGCCCCCTCCCACACATGTTCACCAGCAACGGGTATACAGAAGCATGCTGCCTCTGATACTGGAGGTAATATATAGCCATCATGATTAGTAGCCAGTGATAGCCTTATCCTCCATGAATTTGTCTAATCTTCCTTTAAAGCCACCCAGGTTGGTGGCCATCACCACATCGTCACTTGTGATAGCAAATTCCACAGTTTAACTATACACTGTGTGAAGTACTTCCAGTGAACTGTATGCTCAGGCGTGGATGCCTTCTTGATATCATCCAGATATCAGTGACACAATGACTCACTCTGAATTCTGTGAATCCTCTGTGTCTATTGAGAGGCTGCTAGTTTTAGGGTCGGTTTTGTCATGTGGGAAATATCTAATCCCTACATCAAGGGGCCAAGACTGCATCCATACTAAACGTTTGCCCTGAAGCCCTTAAGGAACAGTACTAATATCCTGCTATATAGACAATACTGAGATAGACAAGCCACATCAACTCTTCTTGGGCATGATAGATTCAGCCAGAGGACAACTTTTCTCCCACTTCGTGGAAATTGTTTCAGTTATCCCACGGTGAGATGATTGCCTGGAAGTAGGATCCCAACCCACAATCACCGCAAGCCTCAAAACCTAGCTTGTCTGCCATACCCACACAGGCACTGGAAAAGCTGAACAGTATGTCTAGGTCCCTCTGGACATAAACTGAACCAGTGCACACTGGAGCTCCACAACCCATATTCAGTGCTAGGTGTCAAGGTTATAGCATGTAAGACATTGAGACTATAAGTGATGGAAATTTTGAGCATGTGCAGGGTGAATCCCCTTCACTAGCACCCACACATTTGTGATTAGAAGAAATTTCACTTCCTGGGCTTAGGGCAGGGTTTCCTTGCGTGCTTGAACTCCCATCTTCCAGTAGGCTGCAACAGGGAGATGAGTGAAAAGTAGGGCCATTCCACCAGCCCTGCTGAAAGACCACTTGCTTTTTTTCTTCTTCCCTCCCCATCCCTTTTTCCTTTTGTGTTGTATCTTTTTAGGCTGTAAGTCTGTGGGCAGGGATTGCTTTGCTTTTATTAATTGTGTGTAGGCTGCTCTGGAAGCCTTTTAGGCGCAGGAGAGGATAAAAATGCTTCAAATAAATAAATGAATTTTAGAAATTAATCACACTGTAAAGGCTTATTACAATACACGACTGACTGAAAATAATCACCCACTTTAACCCAGTTTCATGTGGATCTCACTAGCTGGTAACTGAAAAAATCACCACAAGCTGCGGGGGGGGGGGGGACAGGGGACACGGACCAGTCTGTGAGAATCATGTAGAGTCGCTCAGAGACCTTTCTTTTCTCTCTCCTTCCTTGTGATTATCCAGTGAAACTGAATGATGGGGGTTGGGGGAGGAAACCCCGTTTCACATAAGCCAAAACTAGTCTTATGGTATTCATTGCCACAAAATGTTCTAATAGTGACTGGCACTGATGACTTAGCAAAAGAAAAGAGAAGAGAAAGAATTGGACAGATTAATGGGGATGGATATCATTATCAATGAGTATTAGGCTAAATGGAGCCCCCATGTATACAGGAACAGTACACTGCTCTTTAGCAGAGATGCTGGGGACAAATGGTAACGGTAGAGGTGATCTCCACATCCTGCACTGTTTGTGAGCATGATGTCCTGTTGTTGGAGACGACATAACGGATCTTGGTCCTGATCCTGCAGAGAAAGTTGCCATCTGTTTGCCCTGCACAGTCAGGGACTCTCCTGCACATCATTGAGGTGGTTGGGTGGGGCAGAACAGGATTGGGCTCTGGGAGGGCTGGCCCTACCATAAGGTAGAGCGAGGCAGCTGCCTCAGGCAGCAGATTTGGGGTGGCATAAAAGGCCAGGAAAATTATTTACTTTATTGCTATTGTATTTCTACTGCCAGGGATGGGGGAGGTGTTTATGGGATTTTCTGCCTCAAGTACCAAGATAGTTTGGCTGGGTTTGGATACTAAGCACCTTGAGCTGGGTGGCTGAGTGGGTGCAGGGCCATCAGTTTCTGCTCTGCCTCAGGCAGCAAAACATCTTGGGTCGGCTCCGGGATTACAGCCTTGTAGTGAGGGGGCACCGCTTGATGTGACTGCGCAGACCATTTGGTTCTCCAGTGCAGGCTGGTGGCTCCAATTTTGGTGGCGCAGGGAATCCATTCTGGGTTTCAGTCACAGCTAGCCAGACCGCTACGGGAGCTATCCAAGGGCTGAACCTTATCCCCAAGCTAGGTCCAGCACCTTGGGTAGCTCCTTTAGCGTTCTGACTGACATCCAGAATGGGTTCACAGCCCCACCGAAATCGGAGCCACCAGCCTCCGCTGCGCTTTTCTAGACAGCGCCTAGCACCTTCCAGCCGCGCCGTGTCAAGGCCACGTAGGAGCTGCAACAATCGGCAGTTGCCCCCGAGACCTCTACCTGGTCGACCTCCTTTGCCCTTAGTCAAGCACACACGCGCCCCTTCTGGGGCTCCTGTGATCTTCCCCAGCAGACCCGGGGACTGATGGGCGTCTTGCGCGGACTGGGGAGGGCAGGGTGAAGTGGGGGGAGGGACGGACGGACGGACGGACGGAAGGGGGGAGGGAGGGACGGGATTGTATATTATTGCTGCCGCAGCAGCAGCACCCAGAGACAGCGACTCAGCTCCATTGCTCCGAAGCAGAGAGTGGTGGTGATAGCGGCAACGCGCTCCAGATTCTCCCTGATCGCAGATCGGGGCTACGGAAGGGCGAACGAGACTAGACGAGAGAGAGAAACCTCTTCCTCGCCTTGCGAAGGCCACCCTTGCAGCCCCCTCCGGTTTCAGGTAGGCAGGCAGGCGTCTGCAAAAGCCCCGATCATACGCGACAACAGAGCTGCAGATTTCGCCTGGAGCCGGGGTGGTCTGGGCTGTCTCCAATGCTAGTCCTACTTAGAGTGGACCCATTGGAATGAGTGGGACTTGAGTTAGACGACCATTGGGGACCACCTTTTGTCTCCAGGCAGGGGGTTCCAAAAGGGGTCGTGAAGGCAACTGCTTGCCCCAATTACGCATCAGCTCGCAGCCCAAAGACGCGGCGCAAGCCCCGCGGTGGCGACGACGAGGGGCGAAAGCCCGGCTTCTTGGGAGAAGCTCCCTTATGATCAGGCGGAGGTCGAGTAATGAACCTCCCACCCTCTTCAGTCGTCCTCCCCCACCTAACGGTCGGTGTGGTTTACGGGTCGTCGTATCTAATGTTGGTCCTACTTAAAGTAGATCTACAGAAATGAATGGGACAAGGCAGACTAATATTGGAGACAACCCCAAGTGTGGGGTGTTGCTTTCCTTTCGCGTTTTTAATACACACGCGCATGGTTGCAATCGAGGGTTGACGGGTTTCCAGTCCGTGTTTGGGGATCGTGAGAATGGGATGGAGACGTTTGTTCTTCCGACCAGCGGAGGCTGCTGCTGAACCCATTTGGGGGATAAGGTTCAGCACCTTGGATAGCTCCTTTAGAGTTCTGGCTGGTTCTGACTGAAACCCAGAATGGATTCACAGCCCCACCGAAATCGAAATCGGGGCCACCAGCCTCCACTCCTTCCAACTTGATTCTGAAGTAATAGGTTGTGATCTTGCATGTATTAGGAGAGCCTAAAGAGAGCTTAGGGAACGGGAAATTAGAAGCTCCTGCTTTGTTGTGGTTCATCGGGTATCAGGAGGTGCCCTATTTTTTCCACACTGCCTTGCTTGGACTAAGATGGGCTTATTCACATTTGATGTGAGATTGGAGGTGGGAGAAAGACTCATCCTGCCGCAGCGGAGTGCGCTCTTTACCTTCACAGTAGTTACAGCCAAGGGCGGGAGGGGGCCTCTCCTGGGTTGAAGCGTTCCTTAGAGCGAACCTGCTGGAATTATAATAATACGTGTGAGTATGCTCACAAAGTGGTTCATTCATTTTGGTATATATGCTAAAGGGGGATCTACCTATAAACTCGGGCTGCAACGTTGACTTGTTAGGTTAACTGATAAAAAAAAATTTTTTTGATTAAATAAAAATGTCTCGAAATGATATATATATATATATATATATGAATGAGTGAAAGGCAGATAGACTAACAACAGATAATTTAAACAATATATTTAGAGCTAAAAGTTTTGGCTTTCACCCTCATCAGTAGGTGTGATGTGCGTGTGTGTGTGCATGTATGCATATATTGCCTGAAAGCAATGCAAGTATGCTTCTTTTCTTCAAAATTATTATGTCCATCTACAAGAAAATTTAGGGTTTATTTTATGAATAAATTAAAAGTCATATGATTAAATTATAAAGATGTATTTAATGGGCGAAAGCTCAAATATGAACTGAATCCTAATGGGTCCACAAACCAGTGAGTATTTCTTTTTATCTTGCTATTGTACTATGGGTCACTCTATCTGTTCTGAATAAGCTTTGTGTTAACTTCTGCCCTCAAGCTCTCCTCCATTGCTCTAAGGATCTTCTCTTCTTTACCTTTAGTAGCTGTGCAGTTCCTCCCAATTTCTACCAGAGTCTAGACCCTAGGCTTCCACTAGTGCAGTTGATCCATTTTAAATCTGGATCCAACCCTAGTCTAGTAGAAATTGGGAGGAAATACACAACTAAAGGTAAAGAAGAGAAGATGCTTCCGCAATGGGGAGCAGAAGAGAGACTTGAGAGAGTGTGGGACACATATCTATGACAATGACAATGAACTCTTTTGAGACCCAGCGTCTCCTAAAATGCACTGATTGCCTAAATTCATTTAAATACTGAGCCACTCCACTTTGAGTAACAGCCATATTTAGGGTGGGGGAGGACTCTGGGGAAAAGCTAGTTATTTGAACGATTTTGTGGGCAGCATTTGTTTCCCTGTTAGGCTCCAAAGAATAAGAGAAACAGAATAAGGAAATAAGAATAAGGTTCACCTAATAAAGGTGTTATACTAATATGGATTTTGAATTTTTTCTTATAGTCAACATGGATACATTTGTGTTTGTGTTTTGGGAATAAGGAAAGTGATTTCTTTGGCTGGGCCAACTTCTGTCAGTACAAAAAGTATGCAAGCTTTCAAGTAACACAGAATTCTTACTACAGTGTATATATTTGCATGCTGCTAAATCAATAGATGTTTGGTTCATTAAGAGTTCAAGCCAAATGATGTCTACTCAGAAGTAAGTCCCTTTGAGTTCAGTGGAACTTCCTCCCAGGTAAGGGTGTATAGGCTTACAGCCTAAAGAACTCAGATTCTTTGTTTCCTGTCTCTTGACTATGCTCCACACACAAATGAATATTTTCAACCACATATACAGGTAGAAAGCTGCAGATCCCTGATACATGGACCCATACAATACATGCAGTTTGGAAAATAAGTTTCTACATGCACACTTTATAGTTTCATGGGTACAGGGTTGAATAATTGGAGTGTATCCATGTGAATCTATCCTGAGAAGGAGAGAAGCATCATACCCATAATTATGGATATTCCACACTTTGCATGTGGTCAGAGTCATCTTGTTCTTTGTTATTATGTCGCATGTCCCAGGGATGTGCTCTGATGATGTTAAAAACTGCCTCTGGAACTGAGCCCTAGTTCAGATTACGCTCTGTCTGCTCCTCTCCAAAACTGGAGTTGGAACCCAGGAGCTCTAATTCATTTTGCTTTGTTTTGCAAATCGCTGTGGGCCATATTGCAAATGGCCATTTGTTCACAGGGCACTCCATAAGGTGGACTTGGAGAGTTTCACTCTATTCTTCTTGAGATGCATATACTGGCAAGTTCACATGTAACCACTGCATTCTTTTGCTTCACTGACTACTGTCATCCAAAGACTAATTATGGCAGAAAGCAGCAGGGCTGGCCCTACCATTAAGCAGAGTGAGGAAGCTGCCTCAGGAAGCAGATGCTGGGGGGCATGAAGCAGTGGCAAGGTTTTGGATGACAGTGCTGTGTGTGCCATGCAGTCTGCCCTGTGCCGCCTAAGCTAGCTTGCTCCCCTCAGGTGCAGTGGTGGCAGTGCCCGCTCCAGGTTTTTGAGAGCCCTTGAGCAAGACACCCTCAATGGGCCCCCTCCCACGGTGTGTGCACCTTCTTACCACCACCGTCAGCACCTGCTATTGCTCCTCATCCTCTTTCCTATCATTGCTACCACTTGCTTCCTTGACAGGCAGAGTCAGTGAACAAGTCGGTAGTGGCATCTACTGCTTCTCCTCCTAACCACCACCATTGTCTGGGGCAGAGTGAGAGGCAGCTGATCTAGCAGGTTGCAGTGGTGAAGAGGAGGAGCAACTGTTGTCAATGGGCCCCTGCTTGCGTGTGGGACCTTGGCAGGTGCCCAACCATGCCTACCCTTGATGCGTGGAGGACACTGTCAACAGATGCCAGTGCTGAAGTAAGAACTGACTGCCAGCCCAGTGGCTTCTGTACATGGAATGGGGATGGGGGGAAAGGGGTTGTACCATTTTGTCCTTTGCCTCAGGCAGCAAAATATCTTGGGTCAACCCTGGAAAGGAGGACAGGAAGCTGTCTTCTTTGAGGCCTGTCACTAATCTTTGTTGGGATTGAGGCCACAAGCATTTTCCAGGCTCCTTGCCAGGGAATAAGGATGAATCCAAGTGAGTCCATCGGAGAGGCATAGTTCAATGTCTGTTAAGAAAAGATGGCCTGGCTAGTGTTGGGCTCTGAAGACTGGAGAATACACTCCCCTAAACATTCAGACATCTAGCACCAAATTAGGCTTGGGTTTCTAGAACAGAAATGAGGAGATTGAGAAAGATGGAATAGACTTGAAAGAACTGAGTTCAAATCTATGGTGCTGGAAGGCCCCTGAGTAAGACATAGGATGTGTCCCATCAATCTCAGTTCCTTAGCTGTGAAAGATAATAATGGTGATTTACCCCACAGGGTTATTCTAAGGACAAACCAAATAACTACTGGAAAGCACTTCGCACATCAAAAGTGTCATTAATTTTTATTTTATGAAGGATCATCAGACAGGCTTTGAGTTGGGAGAAGACGGGGATTGTAAAAGGCAATTTACAGAGAAATATGCAAAGCTCTGTTTGAAGAGATCAGTCCCATACAAGTCATTTCCTCTGGAATTGATATCAGTCATTCACTTAGTGATTACAGAGAATCCAGATAATATAACTGACAAACGGCTGCATTCCAGTGTTTCCCCTGTTCTCCCATCTTCTTTGTGCCTTTCTGCTCCCTGATTTTTTTAATGCAATTGTAGCACTGGTCTCTCATGTGTCACCCTATGAGTGTTACTGATGTATCTGGTGGGAGAATGGTCTGTGGAGGCTGTTGGTGAAGCCTTGCTCCATTGCTCGTCCTGCACCTATGGAACGCTTTAAAAAAAGTTAATCTTCCACAATTAACTTAATCCACTTAGGAGAGGTAGCAGGAAACTAGATTCTCACTCTCCTCTCCCTTCTCCACCAAACAGATGATGGGTGGGATTTTTGTTTAAATTTAGATTTTTATTTGAATTGGCCATTTGCACCACTTCATATCCTGCAACGCAGTTTCTCCCTGCCCCCTTTACTTTTCCACAGTCTGTGTTTGCCTGTCTCTTCATTTAAATTCTTTTCATGTTGTTTTTGTGCTAAAGTGCAAGTGCACTAATAAAGCATAAAAGAAAATCAGTGAATGAGAAAAAATCAGTTTTGGAGGGGTTTGGCTTGGGATCGCTCTGGCTGGCGCAGTAACGCACCACCTCTGTTTGCCTTTGTTATGGGAATGGGCACTGCAGGATGGTAAGGGAGAATGTAACACTATATTATGAGGGCCATGTGGAATGACTATGACAGGTGCACATCTAGCTTGATTGCAAGTGCTTCACTAACACAAAGGGTCCTACTAGAGGAGGCTTTTATTGGGAAATTGCCCTGCCTCATTCACAGAATTTTATAGGGAGTTCACATGTTGTTTTCCATTTGTAACCCCCCTGTGTTTTCCCACCACTTCTTCCATCATTTTTCTTACTGCAGAAAATCCGTTAAGGAGGAAAAGATGGAACAGCTCCACAATATCTTTTGATAGTTAGCCATAGGAGCCCTCCATCTGGAAGCACCGTAAAGCACCCCAGTAGCACTAAAGTGGTGCAGATTCTGTTCGAACTGTAGGAAAGAACCCTTCCAGGACTCAGAACCAATCTGAGTGAAATATTTTGTTACTATAACTGAAATGGAACATTTCTAGATGAACCAGAGTTGAAATTCGGTTTGACTGATACTTTCGAGAATTCCTTTGGGGCTTGAAGGAGTATGTATCGAATGTAAAGGAGTACTGTATTTACTAAATGTTCTGGGAATATGACTTCTTGGGTGAGGATTTCTGTCCCTCAAAAGGGGCTGGATGAGTCCAAGAGTCCATGTGACATAACTAGGTCCTTTCCCTCAACCTTCTAAGATAGGTATAGGGATCACACACAGACACTTTTTGCATAGTCTAGACTGAAGGCCTGGAGGGACCAGCGTTATTGATTGGTTTTGAAAAACTGATTTTGAAAAGAAGCCCTGTGGTCCACTGTCACTTGGCAGTCTGCCTCCCAGGACCCAAGGTGAAGGACTGGTCCCAAAAAAGATGCTGCTTGATGGAGAGCAGCAAATGGTGCCCCTACCCAAGTCAAGGTATAAAGTACCCAAAGCCATCCAAATTATTTTGGCATATGAGGCAGAAAGTCTCACAAACACCTCTCTCCATCCCTGGCAGTAAAAATACAACAAAAAATTAAATGGGTAACAATTTGTTGCCCTTTCATGACACCCAAAATCTGCTGCCTGAGCCAGCTGCCTCACTCTGCCATATAGCAGAGCCGGCCCTGCCAAGGTGACACCCTCTCTAGGGAGCTGGTAACCTAGACCCGCATCTCACCTCATATTGGCGCAAATTAGGCCACCTCAGTGAAATTAGACACAGCAAAGGAATGGATGGGGTGGGGGTCACCTTGCGCAGAAAGTACTTGCTGTGGTGAGATTTTGCCCTCTGCCATGCTTTGCTCAAAGGCAAGGCAGTGAAAGCAGCCATGGGCATAGAGGATCAAATGCATTTCACTGTCCAATATTTCCTTTTGGAAGAGAAATGCTATATCTGTTCTTTCACTGCCAGGAAATAAACAGCAGGAAATCTTTGCAGCCACAACTTAGAAGAAAAATGGAGAACTCCCTGTTTCCATGGTTCTTTAAAGCGGGGCTCGATCCACTGTTGTGGCTGCAGTGCTCAGATTGTAGGAAGTGATGAAGAAATTGTGCCGGAAGCCAAATCTGAAAGAGGCTGTAGCAGGGGAGCTAGAAACCAGGCCCAGTGGGCTCTGTTGTCACCATTAAATAATTTCTTCCTTTCTGTGCCTTTGCTCTTTCACAGACCCTAGCCTTGCATGTGGAGCAATATGGCTAAGCTGCCACTGTGCCATAAACTTCAATATATCTCCCTACCTTTCTCAGTTTATATTTGTTGTGTGTGTTCCATGCCCAGCCTCTAGGACAGGGGTGGGCAACTTGTTTTGTCCTACAACTCCCCTCAGCCCTAGCCAGCATAGCCAATGGTGAGGGATGACGGGAATTACAGGCCAATCCGGAGGTCCACAAGCTGACCACCCCTATATTAGAGGGCTTCTGCCCTCTCTGTGCAGAACAAAGTAAGCAACATGTCTGCCTGATACAGGCATTACTACAGTGCTGCGTACAGGAGCTGTCAATGGGATTCACAGATAGAAAAATATTAGCATCAGGGCCAGCTGTACCATTAGGCAGAGTGAGTTGTAATGTGGCATACAGCCTGCCCTACACTCCCCTAAGCTTGCTAGTAAACTTCAGGTGTGATGGAGATGCTGTCTTGTCACCAGTGTTAAAGTAAGATTCAACTGCCAGTCCATTGAGCAGGCCTCTTGTCCTTCACCTCAGGCACCAAAATGTCTTAGGCCGGGCCTGATTACCAGACCATTTCCAGGCATATCAGAACATTTTGCAAACATTCATGGAAACCCACAGGTGGGGCTTTCAGAAGATATAATGGACACACACAGGGACGGGCCCACAGGTCAGCACTCGGATTAACAAAACTGTAACTTTAATCAAGGAGTGCAGGAGCTCCTGGAGCAACCAGGGCCAGCTGGTCCTAATCTCTGTGTTGGAGTTGCCTCCAGTTGGCATGCCTGGAATTACCTGGCGGGAGAAGGGAGTCAGCAGCAGCAGCTGCTGCAGGAGGCTTTTCATGCTGAAGCCAAACAATGAACAAAGGGGAGTATAATGCTCCAGGGGCTTATCAAGAGAGAGAAAGAGGAGGGCAATTGTTGGAATGGGACAGAGGTGAAAGCGTTGTGCATCCTGGGAAATACTGGTGGGAGCTTGGACTAGGGGGAGTCCATCTTGTATAATCTAGCTGGCATGCTTGAAGACAGCTATCCTATCCAAACTGATTTAATAACACACACACACACACTCCTCTTCTTCTTAGGTAGCCATGAGTGGCGGCTGTGGCACCATCTGGATAATGGGTATGGCCTGGGCATTAACAGTGCTGTGTGCCAGTGCTAAGGACATAGAGGACCGCTGCTTGCCTGGAGGGAAACACAAATCCAGTCCGAGCCCAGAAGGACAGCTGGGTATCTGCCAGATCTATGCGGAGAGTGAGTACTGCTTGAGGGCAGGAAGGGTGGGTCTGTGGGTGAAGCGACAAAGCTTGCAGAGCTGGGGGCAAGTGAGAAGCTGAGCTCTGCATCCAAGGGTTTTGGAGGGCATTCCCACAGGTTTGAGAAAGAAGCTCTCTCAGAGAAGAGCTGATGAACAAACCTCCCTATAATGAAGAGGTGTGAATTAAACTACAGAAATGGAATGATCAGATGCAAATTATGTTCCTGTACCTTTAATTTGATTTGAATAGAAGAGGGGATTTCAGCAGGTGATACTTCTCTGTTCCCTATATGACAAGCAGCATGTGCCAAATTCCCTTCTTCTATTCAACCATTCCCAAGCACATGTCCCCAGAGGTGGTTGGACTACAACCCCCACCATCCTTACTCAGCATGCCAATGATCAGGGTTGACAGGAGTTGTAGTCCAGCCACCTCTGGGGAGCTAGTTTGGCAAAGGCTGCATTAGAGGTATTCTTTTGTGTCTGGTCATCCTTATGTAGGCAGGAGAGCAGGAGCATTGCTGGGCGCTTAAAAGATTTGGGGCCTAGGCCCACAGGACACAAATCTGCATAAAATGGGCATATGTTGATTTATATCTATATATGCAAATGCAGAAATAATTACTAAGATTTGTTTAAATTTCACAGGAGGCAAAGCCAACCAAATCATTTCTCATCCAAACAATCTCAAATAAAATAACCTCTTCAGTTAATTTGCAACCTGTCCCAGATCATCCCAAACCAATGGAAATTTTTTTCCCCTTCTCCTAAGGTTAATTGCCATGCAGGGAGAGATTCTGTGTGTGTGTGTGTGTGTGTGTGTGTCTTGAAGCATGTGTGTGTGTGGGAGAGTTAACCTTTCCCTCCCCAGCTGCAATCCCAGTTGAAAATCACCTCCTGCATGGCAATTAAGGGTGCAATCCTATGGGGATAGTTGGCCGCTTCCAAATTCAGAGGCGTCCAACTATCCAGTTTAGGGCAGCCGGAGCACGGGGGGGATCCTTTCCTCTGCACTCCAGCCACCCTGCATCTGCAGCTAGACAGCTGATTTCGGCTGTCTAGCCGGGGCGTGTCAAAGCAGAGGGGTGGGGAGGCCGGACAGCACACAGGAAGCATTGTAACGGGGATTCTGCGGTCTCGTGCCCACCCCACCCTTAGGAACTCCCTCTTTTTGCCCACTCCATGCTGCTCTTAGAGTGCAGAGCTGGGAACGAGTCGTGCTGCCTATGAGGTGGCGGGGGAGCGGGCGGGGAGTCAGGTTCCCAGAAACCGAACTCAGAGCCCTGGCTCTGAGCTCTGTTCCCAGAAACCAAAAAATCCTATGGCCGTCTAGACACTGTCTAGAGTCCATAGTATTGTGCTCTAAGCTATTTATGTATTTATTTGATGTGTACCCTGCCTTTCTACCAAGAAAAATGGCACTCGGGACAGCCAACGCTAGAGAGTCCAGTCTTATAGTGTTGATGATAAAACCTTCCATGTTTCATGCAGCAACCAGGGCAGTGAACAAGTACACAATACATAAGAACCGTTTCCATAAATAAGCCAAGGGCCCCATTTCTTCTCTGCCCCATGAGTCATCTGTCAGGTACATGACTTTCAAGCCCTATACATAAGGTTTCTACCTTATTTCTTGGCCCTGTGCCTTTCACACCACAGAAGATGGGCCTGTGTGTGTGTGTGTGTGTGTGTGTTTTCGTGGGGTTTTTTTTAATGGTGGTGCTTTGGGGAAGATACCTTTTCTCCTCTTTGTACTTCTCCGGTGGTTAATACCAGCCCAATACCCAGAATTTTAACTGATGAAGCATTTCTTACCACTCTCTTTATGCCATAAAAATTTTCACCTGCTAATTTTCTATGTGTCAGACTTCAGTTCAAGGCACAAGAGTCAGGCCAGTCACATAGATGACTGGCAATCCTATTAACACTGCAAAAATTAGGTCAGAATGGGACCCCTTTATTCTAAGCTGCTGTGAGCAGCCTGCATTTCTGACACGTCATAGTAATAGCTGGCAGTGGTACCTGTACTACTTCTTCTTTTTCCAGTTGCAGACAAGCTTCCAGGCTTATCTCTAACCAGGAACATGATAAAAGGGAACAGGATGTATGGGCTAGAAAGTCATGAAAACACAGATGGCCTAGAGACTCTGCCTGGTTTAAATCTACAGAATCACAGCATTTTCATGTCTCAAAAATGGCCTCCTGGATTAGTCTAACTGCTCCTAAACGTGTCATGGGAAAGTATGCCCCACTAAGTTCAGTGGCATCTTATTCCACAAAGGTTTGTAACACAACAAGAATTGCTCAAATGGGAGTGTTAGGACATAAGAACGTAAAAAAGAGCCCAGCTGGATCAGACCAAGGGTCCATCTAGTCCAGCATTCTGTTCACACAGTGGCCAACCAGCTGTCGACCAGGAACCCACAAGCAAGGCATGAGCACAACAGCACCCTCCCGCCCATGTTCTCCAGCAACCGGTATACATAGACATACTTCCTCTGATACTGGAGGTGGCATATAGTCATCAGGACTAGTAGCCATTGATAGCCTTATCTTCCATGTATTTGTCTAATTCCCTTTTAAAGCCATTCAAATTGGTGGCCACCACTACGCCTTGTGGTAGTGAATTCCATAGTTTAACTTTGCACTGTGTGAAGAAGTACTTCTGTTTATCTGTCCTGAATCTCCCACCAATCAGCTTCATGGGATGACCTCACTGGGTTCTAGTATTATGAGAAAGGGAGAAAAATGTCTCCCTTTCTCAACACCATGCATCACTTTGTACCCCTCTATCATGTCTCCCCTTACTTGCCTTTTTTCTAAGCTAAACAATCCCAGCTGTTGTAACTTTTCCTCATATGGCTATCTGTTATCTCTTTGATAAACAAAAAAAAAATCTCTTCTACTGAACAACACATGGAGAACTGAGTCCAGTTTACTGAGTCCAGTCCAGCACAAGTTTAATTGATCTTCAGTTCTGTACAGAGAATTGCAAGCATCTTTTCACTAGCTTTGTATTGTTGTCTTGCACTAATTAAGGTCATATTTTGCATAAGATGGGGCAGGCAGTCTGTCACAAACACATATTAAGCGGGTCAAAATGGCAACGATCAGCCAAATGTGTTCAACAAAAATCAATGTTGTAAGACAATTCTACTATACAACCCAAATGTCCATGCACATTTGGTTTGGACAATAAATATGTTGTACAACAACAATTTAGGGTGCAATCCTATGCATGTTTAGAGAGAGAGAAATCCCAGCTGGGGAATACTGGGAATTGTAGGACATTTCTGTCTAAACATGCATAGGATTGCACCTTTAACCTAACTAAGCTACTAAGGGTGCAATCCTCTGCATGTTTACACAGAAAAAAGTCCTACAACATCCAGTGTTCCCCAGCCAGTCATGGGAGTTGTAGGACTTTTTTTTTCTGTCTCAACATGAAGAGGATTGTGCCCTAAGCCTTATCTTGTTCTCTCTCATGCATGACTATATCCAAACAAAGAACCAAACAAAGCTGTAAGGGGCCTCTACATTAGTATTTCCCAAACTTTGCAGTATTGCGTCCAAGCACTTAGTTTTTCCTTGGTTCAGGGCCCTAAATCAAGAAGGCAACGCTCGAAACTCAACAGAGAAACAGATCAGATCTTGATGGGTGTCAAGGGACTCACTTTTTAGAAGTTAACACATCTTCCTCATACATTTTGAGCAAGAGTTCTTTTCCAGGGGTGGGTGGAAAGGCTTAACATGTGTTTCATCTGGAGGCTGCTGGCTGATCAAAACTTGACTCTCTGAGGTGGCTTATTCCAAAGCCTATGAGCAATAAGCAGTAGTGAAACCATCAGTGCCCACAGGTGGCACAGGGCACATAGGGAACTCAGTGAAGCGTCTGACAACTCCTGTGTGACCTTTTGAAAAACTTTGTGGGGCTGCATGCAGAGCCTGTAGAACAGCCTCCCTCAACCTGGTGACCCTCCAGGTGTGTTGAACTACAGCCCCATCAGTCCCAGAAGCCATTATTGATGGGGATGATGGCATTTGTAGTCCAACACTTCTAGAAGGCGCCAAGTTGGGGAAGGCTGCTATCATGACCGTAGGTGAAAAAATGGGATGCGTTGAGAGAGAACTTCTTAATATATCAGGCCTGCCAGTCCTTGTAGATTGTCTGCGGGGGTTTATCTATCGTTACATGATAAGTGCCGGTGACAATGTTCGTACTTCATCTGGCATATCAGGTAATAGCTGCAGGTGCTGCATTAATAAAGATAACGTGTCAAATTGCCAAAATGCAAGTGGTTTGCCTCGGTCCAAAGGACTGGAGATGCTGACAGAAGGGTTTTTCCCACAGATGCCTGCTGCTCACCAGAGGTTGCCCAGGACCTTTTCAAAGCCAATGACATCTACTGGAACCGCTGTGGAAATCTCAGCAGCAGGTCAGAGCCCAGCCTCTCCAGAGGAGAAGGAAGCTAGCCATGGCTCCTATATCTGTTGAGAGCATTTTTACCCCACTCCTTAACCAAAAAGGGCTCTCAGAGCAGCTTACAAAGATCAGTTGCATGACAGTCCCTGTCCTCAGGCAAGGAAACAGAGATGGGGAAGGAAGAGGAAGGAAAGCAAGCTCAGGCGCCAGTTCTTAAAGTTAGTTCTGACACTGAATGGTGGGGATGGCAACACTTCAGGTAGCCTGAGGGAATGGTTGCTGCCAGGTGAGGGAAGGCCAAAGGCAGCTGATCTTCCACAGATGATGGAATGAATTTGCTTTCTCTTCTCTCCCTCTGCTCTGCAGCCTGCTGGAAAAGTCACATGTCTCCTGTCCTATAGGGCTGTGAATTTGGGGGGGGGGGATTTCCCTTGTGAAGCTCCCTGCAATTAGTCCTGGAGGTTACCAAACAACCAGGGAGGGGGTGGGGAGAAATTGCTGCTTCACTCAACCTTTTTCTTGCTTCCCGTTTTTCCTTGAGACCCACTCTCAATACTGAGGTACTATACAGGTAGATTTGGCCTACTTTTTAAAGGGAATCCTCCACCTTTTCGATGTCATCATGTCTATATTTATTACTGCTACGACCAGTTTTTCCTTCTCCCCTGAAGATGTGAGGAATATCTACGGCAGGTGGAATGTTTCTACCACTGCTCACCTATTGCTGCCCAGTGGCCTCATCCTCGGCGACCCACCGCTGTACAGGCTGTGCCCCTCTGCCAGAGCCTCTGTGACCAATGGTGAGTTATGCCTCCTTATCTAGAGGGGGAGTCCGGGGGGGGTGGAGAAAGAGGGAAAGAACACCATCTCCTTGAGGTAGCAGAACTGGAGAATGTCAGCAAATGGCTGCATCCTAAACACAAGTTAAGGCGGCCTTCTCCAATTTGGTATCCTCTGGATATTTTGGACTACAGCTCCCAACATTCCTAAACACTGGCCATGCTGGCTGGGACTGATGGGAATTGTCATCCAAAGCATCTGCAGGGCACTAGGTTGGGGAAGGCTGAGTTAAGGTATCGAAGCGTATGCAAAGTAATCCAACTATGGCAGTGATCCTACTCACACTTATTTGCAAAGTAAGTCCCGTTGAACAAAGTAGGTCTTACTTCTGTATAAACATGCATACGATTGCATTGTAGGTGGTGTAAACAAAATGCAATGTTGTTTTAAGCCCTACAAGGGGTGAAAGACATACATTTCCCCCCCCCCCCGACCCTTAAAAAGCCCTTCATAAGTTGGGAAGAACCAATGTCATATTCTCCATCAGTTCAGCACATTGTAATTGGAGAAACAGTACCTATGCAACCTGCATCTTTCTTAGAACACCACCCATTCTGTTTTGGAGTAAATAAGCCAGATGTGGAGAAGTCTAGCTGGGTGACAAAGTTCAACTGGATACCAAGGGAATATACAAGCCTTTTGAAGGCTCTTCCCCAGTGCAAGCAACAGATTTTTGAAGGTCCTTTGGCAAGACACCTTCCATGGGCCCTGCTCCTTCAGTGAGACTACCTCCTCACCAGCGTTGTCACCTGTTCCTCTTCCTCCTCTTCAACTGCATTGCTACCGCCTGCTTGCTTACCAAGTGGGATGCGGTGGTGAAGAGGAGGAGCAGGTCTGGGGGCTCTTGTCCGTGGGCACTCTGCTGGGTTGCGAACTCTTGGCAAGTGCTCGACCATGTCTACCCTTGACACCAGCCCTGTACACCAACTTGACCTCCTTGGAGGAAAGGTGGGAACTGTAATAGTACAATGAAAACTCAGCTGTCTTCCTTACTGCCCAATCCTATTATCATCTCAGGTATGACGCTTGCAAGGAAGACCTGACCTGTGCTCGTAATTGGCTTACTGACTGGCACTGGGGACCTGATGGAAATAACTGCAGTCACAACTGCCTCTCGTATGGCCAGGTGAGGACAATAAAGGGGATAAATAACCACAAGATGGCTGCTCTTCCTCCTCCTCCTCGGCTCCAGCCCAATAAGTGGTTTGAAACTGCAGGAGTCAGCAAACATCTGCCTGTATTAAACCATGGCTGAGAGAAGGAGGAAGAGGGGAGTGTGTGTAAGAAACAGGGATCAAATTATATTGGGAGGCACTGACTACTGCAGAGATGGGGCCTTCCAGATGTTGTTGGACTGCAAGTCCAACAATCCCTCACCATTTGTTGTGCTGGTTAGGGCTGGTGGGAATTTTACTGAAATCAAAAAGTTGTGAGAAGGAGCTTTGTCAAAGACATGTGATTTTTATCTCAACTTCTGGCGCCTTTATAGAAAACCTCATGTTTTTATTGAATAAAGTTTTCACCCTTCCAGTGAAAAAGCTTTAAAAACTGAAGAATTTGAAATGGGGGTGACATGGGCATCCATTTTTAGGGGAAAGGGGTTACAACTGTTCCCCTCCCGCCCGGATTCCAATCATGAGGTCATTCGGAGAGCAGCAACAGGGCTGCTGTGCTGTGCCTACTCCATCTGTCTCTACTTTCAGTTTCCAGCCACATGGGCAAAGCTCAGGACAGGACAGTTGGTGTTTTAGGGAAATGCAGATGGGGCTGTGAAAATGATTGTAGCAGCAGTGCAATTCAGGTTTAGAACAGCATGTTGAGAGAGAGAGAGAGAGAGACAGAGACAGAGATACACACACACAAACAGCTTTAAGAGTGCCAGTTTTAGCTCTCGCAGGAGGCCCAAGTGGATCCTCTTCCCATCTCTCTCTTAGTGTTGGCCTTGGAGCTGAGACAGTGTGCCATGCACCTCCAAAGAAGTTAGTGTTTTCTCATATATTGCAGAAATAAACCTCTTTTGAAGGTACTTGAATCTATTGTGCATTGCCTGTAGAGAAGAAAGGCTATTACATGGGTGAAGGAAGTCATGGAAAGAACTGAGGGTTTCAGCTGTGGGTGGAAAGACATTGTCTAGACACTAGTTCTACCCAAGGAGAAACAACAAAGTGGCAGACCTGGTATATGCATTTCTCAGAGGGTTGATCTACCTACCTTGGTAGACCTGGTGCCCAGGCCTTATTGCTGCTCAGTCACCAGATCTATCAGAAACAGTACACCTGTTCTCTGATGCTATTAGAGGTTTTTTAAAACGTGCAACCATAAGCAAAATGTACAATTCAAGGAAGAGTATGCAATTCCAAAAGAACTTTGCTGTAGTTCAAAATTCAAGCCATGCAAAAGCTGTATTATTAGCAGATGTAAAATGTGGCTGATAACAATGTGAATAAAGTGAGTAGTCCAGGCTCCTCTAGAACCCTAAAACCTGGTCAAGCACACTCATTCTTCTTCCTCTGCTAAAGACATTCCCTACAGACACCACTGCTACCCTCTAGAGCTGCCTTCCCCAACCTGGTGCCCTTCAGATGTTTTAGACTTCAACTCCAATCAGCCCCAGCCAGCATGGCCAATGGTCTGGAATGCTGGGGTTGCAGTCCAAAACATCTGGAGGGCACTAGGCTGGGGAAGACTGTTCTAGAGAGTGTTCAATGTTTTCAAGGTGAAGGAAATCATTGTAGGATGAGTCATGTGAAGTTGTCAATGTTATTAGTTTTTTTCTTCTATTTTCCTTTTAAAACTAATCTGCATATGTCCTTTGCTTGTAATTCATCTTTGTGGGTTGCATTGATCCACAGAAGAACAATAACCTGAAAAATGGGGAGGGGATTGTTCATACACTCAAATGTCATCAAGAGGCTGGAGACCTAAAATGTCTAAGATTAAGCTGATAATATTCTAATCAAACCAGGGATGTAAGACAGACATAAGATTTGTACCATAATGCGAACAGTTCAGGTCATGTCACCACATTCAGATATTTTCTTGGTCTTGGGGTGTGTAACAGAAAAATCATGTTCTGCAGCTTTTTCAGAGTGGTTAGTTAGAATGGAGGACAGTAGTGCCACTGGTATCACCCCCTAATCCCTGCAATACTTCTGCGAGTCTTTTTTAAATGTTTGTGGGATTTTTTTTAAGGTTAGTAGATTAACCTATAGATGAATGAACATGTGCCACTTAAATATAAATGGGATAACCCCTAGTTAGTAAGGAGGGGGAGCAGTGCCAGCTTCAGGTTTTGGAGGGCCCTTGGAGAAGACACCCTCAGTGCCCCCCCTCATTGGACTGGTTCACATGACATGACAGTGTAGCATGGTTATTCAACCCACAGCGAGGCTGCTGCGTGTGTGCGGGGTGTGGGGCTGCCATTTTGCATATCCAACCCCCGCTTGGGGGTTGTCATGTTGTGAGAACATGGGTAATGCAAGGGTTAAACAACCCTTGCGTAACCTTAGAACAGACCATGGATACCATGGCTCACGCATCACGAGCCACATCCTATAGTGTGAACCAGGTTACTGAGTCTGCCTACCTTCTTATCGCCATTGTCACGAGCTGCTATTACTCCTCATTCTCTTTCTTGTCATTGCTACTGCTTGCTTGTTTGACAGGCAGCCAGCCAGCAAGAAAGCAGGCAGAGGCATCACAACAGAATTGTTGTGAACTGCCCAGAGAGCCTCAGCTATTGGGCGGTATAGAAATGAAATAAATAAAATAAAATAATAATAATAATCTACTGTTCCCCTTCTCACCACCATTGTTGTATGGGCCAGAGCAAGAGGGTGAACAAGCAGGTTGCCATGATGAAGAGAAAGAGCAAGTCCAAGGGGCTTTTGTCAGTGGGCCCCTGCTGAGGGGTGTGGGCTGTTGGTAGGTGCCCAACCATGCCTGCCTTTGATGCCAGCGCTGAGGGGGAGAAACAAGACTGACAGCTTCTCCCCAACCCCTGGGTTGCTGTGTAAAATTATCCTTACATGTATCGGCGACCTCAGAGTCCAGAATCTTAATCTGTGGTTCTCTACTGACCTCTTGGCTTATAAACATCCTCCCCCACCCTCCAACTAGCTGCAAAAGACAGGGTGCTACACTGCCCTGAGAGCCAAGAGAGATGGAGATCTCCCAAGTAACTCCACATGACAGGCCTCGGCATCTACCGCTGGAGGTGAAGCTAATGCCTGCTGAATGCTGGTGGCCTTGCACTGACCCAGTCAAGTTGCACCTCAGGGCAGCTAATAGAGTTAGTGTCTAGAAACAGGAACGCCTGTCTCTCTAGAGAGCAACAACTTGGCTGGATATCTGATCAACAGTGTGACAATGTCAGGCCCATTTGACTCATTCCCCTAATATCTTTCCACTATGAATAACAGGCAGGATTCATAGAAGCCGGTGGTGGCTGGTGCCCTTTTGAGTTGGCAAAGCTGTAGTTTTTAATCCCCTCCTCACACCAGGAGTTGTGTTGCATTCATAAAGCAAAGTCTGCCTTTAATCATTTGCAGAGTGCCATAGTATCCCCCACAGAGGGGCACCAACTATTCTCTGTACACCAAGGGACAGGGGGAATGGTGGGAGAGGGCATGAACATGGCTCCATGAAAAGGCTGAGCCCCAGCACCTCTCATCTTAGAAATCAAACCACATCACAAGGCATAAATTCTTGAATTTGTTCATTTGTATGGGAATAAATGTATACACTTATTACCAAAACAACAAACACATCAAAGTCTGAATAAGTCACATGATGACTCATTATTTGTTTTATTGATTAAATATAGATCCCACCTTTCTCTAAAAATAGCGCAAAAACATATCATTAAGAAAGAAAGAAAGAAAGAAAGAAAGAAAGAAAGAACAGGAACCATCAGATTGAAACCTATTTCAGCAGCAAATCAGATTAGAGGCTGAACATCTGTCTGAATAAAAGTATCTTTACCTGCTGTGGGGAAGGCAACAGGGATGGAGCTGGCTTGCCTTCCCTGGACAGGGAGTTCCAGAGCCTGAGAGCAGCCACCAGGAAGGCCCCCTCTTGCATACCCGACAGATGTGCCTCTGATGGTGGCAGGACAGAGAGAAGGGCCGCTCCTGAGAATCTTAAAACCTAGGCATGCGCCTATGGGAGAACGTGGTCTTCCAAATAGGCTGCCTCATCCCTTTTGGACTGCAGCCAAGCAACAAGCCCCTCCCTTGCAGTCCTAGTCAATGAGCAGGCAGAGGATTCACTGCAACTGCCCCTGCAGCCCTGAGATAGCAACTGAATTGGTCTTTGCAGAGTGGAGATAACATAGGCAGCCTGGGTTCTAGTAGCTGAGATTGGGCTGGGACAAAACAGACTCTCTTGTGGGAAGGGCACATCCGGCTAGGCTCCAAAAAGAAACGAGAGCAGCCAAGGCACCATGAAGCACTCTAGAGCAGCCTTCCCCAGCCAGGTGCCCTCTAGATGTTTTGGACCTGAGCTTCTATCAGCCCCAGTGACCATGGCCAATGGTGGGGAATGCTGGGAGATATAGTCCAAAACATCTGGAGGGCACCAGGTTGGAGAAAGCTGCGCTACAGGTTCTCCTCCCCTTTGTCTGCTAGTTTGAGTCTTAGGGGAGGAGATTCTGCGTCTCGCCCTGACCTGCTCCGTGATTCCCTAACACAGGGCTGGGCAACTTGTGGCCTACTTCTCTTTCACCCTCCCCTACTTTTCCAGATAGTGAATGTGTTTGGAATTTAATCAAGCACAACCAGTTCCTTGGCAAAATTAAACATTCTGTTAAACATCCTGCCTCCATTCTGATCTATGGATGGTATGGGAATAAGTTGCATGGGGTGGGGGGCAGTCTTCCTCCGGACTCAGTAAAAGCTATCAGAACCAAAACAAAACCATGCAGTTTCTCTCCCCATGTTCCCCAAAGTCCTGCTAGCTGCCAGGCCAGGAGTTGGGGCCTGCAGAGGGAGCCCAAACCTCCGCGGGCCTCATGGGCAACCTCTGTGGGCCAGAGGTTGCCCACCCACCTTCTAGACCTACCCACCCATATCCAGTCAGGCCCATCCTCACTCCTAGGGTGGTTCCTCGCCATTTCCAGCCTGAAGAATCTGCACCAGTCTGGTGCCAAGCTGGATTAGAGTGGTGCCCCGTAAGGAAGAGTCTTTCACACTCATAACAACGTACCCTCTCTCCTTCCTCAGATGTACAAGAACGGAAAGGAGTTGTGCGAGACCATCTGGGATGATTCTTTCGCCGCCAGTTCTGATCCCTGCGAGTGCCTGACACTGACCACTTCTGACACAGCTTTCCCATCCTCTTATTCCCACCTCGAAGACAGTGACAGTGTTGAGGAGCCTGACACCACCAAGGGGGGCAGCCAAAGAGAAGGCCGCATCGGCCCTGGCGGGATCTGCACAGGCAACCTGCTGCTCCAGCGCCTGAGACAGAACATGCAGAAGCGTTCAGTCTTCATGGAAGACGTGGAGGGGAGTGGGAGTGGGTTCTGATCCAAGACAGCAACCCTCTCAGAGGAAAATAACCCCCTCCCCTGTGATTGCCGTGGGCTTGGGGGGATCGCTTGTGACCTATGCAAATCTGTCATATCCCACTTTACCAGCTTCTTGCCATCTTGTCTAGCTCTGTGTAACTTGGTATATGGTCATGGGGCATAGCAAGCTGATCTGGTACCTTAGAGGCGTCCGGGTCCCATGCTGTAGCAGTAGAATTCACCCCACTAGGGTACCTTCATCTCCTGGGAATCTGCCCATGGCCGCTGCTTTCCTCAAGCTTTCCATTTTGTACAGGTAGAAAGGCAGAGTTAGAGAGCCATTGATGTGACACCTTCACTCCCAACACCCTGCCTTCCCTTCCACCTGCTCCCCTGTTGTGCTCTTCCAAGAGTTGCCCTGAGTAGTCCTCAGCTGGGGCCCCCTCTGGCGCAGAAAGGGAAGCGTAGAGGGCAGTCCCTCAGAGGATCCGTTGAATGAACTTGAGAGAGCAAGGGATTGTGTGGGCTGAAAAGAAATGTGTGATGTAATCTACATTGGAGAAGTTTGCCCCTACTGCTGATATGGCTTCAGGTACAGTTGCCAGTAGGAATGAGCCAAAATGAAAGGCCTTTCACTAGTTTGAGCCCAACATGGAGGCAGCAGGCAATAGAAAAACCACTGGCCATTAGGTGGGGCTCGAGAGTGACATCGTTGGTTTAACTGACACGCAGTTAGAGGCTGGGACTCCGGAAAGCTGCAGTTACTTGGGGACCAATGGCTACTGCTCTATTGAATTGGCTCGCACCCAGCACTCGCTTTAACGTTTATGCAACCGAACACAGACGGGGAGATTATCCGCACCAGTTGCACAGACCTAGATTGTGTTTAAGTTTAATAATGCAATGTCTGTATTGGGGAAAACAAAGCTTCAGACAGCCTGTACAAAATGCATAGCATCCAACAAGAAGCAGTCAGTGCCATGGAGTGAATGTTCTAATCAGAAAAGCATCTAATGAAGGAGTGCAGAAACTCAGGCCTGGGTCCATATCCAGCCGGCCTGGAGGTCCCCCACCTGGCCACATCCTTCCCCCTCCAACCACCTATAATTTGCTGGGTTTGGGGCTTTTGTGCAGTCTTTGCCCCTGTTCTAAAAGGTTGAACTGAATCCCCTAAAGCTTCATTGCAGTAAGAGCTTTAATCTAAAACATGCTGGCATGTTTGGCCCCACTCACCACTAGAATGCAGCCCCTCCCCTTCTTCAAAATGGAATTTGGCCCTCAGCCTGAAAGAGGCTCTGCACGCCTGATCTACTGGGAGATGGAGGGGGGGTGGAGACCCTGAGTCCTCACAGCTCCACATCTTTTATGCAGCACTCCTTGAATGCCACCTACCCAACCCCTGTGTACTCCAGTATAAACACTGTGCAAATTCCCTTGGTAATACAGTCCATAACTGACCCAGTCACACACCCTGCTTTATCAGCTCCCTTTTCCTGCTCGGCTCGCTTGTTCACCGTTTGTTGCAAACTCTACATTATGCATTGGTTTAGACCTATTAATATGTGTGGGAAAATTAAAAACGTGTGTGTTAAAAGAATTTGTAGAGAAGTTAATAGGTAGGACTAGGTCCTCTTATAATCTAGCCCATTAGCAAGAACGCAGAAACAGCTCTGCAAAGAACTCTACATGCCAGAAAGAATGGCAAACCAAAATTAGAGAAAAAGGTGAGGATAGGGAGGGAGCTCAATTCAAGGCAAGTCTCTATTCATGCCTCAAGGTGTCTTATTTTCTATTTATGGTATTAACAGTCACACATGGAACATTTGTGATCAGGTAAGGACCTCTCTCCTGGCTTTCTCTACAGCAAAAGATCTTTTGCCGTTGTTCTGTTTGATACCATTTTGCCCCTCCTACCCCCCTTGCTCAGAATTGTTAGTATAAAAGTACCCAATAGCCTTGCTGTGTGCTGCTGAAGAGACAACATTCCAA
The DNA here is from genome assembly GCF_057233095.1 of Heloderma suspectum. Lineage (NCBI taxonomy): Eukaryota > Metazoa > Chordata > Lepidosauria > Squamata > Helodermatidae > Heloderma > Heloderma suspectum. The sequence continues at coordinate 235,004,676 of NC_139459.1, read as the reverse complement.
CACTGCCAGACAATGATATGACAAAAGTGACACAGCCTTTGCCCAAAGGCGAGGACAGTGGAGGGGGGAGGTTTTTCATACAGATGAGAAGTGAGGATGGGACGCTTGAGAAGTGGGTAAGAGCGGGGTAGACAACCTGACACCCGCCAGATCTTTTGGACTACAACTTCCATCAGCCCCAGCCAGCATGGCCAGGGTGGTCAGGGACTATGGGAGTTATAGTCCAAAACATCTGGATGGTACTGGGTTGCCTATCCCTAAGATAAGGTAATTCTGCATTGGGTCAGGAGAGGTTTCGATAAGGAAACAGATCTCAAGGAAGCTCTTGAAGGAAAATGGCAGTGGCTTGACAAACAGAGAGGAAGCTTATTAGGCAAGGAGATCACACTGATGGTAGGGGAGGGCATGCAAAACTTGAGAAGGGGTGGATGAGTTAAGGGAGGAGATATAGCTGGGCCAGAGAGATAACTTTACTAAAAGGAACAGTCAGCAAAAAGCAAAAGACTTTTCTCCACAGAAGCAGCTTTATCTCCCTATCAAGCAACAGCAGTAATAATGTTTAGCATTTATATAGTGCTTCAGATTAACCCTCACCCTGGAAAATAGGTAAATATCCTCCCCACACTGTGGACAGAGGCTGAAAGGATAACTAATAAGTTCATGGCTGAAGTGAGAGTTTATCCTAGGGACTTTCCACCCTCTTAGATACTACAATAGACAGGGCATATATCCCCACCCTCATTTTATTCTGAAGCATCAGAACACAGCTACAACTAAAAGTGGAACATTGGGCAGAATTGATTGAAGTGAATGGTGCAAGCAAAACAGTACAACATTCTTATCTAAGGAGGCTTTACTGATGGTGGTTTTACTTGTTAATTAAAGCTCTAAGTAGCCCAGTCTCAAATGCACACATGTGCAGCCCACAGCCACTTCCAGGCCGAACAGCACAAGGCAGATTCCATGCCCTGCTTGAGTTCTCCCACCATGCAAGTTCACTATGACTGTCACGCTGGAGTAAATAAGACATTGTCTCCCTCAGGCAGAAGAAGGGGAGATTTTGTTTTGGTTTATGTGGCATCACCCACTATTTGAAATGTTACTAAAAATGTGATCCTTCACTTGCAGGCACCTCTGGCATTGGTGCACCTCAGTCCCTTTTTGGTTTGCTTTTATTATGGACCGCCACCAGCAGCTACCAATGTACACACAAGGGACTTCCAGTCTTTGTTGTTTTCAGGGTTGGTATGGTTGGGCACCTGCCAAGGGCTCACACCCCAGCAGGGCCCACTGGAGTTGCTCCTCCTCTTCACCATTGTAACCTGCTTATTTACCTGCCCAGGCAATGTTGGTGGTGAGAAGGAGCAGCAGTAGATGCCACTGTCTACTTGCTCACAGGCTCTCTGCCCATCAAGCAACCAAGTGGTAGCAGTGAGAAAGAGGGAGAGCAATAGTAGCTGGCAGCAGTGGTGGTAAGACGGCAGACTCAGTGAGGGAGGGGGGGGCCACTGAAAGCATCCTGCCCAAGGGCCCTCAAAAACCAGGAGTCGGCGCTGGTGGTTTTCAATTTATTAACTAAAAAGAAGTAGACCACTGAAGTACAAAGACCTCCAGAAAGAGCGAGGCTGTAGTAGTCCCTTTCTTTGACAGACTCTGCACCTGTCTCTTGATGCTTCTGCTCACAGGTTCGCTTTGCCGCTGTGAGTCAGAAGGATTTGCACCCTCCAGTTAAAAACAAACTGACAAAGGAGGAGAGTTTCCTGTGGCATCAAAGCAAGATGACGATTCCAGCAAGAAGGGGATGATCTGCTGCCCCCTACAAGCTAGTCACCGTCTCAAGCTTGCGTTCATAAAAGAAGCGGTGGGGAGGGCGTTTGGTGGGGGTGTATTTCCGGGCAAAGTAGCTCAGCAGGGACTGTGTGCTTTTCTGGGATGGGTCATCTTCAGTATCGTCCCTGGAGAGGGAGGCAAAAGAAGGGGAGAAATGAAGGATCTGGGTGTAGCAACTTCTCCTGCTCCTCTTCTCTCAAGCTATGCCCCACATCTTCCCCCTTTGAGAGTTACACTCAATGGTCTTGGATCCCAGCCTCATCCGCTTGCTACAGCCACTGAACTTCACCACCTTCCAAGAGCCAAGATGGAAAATAGATGCCTTAGCACCCAGCCCTTCTTCCCCCAACAAGATAGTACAGGATTCCTGCCCCATTTAACCAGGGGAAAGGGAAATGGCCGCATATCAACTCTTTCTGTAGCATCTTGTGTGCCTGCCAAGGTCAGTCTGCTGAGATGGAAGGCAGCAACCATGCTGGCAGCTCCTTGGACTCAAAAGGGGAGCTGGTCAGTGGGTCTCCCAAGGCCTGTGGGAATGCACGAGAGGAGTTATGACTATCCTTTGGCATTAGCAAGTCTAAGCTGAACTCTGCAGTGCTTTGTACAGCCCACATGCATAATCAAACAGCAAGACATGGGGGAGATAGCAGGGAAAGCCAGCCTTACAGCGAGAATGTGGTGAGGCAGAATTCCTCCTTACTCAGAGGGTTGATTTTCCTGTAAAATCAATGAATTTAAAGGGAAATTGTCCCACAAACACTGAGCAAGCCCCTGCAGCTCAAATAATCCCACACCCCAGCTCCATTACTTACAGAGAAGCCTAAACAATTAGCCCACTCTCTTCTAGCCACCCATTTTCACTGCCTCTCTATGGCTAGGTTCAGATGTAACATTAAGCCATGGTGGGTAAGCGGCCTGAGCTGCCCAGGATGGGCTAGTGTTTCATGTGGGGGGCATTTTTCCAACCCATGATGGGTTAAATCCTGATTAAGCCACTCCCAGAACCCACACTCTGCAGTGAGGGTTGTTTTACCTATGGTGGGTTAGCGTGTTGTCTGTCATGCCAGTGTGGGTTACGGAGATCACCTACAGAGCTGCTCAGAAAGAGCGGCCAAAAATGCTGCCACTGTTCTGCTCCTCTCAAGTGATCTCTATTCCTTCTGCAAAGGAAGCTGGGATACCTGCCCGGCTGGGCGGGAGGACTACAGAAGGAGGAGGGGCAAGGGGTGTGTGAAATAAACTACTCTGTGTAGCTTGTTTGCCTGATTGTCTGATGGGAGCACAGTAGGTTGTTTGCATAACCACCTACCCAGCATAGCTTGCCACCCACCATGGGTTAGCGTGACATGTGAACAGCCCCTATGTAGGGGGAAGGGCCACAGCTCAGTGCTAGAGCCCGTGCTTTGCATGCAGGTCCCAGGTTCAATCGTCAGCATCTCCAGATAGGGCTGGGAAAACTCCTGCCTGAAACCTTGGAGAGCTGCTGCCGGTCAGTGTTGACAATACTGGGCTAAATAGACCAATGGTCGGATTCAGTATGAGGCAGGTTCCCATGTTCCTACTCACTGCCCTATTCACTCCTCTCACACTGTTGGAACCTCTGCGCCAAGTATTTCCTGCCCTATAGCCCTCCCAACTCAACTGCTGCCTTACCAAAAGCCTTTTCCTTTCTGTGCACACAAAACTATCAGAAGGAAACCATGACATGCCACTGTCTGCAGCGGCTGCTTCCTCCTATGCCCCATGGTTTCCTTAATCTCCCACCCTAAGGTACATCCTTCATTCCAAGATCCAACAGCTCTTCCCTCCCCACATACCAGCAAACAGGCACGGCTTTGCTCTCCAGGATGATCTGAGCTGTGCTCCAGCTGAATCGTACAAATTGTGGGTAGCCAAAGACGGGGTCCAGACTTTGTGCGAGCCACTCTTTAGTCTTGGGATCTGGGGGAGAAAAAGGATGGATGGCTAAGACTCCTAGGATACTGGTACTCAGTGTTGTCCCTACTTCCAAGGTTGAGGCTTAGCCTGGATTCCCAGGTTCCCTGGTTAGCTCTGGGAGAGGGAGAGAGACTGGGATAAATGACATGATAGGAGTTAGGACACCTCTCGGTTCTGCCTCCACCCACTCCTGCACTTGCAATGTGTGTGATATCTTCTGTGTCACTTCACATCCTCCTTTCATCTGAGCAGCAGGGACAGGAAATTTAGTGCTAGGGGGTCAACCCATGGCATCAATAGGAGAGCCATTTCCAGGCAGCGTAACTGCCCACCCTAATAAGGTGGAGAGGTAAGAGTGGACAATATCTGACTGACAAAGTCAATCTCATGGGGAAAAGCCCATTTAGCGAAATAAACGAAATGTGAAATTCAAAGATGAGAGTAGAGGAAAAAATGTAACAAAATGTAGACGCATAATTGCCAAAAGTAGCGATTTGACTTACTGTATGCTCCTCATCAGAACATACGAAGAACTACGCCGGACCGCACCAAAGGCTTATCTTGTTCAGCATCTTGTGTTCCACAATCAACCAAATGCCTCTGGGAAACTCCGAAGCAGTACATAAAAACAATAAAATCCATCCTGGCTCCCCAGGAGCAACCTACCTTTGAAATTTGAGGCTGCATATATCCAGCCTAGATATATTAACAGCACACTCATTCTCCAAGTGTGGATCTTTATGTAGCCAAAATGGTACTATTCACACACAAGAGGGAAGTATCTGCAAGGTGGGGGAAACACCGAGAACAAAACCCTTTAGGGGGAAAAAATCTTCAGGGGGGGAGAAAACCTCAAAACAGCTAAGCGAGGACTGAAAATACTAAGTGGACACGGAACGCTGACTGTTGGGGTGGGGATCAGAAAAACGGCGTGTGTGTGTGTGTGTGTGTGTAGAAACAGAATGGAGAACCTTGGGAAAGGGCATGGTTGGCTGGAACCCTGAACAGGAGCAGTCCATGCTACAACTTTAATCCACCACAGGTTTGTCTAACCTTCTTTTAAAGCCACCTAAGCTAGAGGCCATCACCACATACGGTGGCTGCAAATCCATAGGGAAGGTTCTGCATGCCATCTAAGCAGAATGACTGGAATTTACCATTGGGATAGCCAGAGCCGTAATCCATGTCCACATCTTCCAAATCCTCCAAGAACTTCCAGTTCTTCACGACCCGGTCCCTTGCTACCTGGAGAACATCACGAGAGTTAAATAAGGACATAGGGATTGCCTTCCTGCACCAGACCAAAGGACTACCTAATCTAGCATTCTGTCCCCAACAGTGGCCAGCCAATTGTCTGCGGGAAGCAGAGCATGACAGCAATAGCCACCCCCTATTGTTTGGTCTCCATGCCTGGTAATCAGAGGTTTTCTGCTTTTGCATATGGAAGTTCCATTTAGCTGTTAAGGCTGATGGACTGTGTATCTCAACAAGCACCAGAGCATAAAGTGGGGGATCCTATGCCTCGCATTCACCTTGGCACAGATGCTGGCTGCACTGACAACTGGGAAGAGGGAGTCTGCCTTGGGCTTCACGGTAACCTCCAGCTCTGGGAACTGTTGCTTTAGCTTCTCTTGGTACTTCTCTGCTGGCCCCACTGTGTCCACAAAGACCTGCAGGAGGAAAGAAGCACAAAGAACGTTAAGAGGTGGGATTTCTCGCTACTTCCTACATAGGCCTGGGGGCTGAGCTGGCTCACCTCTGCAACCTGCACTCCAGTGTCCAGTGCATGCTGGATTAGGCCAATGGCTGTGTCATGTGAAAGCGCATTCAGATTGTACTTTGCTCTGAAAGGGAAAGGGAGCTGCATTGACTCACAAATGTAACACCAAGCATCAGAAAAGGACTGGTCTGGAAAACTGAGAGACCAGGACCAGCTTGTTAATGGCAACCAAAATAGAAAGACAGCTCCCCTTGCACATCGTCAGCAGCAGCTGCACTGTCCTCCCAGCAGACAAGAATTCAAATCCCAGTTCCTTGGGAACTACATGGTATCAGAAGTAGGGTGGTCTGTTAGGTGCCACAGTCAGTAATGCAGAAAAAGAGGTCCGGGCAGTAAGCATGGATCTCAAGGATGGAGTGACGCAATGGAAAGACACCGCTTAAGGGGAGCGCACAGCAACACTGCCTCCCTGTTCAGCCTTGAGACCAGTCTAACTTTTCTGAGAAGCTCATGATGAGAGGTGGGTGGTAGGCTTCAGGCTGCAAGGCGGTCACCAAGATTATGTATTGTGACACTACTATAGACCCTGATCCAAGTGCCCAGGGGCCAGATGCGGGCCAGGCAAAGCAACTGTCTTGAGGAAATGTTGCCATCATTTTGCAACTGTGATTCTAGTGCAGGGGTGGCCAGAAGGAAGATCTCCAGATGTTTTGGACTTCAACTCTTAGAAGCCCCTGCCAGCATGACCAGGAATGCTGGGAGCTGACGTACAAAACATCTGGAGATCTACTTTCTGGCCACCCGTGTTCTAGTGACTTCTTAATCCATCTCTTAAGGCAGGATGCCTTGTCCCCAACCTGCTCACCGTCTCTGCATGCTAGTGGAGATGAAGTTGGGCGAGAGGATGTGCAGGGCCCAGCCGACAAAATCCTTGGCTGCATCCAGTTTCTCAAAGAGTTCTTCCCGCTGGGTCTCTGTCAGCGTCTTGGAATCTATAAGCAAGGGAAAAAACAAACTCAAAGAGATGTGGCCTAGGACGAATACAAACTGGCCTGTGTCTGACACCTGTTACTGGCGGTGGGGGAGGGGGGACACCCAGTAGAACCATTAGCACTTCCTTTCCCCTTTCTGTCCAAATCCCATCTCACAGCTTCACCACCACAGCATTACAAACGCAATCAGACAACCCTTTTTTATTTTTACCTGCTACCTTCAGTTTCTCTAGATCTCCCTGCCGGGCCACAGGACAGTAACAGATTCCATAGACCATGGGACCTGGGAAGAAAGCAGAAGCCAGTACAAGCGACTCAATCATAGCCTACAATGTAATGTAATATTGGCCTAACTTACAGCGCTGTTATAAGGGTTACAAGATACTATATGTGAAATGCTTTGAGCAGTCTATATACTTTCAACACTAAGGGCGCAATCCTATGCATGTTTAGACAAAAAAAAGGCCTACAACTCCCAGCTATGCTGGCTGGAGGATGATGGGAGTTGTAGGCTTTTTTTGTCTAAATATGTGTGGGATTGCGCCTTAAGTATTATTGTAAGTACAGCCATAGGACAAAGCTGACTCTACAATGGAGAATCCTCCAGAGAAGCCTCTTACAGTAACCATGAGATCATATGACACTCATATGAACTCTCAGTGCAGGGTGTTGAGGGTGCAGCTAAGAAAAACTGCAGACAGAGCATCTGTGGGTCTGAATCGAGACATATTGGCACAAAACTGGAAGAACAAGATTTGCACATCAGGGTAGCGTTCACTACCATTTCTACAAGAATGCTCTGCAAACTCTGTCTCGTTTATCACCCATACAATCCACTGGATCACATGAAGGCACGCTTTCATGTGAACCCGTCGCTCACCAACCCACCCCTTTGGATGCTTTTAGGACTAGATTCAGTACTGGCTTTAAAAGCTTCCCAAGGATTTTTCTCTTCCCTTCCCCCGATGTAGTCGGGCCCGTACCCAACACTGGACCCCTGCCTGCCTCATCGATTCCCAGGCTGCAGGGCTCAGTCCGGCAAAAGGCAGGCACCGCTGAGTCCAACAAACAATTCACCGAATTGTCCCGTTCGAAGGCGCTCAGATCCATACTCGCGCGCACCCTGGAACCAGCGGAGAAACCCAGCACAGGAAATGGGGGAAGCACTCGGAGCGCGCGGCCTTCTGGGAATTGTAGTTCGCGATGTGAGCGTACGGATGAGCGGCTGTAGAAATGCGTTCCAACTTCTGTAAAAGCCCTGCGGGAGATCCTGTTAGTAATTAGAACAGGGTGATTGGGCGAGAAATTAACCACGGCTCCTGGTTTTTATTCTCGACTTTGGAAGCGCTTCTGGCGGTAGACTTTCTGTCGCTGGAGGGTCATCATGCCCTCTGTAAGGAAACTGAATCCGACTATTGACCCACCTGGACCCAAAGTTGTCCGCTTTGGCTGGCGGAGTTTTTCACGAGTTTATTGGTGTTAGCTGTTAGCTGAAGATGCAAGCAAGGGATTTAACCCAGTCCCTTTTTCATGCAAAGCATGTGCTCGACCTCCGAGCTATGACTTCTCTCTCCATCGCTCTGAGCTTACAGCGACAGCGGACCACAAAGCTCCGCGGGCGGCCAAGTTAACACGAAGCGTCCACGGGGAATCAAGGGAGAAGTTGCCTGTGTGCGTGCACGACTCGCAAACAAAAGTCCGCAGGAGTATCAATGATTTCCACGTACGGTTGCTTGCCCCCCCCTTTTTTTTCTGGCAAAGATCCTGCCCCTCTGTGCAAGAAGCAGAACTCCAACAGGTGCAGTTTCCCCATGGCATGCAGATTCAGTGTTAGGAGGCTCGCCTGTTGGATTCCTGCCTGTTATGGTCCTGGTAAAGGAAAAAGTGTAACCTGTTGATTGTCTGCCCCTTGTGTTGCTGTTAAAGAAACAGGGATCCAGTCAAGAAGGGGGGGGGAGATAGCAAATCGCGGTGGGGGTTCTCGCCTTGCAGGCATTATCATATTCTGGGAGCGGGACGCCTTTGTTCCCGAGTCAAATACTGCCTTTGGAGCCCAGCGGGAGAACGAGCGCGAAAAAGGGCCAGGCGCGCCCACGCGTTACCAGAGGCAGCGCCCAGATTACGCACCGCCCTCACGCATCCTAACCCAGCCCACTTCCAGCATGCCGGCTATAAAGCCCCGCAGCGGCTGCGGCGCCTTTGGCCAGTGCCACGCCTCCTCCCGCGCCCGACGTCGCGTGGTTTGGGTGGTCCTGTTTGCTGACGGCTGTGCGCGGACCCAGAGGTAGGGGCTTCGGGCGTGGAGTCCGGGGCCGCGGGCCTCGAGCGCTTTCATCCCCCCGGCTCCAGCCTTTCGCCGGCAAGAGCAGCGCCGAAGGGTCCCCTTTCTGGCTGGAATTGGCGCTGTAGTATCTATGGCGCTGAAGGGATTCTGGTTCCTGGTCTCGGTATCTGTACCTCTTAGGCCTTTGTTTTAAAGGCGTACAGTGGGGACGGGAGGGGGCTTGCGCAGGACTGAGGCAGGGGCGCAAAGAGCGCTTCTCATCGGCTATCCTCTAATCTCTTCAAAAGCTGCGTCCCTCTCGAAGGCTCTCCGAATGCCGCCCACTGTGTCCTCGGCGTGTTGAATAGCAGGGCTCTCCTTTGTGTTCCAAGCGGTACAGGGGGAAGGGGGTGGGGTGGGGAGGGGAAGCATCATGTCTGCCTCTGTTTGCCCCTGGAATTCCACTCCAGGGTTCGTTCGGCGCCACCTTTCTTCCACTAATTCTCTTCTTTCTTCTCTCCTCCCCCCTCCCGCCCCCCAAATATCCTGCAAAGCTGTGTGAAGCCGTCTAGCCTGGCCTCGGCTTGAATACTGTTTCTAGCCTTGCTTAGTGCAGGCCAAATCGGCTGTTGTAGGACTTCACCAGAGCCGATCTAAGCCCTTAAGTCTAGTGAGAATAGAGTTTAAAATTGTGGAGCTCTTGCTTGAAAAAGGGGGGGGGGGAAGAAACAAACAAAGAAAGAAAAAAGCGGGGCTTAGGTATTCCAAAGTGGGGTTAGTAGAGAGAGAAGGAATTACAGCATGATGAAAAGTAGTAGGTTTTTAGGCTAGACAAATGAAATGAAGTCTTCTGGGAACATATGTCTCAAGTAGCTCACATATGGAGGAAACATAAAAGCATCTGGTGTGCATTGTGACTCCTGAGGGCATCCAGCTCTTTAGTCTTGTCCTTCTAATTGAGAACGTGAGACCAGAGGAGGTAGATGGATCAAGACTACAGACTGAAGGGTTTATTCTAAATGGCTGCACCTGTAACTACAGATCTGATTACCCAAACAAGGGTTTTGCCTTGTCCACACTTCCACTCATTCTATAGATATTAATAGAGATATTAATCACCTAACTCAAGGCTGGCTACCCATTCTGTAATGCCTCATGCTGTTCTGGGCAACTCGGATAAAGTTTCTTGGCTGGTGCAAAAACTCATTCCTGTCAGTTGTCTTGGACTGTCTCTTGTCTAAGGAAGTTAAAACTGTGTTCTCTTAAAGAGATCATAAACTGAAGGGGCTTGGCTTCTACCAAGTGAGGCTTCTGCATAAGTACTTATGTGGGTGATACAATTCTTCTTTCTCCTCTGTCACATGTCACTAGAACAAGGGTGGCAAATGCATACACTAGTCGGAGAAGGTGGGTGCTCTATTGGCTCATCCTAGTAACTGGTGAGCAATGTTTGTGGAAGCCCATTGGTAGTGACTACATAGGAGATTCCCTGCAGTTAGCCAATATAGTTAGCCAAAGTATATTACGGAAACAGTGCCACCATCTTAAATATGCAGTCTATTGGTAAATCTGAAACATCCCACCTAACAGCTACTGGTCCCTCTCAAGGAAGATCATCTGTACAGCCCAATTTGGAGCTGGACAGTTTTTTTTGTAGTGGCCAGAATACTGATTGAGGCTTTTTTTAAGATTCAGCAATTGGCTTTAGTTAAAATGCATAGAAGGAATTGACTAGCCAAGCAGGCAAACATCCATCCTCTTCTCTGTATTGTACATACAGCATAGGAGAAGGCATATGTATCTTCTGATAAACTTGAATTGTAAACTGCTTTAGGAGCCAACTTTGGCTGGAAAGTGGGGTATAAATATGCTTGGCTTCACCCTGGCCACTGTCCCTCCTTGCAGCACAGGTCTATCTTGAGCTGAGCTGAACTTCAGGACAAAGAGAATGAACCACTTGTCTGCTCTTAAAGCTTGTGCCCTTCTAGTCTTTGCTTGGCCTGGCTTACATTCTGTTGAAATACTATCTCTGGTGGTGGATGTGGAAAACAAACTGCATTTGTCTCTAGCCTAGCCAGAGAGCACTACTTATTAATAGATCCATATCCATTCATGTCTATCACTGATGTTGCTATGAAGCCAGGTATAGCAGCGTCCTACGGTATGCGAGAAGTCCTTGTTGCAGTTTGGTTCTACTTCTGTCTTTTAATTTCCTAGTATTAATCTTCATGTCCAAACATGCTGCTTCTTGGAAGCAGCACAGGTTTATTGTGGTAAAAACTGTATCTACATTGCTGCGCCCATACACGCCCCCCAAATATTGGTCTTTTGCCAAAAGGCAAGGGGAGCCTTGAGGAACTTGTGAAGTAATGAGGCTTGGCTTATGTGAAAAGCCGTCAAGCCCACATTAGCAAGGTATTGAAGTGAATGGGCATAATGGGATAAACTCTGTAAAGCAGCCATCCCCAACCTGTGACCCTCAGGGTGTTTCAGGCTCCATCAGCCCCAGCCAGTATGGCCTAAGATGAGGGAGAGGAAACTCCCATCAGATCTCAGCTGACACCAAATGTGCCAACAAGAACACACTTTTCTACAACCCCTTTTGCCAAGCAATGGGAAGCAGCGTTCAGAAAGGTGGTGAATGCACTATGCCATCGTTCCCCAACCTGGTGCCCTCCAGATCTGTTGGACAACAGCTCCCATCACCCCCAACCAACACAGTCATTGGGCATGCAAGTTGGGAATGATGGGAGCTCTAGTCCCAACAGATCTAGAGGGCACCAGGTTGGGAAAGGCTGCACTATACAACCACCTCCTGACTTTCTGTAATGGATATACTGGAGAAACTGCTTGTCTAATTTAAATTGAATTAGGTTAAAAAGTGGGTGGAATGTCTACTACTATCTAGTGGTTTGATACCACTTGCTTATGCTAAGATGTTTCTCCTTATAATTTCCAAGATGGAAATGACCACTTGAACCAACACACTTCCTGCATTCTTCCTCAAAGGAATGAGGGCACATGGCTGCCTGATCTTGTGTTCTTCAGGGATTGCTTCAAGTTGAAAAGTATTGCATTCTGCCATTCATCAGACTGACTTATGTGACTGGAGCTCCATCTGCACAGTACCGTGCAGGATTGGAAGATGCTGCTGTTTCTCTGAGGTTAGGACTTCTAACTGGCTGGAAGCTGCAAAGGTTGGGGGGAGTTCGAAGACAAAATGGTGTCACCTCCTTTTAAATCTCCCAAAGGAAGAAAATGGTACCTATTCTGTACTGTGTTTGTTCCAGAGGTTGAGTCCAGTAGCCAACTTAAGCCTTGCACTGTTCTTATTTCAGAAAATGGCCTCTGGTAAAGTTTATATTGGGAAGCCAGTTCCAGACTTCCATGCCACAGCAGTGGTGGATGGAGCCATTAAGGAAATAAAGTTGTCAGATTACAAAGGTAAGAGATACTACTGATTCTGTTTCTCTGTAATTGCTTGTTCAGAGAGTTTATTGGTATTGTAACCTACCTTGGGCTCACAGAAAAGTTATGATATAAATACCTAAATTGAAAGGGTTCCCCAAGCCCACCGTGGTAAAGAGGCCATGTATGGAGCAGCTAAGAGCTTTCTTCTTGTTGTGCCCTAGTTTGGGAGCACAAAAGCATCAAGGAAGAGACCCAAGTAAGTCTACATCAAGAGGTGATCACTAGCCCCTGAATTACTGGGCCCAGTGGTTATGGAACAGATGGCCGTAAGGCTCATGGGGTAATATCCAGTGTTTAGTCCTATGTAGAGTAGAGCCATTAACAATAATGGCACTTAAGTTGTGACTAACTTAAGTCTCAATCATTTCAGTGGCTCTACTCTGCATAGGACTAACATTGGCTACTAACCATGGTGCCTTATTCTCAGTTTCTCTTCTGTTATCTGTTATACTTTTTTTTCCTCCCCAAAGGAAGGGTGACTGTTTGGCATAGTCTAGGCCAGAGGTGGGCAACTTGCGGCCCTCTAGATGTTGTTGGCCTGCGACTCCCATAATCCCTCATCATTGAGGCTAGGGCAGATAGGAGTTGTAGGCCAAAACGTCTGGTGGGACACAAGTTGCCCACCTCTGGTTGAGGCACAAAACGTCTTGAGTTTGTGCTTGTAACTCTAGGTCTCCTCTCTCTGCCCCCTTTTTTTTAACATAAACTTGAATAGGAATACTACCCGAGAGAAGTTGAGCAGCCAGGGCTTCTGGATCAAGTACTAGGTCTCTAGCTGTTGTGATGCTTTTGCTGATGCGTGGCCTTCCTTTTACACAGGCAAATATGTGGTTCTCTTCTTCTATCCGCTGGACTTCACCTTCGTCTGCCCCACAGAGATCGTAGCTTTCAGCGATCGAGTCGAGGAGTTCCACAACATCAACTGTGAGGTTATTGCTGCCTCTGTCGACTCTCAGTTCACCCACTTAGCCTGGTGAGTATCCCAGTGTTCAAGTACTAGTGCAGGCTCATGCTAAAGCCTGGCTGGTAATAGGAAACTGAGTGAAAGAAATAACGGCACATCTGAAGAGCATGCTTTGACTTGGTCTAGTTCACCTGGAGATCTCTACCTGCATTTAGAAGCGGGATGGGTGGATTTCAGGTTTGCATGTTCTGCTTTGTGTTTTACTAGAACCCTGAGATCCATCAACTGGAGTATAGTGCACAATAATAGCTCAGGTGGGTGGACAGTGGGCTAGAGTTGACACATGTCACAAGAATTGTCTGTGGCTATAGTGCCAGCACTGCATTAGGCAGTCGTTAACTGACTGAAGGGTGTGGAGGGCTCTACCAGCCTTATCTAGGAAAGCCTGGCCTTTGCTAGAGCTTTATTAACCACCTCCCTCGGCAGACGGCAGTTGGGGCCTGATAGGCTTTGAGCACCAAGTGGGTGACCAGAGCAATCCACTCCTTCTTGGGTCAGAGAAACAGGTTGTTGCTACCCTGAGAGTGCCTGCAGTTCCCTTGAGAATGTAAATTTCTAGTGAGGAGGATGTTGGCTTGCCGAGTTTCCAGACATAGCTTTGGTCTGGATGTCCCATGCTGAGCCATCCAGCAAAAAGCTAGGGAGATCTACTTGGTGTTACATTCTTGGTTAACTAGTTCAACCATTTCTAAATCTGAAGTGGGTAGAGTAGTGGCTTGCAGGTAATCTAGGTGATAAATGTAGTAATGTTGCAGATATTAATGATAGTTTCCTTGTAGGATCAATACCCCAAGAAAGGAAGGGGGCTTGGGTCCCACAAATATCCCACTTGTGGCAGATGTCAACCACAGTATTTGCAAGGACTATGGAGTCCTCAAGGAGGAGGATGGCATTGCATGCAGGTATGGAGGTGTTACCGACTGACCTTAATTCTGGATGTGACTTTAAGGGCCTGTGGACAGTAGCACCTTGGCAGGCGTCAACCCCATTTACTTTTAGTAGCAAAGCCTCAGCATGGCTGACTCAAAAGTCCCAGTTAGCCCCTGACTCCAGTGCTCTAAGTCATGTGACTGGTTGACGGGTCAGTCTTCCCTGATGCTGCAGGGCTGCCTGATACCCATCCCGGTCATCACTTTGGCTTATCCGAAAGGGTCCATGTAATCCAAGCAGCAGTAACCTGACCGGGAAGATACAAAAATGCTTTCCTACACTAACTGGGGTATGGAGACGTGGCCCTTGGCATGTATGGACATGGGCCCCTATCCTGAATAGAACGGTGGCTGCTCTAACTAGAAGAACCTATGGAGACCACTTGTCCTTGCCTCGGCCTCCTAGTTTAGCTCTCTCATTTGCAGCGTCTGTATGTGAGAAAGTTCAAAAGTCCCACAATCCAGCTTTGGTCCTGGCACTAGTTGGTGGTCCTGATAAAGGTGGTAGGGGCTGGACAGGGGTTCCAGTGCTAGGTAGGCTTCCCCTTCTCTGCCGTGACCCTGTCCTTTTTTATGGAGCGTCCATCTTGGTAAATGTAAAATCATTGCCCTTCTTCCTCACAGAGGCTTGTTCATCATCGACACTAAAGGTATCTTGCGGCAGATAACAGTGAATGACTTGCCTGTGGGGCGTTCTGTGGATGAGACACTACGCCTGGTTCAGGCCTTCCAATTCACAGATGAACATGGTGAAGGTAAGGGGTAGGGTGTGGGTTAGTGGAGTGAACACAGACAGGTGGGCCAGGATTGCTCTAGAAATGATTGTAGGCCCACGATTGCTCTGCTGTGCCCTGTCCTTCTTAAGGGGGCAAAGATGGGTCTGGCCATGCCTGTGGGCAGTACGGTACAAAAGGCCCTTTGTAATGAAGGTTATTGGGTACCTTGCGCATGGCTTTAACTTGAGAGGTTGCCTTGCAGGAGAGCCCTCTGTCCCATGTGATTTTTCCCAGATGTATGGGTTAGCAGCACTTCTGAAAGCTCTTTTGCTTAGTGCTATCCATGGCACAGTTGACGCCCTTTCATTCTTCATGCCATATCCTGGAGAGGGCTTCAAGAAAGAACATGAAATGACTATTAAATTGACGCAGCAGCCTTGATTTGTGGATCCAATGACGGCATATGGAGAAACAAATATAATTGAAGGTTCAGCTAAATACAAGTTAAACGGAATGAAATGTCCCCTCTAATTTGGAAGACAAATCTAGAGTGCAAATTGCTGTGTAAAAAAATCAGGCAACTGTCCAAGCATTCTTGGGGGTTAAGGGAGGCCGTGGTATATTAAAGAAGTTGAAGGTGTGATGCATATACTCCAGCGCTGTCTTCCCCCAAAGGGAGACATGCTGATTTTGAAGAAAAGCTCCACTCACCAGGAGCCAAGAGCTTCTACGTCTAAGGTGTCTGGTAGCCCAAACTGAGGGGGTCAGTAGTGAAGAAGAATGTGCACAGGCAACAAAACCTTGCCCTCTGGGGCAAGGAGGTTCTACGATAAATTGCCTTAGCCCAATATAACAAACCACAAAGCTAGGAGGAACATATGCTAAAGCAAAGCCTGATGCCTCTTGCTAGGTTCTCCAGAAGAACTGGCTTCACTGGAACAACCCAGCCTAGTGTTTGCCTCTTCTTGTTTGGCTGCTGTTCAAATTAAACTCACCTTCTCCCCCTCAGACTGTCCACTTCTACCCTTGAGAGGGCCTCAATGTCAAGTGAAGCTTTCCCCAAGCAGGTGCCTCTAGATGCTTTGTACTACAACTCCTATCATTCCTGTCTATTAGCCATGCTGTCTAAGACTTATGGGAGTGATAGTCCAACACATCTGGAGGGTACCAGCTTGGGGAAGGTGGTCTAGTGAGGTGTGTAGAAGGGAATTCTACAAGATACGGACTGTGCCCTATCACAGAGTCGTCGTGGGATACAAGCTACACCTAGAAGATGCTTTTAACACAACTCCAAGGAGCCTTTACAGGAGCCTCTCCAGATGTAAACTTGGCTAACATATGCTGTTTGGGCTCTCTAGCCCACAGTAATCCAGTTTTCTTTGCCCACCTGTCTTCCTGCTTCTCTGTTTATGCAGCCTGTTCCACTTGATGGCCCAATGATATTTTTGCCTCATCCCTGCTTCTCTAACTCAGGGGTGGGGAACCTCAGGCCCCAGGGGCCAGATCTGGCTCTCCAGGGTCTCAATCCAGCCCTCCAGGTGTCCTCAGATGGCCATGCCTCTTCCCCTGGCTCCACCCACTGATCATGTAATGGTCCCCCTCCCACACTGGAATGTAGCCCCTGCGGACTTCTCTGAAACTGAATTGGCTCTCAGGCTGAAAGATTCCCCACCCCTGTTCTAACTCGTTGCTGCATGCGCCCACCCACTGTTTCCTTACGCATTCAAACACAGGTGCCTATTGCCTCTAGGTAATCTCATCTCTAAGCCAGATTCCCTGCCCAACACTTTTTCCTCTTCTTTCTGCTCCGTCCCCCACATCAACAGCTTCTCCTGGCCTCAAGTTTTGTGGGGACTTTGCCTTTAATTAATCCATCCTGACCATTGTTCCATGCTTTCCTCCTCAGGCCTTCATGTTTGTTTGCTTTTGCCAGTCCACTCCCATGTGCTACCCTCTTCCTCTTGGCTTTTCACTCCTTAGCTTCCGTACCTCCAAGAATCTCTTTCTCTGCCTACGCAGATCCTTCTGACCTTACAGCCTCGTAGCATTCCTCAGCCAAATTGACACTTGCTTCAACCAGTACTGTCCCTAACACACTGGATGGCTGAGCAATCCCACCAATCCCAACACAACGTTCATGGACATCCGGCAACATCAAGTCATTACTTTGGCCGATAGGTGTTAGGCTTTGTGACAGCTTCCACAAAGTGCCTCTGGCACATCGCAGTATGAGTTGGGAGAGTCTGGTTGAGATAGGGAGGGGCAGAATGGTGCCTAAAGAGTGCAATGATCTATAAAATCTACTAGATGATGGGCAGATGTTCAGAGGCAGGCTGTCACTAGATACCAGTCACTGCTGGGGGAAGGGGAGAGGGTTGAGCAGTAGCAGTGTAAGGCGTTTGCCTTTCTGGAAACATCTGGCTGGCCACACTGGGAAACAGATTATTGGAATAGATCAGGGATAGGCAACCTTTTGGGGCCACGGGCACATCTGGCAATTTGAGAAACTGTCCTGGGTACTGCCACAAAAGGGCTGCCATGAGAAGCGTGGCAAAGGACAAGTAACCTGCCCAAAAGACTTAAGTACAAGGCAGGGTGGGGTCTGAACCCCAACTTGCTAAACCACTCCTTTGAACCTGTGGTTTTTGGCACCAACAGACACCTTACTTCACACTCAGTTTGAGCAGCTGGTTAGAAAATGTGTTAAATTGAAAAAGAACAGTGGCGGGCACCAAGAAAGGTGTTTGGGGGGCATGTTGGTGCCCACGGCTCCATGTTGCCTACCCTGGCACTAGACGTACCGTTGCTCTGATGTAGCAGGACTCTTATCTCCAACTAAAGAAGGGTGGGGGTAACAAACTGCATTCCAAGAAGCATTAAGCCTTTTGTCATCTGTGGCAAGTACTCCAAATACTGCACTAACAACATGTCTTTATCTGTAGAATAACTCAAGAGGAACACCGAGGGAAGGAGTCTGTTGGGCTGGGCTACTAGTGATGAGTTCCTGGCACTTTGCTTAGGCTCCTCCCTACCTTGCTGTTAGTTCAAGTAGCCAGTTCTGTCCTTTTTTAATACATGATGTATCCAAAGGTACCTTTTGCTGATTTGAGGGTCATGTTGCCCTACGTTTGCTTGCTCTGTAGTTTTGAGACATTCTACTCCCCCCCCCCCGATTTCCTCACTTGTTCTAACATTCCCCCTTGTTCTTGCTACAGTGTGCCCAGCTGGCTGGCGTCCTGGCTGTGACACCATCAAGCCCACAGTGAAAGACAGCAAGATTTTCTTCGCCAAGCAGCACTAGGCTTCTTGTCTTGCTCGACTGCTGTGTCCTCCTGAAGGCACCTGGTCTAATGTGAAGGGATTATTTGTGATGAATCTTCCCCATTTAGTGCTCTTTAGGAGAGCTGGGCTACACAAGTCTCCCAAAAATAGTTGTCTGTAGAAGTTAGCTTGAATGGAAGTTTTGAATAGGGCATCCTTGTGTTTATGCTTCAATAAAAGTGGTGATTAAAATAAGCTTGATGGTACTTGCCTGATGTCTCTGATCCTGCTGAAGTTATTTTGAAATAAGAATATGGCAATCGGTATCCAAAATTAACATAATCCCCAAGAACCACTTCATTTAGGGGCTGGCCAGGGATGGCGGGGGCAGAGAAGGGAAGAGCTTTTTCCTGCTCCCAAAAGAATATACAGTCACTAAACAAGATTAACTACTGTGCCTGCCCTTTAGTTTTGTGTGGAAAATTAGAATCTACCCCCCCCCCAAGCCCCTACATAAAGATGAAATTCCTAGATGCCTTGGAAGAAAAGCCAGACAACTAAGTGTGATGTGGAAGTGGTGCATGCAAGAAAATGGGGAATGGAGCGACCATGCAGTTCTCTTCGCCATTGCTGTCAGGGAGTACGTAACAAATCTGTTTTGCTTGAGAAGGGGGGTGTCTATGTAATTGGCTTCTGCCCCTTGGGTAAGCTTTGGAGAGGATGTAGCTATTGCATGGGCGACTAGAGGAACAGATGCCATCCGCTGGAGATAGAAACGAAGCCTAAACATCTGGTGGGAGTGGCGCCCTCTGCTCAGCCAAGGGTGGGCTATCACTTTCTAGATGATTTGCACAAGCTCACAATGGCTTGAATCAACAAGCATTTACTTTCACGGAATAGGGCTTTTTTCCACCTCCCCCTTGAAAATCTGCTCCTATGGGCTGGAGGTATGTTGGGAGTGATGGTGAGATACGGTATTAGGTGGAGCTGCAGATAGATGAGTTGGCAGAAATTGCTTCCTCCCTTATGTGAACAGATGAGCAACTTAGGCTCCATGCCATTGTGTTCAGGGACTATCAGGACATTAAAAATTCAGATTCTTCCAGGTTGCAGCAGAGAAAGAGATGGGAAGCAGGGCTACTCCATCACCTCTGTGGAAAGACCAGCTGGCCCCCCTCCCTGAAATGTTTCCATTCTGGTCCTTCATTATAAGAGCTATTTAACTTTAAGAATCGGTGCCTTGAGCTTGCTTTCTTTTTCTTCCATCTCCACCCCCTCTTCCTTTTGTGTCATGTCTTTTTAGATAGTAAGCTGGGGGTAGGGACAGTCTTGCTTCGTTAATTGTATGTAAGCTGCTCAGGAACCCTTTTTGGCTAGAGTGGAGTAAATGTTATAAATAAATTTTAAAAAGAGAAGTATTGTCTTGCTGCAGGCACCCTGCAGTTAGAATGAAAGGGAAGAAGTAAGAAGTGCTAGTTTGACTTGTAACACACCATGTTGTCTCAAGGACTGCCTCTGCCACTAAGTTGAATTGCTAAGGCTCCATAAAGCTGAAAACAGACTGGCTGCTGCTGTTCTATCCCTTTTGCAAGGGGTACTGTGGTCTTCCTAAGAAGCAGAATAAACACAGCCTAGCAAAAGGCCATGCTTGGATCAGCTCTTCAGTTCCTCAAGCATTCTGTTAACCACATTCAAAGTGATTAAATGGCAGTTGGAGGTTTGTACTTCCATGGGCAGGCTTGATGCAGGAAAACCTTTGCTGCAGAGTGGAGGTGGTCTGATCATAGTTGCTAATCTGGATCTATGGTTACTGTAGTGATGTGAAGAGTGTGTGTGTGTGTGCACGCGCATCCCATGACTCTGTAGATCTAGTCCTAAAGTACCTGGATTCTGCCCCCTCCCCCCCACACCGTGCCCAGCTGCCTGTATGGAGCTGGTTTTGCAGATTGCTTGAACTAAACTAATCCCACAATTCACATGTAATTGATGTGAATAGGTAGACTTGATAGAGACTGTCACTAGGCTGTTCCAGTGAGCACCACTCATTGGAATACCATGCTACCACTGATGACCATCGTAAAGGTAAAGGTGTCCCCAACCAGTCGTGTCCGACTCTAGGGTGCGGTGCTCATCCCCGTTTCTAAGCCGAAGAGCCAGTGCTGTCCGAAGATGCTTCCATGGTCATGTGGCCGGCATGACTGAACACCGAGGTGCACGGAACGCTGTTACCTTTCCCGCCGAAGCGGTACCTATTTATCTACTTGCAATTTCTTGCTTTCGAACTGCTAGGTTGGCAGAAGCTGGGACTGAAGACGGGAGCTCACTCGGTCACGCGGCACTCGGGTCTCGAACTGCTGACCTGCCGACCTTCCAGTCTGCAGTTCAGCGTCTTAACCACTAAGCCACCGCGGCCCCAGTGACCATCTTACTCTAGGCTAAAAGTCCAAACTGGGCAGCTATAATATACTGCCAAGCAGATGGTGGGGAGGGGGGCAGAATCTGGGATGTCTGCTTGTGGCTTAACTTGAAAGCACTAGAAGTTTTGTAAATGTCTCTACTTAATGAGCTCTTTGCTCTGGAGCAGTGATGGCTGGTGGGAAAATCTATATGAACCAGATAGTTGTTCTAGGCTGCCATCTATTCAATAGGATCATGGTATTAACTGTAGTGCTGCATATCTAGGACATATCTAAGTAGAAATGGTGTTCTCATGGAAACCCTGGCAAAGTAAATGAACCACAATGCTTGTTCAAGTAGGGAAAGCGCATATTATTAGATTAGGGGCACAATCCTATGCACGTTTAGACATAAAAGTCCTACGCTCCCAGCATGCCCTAGCTAGCATGGCTGGCTGGGGAATGCTGCCAGTTGTAGGGTTTTTTTTTCTGTTTAAACATGCATAAGATTGCATCCTAGAACATCTGAGGGAAAGATGATGCCCATTCAAGATTGCTGAGATAGTTGGTTTTGTACAAGTGAGGGTATAGATCAGATGCTGTCTGCCCTTTAAGGTATATATTTGTAATATCTTTAAATCAAAAGCATATGTGCTTGAGGACATTAAGTTTGAAAGGCATTTTCTGGATTGAAAAATAGATGTACTACCTCTAATTTGAGAGCTTTTCTGTTTATAATTCTGCTGTACATGTTCTGCCACTAGAGGATGCTATTGCTTCACTGGACAAGCTTTTCATTTCAAATATGTATTTGCATTAAACCTTGCAACAGGCTTGATTGCAACATTAAAAGGTGTAATGAGACATTGTTACCTTTCATCTGGCTCCATATATCCTGGTCTGCCAACATTAACATGAAATGCATGCAGGCAAAATGGTCTGTAATCTGTTTTGCCTACACTGTATACTTTCAAAGTCCAAAAAGCAGAAACAACAACGTAGGAAGAACGCCAGTTTTGCAGGGCCTCCTCCACTTAATATAAGCGTGTACTAAGCAAAGTACTTGGCATAACTTAGGAGGACTTGTTTCGCTTCTAGACATACACTGCCTACTTCTGTCAGGCAGGGCTTCTGCTGCTTTGGACTCGGAGGAACAGTTTCCTGTAGAACTCGTGTTCCACCTCTCCGTTGCACTGGAACTGGTACTGTGTTCTCCCTAATTTGTGCTCTTGCCTTATTGCAGCTGTTTCACTTCTGGAAGAATGTAAAGCACTGGAATATTCCAATCCAACGTTCCCAACTGTCCTTCTGGGCCTGAGAGTTTCCACCAGTGGTATAGTGCAGCCAGGGCTCACAAGGTCAAAGGACTGAGACTCTTTGATTAGCAGGGACAATGACATCCATCTTCCACCCCCCTTAGACTTCTCTGTTCCCTTTGAGTTTAGCTGCAACCTGAGGCAACTGGATCACCCAAGCAACAATATATTGTTCCTGTTGTAATGCAAAGTATTTTGGGGTCCCTTGGTCCTGAATGGGCAATTAAGACTCATTAGCTCTACAAAAGACCAGCTCCTAGTGGATACAAAATCTGCTGGAACTGGTTTGTTGACTTTGAGATCAAATGTCAGGAAAAGGGACTCTTGGAAAATGTTGAGCTGGTGATCTTATGCTGTTTGGGGCCATGTTGGGCCAGTTCACAGGATCAAATCAAGTGGGCTGTGCCATCTCGCATAACCAGCCCCCATGCCAGGGGGTTTCATGTTGTCCAAAGCCGGTGGGGGTGGCCTATGTGAAGGTTAAACATGGGCAGTTTTAGGGTTATGCAAGGGTTGTTTAACCCTCACATAAGCCACCCCCACTGGGCTTGGACAACAGGGTTATGCAAAGTGGTGTTGCAGCCCACTGTGACTTAAATAAGCCACTGTAGGCTGATTTGTTACTGCAAACCAGGTCATTGTGTGCCTCTCCGCTTCTCATGCAATCTCCGTTCTCTCCAGCCAAAGTTCAGCATACTTAACCACCACACCGCCCTTTGTCAGCTCGCTATTTTATGACTGTCAGCTCATCCTAGTAAATCAAGTATTATGCTCTCTACGGCTGTTCCTGGATGTAGAAGTGTACATAGACACAATTTTTGGATTCTCCTTGGGGGTGTGGCTGTGAGGACTCTCATGATGAGCACCTGCACCTCAAGGGTGACCCCTGCGCCACTGGTTTCCACTCTCCTTCCCATGATCAGGGTGGAAAAGGTACTTCTTCCATTCTGTATTTACATACCAGAACCATTATCTGCCGTATGTATTTATATGTTTAAATTAGCTGGTCCTGATTTAATGCTGTGGCCTTAGGTCAGGAAGATGACATTTTGAATGTGACTGCAGCACTGACGCCTGTAAACCCTGGGCAGCGAAATGCTTGAAGTGGAAGAGTCTGCAACATGAGCGGTAAGCTACCATTCTTTCCCTGTGGAAGTTATGCCACCATGGCTTCTCCCTGGAATGCGACAGCAGAATGCAGAGAAACGTATGAATCCCTGACCCATGGTATGGGCCTCTGGTTGGGTTCACACACCTGACAAAGAGAACTTCACAAAGTTTTCTTGACTACCCTCTTGCACCTCTGCATCCCTTCAATTTGCGGCAAGTTCTTTCCAAACTGTCAGGTCCCCTCCCTCCACTATCACCTATAATCTTGACTCATCTGTGCTTCAGTTCAGCATGCCCAGAAGACCACATGAACAGTACCTCTTGGTGATGTTAACACAGGAAGTGGCTCACCCAGTCAGACTGTTGGCTGTACTACTTCACTCTTGTTTGCAATGCCTGGCAGTCGTTCTCCTGGGTTTCAGACAGGAGTCTCTCCAACCTTACCTGGAAATGCCAGTGATTGAACCTGGGCCTTTCTGTGTGCAAAGCATGTACTTCAGTCTTTCCCCTGTGTTGTAACTTACATATTTGCATAATATATTGTCAGCCATGATCCTTCCTACTAAAGATATTATCTTGCTGTCCTTGCATGTTTTGTACTAATTGGCCAATATGGTTGCCTCTTCTTTTTATGTACTTTAAAGAAAAATTGATGGATGCTTCTGAAAAGTATGGCAAAATCTGATCAATACAAATGAAGGGTTGCTACAGAGAAGGCAAGCAATTAGTTAACTGCTGTGCCAGCAGGGAGTGCCATTGGGTAGCTCTGGAACTGAGAGAATGCTTTTAACCCAAAGACTGAACAGCTTGGATACCTACACCACAGGGCAAGGCTTAACAGGTCTACCTCACACAGCATCACAAAGCCTCAGACAGTCCTGAACCCTCTCTTGGCACACATTCCACCCAATCAGGTGGTTGCTGAAAACTACAAAGATGGGTGGAGCCACGAAGGGAGGAGAAGGCTCAGTTTTGCATGCACAGCAGAACTAATAATAAAACCCATTCAACTCGTTACTGCATGTATGTTCACATAGTGTAGGTCAGGGTTAGGCATCCTGGTGTCCTACAGATGTTTTGGACTACAACTCCCATGATACCTGGTCATGTTGGCTAGGGCTTATGGGAGTTGCAGTCCAAGAAAACTGGAGAGCACTGGTTGTTAAGCTTTTCTTGGAACCAGGAAACGGCATTCTCTTTCCTCTTGCCCACATTCTACTCATTTTTAGTTATATGATTTTCTGCTTCATGCATCATAGGAACGTAGGAAGCTGCTGAGTCAGATCGTTGGTCCATCTAGCCCCACATTGTTGACACTGCCTGGCAGCAACTCTCCAGGGTTTCAGATGGGATTCTTTTCCACCCTACCCGAGGAAGCCGGGGATTGAACCAGGGACCTTCTGCATGCAAAGTATGTGCTCTATCACACTGAGCTATGGCCTCTCACATCCCTCTGCTTAGGCTTTGGAGGACATCATAATAGAATCCCTTCTGAAACTAAAGTGAAAACCTGGGAGTTTGGGCTCATCAATATACTGCATTACAGAACCAGGAATGTATAGGGGACCAAATAGATGTACTGAAATTCCTAATCTCCCTAAAAAACACACACACACAGCAAAAACTGAAACCTTTCTTGAAAGCGCTTGGAGGAGAAAATTCCATAATCTTCCTATGTAGCTTGTTTGATTGTTGAACTGCTCTTTTACATCATTACATTTACATTTGATTTCATATTCATTCCTTCTAGTGCTCATTCATCAAGCTTCCTTATGAGGATGTCATGTCACAGAGAGATTTGGTCAAAAGCCTTGAAGTCATCCTTGTACCACCTCAGTTCTGTCTACCAAATTATTTTATTATACCAAATACAAGAACTAGGTTGATGCCATCAGTGGGTTTGTTTAACAAAAGCAATCTGGTTGCTTAATTTTTTTTTTCTAATCTTACAAATGAATTGTTTCATTTGTCCTAATATCTTCCAAATAAAGAAAACAAGTTTTGAAGTTCCTTGGATCTTTCTTCTATCTAAAATATAGGCAACTGCACTGGCTCCCTACAGTTTTCTGGATGCAATTCAAGGTTATTTTGATGTATAAAGCCTTTAACATCTTTAGACATTTTAGATTCTTCGTATTGTTTTTGTTTTAACCTGTTTTATTGTGTGAGCCACCCTCAAACATGTGTTACAGGGTGGCATATAAATAAAATAGGTTGGACACTACATACCCCAGAAGTCGCCTTCTCTTATTAGTATAATTATGACTGAGAGCATTCTGACTGTACAGGCATTCAGAGGGGGCTGCCCCACAATTGTGGACCTGTCTTCCCCTAGAAATCCATGCTTCAATGCTTTCCAGAAGAGTGGTAAAGCTCCCCTTGCTGGGCTGCCATTCAGCAGCCAGGGTAAAGCAGACATAGGAATTTATGATTGTATTTTTTTATTTTTTTCTGGTTTTCACTGTTACCACCTAGGCTGAGCTCTTGGAAAGGGGCCAGAGAAACGCTGAACAAATACTTCTCCAGTAAGACCACACCTGGTTTCCATGAGTTTGAGATAGAGTTAGCAGTTCAGAGATTCATCCTACTAACTCTTCTGTAAATGTTGCCAGAATCCAACAATTCAGATTGCCCAAGTGTTCTGAACTGTTATCCTGGCTTTTGACCTTTCCCCATCCTTATTTTTGTCAGCACTAAATGTCTCATTAGTTTCCTCCTTCGTAAAAACAAGCAGAAACACATATTGAGTAATTCTACACTTAAAAACAACAACACCCCATCTCTCAGTCTCTCTAGGTTGGAATTGTGTAGCAAATTCATTCTATCACCTTGTCCTACTTTTTGGTTACTATTATTAATAAAATCACCCTCCTTCTACTGTTTCCAATATCCCGTTAGCACACTGTGGTTTTGTGTCTTTGTTCTCCTGATTTTTGTCTCACTGTATATATGCTACTACATGTGTCCTTAGGTAGCTGTTTTCCCTCCTTTCTTTATGTTTCTCTTGTGATGTCAGAGTGTGAAACAGATCCCTAGTGCCTTGCTTTGCCTATCTGGCTCTCTAGTTTCAAAACGGTAGACATGAACTGGAAGAGGAAGCTGTCACCACAATAGCATTCCTCCCCTCCCCTCCCCTCCCCTCCCCGTCCCTTTTGCCTGGAGGTATGACATGAGGGATAGAGCGCTGTCTGTGTCTCACACTGCACATGCTCTGCTGCGGCCTTCAGCTGTGGCATGCACTGCGGCTACATTCCATTTCGCATCAGCTTCTCATGTTTCCGGAAACAGCAGTCAGTTCTTGATGATAACCCCAGGCAGGTTCTGCAAGGACCTTGCCCCCCCCCCCCATAACAACAAGCAGTGCCATTCTTTGTTAAGCCTACGGAGAAGGCGGTGGTGGTGGAGGAAGATGTGGAATACACTGAGGGAGTCAGTGACACTCTGGTCCCCAGCTTTCCCCTTAATGTAATACCACACCCACCACACTCAGACTGCACTCCCTACCCAAGGCTGGAAATAGAACCCAGGAAGCTCAACTGCTATTCCCATGAGCCAGCTCGACCTCTCTCATCTCCCTGACTCACAGACCTATTTAGATCTCCTTCAACCTGCTGTTTTCCTGTCTCCTGCTGTACACCGTCACTTAGATCTGGGCTGGGGAAACTGCAGCCCTCCAGGTGTTGCTGGACTTCAGCATGGCCAGTGGTCAGGAAGGATGGGATTTGTAGTTTAACATCTGGAGGGCCACACATTCCTCACACCAGACGTAGTTCCATCTCTCCTTCCAGAGATGCGATCTGATTGTAGGGCTCTTGTGTCTTAATCTCACTCATTCCAAACTTAACTAGGCTTCTCTACACACACCTTTTCCTCACTAAAAGCTGGACTATAAAATGAAAGTACCACTGCTCCCACCCCCACCACTTCATGTTACACTCCACCGGTTATCTCTCCTCCTCCTCTAGAGGAATGGTTAAAATGCAGATCTCTTAACTAGCGATCTCATTGCCTCAAGGGCTCTTCCACAATGAGATCTAAGGCAACTTATCACCTTTGAAAAGAAACACACATGCGCGTGCCTGTGTGCGTGCGTATAAATAAAACTGACTTAGGGCTCAATCCCATGCATGTTTGGAGAGAAAAAATGTCCTACAGCTCCCAATGCTCGCCAGCCAGTGATGGTAGCTGATGAATGCCGGGAGATGCAGGATTTTTTTCTGACTAAAAATGCATAGGACTGTGTTCTTAATGTGTTAAACATTTAAAATAAAATTAAAATGCATATGATAAGGTTTTACCTGCATTTCAATTCCTAATTTAGTCAAATACCACATTTGGACTTTTCTGCCAAGGCATTTTAGTAGCTTTTATAACGAACTTTATTTCCCTCCGCCCCATCCCCGGTAAGTGTATTTTTCACTGAAACTTGTGCTTCACACCTTTGAAGAAACTACATGTAGAGATCGAGAATGCTAGCTGATGGTTCGCCTTTCTTCAGCAGCAACACCAGTGATACAACAACTATTCACACGCCCCCTTTGTTCAAAACCACTTTCTCTTTGTCATCCACAGTGTTGCATCTGAATCCACTGGACTGAGGAGGGTGGATTAGTCACTTCATTGCAACCACAACAGGTTGAGATCTGCTATAATTTATTTATTTATTTATTTACAATATTTATATACTGCTCCATATGTAGAGCAGATTTCGGAAGGGTGAACACAAAGAATAAAACAGTAAAAGAATAAAAAGATTAAAACACGACATTAAAATTATACTTGTTTAAAAACACAATACCAATAAAAACCATAACTGGTCAATTAAGAAATGCCTCCCGGAACAGTGTGGTTTTCAGGAGGTGCCGGAAACAATGCAGTGTTGGTGCCTGCCTGACCTCCAGGGGCAGGGAATTCCAAATAAAAGGAGCCACCACACTGAAGGCTCTTCACCTGCTGGACTTCAGCTGGGCTATAGGTTCATATGGAACCACCAGGAGCAAGCTCTCCAATGATCTCAGCAACCAGGCAGGTTGGTAAGGGAGAAGGCGCTCTCTCAGGTATCCTGGTCCCAAGTTGTTAAGGGCTTTGTAACTAGTACTAAAACCTTAAGCCTGGCCCAGTAGCAAATAGGCAGCTAGTGCAGTTCCCTCAGCAAAGGAGTTAGATGATGGAAAGGGGCAGCTCCTGACAACAGCCAAGTTGCTGTGTTCTGCACTAGCTCCAGCTTCCACAGCAGCCTTAAGGGCAGCCTCACATAGAGCACATTGCAGTAATCCAGTCTTGAGGTTACTAGCACCCATACCACTGTGGCCAAGCTATCCCTGTCCAGGGATAGCTTGGCCACATATAATGGGGTTTGCATTAGTCCCAAGTCCAGGAAGTAGATAATTCATATGCTGCCCTTCTTCCTTATTCTGCTCTTGCCCCTGGGAGTTGATTATAAGTGCTCTCTTAAGGTCCCACATCCCATCAACTTTCTTCTGAGTCACCTTGACCTTTTGCTCTGTGGCTGAATGGTTGAAGGCCAGCATTCTTCAATGGGAAGAAAAAAATTGAATCCCACATCCTGCCCTCATGCACTCCCTTGTTCTGGCCTGCCTACAACAGCACTCGCACATGTCCAGCAGTCTGAGGCATCTGCTGGTTCTCAAGCCAGATCATACCACATATGCAGAGTGCTTGGGAGTTTAATTGTCCCTAGAGCAGGGATGGGGAAAATGTGGTCCTCCACATGTGGTTGGACTGCAACACCCATTATCCCTCACCATTGGCTATCTGGGCTAAGGGTGATGGCAACTGCAGTCCAACAACATCTGGAGACCATATGTTTCTGACCCCTGCCTCATAGGATGGCTGTACTACAAGCAGCTGATACCACCGGTAATAGTCAATGGTCTGAGGAACTGGACTGCCTCTTCTTTTGTAGTCCATCCATCCTACTCTTTCCTCTCTTCACAGTCCTATAAGGGCATCCAAGGCAAAAGGGTAATCAAAACACATTCACAGACTGACAATACCCTTTCCCATGTCTCTCATGGGACAGTGAGGGATGTCAACAGAGGTTATTGCTTTAATTAAACCAACAAGCAAGCAAGGATTCCCTGAACTTTCACAGTGCTTTGCTGAGCAGAGTTTACAGTTGTCCATGACTGAAACAGCAGCCATTCAGAGACTGGGATTTACAGCAAGCAACAGAGCAGAGGGATAATGGGATAGCAGCGTATCAACCTGACACTTTTTATAGGGGAGGCTATAGTTCCTGACTCACATAGCTCTGTTGCTCCCCTTTGCTTTTTCCCCAAATTAACATCAAGTCAGAAAAACAGAAACCTCTTGAAAGTCCCTTAAGAAAAAAAATCCCTGATCTTTCACACAATCACCACATCACACCACACCCACCCTTGCTATCTATTCGAATCTGCCACGATGACCCCATTGACCTGAAACTATTTCCCCTAAAGAATTATGCATTTATTAAGCAGCCTCCCGTTCCTTTCAGAGGCTGTCTGTGGGACCAACCACTCTCTTTCCATGGCATTTCAGGCAGGAGCGTGAAGTGGAGCAGTGTGTGTGTGTGTGTGTTTAAGGGACAGCTTTAGGGGTAATATTCTTTTGACTCATAGAGATCAACTTTACCATTCACTCTGGCCAGATTTAGGGGGTTTAACTTGCTCCTTACACCACTCTCCATAGCACAGGGGCACCTGGTTAGAAACCGCTTTGCGTCAACCTTTCCACAGGAGTGGAAGATTTGTGCTCAGACTTTTGGGACAAGCCCTGATTAAGAGGCAGCATCTAAGCACAGCCAGAACTTTAGCAAGATATTCCCACTTCATTCACCCCCATGTTTTGAGACAGGGGAGCCCAGGTTGCCAGTCACCTGTTCAGCTACTAGGGCGGCTGGGCAAGGCCCCCATCTCTCAGCGGTCTAACATCCTTCAGCTGGTTGTTGAGAGGCTTGAAGGAAAGGCAAGGTTCGCTTGTTACTATCGTCCTAGACGTCCACTCACAAAAGCTGGCCGCAAAAGGAAACTTCCGAAAGCCAGGAGAATATAGCGTCGCTTCGCTACCACGAGCACTGGGAACCCGAACAGAGAGGCCCTGCGGCTGAACAGCTAGTTTAACTGCGACTGGCCGCGCCATGTCTGCGATCGTTTCAGTTACCGGCAGCGATAACTGCTGCGATAGGAAAGTTCACACACACAAGCCCGCCCTGCCCCACGTCTGGGGTGTGTCATTCCTCGCAGGATCAGCGTGCGAACGAGGCATTTGCGAGGCCTCCGCGAGCCAGCCGCGCCCCGCCCCGCCCCGCCCCGCCGGGGTCTGTGGGTCTGCCGCGCGCCCTGGGACATTCCCAGCCCCACAGCATCAGCCCCGGCCTTCTTTGGCTGGAAACTGACATCGTCCAAGGCCCTTTGCCTGGTAACGTGGGCGGGGGTTCCCGGAACGGAGCCCAACCAGCACAAACGTCACTAGGCAGAAACTGACCATATATGGCCATCTTCCTCTGCGTCAGCGCAGAAGCCCCCTCCTTTCGGCCTCGGAGGCTCCACCCACTGGAGCCGAAGTCAGAGCTGGCGAGATCAAGGAAGTGAAGCTAGGCGTGTGGGAGGCCACCCCTCCGGGCTTTGGCGCGCGCCCCCTCCCCTTCCGTCCTCCGCTAGAGAAGGGGAGAGAGACTCAAGCGCGCTGTCTCAGCGCCGGAGCTTTTGCATCAAAGCGCGGAGTTTGGCATCAAAAGGAAAGCGGGGGGGGGGGGAGCAACTCCACAACACCTCGGGTGAATGACGCGAGGCTGAGAAGGGAGCAAGGCACCCTATCGTGGCACATACAAAAAGCTCAGATCCGATCGATTAGGGAAAATACCGGGAGGGAGAGAAAAGTAGGAAATGCAGTTAAGAAAACAGGAAAGATGACATGCCCCAATTATCCTAGGTTTACACTGAATAAGCCCATTACAAGGATCAAACGCAGACACACAGGAAGGGAGGACGACCAGGTAATGGCAGGCAGCAAGGCTGTTAAGTCGCCGCCAAGGTGTAACAAAAACTAAACCGCTCCAGTTCATCTAAGCTTTATAGACACTAAAACCCAGGGGAGTTAAAACTGCTCCAAAAGAAACTGACAAAGTCTGGGACTTCACCAAACAAAAGTCCCAATTTTTCAATATGAAAGCAAAAGAATCAAGATGATTGATGGGAGAGCATTTGTGGCATATTAAAAGAGGCACACAGATAAAGTAGTTAGAACATGTTTACTTAAATAGTTTCAATAAAAAGTCAAAAACACAAATACAATCTTTTGAAGAAAAAAACTGAATTTGAGGACTCAAAAGAAATAAGAGCACAAGTAAGTAAACAACCCCTTCTCCCTCCACAGTGACCCCTGTGTCCATGCAGTGGCCTTTTGGGGGAAGAGAGGTGCTGAGATTCCATCACTTCCCTGTCAACCTGTTTTCTGGTCCCTTTTGTTTCAATTATAAATTAAGAGATCGTCTCCTTTTCTATTGGCACAAGGAAGAGAGCAGAAGGCCAGTTTTTGGCTCCGTCCAGAGTACCTCCGCTTCTACTGCACCATCCAGCGATGCAGCAGAGAGAAAAAAGGCTTTTGTTTTTAAATACACACACACACACACACACAAAATCACTCTCACATACAGATATAAAAAAACCTCGTACACACTCAGCACAGATCGGAGTTCTGGATCCACCAGATTGAGAGTCACAGACATAACAACTTGGAAAACAGGACTTCAGAACAGAAGAGTTGGGGAACTCGGGGCGTCAGTCCGGTTCCGTGTAAACTTTTACGTTACAAGTCCGCTTCTCTTCTCCCCAACCCCCCCCAAAAAGGTCTTTGAGGCAGCAGGGATCGGCTTGGTCGCCACCCCTCATCAGAAGGTCTGCTGCATCTTGGCCGTCAAGAGGAGCTGGCAGCCGTTGTTCACGTGGTTCATGACTTTCTGCTTCAGCTGCGCTACCTGGTCCCGCAGCGCGATGGCTGTGTTGGACAGTCCCGCGTTCTCACTCTTCAAGGTCTTCACCTTCTCCTCCAGCCGAGCGATGCGCTCCAGCTTCCTCTTCCGGCACTTGGTGGCGGCCAGGCGGTTGCGCAGCCGCTTCCTCTCCACCTTGATGCGCTCCTGATCTTCCATGTTAATGGGAGACACGGGCGGGCTTTGCACATCCGGCACCGTCTGCGGCTCCTCTTTGAAGCCCCGCGAAGGGTGGGCCAAAGCCAAGCCGTGAGGCTGCGGCATGTAGCTGAGGTTGGCGCTAGGGAAGCTGGAAGAGCTGCTCATGGAGCCGGCGGGGTTGTAGCTGGTTAGGTTGGTGTAGACGGGAGGCGGCTCCTGGGGCAGGGAGGCCCCGTAGCCGCTGCTGGCCGACGAAGCCGCCGCCGCCGCCGCCACCGCCCCGATCGAGACATTGGGGGGCGGCATATGGTTCAACTTGTGGAGGTCGTCCAGCGCCTTGACGAAGCCGTCGGCGAAGCCCTCTTGCTCCTCGGTGGCTCCCCGCGGGTAGTAGTACTGGCCCGGCGGCGTGGGAGTGGTGGTGATCACGCCGTTGCTGTTCTGGACGATGAGGCGCTCCAGCTCCGGGGCAGCCAGCTTGAGCGAGGAGCTGCCAGTCTCGGCCGCGGGCTGCTGAAGCGAGCCCGGAAAGTAGCCCGCCGGGCCATCCTCTTGGCCGCGGAGGTGATGAGGGAGCTGGGACTTCAGCCCGCGGAACGGCTCGGCCGACAGGTTCAGGGCCATGCCCGCCTTCAGCGTCTTGTACTCCTGACTGTAGCCGGAGAAAAAGGAGTCAGGGTAGAAAGGCTGCTCCATCTTCGTGCACATCAGCCGCGCGCTGGGAGGGGGTGGAAGCCCGGGCTAGGACCGTCCGGGGCGCACAGGAAGGGCCTATCTGCCTGCCTGGGGCGTGGGTCGAGTCTTCTCCCAAAGCGAGGAGCGCGCGCTTCCGCCTCCCTCCCCAAGCTTCACTTCCAGATTTCAGAGCGAGAGGCGCGCAGAAGAAAGGGCTCGTCTTTCCGGCGGCTTCTCCAACCACCCGCCCTGACTAAGCTCGGATGATTCACGTTTGTCCCCCACGGAAGGCGGGCCCGGTGTACGAGCGCGCCGGCTTCGAGCCCTCCCCGAGAAGCAAAAAGTACCGTACCGACCGGGGGGAGAGCGTCCGGCGCGCGAGTGCGAATCGCGAGTTATCTCAGCTGCAGCGTGCGCGTCCCAAGGCCTTTTATTCCGGCCGCCCGCGCGGCGGCGGCGGAAGCGCGCCGCCATTGGCTGGAGAGCCCAAGCGACTCCGCCCACCGCGGCGCACGCGAAGGGGGAAACTGAGCTCATTGCTCGGCAGCTCGTGCTCCGGTAAACAGCCCGCAGGAGGGGGAGTTATACGGCGTCCGCGTCAGAGGAGCGGAGCGGGGCTGGGCGGGGGCGAGCGGGGGCAACCTGGGAGCGAAGAAACAAGCGCACGCACGCACGCAGCCGCCGCCGCGGCGGGCGCGTGGGCGGGGAGAGGGGCAGGCCGTGCGCAGCCCCTCGCGCACGGCAGCGACGCCGAACAAGGGGACGCCTCATATGCTTTAGGCTGAGACCCTGCGCCCACTTTCCTGCGGGTAAACCCCACTGAACTCAAGGCTTACTTCTGAGTAGACGTGGTTAGGATCGCGCTGCTAGCCGCCGGAAAGGGACACACGCAAAACAGATGAACACCACAAACGGCCTGGGGAGTGCCTAACCTTTTATTTTTAACCGCCAAGGCTGTTGACAGCCAGCGTGGGGTGGATGCGGAGAAACTCGGGTTCAAATACCTCTCAGAGATTACGCTCGCTGGGTGGTCTTTGGCAGGTCACTCCTTAACGGAGTTATTGTGAGCGGGGCTAAAATTAAAGAACGTCCCATAAACGAACTAGACCTCCTCGGAAGAAAGGTGAATCAGGTAAATATGGCTCCCCAAGAGGCTTAGGTAAAGGCCAGTTTCACTCTACAAGCACCAAACGCCCCAGCTGATTATCGTTCAGAGAGCTTCCAACCTTACCAAATCCCAGGGAAGGCATTTCTGCATATAGATAAATCACACACATGTACACTAATCCTTAGAAATGCCTCCCATGTGGAAGTTTTGTGACATGAAGCAGCCTGTAACGACACAAACCATTAAAACCAAACTCTCTGGATGCTTAAGTGCTCTTTGCCATAATTTATGAAGGTATAACTACACCCGCACAGTTCATCCAACATACTGAGGACTAAATGTACACCCTGACATGGATTCATGCATGGATACTCAAATAATATAGACATATGTCCAGAATAATCACATACCAAATGCAAAAGTTGTATACACAAACCACAAACACTTAAATGCTACTTTAAGACATAGCTCAAACATAAAGTTACACCCTGCCATGTTCAAAACAAACACTGATGCACAACTTTGGAGAGACCTGCATACCACATTCAGATTCTAGAAAAGAACAAAACACACACCCATACACCAAAGGCCACAACATACACCAACGTTCAGATTTTTTTACATTTATATAAAGGTGGTGGTGGTGTTATTATTACTAAAATAAATTATTTCACATGTACATGGCAGTTTACAGGGTTTTGTCGTCGTCACCACCACCACCAAAAGACAGTATTCTGCATCCAAGAATTTTCCAATATAAATTTGGAACGTGGGGAAGAAGAGGAAAGGGGGATAGTAGTAGCAAAGGATAAATGTGAGCACAGTTGCAGTAGGTGGGCAGGCGAATGAAGGGATCGAACTAAATGCGTCAAGGAAAAGGTGAGTTTTGGGGAGAGGCCACACACATACACCTAAAGACTCTGATATGCACACAAGATATACCAACCCTGACCCTACCCATACACCCACAGCTAGAAGTACAAGGTGCAAAGTGATAATCAAGCCCAGTGGCCAATCTTTGGGTGGGTCTCTCTTTTCCTACAAACGTGAGTACATACTACATTTAGTTCTCTATCTTGGCTCCTAACATATACATGTGCGTGCATGCACACACACAGATTCACATAAATACAGATATTTGGGAGAACCTTGATCACCCACATTTTTCCACTTGGTCTAATATATGAACGAATATATTAGTTCATATATATTTCCCCCACCAACCCCAAGTATCATTTATTAGCTTTAGTCTTGCTGATCTTTGTAGCAGTGTTTTCAAAGGGACTGAATTGTAAATGGAGATGAGCTTACTAATTACAGCTAAGATTTGCCCCAACAGCCATAATTGTATAGCCATGAAGCTGGCTTGGGGACATAAACACGAAACACTATTCACTTCGATGGTTGTATAGGGATAAGGAAGGTGACAAGGAAACATGCAGATATGTACACGGCATTAATCAGTTCATGGCACTTTTCCATGGCAAATACAGTGAATAATTCGTATACTGGACATGAGTGATTGAATCCACACTCTTAAACACATTGCATGTTGTTTGTATGTTGCCTTTAATGGAGTCGTAAGCATGCGGAGGACTCCCAGGCAGTATTACTGATGTAGCTAGGGTCAATAGTTTGGTATAAAAACAGCTGTTTGTCATAAACAAGATCTCTCTCCCAAGCCATAGACCTCTCTTCTGTCACTAAAACCTATGGTCTGCTTGCTAGTCAAGAGATTATCATGCACAGTGCAATAATGGGATTTTCTAGTACAGAGTAAAACTTTCTGAGCCTCCTCAAATGTAATTAGGACAAAACTCTGATAAGAAATGTTACTCCTAAACCTGGCCCATGATCAAGCAGCACAAGAGGAAAAGACTAGGGTGAGGGCCAAGGTGAACTGTGGCATGCTTTAGGCAGTGCCTAATTTTTAAAATGAGAGGTGATGGGTCTAAAGCTTTCCTGGAAGTCCTTCCTCCTTGTCCATGATGTGTAACGGCTGATAATTACTACTCAGTGGTGAAGGAAAGGCTCTTTACATGTGCTTACTTCTTTTTGATACACATGTCCTGGGGCTGGTGCCCTCTGGTATTTGATAAAGGTTCCTGGGCTAAAGCCCTGGCTATCCTTGACTCAAATCAAGCCAAGCTTGAAGATGCTCAAAAAGGAACCATAGACAAAACCAACAAGTTAATGAAAATAGATACTGATTTCCATTTGGTTGTCCTGCCTAGGTAGAGTCCTGTCTTGGCCTCTGAATAAAGGTCAAAGTGAGTCCGTGCCACCTCATTGTGGGCTTCCAAAGGCCAGGAGAATAATGGTACTAGGTGGGTATCTGGTCACTCCAGAAAAAGCAGGATCTCAAGGAGAAGCTGGAACCAAGGGTGGTGGAGCAGTCCAAGGACAGGCGTAATTCCAGATGCAAGGTCTAGCAGGATCCCAGGGGTCAGTAGCACAGACAGTCGGTCAGTGTGGGAAGCAAGGTCAAAAAGACCTGTGATAGTCCAGCAACCAACAAACTTTAACTGAGAGCTAATACAGGCTGGTCTCTCAGACACTGCCCAGACCCAGGTGCAACTGGTTAATCTGGCCTTCAAGGGCTCCCTTCTACTGAGGTCCCTTATTCATGAGGAGCTTGATTCCTTTGAGCCTTGAGGCATGTGCTTTGTCACTGGTGGCCGCATGCACCTTCTTTCTTCACTGGTGGCTCTTGGGGGCTGGGAAGCAATTTGCCCTCCCTCTCTGACTTCACAGGCAAGGCATCTGCCGCAGGTGCATCGGGTTCCTCCTATCTCGTCCAAGCCTGGAGTGGCCTCTCCTTGGATGCTGGAAGTGTCCGGGGTATTGCGGGAATCAGATGCCCCATCTGCCCCATAAGGTCTTTGTACTCCACACCAGCTGGTTCCTTACCTGAGAAGGAGGAGGAGTCTTGGGTCGGACCAACAGCACTGTTATGGGCAAACTCTTCACCACTGTGGTGTGTGTTAGCAGAATTCTTCCTGGCTCAGTTCATATACAGAACATTGTCTAGGACAGGTATCGGCAATCATATTTGGCCTAATTTCAAACGCCCTCTGCAAGCAATCAGTTCAGACCTCTGGCAGGAGTAATATGTCCCTCCCTCAGGAGCACACTGGGTGTGGAGGAAGAGAGAACAGGGTACCAGAGAGAGGGGGAGAGGGAGAGATGGGAATGGCAGAAAGAGAAAAGGGATGGCTCCACCCACTACCACCATGTGGCCTCCAATAGATTACCTCTAAAGCAAGGGTGAGCAACCTCAGGCCCATGAGCCAAATCTGGCCCTCCAGGGTCTTCATCCAGCCCTCCAGGTGTCCTCAGATGGCCACACCCCTTCCCCTGGCTCTCCCCCTTCCTCTGCAACCACCAATTGTTTAGTGGTTTCCAGGCTTTTATGTAGTTTTCCTCCCATTCTAAAAGGTTGAACTGCCTCTCCTAAGGCTTAGTTACTGGCAGAAAGACTCTTTAAGCTAAAATATGCTGGTATTTTAGTCCCTGCTGCCTTTAGCCCCACCCATCATTGGATTGTGGTCACCAAGGGCTTCTCCGAAATTGAATTTGGCCCTCGGGCTGAAAGAGGTTCAGTGCCCCTGCTCTAAAGGAATACTGCCCTTGATAGAAAAAAGGTTATTCAACCCTAGTCCAGGAAAGGTTTGCATCTTCCCCACCTGGCTTATGCCTCCTTATTTAGATATCATTATGCTTTGACAGCCTTATGCTAGACTGAACCAGCACACTCTCTCAGTTTTCCTCAAAGTCCCTGAACGTCCTGTCTGTCACCTTGATGTACATCCAAACCCTGCCATGTGTGCAAAGACTGTGGAAATGATAGAATGCAAGCAGCACAGAACTAAATCATGGGGAAATTGCTGGATGGGGGCAGCAGGAAGCAGACTTCCAAGGAAAGGAAACTACAATGCCACAGGTGATGCTGAGAATAATGATGCAGCACTCCTGAGTGATGAAAGCAGGAGATCCAGATGGGCACTCTGCCAGAGTGGGCAAGCATCACAGGCGCCACCAGGCTGGAATGAGGGTCAACCCTGGATCTTGCTCTCCTTCCAGGCACCGCAGCAGGAAGTGCCAGCCTCTGGCATTGCCCTTTAATCGCTGCCTTTGTTTGCCGGCTTAACCCAGGCACCATGCAGGAGGGTGAAGGTTAGGGTGCGGCAGGTAACACACCCTTGCATTGCAAGCGTCTAAAAGGTACCTGGCCTTGAGGAGCTTGCATAACGGGGGCAGGGAGAAAGAGACAAGCAGCAGAGCATGCAGAGACACTTATCTCCACTGGGGCAGCATAGCAATAAAAGGACAGGAATATCTGGCTTGTGACACTGCATCAGGCGGTGTACTTTGCTATCCTTTGCAGCGTGGTGCTAAAGTACCCTGCTTAGCCTTGCTGTATTCCTCATTGTGCACCATTTTGTATCAACTATTGCTGCATTTAGCAGACAGCCCAGTGCATAGTTCAGGCCATGCAAAACTATCATTTGCCCCAACAGTGTTCGTATAAAATACAATGGTGAAGCCTTCAAACAACCCAGTTATTTTAAGATCAACAGGGGAAATGTGGTCATTTTCTTCAAACTACATGCAATTTGAGAAGTACAAATAAAAAGTAAGCAGGAATATGACTTTTCCATATAACTAAAATGGCATGCTTGGGATTTTGTTTAGTTCTGAGTGATCATTTGTAAAGCACAAGTCATAAAGAGATTGGTGTTGCTTGGTGTTTTTGGGTGGGGGCAGGGGGTGGAGAGGAAGAAACCAGAGGCTAAAAAGGGGACTATATGATGCAGTTATGTCTCTAAAAAGGGATGGACAACTTCCAGATGGTTGGGCTACAACTCCCATCTTCCCTAGCCCACCTTTGGCTATGCTGGCTAAGGTTGATCAGAGTTGTAAGTCAAAATGTCTGGAGGGCTACAAATTGCCCACCCATGCTCCACAGACTTCACACGTTGGTGATTTCAGGTCCCACCTGTCAAGGCCAGATTAGTCTAGAGGTGCCCTTCTCTAAATCAAGGCCACTACAGAGGATCATGCCGAAGAAAAGAATCCAGGAAGTTCAGAATGGAGGCAGAGTTTATGGCCAAAACACCACTCATAACCAAGGATGCAGTCCAGAATCTGGGAAGAACTAGAACAAAGGAGGTGGGGAAAAGGAAACCAGAACATGAATAAAGGTTGGAACAGTTGAAGGTAAACATCCAGAAAGAGCTGGAACTCATACACAGAAAGCTGGAGTCAAGGAAATACTGCTCTGTTGACCAGGAAGGGGAAAAGACTCAGCTTCTGCTATTTATAGTGGACATGGATTGTCTATTCTGGAGGCCTTACTGACTGCTAATCAAAGGAAATGGCATCTGGAATCCCTCTTCCCAGCTAGGCCTGAAGAGTTCTCTGTATCCTCAGTGCATCTAGTCTTTAATAGCTCTTCAAGCTAGATCCCAGTCTCAGCCCCTGAAGCCCCCTTTTACCACAAAAAGGACAACTGCTGGATCAGGGCAGATTGTATAGCCTGGATGATGGGTTTCTTGGTGTTGTTGGCATAGAGATGTTTATGGGTGGGGGTGGATGGATGAAGGAGCATCATCATTTAACGATGCTTTGTATTTTGCAACAGAAGATTTTTATTTTAATCTATCTGAATTTGCCACATGAATGTGCTAGACTGCCAGTCTGAATATACAATCAATAAGGGCAGGAGGGAGCACCATGAAAATGATGAACTGTAGGTAGCTGAGAAGCAGTACATAGCTGAGGATGTTTGGTTGGTGGCAGCTCTCCAGGCAACATGTTCTGGCTTCCTCTCAGGTTTTCAATAGTGTGATTCTCAGAAACAACCTATCCCGCCCCCCTGCATTTCTTGGTCCATTATTAAGACTGCGGTGAATGTTTGAATCAAATATCAGTCATTGCATCCAAGTTAAAAACTCCCTCTCCTTTCTGAGCTTTCCAAATGAAAGGCACAATTCCTCTCCTATTAAAGTCGCTGACAAAACATCCCCTGCTTTTATTGGAGGTCGACTGCATCCAATATGTGCAAGACAAAATGACTGTTTAACTTTTTCAACATTATTGTTGAAATACAGGTTTACTAGTCTCCGCTTCATTTGTGTGCTGATCTGGCATTCAGTATATTAATTACATTGCTCAACTACTCTTCATTAGGGTTTCAAGCCTCGAGACATGACAATCGATAAGACATACTCTTCAGTGCACTTAAGATGACAACCTAATTTACTAATTATGCATTATATATACTTTGATTGATTAGCTGTTTCACCAGGTGAAAAGTTTTTCTGCTGGGTGAATGGCTTTTCAGAATTTTGGTTATTTTGCCATTTCTAACCTGCTCCATAGAGCCTTTAGGATTGCATATTATTTAGTTTATTCATTACACTCAAGCTCTATCTTTATTAAGCAGTTGTTATCCCCAGTTGACTCAAGTCACTGTAAGTCCCTAATTCCCTGACACAATTTAAAGGGATGATTATGACCTTTATAGCCCTAAATGATCTTGTCTGAGTTAACTCAAAGAGTGTTTGCTCCCATACAACCCCCCTTCTTCATTCAAGTCCACAAAGGAAGTCTTATACCTCAGATTATTGTTGTCATCCCCCCGCCACCCTGGAGAGTTGGCAACTCCAAACGCAACTGCAGTTATTAAATAGGAGGAAGCTAACAGTGCACTTGTATGCATGTATATGCAGAAGTAAGCCCCACTGTGTTCAATTGGATATACTACTAGGTAATTGTGTTTTGTAACTGTGCACAGGATTGCAGCCTTAAGCAATTGCATGCATACCTACTTAGGAGTAAGTGCCATTTGAGACTTACTTTTGTGGGAAAAATACCACCTATGCATAGGATTGGGTTGCACATGGTTGAAAGCAATACTGGTTATGTTCTCTGATAAGGGAATGAGGATGTCTAGGTTTGGGAGGAGTTTGATGTCAGGACTCTTGGGTTCTATTCCTGGGCCTGTTACTGATTCAGCATGTGAAGCCAAGTGACTCACTTCCCTACTCTGGCCTCAGCTTCCCCATCTGTGGAAAGCCCTTTGGGATCATTGGTTAGGAAGAACTAAATATAACACCCACCTCCACCCCCACTGAATTCTCCGAAGGAGGAAGGGGGAATAAGCAGGACAGGACAGCTCTGCTATACCCAAGAGGTACAGCAGGTCCCAATAAACTGCTATATTTGAAATGTCAACATTCTACTCAAAGAAAAGAAACCCAGGAGAACTTTAGCAAATGTTGGAAATGCCCATGTGGCTCTATAATTATGAAAGAACTGTCCTTTATCATTTTTGTAGGAGAAAGTGTCATGCAAAGATGCTTCCCCCCACTTAAACAAACAAAAACTCTTGTCCCAGATGATACTACACCTCAGCCAGGCCAAAGCCCCAGGAGTATCCCAAGAGAATGTTAGAACATCCCCTGATGATACTGGAAGGCAACACCTATGGACGAGAAAAGCATACATGATGCATGGTTTGCATTTGATACTTGACAGGAGATTGCATTTGATATTTCACTTCTGATGTTCACCTTTCAGGTTTGATTTGATATTTATCAGTATGTGAATATTTGCTATTCTATAATATGCTTGTTGCTACTGACAAGCATTTATATTCAGTGCTTTAAATTCATTCATTCAGCTTATGTCCTGCTTTTATAGCCACAGATCACCTACAAGTATTATTTGATAACTAATATTTGGTGCCTGTAAATTGACACAGTGATTCATTGTGTAAAAGAGAGGTTCTCTGGAAAACAATATCTATGAACAGGAAGCCTCAGTTTCTAATACCACATGCGTGCTATGGTTTTTCAGCCTGGCAGAAATGCCCTCTGTACATGTTCATGTGATTCTCTGTTTTCTTTTTTTTAAAGTATATTTTAATCTTATTGTTACAATAAGAAAAAAACCCAGAAGCCATTAATAAACCAAGGATCATAAGTGCAACAAAAAAAGAGGAAAAGTGCTCCTGCTATTTCCAAAGCAATCCCATACTTCAGTTTAGGGGCGATACAGGATTTGGGAGCCATACAGGATTAGTTACATTGGCCTAGGGGCCATACAGGATTTGAGAGAAGCCCCACTATGCTGGTGGAACATGAGATACATGGCTAACACAACATATATGCTTGTGGGATGTTTCACCTGCTCTGCCAGCGAAGAGACACTGGTGGAAGAACCAAAATGGGGTGGAGCCATGGGCAAGATGGAGGCAGCACAGGGGAGGGGCATACTTGGATCATACCCTATACTCCTCCAGGTCATGGCAACACTCTTGTCAACTGAGGAAGTTTACATCAGCCCCAGATACGGTGCAAGAAATGTTCCTCCCACTGAAATCAATGGAAGAAGGAAAAAAATAGCCACCCCCATGTCCACAACCACCCAGCCCTCCAGAGTTGTCATGACAGAGCATAAGATATGGCAGAACTCAGCACCCAGTCACAGCAACCCACCTCGCTACCAGTATATATTATAAACGCCACATGGCAAACCCATTACTCAAATGATAAGGTGCACAGCATGGGACTCTATCTCTCTGACCCCATGTGATGGATACTTAGAGCTCCCAAAGGGAAACTCTGGTGAGGGGAACTAGGGAGAAAGGGCACTTCGCAACAAAACAAAATGGAACTCTTTGCACAAAACAGCCTGTCTCCAGAATGCACATAGGAACTTGAGCATAGTGCTAACATTTCTCCATCTAGAACCTTACATCGTCTCGGGATTCCAGGCAAACACATCCGACAACAACCCAGACTCTGCTCCACCAACTGGGGGTGCCAGGACAGAGCACCCACATAGTTAAGCAAGGGAAGAGGGCAATCATGCTATAAAGTAGAACTGTTGTGACTGTTTCCCATCTCTCTCTCTCTCCCCTTCATCCCCTTTTGCTATATGTGAATACTGGGCCTGGTCTGAACAGTTATTGCTCTAATGCTCTATTTCCAATAGCAGGGAGCAGTGTCTCCCACACACAGAGGCAGGTAAGCTCGCCTGTGGCAAAGGAAGGCACTCCACTCCAACCATTGCCACTGCTGGCCAAGCACTCATGAGCACTTTTGCCTTGCAAGATCACAGCCCGGATGGAGCAGAACAAGCTGTCACCATACACACCGAGAACCCAAAGGGGGAAGGAGAGCACATAGACTCACAATCACTGTAGTCTTCTTGTGCCCACATGGGCAGAGCGGGCGGACCGGGCTGAAGCATGAACACTGGCTGAACACAAAAGGTGTCCTCTTGTTCCCTCTTCTCTCTCACAAACACCTACTGTGCATCCAGGTTCAGGGACTACATGCTCCAGCTGCTGAATATTACTCATTGCTCTCTCTGTGACCTCTTGCTCTCCCACCGGTATGGTAGGGCCATAGCTCAGTGGTGGAGCATATGCTTTGCATGCAGAAGGTCCAAGGTTCAATCCATGTAGGACTAGGAAAAACTCCTGCCTGAAACCCTGGAGAGCCACTGAGCTGGATGGACCGATGGTCTGATGCAATATAAGGCAGCTTTCTGTGTTCCCTCCTGCAACGGGTTATATGCAGATGAGGAGAAAGGCTCACCTCATGACTAGCGGTAACGACCAGGATGTTCCTGGCTGTTCCTTCATGGGGTTGTTAACCTCCTTGACCAGGCCAGCTCCTGTACCCTTGCAGACTCTATGACAGTCAGTTTTGCAACAGCTGAAGGTGTTCCTGACATGGAACTGGTGCCACTCCTACCCTGCTGTCTGTTTCGCCACTGTCCAAGGCACAGGAGCCCTGCTGAGGTGACCGGTTGGGAACCCCACACAAGTATCGTTCCCTTTCAGGATCTCCTCTATCCTGGATGCTGTTCAATAAAGCCTTTGACTTTACCACACTTTGTTGTCTAGGGAGTGATAGGCAGGGATCCCCTTTCCTTGCTCTAGTACAATCTGGCTTCAGGATGGGACTGAGGGTGGGTCAGGCAGCTTCATGGGCTCAGGGTCAAGAGGCGTTCCTCTCCCTGCTCGCTCAGGTCCCCTGGACTGTGAGGGGGCAGGCCTCTCAGGGCACCCAAGAGGGTTGGGTGCATGAGTTAGTCAGCTGGCAGGGAGAGGGGGGCAATGAGGCCTGCTGGGATGCTACCAGACACAACTGGCCTCTTGGTCAAAATTGCAAGGAGTCAATTGGTCACATGGGTTGGTTACCACATGCAGACTATTGGCCTGTACCCGGTTCCCCAACCTTTTTGGGCCCATGGACACATTTGGGAATTTGAGAAACTGCTGTGGGCACCACACAAAATGGCTCCCATGGAGGATGCAGCTAGGTACATAATGGCTGCCATGGGGGCCTGGCTAGTCAAAAGTGAGCTAAAGAGGTGGGGTGGGCAAGGCCAGAAGGGGGAGAAAC
The DNA here is from genome assembly GCF_057233095.1 of Heloderma suspectum. Taxonomy (NCBI): domain Eukaryota; kingdom Metazoa; phylum Chordata; class Lepidosauria; order Squamata; family Helodermatidae; genus Heloderma; species Heloderma suspectum. The sequence goes on along the minus strand of NC_139459.1, from coordinate 234,960,427 downwards.
AGCAAGGTAAAGAGGTGGGGAGAGAAATAGCAAAGCTAGAGGCTGGGAGGGAGGGGGAAAGAGGCAAAGGGGTAGAGAAAGAGCAAGGCTAGAGGCTAAAAGTGGGGGAAACATTGAACTAAAGAGGTTGGGGGGATAGAAATAGTGAGCCTAGAAAGGGAGAGAAAGAAGACTGCTCTAACATTTTCCAAGGATTAAATTTAAAAAAAAATGTTTTGAAGGGGCAAGGAGTGAAGAGCTTTGTGGGCAACCTTGGAGGTGCATGCAGGCGGTGTATTGGGGGCCCCTGGTCTATACTCCTGATTGGCTCAGTTGTGCCTGGCTGTAGCGGCACTCTCTTCACCTTTTGTACTGTGGGGTTGTACCTTAAATTTGAACCTGGGATCCCCTGCATGTAAAATACAAGCTGCTCCACCAGACTAAGGCTCCTTCTGCAGCTCCTGGAGTCTATAATTAGATGTTGACGGGTGGGGGCAGGGGACACGCAAATGCCACATGGTATGTTTTATTCTTGTCTGCTGTTGTAGCTGAGTGGTTAGGGAGTTCCTCTGTGTTTGCTGTGTGGGTTCAAATCCCAGCTCCTGTTCTTTTGCCCCTGACATGACTGTTTTTGTCCAGCATGCAAAGGGTGAGTGGCCAAGGGGCATTTCCCCCTTTCCCCTGGAGGGACTAAAACTCCCACCTCCTGCTTCCCAACCCTATGCTCTATGTAGTGAGCCACTGGAGGACGCCACTGTCAGTGTGGCTCTGTGGCTTGCCTTGTTGCGTGTTCTGGCTCCTCCCTTTTCTGCTTGGCAAAAGAGTCTCTCCTTCCCTGAATGGGTCTTGAACCCTTGTCCCAGGAAGGCTGTGTGTGTTGTCTGCAAGCGTCCTATCCAGCAAGGTATGTGGATGCTGTGTTGGGTGAACTCCCCTTCCTTCCTTTTGTGTGTTGTGCTCCAAAATGGTGCTTGTGAGGAGTCCCTGATTGGTCGGCCTCTGGGCAACTTTTTCTGTTGAGTTCCCCCACCCCTCCCAGGCTAAGCAAGTATAGGATACAGCAGTTGTTTCGCCAGTGTAATATATCTCATCATCATCATCATCATCATGGCGATCACTCGTGACCAAGTAAGATTGTCTTCCAAGAGTAGAGTCTTAACAGTGGGTCTGCAGGTGGCTGTAAAGGCCAATTCTGGATCTACACAGCCTCCCACAGTGAGAACATAGGTTTCACTATTCAGTTATTGGGGGAATAGAAATCTAATAAATGAATAAATAAGTAAAATTCTAAAATCCATCCACACTTCATGATATGTCAGAGGCAAGTTCCATTATGTAATCATTTATAGCAGCCTGCACTTCCAAGGATTTATTCTGCATTTATGTATCCATTGAAATAAATGCTCCCACATCTCCTTGATGTAGAGACACCCTATGGGGAACCTACTTTAATTAAAGTAGACCCATTTACTCTATGAGCAACTACATAAGATAATTTAATGTGGGATATCTATTGCTTTGGAACACTTTATCCAACACGTTTGCTCATTCCCAGTGTAGTAAAATAGTAGGTCTTCTAATATAGCCATATGAGGGTGGATGAGGATGAACAAGCTGAGGTTAAAAACAGAGGTGTAGTTGGTCAATAGAAAGCCTGACCCAGAGATTGGGATTCCACCTATTTGGCAAGGGGTTGTGCTCCCCTTAAGGATCATGTGCATAGCTTAGGGGTGCTCCTTAACCCTACACTGACCCTGGATCTTCAGGTGGTTGCCATGGCAAGAAGTGTCTTTGAACAATTACGCTTGGTACGCCAGCTGTGATCCCTCCTGAATTGGTCTGACTTGGCAAGAGTTATCCATGCTTTGGTTATATCATGTTTAGACTATTGCAATATGCTCTACCTGGGGCTACCCTTGAAGAGGGTCTAGAAGCTTCAATTGGTGCAAAAAGTGGCAGCTAGGCTGCTAACAGTGCACGAAATCTGGACCACATTATACCTGCTTTGAAGAACTTGCACTGGTTGCAATAGCTTAGGACTTGGCTATCTAAGAGACCACCTGTCTCATTATGAACCTTTCCAGTTATTGAGATCTGTGGGAGAGGGCCTCTTGAGGGCACCATTGCCTGCACAGGCCCATTTGTCAGGCACACACAAAAGGGCTTTCTCCTGTCACTCCCAAACTGTGGAATGTGCTCCCCCCAAAGCTATGCTTAGCCCTCACTCTCTTGGCTTTTAGAAAGGGTGTCAAGACACAATTTTTTAATATATATATATATATTTAATTTATGTAGTTTTAATGTTTTTAATATTTTGGGGTTTTTTTTAAATTGTTGTACAATGTCTTGATGGCTTTTTACCAAATAAGGCAGAATATAAATGTCGAAAATAAATAAATAAACGAATGAAATAGGGATTATAGTATACTTCAGCAAAGACCAAACTAGATGCTCAACTGAAAGCAGCAAGGGGTAGGCATATTTTGCAGTGGAGAAGGGGCAGGCAGGTGCGTTTACCCACAATATGGCAAACATGTGCCCAGGACCCCAGCTTTGAAGATTGTAGGAACGTTCTGTCTAGGGAGCAACAGCTATCCCATCATGATCGTAACAGAACAGAAGGGTGTACTTGTGTTTGCGTGTGCGTGATACTGGACTTTTACCTAATTAAGTTCAGTCTGCACAGATGTATATGAACTGTCAGAAGGAGTGAGGAATGTCGCAACCTCTTTGACGTTTGAGGAGTGTCTCAGATGTGGGAGGCCAAGTCTGGCACCTGGACATGGATGAATGAGCTACAAGAGGATCAACTGTGCTAATGCACAGGCTCTGGAGCCAACACAGCCCTGCCTGAGCTGCCCTCTCCAAAACAGATGTGCGCACAAAGGCTCCCGCTGGAATGGTCTCTAGCGGAAATAAACAGACCTGATCTGGACTAAACTCCAGACAGTCATAAAAACAGAGACAGGGGTAGGGCTCCCTCTTATCAGGGGAGAAGCAGTGGCAGAGCCAGGCACGGCTCCAGAGAGCAGAATCGGAGCCCCCAAAATGTTCTCTCTGGTCAGCCCTCAGCTCAGAATACTACAACTAGCATCCTTTCTTAAGATGCTGGTCAGCAGGAAATCTCTAAGATGGATGGGTACCAGGCCGGTTCTGATTTGCCTAAATCCAGACCTATCTCCCTTTACAACATCCTACCTCTCAGTTTTTATTCAGGATCAGGAACCTGAAGCTAGATGTGGCAAATGTTCACAAGAGACAAACACCCCAGCTTTCACTACACACTAGTCCCCACTGCCCTTCTAGAGCTGGACACAGCACTTGCTTTCTGCTCCTTCCCCAACCACCCAGGTGCCACCTCTCTCCCCAAATTCACCCTCGTGGTTTTTGGTTCTGATATCTGAACTCTACCACCTCACCATTTCTTTACAGATTTCCACTCTTATTCCCGTCCCTGCATGAATACCAAAAAACTCTGACTGCAATAGAGACCAGGGGCAGGTGTGGGGGGAAGGGTCTTGGCCACACTATGGGTTCTCGCAGTGGTTACGGATTAGTGCTAAGGGCAGGGAGTTGCCAATCCTGGCACTTCATGTCTCTGCCCATCCCAGGGCTGTGCCCTACTCATCCCTTGCAACAATGCAAGCCTTGACCTTCCCCCATCTGTGGCTGTCATTTTAGTAGCTATCAATGGCTACTAGTCTTGATGGCTATGTGCTACCTCCAGTACCAGAGGCAGTGAGCCTATGTACATCAGTTGCTGGGGAGCATGGGTGGGAGGGTGCTGTTGCGCTCATGCCCTGCTTGTGAATTCCCGGTCGACAGCTGGTTGGCCACTGTGTGAAGAGAATGCTGGATTAGATGGTCTGATCCAGCATGGCTCTTCTCATGTTCTTATCTGCCAGAATGTAAGCTCCTCCTCTCACCCCTCTTCACATGCACTTTCATATATGATGCATTTTCTTCTTGATTAAATAGATGCTTTCTGGGTTTTGTTTTTGTTTGTTTTTAAATGTTTCTATGTTTCTAGCACTCATGGTTGCCAGGAAAATACCCCATCACAATTAACTTTTCTGTGTGTCACTCTTAGAAGATAGAACAGTTGCAGCCATGGCTTTGTAGCTCTCAATCCTCTTTCTCTCCCTGGTGCAAAGATGGCAATAGGTTAATCCACAAACAGCTGATTTGTTCCACACTCAAGTGCAAGGCTCTAGGATCATGGTCTTGTCCCTCCAAGAAGAGGCAGAAGATAGACTCATTGTTCCTGTGGCAGTCTGAGAAGAAAAAACTCACAAGGTCAATATGGCAATCGCCAGCTGGACTTGAACAATACAATGAGGTCCTCTTGGAGAGGAACCAGCCCTCTCAAACATACATACAACTTTCAATGCCAACTACAGCTGAAGCAACTAAATGCACATTCATACAGATGCATGGGTTTCTACATCCATTCAGAAAACACTCAGATAATGCATCAACAGCGCTTATTGCTAGCATGTGTGTACTCACACACACACAGGGGAGAGAGAACAGTGTTACTTGCAGGCCATTAATACTGAGAAAACACCTACATAGTGTTAATGGAAGCGGTACTGCTTGTACCTATATATAAAAAACAGAGTGGCAAGGAACAGTGCCTCTGCACTCTCATATGCATGTAGCTGAGGCTGGCCCAAGATATTTTGCTGCCTGAGGCAAAGGACAAGATGGTGTCCATCTCACCCACTACATATAATCTGGATAAAACGTAGAAACAATTTGGTCTGAAGCCAGAGTCCATGAAAAAAGGAAACACCATACCAACTACAAGTCATCAATATACCAAGTTGATTTCAAGAAAGATAGTAGAATGGCATACATGGAGTTACCCCAAAAGAGCCCTGAGATGTAGGTTAGGCCAAGCAATAGTGACTTGTCAGGAGGGAAAGAGGAAGAATCATTCGCTCAGACTCATGCTGTTCAGGACCCTAGATTCATATTAATAATACAAATACTTCTCAGAGATCAAAAAGCATTTTCCTGAGTGTTAAAGAAATAGCTGATGATAACAAAACTGGCAGGGAGTGGTTTAGTGGGGTGGGGGGGAGGCAGAGAAGCATGCTGTGGTGCCCCACCACCACCTGCAGTGGTTGCCTCACTTTGGCTTATTATAGGGGTGGCCCTGTGGGTCCGGCTCATGTAGGGTGGGGGAGGGATAGCTTCATGCCGAAGGAGCCATTCCTGCTGGCTTCCCAGCCCTTCCAAGCTATCTTCCGAAGTGGAATTAATAACAAGCCCCAAATGTTCTTCTCAGACCTATCCAGAGAACCAGAAATTCTGTAAGTATGTTCCAAGGCAGAGCTGGAGCGGAAAAGGGCCTATAAACTGATGCTGTGGGTCCCTACGGTCCTATCATGTTCTCAAGATGTTCCTGTTCCTCATTGTCCAGGTCAGGAATTTGCCCCTGTCATGCAGCCATTAAAGGCACAGGAGCCCTGCCAGAAAAAAAGGAGTGTCAACCCAACAATGGCATGAGGAAATCATACAGCAACATTTGAACACGTGGGGTTGCCAACATTTTATTTTTTTTACAGGACTTTGTGCCTTCAACAGCTTCAGGACTGGTAGAAATTCACCAGGTGCAGCTTTCCCTGCCAATGTGATCCAGCAGTGGGGAAGTTTTTCCCACTGAATGTATGCCTGTCATACAGGTGTTAAAGGCACCGGATCTCTGTGCATCAGGATGGAAGAGCAGGACTGAGGATTGCTTGTAGAAGCCGCACAAGTTCAGAGACAGGAGCTCGCGGCTGCTGGTTAGGACTGAAAGGAATAATCCTATACAGCTTATTCCCCAGAAGGCTCTACACTCTACTGAAGTGCTGAGAGAAGCCAGTGGGTATGTCAAATATTGCCCTGGAGGAGGATCCCTCCTGCTGGATCTCCAGCCCAGCCTCACTCCACACGGGCACGTTCCGCCCTGGAGAAACCTGCCCCTGCAGGAGCATCTGGGCCAAGGACACCTCCCTGCCAGCCAGGGCTGGGCAGAGTATGGCGCCAGGTTGGCGTCACCTCCAAGCTTTGCTACAATAGCAGGCCTGGCACCCAGACTGGCCAGACCAGTGCATCTCAAGGACAGAAAGGGGGAGGGGGCGGCAAAGCCTGAGTCAGCACTTGAAAGCCCTTTAACTGGCCACACCTGGAGCTTTCCTAAGGCACAAGAAGAGCTGGCTAATTATAGGCAACACAATATAAAAAGTGCCCCTCAAGCCTGAACTGAATTCCAAGAGGAGTCACCCTGCCTTCCCCTCCACAAGGTTGCCCTCCAGCCCTAACCTACAGCTTCCTATGATCTTCTTAAGCCATGAGATTCCCCATCACAACTCGGTTATGCACTCCCACTTCTCCAAGTCGGGTAGCACTACACAGCTGACAGCACATTCCTATACATGTCTGCTCAGAAATAAGTCCCACTGAGTTCAATAGAGCTTATTCCCAGGCAGGAGGGCGTAGCATTGCATCCTTAAGTTTCCTTTGGATGGGAGAGCACTGGAGGCTTGTGTGGTCTTTGGAATTTAGCTTTTATTTACAAATACAGTTGCAGAGCACTGTGGAGGAAAACAGATTCCTACAGCAGGCAGCAAAACTGCTAGTCTTGCATCAGATTCTCTAAATGCAAGAGTGTGGGCTCCTAAAGCCTCCGAGGCAGCTTCCACTCCAGCTTCCAGCTCAAAAATTCTATCTAGATATGTCTTCAAATTCAGACTAAAACAGCTCTGAGCTATTCTCTCTCTATCTTGCCTCCAAATTCTGATGGATGTCGCATTCCCAAGGCTGGGAAAAGATTCCAGGATCTTATGGATCATTAGAGCTCTTCTGTTACATTACATTCCTGGCCACTCTTCAAGTTGGTTAGGCAAAAACATAGTAATAGGCACATTTATGTAAATCAAGACAGCTGGACTCATAATATATCACCAACACACATAGTTTTGGAACTGTTTTGCCATGTTGGAAAAAAGATGAATGAGTAACCTAATTAAAGCACAGAATACCTGAAGTTGGCAAAAATAGTTTATTTGCCAATCCCATGCCCAGATCTAAGGATTTTTTTAGAAAGAGCAAATTTGAGGAAAATGCAGGCTGCCATCTTGTAGCCCGCCTTAGCCACTGGCTGAGCTGCAGTAATATAAAAGTATGGATGTAAAAAAAAAAAACCCACCACCCCCTCAACTATTAGCTGAGTTGATGAAAATATCATAGTATGGTCATTAACATTCTAACTGCTAAGGGGCTGAATTGTCAGTCCAAAGGGCTGAAAGACAGAAAGTGCTTGTGGGCCGCTGGTGAGAAAGCAGTGCAGATAAGAGATCCCAATATTGATCAGTTGCAAGTATGAGTATGTCAATGATGTGTCTGAATATGTGAATCGGTAATGGGTATAGCCCAGATATTGAAAATAAAATTTGAGTATCTTGAATTTTTCAGGTCTCCACTTTGTTACTATTGTTTTTGAGCACCAAACCACAACCGCTTCCCCAAGCCACTGTTCTTATCTCATATCTTGTCCCATGGTTGAAGGCTCAGTCATGGGTTCTCCATGCCCATCTGTTCTGCTTAGGTGCTTGGGCCTCCACATTTTTTAAAAAAGGCTGCCAAACATTGTTCCATGAACTGAGGACTTCCCTTCTCCAAGCCCACCTTTTCTTTTACAGTGCAATCCTCTCTATGTTTACTTAGAAGTAAGGCCCATTGTGTTGAATGGGGCTTACTCCCTTGTAAATGTGTTTTTGATTCATTTAAAAATGGAGGCATTTCCAAGTTCATGTAACACCAAAGCTTTAACCATTAGGAAGAGTGAAGTTAAATAAAGTATACAGCGTGTCAATTAATACAAGGTTTGTTAGGACTTATTTTGGAACCTGTTTTCAGTACCAAAGCTCAGCTTTGGAGTATATAATAGTAGAATACATCATCGCTATGTAACCACAACCAGATGCTGGATATCTGTGATAAAAATTAAAGGGTGAGTATGATTTCCAGATAGGCATGAATCCCAGCACCTTTTAAAAGAAATTCAGCACTGGATATATAACTGCAGTAACATGTTCCTATTAGACAATGACAATATCCCAGGGTGGATCCAGAATTCTCATATTCAAGACCACTTTAATACACATTATTTCCCCCTTATTGCCCTGCATATGGAATAAATTAATTCAGAACGGTTATAGGTGTGTGTGTGTGAGTGAGAGTGAGAGAGACAGAGAGAGAGAGAGAGAGAGAGAGAGAGAGACTATAATTCGTTTGTTTGATTGTAAGGTTCCAGGAAATTGTAGTTATTCCAGACAAAATAATCCAGAATTAATAATGAGGGTGATCTTTTGCGTACATTTCCACGATGCAGTTGGCTGTGAGGCAGGGAGCGCTGCAAGTAGTCCCATGCTGTGGAGAAGATTCCCAACCCTGAATTCTCTTTTCTTCCCTTTGTTTCTACTCCTCCCCTGCTTGACCAACATTCATGAATTTTAGGGACTTTATGGCTGGCTCAACTTCTCCTTCCTATAAATATACTCCTTGACACAGCTGCGAGACAGCTGTGTGGGATGGCACAGGCTGGGATGGAAAGTGCAATTGGTCCTTCTTTTTTGTTGGTGTCTCCACCCCTCTAATGGAGGGGACAGGGTGACCAAACCCCTATCCTGAGCATGGCAAGAAAACCATAGCACTCAGAATTTCCTTTTCATGAACATCACTGAGTTAACAGCAGGGAGGAAATAAGTACCAGAAAGCTTGGGTCAAGTAGGAAGGATGGATTGGTTCCCTGGCTCTATCTGCTGTTCTGATTGGAGTTTGGAACTTGAAGGCTTAGATTTGCCTGGCAAGGATCAGGATACAGATCCAGGTGCATATTAGGGTCAACTGGGTTAAAGCAAGGGAGGGGAGTCAGGATTTCTGGAACAGATTCAGATTTGGGGATGAATTTGCCCATCACAAAGCTCACCGGAGACTCAAGGGTCAGAATGAGTCGCAGATACTTTCCATTCTAAGGACCTTTTTAGTGAATTGAACCCTAAATGGTACCAAAACTATTCCAGGGTTCCCAGGTCAACATCCCAATGCTCTAGCCAGTGAACTGCACTGACTGTGCTCAACTATCTTGATATCAAAAGATTCACATCATCCAGTGAGCTGACACTACTGTTGGCTGCTCTAAGCTCATAACTCATCCCTTTTCACCCCAGCACTAACCCCCACCACAATGCACCTCAATGGGAGACCATCATCCAAGCCAACTGGGAATTATATTCTGGGCTAAACCACTTCTGCTCAATCCTGTTGGTGCCCAAACCTACATTTGGCGCCTTCCACCAAATCTTTTATTTTGCATGCACAAGGCCAAGGAGCAGATAATCTGAATTAGAAGGCCTTAGACTGCTAGGCTTTTTCCAGCTAATGGGAGTCAGGCTACCTAATGCGGCAGTTCCATGTGAACCGTGAGTCACTGTGTAAGATGGGGATTGTCTTCATAAAAACAGGGAGGGTGACATTGTTGGAGGGAACAGTGTGTTCCATGGGGTTTCATGAAGCTGAGGGATGTCTCCTGTGGAGCTGGATGGTTACATTTCCTAACAATCACATATTCTGCCTTGTAAGGTACAGGGAAGCTTGCAATGTCTGAAGGAGCTTCACTGGCAGTTCAGTGGTAGTCATGACCACAACAGCCTATTAAACATAGTGGTGATCATACAGAGAAGAATATTAGCACACGGTGAAAAAAGGCAAGTTAAGAAGGGGGATGTGCTCCAGTCAGGGTGGGGCACTTGAAAGGTATGGGAAAGGCCTGTTAGAACTTGACAAGCCACAGGACCAGACGGGCTATATGAGGGCATATTGAGAGGTCCAGGAAATTTAGAAATCCCAGAAGGGGGATTTTAGTCAGGTCAGCTCTGCAGAGAGGCTTCTAGCCCAGGGGTGAGTCAGAGCCAGCCCTGAGCCACAAAGAATGGATTTCCCTCAGTAATCCCACCCCATCCCCACCGCCTTGAGAATCCATTGCCAACATTTTCCTGTGCCTGTTCCAGACAGTTTTAGGAGGGGACCACTGAACACCTGGGTACCTAAGAGCAGTAGTGCTAAACCCATCGGCCTGGCAATTCTTTTCAAGTACGTCACTATCTTCAGGCCTTTAATCCAAAACCTAGAATCCTGCCACATTCATTAATGATCCCTATGATAAAATCATCAAAAACAACTCCCTGCCCTAAACTTGTTGGAGGCACAATGGATGGTTGGATTTTTATTGCACTAATGGGGAAAGAGAGTTAGGGAGTGGCAGGGACTTTCCCAAGGAACTGAAGGGAGCTGGTGGCAGAGCAGGGATAGAATTCTAGCTTCACAACTCCTTGCTCTAGCTCCTAGGTGGGGAGAAGGGAGGGCTGAGAATTACAAGCTCTGAAGCACTTAACAGGTCAGTGGAACTCGCCACTCCTGGGTTCCACCTTTCCCTGTGGAAGATCAGAGACAATTTGCAGCAATACTAACCCACCATTCCCCTGCCATGTGCCTGCAAGCGTCTGGGTTTTTTCCCCCCTCTTTGCCTCTGTTCTACAGTCAACCAGCAGAAAATAAAGTGCTGATGCTCAGGAAGTGGTTGAGAGAGGAAGTGTTTGATGTCAGAGACAGAGGCTGTTTCCCCAAAAGATCCCTGGACTCCCCTCCTCCTCTAACTACCAGGGCTTTTGCCCCTAGAGACCAGAGGTGCCAGATGTCCTTTGATTTGGGGAATGTCCCTTAAGGTTCTTTCATTCTGAAACACCCAGTCTCATAGGCCAGCCTTTCCCAACTTGGTGTCCTCTAAATGTTTTGGACTACAGCTCCCAGCATTCTTGACCATTGGCCATGCTGATTGAGTTGATGGAAGGGCACCAGGTTGGGAAAGGTTGGTGTATGAGACTGTGTGTTTCAGAATGAAAGAACCTTAAGGGACATTCCCCCAAAACTTCTGGAGGGTACCAGGTTGAGGAAGGTTGTCATAGACCATAAAAGGTGTCCTCCAGTCCAGATATTACCCTTGAGTATCTCTTACTTTTTTCCAACCCTAACTCATCTCACTACCTCCCCCTTAACCACATCATAAACTGAACACTGACACCAGTGGATAGAATGTTGAATTCTTATCCTGTGAGACCTGGAATCCCATCTGTGTATTATCTATGAGCCATTTCACATTAAAGCGTACAAATAAAACATTTTGTGTACAAATAATAATACAAGGCAGAAATGCAACAAACCTATGTTTGCAAAAAGCTTATATTCTAGATGGGTGCTCTTACCAAAGAGCTGGAATTGGCATGGCACCTTGACACAATGTAGATTGAAGTGTACTTCTTACAAACAGCAAGTGAGATGGTAAACCGGTATCTGGATAGTGCCGCTTCAGAGTACAGTTGGGGGTTCACATGATTGAATCATACCAAAATAAAAATAATCACTGCACACAGAAAGGAAGAGTTCTAGCCTATGCATCTCCTGGACATACTAGCTTTCTGCATTTAGGCTTGCAGGGTGGGGGTGGGGGGAGTGAGCATATCCAGACACAGCTTTACCATCTCATCTGCTGGCAAACAGGGCAGGTTTGCTGCAGCATAATGTGTGACCGCCTTGAGCAAGTCAAAAATTACCAGCCTCGGTTCCTTCTCTGTAGACTGGGAACTAGGCTGTGCGGTGAGGGCAAGGTAAGTATGTAAAACACCAAGGACCTGGAAGAGGGCGTGTTCTCATCATCTTTGACAAGCCAAGTATAATTCTGCGCAAACGAACCGTTTACCAGTTCAGGAAAAAATAAGGGGGGTGATATTCCATAAACATCCACACAGAGCTCCTGGCCCGCTCTTGCCCACCCTTCCCCCTTAACGAAGCCCACGGCAACCAGCCGTCCCCGCCTGGCACCAGGCCAGCCAACTGGGAAGAGATCGTGGCTCCTGGGTCCGGCCTGCTCAGCGCTAGGGAATGAGGTTCCGGGGCCTCGAGGCAGGGACCGGCCCAACGGGCTCAACCTCATTCCTGCAACCATGCTCACATCCTGGAGGGGAGGGGAGGGGAGGCGCACGCAGCCCGCGTGAACCCGCTGCCCTTTTGCGGGGGCAGAAAGAGTTCCGACTGAGCAGCTCCCTGCGCGTCCACCGGCGGGGAGCGGGAGGGATCCCTGAAGTCCCAAGTCAGCAGCCAGAAAGCGCTGAGTCAGGGGCGGAGCGGGAGGGTGACACGGCGACGCGATCGGGGAAACGCGACCGGAGCTGCTCGCTGGCCAAGCGATTCCCTGCCCCATTCCTGTTCGTCTCCTGCCCTTTCCCCTCCTCCGCACCTACCGCAGGCTTTGGGGTGTGTCCAGTGTTAGTCTCAACCCAGCCGTTCTCAGTCCGGCGCGCACCAGATGTTTTGGACTGCGACTCCCATCATCCCCAACCACCAGTCATGGTGCCTGGGGCTGATGGGAGGTGTCCAGAACATCTGGAGGACCCCACCCCACCTCGGCGGGGGAAAGCTGGTCCAACTTAAGTCCCATTCATTTCATGGTCTAACTTAAGGCCCATTCACTGTAAGTAAGACTCACATTGGACACAACCCTTTCGCCCCAGCACCCATCGATCCGATGACTCCAGGGTTAATAATGCGGCCTGAAGGAGGGGAATCAAAAGCGGCCGTTCTTTCTCCTCCTCCTCCTCCTCCCCCCCGCCCTGCTGCAGCACCGGCCTCCGCTCGTCCTCAGCTGAGTCACTGAACGGATGCACGGCAGAGTCCGCAACCCGCCCCCCAAGCCGGCCACTACCCCACCCCACCCCACCCCACCCCCGCGACGAAACGACCCCAACAGTCTAGCCACGGTCTGGTTTTTTCTAAATAGAGAAGCGTACTTTGAAACCACCAGCGGAACGGTATGAGGCGGGGTGGGTGGGTGGGTGGAGCAGCTTGGTAGAACTTATTTGAACCAGGACTTAAGCTCTGGACCCTGTTTCCGACTCCTCTGGGCCCGCGCAGAGTGGCTTTCCGCGCACGTAGTATTGGGATATAGAGTTCCTTGGCTGAAACGAGTGGTTTAAGGGGAAGGGGAATTTGGGGATGCACACCCCTACTATACATCATCAGTGTTTTGTGTGCGGACATGAACTGCACATTTAGTATGAAGGGCAAGATTAAATGACCTTTGAGACCATGTTGGCTCATATCAGGAAGTGGGGGGCACATGGGGAATACATCAAGGAGCTGGAGTGAGATCCCATTTCTTTTGCTGGAAATCAAAACAACTTTTTTTTGCCCAGTTTACAGAAATGGGGATACAAAGAGAGAGGCAGAGTAAGAGAGGCACAGGTTCTCACAAAACCTCACAGGTGTTCTCCCCCTCCCCAACAGAAACTGACTGAGCTGTCTGTGTGGCCCACTGTGGGCCACAGATTAGCTAATCACATTATTGCCCTAGTCTGACCCTTCTGACAAATGACTGGTCTAGGACTATATAATGCGCATTGCCAGGTACAAGAGTTAGCAGGAGAGTACATTGTTGGTTTGTTTTCCATCAACAGTAACAATAACAGTAGTATGTAATATCTGTATCGTGTTAAGCACTTTGAACACTTGAAAGCACATTAACTAGCTGTCATTTTTATAACAACCTGGTACAGTAAATCAGAATTATTATCCCCCATATTCCGGGGGAGGACGACAATGCTGAGAGTGGCTTGCCTATGGCCACCTGGTGAGTTCATGGCAGAGGTGAGATTTGAACCATGGATTTTCTGATTCGTAACTTAAGTTTCTTAGCCATTATATTACACACTATGTGTGTGTATACACACACGTGCGCGCACGCACACAGAGCTAAAACTTGTTTCCTTGACTTCAGATCAGCAAATCTTTTTATTTAGCTGTGTGCTGGAGTTGCGTGTGTTACATTGCTAGGCATTTAGTGACATATATGATGTGTGCAAAAGTATTCATCTTCTAGGAAAGGCAGTTTTAAAATCTTCTAATAAATAAGTAAAATACTCACATGAACTGCCGCTAAAATACAAATGAGGAAAACAAGAGAAGCCCACCAAAAATATCACTAGTGGTCCTTCTAAAGGCAACTGGATAGTCTTGAATAACTGGATTGTGGCCTGACTCACAAGAGTTCAGAAAGAAACTTAGGATCACTTCCTTCCCTGAACCGGATGTACAACCCCAACAGTTCTGGTTCTCTCAGCATCCTCTGCTCTCAGTATCAGATCCCAATTCCAGAAATGCAGTTCAAGGGCTCTCACATCCCAGATCCTATTCATAACAACCACAAGATGCTGTATCTTTTTCTGATTCAATCTGAAGGTACTCTGGGCTCAACACCGGACGAAAGCACCTTTGAGCCACTGTCCTTTGTGTGCATGTGTGGCTGTTAGAGCATGGTAGAAAGAGGAAGAGAGACATTTAAAGCTGGATGAATGCTTGTGCTGGTGTGGATATATTACACTGAAATTACAGACACGAGAAATGTAAAAACTGACGTGGGGAGAAATACCCTTTATTGGCATGGCACATAAATGTTACCAAAATATATAGGAACATAAGCAGAACCACCCTACTATTCTAGGATTCTATGATCTAGTCCAGCATTCTGTTCACACAGTGGCCAATCAGCTGCTCAGGGGAAAGGGCCCCACAGTACCAGATAGGCGCATAAAGATTGGAGATAAGAATCAGCACATCCAAGAAGCCTAACAGCTCTGTGGTTAGGATCTGTACCCATTTTGTTTATTTCAGAAACCTGGAATCCAGGCTTCTATTACTTCCTACACTAACCTGGGAAAACCGATGGTAAACTGGAATCAGCTTCCAGTTTGATTCATCAGGCCCCTTCTTTGCAGGTCTTCAGGATGGCTCTGAAGACCCACCTGTTTTTGGTAGCCTTCCCAAAGTCCATGGGCTGCAGGTTTTATTGGCAAAAACCTCCTTTTATAGATTTTTATTGAATATTTTTTATTGATATTTATGGTATTTGTTTTGCATTGTTTTGTGCTTTTTTATTTTGTATGCCACCTTGAGAGGGTTCTGCCCTTAAAGTGGCCTAAACTTCATTATAAACAAACACATAAATAAACAGAAAAGTGTCCAGGCCTGACTGTGATGAAATTGTTGAAGATACCAAAAGGGGGACAGCAAGAGGCTAAGACTGGCAATAATCTCCAAGGAGAAGAAAGTATAGGCTGGGGTTAACTAAGAGAGGGAAAGAAAATAATTCAGGACAATTCTGGCTTGCCCCAGAGTAGATAAATTGAAGTCCATTGTGTGCAAACAGAAACAAGCAGCAGGGTCTCTTGGTATCATTTGCCTCAGAAGATATTAAAGAGCATTACTGAGTTAAATAACGATGCCTTGCCTGGAGAGCTGAGTTACAGTTCTCTCTAGGGCAGGGGCAGCTGTTTATACAGGAATCACCCGTGGCCTGAGATGCAGCTGCCTCTGGGGCGGAGAACAGCTCGCTCTTTAATTGCCACACAATAGTCCTGTCCAGGCAATTTAGGAAAGGAAGTGAAGGAGGTGGCTGGAATTACTCAAACTGAATGGCTGCACATGCCTGGGTTTCAGTGTTGTCAGAGAAGGAAGTGCCTCCTGCCAGAGCACTGCACCCCATCAACACGCTAATCTGCTGGGGCGCACTGCTTACAAAAGGGAAAGCTTCTCCTGAGCTGGCTATTACAAAAGACATCGCCTCATGACCCCAGTCATCACAGCACCTCCTGGCACTGGAATGGCTCGACAGAGGAGGCTCTGACGCCAAAGGGAGTGCCCTTGCAGCAGCACCCTAGTTTTTCCTCAGGGCTGTCGCTTCCACATTTCCCCTGGCCTGACCTTGCTTTGCTTGCAAAATCCAAATGGCTCCAAGCTGGAGGCAACACAGCTGCAAAGTGCAGGGGAGGGGCCCCTGCAGGGAGGTGCGTGCTGAGCCAGATGGAGTTGGATGGGGCACATGAGGCTGGATCGGCTGGGTGGGGAGCTTTTTCTTCCCCAGCACCATTCCACAGTCTCTCTCTCTCTCTCTCTCTTCCCCCACCTCCCCACCACAAAATCTACATCCATTCTGAATGATTTCTTCCTGTTAGGACTGCTTCACACCTTTTTTTACATGTGCACGTAAAGATGAAATATCTGTGTGCATACGACAAATGCATGTATTAACATGGACATGTCCCACGACTGCCTGTGGTTTTCCACTACCTGCACACACAATGGCAAACATGAATATGTGCCTCTATATAATCAGTGAGGTGGCCATAAATGAATATGTGAAACTGTAGGGAATTCTGGGGGCCTGGTGCCCTCCTTGTTTCTAGCCTCTTGCCTAGAACACACGGGGAGGGAGTGGGATCTATCACACACACACACGCACACAAACAGCCTGCCTGAACCTCCATGTATTCATTTGAAGGTCAGAACAAAGCTCACGTGTATACATTTTGTACAATTACAGCCTCTGTATGCACAATCAGGAACTCTGCAAAATTCATGTCCAGAGCCGATGACCTTACAAGCTGAATGTGCGTAGACTCTGTTCTGACCTTCGGATGAACATGTGGTGGTTGGGTGTAGGACAAGTACATGTGCTTCCACTCCCCCTATTCATGCATTCATTCTATGCAAATTTGTTGTGTGAAAAGGCCCCTGGACTCAGCTACCCCCAAGCTGATGACCTCCAGATGTGCTGGACTACAACTCCCATCAGCCCCAGCCAGCATGGATGGGCGCTGCAGTATAACACATCTGGAAGCCTGATAATAAAGATCACTTGACACAGCTGGATTATTACCTCGTCATTTAATACTCCATAACTACCTTTCCTATTCACAATCATTAAAGAATAAAAAGAGTAGATTTTCTCCACCTTTTCAATGCAACAGGAATTCTGATTTGTGTTAATGATTGTGAGTACAGAGTAGTGGTAGTAATTCCAGATTAATTATTGCTGTGTGCAAGGGTGTGATCTTGTGTTAGCAGCCATACACAATGACTGTAGCTATTTTCAACGTAAGCCCACATCACATGCTGCTAAATTCCAACACATAAGGTATGTAGCAAACTACATCACCTCACATGACTATCTGACCCATCAACTGTCACCTGGCAGCAGCCATTACATCAGACTGTAGCAGAGAGAGTGAAAAGAATCATGGCCACCAACAGCTCTCTACAGAAGACATTATCAGGCTACTCCCTCCATCAGGCTATAGAAGATGCAGGAAAAAAAGGGAAGCAAGACGGCTCAACCAGCTCAGCTGAGAGACCAGTAACATTTGGTTCCTCCTCTCCTTGAACTGTTTCCCATTCCAGCTGGTCATTACTAGAACTGTATGTAGCTAAAAAAAATAGTGCCCAAGTTTCCTATTTTTCCTCCTCCCTCCCAACCCCTTTGTCTTTCCTGCTACGTCTTTTAGATCATAAGCCTAAGGGCAGGAACTGTCTTATTACTAATCTTGGTAAGCCGCTCTGGGAGCCTTTTTTGGCTGAAGGACATACATACATGGAGACTTCACATCCCTTCAACTTAACAATTCAACGTAGGAATTAGTCTTGCCTCCTCTTGAAAGAAAAAAATATCTGGCACCCAGGGAGGACAGTCATGGTCCCATTTATTATTTTAAAGAAAATCAGGGGAGGTGTGTTCTCCAGTGCTAGAAAAGGAATGCTAAATTTTAAAAACTGCTCTTAAGCAGTACAGCAGGGAAGAAAACAGGCAATTGTTTTGTAAAAATACACTATCCAGTAGGTGCCTGCAATGCTTAGGAACACAGGAAAAGCCATGCTGGATCAGGCCAAAGTCATATCTAGTTCAGCATTCTGTATCCACAGTGGCCAACCAGATGCCCAAGGGAAGCCCACAAGCAGGCCACCAGCACAACAGCGCCCTCCCACTTGTGTTCCCGGCAACTCGTACTAAAAGTACCTCTGATATTGGAAATAATGTATAGCCCTCATGACTAGCCCCTTCATGGATCACTGCCTTGTGGCAAAGGGGCTTGCGTAACTCAGTGAAGCCATAAGCTATGCCGTGCAGGGCCACCCAAGACGGACAGGTCATGGCAGAGAGTTCTGACAAAATGTGATCCACTGGAGAAGGAAATGGCAACCCACTCCAGTATTCTTGCCAAGAAAACCCCATGGAACATATCACAAGGCTAAAAGATATGATGCCAGAAGATGAGCCCCTCAGGTCGGAAGGTGTCCAATACACTACTGGGGAAGAGCAGAGGGAATTTCCAAGTAGGGCCAGAAAGAGTGAAGCGGCTGGGCCAAAGCCGAAAGGACACTCAGCTGTGCATGTGTCTGGTGGTGAAAAGAAAGTCCGATGCTGTAAAGAACAATATTGTTTAGGAACCTGGAATGTAAGATCAATGAATCAAGGTAATAGTCACAAATGGACTTATTCGCTATGAATTTGTCTAATCCCCTTTTAAAGCTATCCAAGTTGCTGGCCATCACTACAACTTGTGGTAGCAAATTCCATAGTTTAACATTAGCATAATCAAGTCCCCACATCATTCACAATCATAATGGGTTTGCTGACCGTATTTTCCACGTGGCAAAATATTGCAGGAGGTTGTTGGGAAAATGTGGTATTCCTACAACAGAAGTGCTACCGAGAGAGAGAGAGAATGAGAGAGAGAGAGAATGAGAGACAGATCTTGATCCTGTGAGAGCACTAAGAAACATTGGTGGGGTAGGGTGAGAGAAAGTACTGAGTGAGAAATCTGTCTTTCATATATGAACTGTCAGGAAAATAGTGCTCTGAAATGTGTAAGGTGGTCATTTTGTATACCACTTATGTGTAGATCTCCTGCAACATATGCATGACAACTGTGCCTGTTGTTGTGGTTGTTGTTCAGTCCTGTACTGGTCCTTAAAGACTTCTTTTTGCAGGGAACCACAATTCTGAGCTGGCTTAGGTGTGAGGATCTGAATCTTGGCTCTTCACTGTTAGAGTGACACCAGCTCAAATGTGGCAGTTCTGCCTTGGCTACTAATGAACCTGGTTGATTAATGAGTGTGAAGTGTGTGTATGGTGGTAGTGCTGATGGGAACATGATTTTAGGCATCTTTTTGGTCATCAGTTCAATTCTTGATACAGAAGGCTGGAGGAACGGGATGTGGGGTATTTTTTCCTCTTGTGCATTCTGATTCTAATCTAGGCCGCAGCCAGGAGAACTGGCTGATTGGCAGGGTGGGGGTGAAAACAGGATACAAAATCACTTTCCCTGCTAAGTTAGCTTAGATCCATGTCAATTATGTGCCTAGGAGGTGGGAAAGGGGATATGGGTCTTCTCCATTAAGGGAGCGCATGCACTGACCCAATAACAAACTCTGCTTCGCAGCTTCTATTTATTTGTCTTTGGCCTGTTCTCGTGCCCTCAATGGCTTATCCCTGCTCCACATTGTGATGGCACCCAGCTGGGGATTCTGCTGGCTGGCTGGCTGGCTGGATCCTGTGTGAATCACTGCCATTTGACCACAACGTTGGAAGGATGTGCTGCCTCCCCCACAGATTGGCACATCCTGTATTGATGCCCAGGGAAGGGTTAACTTAAATTGGGCTCAACTCCAAGGCCTGGGAGCTGCTCCCCACACCCCATCCCTGCATCAGCTCCCAGCTCAGCTCCGCTCCCTTTCCCAGCAGCTGTGCTAGACCAAGCCCAGGAAAGGGAGGGAAGCTGGGGGGTGTTCTCGGATATCAAGCTCCACACTGGCACCAGGCCTGCCCTCTGCCGTGAGACAATCTATAAGGCAGACCTTGGGCTAACAAAAGCGGCATAGAATACCATAGTGAGGATGCTAGGCTGAGCCAGACTGTAGCATATGTGTTATTGACAGAACAACATTATGCAGGGGGAGGGAGGCACAGTCACTTTATTAGATCTGTGGTTATGATCCTGAGGTGGGTATTCTGCTGGTCAGGCCCAAACATCTTCTCTGGCACATGGTTTACAGGGCTGGCTGAACTCAATGCCCTCTAGGTAGAAAGGCCCATGCCCTAGTAGCCAACTCTATCCCCTCCTTCTCCATCCCCCAGTGAGGATGCTCCTTTCCTCCTATGACAGGAAGTTCATTGTTGAGGCCCTGAGATCTGCCAGACAATACAGGAAGCAGCTGCTACCATGGCAATGACGTGCGACAGAAGCAAACCTTGCGCCATAATGGGTGTGGGGATATGTCCCAATTCACCGTCTTCTTGCTGTCATGGGAACGGGATCTGTGTTAGCTGGGCTGTTCTCTCTGATCTCCTCCCATTGCAAGTCCTAACTGCTTCCCTTCACACTCCACAGAAAGGGGTGAAGAAAAACAAGGTCACTGGGTTCACTACCTGCCTTGACCTGTACTGAAGCCTCAGCTGCACCAAGCACGACAGCCACAGAGACACAACCACACAAAACTTTTCCCAGAAGACGCAGAGTCACAGAACCCATGTGACACATTCACCAGAGGCAATATCCACAACCATTAAAATATCCACTCTAAATAATGACCACATCAACATAGACCAAATAGAATTGTGTGGTACTACACAGCAACAAATGTATAAATCCAAAAGGCAGCACAATGCAAGAATGAATACACAGCCCAAAGCTTTTGACCAGCAACATAGGAATCGAAGTCCACAAGCATACAATTGCAATATAGGGGTGAGGTACTATATCACTAAACAGAAACCCAATCATATATATGCAGTGCACCCAGACAAAAAAATGTGCACTGCTTGCCACATCACAGAAAAAGGATTAATTAAAAAGTAGCACACAACATAGTCCATACACCATACTCGCTATTTGTAATACACACATACCACATATGCATTCAAGGTTACATACTATTTAAAGGCACAATGCTGCCTTCACGCGTACAACCAGCCCTAAACACAAACTTATACGTGCTCATAAGATGAAGTGCACAGTGCTTGAGAAAAACACACTGCCTGCAACACACAATACTGCCAGCAAGGGTCCCACATGTATTCAGTGAGAGTCATCTCTCTAGAGAGGAGGGAAGAATTAGGCTGAGCTATTTTGTTTGTGTGTGTGTGTGTGTGTGTGTGTGTGTGTGTGTGCGTGCTGCATTGCACCTCTCTCCCCGTTATCTGGACTACAGCCTGGTGGTGGCTGTGGTCATGAAGGGAGGGGGGATGCCTCGCCCAGGGTATGAGTCACAGAGAACAGACTTCCCTTCCCAGCAGGGCCATGGGCTCAGCCACTTGCCTGCCGGGAAAGGCTCACTGTGCTAGCTGGGGTCAGAGCTGTGGCTGCTCTGAAGTGGCCACTGGCAAGGCTAGGAGAGAGGTCTCTAGTGAGAACAGCTGTTGGGCTAGGAGGAAGGAGAGATGTGTGTGCGAGAGAGTTTGGTTCCAGTCCATACACTCTGTCTTTTTGACAGTCTGAGTACATAATATGCTCTCTCTCCCCGTAACTATTTTCGGTAGAAATGCTCCCCCACTTCATGGTGGCAGCCAAATGTATCAGAATTCTTGGCTATAAGGAAACAGCAAATAGGTAGGACATTCCCGCCCACCCACTAGGAAGGCACCCTATATGCATTCCTAGAATGTGTGATTAATGAGGGAATAAGACCCTATTCAAAATAAGAGAAAATGGCCAATGCTTCAGCGCCCCTCAGATTTATGCCCTGTCCTATGGAGACCCCAGCTGAGGTCTGTCATTCCTAGCCTACACAGGGGCACAGAACGGTTCAAAAATGCAAAAATGTATTGCTGGTGCACTGATGTAGGTCCCTGTCCTTACCTTTGGGGCAGCCCCAAATTGACTCTGTCTGTCCCTCACTGCCAACTGGGAAATCCCAATAAAAAACCAGAAGCAGAGACCCGGCTGGGCTAGGTTCATTCAGTTGTCTCCTGGGACAGCTGCCACCAAAGCCAACTCATCATGTATCCCCCCATTCTCACATCACCTTAGGAGCTACTTCTTCACCATCCACAGCCCACCCTCTCAACGTGCTTCAGCATCCCCTGCCCCTAAGTATGTTCTAGAGCTCTCTGATCCACTGGACATTGGCACCTGGCTGTGCCCCTCCCTAGCCCAAGCTGTAATTAGCAGCTATTAAAGGCCATTAACAAACTGGAAGTTAATGACTAGGTAGGAACAACTTGGCCGCAGCACCAGGGTGTTGGCTTCTCTACCTGCCTGTTTACAGCTTTGCCAGCTGCTGGAATACCACCACTAAGCAGAGACAAGATGGAACAGATGACGCTTGAGAGGGTCAGGGAGGGATACTTGAGCAGGTCCAGTAAGGCAGAGGGAGCCAGAGCGGACTCCATTTCTCTCTCTCTTTTTTTTTTTTTTAAGGATTTTATTAATTTTCCAAATACAGAGAAACAAACACACAAAAGAAAACCATATCAAGTTTAATGTGATTTTGACTGAGAGCCGTACCTTTAACCTATTTTCCCCCTTTACAGGCAAGAAATATGGGTGAAATCCATTGTCTGCTTGGAAACTGTCTTTATGATTCTTCATAATAGCAAATTATATTTAGCCTCTTTTCAATAATCTGGGGAAAGGCTTTGATAGATGTTGCTGCATGTATCCCTCATCAGTATATGAGATAAAATCAGACTCCATTTTTCTAAAGCACCATTAGTGAGTACAGGAAAGAGAGTTGATTGTGGTGACGCATATATCTCCACTAAGAGCCAACTCTGACCCCAGCCTCCTAGTGTGGCACAGAAGTCTCATAATCCTAAGGCTCCCAAGATGTGTATCAGTTCAACATGCTTCACAGGAGCTGGGGCACAAACCCCAAAGTTCTGGCCCATTGCCAATCTAGTTATTTCCATTCTTCCTGGTCACCAAAATTCCCTCCTTGCTCTTCATGGAATTAATCACTTCCTGCTCCTGGGTGTTGTTCCATATTGTTGGACTGGGTAGCATACCTCGCTTTAGAAGCAACTGTACATCAATGCTAAGTGGGATATGTCATGTAACCGAACTCATCCAGCACCCAGTTTCTGGTGTTTCCACCACCCCACCCCGTCCCCACTCCACACACATGAGGGATTACATTTGCAAACAGGGAAAGTCAGGAGTAACTATTGACAGCTAAGGACACTTTTCCTGACCTCTCACTCCCATTCTAAAATATTCTTCTTTCCCTCTTTTGCCTCTCCTGTTTGCTTTTCTGTGAAATCATCTGTTTTTAACTGTGGGCGGCTTCTCCAACTAGGACGTGCCTAGAGCAGAACAGCTGCCAAGGAACCGCACGCCAGAGACAGGGTGTGTGTATGTGCATAGAGAGGGTGGATATATGTGGCGTGGGGTTTGTGATAGGATGAATTGTCTAAGCGTGCAGAGGGTAGGTGGGAGTGTGTAGGAATGTATTAAAGCATGTGGGAAGGTGGATCAATAGACCATATAAAGCATTTACAGTGTGTTTAGCACATAGTGTGTGTTTGACTGAAAAGAGTGTTGATTATATGTTTTGCTTATATTGTGCAAATGTGCAGAAAGTGCATCTCAAGCAATCGATTTGGAATGCAGAAGGTATTTTCTTGAACAGCATATGGAAAAGTATATCTGAGTTGGTATAGCATGCTATAAAACATTTGCAGATAGAGAGCTGTTATAAAACATGTGTGTTTACTTGGTCTATGAAGAAGGGTCTGATCAAAATTGTGGGCACAAGTGAGCATGGACAGAGGGCATGTCAGAGTATTTGAGAAGGGGCAGTAATAATATGATTTCATGCCAGCTCGTAAATATCTGTATTCACCTGGTTGCTTGTGGTAAGAAGGGTTTCCAGGCAACCAATGAGGGATGTTTATAGAAGTTGTTACTTTTACACCACAAATCACTAATACAAGTAAGTTTAGACAGGTGGGCTAGTAAAAAATGTTATGGAGTAATAATTCTTGTAGTCTTATTTGCAAGGCAGAATAAGGCAAGCTGTGCAGTTTCACCTCCCCTGCCTACTAGGAAATCCCTGCCAGAAAGTCCCACTCTAGACACTCCATTTGTGGATCTGGGCAAGTTTCCCTGTCAACATAAAGCCTTAAAGGGTGCCAGGACTTGCCTGAACAGTAAGGAGTATTACAAAGTGGTTAGGCAAGGGAGAGGCAGGGTGGGGGTTGTGTGTATAGAACTGGCAGCTTAAAAAAAAAATAGCCCAAAGAAATATGCCATATAAAAACAAATAGGGACTAGCCATTAAAAAAAAAGCTGGTCAGGTGGCAACGCTGTTAGGATTGAAGGCTGCCAGCAAAGCTGATGGAAGTGCAAGGAACAGGGCAGAGGAATGGAATCAAGGGGCTGCTGTGGGGAGATAGGCACCTTATAATTTATGAAACATTTTCTGGGGGCATTCAAAGTGCTTCACCCCCCCCCCATTTTTATAATCATCCTTATGTTGTATGGGAGGCTTAGAGAATAGTGGCTTGCCTAAGTAAGTTGTAGTTGAGATGGGATCTGAATGAGGGATTCTTTAGTTCACCGATCACACTCCTAGCCACTCCACCACACCAACTGTCAGAGAGGAGGTGGGATAGTGGGATTGCTGTTGTTGGTTAGAACTGAAGGCCATCCCAAACCAGGAGAAGCACGAGAAGAACAAACCCAATCCATTTTCCTTTGTCACAGCCTTGGAACAAACTTGGTGAAGAACTGACCTTCTGCTAGCACTATATGGGTTAATACTAGTCTGTCCCAGGAAGGGAAGCAGGGAGCAGACAGTGTCTGAGTTGCTACTGAGTCACATAGGCCGATAACACGTTTCCACCTAAGGCAGCCAAAATAACCCGGCTGGGAACTTTCCCACATGGAGTTTGTTTTCCATCTCAGCGGTTGCATGGGTCAGGGGATGTGAGAGAATAAAACACAAGGCTCTCTTGTAGAGGTGTACATTTGCCAAATGCTGCTAAACAACCAGTGTGGCACAACAGACAGACTGTTGGGCTTGGGTGTGAGAAACACAAGTTCAAATCACTGCTTAGCTGTGGAACACACTGGGTGGCCTTGGACAAGTCCCTATCTTGAGAGTAAAACACTACTCTGCATCCCTTAGAGAAAATCTGATATACACATGTAACAAATAAATATATTACACATCGGAGACCATAGGCTTCCCTTGCATGAGAACATTTTTTTAAATATGCCCCAAATCTAGCACTAACCTAAAGGTACTCAAGGCTGGTGGCTGGCAAGTCTGCTATTATTTGGTTTATAGCACATTTTGGGGTTCGTGCAGTCCAATCCTATGCAGAAATAAGTCCAATTAAGTTCAATGGGTCTTACCCTCAAAAAAGTGTGCATAAGATTGCAGTCTTTATTGTCCCAATACCCCTCTACTATGGATTGAGACTGAGATCAGCAAAAGAGCTTGAATAACAGGAGACTGTGATTGAGAGAAGTTTTCAAAACAAAACTACAGAGCTGAGAATAGGTTTTAGAACCCCAGTTAAATGCTGCTGAGCAAAATCATAGGGCCCAGCGAGGGTTAAAAAGCAAGGTGTGGTGAGAAGGATAGTGAATAAAGGCTATAAATTACTACTAGTCATGATGGCTATATATTGCCTCCAGTATCAGAGGCTGTATGCCTCGCACACCAGTTGCTGGGGGACATAAGCAGGAGGGTGCTATTACACTCATGCCCTATTTCTGAGCTTCCCACAGGCATCTGGCCACTGTGTGAACAGAATGCTGGACTAAACAGGCCTTTGGTCTGATCCATGAAGGCTCTTCTTCTGTTCTTAAAGGGTAACGTGTGACTATTTGGGTTCTTTGCCTTCTAGGATGTAATAGCCTTGATTCAGCCTCAGCAACTGGGATATGGAATAAGCGACGCTCTTCTGCCTTCTTACTGACCGTATAAAATGAAACACTGGCAGTAGGCGTGGAAATCATTCCTTGGAATCATAGACACGTATATATACAAGCATGGATAACACAGGCATCGCCCATGTCAAGCAAGGTTAACGTTTCCTCCAGGAACTTCAAATGAAGGCACGTTGCTGTCCCCTGGCGGGGGCTCGCGCTCCAACAGCACTCGGGACTTGCTCCCCCCCAGCGCCCTCTTTAGAGATCCTTCCTTTGCTTCCAACTCGATTGCAATATACTTGCCCCGTTGAGAAACAAGTACTGTTAAAAAATATAATGGTACAAACTGTTCTGGTTATCTGTTGCGCCCTGATGCGGAAGGCACAACAGCCCAGGAAATGGGAGAATCCCAAGGATTTGTTTTCAATGTTACCACTGGAATAAAGTGTGCCTCTGAGCATATGCAGAGTGGATTTGCACTGAATGGACTCCCCCCCCCCCGGTCCCCAGCACGTCGGATTAAGAAACGGGCGGCTGGCAAGTTTCCCAGTGAGCTTGAGCACCCGCCCCTCGCTTTTTAGCAATTAAACGCGGAGCACAAAACCCACCCACGAGGGATCTCCGCCGCCATATACAGTCATAAAAGCTTGCCTGGCGCCGTCCCGTCCTAGAGCGTCTCCAGCGCGGGCGGGGCTTTTCCGTCCCTCCGCCCCAAGGCGCCAACGGCGGAGGGGGAGGCGTCGGCGTCACGCAGGAGCGCGAGGGCCGCTCTAGGCCGGCGGGGGGCGTGGCGCTCGGAGCGCCGCCGCCGCCGCTTCAGTGGTGGAGGAGCCATGAGCGAGACGGGCCCGCGCGAGCGCTGCGGGGCGCTTCTCACTTGGGTAAGCCGCAGGCGGGGCGCGGGAGGCGGGCGTGGCGACGGCTGCCTTAGCGGGGGAGCCCCAGCGGCGCGCTGCAGCAGCCGCCCGCTGCCCCTTTGCCGCCTTTCCGCGCTGCCACGAAGCCGTCGCAGGGAGCCGCCGCCTTCCCAAGCGCGTCTTCTACAGGTGCCCGCTGGGGTCTGAACCCGCCGCTGCCCCCGCCCCTTGGGTAACTCTCTCCTGGGAGGCGACGCTGCGCAAGACCACGCAGCTTTTTAATTCTGGATTCGTGTGTGGCCCCCCTCACTTCTACCCCTGCTACATGTCCACGGACGTGGTTTACAGCCCTGCGCCTCTCGCGAACAGGCACCGAAGGAGGAGGGAGGGCGGCTTTCACCTTGGAGACGCCTTCCATAACCACCTGATTTATGAGCGCACGCCCAAAATTGTTGCAAAACAATGCAAAATTGTTGGTTACAGTATGCATAATTATTAAACTGCCCCCGGCGTCTCAGCGCCTTGGAATTCCTCCCACGAAGGTCTTGAACCCGCTCTCTTTCTCTCTCTCTCAAAAAAAAAGCAAAGGTAGCCGTGTTGAGCATAAGTAAAATTCCAAAGTCCATGTTACTGTAATACCTTTCGCCCTGGTTGCTGTGACCCTATACTGCTCTCTCAACTCCCAAAGCCTCTTAAAGGTCTCCCGATGCTACCAGGTCTGCAAGAAAGCTTCGGGCTGTTTTTGTAGGCTGGGCTTGGCACATCGTGACTCTGCATTGACGACCACTCTTCCTGGTTCTGTTCCCCCACACGCATGCAGGCTCTCACACCTTAAACTTGATCTTTCTTTCATGTATATCTAAGAGGATCCCTATTGCCTACTGTGAAGTAATTCATATTCTTTGTAATTCATCTTTCTTCCCCCCACCCCCAAAATGTTCACCCACCTGCTTTGCTGTGCCCAGTACAAATATTAATGGTCCACTGAATTGCATCTTACAGAACAGTCCATATTTGTTATATGTAGTAGTACAATGGGGGAGGGATCTAGTTCAGGTGCTTAAAATATGCAGGATTAATGCATTAGTACAAGGCATATAAAGTTGTACTTCATCAGAAAAAGAGGCCTGTATTCTTTTAACTCCCCCCCCCCACATATTATCCATTATATCTGTGATTAGCTGAATTGGTCGGGTTAAAATATCCCAGCGGATACAATTAGATTATTAGATATATGTTTTTCAGTGACTAGACTGGGGCCTAGTACCAGGCTTGGACCATTTCATACCAGTCCTGAAACAAGAGCAGAAATACATTTTGCATTTATTTGTTTTTTCTTTAATGCTTCAGAGTTAATGCTGTGGATTCTAGTAAGAGTGATAATTAAAAGGTGGATATTTTGATATAAAGGCTTGTTTTTAACCTATCAGTCATCATCATCATGGCGATCACTCATGACCGAGTAAGATTCTCTTCCAGAGACAGAGTCTTAGCAGTGGGTCTGCAGGTGGCTGTGAAGGCCGATTCTGGATCCACACAGCCTCCCACAGTGAGGACATAGGTTTCCAGGTGGAAGGTGGTCACGATGAGGGTTTGCTTGACCTGCTTTCCGCTGAGCTCATTTCTTCCTTTCACTCTGTACTCGTGCTTCTTCAAAGTCCGTAGCACCTTTAATATAGGCTGACCTCCAGTTGGAAAGCTCATGGGTTGGAGCTTCCCAGTTCTCAATGCTTATGTTACATTTTTTTTTAGATCTGAAGATGCTAACATTACCTACCGGTGGTGGGTACTCCTTCCAGACTATCAGTCTTAGTAGTAAAATGCTTTTTAACAATGGTCTTAGTACAGTTCTTCAATCTTCATTCTGTAAACAAACCTCCCACTCCCCACGTACACCTGCCAGCACAGGTCCCCAAAGACATACAACGCTGTCCAGTGTTTAAGAATAAAATGAAGTAATCAGTTTTTATTGTGTCAGATGGCATGGCCTTGGTTATCTGTTGCTGAATATCTCCCTACTTAAAAATAAGCTAACAGCACAATCCTATAAGTGTCTACTCAGAAGTAAACTCCATTGAGTTCAGTGGTACTTACTCCCATTGAACTCAGTCCAGGTGTGTATAGGATTGCAGCTTAAATTGGTCTTTGGATCTTACCCATGTTACGACCATTTAGCAGTCCTTGAGAATAGCTTTTGTTTAAAGTTCTTATTTGCCCATTAACTTAATCAAATGTTTTTATTAGAGGATTCAGAGGAATTTCTAACAAGTGTCTTTGCCTCTGTGCTGTAGGCATGATAGAGAACCTTTTGCACTCTGATAGTGAGGAATAAGTGGACTTTGCCCATTTGTTCAGTACACCAGGACAAAAAAATCATCACCTTGCTGAAGGAAAACTGTTTCTTTAATGCTGTTTCTCACATAAATGGAGTCAATAGGACAATTCCTTAAAGTTTATTTGTGCTGTGATCTGGATTGTCACATTTTAAGTGTGATGTTTACATATAATACATACTGGTTTTGCTGGAAAAATGATCAAGTTGAACACACACCCCATGCTAGGCTTTTTAAGAACGACTGCCCTGCATGATTGCCCTCTGTTTTTTTTTTACCACTAATAAGCCTTGGTGAGTGGTGCTTGTTTTTCTGCTAATACTCTTCTTTTCTCCTTCCCCCTAGCCCAATGTGTGTTGTTGGCTAAAGATGCCAACTGTTCCTCTGCTCAGCCCAGGGCAGAAAATACTGGAATTATTGTTCCTAGATTCACTATGCAATGGCTATGTTAGGAGGAAGGATTTTGGTATGAGCAGCTTTTCCTCCCACTGCAGCAATAGGCTGCGCATGACAAATTTGGCTCTCCTGAAAGTGTGTATTAAAGATTCAGGAGTCCTCTTCCACACTGACTCTAGCAACCCTAACAGAGTTTGTCCTCAGTAACCCTGTGGCTGAGCCCACAAATGCTGTTGGAAGCTCCCTGCTGGTAGAAAAGGACCTCTCCTATGGTCCTTTTCTGCTTGGATAGCCAGGAAACTGAATTGCAAGGTGACAGGTGGGACTTCCAGACTCAGAGTGGAATTGTCACCAGGTTCATGCCTACAAAGAGAACTGGACATCTGTCAGCCTTGCATGAGAAGGCTGGAAGTGGTAGCCAAGCTAGTTCTGAGGGGAAGATGGCTGTCCATATGCTGTGCCATTATTAGGCAGATTAGCCTGGGTTCCCAGAGAGTTCACTTTTTACATGGCAAGAGCTGCTAAGACTGCTCTTAATTGGAGTGACCTTTCTACTCATAGGCATGCTGAGGTCAGATGTCAGAATCTTGAGATTGTAGAAGACCAGTTCGTGTTTATGGGATGCAGTGCCTCATCAAAAAGGTTGAAACTTCCCCTCATAGTCTATTGAGAGGAGAAATGGTTGAAGGAAGCAAAGAAGGAACAGCACATATTCTTTCCTAAAATACAGGCTTGGTTTAGACTAGTAGTTCCCAATCTGGGGTCTCCAGATGTTGTGGAACTATAATGTCCATTAGCACTGACTATTAACCATGCTGGCTGGAGGTGATGGGACTTGTAGTCCAACATTTAGGGACCCACCCTTAAGAACCACTGTGTTTGATTCCAGGGAATAAGAGAGCTTATTAATATCTGACTCTAGCTTGAATGAGAGTTCTGTGCAACTTGAAAGACATCACTAATAGGAAGGAATTAATCCAGTGAAAGATACTTCCATTTACCTATTTACACTGCAAACTCTGAGAGTTAGGAGGTCAGCTCATGAAATTATGAGCAGGTACCCAACAATCCAAAGGGGAGTAGGGTTTTCTCCCCATAGACAATTTGTGGAAATCATTGGATGTGATGATCAAAGAGGGACATCATGAAAACCAGTCCTACCTAGAGCAAATATTTATTATCAAAGTGGATAAGAGAAATATCTGGCCTAGTGCTGTAACCAGAAAAACCCAAACCCTACAAATTGGACTAGATAGTGCAAATTGGGGAAGCTTGCTTGTTTGTTTTAGCATTCTTTTTGGTTTTGTTATGAAGAACTTTAATATTTTGTTTAAGCATTTTGGAAGTGATTGAGGAAGTCATGGGCAAACAAGCAGGGGATGCTGTGCATGTAATGCAGGAGTGACCAAGATCACTCCCAGGCTAGACTTGTGCAGTGCTAAGGAACAAGAAGGGTCCAGTTTTCAAACTCCACACTTGGCATTCCTCCTTGGTCCCAAATCTCGTAGGTGTAAATCCTGTAGTTGTTCTCTAGGCATCTTCTTCCTTTGAGAAGAGGTGGCTACTGAGACTTTTGTGCCATTATACTCAAAGAAGTCCTGGCTGTGAGCGTGACAGCTGGGCTGCCTCTGCTTAGTGATTCACTGTGCATGTGAGTGCCATGCACGTGGGAGTACTCGTGTTGAGCTCATTGTGTGTGGGGGTGGGGGGTTGGCACTGTTATCTTTCTGCAAATTTATCTATTGGTGTAGAACCCTAAATTCTGTTAACTGTCTTGAGAAATTATAGAGATCTTGGAAGCTAATCACTGGTCTTTAATCTCATCTAACTCTGCATAGGATTGTCAGTTGAGTTGGACAGGATTACATTTCATGTAACTCCATAGTTCTCATACATATATGCCCATCACATGAGGGTTCTCCAGAAAAAGCTGTGTATCTTTTCTGGGATCAATGTTACCACCAACCATCCTGACAGTTTTCATATGTGTCTCTGTAGGATGCCATGTAGGCCAGTGTTGTTCCTGTTTTGGAATGGGCTTCCCCTTTTCCCAGCTGGAGGAATTCATTCTCTCTCTCTCTCTTTCTGAGCAGAGCACTTAACAACTTGATTTGCTTCTTCCAGATGCAAACATTTCACGTTCCATCTCCATGTGCCAAGGAGGAGGATCTGGCCAGTGGGATTACGATTGCTCAGGTGCTGCACAAGATGTAAGTGTTATGGGACTCTAGCAGGAAGGTACAAGTATCTAAATGGGTTCTCTTGAAGCTAATCATGAGACAGCCTAACAGGAAATCCCTGTCCTCCCCCCCCCCCCGTGTATCCTCTCTCCTCCCCAGCCCTGATTTGCAAGTTGACAACTTGGTTGTTTGTTGCCAGATATTAGATTTATTATTATTTTACTAACATATTACATGATGTGCTCTAGTTAGAGCCACGGACAACCTTGCACACGTTCTAACAAGACTCACACATGCACTTATAAGGGATCTTTAGACATTGGCAATAGAGTGTCTATGGCTAAGAAGGCGAGTCCCACCCAAAGAGGTTCACACTCAGACACTGTTGGAGAGGATGATGCCACAATGGCACATTTATTGAAGGGGACGGCAGAGGATAACATGGCTAGATAGCATCACCAATGCAATGAATATGAACTTGAGCACACTCTGGGAGAGAGCGCAGGACAGGAAGGCCTGGCGTGCTATGGTCTATGGGGTCACGAAGAGTCAGACATGACTTAACGACTGAACAACAACAACAACAACAACAAAGATTCAAATGCACACGCTAGTTTTGGAGGAATTAGCTGAGCAAATGGATTTAACACTTAGGATCAATTGGGAATGCTCCAGCCTTCACCAAGTAATGTTTTGGTGGGGAAATTAGCTGCATTCTTGCTGAAGCTGAGCTCCAGGCCTAGAAGTAGTTTTCAAGATTGTGGGAAGGAGTCTTCCCGAGGCTTGAAGCATGCACGCGCACAGAGAGAGAGAGAGAGAGAGAGAGAAGGGAAAGAGGGGGTGGAGGCTACAATTTGTAGTAAGACCTTCTAAAGCCTTGCCTTGGTCTGAAGCCCTTTCCTGCAGATCTGAACTAGTGTGCATTTCGATTCCTGGTCTCAGGTGGAGAGGAAGGAGAGCAGAGAGCCTTCGCTAGGGAAGACAAATCCCCCACTGTTGGCACCTTGCTCTGGCAACCAAGGAGCTTAGCGATTTGAGTGATTTCAGCGTGGAGCCTTTCCTCTGGGAGGAGCGACTCTGAGTGATTTCAGCAGCAGTGTGGCACCATACCCCTGCTGGGGTGAGGCACCTAGTGATTTCAGCAGCATAGCCCCCACCTCTGGGAAGAGGGGGACTGGGGACTGGCCCAACCTGAGGCTTCTTATACAGTTCAGAGAAAGGCAGCGACATCACAGCTCTGATGATCCAGGCACTGCAAATGGTGCTGCTTGCTGTGGGAGAAAGACTGAGTCGGGCCTTCCTTCCATCCCGTATAACAAAAGAGCCTGCTTGAGGATGATGGCTGTACTTGCCAAAAACAACAGTCCTACTTTCTATCTCTTAATCACTTAACAAAAGATGGCCTTGCATCTTAATGACTGTCTTACAGGCAGGTGTCAAGGCTGGAGTTCAACAATGGAAGCATATTGCAGGTGGTTGACTAGGTAACCTACCAGATATCACTCTTGCTATCCAGCACATTCATGTTTTGCTGATTTTTGACCCCCGCTCCACCTTTGCCTTTGGGGAATGCATTTTAAGAAGTCCCGTAGAAACTGAATTGCTTGATCTAGTCTTGCATGTTGCTCTCAACCCCATTCCTGTGCCTTTCTCCCACCTTTGCTGAGGCTGGGGATGAAGATGTCTGGCTTTTTGTCCGTCAGTACTGTTCACTCAAAAGAGAGCTACTTAATACTAAATGTGTGGCTTGTAGCTGAACAGTATGGTGCTAGGGCAGAGAAGAAGGATTGATAACAACTAGGAATAGAGGAGAGCACTTGCTAGTTATCCTATTTGTCACAATGAAACATGTGAATGAATTCTTGATTAGTGAGGTACAGGGCCCACAAAGCTTCTGTGGGAGATCCTGGAGTTACTGAGCACTTGTGGTCTGCTATAAAGAGTTCTCTTGTTCCCTTAATCAAGGGCAACAGCTTTATGGTTTTCCTTTCCAGAGACCCCTCTTGGTTCAATGAAACATGGCTCCTGCGAATTAAAGATGACACTGGTGACAACTGGAGGCTGAAGGTATGAAGTGGGATGGATGAATTCATGTCCCACAGGCCAAGATGTTTAGCAATCCCAGATATTGTCATGAGATTCTGGCATATGAATATCTTGAAAACAGTGTTACCACACTTGCTCAGGTACACATGTTTCTAAACACATCCCTAAAGTACTTTTCTGTGTTCAGTGAATAAGCCCTTCTGGAACATGAATGCTGGGAAAATCTAGCTCAGATTCATGCCGGGGGCTGTCCACAATGTCACCCTGGCTTTAAACTTCTGGAGGACTGCTTCTGTCTGTCTTGTAATGTTTTAACCAAAATGCAGGGAACCAAGCGTTAATAACTAGGATAATTAATTAATTCTGAGAAGTGGAGTGCCCCTATAAGGTATTCATAGGATGGCAACAAAGAGACCAGTCAGAATTTTCCCAGCATAAACAGATTGAGAGATTACAATATAGAAGGGGTGGGAACCTCAGGCCTGGGGGCCAAATCCAGCCCTCCTAGGGTCCCAATCTGGCCCTTCGTAATTCCCCTGGCCCCACCCCCTTTATTTATTTTATTTATTTTATTTATTTATTTCTATACCGCCCAATAGCCGAAGCTCTCTGGGCGGTTCACCCCCTTTTCCCCCAAGTACTGATCATTAGTGGTTTCCTGGTTTTATGCTATGTTTTTCCTGTTCTAAAAGGTTGAAATGCCTCTCCTAAGGCTTTGTTCCTGGCAGTAAGAGCTTTAGGCTAAAATATATTGGTATTTTTTGTCTTTTTGTCCTCACCCCTTTTTCCTCTGACTTTGCCCACCACTAGAATGTGGCCCCAAGAGCTTCTACAAATTTGAATTTGGCCCTCAGGCTGAAAGAGGTTCCCCACTGCTGTTACACAGCAATTCAATTCAATGGTTGGCTGGGAGGCTTCCCAGGAAAAGTGCAGTTGTGGGGAGGAGGATGAGAATGAGTTGGTGGTGTGGCAGCGCAAGTATGACTTCGGAGGAAGTGTACTTGGCGAAGGCAGGGCAATACATAGAAAGAGGGGTAGAAGGGGGATTATTAACTAGCCATCCCTTTGTGTTCTGTGTGAATATAGGAAAAGGGGGTGATGATCAGCTGTGTAAGTGGGTACCAGCTGAGAGCTCACAAACTCAAAGGCAGGAATGAGAACCTAGGGAAAGGGAATTCAAAGAGAGGCAAGTGGGAACTTGGGGAAATTCTGGTGTGCTGCAGCACTTAATAGACTTGGGAGGGTTGAGGTACAAAGAGTGGCCCTGGAAGGGCAATTCCAAGGTGTGCATGAAAAAAACTGGTCTCATCTCTATGTAACAAAAGAGTAGAA
Source organism: Heloderma suspectum (assembly GCF_057233095.1). Taxonomy (NCBI): domain Eukaryota; kingdom Metazoa; phylum Chordata; class Lepidosauria; order Squamata; family Helodermatidae; genus Heloderma; species Heloderma suspectum. The sequence continues at coordinate 234,925,490 of NC_139459.1, read as the reverse complement.
TGTGCTTAGGTAGTGGGGTTGTAGCACTTCTTGTACAGTGCATTTTACTGCTCAAGGCTCTGGTAGCCAGTGTGCAGCAGCCTTCCCCAACCTATTGCCCTTCAGATGTTTTGGACTACAACTCACAGCATTCCTGACCATTGGCTATGCTGTCTGGGGCTAATGGGAGTTGAAGCCTAGAACATCTGGAGGGCACCAGATCAGGGAAGGCTGGTGTACAGTGAGGCTTGATTATAGTAGGAGAGAGAGGAAGTTATGTGTTTACTATCTCAGGAGGTTCTGCACTCAATAGCAGCAGCTGGGGATGCTCCCTTGTCTATGTCAATATTGTTTTCAGTGGGAAACATCAGCTTGACTTGCTCTGGTCACCAGGCCTCGGCTTAGCTTTCTAGGTGTTGTTGCTTTTTCTAGGGAAAACAAAATGGAAGTAGTTTGGGCCATGGTGCTCTGTGAGGGGAAGTGCAAAATGACCATGGAACTTTGCTCTCCTGGCAACAACAGAGTTCTGCAATGTTCAGGTTTTAGACAAGATATCCCTCGCATGTAGTGTTGGCTGATCTGGGTTGACCTTGGGTTGGCCAGCCCAGCTGTGTGATTTGAAGAGGAGGGCAAGGTTTAGAAGAAAAATATCTTCACTAAATATAGGAGGCCTGGCCTGCATCCATCTCTGGGCTCTGCTGCCTGGTGGAGCATCAGGACTGTCACTTCCTATCAAAGTAGCTTTGGAGCCTGCTGAGAAGATGGCCTGACTGGCTCTTTTTCCATCCCAGTGTTAGATTCCAGCTCAGTGGCTGAATGACCTGTTCTAAGTGGGAACATAGTTGACCTTGGAGTTGGGGCTAGTGGAAAGCAGGTCTGCACAACTTGAACAAACCTACACATTAAGTGTCGTCTTTCTCCCACCTTGTCCCCAGGTGAGCAACCTGAAGAAGGTCCTGCAGAGTGTGGTTGAATACTCCCAGGATGTGAGTATCTTCCCTGGGCTGGGTTTGCTGGCATGGTGGCAAGGAATCCCTGCATTGCTGGGGATGGGACAGGCCTCATATGAAAGTTAATGGACTCTGATTAGGCAACAAAGGAGCTGATGAATGCTGATGGGGAACATCTGGCATCACCCAGCCTGGCCATATTGAAGCCAGCACTGAAGCTTGGGAGTTCATGGCTCCAGCTCAGCATTCCTTGCTTCCTACCCATAGTTTTGGTAAAATAGCTCTGCTCCAAATGAGCTGAGTGTGTTATGGGTGTTCTGTGGATGTGCTTTTCCCACTTCTCTGTGTATAGAAGTATAAATCAGTTGAGAGTCAGGGTGGTGTAGTGGAGAGAATGTTGGGCTTAGACTGGGAAGACTTGGGTTCAAATCCCTGCTTAGCCTCAAAGCTCCTTGAATCAATTATCTTGGGTCAATTACTCCCCTTGCCCTAACATACCTCACAGGATGGCTGTAAGGGTAAAATTGGGGTGGGAAGTATGTATGCCTCCCTACTGAGTTTGGAGGAAGAGTGCGATAGAAATGTAACTATAGTAACAGTAGATGATCACTAGTGAAGGCAGCCTTGCAAACAAGTCCTCCAAAATTACCAGCCCATAACTTTTTTCTTTTTTTAAGTCCACCTGTTAGTAACACGTAGCCCATTGACAACCTGGAAGAGGCTCTTGCAGTTTTCAAAAGCTTCCCTGTCTGGTAATCTGGAGGCAATTTCTGCTTGCCACATACTACTGGGCAGGTGGTTTGTTTCAAGCTGAAATTAAAGATCCTTAAAAAGCAACTTTCCAGCTCCCATACAAACTGCTCCTGCCATCTGTTCTGCCTGGCATGGACCTGGCTACCGACAGGTGCCCTGAGCTGAGTGAAGCAGGTAGTGGCAGCAGAAACATTGGAAGGTCCACTGGCTGTCAGGAGCGATTTCTTTGTCTTTCTACTCTGCATATCCCTCAGGTCCTGGGCCACCAAGTCCCAGAGCAGCTGCTGCCTGATGTAGCCCTGGTTGGAGAGCTGTCTGACACAGCTGAGCTGGGCAAGTTGCTGCAGCTGGTGCTAGGCTGTGCTATCAGCTGTGAGAGGAAGCAAGGTATGTGTATGCAAGTGAGTAGCACAGTTTGGGGATGTAACTGGGGCTGCATGGACATCTGTGCCAGAGGGATGTCTCTGCAATGGGTACTTTAGATACCCATGGGGGGGAGGGGGGCTAGCTGTTGGCTGTCCCACTTGTTCGAGGGTTGCTATCCTGCCTACAGGAATTTAGTGTTGCACTTGGACGACTCTTGTCTCGTTCATATGGCTACAGGGTCTCCGTTAGCTGCCTCCTCTTTCTCTTTGGGGCCTTGCCTCCCTTCTCTTCACTCTTGTTCCCCATTGGGATATCATCTGCTCAAAGCTGTTTTGAGACAGAGGAGCTCTTTGTGTGTGCTAGCCCCTGGCCTTCTACTTCAGCTGCAGACCCCCTCCCTCATCTAACCTCTACCCCACTCCCAGAGGCTCTGCTGCCCAGACTTCATAGCTGCATGATTTCAAGGGAAGGGGGGAAGAGAGGATTAGACAGAGGAGGAAAAGAGCAGTCGGACATTACCTTCAGTGCCCAACTTGATCTGTTTGCAGATCACATCCAGCAGATTATGACCCTGGAGGAGTCTGTGCAGCATGTTGTTATGACAGCAATACAGGAGGTGAGTGTGGCTGTGGTCTGCAACTTGGTGTGAAGCTATTAGGCTCTGAAACGAGATGCTTGGTTGGCATCACCAGCCATTGCCCTGGCTAGGAAGTGCCTCTTGTGCTCAATCTCACCTCCTCTCAGCTGGTGCTTCTAGTTTTGTGTTAGTTGAAATGAATAGGTGCCCCTATTCCATGCCAGCATTGGCCCCTCCCTAGATGAAAGTTGGGTAAGTTGCTCTTGTTAACCTATGCCTGCTTCCTAAGATACACTACTCGGAAAGGTATGTGAGGCACCTGTATGCAGCCAGATTCTAAACCTTTCTCCTCCTCTCTTGCAGGTATTGACCAAAGATTCGTCAGACACACTGAGCTCAGAGACATATGGCAATTTTGACAGCCAGGTACCCGTGATGATGTATATGGGCTGGGTGGGTAGAATAAATCCTAATGATACAAAAACCAAGGGTATCAAACCTCTTTCATCTCAAGGGCCGGATTCCACTTCAGAGAAGTGTTCTGGCACTCCAAAGGTAGGCAGGGCTGAAAGCAAAAGGGGCAGGGCCAACACGCCAGCGCATTTTAGCTTAAAGCTCTTCCTGCCTGTAACTAAGCCATGGGGAGGCATTTCAGTCTTTTACAATGGGGGAAAAAAAACTGGGGAAAAACCAAATGATCGGGTGGGGCCAGGGGAAGGGGGCATGGCCATCTGGGGAACCCTGGAAGACGAGATTGGGGCCCTAGGTGGGCCGGATTTCACTTATGGGCCTGAGGTTCAGCACCCCTGCAGTAGACGTATGGTGAGCAGGAATGGAGAGCCATCCCTTTTTTGGTGGGGTGAAAAGTTGGGCGGCTAGACCTATGCTCATCTGAGTTGATTGCGTTGGTTAGTGTCTGTGGTGATATGGCCTTTCACTGACTCCTTGCCCCTCTTCCGCATTACTGGTCTGTTTTGTCTTGCAGTCCCGAAAGTACTACTTCCTCAGTGATGACATAGAGGAGACAGATGATATGCGCCAGCACTGCCATGACCTGGAGCAGCAGGTGGGTGCCTCTTGAGAGCAGGGTTTTTGTGGATGGAAGCCCACTTTGCTTGCGGTGGCTTTGGAAGGCAGTTTCTAATGTGCTTCAGGTGGTGGCAACCAGCGGCTGCTCATATGAACTCTGAAAATCTCGGTCAAAGGGGAAAGCTGGGCAGCTTGAGGCATCTGCAGGTCTGTTGGTGCATTCCCGGGTGAATGGCTGGGAAAGGGTATACCTTGGGCTGGATGTTTGCAGGTGCCCTGCCGTGCCATTTCTGAACTGGCCTCTTGGCTAACGTTTCCCCCTATATTGTACAGCGCCATTTGTGCTGACTTTACAGAGGTGCTGGGACCAGCCTTGTTCCAGGCCCATGATTCTTCTGTCCTGCCTTGGAGAAGGCAAAGTGAGGACCTCTCCTCCTACCCTCCACTGCCCCATGCAGTCCAGCACCTTGTGGTTCTTTGAGAATGTTGTGGGCTTGCTGCGCAGCATGGAGCCAGCTGAGCTTGGCTGCAATGTCGTGTGTGAGTACCTGCCCTCCTCCTAGTGTGCAGCTGTTCTCTCCCCCCCACCAGTTGTTTTGAGGTGCTTTGGATGGAGTGCAATGCCAGCCTGGTGGCTCTGGGGCTGGGTTTCATGCTTTCTTTGTCAGGTGGCCTGTGACCCTGGGCCAGCCATTCTGGGCCACCTTTCACTTTACGAGGACTGGGAACCAGGCCACTGTCTTGCCGAGGAGCTAAATTGAAATACACGGCATATAACAGAATGCTTTTGGATACTGCAGTAAAAGGAAACTGTGGGTGGGGAGGGAACTGAGAAGGGACAGGCTGATCTCTCTCCCTTAAACCCCCCCCCCCTTTACTCCTCCAAGGTGCTAAAGTGCCCCTAGGGATGCAGCCCCCTTCAAGAAGGTGAGTGTCCTCCCTCCGTTCCTCTCCCTAAGCTCTTGCCTATGATAACAAAGCTGCTCACTCAGCAGTGACACCCCATGCCTGCTGGGGCCAGCCTAACTCTCTTGCATGAGCATGTACCATGCTGACAAGTTAACAGCTGCTTGAAAGTGCCCGAGGAGTTGCTTGCACTGGGTACAGAAGTGGACTTGTGTCTGGTTGGAGCTAGGACAGCCTCCTGACTCTGTACTAATAGAGCTATGAATGCACACTTCTTCACCTAGGGGCTCTAAACGGCATAGGAAGACTTTCTTGAATCATTTAGACTTATGGGATATATTCTATTGCAGGCTGAGATTGTGGCCTCTTCAGTTAGCAGCATTTAATCCAGGGATGAGGGAAGTGTGGATCTTCCAGATGTAGTTGGGCTGCAACTCCTCTTACCCCTCATCACTGTCTAGGGTTGATGGGAGTTGCAGTCCAACAACATCTGGAGGCACATTCCCCGCCTCTGATTTAATCTTTGCAGCAATTCAGGAGCGTTGCAGCAGGTAGACGCCTCAGTGTAATAAGGCCTTTGCTTCCATTGAGGGAGCAGAAGCCTTGGCAAGAGCCTGCTAAAACTGCAGGGAGAGGGTGAGCGTTCTTGCTTGCCAGAATTTCCTTGCCATACTATAGCAGAACCTGTTTGGATGGTCAAAATCCACCCCACAAGTTGTTGGTTGACGCAAGAAGCATCCTGACAAGGCTAGTCTCAACAGCTGTGGGGGGGAGGGGGGATAGGAGGCCAACTATGGACACTGCCTTGAGCACATACACAAACATCTATCCACCCTATTCTGCATGGCTTCCTGATTCACAACATCCAGAGATGAGCAGTATCTAGACAAACCTGCTAGAGCAGCAGCAAGAAGGAAACCATTTGTGGCTTTGTGTGGCAGCCTGATAGAAGGTGGGAGGCATACCTTCTCTTCAGTCTGTTCTTAAAGCAAGGCAAAAAGTTCAACAGACAAGACTTCAGGAGCTCCGCCTCCACTTCCTGTCCCTCTTCTTTCGTGTTCACTTGTAGGATGAGGTTAAACTGCACAGGCTGTTAGGCTTTCAGAGTACTTGCTGGTTTCCCCATCATGCTTAGGTGGACTATGCTGGAATCTTGATGGCTGCAGTGCTGAGCTCTGTGGCCCTGCTGCTTCCTAGAGTGTCTGACTCTTCTTCCCTTCCCCACCCATTTTCAGATCTCCATCCTGGTGGAAGAAAAAAATACATTGGTGTTGGAGAACAAGACCCTCCGAGAGCAAAAATGTTCTCTAGAGTCAGATGCTGCTGGGCTTACCGGCAAGAAGTTGCTTCTGCTTCAAACCCAGATAGAGCAGCTGCAAGAGGAGAACTTCCGGTAAGGCAGATGCTGCGGGGAGTGGGGGTTGGGCCCTCTGAGCTCAGTGCCAAAGGCAGTGGGGTCCAGTTAGAACAGAGGTCTAACTAACGATCTGTCTTTCGGCCAGGCTGGAAAATGGCAGAGATGACTTCCGGGTGCGCTGTGAAGATCTAGAGAAAGAGGTGCAGGAGCTGCAACACCGCAATGAGGAGCTGACCAGTCTGGCAGAGGAAGCACAAGCACTCAAAGATGAAATGGACGTACTGCGGTGAGTATATTGTGACCCCTTGGCTGTAATGCTGCAAAATACACCTTGGCTGTAATATGCAAAATATTGTTTTATTTTTCTGGCTCTGTTACTGGCTTAGGAAGCAGTCCATGGTTTAGCCTAGGCCTGCTGTGACAGATTTCCCATGTGTGAATCTTAGGCGAATAGTGTGCTATGTTGCCCAATAGGTGATCCTTCTCCTCCTGTGGACTAGTAAGGGTCTGTGTCTGCCCTGATGATCACTGACCTTCTCATATTTGAACCTGTTTGGGGAGATGGTCAGTTCTCATGCACAGCCTTTCCCATATTTAATACAGTATCTCTTGTACCCCCCCCCCCCATCCTGAAGGCAGAACAGCAGAATCTCACACTGCTAATGATGGCTGAATGCAGGTATGGAGGAGATTGAAAGTCTCACTTTGAGACTAGATCAAACAATTATTGAGAAGTGTTAGGTTTGTGCTACCATTCAAAGTTGCACATCCCCCCCCCCCGGGCTAACATTGCTGTTTCCTTAATTGTGTTTTTTATGGATCTGTTTTTATGTTATGTTTTCCAGTGGTTCCTACCTTCTCACTTAGTATGTAGATCAAGAGTTGGACAGAAGAACAGCTTAGAAAGAAATTGTCGCCATCTACAAGCTATATATTCCTGGAGATTTTTCCCTTGAGAAACTCTTCTGCCACACCTGAATTGTTAGCTTAAATAGCAGTTGAGAATTCTGTAGGAACTGCCACTACAGAGGATTTGTGGATGGTGCATGCCCATGAACTGAAGCCTTGATGAGTATTGTCTCTTTCCTAGCTTGAAGCTCTGGGAAAGTGTTAGGTTGTAGTAACTATAATTTAGGAGCCCAGGAATTTTGTGTCTGTATATGGAACGTGGCTTTGGATGTAGAATCAATTTTCTTTTACTGAATCTTTAAAATTTCTGCTGTCTTGGGTTGTGGAGACCATAAGATCCTAACCTTTGATTTCACTGGAAACATATTGACGGTTTCTTTTAGAATAACGTGGTTTAGTAGGGATACTTAGTAGTTCCGGGTGAATGGACTTCTGCACTTAGAACAGTTCTGGTCAGCATTCATAGCCTTCTGTCTCAATATAATAGCTAGGCTTCTTTCTCCCATATTTGAATTTTCAACCAATATAAAGCATACCATTAAGTATCTTTGTGTAAACTTTGCAGTGTATGCCAAATTCCAGAAATGGAGTGTCTGTGTCTCTTTCTCTCTTTTTACCTACAGCTTTTGAGACCATTTTGCACAAAAATATATTCCCTTTCACTTCTACAACTGTAAAATGCATATATCTATCAGTCAGTTTTCGCCTGTATGTAGAGGAGCAATCCAGAAGTACAGTCTTTCCTGGCTTCTGTTCCACTCCTGAGTCGTTACTGTGACTCCTAAGCCCAAAGTACATGGGCTGGATGCCCATTTGGCAAGGGACAGTACCAGATAACCCCAATTTAAGTACATACAGCTTTTGGATTGCACTGAATGGGCTATTTAGTTTCTTATCTACTATTGTTCCGGTCTTTGGCGCACACTGACTTTGCTGAGGCAATTCCTGTTGCTTTATATTGAAGCTTTGTATAGCCAGCAGTGTTACTTTATTGGATAAAAAGTGAAAGAATAGAAGCTCAAGTTGCTCTGATATTAAAAGGTATAAAGCATTTCACTTTTCTGCCATCCTTCTTTCGCTGCAGCCACTCATCAGACAGGGTGGGGCGGTTGGAGGCTATGGTAGACTCCTACAAGAAGAAGCTGGAAGACCTCGGTGACCTGCGACGGCAGGTTCGGCTGCTCGAGGAGCGGAACACTGTCTACATGCAGCGAACTTGTGAGCTGGAGGAGGAGCTGCGACGTGCCAATGCTGTGCGTGTGCAACTGGAAGCACACAGAAGACAGGTGAGACAGTGGTAGAGGCCACGTGTGGGCAGCCAGAAGCCTTCCAAAGGGTAAAGTCAGAACAACTGCAAGAGGAGAGTGCTGTGATTTGACTTGAAGCTAGGGATGGCAGAGAAATCCTCCGCGGACTATCTGGCCTCCGGAATCCGCAGCAGAGTGGCTCCACTTACCTCTGGCTCCAGAGGATTTCACACGGAGCAGCTCCCCAGCTCCCTAGACCAGGTGATATGCTAATGGCAGCTTCCGTTAGCCTATCGCTGGGAGAAATACAGACATAAATAGCGTATTGGATGCTACTTGCGGCTGTAAAGCCCTGACTTTGACCTAATTGCAGCTGTTTAGAGCTGTATTTAGGTCAAACACAAGTGTTTGTGTTTACAAACACTTTACAGCCACAGGTGGTGTACAATATGCCATTTGTGTCTGTATTTCTCCCACTGATAGGCTAATGGCAGCTGTCATTAATGTACTGCCTGGTCTAGGGAGCAGTGCTTCCAAGACCAGGCGAGAGCACTGGGGGGTGGCTGCGCCAAGGCCCCTCTTCCCCACACCGGCCTTTGCCAGGTGGCGCGCGGAAGAGGGATGACGACAGCCAGCGATAGGGTAATGGCAGCTGCCATCACCGTATCGACTGGTGTAGGGAGCCAGAGTGCTGCTCCGCAAAATCCTCCGGACACGGAGCCACTCCGGAGGATTTCGAGGGGCCATGAGCGGCACAAACAGCCCCTCTGTGAACACCTCCTGGACTGGAAAGTGGGGGGTTTGTACAACACTACTTGAAGCTGACCAAAAGATAGGTTAGAGCACTAGCTGGCCAGCAGGGCTGGTGCTGGTATCCAGACATAGAATCATAGGGTTGGAGGGGGCCTACAAGACCCTCGAGTCCAAGGCCCTGCTCAATGCAGGAAGCCTACAACACCCGATATTCCCAGGTGGTCCCCCATCCAAGTACTAACCAGGGCTGACCCTGCTTAGCTTCCAAGATCAGATGAGATAGGGCGCATTTTATTGTTCAATATGAACAAGTCTCAAAAGAGTCCTAAAAGGAAATCAGTCATAATGCAAAAATCTAAAACCTCATTAAAGAAAGAGGACCAGGATTCTTTTCAACTTCTTCTTGCATCCTGATCTTTTAACTCACTGTCAGTTCCACTAGCCTTCTCTTACACACAGAGATGCATAGTTTTTTCTTCTCTTCAGCAACTGTTGTACTGGTCCAGCAGCGCCCACTGCAGTACAAAGAGAACAAGACCCGCTTGTTCCTTCTCACCTGATTTCCCTGATCCTACCATGAAATGCCAGTTAGAGAAGGTTAACTGCCCTGTAGCTATAGGCAAGATGTTCCCGTAGCAACAGCAGAGCGGCCACCCTTTTTTCAAGTGGAAGGTAGAAATCCAAATGGTGCAGCTTTTCTAAGTAGGGAGTTGCACTGATGGGAAAACTACACCTGTTGAGTTTCTATCATCACATAAGCAAGACCTCTCGAGTAAAACTAAAAACAAAGCAAAACCCTGTTTGAACAAGGCTGAACTGGCAGCTGAATTTGTGCTGCAGGTTTGCAGGCGGATCTCTTGTCTTGAATGGCCTTGTGTTCAGTCTCATTTTGGCTTATAAGAGTACTAAAAGTAAGCCCAGGCTGCCTGTTATGAGGAAGAACACTGCTGATAGCTGCAGAGTGGGAAGGTGGTGGAAAAAAGAGGAGGAAGAGACGGTGGACTGAAAGTACCCCAGCAAACGCCCATTCTTCCCTACTCCAGGTGCAGGAGCTCCACAGCAAACATGCAGAGGAGGCCTTGAAGGCAGAGAAATGGCAGTTTGAGTTCAAGAACCTCAAGGAGAAGTTTGAGGCATTGGTAAAAGAAAAAGAGGTAACGCAGGACTGGTGCTCGAGATGGGTGCTGCTCCCCTTCACTTGAGGATGAAGATCTAGTGGCAAGAACAGGGAAATACGGAGGGAGAAGGAGCTGGGGCATCTATATTCTGTTACTTGGGGCAATAAAGTGCAACTTAATATAGGCTAGTGTCTTAAGTTTCTTTCCTTCTGGAGTGATACCTGGATCTTCTTGCAGAGGCTGATTGAAGAGCGGGATGCCCTTCGGGAGGCCAATGAAGAGCTGCGATGTGCTCAGGTGCAGCAAAAATTCCTAAACCAAGCAGGTGAGCTGAAGAAAACCTCCCAATACTTGTTCTGGGGGAGGCTTTGATGGATCGCATGGGGAGAGGATGGGTGTGTGTGGAAGGGCAGTCCCAGGTTATGTGAACATTTGTACATTTAGCTTTTGTTAACGTGTGCACATCCACAATGAAAGCAGGGAACTTGCCCACCCGTTGTGATAATCAGAGGAAGCAGCCTGGCCCCATCTGAAATACAGAGGGTGGGGATGCAGGTCGGGGCTGCCTCGGTGGTGGTGCCCAGAGTGTGGGACTCCTTGTCCCATGGTACCCAGCTAACCCCTTCTCTGTGTACCTTTAGCTGTCAGGTTAAGACCATATTGTTTAGACGGGCATCTTATCAAGATGTCCCTTGATTTAATTTAGGTCTGATTGCTGATTGAATGTTGTGATATTGTATGACTTGGTGGTTGTGGCTGGTTTTGCTATTGGAATTGTATCAGCCATAGGAGAGCTGGAAGGGTAGGATTTTAAACTGTTAAGAATTTTAGCCTTGCTGAAAGATGTGCGATTCTGTCTTCCAAAAAGCTTTCCCTACAGCATGGATGTACACTTCCTTGCTCTCTTTTGCTCTCTTTCACACTTTCTCATTAGAATGTCTGAACCAGCTTGTAGGGAAGGCCCTGCAGTATTGTTGACCATTGCCTGATGTGAGGTTACCAACTTAATCTCAGCCTGAGTAGCTTTTCCCAGCCTTCATTCTTTCCCTGCCTGACTTCTTCCTCCAAGCATGATGGGAGATCCTAGCATTAGGCACATCCAGCTTAGCATTACTGGTTCACATAACTGCACTAATTGCTTCAACTTAGGGTGGGCAAGCTGTCCAGCTGTGGTGGGAGCAAGTGATTTGGAGAGATGTAATCCATTTTAGAGGGCTGTACATGTAGCAACACAGTATTTGAGGACAATTGGCTCCTCCCCATAAACCTGCACCTTTCTGGAAAAAGCAGAGAAAAAATAATCTCCTGTTTTCTGCCATTCCCTGCCCCCTTGCAGATACTATGCTAGAAGAAATTGCTTCTCCTGTGGATAACTTGGCAGCTGAGATCATGCCAGCAGAACTCAGGTAAAGTTTGTTTCCCTAGGGATCCTGTGTTGGAGGTGGGAGGGGAGAAGTTTGGGGGGCCAAGCCCCGATCAGCGGCTTACTATTCTTCATCATAATACTTGACTACTTCCATCAGTTGGAAGCTTAAGTTAGTGGCCAGAAGATTCAAAATGAGGAGGACTGCAAGCTGAAGTGAGCCCACCGCTCCTGGTGTCTTTGATGCAGAGATAGGGGGGCAGGTAGTCTCCAGGGAAGAGGAGGTGTCTTCTTTCTCCCTGACCTTGTAGATAGATGTGCCAGGCCCAAGGATGCCTTCAGCTTGTTTGCTCCAGCTTGCACCCCAGCCTTCTCCTATTTCTTACCAGTCAGAGCCTGGCTTTTCCACAGTCAAGTTCGGGACAGAATGTTCCCTATAGATATCCTGGTTAATACAGAAGGGTAATCTCTGAAGGTCATCTATCCTAATATGCCTTGCTCTGTTTTGATAGGAATGCCCTCCCCCAATGCAAATGGCTACATTATAGAGGCTGCAGCCTCTCTTAAAAGCCATTCTGCCTCTTAAGTCCAGTTCTTGGGGATGCTAGGAGAGTTGAGTGTGAGCTGCATGGAATTATCCCCCCCCCCCCAAGTCTGTAGCATCAGATAATGCTGCTTCTCATATCTGATAATCCTAACACTTTTGTTTCTTGCTCCTAGGGAGACCATTGTGCGGCTGCAGCATGAGAACAAGATGTTATGTGCACAGGAGTTGTCCTACCGACAGCAGCAGGCTGAATTGCAGGGACTGCTGGAAGAATCGAACCGCACCAGGAACCAGCTGGAGGCACAGCAAAGGTATCTGATAGATCTGGAAGGTTTACTATCTGTTGTGTGAGGACTAGACCTACGAAACCCAGACTTCTTCTCTTACCCCTGAAAAAGAGAGATGCAGGGCCTTATGTCATTGATTTCTTAACTGGAAGTAGGCATGTCAGATAGCTACATTGGCATAGCTGACTCCAAGTTGTTAAATTTGTCACTCCTACCATAGAAATCTAGACTTCTATTCAGCATTTGAAATATTTGCCTCCTATTTAAAACTAGTGGGACAACTCTTACTGCTTGCCTATTGAATAAAACCCCATGTATATATTCAGGTAGGGGGCACTTGAGCTTAAGCAGTCTTTGCCAAATCTACTATGAAGTTAAGACAAATGTTTTATTACTGAGCTTCTTCCTAGCTTCTGCATTTTTAAATCATGATGGGCAAACTCCCTTCTGTTCATGTTGGAGTGGCTCCAAAATGAGCCGAAGCATTTCCCTCAAACTGGGAAAAAGCTATCCCTGAAACCACCCAAATTCGACCCCCTTAACTCCCCCCCTCCCACACACAAACTGCAAAAAAAGTCTTAGCAGCTGGGGATTGTGGAGGTTTGCAAGGCTCCATTATCCCAGGCTGCATGTGACCTCTTCTCTGCTGTGGGGCTATCATTTGTAGGCTGAGAGTGTGGGTGCTTGCCATCCATGATCTTGGACTGTGAAGAAGCCCCAAGCAGCCTGAGACACACACACACACACACACACACACTCTCTCTCTCTCACACCCCGGAGTCGTACTGGGCTGCTTGCCTTTGAGAGCTTTGTGTGGTCAGCAGAGGTCCTGGCAGGGCTTCCCTTGGTTGCATAGAGCTGTCAAATGCAGCCAGAGGTCAGGGAGGCTTGGAAGCCCCCACTGTCCCTGGCTGTCAGTGCTTCCTCCATCCAAGTGAGGCCCTGCCCACAGTAAACTGTCCTTTTGGGGGTTTGGAGGGCAGGGTAGGCTGGGCTTTTATTTCTGACTTGGATTTTAATCCAAGAGATAGGAGTACTTGTGGGTCTACGCCTCTTTGAGATGAGCATTAGGACTCCATGGAGCTTGTATGCAGTCTCAGCTACTGCAAGCTTTGCCAGCATCTCTAATTTCCACTGCTATTCCTCATTAGGAATCTTGTAGAATAATAAAGAAATAATGGTGTTTGTTTAGAGATTCACGTCTTGCTTCAAGCTGCGTAGAACATTTGATATCCATATCTTCATGTCTATATCAGTAACTGTGTTCCTCCCTGTGCATTGTGGAAAATAAGGCGAAGATTATCCCTAATCATTAGCTGTGGAGAAGGTGGTGAGCAAGGCTGCTCCTCTCCCTCCCCCTCCCCTTCATATATTAAAGAAGGGGTGGGGTCTCTAGGAATAGGAGAGCTGATTGCACTGTCAATCGTATACACGTCTTCTCAGAAGTAAGGCCCACAGTGTTCAGTGGGGCATATTTCCTGGCCAGTCTGCATAGGATGCAGTCTTAAGATGCAGCCCTATACCTACTTGCTTGGTAGTAAGTCCCCTTGCAACAGACCTGTGAGTAGTCATGTATAGGATTGCACTGTTAAGTGATGTGCCTCCCTACTAGTGCCTTATTGCTAGGAGAAATCTGTATTCATGACACTGTGGGTTTTGTTACTGTTTGCAGCTGGTTTTTCCCTTCTCTGTTTCACTGGTCTGTTTTCCCTTTCTAGACTGAGCCAGCAACAGATCTCTGAGCTCAAAGTGCAAGTGGAGGAGCTCCAGCGGGCCCTCCAGGAGCAAGGAAACAAGGCAGAAGATGTGAGTCTCCCTGGGAATGGGCTCTGGGAGGCCTTAAGGGGAGATGTCAAAGGAAATGTTCACAGAAGCATCTACTCTCCACCTCAATGCCGACCACCTCATGAGGTGTCAGTAATGGGGACTGGCATTCACCTGCCTCTGTGCTAGGATGTATGACGCATGTGCTGCACCATCTTATCCAGGATCGTGTGCTCTGACTTTTGTATATAAGGCGGGAAGCTCTGTATATTTCCTGTTTATCCTTCCTAGTTACCTTGGGTCTCAAAGCAACAAAGAAGGGAGAACTAAGCCTCAAAACTGTGGTTGCCACTTGACAAGGTTATTATAATGTGGATGGCAGAGATTCCTTAAGATTATAGAACTGCCAAGATAAATAGCACACACAAGGGTGCACTCTTGGTAGCTGCTGAGTCACCACTTAGAGCAGCCATGCTGGACAAAGGGATGCTATTTGGCTGAGAGCATTGCTTGCCGAGGCTGTGTAGTGTGGTTTTGGCCCTAGTTAAGAGCCTTGTGTCTCCTCCTGTTCTGCAACTTGCCATGATCTCCTAACCAGACCTCTTTTCTCTCCACCCCCACCCCTTGCGTCTCACTGTGCTAACTGCCCTCTCTTTCTCCCCTCTGACTTGCTGGCTGTCCTGTCCAGGCCATTGTAAGTACTTGCACATCCTGTGTTGCTTCCACCATCTATCCTGCTCTGCTGCAAACTCGTTGTCGCTTCTCTTATGTCAGTGTTAAGTCTCAGTGCATCGAGGAAGCGTGGCTACTCTAGGTTCATATGCCAAGATCTGCTAAGGGGCCTTAATTCTGAAAGTTTGGAAGGATATGAGTGCAGTCTTCTCAGTGCTGAAGCAAAGCTGAAAAGCTTGGGTGCTGCTTTGGGTTGGTAATGGCTGCTCCAAATGGCAGACTAACATTCTTAAAAGGTAGTAGTTTGGATCTGTTCCTGAACTGGTGGAAAGTATTTACTGTAGGTACTGCAATTTCTCTGAGGAGATGTGCGCAAGAAGCTGCAATCTCTAGCTGTCTCATTGTTTCTGAAATAAGGGGCGCTAGGGATTAAGAGTGTGAAACCCATCATGCATCTCAGGTACTAATATTGCCTATGAACAGTCAGTTTGCATTTCCCAAAATGAGGGTTGTTGCCTCACTGAGGTCACTGGAAGGGAGTATGTCATGGTCTTCTGAGCATTGAGAGCCCTTGTTGAGGGGTGAGGCGACTAGCAGGTGAGAAACAAGTAGAAGGTACTGTAGCCTAGTGGGTTTGCCCAGTGGTCAGGATATGTGTTTCCTGTAGGAGGGTAGCAAGTGCACAGCATTCCAGCTCCTAAGGTTGAAAGCTCTTAGTTTGTGCTTTAAAAAAAAAAAGTTTATTGTGCTTATGGCTGTGAAGACCAGCCTGAAGGTGTGTGGGTCATGCCTGGCAAAATCCCAGTCGCTAAAGTGAAGCTGAACATGTTTTCCAGTAGCCGGGGCCAAGTACTGAATCCCCTATATAGCACTTTTCCTGTGTCCATGATCAGCTGAAGAACGAATTGTACAGGACAAGCCACGTTGGCTTGCTTTTCCGTTGTATCGGCAGGTAGTAGGACCTGCTTCTCTTGGTCCAGGATTTTAGTTTCTACGTACATCCCTGCCCATGAGGTTCTTAGGCATAGGTAGATGTGAAGCACAGAAGACTGAAGGGTGGTAGGAGATGCGATTTCAGGAAGTCAGCAAGTCTGAGTGACTGCAGTAAGAGCGAACTGCTGTGATGCGATATAGTTCACTTTGCAAAGAGTAAGTGAAAACCATTTCAAAACATCTGATATCAACTCAAGCAAATTGTGGCTCTGCAAGGCCTACTTTGGATTGCCTGCCCTTCTTGATGCGCCTTAGGTGACAAAGCCTGAGTGGTCTTGGAAGAAGGGAAGGGACTCCGGGTTTTACCATGAAATCTGGAAATAAGGTTTGAAAGAAGGGAATACTATGGTATAGATATCTCTTGTTTTCAAGGCTGCAGCCTCAAAAATGACATAGGATTCTGTTATGAAGCAGCTGACTATGTTTAGTCCACTTATATTACAAATTCCACCTGTTGCCCTCTGCAGTGCCAGTACAGGTGCCCATGCCTGCAAAACTGAATGGAATTTGTTTGTTCCCTTTTACCAAAGTGGTTCTAAGTCCAGCAGCATCTCAGCCTGCCTCCCCTAGCTCATGACGACAGATCTGAACAACAACCGTGAACTCCTGGTGCTCCTGACACCCAGCCAGTATAAAGCCTTCAAGGCCAGGAAATGTATGTAGCTGGCTGGCATAACCTGAGTGCAGATTTCCAGGCCGCCTGTGCATCGGACCCAGGGAAGCTGCACAGGTTTTGATGTTTGTTGTAACATTTACTGAACATAGCACTAGGTCACACTCTAGTGGCCAGACAACACACAACAGGTTGTTCCTTGCTACCTTAGCAAATGGATTAGCGTGCAATGTAGCCGGCTAACTCAGCATAACAAAAAAAATCCTAAGCTGTCGTTTTATCTCTTTTTAGTCTTCTCTGCTGCAAAAGAAGCTGGAGGAACACCTGTAAGTGATTCCATTCATGGTCTTTGGGGCAGGGTTGGAAAGAGGGTTCCATGAAAGTAAAGCTCAAGCGGCTTGCTTGGCTACATTGGATGGATGCATCTCTGGGCCTGTCATGGGTCTGAGCTCTGCTTCTTTCACCATGTGAATTCTTCCATAAGCCCATGCCAGGGCTTTGGTCCCTTACCCTTTGGATTTCTGGCCTTCATTTGTCAAGCCAGTCACAAGCCTAACTCCCATTTTTCTCATCCCCTGGCCAGAGAAAAATTGCACGAGGCCCATGCAGAGCTTCAAAAGAAGAAGGAATGCCTTGATGAACTGGAGCCCAAAGTGGACAGCAACAGTAAGTGGTTGGATGTTGTTCCATTGCTTTAGGCTCCCAGCTACATAGTCTTCTCTGGCTACCAGGTGAGAGGAGGTGCTATGGTACTAGAGTGGGATTCTAGATTGGGCTACCCAGAAATCCTGAAATCTCCCATAGCTTAAGAGCAGCTTTCCTCAACCTGGTGCCCTCCAGGTATTTTGGACGTTAACTCCCATCAGCTCCAGCCAGCATGGCCAGTGGTGAGGAATGCTGGGAGTTGTAATCCAAAACATCTGGTGGGCACTGGGTTAAGGAAAGCTGGCATAGGGTGAAGATCTTTCTGTCCTTCTCTCCACCATCCACATTTGGAAGTCTGGGCAACTTTGATGTCCTACCTTTTTTGACAGCTGCCAAGAAGATTGATGAGCTGCAGCAGTCTTTGAAGAAGAAGGATGAAGACATGAGAGCCATGGAGGAGCGATACAAGCGCTACATGGACAAGGCATGCACAGTAAGCAACGTTCTTCTGCTGCTTTGCGTCACTGTGTGTATGCCTATGGAAAAATGTATTGGTGAAGTCTTGCAGTATGGCTTTGTAGACCACACACTCTCCAGTGGTCAGTGTCTGTGTTTTTAAGGAGCCTAGTAATTATGGAAGTTGTCTGTGTTTTTCCTCAGGTCATCAAGAAACTGGATCCCAAGCAGCAGTCTCATGTAGTTCCTCTGGAGATCCAGGCTTTGAAGAACCAGCTGCAGGAAAAGGATAAGAAAATAAGCCACCTGGAGGTGAGCTCCACTCCCTCTATTAAGAACCAGGGGCTGCAGCCCCTTTTACACTTTGGGAGTCTCCTTGGGTGAAGTATCACATCAGGCTGTGTCAAGTGGCTGGAATGTCTGACAAATCAAAAGGCTTTCGAGCTTTTGATAACCAAGTGCATCTGTTACCTGGATGTTGCCTGGCAGTGGATCATATAGCACTTGAGTCTCCTGTACATGGGGTCCCATGCTATTCAGGCCACTTGGGGAACCCTGGAATGCAGTGTAGCCCCGTTAGCCCTTACAAATATGAAGCTAGAGCAGAATGTCTATTACTTTTGAATCCTGAAATATAACCAAAACTTTCTATAATCTGAAACACGGTTGACAGTGTCAAGGCTGGTTGATCGCGGTTTTATGTATTTACCAATTGTCATTTAATGTAGCTGCTAAAATACTGGTCATGATTTTATAGTCTACATTTAGTAACAAAATTAGTCTATATGATCGTATATTGAGCAGATTCTTTCTTTCTTTAGGAATTAGTACTGTTTGGGGCTGGTTCCAACTGACTGGAATGACACCCCACCCTTCATTAGGCAACGTTTTAGAGCTGAGGTGGGCAGCCTCTGGCTTGCAGGCCGCATGTAGCCCCTGTTACCACCACCACCACCCCGCCAAATAAAATGTAAAAAAATATTTTTCAAGCTAAAGTTGGCCCGTTTCACAATCCATAGCCGCTACAGAGCGACAAAAGGGTTAAATTTAGCTTGTAAACAAGTTAATTTAACCATAGCAATACTCTGTAGCTCTTCTTTCCATTCTTTCTTTTCTTCAGCGGACACTCATGGAGTGCAGCCCGTGGGGAGGGTCTGGGAGGCAAAATTGGCTCCCAGAGTTGCCCATCCCTGGTTTAGAGCACAATTTGGATAAATGTAGGCTTCTAAGCCATATACCCCTATGGCTTTATTCTTTATAGTTTTTAAATATAATATTGAATCTTAACAGAGCAGACGATTCAGACTCAGACTTGATAATGCTCAGTAGTAGATTTGGGTAGCTGAGGAGTTTCCAAAAACTTATTGAGATCCTTTCTTTTGGTGTACTCAGTTTGGGAACATGCTTGATAATACTTAAATGATTTATTTTATTTCATCTATAACTTTAGCAGTTGGTCTGATTTTCCCCCCACTAATGGTATTATATTCCATTCTTACTTTCTCATATTAGACTGACTTTGAGAAGACAAAATCTCAACAGGAGCAAGAAGAAAAGTTGATCATCACTGCCTGGTATAATATGGTGAGTTTGGACGGAGCTTGGCATAAATGCAGGGGAGAGGCTGGCACACTACCTGGCAGCAGAGCGGGCAAAATTCAGGCGCTGGGATGTTTTCAGTACGCATTGGACAGAGACGTGGTCATGCAGATCTGCATGTGGAGTTTGGTATCTCTCTCAGAATTTAACATCTCTGCTTTCTCTATAGTTAGAAATGTAGACATATGTTTGCTACCACTAGGCTCTTCTGAGTGAAACGTCTGAAGACAGAGGGGAGCTTCAAAGGACTTCCCTGTGTCTGTGGGCTGGGTGCAGCAGGACTTGTATGGACAACATATTTTCTGTTGTGTAGTGAAAGGAGACTTCACTACTGTGAAAAACAGGCACATATGCACTTAATATTTTGTTGTAACAAACTCTACTTGATCTTCGCCAAAAGGCTTAAGTGGCATCTAATGGTGCAGATTGTTACATGTCTGGATCACAAAACTTGACTTCTTCTGATGCAGAATTTTGGTGTCTGGATCCAGACCTCTCCTTCTGCCAGGAGAAGGACACCAACTTGTGGAACAGGGCTTCTGTGCTTCTCCCCTGCAGCCCTCTGCACCCTCTCAATCTGCACCAGAGAGTACCCCAACCTTCAGGCAGATTTGGAGGGCACAAGGGAAGCTGCAGGGGTAAGGAGAGGATGCAGAAGTCCCGTTCCTCAAGCGGTGTCCTTCTACTGGCAGAACCGAAGGATCTGGATCCAATCAGATAACTTCCAGAGAGAGTACATTCAGTCCTGATCAGAGCCACGTAGAGGAAGAATATTGAAAAACTGTTATCCGACGGTCTGATGGCACAAGTCAAAATGTCATTCTTCTCTCCTACTACAGGGCCTGGCGCTGCACCAACGAGCTACAGAAGAGCGATCTTCCACCCCTCCAACAGTCCAGTCCTTCTTGGCTCAGCAAAGATTAGCCACCAATGCTCGACGGGGCCACCTGGGCCGAGCTCAGCCCTTGCTGCTTTGATACATTGGTGCAGACAAGCCTTCTCAGTTATCGTGATCTGAAAAAGCTGCCTAGTGTGTTCTTTGGGTGCAGTGTTTCCAAAGGGGGTGGAATCTGAGCTCCTGTTCTCCATGCAATGGTACCTCTTTGGGAACTCCGGTTTCCATTGCTATTGTTGAAATTAATTCATTAATTAATTCAGGACTCCCCCTATGCCAAGCGACAGTGCTTTGTTTCTAAAATGACAGGAATCGTTGACAGCAAGGAGTCGGATTCAGCTTAGCAGATGCAGACCTACCTATTCTCCCACCACAGCTGGGGACTGTTACGACGACTGTGCCCTGAGTGATGGGGAGGCACCCTTCGCCGCCATTCCTTAACTATCCCTCCTCTTAAATTCTGATTTTGTATGTGGCTTCTGCATAGCCCTGTCACTGCCATTGTTAAAATGCTCCTTCCCCAGGGATCCCAACTTCATACAGTACAGGGGGGATATTTTCTGTTCCTAGTACTGGAGCAGTCAGGGTACTAGAATCTCTCTGGGTGTTTTGGGGATGAAGGCATGATGACAAGGTGGCTGTTCTGATCTTGGTCCTGTGAGTAGAGTAACCCCTTTAAAGCAGGGATGTGGTCCTCCAGACATTGGACTGCAGCTCCCATCATGCCTCACCATTGGCTAGGGTTGATGGAAGTTGCAGTTTACCCAGCATCTAGAGGCCCACAGGTTGTCCACCTCTGCACAAGTGACCGCCCTGCTTGTGCTAGTGCCCCCCACCCCCTGGCAGCGCCTGAGGCTGATGTGACACAGCGTTGCGTAGTGGCTTATTGCTCCCTTCTAAGAATGGGCTGGGCCTTGGTACAAAAAGCAAAACAAACATTTTAAACTGTATAAACTGGCTTTAGACTTAAGGGGGTGAGGAGAGCGTGTGTGATCCTGCTCATTGATAGTTTGTGTGCACACCTGTAACTGTACTGTCTTCACAGCAATATTTAGAGTTTGGTGCTTTTTTTAAAAAAAGTGTTACTCTGTTTTTCCTGTTAGTATGTCCTTTTTGGATCATATTCTCATCCTGGGAGGAATTGTACGATGCAGTGTCCTTTTTAAATTTGTTCTTTAAAGTTTGATTTGTTTTGTTTTTTTAGTAAAGGTCATAGTTTTAATGCTGTAAATGATACATTTTGTAAAGCTATCTTGTTCATCCAGGTAGGTACCTCTGCCTCTTTATTTTTCTATTGGACAGAAACCTGGCATACAGTGATGTAGAGGGATATGTCTATAGAATCTTTACACTACAAATAAAAAGGCCATGAAATCTTTTCTGTAGCTTTATTCCTCTAGTAGTGACCACTGCACTTCTGGGAAACCATTCTCTGCATTACATATACCAGTTTCTTGCACTACTTTTAATGGAGTAGGTGGAGTTCAGCCATGCAGTTATTTTGAGGTGGGATTTATCTCCCACCACCTCTTAGGTGTAGTAGGCCAGTTGTGCACTCTGTTGGGCCTGGGAAGGGTGTATTTTTTTGGTCTTTTCATCCTGCTTCAGAATCGGATACCATATACTACCGCCAGTTAAAACTCAAGGTGCTTCCTAGAATTTTTCCTGACAGTGAGGCACAAGGCTACCTTGCGTTTAGTATTGCTACAGAGAGGCTGGCACAGTGGTAAATTGTTGCTCAGAATGGTGTATTCTCAGTTGGGATGCATCCCTAGGAGCAGCAACAGAGTATCCTTTAAAGAATCTCCGCCACCATCCTTGACAATAGGGTGGCTCTGTTGCTGGTGGTGCTCTTAGTTACAGGTCCTTCTAGAACACAAGCATCCAACCACGGAAAACGTCCCATTAGTCGTACCTCGTAGCTAAATACTGTCATAAGGATTGCTAACTTTTTAAGAACAAGATCTAGTGCAAAATAGAAGTTCCACACTGAAGACAATACTATTCAGCTGCCCTTTCCAGTACATACTAAAAGCTCCAATTGTCTTTAAGTATTGCATAAAGCCCATGGAGAGAATGGGCGTAATGCAAAACTAGAGTAGGTTTCCTTGGAACACAAAAACCTTGAGAGAAGGAATAGTGCCACTTAAGAGAAAATCAGGCAACTGCTGATACAAAAAGGACAGAGCAGGTTTACTATATGTCACCTGTAGACTACTGCCCCGCAAAGGAATATAAACAACTTCATAAAGAGCATGTTCGTCTACTATTGCACACTGGGGAAACACTAGCTGGAATATGAGATTTCATTTCTGCATAGCATGTCCAGTTAGCACTCTGGGATGGGGTCAGAAGAGGGCAGCATCCCTGAGGAGGGATGTGCACGTGCAAGATCTGACACAGCGTTTAGCATCATTAGAGAAAAGTGTTCCTGAAACACACTATCATAGGCTTTTGAGTTTTGACAAGGGAGTATTAGCAAATGAGGGAATTATTCCTGGCTTTCTTACAATACTTGAGTAAAGGAACTTGCCTTGTTTAAGGGAAATAGCTATTTTGAAGAAAAAACCCACCTGCTTTAAGACACAAACCAGTACCAGTTGCCTTTATGAGATTCCTTTCAATCCTACAGCAGTAGGACTCTCAGCCTTTTTTCTATCAAAGGGACTGTTTTAAATCTGTGTGCTTCAACTGAGCATGTTGCAGGCTGTAACTTCATCTGGGTAGCAGGGCCACTTCAGTTATCCCTCATCAGGCCTAACTTGCTGCTGTTTGTCCAGCGCCTCTCTCCTTTTTGAAATGAAAAAAAAAAGGCTGCTGAGCTATGTTGACCAGTGGCAATCTTTTACAAAGTGTCCTAGTTTCTGGGAGAGCATCCTGTGTCAACAAGTATTCCACCTTGTATAAACTTAGAATACATTTGAGAGAGAGGCTGGACTAGGTTATAGAGAGAAGAGAGTACAGGTTAATACTACAACCATGTCAATTTAACAACAAAAATGCTCAAGCCAGTTAAACATTTACTAGTTTGGGATTGGTGTAATCTGACCATCTCCTGCTTTTCTTACATCATGGAACTCAAGGTAAAGTACACAGGATTCCCGGGTGATCTGCCAGACAGAGGCCTGGTTCAGCTTCAGCAAGATTTGCTTGAACCCTCTGGGCCCTACCACGGGACTATGGTAGATATGTCTAACGCAACTTCTGTTCTCCCTCTGCCACCCATCTTGACCTATAAAAATCAATGTTCTGCAAGTCTAGTACTTTTTAATATGGCTAGGGTTTGTTCTGACAGGCAGGTGACAGTCTTGAACTAAATTAGAATAACACCATCCCTAATTGTTGGTGGTGATTGTCTTCCCATGTGAAGTCAATATAATGCACCATTACTAAAACCAGCCAGTGTTTGAGTTCGTTGTCCATGTGCTATATTTGACTTGCACAGGGATTAAATGCAAACCAGCAAGACCGGGTTTTCTTGGGAAAAGAGGGAAACCTAATATTGACATAGCTGCTAGTTATAAAATGATAGCTGAGAGGGACCTTTGAGATCATCTAGTCACCCACCCTGCTCAGTGCAGAAATCTTTGCAACTGCAACATCCCTGAAAGATGGCCATCCGTCCTCCGTTTAAATAGCTCTACCAAGAGCTGCTGGAACGGCTTAAATGTAAGATCTCTTACAGTTAAGACATCTCTCCTTATGTTCAGCTGAAATCTGCCTCCTTTTAATTTCTTATTCTAGTCCTGCCCTCAGGAGCAACAAAGAACAAGTCAGCTCCCTCTTCTGCATGACAGCCTTTCAGATATTTGAAGACCAGTATCTTATCTCCTCTTAATCTTCCCTTCTCCAGGCCAAACATACCCAGCTCTTTGAACCATTCCCCATAGGACTTTGTTTCCAGACCCAACACCATCCTAGTTGCTGCTCTCTGGGCATGATCTAGTTGAGCCTTCCCCAACTGTGTGTCCTCCAGATGTGCTAGCCCACAACTCCCACCCTCCCTGACTTTTGGCCCTGCTGGTTGGGACTGATGGGACTTGTAGTCCAAAACATCTGGTAAGCACCAGGTTGAGACAGCTTTAGAATGGGGGAGACATGCTGTATTGAAAAAAGGAACAGCTAGCAACTTTTGTTAAACACACTGCCTTTGTTTCTTCTACAACGTGCATGAGATGAAATTGGAGAGAGAGAACTTTTTCTTCCTCTCCCGTAATAAAATTCAAAAGGCACCCACTGAAACAGATAGGTAATATGTTCAGGCCAGACAAAAGAGAAGTTGTTCACATAAGATGGAATGGCATTCACTGCCACAAGAGCCCAAGTGACTTCTTTGGCAAGGAGCAACTATGATCTCGGAAGCTAAGCAGAGTCAGCCCTGGTTAATACTTGGATGGGAGACCGCCTGGGAATCAGACTTCCTGCACTGAGCAGAGGGTTGGGCTTGATGGTCTTGTAGGCCCCTTCCAACGCTATGATTCTATGATGGGGTGATGGCTTTGAAAAGACAAATTTATGGGGGATCTGTCCATCAGTGGCCATTAGAGATTTCACTTGGCCATCATGGCTATCTTCAGTGTTAGTATGCCACCTTTTCTAGTTGTAGGGCAGGAGGCAGCAGCGGGGGAGGGCCGTTGCCTTCATGCCCTGCTCATGAGCTTCCTAGAGCCATTGGGTTGGCCACTGTCAGAAGCAGGATGCTGGACCAGCTAGAATGTTGGTCTGACCCAGGAGAGCTAATTCTGGCCCAGTAGAATTCACTTTTGGCCCCGGAGAGCCCTACTGGCAGGCTGTATGATTACACAGGTGATTGATACATGGGAATGGCTTGAAAAACGGCATTGTGTAAACACACACTCCCCACAAATGTTACTGTATGCAAAATACTATTTAATAAAATATTATAAAAGCACAATTTTTAAACAAGTTAGATCCATATGGAAGAGTTTAGGAAGAAAGCTCCACAGTAGCCTGTATCTTCCCCCTGCTCATTATCTAATGACTGCATAAGAGGGAAGAATGAGATTCAGAACTGGCCGTGGATGGCTTTGGGACAGAAGAGTGCCTGCAGGGGCAGTTCAGTGTCCGTATGCCCCCTTTAGGTTTACATTAAGTGTCTAGGTGTAACTTCAAGAGCAAGTGGAAAATAGTGGAGTGGGATTAATATTTCGTCTGACTCCTTATGAGGTGGCCCGACATTACACTGTACCATTAAAGACCAGGCATCCACCAGGAGAGGTGGCTCTTTATAAAAACAAAAACACATCCCAATGGCAGCACTCAAGATAAATGAGTTTTTAAAGGCCATCAATTAAGTTTCCCTAAACCCCCGCTGCAAAGGTTGTTTCATCAGTCTCATTTCTGCTGTCCTCTAGAAGCCGTGCATTGAACAGTACTACTATGATAGGCCACCCCTTGCAGTAGTTCCACTCCAACCCGTGAAGGCTGAAGTAGCAGTTCAAGCCACATTTTCCTCCTCAATGGGGCTCTGTAGCCAGTGGGGGTAGCTGGCTGGTGGAAGGCCCCCCTTGCTGGGGGTCTCCTTTGGGGTATGAAAGAAGGAGGCATCTGAAGAGTCATGCTCTAGGAGAGGCTGCGACAAGTCATTAGCTATTTCAGGAGCAGACATGTCCACCAGGGACACTGCATCTTGGGGGTTGGCCACAGCATTCTCTTGGCCTAGTGTGTTCTGAGGTGGGTCACCCAGTCCAACCACCTCGGCCTCAGGGAGGTCGTTGTGCGTATCATGGCCAGGGGCATCATGGGCAGCATCTTCCTCCCCGTCACAACTGAAGTGAACACTATTGCGGGGCAAATGTTGCCCGGGAGGCCCACAAGTGCAGTCCATGGTCTGCGTGTCCTGACAGAGGCAGCTGTAGGTGGTGGATGCTTCAGAAACACAGCTGTTTTTGCGCCTCAGCAACGACAGTCGACGTCCGAAGCCACTGGGTGCGGGGGCTGTGGAAAGCAGTCGGTTCAAGAGGTGCGCAGGTACGTGGCGACTGTGTTCGAGGCCCTCGGCAATATCCTCAAGAGGCTGGAACTGCATGTCTTCCTTGGGGAGGCTGGAAATCAAGGACAGGATGTTAAAGGCACCATCTCAGTCCCCACAAGTTGCACTAGAGCTTATTGGACAGGGATCTTTCACACTGCCCTCACACACCCATGCTGGAAGGCTCGCCGCTATAGAATGGAATGGTATTCGTGGTGTGGTAAATGGGGACCTGAGTTGGCATGTTCTCAGGCTTCCAGTAGGGGGCTTCATAAGCATTGAGTGCTGGCTCTACTCCCAGGAGTGGGCAACTTGTGGCCTTCCAGATGTTTTGGCCTACAATCTCCATCAGCCCTACCCACCCCTCACTAAATAATAAAGGAAGTAAGGCCAAAAAGGAGAAAACACTCAACTGTCAACCGCTCCAGTGTGCATCCCATCCCATCCTCTTTCTCCCCCCCCCCATTACCAAGCCACAAGACTCTATTCCTTTGTTCTGCTCCAGAGAAAGCAAAATCCTTACGTCATATCAAAAGTGGAGCCCTGGAACGATGGCTGTTGCAGCAGGAAAACGGTGGCTGCTGTGTATGGGGCTCGAGGGTTTGAGGCATCCCAGTACCGATCCTTCTCTAGGAGAGGCAGGTCCCCATACATCTCATCCACAGCCATCATGGAGACCTGTAAAGGAAGGCGGAAAGTAGGAGAATGCTGGTCTAGGGGCACAGAGCAGGAGGCCAGAGACTCCTATGTATCCTTGGGCGGGATATGGGAATCTGGAATTTGGAAACTAGCCTTGGATTTGCAATTATTGGATAATGGCAATCATCCTACATCTAGAAGGACAAAAGTAGTCTCTTTCACAAAGGGCACTTTGTCCAATCCTGAACAGAAAAGGGGAGAGTTACCTGGAGATTCCTGTCAATCAGTAGATTGGTTTCAAAGTCATCATCGTCCTCCCCAAAAGGGTTGATGAGCTGCTCAGCCACCTGCAGGGTGTGCAGATCCGCAGTAAGGAGAAGGACCCTCACCTAGCAAGTTCTGTGCCCAGCCCCACATACAGCACAGCAAAGGCAAGCAAACTCAGCCCTTCTTCCTACCTTCCAGGCACCTCTTAAAATCACCCAACCACTGCTTCACTGATCCCTCCTCTCTCCCTGACCACTTCCTTGCCATGGAAGATGCCCTGACAACCTAACCCATCTTAACCTACCTCAAACCTGTCATACCTTGAGCCATCCGACGTAGAAGAAGAACTGCAGCAGTGTGAAAACAGGGACCCACAGATCCAGGTCATGTCCTTTATAACCCTGGGTTGGATCAAGGAACTGTCTCCCAATGAGACAAGAAACGAAGAAACTGTACACAGCAATGGTAACCACCTGTCAGAGCAAGACAAGAAACAGACAAAGAGGCCAGTGTGTCAGTCACAGAATCTAGGAGGCCTGGCTTCTTGGCACTAATTAGATCATAAAGATTAATGACTCAGGAAGTAACCATTCATCTATGACTTAACCCCTACTAATTATCCTTTCGACACATTGTCAGTTGCTAAGGAACAGTAGTAGGCTTTCTAATGCATGTTTATATGGAAATGTATGGAGATTCTAATTTTTTTATATGCATAAACAAGATCACAGCTTTTCAGTCTTACTAAATATGAAACAGTGCCCCTCATGCCATACTTGGCCACTAACTTGCATTAGAAGAACCACTACTCCCTGGGTAAAAATGTTCAAAGAGTAAAAACAATGCACTTTTTACCACTCCTTAATCAACCTGGATTCTATATATAGAAAGGCACTTAGTGTGTATTAGAGGTAATTAATTTAGCTCAAGTGATCCAAAGTACTTTCCCTGAGATAGTAATGGTAAGCAAACAGCTAAAGGCTGGTGGTAGCAGTCCTGGATTAATCTAAAGCTAGGATGGGGAAACAAGTGGCCCTCCAGATGTTTTTGATCCCCAATTCCCATCAGCCCTTGCCAGCATAGCCAATGGTGAGGGAATATGGGAGTTGCAGTCCAGCAACATCTGGAGGGTCACACATTCCCCATCCCTGATCTAACGGGTGAGATCCTGAGTATGTGCTCTAGAGCAGGGTGGGCAGAAGGTAGCTCTTCAGATGTTTTTGACTTCAACTCTCAGAAGCCCCTGCAGGCATGGCCAATGGTCAGGAATGCTGGGAGTTCATCTGCAGATTTTCTTTCTGCCCACCCCTGCTTTAGAAGATCTAAATTTCAACTGCCCCCACATAACGTTAGGGTCTGTGCACTGCTGCTCTG
Organism: Heloderma suspectum; assembly: GCF_057233095.1. Classification (NCBI taxonomy): domain Eukaryota; kingdom Metazoa; phylum Chordata; class Lepidosauria; order Squamata; family Helodermatidae; genus Heloderma; species Heloderma suspectum. Next base: position 234,897,440 of record NC_139459.1, on the reverse strand, counting down.
CATAGAAGACTTGCTCTCTGATGGGACACATTAACTGGGGCAGGGCTAGGTGAATTGCTGTGCCAAATACATTGCAGAGGGGACTTCAGCCAGAACAGAGCCTGTGTTATAGCAAAGTTATCTAAGAGCAGAGTTCCCTGGTATAGAACTCAAGATGTGATTGCAGCTTCATTAGCCACATGCTTCCATATAGAGAACTTTAAAACCCTAAGACACTGCCCACTTTGTTCTACAGCCAATTTCAGGTATGGCTTGGGTGATTATTTGTTTGCATGCCATCTGTTACAGCAAAACCCTCCCAAGGCAGGTCATATCAAAACCATAAAACAATGCTACACAATTTGTCATATATCTGTTAAAAAACACATTTCAAACATTAAGCAGCAGCACTCAAACACAACACAGAAAATCACATATATTAATTAGAAGAAGTTCAAAATAAAAAAGTCTTCAAGGTCTGCTTAAAAGCCAGTAAAGTAGGGGCCATCCCTCCCCTAAGGGCTGAATTCCACAGTTATGGGGTCACCATCAAAAAGGCCCTGTCTCTCATAACCATTACTCTGGTAGGTTTTTCTGGTTTCTATTCTATTCAGGGCTATGGGTGGAACTTCATGTGTTTGGAAGGAACATTTTCAAGGAAGAATCAGTGGGTGGAAAGGGAGTGCTTAACCCTTCTCTCACCTACTGACTTTCTCTTGTAAATGCACCCAGTATCGTTCATAAACAGTTTTATCCCCAAATAGACTGAACCTTGAAGCAAGCCCGGCTGGCAGGAGGAGGTGATGGTGGTGGTGGGACGGTCTCAGGGGCATCCGCAGAGGGAAATTGTTGGGTGAAGTAGGGGCCAAAACACCCCCCCACCCATCCCCTGGCAGGTCGCCTGTCACCTCATTAACTCAGTAAGCATAGGTTGAGAACACACATTTACTGGGGTAAGGTGTAGTTCAACTCATGGACAACGTAGTTCAGCAAAGGTTCCCACACATCCTTCAATCTGGTCCAGTCTGGTGGGGAAGAATACAGAAAGCTGAAGGTGGTTCACAGGACTAACACAGCCCCATTCGTGAGTGGAACTAGGCACGCTTGCTGGGTGCTCCAGGTCCTGAACTCACCTGGGTGTAGACTAGCGGTACACTGATCCAGTCATAGTGGTAGAGCATGCTGCAATTGCCACGGAAGAGATTCAGCTCCTGAAGCGGGAGAGAACAGCTATCACTAAGTGTGCGCAGCACAAAGAAATTCTGCCCGGCTAAAACATTTGCATTTGGCTTTTCCAGAGAAGAGTCCTCTATTTGAAGGGCTGCCAGAGGACAGTCCTCTATCTGTAGAGGACACTGCAGTACTGGCATGTAAAGAGGCTGGGGTTTTTGGCCACTCTGGTCTGCTGGCTCTGTAGCCTGACAAAACAACCTATGAACAGTCCATGATTCTTGAATCACAAGTATTGACAACCCATGGTTTAAACACACCACAGTTCACAACCCAACAACAAATCATAGGTTCTCTTCATATTTTATTTTATTTTTGTGGTTGACAACCCATAGTTCTGGGTTCACATACAATGACAACCCATTATTAAACAAACCATGATTAGTTAAACCATGGGTTGTTATATACGAACGAGGACATTGTGTTTTTGCCTTGTCTGCGTGTGTGTGTGTGGGGGGGGGGTGTCATGGGATTTGAATAGGGATTCCCACTTCTTCAAATTCATCTAGTAACTAAAAGGAATTTCCCACTAATAATTTCTGGAACGGGAAGGGAGATTTGCCTCTCCTCTAGTTACAGTTCTCAATAATTGTTGTGGGGTTTGTGTCTTCAAGGAAGTACATGCTTATATTCATATGTCAGTGAAATGGTGTGAGGTCAAACATGACTTTGGTAACAAAGGAAGGAACAACAATGCAGGCTCCATTCCTAACAGCGCAATGTGAACATTGAATACCACACTACCTGTAAAAACTAAAAACTAAATAAAAAGTGCACAGGAAGAGGTAGAGAGGGGAGGGATAAGAGGCTAGGAAACCAAATTTGATAGCGTAAGGTCCTGCCCTGCCTCCACTGGTATGGACAGGATATAGCAGAATGAAAAGAAAAACAGAAATCGGTTTATTGTATGGATCATTTGTTCCAATACCACTAGTAACAAAAAGTGGGAAAACAACCAGAGGCACCAGCAAAGACACTTAGGGCTGGAAGCACCCTAACTGGGACTGCGCACCAGGTCACATTACACCAGTGCTTCACTGGCTTCCCATCAATTTTGGGGCACAATGCAAGGTTTTGGTGTTGCCCTTTAAAGTCCTTCATGGAGTGGGACCTAAAGGAACGCCTGTTCACACATTCAGTTGCTCAGCTGCTGAAGCCAGCAAGTGAGGGTCTCCTCCAGATGCCCCTGCTACCTGAGGCGGGGCAGGAAGGACCCTTTCAGTGGTGGAGACCCATTTGTGGAACTCCCACCCCAGACAGGTTCACCTGGTGCCTGCTTTGCTGTCCTTTTGGCACCAGGCAGAGACCTTTTTCTTCTCCCAGGCCTTTTATGCTCAATTCAGATCTCTAACCACTTTAATTTACTGCTTTTAACTGCTGGTCTTAGTCTTTTTTTCCTTTGTCTGTTTTTATTAAGATTTTGTTATTTTATTGGTATTTATCTTATTGAAAGCTGCCCTGTGAACTAATTGGTTGAAGGCACATACATACATATGCATAAACAAACAACATTTCTTAAGTTCCCAGAGTAGGCACAGAATTAAAGAGAACTCCCCCCCCACACACGGGTTTTATACCAGTTACATTGTCTTAGCTTCCCTAAGGAATCTTAGGAAATGCAGCTTTTTGAGAGGATGCTGAGAATTCTGCTAGACCACCCCACCAGAACTCCAGTTCCCACCATTTCATGGAGAAGAAGGAACAATTATTAAACCAGCTTGAGTCCATAGTTCAAGGACAAGGATTCCCCACCTCACCTCCATGAGCAACTTGAGAGCAGAGTTATCACGTATGCGGCCTTCTTTGCGTGCCTGTGCAGCTAAGTTGGTAAACCAAACACAGGGGACCCAGTATCTGTTGTAAGAAGTGTTAAAGTTCTCGAATTTCTTGCGTTCTTCCCGAGTCATGAAACCTGGAAACAGAGAAAGAGTCGGGTATTAGGTACAAAGGAGGTCATGCAGCTGGTATTATTTTGTTTTACTAGGTCCAGGCTTACGTTATCATTATGTTTACCTAGAATGCTTGAGGTATTTGTTTATTTATTTATTTATTAAATTTATTAATCGCCCATCTGGCTGGTCACCCAGCCACTCTGGGCAATGTACAACATATAATAAATCAGTTTAAAACAATAAAATTCTACAATAAAAACATTTTCTAAAATACCCTAACCCACCCCAAATGCCTGCCTGAACAACCATGTTTTTACTGCATGGCAGAAGCTCATTAAAGAGGGGGCATGAAGGAGTTTCTTAGGGAGGGAGTTCCAATCTAATTTGCAGTTTAGATAGGTATATCTAATGCATTAGGTATATCTAATGCAGCCTTCTTCAACATGGTACCCTCCAGATGTGTTGGTTGGACTACAACTCCCATCATTCCCAGAGAGCAGGAACATTGGCCCTGCTGGCTGAGATGCTGGGAGTCGCAATCCAACACATCTGGAGGGCACCTAGTTGAGGAAGGCTGCTGTAGAATAATCACGTCCGCTCAGTGGGAGGAAAGCACTCCAGTAGCACTCACCTGCCTCCACTACATGGTCCATGGTGGGGAAACGCTTGAACACGGCGGTACTGACTGAGCGCAGGATCAATACGGCGGAAAGGCTGCAGTAGCGCATGAGCGTTCGCCGGTAAAGCCGCCCTTTCTCGTCAGCCCCGTGAACATTCCCAGAGATGGCACACATCAGGCGGTCTGGCATCGGCATGCAGGTGTACTGGCTCCACCACCGGTTTACCACCAGTGTCACGTAGAAGCCTGAATGAGTCCAGGAGATGGGGAGGGTTACATTCGAACTCAGCCCCTATCCCTCAGTCAGGGGGTCTCACTCGGAGCTAAAGCAGGAGGGCTTAACTTGAATCAGGGCTAAGACCCAGAACATCCTCTGAAAGCCAATGCTCAGTCCTGAAAACAGTTGTAAAACAAGAGTGGCCTGCAACAAAATGTTGCAGCATGCAGGGCTTCTGTTCAGATTTCCAGCCACTCCATTTCATTCCCCTTCCCCTTTAATGTTACATTCTCCCTGCCAACAGTCAGCTAGCATTCTGTGCCCACTGAGCATGCTAGGTCCTCCTTTGGCTGTTTTGGGCCCCCGCAAAGTGTTTGTGTGTGTGTGGGGGGGGGGAGGTACTTCTGCAAGTCTGCTGATACCTCCTTCTTTTGTGTGGATAGTGCCATTTTGGCTACATATGCTGGAACTCAGAGAATTGGTTTGACTTTTAAGATATTGTACATTTCTCTGGGCATTTGCAGAGTGCCTCCCCATCATTGCTGGGCGAACACAGTCAAAGCTAATAGATGTGGGATCAAAGAGGCAGGGCTTCCTGGGTTGGGCTGCCTCACTTTGGGGGATGTTAGAGCCCTAGCCACCCTTGTCATGAATGTTAACCACTGGCTGAAACACACACAGATCACCCAGGTTTCCAGATGGAACAGTTCAGAGTCCACAGCATCCTCCACTGCTTTAGAAGAATAGGGAGGGGAAGTCAAACCCAAATCCAGAACAGGAGCATTTTGGGGCTTTTATCTTTATAAGACTGCCCTGTATTGCCCACCACCTATGCAGCAAAGGGCAAGCAAAACATTGGATTAGATAGTCAGATGAAAACAGTGGAGGCTGGTGGCTCCAATTTCGGTGGGGCTGCATATCCATTCTGGGTTTCAGTCAGAACCAGCCAGCACTCCAAAGGAGCTTTCCAAGGTGGTGATGCATATCTCCAAAATAGTTTCAGAACCCTAGATAGCTCCTTTAGAGTTCTGGCTGGTTGGGACTGAAACCCAGAATGGAATCACAACCCCACTGAAATCAGAGCCACCAACCTCCACTGGCTGAAAAGACTGGTCCAGCAGCCAAGGGGTTGGGATAGAAAGAGCATACACTCCCACAGGATAGGGGTTGGGGGTTCAAGCATCTCACCCAGGACAAAGGAGACAGGGATGAGATTGGCATAGTTGTCGCAGTAAATGACCACCTTTTCGAAGACTCGTTTCCGATCCTCGGTTAAGACAAAGCTAGAGGTGGGAATCAGAAACAGAGCAGGATTAAGGAGGAGGTAAATTGGTACAGGCTGGCACCCACAGATGCAACAAGATCCACCTGCTTGCATTCTTGCAAGGGGAGAGCCCAACACAGTCTGAAAGGCAAGTGCGGGCTGGCCATTGGAAGCCTGGAAGTGAAGGCTGTTTTGGAAGCCTGGAAGTGAAGGCTGTTTTAGAACAATACAGTGGAACAGGATCTAAATCTTGGGGCAACCTCATGCATCAGAGCAGCCTTCCCCAACCGGGTGCCCTCCAGATGTGCTGGACGACAACTCACAGAATGCTGGCTGGGGGTTCTGGGAGTTGTAGCCCAAAACATCTGGAGGGCATCAAGTTGGGGAAAGCTGCATCAGAGTGTTAGAAACACTGCAATGCTAGGAGTAGGAGAAGGCCTGCCATGCAGAATATGCAAAGAGCTAGATGGAGTCTCGCAAAGGGATGGGTGTGTGTCCCACCCACACCTCTGCCAGAAGTGAGCTGTGTGCATAATAAGATGACTGCCAAACCTGGGAGCCGATCTGATGCCAGTCCAGATCTGCTTGTCTCAGGAGAGCCTCCTCAGTTAGCTGGAGAGCAAACTGTGCAAAACTAAGTCAGAGGATGCTTCCAGGGCTCCTACTAGTGCTACCAATCCAAAGGTATCATGCAGCTATTCCACCTTTTTTTTCCCTCCCTTTATAGATTTTCTGCAGTAAGAAAAAGATGGAAGAAGTACTGGGGAAACCTGGGAAGGCTACAAATGGAAGAAGATGGTGTCCAGGCCCCCTGTCTGAGACTGCAAAGGAGGCAAGGTAATTGCATAATAAAAGCCTCACCTGGCAGCACCCGAAATTTCATTAGGTATGGAACTGATCATCATCATGACACAGGGTTGAAAAATGGGAAAGAACTCAGAGGGGAGAAACTGCATAGCCAGCAGAATGAACATGGGAAGACTGAGGATGCTTCCACACGTTACTCGTCATGATGACCTACATTTAGCTGATCCAAATTTCAACTTGGCACGGTTCAATGGAGAGCAGGGGCGGGCATTAACTCACAATGCTCCCCTGGGTGGAGATCGTGGGGTGTATGTGTCTTTTCAACCCCAGTCACTTGAACAGGTTCTGACTGACGCAGGTTATGTCAAGATTGCCCAGAAGCAAGGCAATTACAGTTGTTGCGAAAGGGGGTGAGGTTGGGCAATGCCATATTTATACACACCCTCCCCATCATGCTCTACTGTGTTATGTTACAACTAAGGCTGTTTTGACCACAGCTGTGGTGTGGGCTGTGCAAAAACGCCCTGATGCAAAGACATGCAAAGACAAAAAGACATTTGGTTAAATTCAACGGTACACAAGCAGATGCCCACTCGCACGATGGGAACTGCGGTTCAGATCCTCACCCCTGATATGTTCCCAAGTGGGATCCGGAGGGTCTCCAATCCCTCCAGAGCAGGTTGGGAGGGGGGCAAGCAGGGAGGTGCAAGGGGGAGGAGAAATTTGATCTGTCAGCAGAGCCTGTTCCGCTGGTGGAAGGACGCCTTAGAAACAACCCACTTTCCTGAATGAACAAAGCTTCTCTCATTATTAAGAGAAAGCTGTGCCTACTCTTGGGAATTCGTACTGCACTGTGGATTGGTTCTAGGTATCAGTGGGTTAGAGAAATACTTTGATGAACGCAGAATGGGGGCGGGGGGTGGTTTTGACAATGAGCAGATTTGCCTTTCTTTTTCACCTGGGCTGTGCTAGGATGCCTGGACCTGCATTTGCCAGAGAGAAGAGAATGCCTTTCCCCTGCTCCTATTTACCGATAGGTGAGGCTGAGTCCCAGGTAGGAAGCAGAGAAGACCAGGAACTCCTTGTAGAGCAGCTTGTAGATGCTTCCACGCCAGAGGGTCAGCAGCTTGTAGAAGCCACCAAAGCGGGCATTTGCCACACGGGCTGTGTACGTAACCGTCATGGCTGGACGGAAAGAGGCTCAGTGGGTCTGCAGTGCAGGGAGAAGCAGAATTAGGTCTCAATAGCTGTGAATAGCTCAAGAGCAGCACCATCTCTGCTTCTCACAACAGGCCTCTGCAACTGAGAAAGCTTCTGGCTGCATCAACAATCCTGCCCTTCAACACACAGTGGCAACCCTTGCTTTGAGGGTCTAGGGCCAGAGTAATGGAGAGCTCCCTCTTCTCTCAGTACTCCTTCCCACAGACAGGGGGCACCTGGGAGGGCACCTTGGATGCCTTCTGTGGATACCCCCTTGCGATCATCCCCGCACGCGCGTGTGTGTAAAAGGACTCATCCATTTGAGGGGCTGCTGCCTCAACAGTTGGCAAAACCATGCCTACCTCTGATGTCAGCCCTGAATGCATGCGTGCGCATGCGCACGCGCGCGCGCACACACACACACACACACACCCCATACAGAGAGAAGGGGGAAACGTGCTTTTAAAATGAAAATAAAAGCGAAGCCGGAATGTTAAACAATGTGAGAGGTAGCTGGAGGTGTGTACTGTGTAAAGCACAAATGAATACAGAATCCAAATGAATAATCCAATGGCTACTAGTCATGAGGGCTATATATAATGACCAGTATCAGAGGGAGCAGGCCTCTATTTATCAGTTGCTGAGGAACAGGAGCAGGAGGGTGTTATTGGACTCATGCCCTGCTTGTGAGCTTTCCACAGGCAGCTGGTTAGCCAGTGTGAGAACAGAATGCTGCACTAGATAAGCCTTTGGTTGGATCCAGCAGTTATTCTTATGTTCTTCATGACCCAGTCCAACCAGCATTCACAGGCAATTAATTTGAGAGCAAGATCAGTACTGTAAATAAATACCTGAAGAAGAGCATAAACTGGCACTTTTTGACCTAGTAAAAATTCCAGAGAGAACTGCATGCACATCAGTCCTACACCCGCAGCTGAGTTCTGGAATGGCCTGGTCTTTATGGTCTGAATTTCCCCAGTGGAAATATAATTGTGATATTTTAGTGAGCAACGACATTAAACAACATCGAAGAGCGGAACAAATTACCAAGTAACATAAAGTACATAACTTAGCACTGACCCTGAGGTAAATCTGTTAACCAAGTTTTATACAGATAAATTGGGGTCAGTAATTAAAAAGTATGCGTTATTATAATAACCTTGATCAAGTTCCCATACCCTTCTGCAGCATGGCTGGGGCTGATGGGACATGTTGTCCAAAGCATCAGGAGGACACTTGATTGGAAAAGGCTACTCTACTGTAGCTAAGCCAAAGCATGTCTAACTGAAACATCTCTTCTTACCAGTTACCCCCATCTCTATTTCCCTCTCCTTCCTTTGTTGTTTCCCATGTTGATTTTTACATTGGAAGCTCCTCAGGGCAAGAACTTGTCCTCTTATAATATGTAAAGTGTCCTGCACATTGATGTGGTATAGAAATAATAATAAAATAAAGTTCCCACTAGAAGAGAAGCTCTGAGCACTCAGGTGTGCTAAGACTGAAGAGGCATTGCAGATGGTTCCAGGATTTAAGACACAATCTATGCATTGTTACCTGGCAGTAAGCCCAACTGAACCACGCGGGACTTACTTCTGAGTAAACATGCATAGGGTTGTGCCCTCCAAGGAGCTCGGGATGGCTTAGAAAGTCACCACCACCACCCATTTATCCTCCCAACAACCCTGCAAGGTACATTAGCCAGGTAGGGAGAGAGCACATGAGGCTGGCCCATGAACATAATTGCAGTGGAGGCTGGTGACTCTGATGTCAGTGCGGGGTTAATCTGCTCCAGGTTTCCATCAGAACTCTAAAGGAGGTATTCAAGGTGCTTCGCTAGAGGGGATTCGCCACCCCAACTGTCATCGGAGTTATCAGCCTCCACTGCTTAATTAGTTGGGTGGGGATTTGAACCCTGATCTCCCCAGTCTTAGTTCAGCATGCTACTACACCATACTGGCACCCAACAGATTTAGTTAGCTAGAGCATTTTATACTGCCTCCATTCTTGTGTGCAGCAAGAGACAGAGACCAGGTTTGATGACCATGGAGGGAAAATAAGCCACGGTGGCTTATTTTCCATCCCTGCACATGCTGGTTGCGAGCCACCTAATTAGCATAATTACCCTGACCGGGCATGGGTATGAGTTGACATGACGTCCATACCTGGCAAGGGTGGTTGGTTGGGGTGGTTTACAATTCACCCTGAAATCCAAATACTTTCCATACTTCCTGCTGGAAGTAGCCAGGGTTTCAGGTTGGTTTGTAAACCACCCCAACCAACCACCCTCATTGGATTCACACATCACAACAACCTGTAGCTGGCGAGGGTAATTATGCTAATTAGGCAGCTCGGGCATACGAGGGGAGGGAAAATAAGCCACTGTGGCTTATTTTCCCTCTATGATCATACTTGAAAGTGGTGTAAATGGGAGAGTCTCTATAAGTGTTTAACAATGTTATTATGTGACCAAAACCAGATACAATAAAAGATCCTATGATGGAACCAGGTATATATATATATATATATATATATATGCACAACATCCTTGGCTATTTATAATTAGAATGTATATAATACAAGGTTCGGATAAGGAGCAGCATTACTTTTAACAGCAAATGAAAAGAATGCTGTGGCACCTTAAAGACTTAAGGAATGTGCAAACAGCAGATTCCAACACTCTGCTTCAACACATTAATATTAAACTGAAAGAGCAGGAAGCAGTGCAGTCACACACACCGTGCAAAGTCGAGTGGGGTTTTGCACAGCAATCCCTTGTTTGGAGTATAGCAACCTTACCAACCCCTCAGCCTTTTGTTTTGACCATCAGGTATCAAGTGTGCGGCTTGTGGGTAGTGGATCAGTGCACTAGACACCTAAGGAATCCTCTGTTTAGCTCTCAACACCTAGACTGGCTTGTTGTGGCATGTGAGCTTTTACTGACAACAGCCCTGCATCCAGGGGCGTAGTGGCATATTTTGAAGCGCCCCTGCTCATCATGACAATCCCTATAGCCCTGCTCCCAAGGAGAGGCCAAAAATGCAGGCAGCTGCATTGATCTGTATCAACAAAGCAGTTGTTGCCATTTTTTCTCCACCGGGAGCAGGTCTTTCATAAAGCAAATGGGTCTTAACTGCCCATTCAAGATCAAGGCACCCCAAAATACTTTGCATTGCAACAGGAACAACATATTGGGAAAAAATCATTTTCCTCCAGCTATTGTGAGACTTGCAGCTAAGCTCAGAGGGAACAGAGAATTGGGGGGGGGGGGGAGGCAGATGACAGCAGCATCCCTACTACTTAAAAAAATGCCTGCCTGCCTGCCTGCCTCTGGTGAAATAATAAGGAGCAGTCTATGGAAGAGTATCTTGTGCAAAACCTTTGGGATGTAGAAAAAGCAAAGGCAGCTGTACTGGCCGTAAGAAACTTTCCAGAATCCATATAGTGTAATTCATACCTTTATTAGGCCAGCTCAAAGATCACAAAAAACGTGCAAGCTTTTGAGATTTGGGGGTCATCTTCTCTCTCTAGGTTGCTTTGGTTTCACCCCATCCTGAATGGTAACAGGGACTTCGAAGCTTGTTATGTTAGTGGTGTCGCCCTTTTGCTTCAACCAGTGGAGGCTGGTGGCTCCATTTTCGGTGGGGCTGTCAATCCATGCTGGGTTTCAGTCAGAACCAGTACTTTAAAGGAGCTATCCAAGGCCCTGAACCTATTTTGGGGATAGGGTTCAGAACCTCAGATAGCTCCTTTAGAGTTCTGCCTTGTTCTGGCTGAAACCCAGAATGGATTCACCGCCCCACCAAATCAGATCCACCAGCCTCTACTGGCTTCTGCTAGTCGCTCCCGGGATTGCCGACCCTCTCGTTGCACAACAATCCACTCAGCTGTTAAGGGCTTCCCAGACGTACTTTGATAGAGGCCTGACAGGTCAGTCTCTAGGTAGGAGGGGATGAATCGGTCACCCCTGCCTCGTCCAGCAGCTAGCAGTCAGTAGGGGCCTGGCTTGGCCTGCCAACCCTTCAATCTGGTGCATTCCACAGAGAGATTCTTTCCTCCTGCTTGTTTTTCCAAGGAGAATTGAGACATCGGATCCCCTCACCGCCAGGACTGCAATCAAACCCTCCTGGCTCAACAATGGGAGGCAAGGCCTTTGAAGGAGGCCCACTTCCCAGGCTATCTAAGCAAGCTCTTTCATTAATGAGTAATGCTGGGAGCCCACTTTTCCCTCCAGCAAAGATCTAAAGCCGGCTATTGTATGAGCCCCGCTGCTCACCAAGTTCAACTGACAACAAGTCCCCAAAGATCCTGTTTGTCTTTCCTTTCAGAGCAACTACCAGAAGAAGAAGGAGAAGAAAAGGAGAGGGGGAAGGAAAATATAACTATGCGTGGGAGAAAAGCATCTTCAAGCCAAAACATCACTTTTAGAAGAGATGACTACTGTTTACTTGGAACTGGAGCTGATTTGCGAGCATCCTGGCCAACAGGCTTGCTTTGCGAGCGATCATGCTGGAGCCCCAGAAACTGAACTGTCTTAGGATCAGAAATTCCTGACAATCCTAGAGACTGGGATCAAACTAAAATCAACATCTTAGCTGCAGGTAGGAGCTCTATAGGAGCTATCCAAGCATATCCTGATGGATAGGCAATTCACACGCTGTAAAAGACAGCAATCACATATACAATAGTCCAAAAGAAACCCACAATTTTTTCAGACATATTCCTGTTAAGGATCTATAGTCTCTGCGTTCTCCAGCCCCTCCCCAAAACGAGGAGCAGAGAACCTCACCCCTCAATACACCTCAGCAACCTTTAAAAAGAAAAGAAAAGAAAATTGACAAATTTTCTAGTTTCAAGCACATTCAGATTTTAGCTAAGAGAGTTTACTACTAATATTATTAGCCACATGGCTCTTACATAATATACAAAGCAGCACCAAAAGGATTCCAGCCTTAGGGTTGTATCCAGTGTTAGTCCTACTTAGAGTAGACCCATGGAAATGAATGGGATTCAAGTTAGACCAACATTGGACACAACCCTTAAATGTCTAGTTTCTCTCTCATACATCAGTCTGCTTGGGACAAAGCTTATATATGTTTCCATATGGCTGAAGAATATATATATATATATGATTTATACCCCTTACTTTGTCTCAAAAGAATAACAAAATACAGTTGTGCAGCATCTTGAAAACCAGCAAATGGATTATGGCATACACTTTCTTGTGTTTTCTGCAACATGTTGACACAGTTACAACTCTGGGAATTGTCTCACTCCTGGTAACTTCCACCAGTTCAATAAAGCAATTCTGATTATGAATTGTGCCACAGATCTGATTAAATAAAGAAAAAAACTACTATCATGCTAGTCCTGTGCAGGATTGGACCGTGAAGCTTCTTTTACACCTCTCTCAGTACAGGAGGGTTTAATAATTCATCCCTGGTTTCTCCTACTGGCAATTTCAGAAGTCTGTTTTTATGAAGGTAAGTTTAGAGCCCTTAATGAGATGGTGATGCCTGCCCTGTTCTTAGGATGGAAATCAGCATTTTATTAATGCATTTGTCACAATATCCCAGAGGCCACTATCATTTTTATGGATAGCAAACTGAAGCTGAAGGAGCACCAAACTCATGGCTATCCAGCAAGTCCATTGATGAGATAGGATTTCAATCCAAATTTCCATCCAAAGTTCTGTTCAGTGAACTGTAGTGGCATATATGCTTTCAATTCCAAGACATTCACAGGGGTAAATGCCCCTGGTTCTGTCACCTCAATCACATCTTGCTAAACAAGGGGAAGGCAATTATCTCATCCGTCTGATTCCAGACCTGCGTGCAGACAAACTACGCCACACACAGCAAACCTCTGTTAAGTAAAGATTTCCAATTCTCTCTTTATCAGAATACAATAGCGGTTAAAGAAGCCACAAATTTGCGACAATGTTCATGGGCACCAGAACTCCACGAGCAGAATGGAAAGGGATCAGCTCCCCTTCGGACCAGCACACAGTGAGCCCTGAAGGAACCGGTTTCACACTAACCTGTGCAAGAGGTTATCAGTTGTGTTAGCTTCACCCTCAGTTCAGGGCATTTGCAGGAGCACAGAGGTCCAGAGAGCACATACCTCCTTGACAGTTATTCCCAAATCCAAACTCCACCTGGGAAGCAACTCTTAGAGATAAGATACAAAAAAAAAGTAAGAAAGCTGCTCAGACAGCCCTTACAGGTTTTGACATACCAAAGAGCCTAGCCTGCTGCATCCTGCACTGACCTTTTACACTTCTCCCAAAGGTAAGGCTTTTTGCTTGGCATCACCACCTGGAGGGAGGATTAGGGGGAGAGGAGGGGGGAGGGGCTGGGCTGAGGAGCCTACAAGGATGGTTGAAGGCACCAGGGACGCAGAGTAATTTCCCTTCCCAATTGCAGGAGGAGAGAGAGAGAGAGAGAGTGCGCCACACAAGCGCGTGCATGCGTGTGAGCGTGTGTAAATTCAGGATGGGAGGCCATAGGGCATGAGATGAAATAGAACAGCTCCAGGAAGTGGTTGGAATAAGTTAAAAGTAAAAGGAAGGTAAGCAGGAGGTTAAAAGGTAGAAGATTAACATAAGTATCAAGATAAAAGTAAATACAGATGAAATGTAGACAAAAAGGAGGAAGTTGGAAGTTGCATGTAGAATCGCAGCCCTTACAGTGCAATTTATACATGTCTACTCAGAACTAAACCCTATCGAGATCAACAACTTACTTTCCCAAGTAATCTGATTAAGTGGACAGGCTCCACCAAAGGTTATGTCAGAATAAATGTCTTGTCCTTTAAGGTGCCACAAGACTCTTGGTTGTTTTTCCTGCAACAGACTAACACGGCTGTCCCTCTGGAAATCTCCCAAGTGTGTATAGGATTGCAGCCTTAGTGAGTAAACTAGGTTTCAGAGCCCCACCCACCTCTATGAGAAGAAAGAGGGTTTATTTCTGCAGTGACATGGGAGGTGGCAGCGGTGGAAAGGCAGAAAGAGAACAGATGATGATGCAGGAGTTTCCTTCCCTGCTCTGATAGTTCACTTAGTTCTGAAGTTCAAATCTTATTTGCTGGACTGATTATATATCCATGGTTATTTAATTTGGCGTATGTTTTAAGGCTGCTTTTCTGACCAAGGTCTTTAAAGCAGCTCACAATGTACAATAAAAACATTGCAATAAAAGAATCAAATAATGCTAAAATGTAAAGATGTATATTTGTTTTGATTTTGTTACAACTGAGCAACACGACAACAAACATAAAAACAACCCCAAGTCCCCAGCAACATGCAAACAGGGCAGCAAACAAGGAGAAAATCAGAACTATTCCAACCTAAAAGCCCAACAGTACAAAACAATTCTAAGTGGTCAGAATACCTGTAAGGTGGTGACCTGATGGGGGAGGGGAAGATTTCCGAACCCTAGGCTCTGCTACTGAAAAGACCCCATCCCTTGCCACCCCCACCTCCACCTCTGGGCCTCCACCCCAACTCCACGCAGGGTCACTACCAAAGATCTTCATAGATTGGGAGATTTATGAGGCAGAAAGCAATCTTTGAAATGCCCTGGTCCCTAACTGCAAAATGACCAGCGTTTTGCATTGCAGGTTAGAAACAAACTAAACAAGATGTTGTCAACATAGAAAAGGAATCCTGAAGTTAGGAGTTCAGTTGAATAGATGTGGGGTTGATTGTCAGAACAGCAATCACGGGTCTGATTATTTGTTGTTTGGATTTCTAGCCTATCCTAACCCTAGGGCTTAGCATAGGGTGCAATTTTAAAATGTACACATACTATCCAAAGCAGGATTCTATATCCAGGGCTCAGTTTGGGAAGTGGGATCTAATGATGGCTTGGGTGCATGAGCTTCTGACATGCAAGAATTTGATCTCTTCTTTCTGCCCAGCTTTTTATTCTGTGTGAACCCACATTACTCCCAAGAATCCTGTGCTGACTCCCCATCCTACTGTTTTTTTGCCCTTGGCTGTAAGTCCTATATGCTTCTAGAACTTGCCAATTGTTGGTTTGTATAAGCATTAAGAACCCTGTCTCCTCTGGAAACCTGATGGAACTGCTCTCCCTGCTGGGCCTTATTCTCTTGCAGTGTTTGAGAAGTCAACACCCTCTGGGTTTGGTTTCTGGAACAGAAAAGAGCCAAGCAAATAGCCCAGTTGCAGGGAAAACTAGTTCAGAAGATAAAGAAGGGAAGAAAGAAGACAAGAAATTGGTGCTGCTTATCTTCTTTTCTTGTTGTGTTTTTAATGGATTTGTTTGCCTGTTATGTTTTAAGTAAGATTCTGTGTTTAATCCAGATTTTACTATTAACCACCTTGAGTGCCATTTTTTGGGCAGAAAGGCAGAATATAAATTAATTAAATTCAGAAATAAACAAATAGGGAAAGGATCACTTCTCCCCACTCACCCCCTGAAACTAAGAGGCTGCCAAGTCTATATACATAAAAGCCATAAACCCAGCATTCTTTTCCCAACTCCAGGAGGGAGGGAGTGTGTGTGTCCGTGCGTGTTATAATTAGAGTGGGAAGATGGAAGCCATACCTCCTGTGTTGGCTTGCTCCTAGCTGCAGGGTGCAGCCAACTACACACCTTGGTGCTGTGTATTTAAATCCACTGTGTTGACTCTGTTTCCTGCAACTTTGGGGCTGGCTATGCCCTTCCCACCTGATACTAAGGAGTGGTCCATAATAGCAGAACAACCATGTTCTTAGGTAACAAACTGGCACCCAACCATGCTGCCTACAAAAAGTCCCACTGAGAAGCAGGGTGCTGGGGCGAGGCTTTTGTAACAGGGACAAATAACAATGCGAAGTCCAGTGCCACACTTTGGAAGACGCTCCCAGGACTTTGGTCTCTCTGTTGGTATAAGGCTGTTGCACACTAGGCCTAGCAGCAGATCACAGCAAGCTGCCCCCACCCCCTAGGACTCCAGAGCAAGGATGGGGAATATGCAGCCCTCCAGATGTTGTTGGACTGCAACTCCTATCATCAGTGGTGTGGTGGAGGCAGGGCCAGCACTTTTTGATTAGTAGGGATGTCACCCGCCACCTACTCCTCCCATCAGAATTCCCTGATCCATCTGTGGTTAGCTGCAATTCTCACAGTAGTTTGTGGGGCGGGTGTGTGTGAATGAATTTTCCCAGCAGCAACATATTGTTCCCTCTTGTAATGCAAAGTATTTGAGGGGAGTTGGTCTTGGATGGGTGATTAAAACCCATCAGTTTTATAAAAGACCTGCTCCTGGTGGAGATGGACACTGTTAGAAATGGTTTGTTGATCTGGATCAAGGGGCTACCTGTATGTCTGGACTTGTGGGTGTGGCTCTGGGGACTGTCACTACAAGTGCCGGCACTTCAAAATTTACGATTACTCCACTCCTCGTTGTCCCTCATTATTGGCTCTGCTGGCTTGGGTTGATGGGAGTCCAACAACATCTAGAGGGTCACACATTTGCCACCCCTGCCCTAGAGGGTGGCTATTCCTGGCCTCTGTAAGCTGGGCAGTCTATATTTCACTCAGTCCCAGGAAGCATAATTCACAATGTTTGACTTTACCTATTTTGTAATAGAGCTGACTGGAGAGCTAAGGCACCTTACAACTTCTTGGACCTTTAAAGTTAACGTGATTAAACACCTTCTTTCTCATCTCAGACATTACTATTAGTTATTAATTGCTTGCTAAATACATTAATAATGGGCATAATAATGGGAAGTCCACTTGTGTGACAGGACTTTCTCTCTCTCCGCTCTTCCCTGTAGTGTCCACAACCTGTGAATCTGCTCTAGAGGTCCCCATCCTCCTGTGGAGCAGATTTAGAGGGTGTGCAGGGAGAGGGGCTGCGAGGGGGATCACCCTTCTTCCAATTCTGCTGACAGAAGCAGGAAAAGCTTCATTGGATTTCATCCAATATTTATAGAGTGCTTAAAGGAGTTAGGCACTGTATAAAGGAAGCCGACATGACTCTGCTTAAATGCTTACAAGTTAATAAAAGTCCTTATCCCTGCTCCACCACTCTTGGGGGCAAATCACTGCTACTCCCATATTTTAAATGCAGAGCAGCGGAGGCTTAGTGGGAGTGGCCTGCTCAAGAGAATGCATAACTCTATGGCTGGGTAAGAACTTGCATTCAAAATAATTCCTCTTTCTGAAAAAAAACCTTACCAGCTACAGTCCATTGACATGACAATGAAACTGGCTGGAGCCGCACCTGCTCTTTGATCTACACCAGCAGTGGGCAACTTGCAGCCCTCCAGATGTTTTAGCCTACAACTCCCCTCATCCTTCACCATTTGCTACATTGTCTTGGCCTACTACTCCCATGAGCAAAGTCATCTGGAGGGTCATGAGTAGCTCTCCCCTTACTGAGACCTATCACCTCAGAGGAGTGCCAGAAGAGATCAGCATCCATGTCCATCCAGGAACAGCAAGAAGCAACCCAGACTTTGCCAACACAGCCACAGCCCCTTTGTACCCAGTGCATGGCCAGGGTCCATTCCGAACCTTACAGAAACTCCTCGAGATTCATCATCTGCATCTAGCCACAGCTCCTGCTTTCAGTCTGTTGTGAGACACTATGCTGCTCAAACTGGGTGTACGGGAAACTGGGCAGTTACCTGTGGGAGCCCAACCCAGCAGCTGAGTGGATCCAAACTCCAGATAAGTACTCTTGTAAAATGATCAAGCCAGCATGGGAACCCATGAGTCTGAGACTTGGTGCTCGGATGTGGCTTTAAAAAAAAAAAGATACATGCAAGGATTGCATGTGAAGATGCTTACAGCGAATCCACTGCACGTGTCTGCTTCTGTAAACATCTTCAACCCATAGTAAGATCAGACTATACCAGCAGAGAACCTGCCAAGGGGGGAGTAGATGGCAAGAACTACAAAGAAAGTTGAGAGAGAAGGGCAAGAGTAACATCCAGTGATGAGATGTGTGGGTTAAAGTTGCCCTGTTAGCCTTTAAGGTGTCGCAAGACTCTTTGTTGGTTTTGCTGCAACACTGCTACCCTCTGAAAGAAATCTTGCTGACTTCTTACTGACTTACTAAGAACCAAATGTGCCTGCTTTCCTGCAGTTTGGTGGCGATATCCAGAATTAAGTGTTAGTCAATTGGTGTGTCTGTGAGGAACGTAGCAGGTGGTATTTTACACAGCTCCTGCAGCCTTTATCACTAAAACAAGTGATTCCTTCTTGCTTGGCAGAATTCACTACCAGGGCTAGCCTAAGATATTTTGCCGCTTGAGGCAAATGACATGATGGTGCCCTCTCCCATTCCACGTACAAAAGCTGACTGTGCTGGCAATTCTGTCTTCCACACTGGCAGTGGGACAGCATCCTCTACCACTTCGGAAGGCAGCAAGCTAGCTTAGAGGGTGGGGAGCAGGGCAGGTTGGCTGGCCCATAGCTCTTTCCTCCAACACCTTGCTGTGGTCTCCCAGCATCTGCCACCTGCGGCGACTGCCTCACTGTGCCTAATGGTAGGGCTGGCCCTGTCTATTACTAAACCCTTCCAGCTTGACCTGCATAAGTCTTGGGCTTAGAGCAGCCTTGGTAGACAGCCACCCATCCTAAGCCAAGAGCTGCTCTTCTCAACCAAAGTTTGCCATTGAACTCGTCACTCTTGGCTCCTGACTGACTGCTCCAGCTTGTTAGCCCACTCTCCTCCTGCAGCAAGACATGATCTGGAGTCAGCCGCTGTTTCAGTGCCAAGGATTTGCATTTCACAACATGATGCTCTATGCCTTCAGCACCAGCTCCAGCTGAATCCTCGCATGACTTGTCCTTGGGCCTGAAACTAGGCAACATCACAACACAGCGTGTGTGTGTGTGTGTGCGTGTACATACACACGAGTGTGTGTGAAAGTGTGAGTGTGTGTGAGTGTGTGAGAGAGAGAGAGAGAGAATGCCTATGGGTGTGTATATTCCTAAGTGTGTGGCATATTTGTGCTGTAACTGAATCTGAAATATCCAGCTTGGCAGCCATGAGACAGACTACTGGGCTAGAAAGACAATTGGTGTGGCCAAGGCCTCAGGCTCTTCATGATGTGCCTTTGTCAGCAGAGTGTGCCTTCTCTGAATAAGATATCATGTATTAAACCGAAGTGCAGTTTCAGAGCCTTAGACAAATAGGTTTAAAATATTAAAGTTAAACATATGCAAAAACGGTATTTTAAAGAACATGAAATAATTTCTTCTCCTACTCAAGTGTTTTTGACCTTCTGTTGTGGATTGACTGATGTTTTTAAGCCTGCTTCTGAAATATTGGGGTGTTAAAAAAAACAAACTCTAGTCATCATCAGCAATTGCTTGTCATTTTGCATTGTGTTAAGATCACCCATCTACCTGCATGGCTGCTGGCCTTTGGAGTGTCTCAGGATTCTGTCTTCTCCACAGCATGTATAATTTCATACACCTCTATCATGTCTCCCTGGCCTCACTTTTTTTCTAAGTGAAACAGTCCCAGATGTTGTAACTTTTCCTCATAGGGGAGTTTCTCCAGCCCCTTGATCATATCGGTTGCCCTTTTCTGTACCTTATCCAGACCTACAATATCCTTAAGGTGCTGTTAGAGGTGTCTGGAGGTTGTTCTGGGATGGATGGGAGCAAAACAACAAACCTAATCCAGGTAAGACAGAAGCACTGTTGATAGAGGTGGGTAGAGGTTAGCGATTGCTTTAGGACAGCATTGTACTCTCCCTGCAGAATCAGATATGCCATTTGGGGGTATTCCTGGACCCAGTGTTATCTATGGAAGTGGTGAGCCAAGTGGCTAGGAGTGCTTTTTACCAGCTTGACCTGTTTCACCAACTGCACTTTATCTGGAAGGAGTGGACTGGGCAACAGTTACACGGGCACTGGTTACATCCAGACTAGATTACTAGAATATTCTCTATGTAGGGCTGCCTTAAAAGACAGTCTTGAAACGTCAGCCACCTGAATGCTTGTGGGGCCTAGGCAATTTGATCATATTACAACAGAGGGTGGGCAACTTTGGAGGGTCCAGGGGACACTTGTCACCACCCATTCCCACCCCCCAGGCCACACTCCTGTCATCGCTGTGCCACTAAATTTGATAAGGGCAAAATAACAAGTGGTTTGCCACTGAATTCCAGTGGCAAACCGCTACAGAGCTAAGTATGTCCTTTTAACCCTCTGTAGCAGTTTGCCACTACAATTTATCCAAACTTCACATTGTTGGGTTCTTGTCCCCCAACATGAACAAATGCAACCCTGGGAGAAGATTTTGGATTGTGACCACCTTCACAAGCTCAGCCATTGACTTTGAATTGAAAAAGTTATGTCTGATAACACTACTAACACATCTGTTCCCCCTTCTCCATGTATTAGCAAGTGACTGCACTTTCTGCAATTCTTATTATCCAGTGCAAATACAGGAGGCAAAATCGAGCCTACACCTGAGTAAGGCTAGATCCAGCCCAGTATTTACATTTCATGATATTCTAATCCACATGACTGTTTCAACACAAATGCATGTACGTAGATACCACAAGTGAGATTTATAACTTCCTGCTTAGCATATTACTTTAGATGTGAAGCTTCAGAATCTGCAGATTTAAAATAATATCTGCAGATTTAAAATATCTGCAGACAAATGTTGAAAATATTAATCTGTAGCTTTTCAAGGTGTGAGCCACCACATTATATAATCAAAATTGAACTAGCAAAAATGAATACTGTGCAGGAGGAACAGGCTCTACTAATTACATACTACATGTTTATCACATGTGTATCCCACATGTTTAGGGTGTAGGATTATTCTCATTTCATCCTCACAGTAACCCTGTGAGGGAGGTTAAGCCAAGATACAGTGATTTTCCCAATGCAATGCTGCAAGCTTCATGACCAAGCAGGGATTTGAACAGATGTCTGTACAATCCAAGTCCAACATGCTATATACCATGTCACACTCTTTACTGTCATGGGCAATTTTGCCATCTTAAGAGAAACAGTTCCAATCTTTAGTAATTTTGGAGGTTAAGGAACCTTGTATTGTTCTGTATTGTTTTTTGATGGTTTTTTTTTGCGGGGGGTGGGGCATAGGCTGAGAAGGTTATGAACTTCCTCGCTATGTGAAAAGAAATGTTATCAGCCTGCTTACATAGCGTATTTTAAGTTGGTTGTATATCTTAAGTTAAAACATTCGCATAGTCAGTTCTAATTATGACGATGCTTTGGAACTTTGAGCCTCAGGTTTCGGAGTCAACATGTTTGTGCCACAGAAGCCAAATGCACTCGCCCCCAGCTTTGTCACTAACAAATTTCTGTAGCTGTTTTGCTTGACAGAGGGTGGCATTTTCCCCGCTAACAGTACAGCTGTTGCCTGTGGCCATGCTGTGCTGGTTTGAGATGCTTGGCTGAGCTGCTGGCACTAATGAGCTCCCAAACCTCATGCTGGGGCAGACAGGAGTTCCAGACAGTGCCAAAGCACAGCTTACATAATGCTGCTGCTGCCACCACCACCACCCCTGGGCATCTGTCTGAGCCTAACAACACACATATACGGCCACACGCACCTACAAGACGCGATGTTTCATAACCATGTAGCTCACATGCTAATGGCCGCCAGTTCCGGGAGAGCGGGAGGAACAGGGCTAAGCTGGGGCAGAGCACTGAGGGGGCAGAGAAATTAATCTGTAGCAGCTGCCAAACATCAACATTACCCAAGAAAGGTGGGAGGCTCGCCCCTCATCTAGAGTTTTGAAAAACAACCCTTAAAAACTTGCCCTTGTTCACCTGCCTATGCATATTATCCAGCAGTTGCAAGATAAAAATAGGTACAATTGCTTTAACTTATGTGAGGGAGTAACCAGATAAAAGAATTTGCACTCCCCCACCCTCGCCAAAACCCTAATTGCTATCACCTCCTTTGCATTCCAAGAACACTTATTTGCTTTCAGCCCCCCCCCCGCCCCCATATGTATTTTTTTTCAACATGTCATAAAAATGTAAATCCAAGTACTTTATTTTTAGAGTTTCAAAACTTGGTATATCATTTAGCAAATTTGTTGGCTCCAGTTAGAAGGGAGAGAGGATATTTTACCAGTCAGATTATGTCCACTTAGATTATGCCAGAAACCCAACTCCTTTTTCAGTGCCAGGACAAAACCTTTGATTCCTAGGACCTGCCCTTTGGGGGATACTTTCTTTCTGCTTCTCAGAATGCCAAGATGACCTTGAAAACTACCAAGTGAGCTTGAGGACTTGGAGGCTTTTGAAATGTCTCTCTATGCCAAACCTAAAACTGGAGAGCTAGAGAAAAAGATATAGCTGCACCATGTAGTTAGCTCCCAGCTGTAAGTTTCCTACAGGACAACACAGGCCAGTGAACTTAGCCTACAAGTAGCCTACAAGTAGCCTACAAGTAGCCTACAAGTGGCCCACCATCTGGTGCTATGTTACCCACAACTCCCACATTCTCACCCAAAGAAAATTTTGAATATACCCCCAAATGTTAGTCCAACCTTCCCCAAACTGGTGCTCTCCAAAGGTTTAGGTCTACCAGGATTCTTGACTACTGGCCTTGCTGGCTAAGGCTGATGGGAGCTGAAGTCCAAATCATCTGGAGGGCACCAGGTTGGGGAAGACTATGGCTCCAACCCTTCCTCCAGCACCTGTTTCAACAGGGAAGAGGGAGGGGAAGTGGAGCACTTAACAGTGCATAGAGGAAACATGGGTCCCTTTACATTTGGACTTCCCAGTTAGATGCAAAGCAAGAAGTGGCCAAAAACGATATTTTTATATGTATCTCCCCTAGGCCTTGCACTATTTTACTGTTCTGTAATGTTCTATTTTATATTGTTTTTATATTGCATTTTATGTATTTCTAATGCAAATTGCTTAGAGATCTTATGATATTTAAATGGTAATTTAAGTTTTTAAGATGTGTTTAAGTAGGTTCAATAAAAAATCCAAACCATAAAGGCCAAGATACTACAGCCCCATGGAGAATGCAGGCATGGGTAGAGTGGAAATCACAATTCTAGCTCAGGAAGGGGAGTTACTTTGTCACAGCAACACGAGCCCATGCAGAGGGGCTTGTTACTGATCACATATGCACTTTTTGCTTAATACTGTGATGTCCAGACCAAAGACTTGGACTTCATCCTACCCTTGCTCAACTCCACCCCATGGCTATTGGCCTTAATGAGATCCTGTTGGCAGGAGTAAAAACTAGGTGGCTGTCCTTTTAAAATATATTGCTATAAATCATGATCCAATTTCTGTCCATCTTTGCTGGCTAGAATGGAACAGGAGCAGGCATCCATCTGTACCTTTCTCATACTGAGGGAGATGAGAAGGAGAGCAGGGACATTTCACCAGCCCTGCTAAAAGAATTAATGTTCCCCTCCCCATTCTTTTTCCTCATGTGTCGTGTCTTTTCAGATTGTAAGCCTGTGGGCAGGGGCTGTGTTGTTTAATTGATTATATGTAAGCCAGTCTGGGAGCCTTTTTGGCTGAGGAGCAGCATAACAATACTTCAAATAAATAAATAAAATTGATAGCCGCTATTTGGACACAAATGGAGATTACTTAGTCAGGATATTATATAAACACAAGTCAATTGAATTCCCTTTACAGGGAATTCAATTGAATTCCCAGGAAGTTTATGTTGCTAAAACATTTGAGGAAGGCTTCTACTTTGAACCTGCCTGAGCATCCAGCCCCCACAACTCCCAGCCAAAATGGCATGCTTTGGGTAGGTAGTATCAGGCTATTGCTTCTTTTCTAGTTCTTCCTTGTTTAAAATATAAGCCTTTATGCATGAAGGCATTGGGTGCCAATGAGGTTTTCCAGCTACTTATTCTGCCTTTAATTCGGGGAAAATACAGCCCTGAGGAATCAAGGACATGCAGGACTACAACAAACTATCTCTTCACCCAAAGTCCTGGCACGCTGCCTTTCAAGACCCATAAGCACAATAGTTGAGAGAGGGCTGTCAGCTCACTTTACCAACCTACTGGTTTCAAGAATGTACAGATGTGGGACATTGAACCAATCACTCCGTAACAATGCATAAGAGTTAATTTCCTTATAGCTGCCCAAGCCCTGGATACTATTTTAAGGAGGCACAACTTCACACGTTATTCTTTCCTACACACAGTGTATTAAGTTACGGGAAATGGTGTAAATGGTGTTTTGCAAAACAGTACACTAGACCCACCCATGCCAACAGTCAATGGACATTCATTCCAACACAAATAAACATAGGTGGACACAGGAAGGTCAGACTATTTGCCCATCAAGCCAAAGTACTTCCTACTCCGATCAGCAGGACATCTCCAGAGTCTCAGGCAAGAGAGCTTTCACATCACCATCAGACTGATCCTTCTAACTAGAGATGCCAGGGATAGAACTTGGGACCTTCTGAAAAGCCCAAGTTCTACCAAAGAGCTACGGAACATCCCGAAACACAACCATGCTTACAGATATTTTGTTCCCTAAAAGGACAAAAGTTGCTTCCTCCCATCGGAATAACAACATACACACAATATTACATTTTACAGGCTTCTAGCATCCCCCTCCGGTCTCCACCACCACCCCTACACAAAGTATTAATTCCACAAAACACACGTGATACAGCCCTCACGTACTATGCAGAATTGCTAACAGATTAGTATGTTGGTTTTTACAGCAAGACTCTAAGCAGGATTTCTTAGGAGGGCCTCCACAACCACAGGTGGGCCCACTCATATATCTACCTGCCAAGGAGCCATCTAGAGAGGTTATGGGGCTAGTCAGTATGTAATCTTAACTCTCGTTCTACAGCAATTGCTCTTTCCACGTATTAGTTACGCTATGTGCGTTTGCTCCAATTATGAAGCTAAGAAATTTGGAAAGAAAGGCACCACCACACTTGTCCCTGCCACTAGCAAAGAAACAAAGGCAGAGAGAATAAGACATTGGTCTGGTTCTGTGGGAAAACTGAGACTCAGGACACTCCCATCTCACTGTCATGCAGTCTAAATAAAAAGGAAACCAGGAGAGGATTTCATTGCTCACTGCCTTGAGAATCATAAACCTAGATCAAATAGGTAGCCTACCCTTAAACACCTTATGCTTAACTCAGCCATGTGTTGGGGTGGGGGAGCAAGCTTCTAAGGTGTGATGGAAGCTTGCCTCCTGAAGCACAAACTAGTTATGGTGGATCGTAGCCATGATTTGCTACCCACCATGGCCACAATGTATCCCTCATAAAATGCTCCATTGCACCTTTTTGTCACTGCCCCTTCCAGCTTGTCCTCGAATGAAACTAGGTAGTCAAGCTTTTTCCCCACCATTGATCCTAAACTGGGACACTTTGAACTCTGAGAAAGCAGAACTACAACCCCAAAAGCAGTAGTTCCAGCTCTGCCACAGACTGCTGCATCCCAATTAAAACCTAGTCCCTTCAGACAATCTTTCCTCTTTTTTTTAACTACCACATCCAAAACCCTAGTCAGCAAGACTAGGTATCCTCACTCTCAACCTTTCTGTACTGTTATGCTAACAAGTCTTCTAAGCAGAAGACTTTCCCAGATGGTTTAAGCTTCCCCAACAAAGGACACCCTCTGCAGAACTACCAAATACCACCCCCCCTCCAAGAATTCCCAACATAAGTGAAAATGGCATCCTGATTGATGGACAGCAGAAAACTCATTTCCCTTACAGTTTATTTACATACTTCCCATTAGCACTGATGGCTGTGGTACTGTAAATGGACTGACGGTCTGTGTCATGACAACACCTGACTGGGACCTCAGCCAAAATAGCATCAATCCCAGGAGATATGATCCAGGGAGAAGCCAGAATGTCAGAGAAACAAGAAAGTCACCTAAGTTTAAATTAGCTAGTTGGTCAGTTATGGGAATGGATTCAATGTTGTGGCTGGTTTTGGGGTGTCCCAAGGAGGTAAGTATCAGCAGCAGGGCAGAAACAAGTGGGAACGTCAAATTCTGTGTCTTCCAACCCCACCACAAGCCTGCCATTCACACAGATGAGAGGCCCCTGGAAGGGGAGGAGTTCCAGCAGGTAAGGGATGGGGAAGAACAGGCATGGAATGGTGGGGGGGGTGGGGAGGAGATCGTGGAAGTCAGTCTGTGGTGTTTCATTTTGTACTGGGTGGCTTGTAGGGCTCCAGTAGCAGACTTGAGAAGGTGTTGACTTTATCGGCCCCTCGCACTTCATGGGGCAAGAGTGGCAGCTTTACAATGTGAAAGTCTTCATAGAGGTCTTCCATCTGGAGGAAGGAAAGAGCAGAACAACAGTCAAAGGAGCACCTGACAGTCACAACATTCCTACAAGGTATCAAGACAGAATCATAGCAGCATTTCCTGTCTAACTTTGCCCCTGTTGGTTGCAAAGTGTACCATATTCACTCTCGAGAACCCTTTTTGCATCAGCATCAATTTTACAATCCTAATCCAATGGCAGATCTAAACTACAGTCATAAACCAATTTCAAAGAGCTTTAGTTAGAAGGCCGGGAAGTGTAGTTTGTGTTTAGTGCGCTACAAATTAACTGTTTTGAAAAATATTGGCTCTCACACTCATTTAAATTTCTTAGGTTGGAAGCCCTGCCATTTATACAAGCTTAACTCTCTAGTGTTGACATGTCCAAAGAGGGTGCAGAAACAGAAGGAACTACTCAATTGGAAGGCCCTGGAATCGCCATATGAATAATTTCAGGCTCAGCCTGGACATAGAAAGGTAGGTGTGGGGAAAAAAAAAAGAGTAGAAGCCAGCTTGGGGGGAGGCAGAGACAGAACAGAGCATGCCTGCTGAGAGGGATCCTGTTCTTGGTGCATTTCCCCTTCTTTATCCCCTGCTGTCTTTGTGCCTGATTTCAGGCAGTATGGAATAAAGAGGTGCTAGAGTTCAAGCCTATCTGAACACCATGGCCTCCGCAGGCCCACAGATGTTCTTTCCATTACTGCTATTACAGTATCTTCCAGGGTTAAACCTAGCACTTGGAGCTGGGTTCACGGAAGGCCTGGCTCAGATTAATCATCCCAGGAAGCAGGGTTTTTTTTTTTTAAAAAGGGTAAATGAAAAAACTAGAGGTGGCAGTGGCAAGAAAAGAAACCAGGAGAGAAACTGAACAGGTCAAATGACAATTGGATGGGAAAATAAAGGTTTGAGTCTAAAAAGGATGTGTAAAAGGATGCCCACCGAAAAGCTGTGGAGAAATTAAAGAATAATAAAGTGGAGACTGATAGGAGAAGGTGGAATTTATGGAAAAAGAAGGATGCCTGGATTAGAAAGGAGTGGACAGAAAATGGGAAAGAAATGCAATTGGAAAGGAAGGATGAACCCAATATGAGATAATGCAAGGCTGCAGAACCCTCTCTCAGCCTGAAGCCGAATTCAGTTGTGGAGAAGCTCTCAGGCACCGCATTCCAGTGATGGGCGAGGCCAAGGCAAAAGGGGCAGGGCCAGAACCACTAGCATATTGTAGCTTCAAGCTCTTGCTGCCAGTCACTAAGCCTCAGGAGAGGCCCTTCAACCTTTTAGAAGGGGGGGGGGACTGCACAAAAGCCCGGAAACCAGCCAATGGCCGGAGTTTCAGGGAAAGGGAATAGGGCCAGAAGAAGAAGATGTCTCATTCTGAGGAACCCTAGAAGGGCGGATTGGGACCCCTGGAGGGGTGGATTTGGCCCCTGTGCCTGAGGTACTGCATCCATGAGATAAAGGATAAGGAATGGAAAGAGCAGTGGAAAGGAAAAGAAAAAATGCAGAGAACAGCTTGTCTATGCAGTATCTGGGGGCTGTCTGGATAGTTTAACTGGACGAAAAGAACTACCCAAAACTACTACTGAGATTCCCCCTGTTCTTATTATCTCAGTTTGTTTGATGTGGTAATGGGGTTAGACAAACCATAGAATCAGAAGTTATAGAACAGAAAAATCTTCATATCCAAAGGAACATAAGATAGAAGTAGGGCCAGATCCCCAAACCAGTATCACACATGGGAGGAGCAGCAATGGGAAACGTGTTTCCCGCCCTCTTCAGCTGTCTAGTTACCAGGTCCATTTTCAGGTGCCAGTGGCTACTGGACATCTGGATATTTGCACCCCTGCAGAGAGGCTCAACACAAGCCATAAGACAAAGGCTGAGAACAGTGTGTGCCAGGCATCCCGAGGCTGAAGGCAGAAATAGAACAGAAAAACTCCAGCCACTCAGTAGACTATTTTAAGCTTTACCATACCACAGGCGGGGATTCAAACTCCAGATATACTTTTGAATAGAGTGGATGGGGAGAGGCCATAACTCAATGGTAGAGCACATTCTTTGCATGCAATAGGTCCTGGGATTCAATCTCTGGCATCTCCCACTAAAAGGAACAGATAGCAGATTATGGGGAAAGACCCCCTACCTGAGACCTTAGCAAACTGTTACTAGTCTGAGTAGACAATACTGAGCTAAATGGACCAATTGTCTGTATCAAGGGTAGTAGAGGTGGGGGGAACCTTTTTCCAACTCATGGGCCAGGTTCCAGTCTGAGAGAGGTCTCACAGACCACATTCCATCTGTGAGCAGGGTCAAAGGCAGAGTCAAAATGTGATTACTACCAATTTTAAGCCCACTCACATGTAAGCAGGACAGAATAAGTTAGCGGTAATTTCAAATAGCATCCAAATTCCAAGTATCTGCATGTCTAAGCAGAAAAAGCATGAGCAGCATATCTACTCACAAGTAAGCAGGGCAAGCCTCTGCAGGACAAGACTCAGAAGTAGGACTGAATAATTCAGCTGCTTCCTCCCCAGGTCCCAAATCCCTCTCCCCTGTAGATGCTTTTATCTCCAATCAGCAGCTGATTGAAGATAGGAACTTTTCCCTCCTGGAAGAGGGGGTGGGGCCTGGAGAAGACGCTGGCAGGCCAGATGGGGAGCCCCCATGGGCCATATCTATGAGCTATCTTGATTTAAAGCAGTTTCATATGTTCAGATTTATGCCTGCCCATGTCACCACCCCCTCCAAATGGACACTGGGAAATTAGAATTGCCCCTAATCATACCTGGTCAAGGTATTTGGACTGGATTTTGTGTCGGGCCTCGCACATCTTGCATGGCTTTTCTGGGTCAGGAAAGACCAGCTGATTGACTATGATGTTGTGGGTGTCGATTTTGCACTTGGCTAGCTCCTGGATGAGTCGCTCTGTTTCATACAGGGAAAGGAACTCAGCAATGCAAACACAGATGAAAGTGGTTTGCTCCTGAGGAGGGGACAAGGCAGCATTAGCTCAGCAATACAAATAAAACAGCAGGGTATGGTCACCTATTCCATGCCTCCCACACAACCCCCTTTTCCATCCTAAGGTTTTTGCTTCTCTATTCCCTTGACACTGTGGATTTTTTGCAGGCATAGAGGCAATAGTGCCAGAAGGTAAGACTGAGGGAAACATAGCAAAAACTGCTCCTGCTCAGTAAGCACTACAGCCACCACTCCCCCCAGGCTAGCAGCCAACCAAGCACCCTGCAAAGTGCTTCACAGCTAACTCCTATCTGCAGAAGGGGGGAAATGGCTGTGGAGCAAATGGGAAGGTACAGCTGCTATTCTCTCAGCAGCCATGGCAACCTCATCCGACTCTCAAGTTGTTCTCACAGCACACTAACCCACGCTCAGTGGTTGAGTGTGGTTGTTTTGAACCATGGGCTGTTTGCTGAATTGTGGGTTAGTGTGCTGTGTGAATGCAGTACATTTTCTGCAGGGTGGGTTATTGTGTTGTCTGAACGTGGCCAGGGTGGCTTGTTAACCATGTAGTGTGGCTTATTAACCACCCTGAACAACCCAACAACAAACTATGGGTTCTCAAGGTGGCTTGTTCGACAAAGTAAGATGTGCAACCTGGTTAACAAGCCACCCTGGCTGAGTTCAGACAACAAAATAACTCACAGTTCAACAAACAACTCACACTCAACCACTGAGTGTGGGTTAGTGTGTTGTGTGAACAGCCTTCCTCTGTACTTTCAGGTAAAGTTAAGAAGGCAGATATTTTGTCTGCCCACTCAGCAGTTGTCCATTCATCCTGTTTAAAAGAATGTCTGAAGAGCATACAGTAGGGCCCTTGTGCAGCTGCTTCTTGCATCTTGTTCCTTCCCATGAGACATACAGAGAAGAGGAGACAGCAGCCAGACATAAACACTCTGCCTTGTTTCTTAGCTCTGAAACATATAAAAGCACCCAAGCACCTGCTAGCCCTGGCATCCCCCCTCGCAGTTGCTCTGTCAGAAGGACAAAGAGAACACAAGAGGTGAGTAGAAGCAGTTTACGTGGCCGCCTCTTCCTCCCAGCTTTAGGAGAACTTGTTTTAGGGCTGGAGTGAACTGCAATGCATAGCCTCCAAAATGAGACTGGGGAGCTGGTCATCTAGGGCAGTTAGTCACCACAGTTGACCAGGTGAGTGGCCATGTGTAAAGTTAGCTAGCTCAGCCCATTACAGACTTAGCACTAATTCCAACTACGTTTGGACACAGTGTGCTCTGTCTATAACACACACACGCGTACAACTAGTGGCAAAACCTGTAACAAAAAGCAGGACTGCCAGCCCACACCTCCTCTATCATGCGAGATCTTACAGTACACCGCACTGCCATACATAAAGCTCCCCAAGGCCCTAGAATAAAGCTGGATTTATGAAACGTGCACATTCTTCCTAAGAGCATTCGATGTTGTATCTCTTTTCCTTTGAAGTCCTTTCCCCATCTTTACAAGGGAAAATTCCAAATAATTAAAGGGGCGTGCAAAAGTCTTGCAGTGCAGGTGTGGCTGGGATTGACAACATTTTTCAAAAGGTAAGGAACAGTTCCATTATGAGGAATAGATCAACAGCAGCTCTTGCCTCAAAACCAAACATGAAGATCCAATAAAGCATTCCTGCATCAAATAAATGCCTTTGTCGTAATGCCATGGTTGACAACTCTGACCGGGTGCTCATGATCATGGAGGGAAAATAAGCCATTGTGCTCATTTTACCTCTCGCACATTTAATTATTTATTTACAATATTTATATACCGCTCCACATCAAAAGATTTCAGAGCAGTGAATAGCAAAGATAAAGGAATAAAACACCATGTTAGAATTAAAACATTTTGAAAAGAAACAAGTTCCGATAAGACCAAATTTCATAAACTGTGGCTGTTTATTATTTAATATACACATGCCGGTCGCGAGCTGCCTAATTTGTTTAATTACTGTTGCTGGGCACAGATTGTGGTGATGTCTGAACTTGGCTGGGTGGTTTACAAACCACCCTGGAAACACATGGCTTGTTCTAGGGTTGCTGGGTGGTTTCTAAACCACCCCGGCACCCACCAGGTTTGGACATTATGACAGCCTGTGCCTTGTGAGGGAAATTATGCTAATTAGGCAGCTTGTGACTGGCATGCACGGGGAAGGAAAAATAAGCCCTCCGTCTGTCCCATGCTGCCAATGGGAAAGGTTTGCCAATCCACTAGTTGGAAAACAAGCCTCTTCTATTATGATTCAGAGGAAGAGGCTGCCATTCCCAAGGAAGATAAATATTCACAGGGATTTCTCTTGAACAGTTTGCTCCACAGTGGGGGTTGGAGCATTTTGCGAAGATAAAGGTAATATTCTTCCATGCCTTTGAGGTAGATTGCTTCTGTAGCATTCCGCCCGCCACCCAAATTTGCCTGTAGAGTTCCAACGAGGGCCAGGAGGCATGCAATCCCAGCATTCCTGCTCTTTTGCCATGCAAATACCAGCCTTGATAGCAGCCTTGGAGCACTTTGGTCAGAAAAGAATGCACAAGAACCGGTGCAGTAAAGGCATGTGAGTTTCCACGAGATTTAAAGGCTGAACTGCTGACGTTTTATGCTTCCTTCTCTAGATGGCGGTTGCACCTCCAAAATTGTGGCTCATATTCAGCAATCAAAAGCCAGAATGATCGGCTGGAAAAAGATAGCCCCCCACAAGGGTCAGATTGACTGGAATGGACATATTGCTTGACTTCTTGGACTGTCCCAACATCAGCGAAGCAGATTAACTGCTTAAGGAAGCCTGAGCTAGGAAATTGAAGGCTCCAGTCAAACTCTAGCTCTACTACCAGTTCCAAGAAGTCTTCCAGCCAGTACCTGCAATTCCTCGTCTGTATAAATGGATATTACAGGGGGAAGCTACCATGAACGGGAAAAACCCATCTACACTTGCATAATGCAGGCCCTCATCAACATTCTGAGGAAGGTGCATATGGCGCAGTCCTCTCTTGGAAGGTCTTGACGCATCCCCTAATATTCCAAGATGGTCAGAAAATCTCTGTTCCAGGACTGGTTCTTCCCAGCAGGTACCAGCTTTATTCAGATTGGAGGGCTGTGTGACCAAACTGATTGCTGCTACAGTTGTACAGGTAAGGTAATGTACAGCATGCAGATTATTTATAGATACAACACCAGTAACTGCATTGCTGGCAGTCATTGATTGACTCCCCCTGCGGTCAGAAGGAACCATATTTTTATGGGGCGCTGTAAATAGCAGCCCTTAAATACCCCACATTTGAGAGCCTGGATGGGGAGGATCTCCTATTTAGTTAAGCAGTGGCCTCTGTAGAGCAGTTGTTATATAGTAGGGGTTCTAATGGGAACCTCCAGCTTCTGTTACATGCCATGATACTAAGTACCAAAAGTCTTGCCTCACTGAACATAAAGCTTCCTTTATTCAGGATCTACTGTGCTACCATTGGACATGGCACTAGATTCCTCCCAGGGAATTTCTTTTTGTAGGAGGATCCACTTTTTTAAAAAATGAGATTCCGTAAATAAAAAGCCCAGAGAATTCCCCCCTCTGAATTCCCTGACTGCCCTTACACACCAACTTGTCCTATACAGTGTTGTCAACAGGTTAGATCCAGCATAAGCCACCTGTAGACAGGATTCCTCTCAGCTGCAGGAAGCTTTTAATCCTGTAGAGTTTTTCCACTGGCTGAATGGGGAGAAGATGATCTTCACCAATTTGTTCCTCCTCTTGCAGTCTCCTATGCCCCCTGAACATTCAGAGACCCCGGAACAGTGGGGAGACAGGACAGGGGGCTGCAGAGAAAAATCACCTCCCCTGCTTTCCACCAGCAGGAACTCTGAGTGGAACTCTTCACGGGGATGTTTCCACCAGCAGAATTAGACTCTGGATCCATCCCACTGTCTGGTTTGGAAAAACTTGAGATCTGACCTCATCTTGCTGCCATTTCCTGGAATGAGCTAAGTAGAAATTCATCCCTGGCTACTTCCAAACATAACCACACGTCAGTGTTCCTTTTCAATCACTGAATAAAATTTCATGTTCTAAAAGAAGATGCCTTCTACCTGATTATGTGAATGAACTAATAAGTATACCGGGCACATGGGAACCAACAAAAACTGTATTATATTTGAGAAGTTCATTAACAGTTGTGCAAAACTCCAAGAAAACAAGAAGGATGTAAATGTAAACTTAAGTTAATTTTTATTAAAGTTATTACAGTTAAATGTAATGATGTGGTCATGAAACATTTTTCATTTTATACTTTGGTGCCTTATAGCCTCCTTCGCAAGGGGCAAAGGGCCTCACCAGTCAACCTTCATCTCCCTGATAATTCAAAACACCACCATCCCTGCATAATTTTCTGGGGAAAACACCTGCTCCTCCTCTACAGATCACCCACTGCTTTGGAACCACATCCCCCTCCACCTTTGCAGTTTACTTGCCGGATCCTTGAACTGCTCACTGACTGAGCGGATGACAGGGAGGGTCTCCTCCAGCTTGGAGGCCAGCTGGTCAGCATTCATGTCTCCCAGGCCAAGCATGTTGCACATCTATTGAGGAACAAACAGATAGGGAAGCTGCAATGAGGGGCTTCTACCAACAGAGGGCAAATCACCACTAAATGCACTGCATAGCATCCCAGGCAAAGTGTGTAGGGATGTTGGAGAATTCCACCACAGACCCCAAGGAGGCTGGATTCCAAGAATACGGCCCCTCTGGGGCCTGTGGTGGAATGGAGCACTCACCTCTGCCTCCCCCAGAATCTGCCCGGGTCAGCTCCCTCCGTGCATAGATTCTGGGGAGCCAGCCGCCGCGTCTGTATTGCTGGCAATACAGCTGGCCGCCACTGCCGTGCCGTATCGCTGGGCTAACTCCGGACACAAATGGCGTCCACTATGCCATTTGCATCTGTAGAGCTGGTAGATTTACCTAAATGCAGCCGTAAATGGCTGCATTAAGGTTAACCTAACAGCTTTACGGATGCAAATGGCGTAGTGGACGCCATTTGCGTCCGGACTTAGTTAGCCCAGTGAAGCGATACGGCACGGGATGGCAATGGCGGCCGGCCATATCGCCAGCAATGTGGACCCAGCAGCCGGCTCCGCAGGATCCCTGCAGAGCAGAGCTGGCCTGGACAGATTCGGGGGGGGGGGGGGACAGATTG
Organism: Heloderma suspectum; assembly: GCF_057233095.1. Lineage (NCBI taxonomy): Eukaryota > Metazoa > Chordata > Lepidosauria > Squamata > Helodermatidae > Heloderma > Heloderma suspectum. The sequence goes on along the minus strand of NC_139459.1, from coordinate 234,862,788 downwards.
CCTCCCCGCTGCGGAACCCCCCCCGGAATGGAAGGGTAGGGGATCCATACACCCCTAAAAGTGTGTGCATGCAGGGGGGCAGAAAGCTAAACCTGCAGATCAGCTCAACCCAGAATAACAAAGCCCAGCAAACTATGGGCAATGTACTCTACCAGCAATGGAACATTCATTCATTCATTTATTTAATTTCTTAATCGCCCATCTGGCTGGTCACCTAGCCACTCTAGGTGATGTACAGCAATACAGTTTTAAAACAATAAAATTCTACATTAAAATATATTTCTTAAAATACCCTAACCCACCCCAAATGCCTGCCTGAACAACCACATTTTTAATGCATGGCGGAAGCTCATTAAAGAGGGGCGCGGCAGAGTTCCCTAGGGAGGGAGCTCCACAAAGTGGGGGCCACCACAGAGAAGGCCCTCTCCCTCATCCCCACCAGCCTAGCTGTCCTGGCTGATGGGACAGAGAGAAGGCCATCCGAGGCTGATCTTGTTAAGTGGCCTGTCTGGTGTTGCTGGAGGCGCTCCTTAAGATAGCCTGGGCTGGAACCATATAGGATTTTAAAGGTCAAAACCAACACCTTGAATTTGGCCCGGAAAACAACTGGTAACCAGTGCAAGTCCTTCAGCACTGAAGTGATGTGATCACACCAGCAGCTGCCTTTAATCAGGCGAGCAGCTGCGTTCTGTACCAGCCACAGCTTCTGAACCATCCTCAAGGGTAACCCCACATAGAGTGCATTACAGTAGTCTAGAAAAGAGGAGACCAGGGCATGTACTACCAAATTCAAAACCACCGACCATTTTACATTGCTCCTGAGTGTTGCAAGAATAGCATTTAGGGTCCAGGCAAGAGCCTGAAAAGTGCCATGTGATGGAATTTAAAACAGATGTGTGGAATGGTCTTTTTGACAGGAAAGCCTTATGCTGTTGGTTCTTGCCCCCTTTACCTGTGATATGAAGGGACTGATCTGGTTCTTTATCTGCATCAGGCGGCCCAGTCCCCGCTCCACGATGGTGGGGAAATTGAGCAGCCGTAGCGTGTGCCCTGTAGGTGCCGTGTCAAACACCACAACGGAGAAATTCATCCCTTTCACCAACCTGTGCAGATCAGAGAGAGATCTATCAGTAGTCTCATCTTCCTTTTTAGGGAGGGTAAACTAAAAAGGGCCTCCTCATACCTCTTATACCTAGTCGCACAGACATCAACTGAAATACACTTGCAATTCCCCCCCTCACAAATACAATGCTATATCCTCACATCTTGTTCCATTATATAGCCATAGAATCTAGGAATCTGAACTATCCATAGCTAGAGCTGCACTACAATCAGAGGAATTTGGGTTCTTATATGGATTCTAGTAGGTCCTGCAGTCTCGATAAGCTGAGTTTTCACAGTTACTGTAACATGAAAACCATAAAGGAAGTGGTACTGCACTTGGCAAAGCAGCCAATTCCACCTTGGGGCTGTCTTTCCCCCAGAACACTTATATTTTCCGATAGTCAAAAGAGTGCTAGTGCTTTCTTTGCTTGGAGAGAATTGTGTATATAGCATTGTATCCAATGTTAGTCTAACTTAAGTCCCATTCATTTCAATGGGTCTGCTCCAAGTAGAACTAACATTGGCTATAACCCATGTAATTGATGCTGTGCACAACAGAACAAAGCATGTTGTGAAACTGTAACAAAGCATGTGAAAGTTGGTACAGCACAATAAAAGACGCAGAAGTCACACAAATATGAGAACTTGGGACATGTATAAAGCATACTGTGCTGGCTATTCCTGCAGATGGCACATTTTCACCTCCGCTAACCCTAACATAGGTGAGCACAGTAAAGACATCTGAAGTCTGGTCTTCTCCTTCCCAATATAAGCCTCAATCAGGCAAGAGGGGGATAGTGGGCCTGATGCCCCAATTCTCACCTCATCACTTCAGCATAGCTCATGGCCTCATCAATACCAGGAAAGGCACTCATTGCCTCCTGCATCATCTTCTTGCCCATACTCAGCATGTTATCCTCCTCAAAGAATTCATCTGGAAGTTCAGCCACACCTAGGCTGGGGTCAATCTCCTGAGAAATCAAGTATGGACAAAACATGTCAGTATCGCCTTCATAAAGCAAGAGCAATGCCATTTAGGGAGCAATCCTATGCATGTTTAGACAGAAAAAGTCCTACAGCTCCCAGCATGCTGAGATTTGTAGGACTTTTTCTCTCTCTAAACATGCACAGGATTGCAATCAACAAGAATGTTAAAAATGGAGAACTAGAATTCCTGTTTTATAGAACAATTCTTTAGATGTATATGCACAGAAGCTGGACTCAAAATTGCCATACACTATTGCTTTCTTTGTGATCTGAGGCCAACTTTTAAAAAACAAGATGCTTAAGTGTATATAATGGGCTAGATTCAGTCAAAGTTACACAATGAAGTCCCACTGGTTTCAAAGCAAGAGCATTAAACACATGCCTAGCTCTCCCACTAACAACAACAGGGCTTAGAAGTGCTTATCATGGGCTGAACCTTGCCCTATATGCTCACATCATTTATATCTTCCAAGTCAAAGGACTACCACCACTAAACAAATGGACATTTATCACTGTCTAAATTTTAACATTATTTTAACAAACGAAGATTGAATTTTGCAAGCACAAGGTTATTCCTAGCTGCCACAGTCAACCTTAAGAACCTAAAAAGAGCTGTGATGGCTCAGACCACCTAATCCAGCATTCTGTTCTGCAGTGGCCAACAAGATGCCTGTGGGAAGCTCACTAACAGGACACAAGCTCAACTGCATCCTCTTTGTTGTGCTTCCCAGCAATTGGCATATAGGAGTATACTGCCTCCAATACAGGAGATAAAATATAGCTATCATGACTAGTAGCCATTAAGGGAGTAATCCTATGGCCGCTAGACAGCAGCTAGATGGCCATAGAATATGCTGTCATCCAGGAACCGACCTCCCCCCACTTCCACGCTGTCTTGAACATCCCTGCCCACCGTGCTCGCAAGGGGAGCGCGGAGCAGCTGGAAAGGGGCGTGGCTGGGGGCATTCTGGGGCTGTCGTACAGCAGCCTCCTTCCCCGCTCCATGCTCCTGCAGCTAGACAGCCGCAATTGGTTGTCTAGCAGAAAAAGCAGGGCAGGAGGAGCGCGGACGGAATGATCCCCTCTGCACTTCTCCTGCCTTGCTTTGGATAGGCGGCCGCCTCCGAGTTTGGAGGCGGCCGCCTATCTAGATAGGATTGTTCCCTAATAGCCTTATCCTCCATCAATTTGTCTAGTTTCCTTTTAAAGTCATTCAAATTGGTAGCCATCACTACATCCTGTGGTAGAACATCCCAAAGTTTAACTGTGTGAAGGTCCTTCCTTTTATCTGTCCTGAATCTCCCATCATTCATCTACACTGGATGATCCCAAGTTGTTGTATTATGAAAAGAAAAACATCTCTCCATCTGTATTTCAACAACAAGCATGATTTAATACACCTCTGTCATGTCTCTCCTTATTCACCTTTTTTCTAAGCTAAAGGGCCAAATGTGTAACCTTTCCAGAGGAACTGCTCCAGCCCCTTGAGCATTTTAGTTGCCCTTTTCTGCATCGTTTCCAGCTCTTCTTTCTTGTCCCCAATCTTAGGCATCAGGCACATAAAGGGAAGCTTCCACAGCCCAATATGTCCACTGGCAGTCTGTGCCATGGACTGCTCTGTGCTGGAGTGGTAGCAGATGTCTTGAGGCAGGCTTTTGACAAGGTCTTCCCCCAAGGCCTGCTTGAGGCAGGCTCCTGACTTTTGAGAAGAGATTAAAATTTCCCCCTTTCAGACTTTGCTAGCAAATGGGTCATGCTGGCCTAGATGTGCATGAAATATTATGTTTCTATTCAGGAAGTACTGTGTCAGCTTTTATACCATGTCCCCTCCCCAGACTTGTGAAATAGTAAATATCTGAATTAAGGAGAGCAACTGTGATCCACTCTGAGGATTTCGGGTCAAGAATACTTGAGGTGAGGATCCCAGAATAGGATTGTCATCTTTTCTACTGGTACTATTCCTCTATCTTTAACACCCATTCCTTGCTTACCTTGTTTAAGCAGTGCCTGAAGAGTGATCTGTTCATTTACATTTTTCTCATCTATTTTCTCATCTCTTTCCCTCCCCCCCCCTTACCTCCCTTTCTCCTGGTCTCGTTATACTGCAAGGCAGCAGTCATGGCATTTTTTAACGTAATGCTTAGATACTTAAGATGCTCTATCAAATACTCCTTACAAGCCAAGACACAAAAAGACAGGAGGAAAATGCCGTTGTTGGAAAGGAGATGAAGTGGCTAGAAAAACTTTACATGCTTCATTTCTGTGTGTCAGACTGCTATTAGAGTTGTCAACCCTATCCCAGACCCTTTTCTGAACACAAGAACAGATTTTACGCAACGAGCATTTTGACTACTCAGTCTCCTTAGAGACACACTCACCATGGCAAAAAGGTTATCATAACCCTTTACTTTGGTGGGAACCTTGGAAAACTTCTGGTCGAAGGCATCCGAGATGTTATGAGCAGGATCGGTGGAGATGATGAGGACACTCTCCCGCACTTTGGAAAGCTGCACAGCTAAGCTGCAGCTGCGTGCAGAAAGTGAAGCAATGTGCAGTTATTAACATAACACAGGGGCAAATACAGACAGCACAAACTCTCCGTCTACTATAGTTTTAAGCAGACAGTTTAGTTTTCTCCACTTGGGAATAGTATGACCAAGGGATTTCCAACAATGTTTGTTCATGGATATTTAGTAAACATTAAGAAGCAAGAAAAGTTACAATAAACTGAGAAAACAGTATGAACTGCATGGCTCATGTATCTCTATTTCAGGGTTACAAATAAGTTTACAGAATTAGTAGCCTACTAAACGTTCTACTAGCTCACCTGCCCAAACACACACCAATGTTAGCCACTGCAGCATACACTATCAATTTAAAAGGCAAAAAGAATTTTCTAATTTAGCCCTGCTGAGTCACCTTAAGGAAATTCTTACTTGTCAGCTACTTGCAAGCCAGCTGTATTTACATTTATTTTATGTGGCAACCTAATTCCATGTATGTTAACCCAGAAAAACAGCTCACTGAGTTTAATGGGACTTTCTCCCAAGTCCGTGTGCATAAGGTAGCAGCTTCAATGATTTAGGCTGCAATCCTACACCCACTTACCTGGAACTGAGCCCCACTGAATTGAGTGGGTATTTCTGAGTAGACATATCTAGGACTGCACTATTAGCCTACCATACTCCTCGCTCTCAGGAGAGGCTACAACCTTAAAAGAAACAAGACACAGAAAATAATATCTATGTATTATGAGCTGCCAAACTAGGTCAAACTAAAATATATACTAGGAATCCAGATACTGAAAACCATAACCCTAGATACCAGAAGCCAACCAAAAGACATCCAAGGCTTTTAATATTTTTGTCATAAGTTCAGGCCTATTATTTCAGCAATCTCCAGGGCAGAATATTCCACAATGGCAAGGCTACCATTAACAATTCCTCTCCTTGACCTCCCCCCCCCCCACTATAATCAAGAATGTATTGCTGGCAGAGCTGAAAGATTGTGATGAGGCACAAGAGAAAAGGCTGGCACTGAGCTTTCTTAACCCAAGCCATTTGGGGCTTACAAAACAAAACTAGTGTTTGAAAGTTGTGCCTGGAAGACAGTATGGGTCTAATACAGATGTGCCCCACCACAAAGCGGGTTGTAACATTCTGCTCCACCTAAAATGCCCACACATTAAAGACAGCCACACATCGAGCAGGCTAATACACGTAGCCTAGAGATGACAGAGACATGAATGAGAATCGTTAAAGTAGGAACTAGAAAAAGGAGGGCATCCAGCGTTTAGCCTTCTGCCCCGTTCCAGCCAGCGGAATAGCCAAAATCCTGCGACACCCTTACGCAATCCGCTTGCCTGGTGATCTATTCTCCAGGCCTCCAGCTCAGAGAGAATCCCGTTCTCTTAGTCTTAAATTGCCAACTCCTCCCACCCCACCCGAGGCCCTCCGCCTCGCACAACTCAGTGGGAAAAAGCTATACTCCTCCCGGTATAGACGCGCAGCGCCAAGGCAGCCGCGCTTCTTCCTGCCCTCTCACGCCACTCTCAAAGGGGCGAGCCAAGGAGGAGGCGAGGTGATGACAGCCACCCTCCCACGGCACCGGCACTTCCCCTCATGGCCCGTTCACCTGCAAGTGGTCTTGCCAACACCGCCCTTCCCTCCGACGAAGATCCATTTCAGGCTCCGCTGCTCGATAATGTTGCTTAGCGTCGGCTCCAGCGGCTCCACGTCAGGCGCGTCCTCGAATTCGTCCGCCTCAGCGGCTAACCCGGACGCCGCCGCTGCCATCTTGGAACGAAATCACGTGACAAGACGCCGGGCTACACCATTTTAAAGGGAGACTTCCGACTTCTCCCTCAGCGCCTTCACTCCATCGCGGGGAACAACGGCGCACGCACACCTGCTTCGCCTTACCTTTCGCTCCCTTCATGCAATGGGCTCAAGTCGGCGCGTCATAGAACTGCTCACCAACAGAACAAAAAGCCCCCCTCCCTGGCCGGCTCTTGTGGTTCTGCCGAAACTCGTCTTCTTTCAAAGGATTGGCTGACAGCTCTTCTCCTGATTGGCTTCAGCGCAGCAGGAGGGGCATCAAACGCCCGCGTCTCGCCCGCGTCTCTGATTGCTAGAAGACGTCACTCTTTACGCGTTCGTTTTCCTGCTGCTGTCTTTTGTGATTGGGTCAGAAGGGCTATCAATCCTTTACGGCTAGAACGCGTTGCCCTTAGCATAACAGTACGTTTATCTCTGACGTGCGTAGGCTAACGACATTGGTGGTCCCAACCCAACTTCCGCAGCTTTCCCGCCGTGCCTTGCGGCGGCTGGCATTGTCATCGTTTCCCATAGTGCTTCGGGGCGTGTATACTCAAGCAGGGAGGGCGGCGGAAGATGGCGGCGGCGCAAGGCGGCGGAGGAAGAGGCCCAGGTTCCGAGGCGGCCGGACCGGGCGGAGTGAACGTGTTCGCCAACGATGGCTCCTTCCTGGAGCTCTTCAAGCGGCGCATGGAAGAGGCCGCTGCGGCGGGAGGGAGGAGCGGACCGGGAACTGGGGGAGCTGGGGCCGAGAAGCAGAAAGAGACCGAACCGCGGCCGGAGCCGCCCGGGGAGCACGAGCCGCCGGGAAAGAAGCGGAGCGGGAGCGCCCTCAGCTTCGTAAGGGATCCGGGCACTGATCTTCCCTCTCCTTCCCCTCGTCTCCTCCACTTTCCGTCTCTTACCCATCCCCCGCCGCCCGTAAAGGACCGAGGCGCTGGTGCCTTCTGTCCGTTTCTTTCTTCTCAACGGTAGTCCAGTTTTCACCTACTTTTTTGACAGCCCTTAACAGATGTTTGACAGGCAAAAATTCGACCGGTGCAGCCCTTTACCATCTGTGTAAAATGCCCCCTTCTCTCCCCCTCCCGTATTGGTGTTCCTGCCCCCAGGCATAGATACTTTTGTGCTAGTAGCAGAATAACGTTACTAGAAGCCCTATAACTCTTCCTTCTGGGGGCTCTCGCTCATCTTCTCTCCCAGTAAAGTGGCTATCTGTTACGGAAGGACCCGTTATGTGAGCCATAATTTTAAGGCTAATTGTTCTGGGTGTGGTATTTTAGTTCTTATTCTCCCCCCCCACACACACACACACACAAAAATTTTCTTCATAGATGTGTGCATGAAGTGAACTGACTTTAAGCATAGATGTGTGCATGAAGTGAACTGACTTTAAAAACTATTTGTTGACAATCCTGTGGTACTGTGCTCAACGCCAGCCATTGCTGCGCAAGTTACTGCTTTGCTCCTTTTGTGGAATGAGTGTGGACCTGGAAGCAAGCAACTCTGGGATGCTCCTGTAAGTCTTGTATCTGATAAGGTATAGGGAGGCTGCTACTTGTGAGGAGAAAATATATGTATTTTAATACTATTTCAGTTGAATCGGCCCTGGTGTCAGATTATAGAACAAGCCTCGAAATCCCTTTTGCTCTCTGATCCTGAAAGTGTTTGCTTAGAAGTAACATTAAAATCAGTGTGTCTTAATTTCCAAGTGGCTGTGTTCCTGCTCCACAACAGAACTGCCTACCGCTCCTTGTTTCAAGAAGTCAAGCTATTCAGTAGACAGAGCTGAGACAGTCCAACAAAATTACAGTTCTCTGTCTATTTTTCTATGTGGAATCTTAATTTGAGGCAGGTACTTCTATAGTTTGAAGAAAAGGAAAAGTGCAAGGTGCAGAATCATCATTGAAGGCAAATGCCACAATGAGTCTTCCTTTTGAGGACCAAAAACTGTCAGTCATGACAAGAAGCATAACGTAGAGGATTTATTCAAACTGGAAGCAATACATACATACGGAGGCCTTATGATCTGCAAGTAGATACCACAACATAATGCTTTGTTTTAGCAGTCTTCTGAAGAACTTAACTGATAGACTACTACTACTATAATTATTATTATAGGCAAAGGAATTGGGGTGCATTAAGTAGGGCTAGGGATAAGTTGCTAGTGGTTAGGTATGTGAACATGGAAGTTTTCTGAAAGTGAATGAGATTTTTTTTCTTCCTCTAAACAGTTGCTGCATGTGAATAGCTGGAATGGCTTCCTTGCCTAGCATAGAGGAGATTTTCTGCATAGATAGTTTTAAAGTCCTTAGCATGGGTCTTGGAACAGAAATGAGCTCCTCTCATCATCATTATTGGTGTGGTAAATCTGAAATAAACTGCTACCATTTTATTCACAATAGCCAGGGAAGAGCGCAAATGTGATTGCACAGTTTCCTAGTCAAGCTTTACTTATATAACTGGGTATGGGGAAGGGAGCCTGGTCTGCATTCTAGTGGAATAGCAGCCCAATTCTATGCATGTCAGCTCAGAAGTAAGTTTTATTGAAGTCAGTGGGACTTAGTCCTAGGTAGGTGTGCAGAGTATTGCAGCCTAAGCATTACAAAATAAGCAAGTTTTGCTTACAAAGTGTGTGTTTTTCTAAATAGAGTTTTGATTTAAGTATGAAGGGGGGAAGTATTTGGGTGCGTATAGTGTGTGTGGCTATTGGGCGAAAGGATAGGCAGAGCTTAGGAGGCATAGCCTGTCAGTATTTCATGGGACTGTAAGGGAAGCAAGGAGCTATAGGGGAAGCCTGCAGGCCGTGTTAGAAATCTAGGTTTCTTGATATATGGGTGGGAATCATGCAAGATTCTAGGATGATATTAGCATGCATAACACTTCCCTAGACATATGAAAAGGCCATAATTCTTTAGCTATTTGAATTTGATATCAGACTACTTCTGCTAACTTGATTGTCCTCATAATTATCAGGAAAGCAAACCACTTGGTGTGTATTCCAGATTGTGATGTTGTGTTGTGTTTTATTTTTAATTTTATTTTTAAATTATTTACTGCTCCTTCATCCCAAAGAGGATTTCAGGGCAATGGACAAAAAAATTAAGCATTCAATACAATAAAATGACCTAAAATCTAAACATTAACAAACAAGATTGAGAGCCATAAAAATATTTCAACCAGCTTAAAAATACAAATGTAAATTTAAATATATAATGCTTTTAATTTACAAAAATGAAAGAAAAAGGTTTTAACCTGGTGGTGAAAATAATTGTGTTGGCAGCAGGTGTACCTACTGTAGGAGGGCATTTCAAAGTTGGGGCACCATTGCAGAGAAAGCCCCCTTGTTTTTTGGTAGATCAGAGGAGGCTCTTCTCCATATTCCTTCTACAAGAGAAGGGCTTTTATTGAGAAGGGCTTCCTCTGATCTTAATGCACAGGCAGGTTGATATGGGAGGAGGGTCCTTCAGATATTTGGCCCCCAAGCCATTTAGGGCTTTAAGGATGAGCACCAGCACCTTGAATTGGGATCAGAAGTGGATAGGCAGTCAAAGTAGCTCTTTTAGAACTGATGAAGTATGGCTTCACCTAGGCAAATCAGCAAGAATTCTAGCAGCTGAGTTCTGTACTAAGTGGCATGTGAGTGAAAGTTTAATTTTAGGAGAGTGTGAGAGAGAGTTTAGTGATGGTTAACAGATAGCAAGCCTGGAAAGAATTCAGAGTACTTCCCTTTCTTGTTACTTGTTTTTTTTTTTTTTTAAATGTTTGGGCTTAACTGTACAGATGTATTGGTGAACACTGCTAAGGTACCCTTTTACCCTCCTAGCACAACGGTGTAGGTAACGCTCGGCAGCTCTGTACTGACTGACAGGTGTGATGGCGAGCTAAGATGATCTAATTGAAGGACTCCCTATACCGTTATATAGTGGGCAACATTCCCCTTGCAGCTCCCAGGCTCGTATAACGGTTGCAGTCTTCTATCCCTTCACCCAGGTGGGCAAGCGGAGAGGGGGCAGCAAGCTAGCCCTGAAGACAGGAGTGGTAGCCAAGAAACAAAAGACAGAGGATGAGGTAAGTTGGTATAAGCTTTGTGATATCTGTCAGGAATGTTCAACTGACAGCCCATCATGAGTATTGTGGCAAACTTCAGCTTCCATTTCAGTAAATGTGGAAGGTGAAGCAAAGACTTTTCTGCCCTCATGTCATCTACATTTGGCAGTGATGTTGCAGTTGGGTCTGGCCTTCTAGACATAGGAAAATTGCCATCTTTTGTGTGTGTGGAAAGCTGCTGGGGTGCTGAATGATGAGTCCTCAGCCTCTGCTAGAAAGGAGAGGTTTGCTTAGAGAGAGAGAGAGAGAGAGAGAGAGAGAGAACGAGGAGGGGGAGGGGGGAAATGGATGAGGGGGTAAGAGGAGAAACATGCTGGCTGGGGATGGTGGGAGTTGTAGTCCAGCACAAATGGAGGACACCAAGTTTGGGAAGACTGGATTAGGCTGAGAGATGGTCAGTAATCCAAGAATTTGAACATGGGTTTCCCCAGGTAAAATACAACAATCTGTGGGCTATAATTCACCAGCTCTCCCAGACTGATGTGTAGACCACTGTGCTGTGCATACCCTGAATACGGTATGCCTCAAAGTGCAAGAATCCTCAATATGTAACTTTTCATATTTGCCTCCCCTTTTCTCTTTTGAAGGTTTTGACAAGTAAAGGAGATGCGTGGGCCAAATATATGGCTGAAGTGAAAAAGTACAAAGCCCACCAGTGCAGTGATGATGATAAAACCCGCCCTTTGGTGAAATAGCTTTCATCTCCAGCCTGGACTGACTCTGATGTACATAATTATTTAAAGCGTCAAAGGAGAGTAGCTCTGCCCCACAGACTGAATGCTGCCGTGGCAGCAGATGACTTGCCATACTTTTATATCTGGGAATTTAGAGCCTCCTTCACAGTTTCATTTATTGTTTTCCTCTTCTTCTGAAAACTAAGAACTTTGCCTTAGTTGCAGGATTTTTTTATTTGTAATCCCCCAAATAGTGGAATTGGTCTGACGTGTCTTTTCCCTGAATCACCAGGCAACATGCCTTGCTGGCAAAATCTTTAGCATTGACCCTTTGCCTAACACTTCCAATACACCTGAAGCTTCCACCATGGGAATGAGGCTCCATCTTTGCCAAATTCATTATCTCTCACTGTTGAAGGTAAACATAAATGTGGTCGCAGCTAGCCAATGTGCACTGCAGGCAGTAGTAGTCGCAGAGCACTTCGTTATCCTTATCCATCCATGACGAAAGATGAGTGGTGCTGGGTTTCTTGGTAGGCTTGCTGTCAGGCAGTTCTGTGACTGTATTTCTTTCTGTTTTTTCCTCTCCCTGTTTCACTGCATGTTGCAGTGAGTTATGTGGTTTTATTCTGAATTCCGGTTTCTGCTGCTTAAACCCGTTCCTAGCCTTCTGCTATGCATGCTCTAATCTAGCACTGAGGAATATTCTGTGCCTACCTGCTAGCTAAGAAGGTAGAAATTTGGTCTGCGCATACACCAAGTATTATGTATTGAAGAAAAACTGGCTAAAATTAGTGAAAACTTGCCCTGGGACAAATGGAACTCCAAATACTATGATTATAGCCTTTGACTATCCCCAGGCCTGGGCTTTGTGGCCAGAGTTCTTGGGCTGTGGGAGAGATATAGAACTGAGGTTTATGGCCATTGGTTTGGCAGTTGGTTGCTGTATACATGGGACCTATGTTTTTTATTTACTTATGTTCAAGTATCTCCAGTTTGATTCCATACACTTTCCACAAGGTAGCATGTTAGAGCTGAAATGTAAACCCTTGTTGCAGTTGATGTGAATTTTGTCACTGAGAGTGACTGGATATGACAACTTCCTGGTAAGACCTTCAGTACATTCCCAGCAATTGGACTGTAGTAAAAAAAAAGAAAAAAAGAAACCTTTTATAGTCTGGCATATACAACCCAGTTTTTGTGCTGAGATGCAGGTGGGGTTCCCTTCTGAAACTTACCCTGTTTGTTCCATCTCCTTTTAATGGAACAGGCTCTTTGTGTCAGGACAGAGATAAAATACCTGACTTCTGAGCCATGCTAAACGTGATATTCACAGAGAAGGATTGGTACAGTGAAGGAAGACCAGCTGAGTTTTTTTTGTATTTTGACAGTCACTGCTTGCTACCAATCAGAACAACTTTGGCACTTGTGTAGGACACTCAAGACCCTTGAGGCAGAGGAAACAATGCTCTTTAATGTTAAGTACTCTTGCTGGAATTTCATCCGACCTGAGCCCTGTTCAGACCTTCCCTCTTAATGTGTGAGAAGTGGGGGTACTGTGCTCAGTAATGCATGTTCAGCAGAAGGGTTCCTGCATGTGTACATCTTGAATGTATGTGGGCTTTTCAACATGATTGGGAGCCCTGATCATATGGCAAAGCCTTTCACACATATAATTGTGGGCATGTAGGAGCCTGTATCAGACATTCTGAATAGGTGGGGGCAGGGCTAGAGTACACCATCCCATCTCTGCCCCCTCCAATGCATTCAGCCTGAGGTAATGTCTGAAAGGGGCTCATGGCTGTTATATGAGAGACTATTTGCCGTTGAAAGTATGAAGCAACTTGGAAGGTTTAAATATTTCACTGGTATCTGGTTTCCAGCCTGCTATAAAGGGGTTGCAGTTTGCTTCCTTGTTACATACTTGATCAGGCTCCCTTCTTTATTGCTTTCGACCTCCACAGCCCAGCTTAGAGCACTGATAATCATTCTTAATACTAGCTCTTAAAAATAAATTTTTGTTGTGGATATTATTTGACAGCCATGTTTTGCTTTCTATATTTTAGATGCTCCTGCTGATACCTGTAAACCCATTAAAACTGTTTACTGGAGCTATAAAGCCTAGCATTCAAAGGTCTTAGCTACAGCATGTTTTTTTTTTCTTATGGAGTGAGAACTCCTTGCCTAAGTTGGAACACAGTGGTAGTGATCACTGCTTATAGTCATATGCCTGGGCATTATTTGAGACTCTTGGATCAAAAGAATTATATAAAACACTGGGTTTTAAAAAAATGGATATAGGGCAGGAGGTTGGAAGATTAATGAAATAGAGTTGGAATTGAATCCTGTCAATCATAAAAGATGTTCATGTTCTGGATTGCTTAATACAGGATAACTGCTTCCCCTGGTTGTGTACTTAAGTCTTTACCTCTGATTAAATCATTATTCTAAAATGTGCATTACAATGGTAGGGAGAGGGGATCAGTTTCCTTACGAACCTAATTGTTTGGCTTAGAGCTTGAATACACAGGCACAGTTCCATTACCTCTATACTAAACTCTCTCCCTTGCACCACATGCGTCAAGCAGACAAGTGCAGTTCCATGCCCACAAGGGTGGGAGGCCCCAAGGGACAACTTTATATATACCGCTGACCTTTCATCTCAGTGAGATGACTCCAGCAACATCTGTCCTTTGAGGATCCAGTTTGATGCTGGCTGTTATTTTCAGGTACTTCTTATTAGAATTAATTGCCCAGGGTGTTTCAGCATATTGATAGGAAGAAATGAATGGCCATCAGGTATAAAGGTACCAGGTCTAGCTGCGCTGGGTGAGCCTAATAACGGAATACTACTTTGCACAAGCAATTTGTGCTCACTTTCTCTACGGCAGGGGTGTAGAACCTCAGGCCTGGGGTCCCGGTCTGACCTTTCAGGATTCCTCAGATGGCCATGTCTCCTGGCCCTGCCCATTTGTCTCCGACCACTGATGGTTTGGTGGTTTCCCAGCTTTTGTGTAATTTCCCCATTTTAGAAGGTTGAAATGCCTCTCCTAAGGCTTAGTTACTGGCAGTAAGAGCTTTAAGCTAAAATAAGCTGGTATTTTTGGCCATGCCTACCACTGGAATGTACCCCCCCAAGAGCTTGTCTAAAATGGAATTCGATCCTTGTTGGGCACATGGCAAAACTGTGAACTGACTGCATAAAATTCTAGCCAGTTGTATTTTATCAGCTTGAAACAGGCAGTTGCGATTGCAGAACTTGCATTCCCATGTAAGAAGCTTTTTCACAATAAAGTTTCTCACTATGGCCGCATACATAATTTCGTGGAGGGGGAAAAATACACTTTCCTCTGTGTAAAAAAACGAAGCTTCTGTGTTCTCCTTTTATGGCATGTTTTCCAAATGTAGTACACTTAACTACCTGGACAGAAGCTTCTTAAACTGTCCATTTACCATACTTCTGGAAAAGAAACAGTAAAAAATGGGTCAAATCTGATAGCAACTAGAGTATGAAAACATATCTCCACTTTCATTGTAGTTAAAAAAATAAGCTGTTTCTTTATTTTCTAGATGTTCTTGTTCTTTCCAATGCATACTCAGACCTAACCTATATACTTTGTGCTGTAAAATATCTTTGTAAATATCTTCCTTCCTAATGATTACTATTCCTTGTTTACTACGATTGATAGGTGGGAAATTCCATTGCTGCACTTACCTCTTTCAGTTGTTTGCATCCTTTTATTTGTTCAGCTTCTACACCGAATTGAGCACCTCTGTTCCCTTTCTCATGTAGTCTTCAAATGAACACTAAAACAGAGAAATGGAGTTCTGGGTGCTGCTGCTGCTGCTGCTCTGTACTAAATGAACTTCATCTTTACATATGAAGCTGTCTTCAACAGAGTCATACCAGTGGCTTGTCTGCCTGGTATTGTCTGACTGGAGTGGTTCTTCAAGATCTCAGGCAGAAGTCTTTACCAGTATCTATTACCGCTGATCAGAGATTACTGGGACTGAACCAGAGCCCCTTAAGCTTGTTCTCCTCCACTGAACTATAGCCTACTACTGCAGGACTTGATGTTCCAGTTCCTCTTCTTACACTCCTCTTTTTCCTTCTGTCCCATATCAGTAAACAAAAGGGCTGGAAATGCCCTTATGTACTTGGTGCTACCAGAGGCAGTAGTATTGTGCCTTGAAGGACATCAGCACATATTTTAGGTGATAATTGGCAGTGGAAAACTGGAACTTCCCACACAGCAGCTGAGTACAACATACTATTTTGGGGCTGAAGAGAGGCAGACTCCAGGGACATAGTCTGAATCTATCTTCCTGCTCTAAACCCACTTTGTCCTATAATCCTCTTAAGTCAGAGTGAGCAGCCCTTTCCATGCAGCCCCACATCTCCTATGCCTTCAGGTGGCTTAATCGAGCTGCCACAAGGAGATAAGAGAATGGCTGGAAGGCGGTGAGGTGCAATGGAATGCATTGGCTAGAGCAGGGGTAGGCAGTGTGGTGACCTCCAGATGTTTTGGACCACAACAACCGTAATATCTGACCACTTGGCCATCCTGTAGCCTTGCCTGCTGTCAATATGTGGTCACTGACCACTCTATAACCAAAGGAATGCAGCCTTTGACCCTGCAAAAGATCACAGATCAGTGCCCCTTGCCCACTAATGAAAGGAGGCTTGCAGTGTGGTTTGGAAAGCAACTGCTGTTCCTCCCCTGAAACAATAAGGAAAGAGGAAGGGCCCAAACCTTGACATGGGATTCTGTTATTTTATGCCTGATTCAGATAATTTTGGCTGGCCACGGATTCTACCTATAGAGAAAAATCAAAACTAGAGCAGAATATAATCACTGCTAGTTGACCAGTAGAAGATTCTCCTTGTCAGGTACTGCTCACGTTTGCTTTAGTTGAAAAAGTTGTGGAAGGGATTTGAGTAGTCGCTTAGCCAGTATATGTTTATATATGCAAGGAATTATAGGCAATCTATTTTATTTCCATTTGAATGCAATGTACATCAGTTTCACTTTCAAGTGCTAGATCCTTGTTAAGGACAATACATAATCAGAAAAGCACTTTCACACCTCTCCACTTGCAAGGCAATAAACAGCATGACTAAGGGAAACCTTTCCAAACAGTGGGCTTGCTGCATGGCACTAACTAATAGACTGCACTAGCAGTTTCCTATGGGACAAAAGTCTTCACTTGATTTTGTGTAAGGCAAACAGAATAAACATTGGGCAACAAACAAGTTTAATTTCCTCATCCTTTATAATAGTGCACTTGAATGCCTTAACCAGCAGTCAGTCTCTTGAAGGGGTTTCACCATACTGAGTCACCAACGTTTTATAAAAATTATTATTTACAAATAACTTTTCTGTCTCTCATCCTATAAGCATGCTAACAAAATGTCTAAAAAGTGCCAATACTGTTTTCATTGGAGTGTTGTGGAAAGACAGGAACTTTGAATTGTGAGAGACATGTACACCCCTCCCCCCAATCCAATTAACTGCACCCAAATGAAAATTGTGTCAGAAAATCTGTTTGCCCTTTGGATCCATTCTATCCATGTGATAATATAAAATCACTCTCTCCTGACTCTGTGGATTTGTATAAACTTGATAACAGCTGCCTGCCCCACAAAGGCTTCAGAAGCACTATGGTGCACCTCTTCAGAACGGATATAAAACTCCCCTCTTGATTTAGGGAAAAACCTTTAAAAGCAGAGGAGAGCAAGGAAATACTATTCATTCTTCTTAGCTGAAATACCAACCTTTAAATAGAAGCGCTCTGCCTCCAACAGCTACAGAATCAAGCTCTGTCTCCCTTCCCAGCAATGTCACTGCTCCAAACTGCCCCACAAAGGAAGAAGACAAACTCCTTAGGCTTCTTTTCTGCACTGCAGCAAATGGGCGAGTTTTCAATAGTACACAAGATTGAAATATACCTGGCCCTGGCCCCCTTTAAATGAAGCATTCTTCACTTTTGCAGGATGAAAGGGGGAATGCTAAAAAAAAAAGCCACTTAACAAAACTCTTAATTCTGCCACACACTGACCAGAGCTTGTAACAACCCCCAGAACACCTCTTCAGATTTAAAATAATTTTTTTGTTACCAACATCAGTTTTAGATAGCTGTCTTTTTTTGGCCAAAGTTACCAATCCAATGCAGCACCTTAGGCATACTGTACTTGCTAACTCTGGACATTTAGAATGGTGTGTGGGCAGAGAATAGTTTCAAAGAATAATCTTTTTCTTCAAATTCACTTGTGGGTGGAGTGGAAGGACAACTCCAGCTTTACCATTTCCTCTCCCCGCATCGCCACCTACGCTGGATACAATGCTCAAATATGGCACAAGTCACTCTAGCCAGCCAAGCCAGAAATGGCTGTGAGTTGTCCTTGGGGCTTGGGACCAGTTTCTTTGCCATAGGATTCTTTGGTGTATCCCAGCAGCGTGCAAATAAAAGTGTGCGCCACATCCCAGCCCCCCCCACAGCCACAGCTTGAAGCACTAACAAGAGCAGGGCAGAGAGCCACCTCAGTTAGTCTCATAGGAGGACAGCAGAGCAGCGTCAACTGGCTCCATGCAAGAAGGACAAGTGAATGATCGCATCAGCCAGTCATCAATGCAGTGAACGTGGTAGATGTGCAGGCAGGGCAGGAACCGGATGGGATCTCCATAGACAAAATCCAGCATGCAGATCACACACCTGGAGTCAGGCAGAGAGAAAAGGAAATTGGATCGTTAACATAAAGATGCTGTAAGATGGTTTCAAAGCCTCCTGTCTCAATTCCCTGCCCAAATGGTGCTGGAGAAGACTCTTACGAGTCCCCTGGACTGCAAGGAGGTCAAATCAGTCAATTCTAAAGGAAATCAACCCTGAGTGCTCATTGGAAGGACAGATACTGAAGCTCAAATATTTTGGCCACCTAATACGAAGAGAAAAATCTCTGGAAAAGACCCTGATGCTGGGAAAGACTGAAGGCAAAAGGAGAAGGGGACAGCAGAGGATGAGATGGCTAGATAGCATCACCGATACAATGAATATGAACCTGAGCACACTCCGGGAGAGTGCGCAGGACAGGAAGGCCTGGCGTGCTATGGTCCATGGGGTCACGAAGAGTCGGACACGACTGAACAACAATCTTGCCCTATGCTTGGTTCTTTTAAATATTGCAAAACAGACCCCAGACCACCTCCTGCTGAATTCAGTTAATGACATTTTAAAGTACCCTTGTGTTACATTCTAGAGGGGCAATTTGAAAGGGCTGCACAAACTTCCTTCTAGCAACAGGTAAATCATTCAGGCTCCCCCCAAATATCTCCCAGGTGCTGAGGCCCACAAGAGAGGAAGGTGGGTTTTTTGTACCTTAGATTTTTGGTACTGTAATATTAGGGTTCCTTTCAAGGTAAAGTCAGTTCACACTAATAGTTGTCACTATTTGGTGGATTTACACGTCCTCAACAGCTGCATGGCAAAATGATGATCTTATGAAAGCACCCTTTATTGGGCAAGATAGACACTGCTAGACAGACAACTTGCCTAATAAAAAAAAACATTTCTTATAGTGGTCAGAACTGTACTGAAAATCATACAAGATATGTACAGATAGATCCTCCATCTTGTTTTGTTCAATTTTCCAAGTCAGAGATACAAGGACCTTCTTCCATGCGCATCCATCCCTTAACTTGGACATTCTCTATTGGATAGTCTATCCTAACTAAAATCTGATGTATGTTCTATTAATTTACTTGATACATTAAAAAAACTATACTGTCTACATGTCAAAACTCCAGTGGTTAGATATATTCAAAGACAGAAGAGAGATCGGTTTCATTTTAAAAATGCTGCCTATATACCTTCATGTTCTCTGTGCTCCTGGTAACTTGAAAAAATATCACTTGTCTTCTGCTAAGTCTGTGCAACAATGAAAGTGGTTTAAACAATGTTAAAATAGTCCACAAATGTTAATGATTGGTAATCATTTTTTGTTAGTTTTAGGAAGAGGAAATGTTGGTATAATGTCATTGTTTAGTATGCTGTTAATCTTTTTTCCATTGGAAAGCATAATTTTTAGAATCAGTTAAAGTGTATTAACTGTTGGAAAGATGGAGGTAAGGAACAGAAACCCAGACACATCCAAATTCTGTATAGCATAATTTCTCCAGCACCATGTGCCTTCCAAAAATGTGACAAGGGGAGGTACTTACAGATAAGCACTTCTGTGAAGTCACAAGATCACTGTGCTGTCAGTGCCTTACCTCTGTGCGGACCATGCCCCCCCCCCCCCAGCAAAATAACCTTCTGACCAATAATACACAAGTGAGACCTGCAACAAAACACTGCAGTATGGAGTGCTTCTGTTCAGGGTGCCAGTCAGCCATGCTTTTTCCCTGGATACTCTATTCCATTCCCTCCAAGAGCCAGCATTCTATACCCACTGAGTTTACCAAGTCCTTACTGTCATTCCCCTCCTTTTAGGGTTTTTTCCTTAAATATTTTTTGAACCTTACGATGCCCCCAAACCTGCTGCTACCCCCTCTTGTATGTGGGTGATGCTGCATTGGCCAATTGGGATCCACACTCAGAAGATGAGTTTGCTACAAGGGTAAGGAACCTGTGGCCTTCCAGATGTTCAACTACAACCCTCATCACCCCTGATCATTGACCATGCTGGTGGGAGTTGGGAGTCCAAAAACATCTGGAGGGCCACAGGTTCCCCACCCATGGTATATAATGTTATTTCTCTACCAATCAGGGTTCAGCTACTTCCTGTGAAACTAGTTCCTAATACAAGTCTGTGACTGATCTCATTTACTATGAGAGCAGTTCTCAAAAAAATGATGGGCCGCATTATGGAGGTGTGGCTACTGTTCTGCAGTATCATGGATCCAGCACAGCTGGCCACAGGCTACATTCAGGTTACCTTATCTGTTGGCGCTGACATAAATTAATCTATGTTCACTTACTCCACCACCAACACCCCTCTCTACACGCACGCGCACACTCTCTCCCCCCAGATGAGCTGGGATGACAACATCTAATTATAGTTTTGGAGGCTAAGGAATGCTAAATAATAAAGGACAGGGATGGTTGAGAGTATCTAGGATTTGTTCATGCATAGGTCTAAAGGTAAGTCCTATAGATGCATATGGTATAAAGGAAAGACCTAAAGGAGGGGGTTTCTGGCTTAAGACTATAGATCATTTTGCTTTATAGCCACTTTCCCAACTCCCAGCTTTTAAGTCAGTTTTCTGCCCATTTCTTCAAGTCCTCTCCACAATTATTGCAAAGTCCCACAACTCTGCCTAGTGAATTATTCAAGATTATTTGCTCCATTTGGAAACTGGATTCAAGCAACATGAGGTTCTTAAAAATGGGAGGAGGGGTAAGCCTCTACAAACATCTACAGCAACAGGCTATGGAAAAAATACTAATTTGCCTATGCTTTACATCCTTGCCTATACAGACTAGAACAGTGCCTTTGAGCAACTGTAATTTTTCTTTAGGGCAGCAGGCAAGAGCTTTGTTTTAAACCAGGGATGGTACAGTACAATCTACTCCTGTTGCATTTTGGAAAGCAAATTGCTGCACACTGTCATTGAGGTATAAAGGCTATTTATGCATCCATTAGGAAATAGTTACTATGGCGTTTGCAGGGTGCTACCTGAGCTAACACGATAAATGCAGAACATTGCACATGGAGAACATACTCTTTGATTTTCTTTTCCGATGGCTCTGAGCCTGGATCAAAGATTCCTTTGGGAAGATGTTGAATTAGTCCAATCCTCTGAGCTATACGGATCTGCTCCTCTTCTGTTAGTTGTGTGGCAAGACGTGCCTGGCTGGGTGTAGGGTGATACACTGGAATCGATGCATGTTCCTAGGAAGTCAGAAGAGCAAGTGGTTATTAAATACTTGCTACTTTTGTAACCAGGCAGCAATCAAATGGAGCCATTCCCAGACTCACACATAGCACTCCAGCCTGCAACAATTCCTTTTCTTCACAGACCACTACATTTCAGAAGGTCTACATGTGTTTACAGAAATGTAATCCTTAAAGCTCATGCATTCACATGTACGCAGGCTACTTAACATGTTTGCATACCTGGGGCTGAAACTTGTTAGGTAACATCTACTCTATTGTACACCAAGTAGGCTAAATCAGATGTTTTAGACTTCAACTCCCAGAAGCTCCTGCCAGCATGGCCAATGGTCAGGAATACTGGGAGTTGAAGTCCAAACATCTGGAGATCTACTTTCTGCCCACCCCTAGGCTCAATCATGGTACCGTCATCCATTTTTTCATTGGTGTTTGAAGCTTTTCCAGGGGACGCAGCCAGAATACACACACTAATCAATGAGGGTGTAATTTGCAGATGCCTATGGATCTTCTATACACTCAGGTGTTAGGATCCTTGCAGGACTAATTAACTCTATAAAATTATCAGATCCACCTCTTTTCCTCTAACAGGGATGCATATAGATAAACATTTGTTGTGAGACTGGTCCAATTGTATAGTGTTAGAATGCTAAAATCATGCTCCAGCTCCTTTCACACAGCACCACGTCCTTGCTTCTGAGCTCCTGCATCTTAAACCAATGAAGGCACTTCAGCAAACTACAAGTTGCCCCATGGGATGCATAAATATTTGGTGTCTATAGCATATGGTAATAGTAATGAACACTGGTCAGAGGATCAGGATATAAGTACTGAAATGATAGCTGAAACCAGTGGTCCACCTAATTCAGCATTCTAACAGCGGCCAGTCAAAAGCTACAAGAACCTCAGAAGCAGAACACGATGACATCCATTCCCTGTTAGCGTACATCAAGATAGGCAACCCAGTGCCCTCCAGATGTTGTAGACTGCAACACCCACCAGCCCCAGCCAGCATGACCAATGGTCAAGGATTATGGGAGTTGTGACCCAAAACATGGAGAGCACTGGGTTGCCTATCCCTGGCTTACATCATCTGCCAATGTGCAGTATACTAATTCTGAGTAGGGTGGTTGCCACCAAAACATGTCTCTTTCATGTGTTTATCTAACTCTTTAAAGTTCTATCTATGCTATTGGGCTTCACAACATCCTCTAGAATAAATTCCATAGGCTAGCACTGTGTGAGTGAGTGAGTGAGTGAGAGAGAGAGAGAGAGAGAGAAGTAGGATTTTTATTTGCCTAATCTGCTGCCTATCAGCTTCAGCAGATAACGGAAGAGTTTTTTTGTAGTCACTGTGAATAATTTCCTACCCATCTATGTATTTTTTCTAAGCTCTGCTCTGATACTTTATGGGGGACAGAAGGTTAATCTTTCCATTCTCCTGCTTTTCTTAGAAGTGAAACATTGTCTGTGCTGCCTATCCCCTCCATGTAGGTTCAAACATATCTATGGTGACCCACAGGATGAAACAATTGCACTTTCCCTCAGTTTCTCCAGCCTTTTCTTTCTCAATAGACTGGCCACCTGACTTTGGAGAATGCTGCCTTGCAGGTATGGCAGCTTGCAAAAATGCAAGTAAGAGAAACATGAAATTGCTCCAAAACGAAGACATAGGAAAGCAATCAGAGGCACATGGGACAACTGTTCAAAGGAAGAGGCTGTGTTCTAGGTAATTTCTCTGTGGAAAGGGATAGTAGTAGTATATGAAACCTGATGTAGCTTCCCTGGATACCAGGGCCTGGGCTCAGTCTCTTCTGAAAATTTATCAGGAATGGTGCAAGCACACTTGCCACTAAGACAGACCCTGGAGCCTAAACCTTCATCTGCAACCAAAAGCCCATGGGTCTGGACATTCAACCTCTTCAGCAAAGCATGAAAGCCTCTTCACTAGCACCTTCCACAGAGTGATTCATAACTCCATTTTTTTTCAGTCCAACTTCAATTGCAAGTCAAACTGCCAAACTTCCTAGAAGCTGTGTATACTTCCAGCTTCTTCAAATAGCTGATTCTCTACAAATGAATCAGACTTTATACTCCACTCTACTGTGGCTACTTCCTCACAGGCACACTTTTTCACATTACATTTGAAACTTGCCTTTTATACTCATCCACTCTGTTAGGTAAGTTAACCTGATTGTGGCTTGTTCAATGCTGCCCAGTAAGGACCATGTCACACATTCACCCAGATTTGCTACCAGTGTGCATTTGATAGGACTGCACTCAATCCTGGCTCCCTGACAAGTGTATCTGTATGATACATGTATTGCAAGCATGTGTTGTTACATTCATACCTTAATTATACACAGAAAACGGCTTAGGTGTACGTCCACCCCACCCCCCAACAAACCCTTATGTGAAATAGTTCACAGCTGAAGGCATTTGAATCTTGTCCTCTCAACCTAGGGTGTTTATAGATAAGGCTTTTATTCTGCAATTGCCCTGGCTCATTCAACTGAATATTGTTGGGATCCAGACAATGTCTTCCATTTGTAATCCTCCTCCTGTGTTTTCTCACTACTTCGTCTGTCTTCTTTTTTTTTAACAACACAAGATCTGTTAGGCTGGAAAAGATGGAATAGCTGCACAATGTCTTTTGGCTGATAGCATTAGAAGCCATCTGTCTGGAACTGCTCCTAGCCCACCACTCTGTCTAGTAAATTATTCTTGCAGTTTTCCATTTCCTACTTGCTGGTATGAGGTGACATCTTCCATAACTGTCCCACAACTCCAGGTCCTTCACTCAGAATGCCCACCATGATCTCAGTCTGAATACCTCCATTTCTGTTTTATACCCTTCTCTCTGGTAGGGGACAGCAGTAGATTGACAGATTCATTCATTAATTACATTTCTATAGCCAAAGCTCTCTGTGTGATTCATAGCATAAAACATAATATAAAACCTTTAACATTCAAGAATTTAAACCAGTTTTTTAAAAGTGTAAAATAACAAAACTACCAGGGCCTGATAAAAAACAAACAAACTAAAATCTCAGCTGTACCTACAGAACCCAAAGTTTAAAGGGGCAATACCTTTCTCTCTAAAGGGTGCTACCAATAAAAAGGCACTGCAGAGCTATTCTGCCTGTACCTCCTCAACAGATTTTTTTAGTGATAAGAAAATGGAAGAAGTGTTGGGGAAAACACGGGATGGTTACAAATAGAATACACCCACCCCCTAAAAGTCCATGAATGAGGCAAGGCAATGGCATGATAAAAGCTTCGTCTGGAAGCAGCCCAAGTTTGAAAAACACTGTTCCACGCCCCTGCTTGACATCACATGGCCATTCCTAGCCGAGAGTAAATTCGCCCCAGTAACATCCACGGGATGAATGGCAGCGAAGAGCGCATCAAGCTCCATCCTTGTGTACTTGGGTCTAGTTCATGTATGTGGAAGAAGTCGGGGTCTCCTCCATCATGGTTCCAGACACTCCCTCGCTTCTCGGTCCAGTAAACCAAACCCGGTATCCGCCCCATACGTCTTCGTACTACCCCTCTGTCCAGCAGAGAGCGCCTCGTTGGCTACCCACGGCTGACCCCCACGCCCAGCACAGCAATCGGCGAAAGCCGGGGAACCTCCGCCCCAGAGCTCCAAGCCCTCCCCTGCCCCGAGTCGGTACCTGGTAGGGGGGCGGCGGGGCAGGGATGGGCGGCGGAGGTGGATCCCCAGGCCCAAGGCTTGCCCCATCGCCCGTAGAGTCGTTGAGGAGCGACAGGTCATCAGCCGCCTGCGAGGAAAGGCAGCCCCCCATGCCCACCCGAGCCCGACCGCTCGGGGCCGCTGCCGGGTCCGGCCCGGGCAACCTCCCTCAGCAAGCTCCGGAACCGAGGTGTGGGGGGGTCGGCAATAGAGGGGCTCGTGTGGTATGACGGGAATTGTAGTCCCAGCCTAAGGAACTCCGCGCTTGCGCACTGCGAAGCAACTCGGCCGCGGAGGGGTGGGAAAGAGGCAGAAACGCATCCAATTACAGTCCCCACGATCACGTGTCTGGGACGATGAACAAAGGACACCATCGAACGCCAAATTATTTGCTGTGCCTTTGTACTTTTAATTATAGTTACGCTTTATATCTGCAGCAAAATTTAAGTTGGCTTATGAGCCGATTCCATTTTTGGATGGAATTTTGTCAGAATCCAAAGTGATTTTGAAGTTGACTTACCGAAGTGTTTTCACATGATCACAGCTTGTCCGGAAGGAGGAGGAGAGCCTTCAAATTAACATTAGATTGAGCGTAACCGGCTAAAACTAAATCCGTGCTCAGCTCAGTCGCTATTAGCCTTTAAAAAAATGTTTTACAGTGTGCTAACTTCAAAATCCCATTGCAAAAAGGGCTGCTACATAAGCATCCCCCACATGGTAACCCTATCTCCTGGGGGCAGAGCCGGTTTAGCAAGAATCAGATGTAACGAAACAAGCTAAAGAGTAAATGTTTTACGGTGAGATTGTCAATAGAATAGTTGCTTTCTATTGCTAAGCCCATTCTACCTTCTAAATTAAATAATCCACTGCCATAGGGTTGAGCATAAGAACACCGCTATTCTAGAACTCTTTGACATGAGCACCAAAGGAATGCCAGAGACTATACAACAAGTAGATTGTGGTGGATGGTGGACCACCAATTTCTGATGGATCATCTAGCACTGTAATGGTTTCTGGGATTCTTTAAAAAAAAAAAAAACTCAGGAAGGAGTGGCTCCTTGTCTGATTCACCACAGCATTTACATTATTAAGTAAGAGTGAATATCCTGGATTGTCACTTAATACAGAATAGCTATGGTTTAATCTTAAGAGATCCTATGCAATCTTGCTTTGTAAATTTAAAAATGCATCTGTGAACCACAGGGATTCTCATTAAAAAAGAAGTGAAGTACACAATAGTACCTCATGCATCTGCTGAAGTGAGCTATAGTCCATGAAAGCTTATGCCATAATGTGCTAATCTTTAAGGCACCACAAGACCCTTTCTTGTTTTTACAGTAGTAGTTTGCCACCAGTGCAACACATTTTCTGATGAAAAAGCATACAATCTACATTGCTTCTACAAAAGTTATTCTACAAAACTTTAGTTGTTTTTGATTTAGTTTAGCTTTAGATGAGGATCGTACTTTTACTAATATTTATTGTTCTTAACACATCCTGTCCCTTGAGTGTAACAATATTAAAATATTAATATGCTATAACATATAAAACATCCCTGTCCTATCTGTTCTCATAGCTTACACGAGCAAGATAAAATATCAACAAGCAGGTCAGCAAACTTCCAGCTGAAGCAGATAACAATATTCAATAAAAAAACAAAGTCCTGTAGCATCTCAAAGACAAACACATTTATTATGGCATAAATGTTTGTGGATTAGTCTAGTTTACGCAGCTCAACTATGTAAGGCATTGCACACAGTGTAATATAGGTGGAGACAGGATGCCAAGGGGAAAACCACACCTCACAACCACGTACTGAACACAAGGCGTATTCACAGGAATGGCAAACACTCAAACCCCCAAGAACTCTACCTATTTGTGACAGGAGGGCAGCATTCTCAAATTCCATATATAGGCCTGCAGCTGACCAAAGGGCAGCAAGGACAATATACTCGCAAAGATAATCTGAGGAGCAAGCCATAGAGGGAAATAGTTGCCCTACCACCAACTATGGGGGCACTATTTATTGCACAACTTGGACCCTTTGTGGCACCCATCAGTATGGGGAGCTGGATGGCAAATGGACCCTGCTCCCAGACTTAACACCTGAGCAAAAATAGTGAATCCCAGTAACTACAGAGCAGCAGTTACCCCCACAACAGTATGCTCAATACCATGATATTTCATCCCCATTCCAAGGTCCAAAGTTTTAAGTGAGATTTGAGGGGGGAAAAGTTGATCTGGAAGCAATGTTCGTACCTGAAGCCCTCTGTCATACTATGGGGATGGCCAGGATGGTTCACTGTGAGGCAGCTGATGGGCTTAGATAAGCACGTGGGCTGCGATTTGCTGACAGGGTGCTCCCACCATTTGTTTGATTGATTGTTCCTGTTCTTTTGTTTTTTTGTATGTTACTCTACCAACTTTACTTGGAAATAGTATTGCACAAGTTCCACAGAACATAATGGATGATCCTTTCTCCCAGACATATACACCTCTACAAGAATTCTGTGGAACAGGATTGTAGTTCTGATGCATCTTTTGTGGGTGGGATATATTTTTACACTGGCTGTAAGACCCAGTAACATCCACGGGATGAATGGCATCCCTCATGAATGACTCATGCCCTCACAGCTACCCCACAAGGCTTCAGGGCCAGGTTAGGCATGATTTTACAAACCAGATAGTATTGATGGGAACTGCATGAGCAATTCTTCTCCAATTCTTCTCCAATTCTTCTTCCAATTTTTTTAAAATCTTCTTGAAGAAGATTTTAAAAAATCTTCTTCAAGATTTTTTAAAATATTAATAATTTTATTGTAATTTTAACAAAACAAAAACAAATCATGCAGAAAGAGGAAAAAGACAAGAAATTACATGCATAGAAACATAAATATTCAATTAAATACAACATTCTAGAAAAACAAAACGAGATTATGCATAAACTTCAAGAAAAGCAGACCAAATATCCATATATTTATCCATTTGCAAGTGGTGCCTATATACCACCTGTTCAAATGCTGATAGCATTGTTAGGTCCTCAATCCATTGCATTATAGGAGGTGAACATTTATCCTTCCTATGCTGTAATATCAGTCTTTTGCTCTCAAGAGGGCTTGGAAAACCCATTTGCGCTGACCATATGTTAACTTCCAAGAAACTTGGAAATAGTTTAGGAGGACATGTACATCATTCAATATTAAAGAGTGTTCCAGTACAAAGTTTATCCCTTTTATGACCTCCTCCCCAAAGGCAGTGACTATTGGGCATTGTCAAAACATATGAATAAGGGTGCAATGCTATGGAGATAGATGTCAGCCTCTGAACTCAAAGGCTGGCACCCCATGCAGGGCAAGCAGAGCACAGAAGGGATCCTCTCCTCTGTGCTCCAGCTGCCCTGCATTTGTGTATAGCCGCAGCTTTGGGGAGGGAAGGGTCCAGATACCCGATAGGAAGCTGTCTAAAGTGGCTTTCATGGTCTTCTTCCCTTGTTGACCCTGGGACTGCCTCCTTTTCACCTTCTCCATGCTCAGTTTAGGAGCATGGAGACAGCAGTGTGCACAAAAAGAACTGCGCTGGTCACGAGGGGGTGGGAAGCGCAGTTTCTGAAAACTGAGATCGGATAACCTCGGTTCCCAGAAACTGAAAAATCCTATGGCCGTCTAGACAGTGTCTAGTAGCTATAGGATTGCTGTCTAACAGAAGCATTAGGTGTATTACATCTCCAACAATTATGTGAATTAGACAAAACCTTATTAAAAAAGTTGTTGTAGAGTCCAATAAAACCGAAACAAGATTCTTTGCTAAATAAGGCATAGCCTAAAGTCCATAGATACTTCAGAAACAGCCTCTAAAACAACAGTCCATTGGTTAGGCAAAATGGGGTACTCCAATTCTCTATTCCGCTCCTGTCTTAGACTCTGAGTCTCATACTTATTTACTGATAACAAGCATCTATATACATGAATTGTGGGTTGATATGACTGAGCAGCCACTATGGAGACCCCGAAGCCGTAACAATGGAGACCCCAAAGCCATAAAAGCAGCTGGACCAAACCTAGATTCCAACATGTGTCACAATTCCAAGTATTGCCATTCAGCCATAGCAAGTAAATCATATTTAGCTTACAGATCAGAGAATGACAGAAACTCATCATCCGGACCCAATAATTGACCCAAAGTAAAAATTATCTTATGTGCCCATGTCTGTCACAAAAAAATTTCTTTCCAATTTTAAAATCTGGATTTCCCCATAAAATCAATTGAACATGAGTGTGGATCAAATTGTAATTGACATATTATAGCTACACCTCTCTAAAAGTCAAAATGGGAGGGGGTATCTTGTCTATTCTAATATGCTGAGAACCTAGTGCTATCCATTTGGAAAGAAGATCCAAACAAAAGACTTCTAGAACTGAGGAGGGTGGAAAATCTAATCAGACTGGAAAAGACCAAAATTTAGTACAGGTCAACACATAGGCCCTACGGTATAAAGCAAGGTCTGGAAAACCAAACCCACTTTCCTTAACAGGAAGTTGCATCCGTTTCAAAGATATTCGTGGTGGAGAGCCCCCCCCCCCCCTTTATGAGACAAAGCATTACGTTTTTGGAAATATTTGCCAAGTATCAGCAGAAGAATCCAGCCCTCCCCACGACTTCTTAAACTGTTTCTTTTGGCGGCGAATTCCAGAGGCGGAGCCGTAACAGCCTGCTACATGACACACGAAAAAGCTTGCGTGTCGCCTAGAAGACTTAACAGTTTTATTATGGCATAACGTCTTCAAGATGTTGCATTATGTTTACTCCCAGTGGGGTTCCACGGCCAGAGGTAATCCGCGCAAGAAGAAAAACTGCTTTCAAAAACCAAAAACAACAAAGCGGGTTGGGCCAAGTTATCGCAGGGGGAAGAGCCCCGGCCACCTGCCCGGCGCCACGCTGTAGACACTCAACAGCAGCCAGGTGCCGTCGTACCCCGTGACGTCTAACGGCGGCCTCAGCCCCCTGCGCTTGAGGATGAAAGAAAAGAGGGGCGTGGCTACCGCCCTTTCTTTGGGTCACGTGACGCGCTCTCTTGCTCTCTTCCATTGACGCGCGCAAGCGGTTCTGCTCTCCCTCCCTTTTCCTCTTCGTCACGTGAACGGCAGAGACGGCGGCCGGCCCGGCTCAGCGCCCGCGTGTTGCGTTCGCCGCTAGCTTGCCGCCCCTTCCTTCTCTCCCTCCTTCCTCCGAGCTGACGCCGCGGCCTGAGCCTGGGCACGCGGGAACCGGGCAAGTTCCGCGCCGGGATGAAACGTGTGCTTGTGGGAGGCTGGGGGCGTCTGAGGCGACGGCGCGAGGCTCTGTGAGCTTCGGCCTAGGCAGGAGTTGGGCGAAGGGGAGCCTTCGGGGAGCCTGGCTGGGGCTCGCCTACGGGTGGATGGATCGGGCACCGCTGAGGAGGCGAGGGAGGCCGGCGGTGGGGCAGGCTCCGGAATTGCCTGAAGAAGCGGGGCCGGGCCTGGTCGGGGTGGCGAT
Organism: Heloderma suspectum; assembly: GCF_057233095.1. Classification (NCBI taxonomy): domain Eukaryota; kingdom Metazoa; phylum Chordata; class Lepidosauria; order Squamata; family Helodermatidae; genus Heloderma; species Heloderma suspectum. Next base: position 234,832,500 of record NC_139459.1, on the reverse strand, counting down.
GGGTCGCTGCCGGCTAAGCAGCTCGGCGCGTCCGTCCGAGCATGGCTTGGGGGGAGGGGCAGAAGCACTTCCGCTGTGGTCAGTGGGGCCTCCGCCGCCCCCCAGCAGCTGTGGCTTTTCATGCTGCTGCTGTGTGGGAGGTGATGCTGCAGAACCCAAACCGGGTGGGGCGGGGGAAAGCGGAGAGCAAGCGCGGAGCCGTAGGGGGTGGGAGTCGTGTAACGTAGCTGCCCCAGCACATGCTTGAAGAACCTAACAAGAGCCAGGCTGGATCAGACCGAGGGTCCGGCTAGACCAGCATCTGGTTTCCCAAAGCGCCCGATTCTGGAAAGCTCAGAAAAAGGGCAGGAAAGCTTTCTCCCTCCCTCCCTAGCACCAGTCGGTGGGGCATACTGCCTCTGTACATGGAGGTTCCATTTAGTGGTTAGAAGGAGGCTAAATCAGCAGCATCACTATGGCTCACTTGCCTGAGTGGTGGAGATGATTAAAGATAAAGGTTCCAATCTGCCCTGCAGCCTGAGGAGTGGTTAGACTTTAACATTATGGGATCTACTTTGTTTTTCACTAGAAGCCCAAGGTCCACCAACTGGGGTCAGGTACAAAATAGTGGCTCAAGAAGGTGGACAAAGAATTGCAAAATAAAGCCCAGAAATTTGTTTTTTGTACCAGAACTGGAGCTTGCACGCATTCTTTTGCACACATCTTCTATTTCTCTCCAAACTTCCTTGATTTAAGCAGTCTTGGGAATCAGAAACCAATTTACTGCAAATTACCCAGAGATCTACCAAGAGATGCTATTCTGTCTTCTCCCCACCTCTGTTGTAGTCCTTCTGAATTGAGGATCCTGCATTTTAGCTTGCATTGTGGTGTTCATCTAGTATCCTGTGTGCCATTTCCTGGGACTTAATATATAGATGAGCGAGCATGTGCATCCAACTATGTCTTAGTCTTTGCGTGATAGTTCTTTAAGTCCCCGTTCTGAGAGGAGAATAGCAAGATACCCTGTCCAAAGGAAATAGAAAAGAGGTTGTCTTGTAGTGAGTCATAGCTGTATTGTTCACTTATCAAAAATCAAAATTGGGGTAGATGTTCTAGAGAATGGAAGCTAAAAAGCTGTCAAAATGGAGTGGGGAGAGTGTTGATTGTTTTTTAAGGCAGATGAACATTCCCACAGTTTAGTACTATAGTAGGGAACCACTTGACTTCTAATGAAACTTAACAGAAAGATCACACAACTAAAGAGTCACAAAACCACAGACAAGTTTGTATAGTTGTATTGCTCAGTGCCACCTAATGTGAAAAGAAAACTCCCTGGAAAAGACCCTGATGCTTGGAAAGATTGAAGGCAAAAGGAGAAGGGGACGGCAGAGGATGAGATGGCTAGATAGCATCACCGATGCAATGAATATGAACTTGAGCACACTCCGGGAGAGAGCAGAGGACAGGAAGGCCTAGCGTGCTGTGGTCCATGGGGTCACGAAGAATCGGGCATGACTTAACGACTGAACAACAACAACAACATGTACATGCAGTAGTAAAGAGATGTCTGTGGAAGTCATACAGTCACATTCCACATGGCAATCAACATGGTGGTAGATGTAGTACCTAAGGGAATAATATTTCCCCAGATGCAGAATGTAGCATATCCAGAGCTCGAAGAACTCAGGATTCAAACAAAATCACAACCCTGAGAAAAGATGCTTGGATGGCATGCAGCAAATGGGTAATAGCTGTGCGTTATTACATGCACACATACAAATAAGGCTTTTGGAAGCTCATTTCTATATAACTGCTGTACTCTGGAGTAAATAACTGCAGTGGCCCAAGCTGTATCCAGTGGCAAAGCCAGTCACTTAGATATATGGAACGGTAAGAAGGAAGTTGGAGCAAGCATATTGCCTACAGGGCTAAAACTGAAGCTTAGGTGGAAATCCTTATAGGGCATGGGAAAGAACTTCTCTTTTTACCTCCTGGGCTTTCACCTCTTCCTTAAATCACCATTAAAAGTGGTGGTTTACTCTCATTAAACCAGTAGTAAACTGAAGGAAGCTGTCTAATTTCCCCAGCCCCCCTTCATTTTAGTTTCCTTGGCTATCTTAAGGTAAAATCTCGTCTGTTTATTCCAGTGTAAGCCCTCTACCTCTACAGTGACTTGCTATATGCGCAAGCCTTGTGCATGTTTCCCCAATGCTGAGTTATATACATAGACCTTGATTGTGCTGCCACAAATGGTTTCCTAGCAGTTTCTAAGTACCTTGAAGAAATACATTTTTTCCAGATGAGATCCCGTAGATAAAACAATATTTCTGTAGTGCAGATTTCATTTTTCCTGCCTTACATATTCTATGCACATCAGGAAGTATAGTAACTTCTGCATGTGAAGCCCTTGCATGCTATTGTGTAGTGGAAAAGTATTTTCTTTGGACAGAGGGAATCACCCTAACTATGAAGTTCCCAGGTTGGCTTTGAGCAAGTCACTATCTCTTAGCCTCGCCTACCTCACAGGGTTGTGAGGCTTGAATCATCACAGCTCTTGTAGTAATATATCTTTCAGGGCCCTGATAGCAGTATCCCCTGGCTTCTGTGGGCCTCAAATACCTTTCTATATGCTGTCTTCCCTGAGTATAAGCTAACATGGACTGAAGCAACGCAATATGCTGTTTGCCTGGGTTAACTGCATTTTGATCACAAAAGTGATGATGTTCAGATGTGTGTAGCATATGGTTGGGTTATGCTTGAAATGTCCAAGTTGTATTCTTAAGGCAGTGAGGTGACTGTTAGTTCTACTTGTCATGTGAATAATTATTTTCTTGTTACAATTCTTTTTCATTCTGCAGTTAGGCAGCTTCCCATCATGGACTGGCAGCCAGATGAACAGGGCCTCCAGCAAGTACTTCAGTTACTCAAAGACTCCCAGTCTCCAAACACAGCAACCCAGCGTATTGTGCAAGATGTATCCTTGGTATAATCACCAAGTTGCCACAGAAAGTGCTTGAGATGATATAGGAAAAAACAAATGTTACATTTGCAGTCAACTACAAGAGAGATCAGGAAAAATAACTTGCTAACAAGAGATTAAGTTGAAAGTGATATTCCTTAGTCTCTAAGCAGGAGCAGATGTCCTAGTCTTAGAAAGTGTACTGAATCTCTTATTGTCGAAGGATTTGGGTATTCCAAACAGTTGAGATCCACATCTATGTCAGAAGAAAATTTTGGAAACTCTGAAGGCATTGTGTAAGGTTTTCGACATTCTTTTCAACAGGAAATTTTAAGAATATCTTCTTAACAAATATTGCAGAAACTAAAACAGCTGAACCAGTTCCCTGATTTCAATAACTACTTGATATTTGTCTTGACACGTCTGAAATCTGAGGGTATGTCCATTAAATTTGTCATTATGAGAGTTTGAGTGTGTCTTTGTTGACTGTATAATACTGGCAACTTAACTTTTGAGCTATCATCCTCTATGATCAAATGAAGAGTTGGCCGCAAAAGATATTTACTTTGGTAAAAGAATAACCTGACCAAAGTTAGTGGCAGACATGGCTCCTGAGTAGCTACAGAAAGTCTTGCCTGATTTAGCAGGTTGAAAGAGGTTCCCCTTTCCTTTGGTGCTGAACTTGTAATTTGGTCTGTTCTCTGCTGTGCTTTGCAGTGAAAAGTGGATTGAATTCTAGAGCCCAAGTTGGTTAGCAAAGATAGGAGAAAGGGGGGCTTCAGGATTCAAAAATTCTAGCTTTTTTTCGCAAGCTGCTGCTTGTGATCTTAGGCTTTTTTACATTGGAGGTTATGCTTCTTTGTTTAGGAGAGCAGTGCAAGGGTTAAAATGCTGAGAGGGGTATCTCTTATGAAAGGTCTAGACAAGGGCAAGGAATGCAAGCCCATTGTAAACATAGAAATGACAAGCAAGAGACCCCGTAGATAAAGGTGCTCTGTGACAATGATGACTACTATCTCTAGTAGCCTTCATGCCCAAACAACTGACATCATTTGGGGTGGAAACCAATGTCACGCCATGGACTTTTGCTCATGCAATGGGACTTCCTCCTCTCCCTCTATGCAACCCTATGTCCACCTAAAATATGCTCTGGAGGGTCCCCCAACCCTCCAGAGCAGGTTTTGTGGCATGTGGGGGCTGCAGGGAGGCGGGAGAATCACTCCCCTCCTGGTTCCATTGACAGCGAAACAACTTAATTGGATTTCACCCATGAATCTCTATGACACCTTAATAGTTGTCTATGCCGGAATTTGGGAAATAGGATTTCTTCTTCATGAAATGACTGAAAAAGTTAGACCTTTAATTATTTCACTTAAAATTGTACCCTTTTTTTTGCTGCTTGGCTGAGATCTAAGCACCTTTTCATTCTGCCTGGTGAAAGTTCTGTGTTATTAGAAAACTTGCATACCCTGTCATAATATGTTGGTCCAGTAAAAGAGATCGCTTTATCTATTTTATGGTTCCTGGGACCCATATAGCAATAGCTATCGTTGTGATGTTATATCTTGCATTCTGTTTGAACAGAATTTGTTCCAGTAAAAAGCTAATGGTATTCCCATGTCCCGTTTTCTGAGGCTCAGGCAACAGTGCTTACCTCTATCAGTCTTAGTTCCTCAGTCCTTTGAAGACAGGGACTTGTTCACAGCTCTCCACAGAATATGGGATGTGCTCCAGTGTTTAATTGTGCCTGGTTCTTGTTTCTCCTTGTCCATAATTAAAATAGCGGGATTGTGCTCTCTTCTCTGCCCATTGCTGTCTGCAGTCCTTTGTGTGAGAAGTTAAGGCAAAAGCAGTGTAAACAAGTCCTGCAAAGATCTCCCATTGCAGTTCATTTTGGTAAGGGGGATACTAGAGCACATGCTAAACTGTGGGCATGTTGGAAGTCATGTACCTGAGGCCTTCCCAGGTATAAATGTAAATGTAACTAATTTTACATTCCCAGGCACAAATGAGGATCATAAAAAAAATCTGATCGCAACAAAGTGAAACATTAACATTCATATACAAGTCTAAAATGCTAAAAAAGAGTAACAATGTATACCATGGAAACATGCATTAACATGTGTTCAGTTAAATCCAGTGAATGGAAATAACCCACATCAATATATCAGAATTCATATCAAATTTTGTAAAATCTGCAGTAATATAATACAAAGCTATAAGGTTCTACATCAGAGTTTGGGGACCTTGGCCTTCCAAATGTTGGGATACAGCCCATAATCTCTGACCACTTCCCATAGAAGTTCCATTGCATTATATGGCCCTAATTTGGGCGCCCTGCTTGTTTTGGTGGCTCAGTGTGGCCCATTCCAACTCAGTCTGATTAATTAGCTTCCTTCAGTTATAGCAGGATAAGGTACTACACTCCAGTGAGATTTTTGCAGTGAAAAGTATATCTGTGACTCTTGTGTAAGATTTTTGTGGAAGCAGTTCATGACGAAAACTGTGTAAAATGATTATGTTTCCCTAGCGTGTGCATTACTCCTTGGGATTTTAGGACATACACAAGTGCTTCAGTTTATGGCAATCTTTGGCGATCCTCATTTTCTCTGCCTCTGCTCAGTTCATCATTATTTCTCTATTTTTCTGTATTTTCTTTGGTGTGCAGTACAACAGGTTTTACAGAATTCATTTCTACTCCAAAACAATCTCTCTAAACAGATGAACCAACTCGTTCTCTGAGTGGTCTGATCCTGAAGAACAATGTGAAGGCTCATTACCAGAGTTTTCCTCAGCCTGTTGCTGAGTTCATTAAGCAAGAATGTCTTAACAACATCGGGGATGCTTCCTCTCTTATCAGAGCTACCATTGGTGAGTGCTAGAGAAAGGGCGGGGGAAGTGTGTCTTATCAAGGAAGCTGAATTCTATTTTTAGTAGTATTACTAGGGTTAGGCAACCTGTTGCCCTCCAGATGTGGCCATACTGGCTGGGGCTGATGGGCGAAGTAGTCCAAAACATTTGGAGGGTGCCAGATTGCCTACCTTTTCATTAGACTGTTCTTACACTAGATGAATCACATGGGTGCTTGTAGAGAGGGGAAACAGCGACACTATGGCTGTCTCAGAATTAATCAGTGGTGTGAAAATGTTTATTGTCTAAATGAGAGGCAAAGCTCTTAATAGCAGTTGATGCTCTAACACAGTTAAATCAGAAACCATGTGAGTAGGAACCTGTTCACCTTTATTTATGCCATGTACAGGTGCATTTTTTAATATTAGATGATGATGCTCCTGAGACTTGTGAAACAAGCACAGGCTGTAAAGCTGTCCCAGTGTAGGTGGAAGGTGTCTGTCTCATGGCAAGTATGTTTAAAGTATATGCAAGCTGCAAAATGTGATTCTCTTTTCACCTTCTCCTTGGCTCCCCCAAAACCAGGTAAGCAAAATCTACATGTTGGGTGAAGGATTTGCACAAATCACTTTAGTTGTCTACAGATATTGGCTGGTCCTGATACGTGTCAATGAGTTTTAACAGTTCTGGCAACTCCCCTGCCCATGCATGGGTAAATCAGGCAAGCCAAATGCTTTCCCCCTACTGAAAGGAGACCTCAGATTAATTCACAGCTCTAATTGTTCAAGAGGCAACTCTCCACTCCATGGCAGAATTCTGTCACATTTTGGGTCTGAAGTAGGGATGCTGGAGAAATTCGAGTTGGATTAAAATGAGGTCAGATTTCTAAGAATCCGACTTGTGGAATCTACTGCGGCATGCCCCCCTCAGGCTGTGCGGAGTCTGTAGACTTTCGGATGATTTTTTTACTTTCCTGAAATTTACGCATATAAATCCGTAGAAAAATATGTAGGTTTCTGCTGAGGCAACGTTGAATGGAATGGGGGACAATACACTAAATGTTACGCACTGAGGTAAATTATGTAAATGCTTATGTAAATATTTCTGTATTTTTCCACATGACAAAAAAAAAATTCGCATCCGTCTGTGGGCAGATGACAGAATGAAAGGAGCCTGACAATCTGCGAAACACAGACGGAGCGGATTTTACACAGCCCGTACATCCCTAGTCTGAAGTATTAAAGCATCTTTCTATTTGACACTGGAGGGAGAGTTGTTGGGTGTATAAAACTAAAATGGGCTTGTGAGCTGATGTTGAATTACATCCTGTTCCTTGTCTTGGCAGGTATTCTTATAACGACCATTGCTTCCAAAGGGGAGCTGCAAATGTGGCCAGAGCTCCTGCCCCAGCTCTGCAACCTGCTCAACTCTGAGGACTATAACACATGTGAAGTGAGTGGGAAACTGCATAGGGTTAATTGGAGGCCTAATTGCAATGGTCAGCAAGATAATTTAATGTTCACCTAGCCTGATGGAGATGTAGTTGTCATGTGGCAGAAGTGAGTTCTTGCTGTGCGTGATGGAATCCAAATAGCACTGCTCCTTCACTGGTATTGATACATCCAGTTTTTCACCAACTCAAGAAGTATGAATTAAACTGTATAGATAGGAATGGATGTGCAAAAACTGAGTCAGGCTGGATGAGGATGGACAAACTGAAATGAAATCCAGAGAAGACAGAGGTGCTCTTGGTCAGTAGAAAGCCTGGCTAAGGCATTGGGATTCAGCCTCTTCTATATGAGGTTGCACTCCCCTTGAAAGAACGGGTTCATGGCTTTGGGAGTGTTTCTGGATTCCACACAGTCCCTGGATCTTCAGGTGGTAGTGGTGGTGAGGACTGTATTTGCCCAACTATGTTTAGTGTGCCAGGTGCAATTCTTCCTGAATCAGTCTGATCTGACAATAGCTATCCGTGCCTTGGTTACATCACAGTTAGGCTGTTGCAATGTGTCCTATGTGGGGCTACCCTTGAAGAGTGTCCGGTTTTTTAGTCTTTAAAGCTCTAAATGGCTTAGGGCCTGGTGACATGAGGGGACTACCTATGTTAGTATGAACCTGCTCAGTTACTAAGATCATCAGGAGAGGCCCTTTTGAAGACATCCCTGCTTGCAGAGGCTCACTCGACAGCCATGTGGAAAAGGGCTTTCCCCCATGCTATTTCCAAGCTCTGGAACACACTCCCTTTGGAGTTACGATTTGTCTCCACTTTCTCTGTGTTCAGGAAGGGAGTCAAGACGCTTTTTTTATACTTGGCTTTTTAAAGTGTTACTGTTTTTAATGTTTTTAGTGTCTTACGGCGCAATCATATGGCCGCTAGTCAGCGGCTAGACGGCCATAGGATAGGTTGGTTCCTGGGAACCGACCCCCACCCCCTCCCGTGCCACCTCATAGGCAGTGCAAATTGGCCTTGTGCTCCACACTCATAAGAGCAGCACAGAGCAGCGAAAACGGGATGTTCCCGGGGGCGGGGTGGTCGGAAATGCTGGTACAACACATGCTATGTGTCGTCTGGCTGCTGCTTCCCGCGCCCTGAGGTCCTGTGGCTAGACAGTCAAAATCGGCTGTTTAGCTGCGAAAGCTGGGCAGGGGAAGTGAAGAGGAGATCCGCTCCTCACCACTCCTCCTACCCTGCACTGGATAGGCAGTAGGCCCTGGGCTCAGAGGCGACCGTCGATCCACATAGGATTGCTCCCTCTCTTTGTTTTTATTTGACTATTGTTTTTATCTTCTGAATTTTTTGAAGCCACACTGGTTGGCTTCAGAAAGGCAGTATAGAAGTACCATAAACGAAGTGGTTTTTTCTCTTTTATAAACAATCCCATTGCTACTTCTCTTGTAGCATCCCTATTTATTTAGGCATTTAGCTGGCACATATCAGGCTCTTGTGTGGGAAGCCTGGCCGAGGGTAGGAGGACAACACGTTCTTTCAAACTGGCAGCTTGTCACTTAAATGGCTTTCCTTTGGCACAGACCTCAAAGTGAATACAGCTCATGTTAGAAGAGCAGTTTGAGTATTGGAGCCAAGCTACTAATATAGGCTTTCCAGTGAAGTTCAGATGCCCTCCGTCTGTTTTCTAAGCCTTACATATTTGGTGCTAACTACTGCTGTCCTCTCTAGGGGGCTTTTGGTGCCTTACAGAAGATCTGTGAAGATTCTGCCGAGCTCCTGGACAGTGATGCTCTCAACCGGCCCCTTAATGTCATGATCCCAAAGTTCCTTCAATTTTTCAAGCATTGCAGCCCCAAGATTAGGTATATATGTACTTTGCTGCTGATCCCTGTCCTGTGTTCCACACATTGAGCAAGATCAATCAACTCTTATATATGTGGTGGACATGCCACTTTGGATCAAGGTTAAGAAAGATAGTAACAAAACAATGACAAAGTGTCATAATTTGAGATTGACTTTTTAATCAAATTAAACCAAAAGTACATTGCTCATTTATGTCAAATCTTTCAACAGTCACAAAACTAGGTCAGAAATAGAAACTGACATAAACTTCAGTATGTTAAGTTTGGCTTGTTTATAGCGCATACTGTTTCTTGGTTACCCAGAACTGCACTTGAGGTAATAAGTTGTTGGGGTGAATAGTAATGGCTGTTTCAGATAGCTGTTTCAGTTGTTTTCCTCCTCTCTTCATAGGTCCCATGCCATTGCTTGTGTTAACCAGTTCATCATGGAAAGGGCCCAAGCCTTGATGGATAACATAGATACCTTCATTGAGGTGAGGTGGATTTCCATGTGCCCATGATTGTTCTTGAAAGTCAAGTCACCACAGTCCATGGCTGTTTATGTATTAGGTGCACATTTTTTCAGATTTTATACCTTTAAAGCATACCCCTAACTTCAGCTAGTCTTCCAAGGAATCCTTGAAGGTCTACCGCAGGACCTCTTTGTGTTTATCACAGATCCTGGGTCACATTCCTGGGTGTACCTGTGGCATTGACCAGGTGTCGTAGTCACAGTGGATAACAGTGTGTGCTCTACAACATGCTCAATATTCCCCTGCAGCTACACAATGGTGGGGAAAGTCAGTAGTGGGTGGCCAAACAGTCTTTCCGGGAAATGTGTCCTTTTACTGATCTCCTCCTTGAGGAGCCTCTTCTAAGCTTCCAAGGAACTCCAGAGTTCCCCAGAGCACAGGTTGAAAGTGATTATACTAGGCTAACACAATCCTCTAAATCGTTAATTGATGTGCAGCTCTTGTTGTATTTGCCACTTGTCTCCTATAATTTTAGGGAGTTCCAACTCTTAAAGCTTTTGTCAAGTGCTTAATCAGATCTGTCATGGAGGGAAGATAAGGATTTTTAACAATTGCATCCTTAGCTTTCTCTGTCTCGGTAATTTCTTTTTACTTCAGTAGCATATCCATGGCCAGAGGCAGCCTTAGGAAATACAGGGTCCGGTACAGAGAGAAAGGTATTTGGTTCTTAACACCAACATACTCCTTTGCTCCAGGCTTAGAGAGATGTGGTATGGCCCTAGTTATGCTTTCTGAGACCATTGTTTCTGTTGTCTTGTGCTAACTCTGCACTTGAAAATGTGCAGGCAATGTTTGTGAAAAACCTCAAATGTTTATAGGATAGAATTGGTAGGCCTTGTATACCTGTCCCTCCTTCATGCTTTCCTTTTTCCCTCCTTTACACACTTGTCCCTCCACTAACTGTGCCACTTTGTCACCACACCTCCACTTGCCAAATATACTAAGCTTTGCAAAGTACTCGAGTTTGTATGCAAAATAAGCACAGTTGTATATTTATTGACATAGGGCCCTGACCATAATGCTACTCTGCATAGGAGCAGATGTTCTCCAAGTTGCAACAATTCTAGAAGAGCCAGCTGTGTTGTGTGAGGACTGATTTGGGCTAGTTGATGGGGATGGTGTTGAATTCTTGACCCAAGGATTTTTTTTAATGAATATTAATTCTTTCTCCTCTCGGCAGCATCTGTTTGCCCTGGCAGTAGATGAAGATCCTGAGGTTCGAAAGAATGTTTGCCGAGCGTTGGTGATGCTGCTAGAAGTGCGGATTGACCGACTGATCCCTCACATGCATAGTATCATCCAGGTAAGTGCCTTTCCTTTCCCAAGCCAGGCCCCCTAAAATCCTCTCTTGACCTGTGTTGTGGAACACTGTAGTGGAGGTTGGTATGAGTTTACAGATTCATGGGATATGGGCAAGATGACTATAAACCCCTATACTAGTTTGCTTGCTAGTATTTTCCCTGGCTACTGTTTCCTGTTTCTCCTATCCTGGCAGCCTTGTAATTGAGAATTCTTTATTTATTAGATTTATTAGCTGCTCATCTGGCCAGCTACCTGGCCACTCTAGGCGGCGTGCAATACTAAGAACAACATGAAATACAACAGATTTACATAATCAACATAACAAAACAACACTGCTGTAAAAAACCTTAACCCACCCCAAATGCCTGCCTGAACAGCCAGGTTTTTAAAGCCCGGCGGAAGCTCATCAAAAAGGAGGCATGGTGGAGGTCACTAGGGAGGGAATTCCACAGAGTGGAGGCCACCACAGAAACGGCCCTGTTCCTAGTCCTCACCAGCCTAGCTGATGGGAGAGACAGAAGGCCTACCGAGGCTGATCTCGTTGAGTGGCATCCCTGGTGTTGTTGGAGGCGCTCCTGGAATTCTGTCCCAGAGCTGGCTACCTTGGTTTTTTTTTCTCTAGACTATGTCAAAACTGTTATGAGAACTTGCTGAAGGTGATGGGAGCTGATTTTGCATTGATTTTGTCTCTTGATACCATTCCATGGTAGTGGGTCATTGCTGATCCAGTGGGCAATCTTCTACTACCACTTGTGCACTGGGTGGTTCATTCCCATGGACTGATCCTGCTGATGTGGCAGGTCACAACAAAATATTGCTGCCTTTTGATGGTAAACTTATTTCAATGTTCTGTGAGATGGGCACAGCAAAAATGAAGCAAAGGCAGTAACTGTCTCTGAGTCAAAGCTTTATGTTGCTGCTCTTTTCTCCTTAGTACATGTTACAGCGGACCCAGGACAGTGATGAGAATGTGGCACTGGAAGCATGTGAATTCTGGCTGACACTGGCTGAACAACCCATCTGCAAGGAGGTGCTGTCTTCACACCTGGTTCAGTGAGTAGCTGAGCATCTGAAATAATGCATGTTCGTTCTGAGATGCATGTTATGACGATCAGGCTTGCTTTGCTTCCAGGTAGAGGGCAGCATGATTGACATTTTTGTTATGAAGGCTAGAGATGTAAAGGCCCCGGGAAAAAATGGAAAACTTTAGGAATTTTTTTTTCCTGGGGGCTGTTCTTGTTTCTTTCCAAAAATTGAACAGCTTTGGATTATGAAATATTTTATTTTAGAATTTAAGACAAAATATTTCTTTATTCTTACCCAGCCTTTACTCCTCCCAAAATGATTTCTAAAAACTATGTAATAAGAACTTTTATAGAAAGACTAGAGATGTAAAATGTCTGGAAATAATAAACCATGGGGAAAGATATTTTTTAATCCTGTCTGTAAGATTCCCAGCATAGTTAGTTCTTTCATTCATAATTAAAGTTATTGATCTAAAGTATATTTTACTGATAGACATTTATGCTCATTTCAAGGTGGCTGGCACCACTTTCTCTCATAAAAGGGCATTAACTACCTCTGGGACCCACCCAGTCAGTCTCATTTCTCTCCTCCCCCCTCCCCCAGTGAGTTAATAGCTACAGTGGTTGGCCGCACTGCTCCAAGCACTTTGTCCACATCCTCAGGTTGCATCAATTGAAACTGAGCCCCCGCAAGCAGACTAGGCAGTGCTCTAGACACCTCCATTGGATTGCTAGATACATGCAATATGGCTGAGCATAAGACCAGGATATTCTCTCCAGAGTTGGGCAGAGAAAGGAATTCTAAAATGGCAGTGGTAGGGTGGATTGTGAGCTGTCATGGAGTTGCTATGCATACCTGTTACATGACTGCAGTCACCTGCTTTTCATTCTAAATAGACAGCAGAATGGCTGCAACCTTCTGAGTGTGGGCTTGATCGTGGGTTATAATGTACTGTTGGATATATCTGTTTGCCTGGCAGTGAAGACCCTAACACTAAGCAGTGTCTGTTATGATTGCTTACTGCAAGGAAATTTGGGCGGGGAAGTGGGGAGTATTATCTAAACTGTCAGAAGCTACTGAAATGCCAACTTCACATTCTTGTTCCTATTTGGTAATCGTTGGCTGCAACACCTGCAGTGATCTGTGTCATTTTCAGCCTAGGTTCCAGTTGTTTAATCACTTTTTCTCCCCCTTCCCTTGACAGATTGATTCCAATTTTGGTGAATGGAATGAAATATTCTGAAATTGACATCATATTGTTAAAGGTACATTTCTTGCCCCCCAAATAGCTTGGGAGAACTAGGGTGCTTGGTTTCTAGACAATCTCCTTTTTTTGAATTTGTATTACTCACTCAGGCTGTTGACTGAGTGTAACAAATTAAACTGCTTCTGTGTTTTAACATGTTGGATCTCATTCCTCCTTATGCCACAGTTATGGCTGACCATCCATGGTTGGTAAATCTACAGAGCTGAAGCAGTGCCCTTTGTTATCCCTTCCAGGAGACAGCACCATCACTTTCCCTTATGATATTGGAAGAACTTTATTCTTTAAGGCTGCTGGACTCTTAACAATAATAGCACAATTCTTTCTTGCCCTGTTTGTATAAAACTGAGTATACTAAGTAGCTATCCAAGCCTTTTAGTTCATGGAGAGAGCAATCCTACGGGGATCGAGGGTCGTCTCCGAACCCGGGAGTGACTGCCTATCCACTGCAGAGCAGGAGGAGTGGTGAGGAGCGCCTCTCCTCCATGCTCCCGCCACCCTGCTTATGTGGCTAGACAGCTGATTTCGGCTGTCTAGCCACGGGACATCGAAACGTGGTGTGGGGAGGCTGGACAACACATAGGAAGTGTCGTACCGGCACTTCCGACCGCCCTGCCCCCAGGAACGCCCCTTTTTCCCCGCTCTGTGCTGCTCTTTGGAGCGCGGGGCCAATCTGTGCTGCCTATGAGGTGGCGCAGGAGGGGTGTAGGTCGGTTCTCCGAGAAGCAGCCTTGGAGCATAAGCTCCGAGGTTGGTTCCTGGGAACTGACCAATCCTATGGCCATCTAGCCGATGACTAGCGGCCATAGGATTGTGCCCTAAGTCATGATGCAGTTGGCATCTTGCAATTACTGGTTCTACTGTATTGAGGCCAGAGATGAAGAAGTTGCTAGAGGCCATCCAGAGTGCATGGTGCTGAGTTTAGAACTGGAACTTTTCTGCTCCATGTTCCATGATGAATCACCACATCTGTGTTGATAGAGCCTGTCTTTTTCCCCCCAAAGCTGTTTCATAGGTTTATGGACTACATTAGTTGAGTTCAAACCGCCTGCATTCTCAACTGCCCTCTGTGACCTGGTTCTCATGTAATGACAACCCAGGGTACAGGTTGAGTATGGGTTGTTGTTGAAGCGTGTGTTGTCATTGCATGCTAGCCCTGCACTATGGCTTAACTGGGTTGTTAACCATAAACAACCAAGAGGTCACATCCCAACAACAAAACATGGGTTCTCTTCCTGGGTTGTTCACAGTTAACAACAATAACCCCCACTCAACCCATTCTCTGGGTTGTCATTACGTGTGAACTAGGCCTCTGTTTCCTGGCAGGATGGAAATGTAGTAAGTAAATGGCCAAGCAGATGTGTTCATGGAAGTGATGCATAACCTTCAACCTGACAACAATGATGGTTTGTTGTATTCATACTGTCTGATCCATGGAAGCATGGCCTGAAGGTTCCAAGGAAGCTTGGAGGTTTGCCTCTTTCTGTCAGGGTTAAGACAACATTAGGTGGCTTTGATAAACATGATTCCCATCCCACCAAGAACAAAGTGCTGAAAATGAAAATGCTGTTCATAGTCCTGCTTGTTCCTTACATAAATATACCTCACAGAGAGTAACCATGCAGGTTTGGGGGAATAGTGCAGCACCTGTATTGGATGGACCACTGATATACTGTGTAGTTTTGCAAGATGTCACTTTGCTAAGTGGGAAGACTCCCTATCAAATGGAACTCCATATGCTCTCTTCCCTCAATTGCAGGGTGATGTGGAAGAGGATGAAGCCATCCCTGACAGTGAGCAGGATATCAAACCTCGCTTCCACAAATCACGCACAGTTACCCTGCAGCATGAAGAGGAACGGCTACAGGATGATGAAGATGGAGAGGATGAGGATGATGACGATGACACACTCTCTGACTGGAATCTGAGTGCGTATAAGTACCATGCCATACTTTAGGGATTGATAGGAGCCAAAAATGAGGTTGTCAGGAACCAGTTGTGTGTTGCATGTACTATCTTGATAGCATCTCCAGGGGCAGGTGGAGAGTGTCCCCATAGTTTGCCCATTTTAGTAGCCTTTGACCAGAGTAGCTGCAATCCTGTGTCTGTGAAATAGTTTTATGCTTTTGCCAGTCAGCTGATCTTCTGTATTACAGTTGGAAAAGAGCTAGATGTAGGAAATAAGTGTTGTTATTCTTGTGAACCAGTTGGTGCTCTTTTGTGTGACTACTCTCTCTACCTATCACTAACCAGTTTGTTTTACATAACCTTTGGGGCAGTGGATATGAGATACAGACCACGTGTGCTTATTCACATGTGCTTATTCATTATGCGTTTTGTGGCTAATGGAGGTGCTGTTGTTGTAGACTTCAGGGCTGTCCTACAACTGGAGAGATTGCCTTGCAGATATATCCTAAACCGTGCACCTTTTTCCTGCTTGTTTCCATGAAAGGGTCCCTGCCCTCAGAGCTTGCTCTGTGCAATTTCTACCACATGATCCATCTTTCTTACAGGGAAGTGCTCTGCTGCAGCTCTTGATGTCTTGGCCAATGTCTTCAGAGATGAGCTCCTCCCACACCTACTCCCACTGCTCAAAGGGCTGCTCTTCCACCCTGAGTGGGTCATCAAGGAGTCGGGAATCCTTGTCCTAGGGGCCATTGCTGAAGGTGAGTCCTAACCAGGGGTCTGCCTCTGCTGAGAAGTGAGGCACAAGTCATCATTGACAGTCTTCGTGGGTTCTTCGGATATGCCCAGATAGGGTGCTGAGCATGTCTTTTGCATTTCTAGGCTGCATGCAGGGCATGGTTCCCTACCTCCCTGAGCTGATTCCCCACTTGATCCAATGTCTCTCTGACAAGAAGGCCCTTGTGCGTTCCATTGCGTGCTGGACCCTGAGCCGCTATGCCCACTGGGTTGTGAGCCAACCCCCAGATATGTATCTCAAGCCCCTGATGACAGAGCTGCTCAAGCGGATTCTTGACAGCAACAAGAGAGTGCAGGAAGCTGCTTGCAGGTAAGCTTCTCATGGTATCACTTCAGCTGACGAGCTTCTGAACAAACGTATGCATCGCAGCACTGGAGGCTGGGATGGCTTTCTGACTCATTGGCCTAAATGTATCTCCCTCTGTTGGTCCTTGCCATCTATAGCAATATCTGCTTCAACTTGGAAATGTTTCTCCAAATGCTGTTGGTTTTGCAGGATCCTGGCCCATCACGATTATGCATTGGGGTTGGGCAGCACCAAGCAATGAAGCTGTGGCTAGCTAGAGCAGGTATAATGCAGGAAAATTAAGAGGGGTGTCTGTGTGTGCATGCATATAATTTGAGGTATTGTTTGTAAACTGGAAACCAATCAGATTCTTTAGTCTTTAAGCTACAGATTTGCCTCTCTGTCCTGCACTTAGAAGGCTTTCTTTGGATGTGATGAAGAACTTGAAGTCTGAACTCTACCTTGATGGATCATGTATTCATACTGTCTGATCCAGAGAAATGCCCTGATACTTCAGATTGAAGGTAGCGCTTGAGGTTGTAGCTGACTCTTGTGCAATGAAACTGATCTGCTCAGTTTCCAGGAGATTAGAAGTTAGCTAGGTGTCTATGGATTTCATTTTCCCCACTTTCTGGTTCTGCATTGGTCTGTGTCTACCGTTTGTTCTCTTGTAACTATAATTTTAGTGCATTTGCCACCCTTGAGGAAGAGGCTTGCACAGAACTGGTCCCTTATCTGAGCTTCATTCTGGATACTTTGGTTTTTGCATTTGGGAAATACCAGCACAAGAACCTGCTAATCCTGTATGATGCAATTGGCACTCTGGCTGATTCTGTTGGGCACCACCTCAACCAGCCGGTACGTGCATTCTCTCTGTTGGCATTGGCAGTGGAAATTGCTAGCATTTAATCATAATTTGTTGTGTCCTCTCCTTACCTATTCTCATTTGAATGAAATACTTTGAGTACAATCTTGTATTCTCCCTCTTGAATACAGGGAAATCCAGAATGTAATTTTTTTGCTTCCCTTTAAATAGTGTGGTGTTGTGGTGTAGAAGATCACCTTCTTTAACCCCTTTTCCTGAAATCTCTAAATTACACTTACATCACATGTAATCCCCCTCCATGATAACCCCTATTGGTGAGGTGTCCCATGCTCGTGCGTCTCTTCAATTCAAGGGATAGCAAAACAGTCCATGTGTTTCCACCAAATCTGTTTCCTTGATGCTAAGGTTCTACATACGGGATTTCAAAAGAAGGGAAGCCCAAAAATGTTCAGTTCATAGTTGCTGGGACTGCAAAGGGAACAGTTAGGAAATTTCCTCGTGACTAGAAGAACGTGACAAGGAGGGGAGATCAGTGGACAAGAACATGCTTTGCATGCAGAAAATCTCATGTGCATCCTTGGCATCTGCAACTAAAGGCTGTCAAGTACTGGGGCTGGGAAAAATCTGTCTGTGGCTCTCCAGGGTCTTGGGTAGAGTAGCCTGCGTTTGGCGAGATGAACTGTTGGCCTGACTCAGTAGAAGGCAGCTTTATATGTGCATGTATGATGTAGATAACCGCTACTTACACTTGCTGCAACCATCCCTGGACACCTTTCAGTCAATGCTGTTTTATTTTACATATTTTTGTTTATACCTTACAAAACTAGGGTGCTATGGTATGAGCTGTAACTTCCTGAAATAAGGAACATCGGTTATTTCTATAGTGTCTTAGTGTCGTGCAAGTGAAGGTGGTTGCAGTTTCCTGGGAACTATGTTATCAAGGAAACTTTGCCTCTACCAGTGAGGTAGAGTACTGAAACTACCTCTAGAATGCTGTGTACAATTTTAATTGCCACATCCAAAAAAGGATATTGTAGAGATGGAAAACTGCAGAAAAGGCAACCAAAATGGTCAAGGGGCTGGAGCAAACCTTCTATGAAAAAGGTTACATTTGGGCCTTTTTAGCTTAGAAAAAGTGAGTGTGGAGGGATGTGATAGAGATGTATAAAATTATGCATGACATAGAACCCGGAGTCATCCATGAAGCTGAATGTTGGGAGATCCAGGACAGATTAAACAATATAGCATATAGTTAAACCATGGGATTTGCTTCCACAAGGTGTAGTGATGGTCACCAATGTGGACAGCTTTAAAAAGGGATTAGAGAAATTAATGGAGGATAAAGCTATCAATGGCTACTAGTCCTGATGGCTATATATTACCTCCAGTATGCCTTCATATGCCAGTTGATGGAAAACATGAAGGTGTTATTGCATTCACGTCCATTGTGGGCTTCCTGTAGGCATCTGTTTGACCATTACGGGAACAGAATGCTGGAGTAGATGGGCCTTTGTTCTGATCCATCATGGCTCTTCTCATATTATTTATCATATTTGGACACTGTGTTTATAAAACTCCAATCATTTCCATTTCTCCAAGCCCAAGTACTTTTGCTGTCCGATATACATCTGGGTTTTTGTGAAATGAAACCCAGGATGGTTTAAAGCATTCACAGGTCTGGTAAACATTGTACATGTTTAGTGGAATTCTAGAAGAAATGCTGGCCTGAGCACTTCTGAGCCCAGTGATGACCAACAGGGATGAGCAATTAAAATACAGGACATTCGAAACCTGAAGCAGCGTGTTGAATGTTTTCCCGTTCTGAAGATTTCCGGGCTGATTTTGTGGTGTAATGGCAGAGGTTGGGATTGAAATGTGGTTGTAACTAGTCTCCTTTTCCCTAGGAATATATCCAAAAACTGATGCCCCCACTGATCCAGAAGTGGAATGAGCTGAAGGATGAGGACAAAGATCTCTTTCCTCTCCTAGAAGTGAGTGGCCAGCCATTATTAATTGGAGTGTGCTCCAGTACTTCATTTGAAAGAACTAAGCTCTACAGTGCATGACGATCTTGCTTGTTTGACACTAAAGCAGTGTGTTTATGCTGTCTGATAGTAAATTGGTTCCGTAGGAATGAACTAAAACATTGGTGCATGTTGAGTAATGTAGGCTGTCTTGTTCTTGCCTATGGGTCCTGTTGCTTGGCAAACGACTTGGCCCATGATGCCTACTGTAGCCACTTGAAAGAAAGCAAATGCCATGTTTATGTTTCTTTTATGATTGAGCTCAGTGGTCTGTGTTAAATGGTTTCTATGAAGTTTAATGGCAAGGAAATGCAAGCGCCAGATGGCCCTCCATGCATCTCTTTTGAGTCACCCTGTTTTCTTTCTACAGTGCTTGTCATCCGTAGCAACGGCTCTCCAGAGTGGTTTCCTTCCATACTGTGAACCTGTCTACCAGCGCTGTGTGACACTTGTGCAGAAGACCCTTGCCCAAGCCATGGTATGACAGGCTGGTGTCCATGACCAAATTCCCAACTGTTGTACTGGGAATGGCATTTGGGCAAGTCACCCACAACCGGGAATAACTGTAGCCAACATTACTCATTATATGGAATCCTTGATCCACTAGGCGACTGAATCTTTAGGTTGTCTGGGTTGGGAGTTGGAGGCACTGCAGTGGTTCCGCTCCCACTTGGATGGCCGATTCCAGAAGGTGGTGCTGGGGGATTATTGCTCTGTGCCATGGCAATTATGCCATGGGGTTCCACAGGGCTCTATTTTATTCCCCATGCTCTTTAACATCTACATGAAACCGCCGGGGCAGGTTATCCAGAGGTGTGGGCTGAGATGCCATCAATAAGCGGATGACACCCAGCTCTACCTCTCTTTCTCATCAAACCCAGGTGAGGCAGTGGCTATTCTGAATCAGGGCCTGGGCACGGTAATGGGATGGATGAGGGCCAATAAACTGAAACTCAATCCTGACAAGAGGGGGTTACTGTTAGTGGGTGGTTTGTCTGCCCAGCTAGGTGATATTCAACCTGTTCTGGAAGGGGTTGCACTTCCCCTTCATAGTTTGGGGGTGCTCTTGGACCCAGAACTGTCACTTGAGGCACAGGTGAACTCAGTGGCACGGAGCACTTTTTATAATCTTAGGCTGGTATACCAACTACGCCCTTGTCTGGACAGAGATAGCCTAGCTACAGTTATCCATGCTCTGATAACTTTTCGTCTGGATTACTGCAATGCGTTATACTTGGGGCTGCCTTTGAAAACGGTCCGGAAAGTTCAGCTGGTCCAAAATAGGGCAGTAAGACTTATCAGGGACTGGCCAATGAGCTCATATTACGCCAGTACTTTTCCAGCTGCACTGGCTGCCTGTCCATTTCTGGGCCCAATTCAAAGTGCTGGTATTAACATTCAAAGCCCTTAATGGCTTGGGGCCAAGTTATCTGAAGGATCGCCTCTTCCCATATGTGCCTGCCTGGACCTTAAGATCATTGTCAGCGGCTCTCCGTGAGCCCCTGCCAAAGGAAGTAAGGCGGGTGGCTACTAGGAGGAGGGCTTTTTCTGCTGTGGCAGCGCAGCTGTGGAATGAGCTCCCTAGTGAGGTTTGCCTGACACCTACATTGTATTCTTTCTGGCGCCAGGTGAAGTCCTTTTTATTTTCCCAGGCATTTTAGCATTTTAGCTCTTTAGACTCTTAGCTTTGCTGTTTTAAATCTGCACTGCTGCTAGGTTTTATTCTGGTTTCATTCTGGTTGTATTGTTTACTGTGGTTTTAATGTTTTATATATTTTATATTTTATTGTGTGCTCTTTGTTTTTAATTTTTGTGAACCGCCCAGAGAGCTTCGGCTATTGGGCAGTATTGAAATGAAATAAATAAACAAACTTGTGGTTCAGTGAAACTTGATGTAATCTTGTTGAGGTTTCATATTTGCATTGAGGCGAATTATTCTCTGCGCTCCAATTTACAGATGTATAGTCAGCACCCAGATCAATATGAGGCTCCTGACAAAGACTTCATGATTGTTGCTCTTGACCTGCTGAGCGGTTTGGCTGAAGGTCTAGGGTGCCATGTGGAGCAGCTTGTGGCTCGGAGCAATATTATGACTTTGTTGTTCCAGTGCATGCAGGTAAGTGAGGGAGTCTAACGTTGGGTGTGTGGCTGTGTAGACCAGATTGTAGCTGAGAAATCACAGGGTCCGAGAGCTAAGCTTCTGAGGTTCTTGAGGTTCTTGCAGTGTGGAGAGCGAGCGTTTGGATACAGGGTGTCTGATATCAGTAAATCTTTTAATACCGTTGTATATTAATGACTAGTAAGTAAGCTGGAGAAGTAAGAGCTAGAAGGGACTACAATAAGTTGAATGTAGAATTGGCTTACAAAAGCACTGTCTGATCATTGCATCCATGTCAATGAGAAGGAAGCATGTTGAGGATTTTTTGGGAGGGGTAGTGAAAGTGTTCTACATGTGCTGTTTTTACTGCCTTACATGTTAAAGAAAGAAGCGTCTCATGAAAATTGAGTCAGAGAGCAAATACTCCAGAAGATTTAAGTTCCACAAGGGAATTCTGAAAAGTATGCTAAACTTAAGAACCTGTACTTCAGCAGAGAAACTTTAGTATTCCACAAGTGACACAGAAAACTAGTGTAGGACTACCACACAAAGATGCTGAGTAGGTTGGGAGGTCAGTGTGTTGAACAGTAAGAGAGATGTAGAGGGGGAGAAGAGTTCATTTATTTCTGCTGAGTTGAAATTCTCCATTGGTGAGAGAGTAGAGGAAATAATTGAACCTGATAGGGAACTGGAAAAATGATAGTTAGAACACATGGAGAAAAGAAATTAGAAATAGATGTAGCAGAAGCCATAAGCATAATAAGGTAAAACCAAAGTGTTTACAGAGACTTGTAGAACTGTAGGTCTCTAAATGGATATTTGGGCATTTCTTCCAAATTTAGTTCAACTTTTACTATGCACACATCAAAGTAAGGTTCCACCAAAGGTGTTTAATGCATTTGAGGTTGTAAGAAGTGGCTCATGGGAGAAAAATGCAGCAGTTGTAGGGTTTCCCTGACTAAGCGCCTCCCGCTATCTCAGGAGCAGGTCTTGAACAGAGCCAGCAGCGCCAAGTCCTATTCCCAGTGATTGGGGAATGGGTTGCTCGCATTAATAGCTGGATGGCATAACATCTACACAAGGCTCTATCATAATATTGTAAATAGACAAGGATAGTTTCTTTCTGCCTTCAGTGAGAAGCTTGTTGGTTGCAGGCTCAGAGGAAGAATTGGATAGTGGATCCATTCACATGCATGGCTTCATTTAACATCCTGGACCTTATGCTTTGTTCTCTTTCAATCACTTAAGAGAGTGAATACTTGCCATAATGCCAGACTTTATGGGACTTGCTGCAGTCAAGATGGCACGCACGGTACTGGTTTCTCTCATCTTTCTTGCTCTCCTTGCAGGATACTATGCCAGAGGTTCGGCAGAGCTCCTTTGCACTCCTAGGAGACCTTACTAAAGCCTGTTTCATGCACGTCAAGCCATGCATCGGTAGGTACCTGTTGGATTCTTGCCATGAGCCCCTGCTGTTTCTTGATACTATAGTCGTGCTCTTTGATACTGACCCAGTTTGCCTGTAATGGCAATTCATGGGTTGTTTCACCCATGAATTGCCAGGGTGCAGTGGGAGCAAGCGAGTGCGCTGCCTCCCATGCATTTTTTGTTTCCACTTTACATCCAGTTTTGTAAACAACCCGGCACTCTGGCTTATTTAGGGTTAAACAGCCCAGAGTTTTAACCCAACAGCAAACCATGGGTGAGCCACCGCTAACTGAGTTATTTAGCCCACAGTTAGCCGTTACATGTGAGCCGGGTCAGTGTGTTTAATTTAAAAGTAGGAAGGGCACTAAGTTACTAGCAGTGAGTTGTATCCAGTCAGTGTCCCTCCACTGATTCAGTGCTCTTTGATCCAGCAGAGGCTTCTGTCAATGGAATAGCGTGGGAAGTAATTTCTGGCTATTCCCTCTTTCCTCTGAAGCTTTGCTTTGGGGGGGTTGTGAGACCCTTTAGAACAGCATGGGAAGTGGCGTGGGGGACTGCAAGGGTGATAGCTGAAAACTTCCTCCATCCCTGTTCAGCTGATGGATCAAAAAGCCATCCCTTTACATTACAGGGGGGCTCCAATTAAATATAGCCTATTGTCAACAGCTATGAAGTGTAATCTTGAGGAAAGAAATGTATCTGCTTTGGTTTCCTTTTTTGAAAAATAGGGTTATGGCCTTGTAGTTTGGCAAGCACCATAGCTCTGTGGTAGAGCACATACTTTACATGATACGTTTTCAGGTGCAATCACTAGTATCCAATTAAAAAAGAAAACAATCAGCTAGCAAGCAATTTGCCTGAGATCCTGGAATAGACAGTACTGGGCTAGAGGGTCCAATAGTATGATCATAGTGTTACAGTGTATGCTGACTGACCTGTATGCGTGCATTTCAAGGCTTGGCAAATATAGAAGAATATACTGTATTATTTATCGCTCTGTGTGTCTAGCCTAATATGGAAGGGGAAAAGGACTGAAAGGAAGGTAGACACAGTTATGATCCAGGTAAAGAGTTTCACAAATGAGTAGGTTCTAGAGGAGATATGGGCTAGGAGATTAAAGCATAGTTTGGGTGCAAAAACAAAATTGAAAATTGCTGCCAGGAGGGGAAAGATTTTGGGGGCAGAGGGAGAGGTGTTCAGGGGTACAAGACTGAAGTGGGGCAGGGGAGAAAAGGCTTGCCAGCAGTTCAGTAAGGATTCAGAGTTTTAAGAGCATCTATCCTGGGTGCTCAGACTCAAACTTAACAAATTTTGGCAGTAGGAGACAGAGAAAAAGAGCTTCAGCTAGCTGATGGACTAGCTTGAGGAGGGTAGAGATTAGCAGTGTGGCATACCATCCTTTTAGTCTCTGTGACTTGGAAATGTAGACAAGAGCGCCCAGCAAAAACAAGCAGTGGGGAGGGAAGACAAAGGAATCGCAAGGCCGCAACCTCTCAATGAAGATTCCTGGGAGAAAAGATTCCAAAGGTTCAGTAGCTCCCAGCTCCATCATTTATCCTTAGTTCTGAGTTTAAGTATAAGCAATGAGGATACCTTCACTGCTGGTGCCTCGCCAGACTTAGATTCAAATGTGTTTTTAAATGCACCAGTTGGAGGTAAAACTGGCTGCATGGTTTCGTCAATTAAATTTGGATGGGAGTGGGGAAAAAGCAGTCCTGGTTAACATATGGCTGAATGTATTCCTCATCAAACCCTTTGTGAACAATATGTTCTAGTGGACACCTAGAACATATTGTAATTTTTAACAGGTGCTATGGAGAGAGGAAAAATAGGATGACCTACAAGAAAAGGAGAAAAACAAACTCAGCCAGAAGTGCGGCAAGGGTTATCACATACACAAACCCCAAAAGGATGTGCTAAGTCTGAACCTCCAGAATGGTGGACTTCTCCCTAGCTTGCCTTCTGAGGCTAAAATGGAGCCCTTTCTGACACAATATTGGGGCTGTAGGCATTTGGCAACAATAGCCAGAAATGTGAGAATTGCGCCAACCCATGGCAAAAAATAAGAAGAAATAATCCAAAGGTGGCGTAGAAGTGCTTTATTTTAGAAAAAGGCCTGAAGCATTTCAAGTTGTACAACTTTCTTCAAGGATATCTTTTCCATTTGTAACTCTTTCCAGGGACAACAGGTTCTTGTTCTTCACTCACTTTGTTTTGCTGCTGTTATTGAGACATGCTGACATTGATACTCAGCACTGCTGTCTCTAGGAGGTTTCCACCTTTTTTTAACTGTTACAGTATTACCTCTGTTAGCCTGGGGTAGGAAATTATTGTGACTTCCTAGAGTTTTGGCTAAATGATCTTGTATGTAATTGGATGTGTGAGGTGCCATTGGGCTACTACATTCAAGACAGTTGAGGTGATTGAGATTTCAGTATTGCTATACAAGTGCCAGGAATTCATGGACCAGTTTCCAAGTACTGTGAACATGTTCCTTTCACAGTTTGGTCTTGAATGCAGTGTGAGTTCAAGACTCAGTATTCTGTAGTGGTCCATTACAACTAAGGGCTGTGGGCTCTTAAAATTAAGAGGTGATGTGTTTCCTCTGGTGTCTGGGTGAAAAATATCTGCCCTCATGTCAAATGTGTGACCTTTTAGCTGACCCAGCATCCAAAACGAGGGCTATCTTATTAACCTGAGCTTGAAAGAGATCTTATGCTATAGTTGAAGAGGTTGCTACTTCTTCTGCCTGTACAGAACCCGTTTCCATGGGGCTTTGATCTTGTTTGGGGGTTCAGTTATAAGGGCATGTTCCGTTCTTAATGTTCCTTGTCATGGTGCTAGTCAGTCCTGACTAAATAACTCTCTTCTTCAGCTGAATTCATGCCCATCCTAGGAACCAACCTGAATCCAGAATTCATTTCTGTATGCAATAATGCCACCTGGGCTATCGGAGAAATCTGCATGCAGATGGGTAAGTGTACCAGGATCCCACGGAAACATGAATGCTTAGCCTTGTACTACCGTGCCACTTGCCAGTGATACCCTCTTCAGACTCTTTACATGAGATGAATGTGTTTCAGCATGTTAGAATTGGTACTTTTTGCTGCTTGTGTTATTTATGCCAAATGATGGCTGGGGTTTCAGTAAAGTGCAGTGAAATTGTTTCTACAACTGCCCTAAAAATGCCCTCATTCTTGTATTCCTCAATTGCTAGGAGACTTTCTAGTGAGGGCTACAAAATATTTTAGTAATGGCATCCACCTCTAATTTGGTTCTAATTATGGCCTATCTGGAAGGGGGGGGGGGGGCTTTCCTCTCCCTGTATGTATGATTTTATTGCTTCATACTTTACTCTCAAGACGGACACAGGTATTTCTTGACTTCCATCAGGTTGTGAGCCAGCAAACAGAGGCTCAGTTTTGTTCCTCTCTTGGGTGAGCGGTGTGTGGAAGAAAGCAGGGTATTAATAGGTGGATTCAAGGTTGGGGCTCAGACTCTTGGAGGTATGCATGGTTCAACCAACCAGTTCCTCTTTACCAGGGGCTGAAATGCAGCCATATGTTCAGATGGTCCTGAATAACCTTGTGGAGATCATCAACCGGCCAAACACCCCCAAAACACTGCTGGAGAACACAGGTGAGATAGAATCCTGATTCTGGTATTAATTGCATTCCCTTTTGCTATCCTTGTGCTTTCATGGTTAATTACCAGTCTGCAGATAAAGGGTCTGTGTGTACTCTTTCATACATCTGCTTTGGAAATGGGATCTGGCCTTATTTATGCTGGAGCATACGATCCGATGTACAGAAGTGAACATCTTTAAATCTTGGGGTTCTGTGGCTGTTTCTCCACTAACATTGCGCTGACTAATTACAAGCAGTCTACATGTTTCCATTGCTCTGAGAGTCCTATGGAAGCTTTGTTCCTGGATCAAAGAGCTAGTTTTCTTTCCTGGAAGCCTCTGCTGACCTTCTCTGCACACAGCAGTTAACAAACGTGGTTCTTGAGCACTGATATCTTCCTGCCTGTTCTAACAGTTTTGACTCCCACACTCTGCTCTTTAGCGCTATGTGGCCTGGGTGCTGTGTTACCCTATGCCCCTTATTGATCCTACCAACTAGTCTCTTGATGCTGCAGAACTGACAAGGCTGCTGCTTTGTGCAGTTGTGACAGGCTTGTTTCTCTCCCCTTTCTAGCCATCACGATTGGACGCTTGGGTTACGTCTGCCCTCAGGAGGTGGCACCGATGCTGCAGCAGTTTATCAGACCTTGGTTAGTGTTTATCCTGAGACAGGCGGCATGGCCTTTTGGCCTCACTGTGCAGGGGATGGCACGCTGGGGCCACCCTCTCAACCTGTCAGGCACTCAGATGTCATTCTAGCACAAGTAGATGTGCATCTTGGGGCAGTTCTGCTCCATCAGTTTTTGTCCAGGAGATGCATATTTTGTCTCCAGACATCATCCCTCAAGATTGTTGGAGGGACATCACATGTTTCCGAGCATTGTGTACAATACCTTCTGCTTGAAAGAGTGTGGTGCATATGGTGCATCTGTTGCTACTGTAGGCACACAAGGATCATGGGTAACCACTGGATGTTCCTTGTGATGTTAGTTAATGACAAGCAGCAGAGCTCTTCCCATACATCCTGCTCTCCTTATCTCTCGCCCTGCTCCCACCCCAATACATAGCAATTCTGGGTAGCTACATGTTCCATACTCTGGTTGCACAGTGGCGGAGGAGTGCTCACCCAGCAACATTTAAAAAGAAAAGAAAAGTATGAAACGCTTTGAAGCTCACACTTTTTCTTATTGTAACGGAGGGCCCTAAAATATAGTTGACTGCATTTAATTTGTTCTGCTTTCTGTTGCTCAGATATTGCCTCTTCAATTATTTGAAGGTGGTGGTTGGGAGGGATTTATAGCCTAACTCCAACTAAATGATCTGAGTTTAAATTGTACCCTAAACACTCGCAAAGGAATGTTCTAAGTGCAGGCATGTAAAAGCTTGTTCAGTGGAAGAGCACACAGTGGGCAGAAGTTATGAGAGAAATAATCCAGTACTTGGCTCTTCAGTAAATCTTGGTCCCTGTCATGTTTGTGTAATTCGTCTCTGATAAAAACGCTAAGCTAGCTCTTCTTTTCTGTCTTAATATTATTGCGTGGGTTTGGAGGAAGGAGGTATGGGACAATACAATATGTCTGCTCTTCCCTGCCTCTTTAATGTGGAGAGTATATCCTCTGGTCCATAGGTGTACATCCCTAAGGAACATACGTGATAATGAAGAGAAGGACTCTGCCTTCCGTGGCATCTGTATGATGATTGGGGTAAACCCTGGTGGAGTTGTTCAGGTAATTATGCTGTGAAGTTCTCAGATGTTTGTGAGTAGTTGTGTTTCCTAGCCTATGGGTGGGCAGCCTCTGACACATGGGAACACAACTGGAAGAAGAAATGAGTGGTTCTATTAGTGTTTAGAGTAAATTGTTGGGATACTGCTGAGAGATAAAATTCAAACTTGGGTTGCTGAGACTGACCAAGAGCAGGCTTAAAACAAAGAAAATGAAGTACTTCAAAATAACCTGTGGAATTGTGACAGGTTAATATGATAAAGGATTAGACAAATACATGATGAATAGATTGTCAATAACTGCTAGCCATTAGAGTCAGAAGAACAACTTGTTGTATTTAGAGTTGATATACTTCACTACCAGATGCTGGAAGTGGCGATGTTTACAAACGTCCTATTACATCTGTCCTGCCCACAGTTATAATGCTGAGCTAGAGAGTCACGTCACCTGTATTTGCATGGCGGTCCTATGCTTATCTTCCTGCCTGTTGCATGTTCTCTGGACTATTATTTGACTATATGGCATATGTTGCTTATTGTGATTTTGTCTCGCTCACTTGCAGGTACCTAAAGCATCAGCACTCTGCTTTAGATTAGAACAGCCTTTCCCTTGAGGTGCTGTCAAAATGTTTTGGGCTTCATCTCCCATCAGCCCCAGCCAGTGGTCAGGAATCCTGGGAGTTGTAGTCCAAAAAATTTGGAGGGCACCCAGTTGGGGAAGGCTGGATTTCGAAGCATGAACTACTAATCCTAGTCCTGTACTCCTCATGATTTGATTTCTTTAGACCTTCCTGATTAGTATTTGGCAGCAAGTATTTTTAGATACACATTAATGGGGAAAGTACTGACTAATCAGAAACACTATTCATAAGATTTGCAGTGTAACGTAAGGTCTACCTTCAGCAGACTTCCGTTGCATGCTACTGGTTAGGTTCCTGAGGTACAATTCATTTGCAGGCCCTGTGCTGGTATAGAATGGTAGGAAATCTGATTTCTGTTGAGCTGGGATCTGTATTGCATTTTTTCTTAAGGATTCTCATCCTTCTGTAGGATTTTATTTTCTTCTGTGATGCTGTTGCTTCCTGGGTGAGCCCAAAGGATGACCTGAGGGACATGTTTTATAAGGTATGGCACTGTAGTGGCAAGGGGCTTGTTTGGCAAGATATTAAGACACGGACTTTCACCCATTGGGGATTTGTGTGCTGCTTTAGTAAGATGATACTTGCTTGGGTACACTTCTGTGGCGCCCTTAGATTAGTAGGTAAGAATATTTATTGTTGAAACTACTGGCTGTAATATAGAATGAATATAGCCACTTGTGTAGGAGTGGGTAACGTGGCTGACCCAGCCATTTCTGGCACGCCAATTAATTTTGACTCTTGGATTTCATCGTAAGTTTTCCTAGCTCCAGTGACTGGAGATAAATGTGAAAGGATGATGGCAGTATATTGCATATTAGAGCCAGAAGTATATATTTGTAAAGGCCAAAATTAATGCCGTAAGAGTGCTACATCCATTGGATGGGGTTGTACTCTTTGAAGCAACAGTCTTGTGGTTTGGGGGGCATTCCTGGATTCTTTGCTGCTCTTGGATGCAGCAGTGGCCAGGGGTGCCTTTTACCAACTCTATCTGGTTGGCTGACTGGGAGGATGTTACAGTAGTCTACCCTATAGGTAACTCAGGCAAGAACTGTTGGGCTTAGGCACAACCTCTCCAAGTGGGGCTGCCCTTGAAGGCAATCTGGACATTTCAGATGGTCTAACTGCTGCTGCCGGAATGGTTGCTGGGGACCATATTGTGCCAGTTTTATCTGCACTTCCCTGGCTGCCAGTTTTGTTTACAGACTCAGTTAAAGGTGCTGGCTTTAACCTTTAAAGCCTTAAATGTTCTGGGATCAGGATATCTCAGGAATCTCCTTTTTATAGAGGAACGTACTCAACTTCACTCAGCTTCTGAGGCCCCTTTGGTTGTCCCTGTCTGACAGGTTTGGTGGTGGTGATGAGGGAAAGGGCTTTTTTCCATCAGGGTACCCATATATGGAATACTGTCTCCAGCAAGGTTCATCTGGTTCATTACCCATTTAAAAGCAATCACTGAACTGTATTATTCTGGAGGGCATTTTTAGTTTTCCTCAGGTTTTTGCTCTGTTTTTGTTAATTATTGATTAGAAATGCAAATTAATTTAACACAAATCTAAATGACATTTCACAGTAGAGGTGAGGTACAGACTCCAGTTTTTATCAAGTGAGTAAATCATGAATTATTTTCTAGATCCATTTCTATGGGTTTTCAGGCCTGGTTTTGGAATTGAAACTGCCTTGGTCATTCTGTAGGATGACCTCCATCAAGAGGAGGACAAGGGGAGTCTTAACCTGTTGATTCTCCTAGACCTCTCAGCAGCTTTCAGTCCCATTGATCATGATATCCTTCTGGATAGTCTGTCTGAGTTGGGTGTTGGGGGTACTTCTTTGCAGTGGTTTCACTCCTAACCTGGACAGCCAATTCCACAAGGTAATGCTGGGGGATTACTGCCTGACTTCTTGGCAATTATTCTTTTGAACTGTATAGAGTTCCATCATACTCCCCATGCTGTTTAGCATCTACATGAAACCACTGGGTGAGGTTATCCAGGGAAGTGCGTTGAGATGTCATCAATATGCTGATGACATCCAGCTCTTTGTTTCATCAAATCCAGGAGAGGAAGCAGGTATCCTGAATGTGGTAATGGACTAGTTGAGGGCCAATGCGTTTGAGACTCAATCCAGACAAGATGGAGGTAGTGTTGGTGGGTGGTTCATACAGTCACCTAAATGGTATTCCGCCTGTTCTGAAGAGGGTTACGCGCCCCCTAAAGGATCAGATGTGCAGTTTGGGAAACTTCAGTTGGTCCAAAACAGGGCAGCAAGATTGTTAATTGAGACTGGATGATTTCACCATATTATGCCAATACTCTGTCAGATGTACAGGCATCCAGTCCATTTCTGGACCCAATGTGAAGTGCTGGTTTTAACCTTTTAAAGCCATAAATGGCTTGGGCTAGTTTACTTGAAGGATTGCTTTCTTCCACATACACCTACCTAGACCTTGAGGTCCTCTTTGAGGACCCTTCTCTAGGTGCTCCTGTCAAATGAAGTGAGGGGGGTGGCTATCAAGAAGAGGACGCATTAGTGGTAGCACCCTGACTGTGGAATGCCCTCCCCAGAGAGCTGTGAACAAGTTGCCCACTACTGGCATAGAGGCTAGAGCCAGGGATGCCACATTCTCAGCTCTCTCCAAGCTTCCAGAAGCTAGAGTTTATAAACAACTCTGTGTCTGGGGGTGGGGGTGTTATGGTGGGGATACAAATGTAATGGGGTCACTTACTTCCACCCCTTCTATCTGTGATAATCTCTTTCTTTTCAGATTCTGCATGGCTTCAAAGATCAAGTTGGAGAGGAGAACTGGCAGCAGTTCTCTGAGCAGTTTCCCCCACTTCTGAAGGAGAGACTTGCTGCATTCTATGGGGTCTAGGCAAAGCAGCAACATTGTACTCGGTGAGTTCCAAGTATGTGGCTTAGCACTGCATCCCAGGAATTGAATGGGCGGAGAGCAAAATGGGGAAAAGGAAGAAAACTGCTAAGAAGGGAGCACAGATATTGAGGGGAGAGACTAGAGAGGAAGGGGTAAATTGAATGTTGGCAATAACTGAGGGGGGAGAGGTAGACCAGGTCTACCTGATTTTCATCTTCTCAGTGATTCTTCAGTGCATTTGACACTGAGCAGAGGCTCACAAGAATGGGAATGTGAACCCATGCAATGGATTTCCTGAATAGGAATCATCTCACTGTCCATGGGGTGGCCCAGATGTTGCAAAAAGGAACCTTTTGCTGTGGGATGTGTAGGGACGTGGGAGTGCAGGGGAGCACAAGTTACCCCAGCCATAATTCCTCTCCTCTCCTGCTGATGATCAAGGTCCAGCCCTTCCATATTAATATTTACAGTGTGTTGGTAAAGGAATGCAATAGTAGAGTTCAAAGTCCACCATGCCCGATGACCTTGATCTGATTGAACTGCAGGTTTGTGGTTAACAGAGGTTAGCTGTGACTGTGCCTTGTAGGGTAAGCAGAATCCTGCAGAGTCACTAGTGGGACTGCGTGAGGAGTCCTGGGTACTGTGGAGGGAAGGGGGGTGGTCAGGTTTGTGGCTTGAATGTCCTCTACTGGTTACCTTTGTTTCTGTTTAATACTGATTATCTTTTCTTTCCTCAGGTTCCTGTGTGCGCTGGGAGGGAAACTGGGAACTCGTCCACATCCCAGTGTTGCAGATCCCTGTTAATGGGGGGTTAGGGAGGACGGGAAGAGCATTGTGGGACATAAAATGACTTCGCTCCCCATCTCCTGAAATTTACAAAGTTGGGGGGAGGGTGGGCCTCCGTGACCAATTTAAACAAAAACCAGGGTATCTCATTGGCGGAAGGAAAGGTCTCTTTACTCCGAGACTATCGTTGGTGGAATGGGGTGGGGTGGGTCTCGGCCCTGGGCTGAGAAGGGGGAGCAATCTTAAACTGCAACACTCTTGAGAAGGGGATCTAACTAGGGGCCATCATAAAGGACTAGCTAATAATAAATAAAGGATAGCGTTTAAGATGTTAAAACAGGATTAAAAGCTATAATGGTTTAAAACCAGCTGATGAAGAGGGAAGGGTTAAAACTCAATCCAAGGGGGTTATACTACTGTATATTTCCAGTCACCGGTGTTCAAGAGATCAGCTATTCTTCACCTTTTCAAGACTGCATGGTGACCAAGAAGTAGACTAGCGAATCTGTGAGTAGCCCATAATGACTAAGTGTAAGCATTTTCATCTAGGAATCTTAAGGAAACCCACAAACCCTTTTTGCCATAGTTGCCCTGGCACTGTGTGCTGGATGTGATGCTCAGAGCAAAGGCAGCCTCTGACCTTGTAGGGACCTGCCGGCCATACGGAGAGCAGTCCTTATCGTAAGAAATACTGTTGGAGAAGCATGTCTCTATTTTTTAAGAAGATGCCACAGTGCAATGATTTTGTTACCCTGTTGTTCAGCTGGTACTTTGTGACACTGCTATTACATTACTTCAGCTGTAGGAGGCAGGAGAGAGCAAGGAGGGAAACTGCATTCCATCTGGGAATGACTCTGCATGGGCCAAAGGTGGGCAGAAGACTGTGTGCCCTTGATTCTTGTATGGCACATGAGAACTTGTGTCCTGTGCTCATGTGGTCAGAGTGGCATTTGTTCTTAATGGTAACTCACACTTTCTGTCTGAGGGGAGTTCTGTGCTGCATTCACCACTTTGGTTAACAAAAGGAGCAGTAAACATAACCAAGTGTAGAGGAATTAATAAACTAGAGCCCTTCCGTGCATGGCCAGTGGAAGCTCGTAGCTTTTGCTGCATGCTTAGTGCAGTTGCTGTCTTAAGGAATTCTCATTAGACCCAAATCTGTTTAGTCCCTGGAAATACAGCCTGGAGTTTGCTGAATGCATTTGACGTAGTGAAGCCATAGCTTTGTATTAGTACATGGAGAGGATGTGAAGTAGAAGCAAACCTATTTTCCCAAAGGCAGCTAGGACATGGGGAGAAGGGAGTAATGCTTCTCCTGACGAGAGCAGTGTTCGGGGGAGTGGGGAGTGCTGAGGCAGGGGCGGAGTCATCAGGAATGTTCTGCAGAACCAACCTAAATAGAGCTTGTTCAAGGAAGCGTTTGCCAGCAGGCAGCATGCGGAGGAAGAAGAGAACAGTGAGCAGGGCCACATCCTCCAGCTTCTCCTGAGCAAATCCCCATGGAGCTTCAGCAGCATCAGGATTGGTTGCCAGACAACTGGGTTGAACTGTGCCTCATATCCTGCACTGCTCTGGTGCTGGTAGACAAAGTGGTGGGACTACTTAGATATTAAAGAAGAGATACCTGACAGAGGATGGACATCCCTTTTCTGGGTTAGGGAGATGCTCTTTCGACAGCAATCGATAGTGACACTCTGGGTACTGTGGGGTGAATTTTTGACAGTGTATTTGTGAGATTGCTCAGTAACTTAAACTTCACTGATATCCCCTCCCCATTTTTCTTTTTATCCCTGGCCTCTACTTCACATGTTAAAATACTTGCAGTTCTTGGAGCTTTGTCATAGAGCTTGCTGGGGCATTACTGTAAGGCCTCGGGGCCTGGACCTTTTTAGCTTGGAGACAGCAGGCACCCAAGTGAGAGCTGCTGTTCTGATCCTTAGATCTGATTGCTGGGGCCACCCCTGCACTCTTCTGGGATAGCTGGTTTAAGGAAATGAAAGTAAACTTGCAAATGCATTCCTCAATTTGTCTTTTTAATAGTGTGGAACTTGAGCAGGTCTCTGGAAGCAATCAACTAGTTCTTTGCATTTTAATGGTTTTATTACATTATAAGTGTTCCCTCTTGTACCTCACTCTCAACTTCCTCTATTCTGAGAGGAGGGAAAGCAGAGGGTTCTATTTGAGCAGCAATTTGTTTTTAAACACATGGGCATGAAATGTGCACAGATAGCAGGTGGAGTCCTGGCTTGTGCTTCTAAACTACATGCTCAGAAATATAGAAAGAAGGCTGTGAACTCTTCATTCATCCAGTGAAGTTTAAGCTACTTGGCCTGACTGCCTCTTGAAATGGAATTTGTCTTTTGTACAAGTGCTTCTAGTATTGCCTCCTGTTTGTTAATCCTGGATTTGTATATTTGTAAATGTGCCGTAATGTTTCCAATGGTGGAACTGCAGTGTACCTAGTGTTGAAGCAGCTGCTTGCACCTTGCTCAAATGAGATTTTTCTCATTTTATGTATAATTTTTTTTGTCAACTAAAAACAAAAAATCTTGTGACTCCAGTTTCTGTGTTTCTGGCCAGTTTCTTTTGCCTTAATTTGAATGGCTTGTATTATATTTTCCAATATAATGACTGAGTGACCAAATGATGTGACTAGTCTGAAGAGCCCTCAGTTACTGTAGAATTCCAAACATTCAATATTTACTAATCCTTCTGTTAGCCTGCCGTGCTATGAGAGAGTACTTTTGCTGTCACAACAGGGGAAGCTGTTCCTTCAAGTCCCTTTGATTTGTTGTGACTCCCTTGGCCTCAATATAGCATTTTCAAATTGTCACAGTGCTAGCATGTATATTGGTAGAATTATAGGCACAGACATGCACCAGTGTTGTGTGGAATGCACAGTTGTGTGCAGTCTTATTTCCATAGCCTAAAGAAGTGCTGTTGTTGGTTTGTGCTTGTGTGCCTCCTATAAACCATAGTCTTCTTTCTTGCCAATAAAGGCTTCAGTAGTGCTGAGGTTGATTGAATCCCTTTGGCTTCCATCACCTTGAATTGAGCCCAAAAAACAACAGGGAATCAGTGCAGATCTACAACAAACTCCAGAAAAGAGGAAGCCTACAGAAGTGGCATAGCATCATAGGGTTGGAAGGGGCCTAC
Source organism: Heloderma suspectum (assembly GCF_057233095.1). Lineage (NCBI taxonomy): Eukaryota > Metazoa > Chordata > Lepidosauria > Squamata > Helodermatidae > Heloderma > Heloderma suspectum. The sequence goes on along the minus strand of NC_139459.1, from coordinate 234,797,131 downwards.
AAGACCATCGAGTCCAACCCCTTGGTCAGTACAGGAAGCCTGATTTCAGGCAGTCTCCCATCCAAGTACTAACCAGGGCTGACTCTGCTTAGCTGCTGAGATCAGACGAGATCAGGCACATCTAACCCTTTGCTCGCAACAGCTACCTGAGGAATACATATTCAATTTAATATTTAGAGAGGGAATTATTACAAGTATGGATTCATCTTGAAACCCTATTCCTAGCATGTTCAATACACTTCATTGGGATTTATGTAGTCTGTGTACAGTTTTGCAAGCAAAGGCTTTGCTCTAGTCTTGGTAAAGGCAGAAGATCAGTTTTGCTCAATATATTACTATCACAATATGTAATCAGCCACACTAATAAACTTGAGTGTAGTATCCTAACAATTGTAATTTACCTTTTGGGGCAACAAGTATTTTTCTGTAGTGATTAATGTGTTTAGCAAGTTGGTGCTTAAGGGTGCAATCCTATGCATGTTTAGGCAGAAAACCTTGCAGCACCCAGTATGCCCCAGCCAGCATGCTGGGAGTTGTAAGACGTTTTTCTGCCTAAACATGCATAGGATTGCACCCTAAGTAAAGTTTAGTTTAGAACAGCAAAGGTTATTTGTGCATGTATCTAATTCCACTTGCTCTATTTCAACAAAGGTCTAATTCTTACATTGGCTTATGCCAGAATATGTAGAGCAGAACACTTGTGCCTTAACTGCTTACATACATTAATCTGTAGTTGAACATACAGTACCTTGTATAAGTATTCACCCCCCTTTGACTTTTCCACGCTTGGCTGGGTTATAACCTGGATTTCAGGTTGTAACACAGTGGCATTTTTACCATTTGATTTACACAACATAGTTAACACTTTGAAGGTGCAAAGTATTTTCATTATGGCACAAAAGTTAAACAAAAACAAACTGGCATTTGTTGGTTGCATAAGTATTCGCCCTCCTGAGTCGATACTTGGTAGAAGCATCTTTGGCAGAAATTACAGCTGTGAGTCTTTTGGGCTAAGTCTCTACCATCTTTGCGCATCTGGATCCGGCAATTTTTGTCCATTCTTCTTTGCAGAATTGCTCAGACTCTTGTCAGGTTGGATGGGGACCATTGGTGAACAGCAATTTTCAAGTCTTTCCAAAGATTCTGAATTGGATTGAGGTCTAGGCTTTGACTGAGCCATTCTAAGACATTCAGGTTCTTGTTTTTAAACCACTCCAGTGTAACTTTGGCTGTGTGTTTAGGGTCATTGTCCTGCTAGGTGAACCTCCACCCCAGTCCCAGGTCCCTTGCAGACTAAAGCAGGTTTTCTTCTAGAATTGTCCTGGATTTGACTCCATCCATCTTGCCCCCAATCCTGACCAGTTTCCCAGTCCCTGCTGATGAAAAGCATCCCCACAACATGCTGCTGCTACCACCATGCTTCACTATGGGGATGGTGTGCTCAAGGCAATGAGCACTGTTGGCTTTGTATCATACGTAGTATTTTACAGTAAAGCTTTCCTTTTTGCTCTTGTCAGACCAGAGAACCTTTTCCATGTTAGCTCTGTCTCCCACATGACTCTTGGCAAAATCCAAATGGGATTTGATGTAGGCTTTTTGCAGCAATGGCTTCTCGCCACTCTTCCATAAAGCCTACCTTTGTGGAGCATCCAGGTGATAGTTGTCCCATGAACCCATCTCAGCTGTGTATCTCCAGCTCCTTCAGAGTTACCACTGGCCTCTTGGTTGCTTCTATGACTAATGCCCTCCTTACCTGCTGAGTTTTAGTGGACAACCTTCTCTAGGTAGAGTCATTCTTTCCATTTTGTAGTAATGGATTTAACAGTGCTCTGGGGAATGTTCAGTCTGGGATATTTTTTATAACCCAACCCTGCTTGGTGGTTCTTCAGAACTTTGTCCTGGACTGGATAGCTCCTTGGTTTTCATGATGCTGTTTGTTTAGATATGTTCTCCAACAAACCGGGGCCTTCCAGAAACAGGTGTATCCAATCTGAGGTCACATGACACTTGAATTATACACAGGTGGACTCCAACTATGTGATTTGTGAAAGCAGTTGGTTGCACCACAGCTTATTTAGGGGTGTCACAGAAAAGGGGATGAATACATATGCAATCTGGACTTTCAAGTTTTTTATTTGTAAATAATTTTGTAAAATATGCAGATCTCTCCCCCCACCCCCCATTTTGACATTAGGACTATTTGTGTAGATCAGTGACAAGAAATTCTTATTAAATCCATTTTAATTCCAGGTTGTAACACAACAAAATGTGGGAAAGTCAAAGGGGTGTGTGTGTGTGAATATTTATGCAAGGCACAGTATGTTGGGAAAAAGACTGATATGCTGAAATCTTACGTAATGGCTAGAGCGGCTTTATTTTATTAGAAGTCTAATGCATTCAGAATATCCAGAACATTGTTCCCCAGCCTGGTGCCTCCAGATGTGTTGGGCTACCAGTATCTCATAGCCACATCTGGAGGGCACCAGGTTGGGGAAGAATTATAGATCTAGCTTCCCGCTTGCCCATGTTTGATTTTAAACACTAAGATTGGAGCCGGGTAACCTGTGGCCCTCCAGATGTTTTGGCCTACAACTCCCATCAGCTCTAGCCAAAATAGCCAATGGCGAGGGGATGATTGGAATTGTAGGCCAAAACATCTGGAGGGCCACAGGTTACCCATCCCTCTCGGAGAATTACGATGCTTTATAAACTGCCACGTCTAAGAATGAATGCTGTAACTAGCTATATGCAATGCTGTGGCGATCCTATCACGTAAAGCAGTCCTGCCTTTCCCGCGACCACGAGTGGGAGCAGGCTGGATGCGTCCCCTTGGCATGTGCCTCTACCAGGAAGGCTCGTCCAAAAATCAGCCTTAAAAGCACCGCCAAGCTAGCTCGCCCCGTCCGAACACTCTCTCACACGCACGGGGCGACGGCGCCCTTCCCCGCCACCCACGCCAGAGAGCCCGGGGCGCCGCCCGACGCGGCCCCAGGAGAAGGCCGGCCTGGGGCGTCATTGCGCGGCACCGGAAGTGGTTCCCCTTGGAGACGGGACGCGCGAAGGCGGCGGCCTGTCGGAGGCGCTGGCGGGAGCGGATGGTCGTCGCTGCGGCGCTTCGCGGGAGAGGCCGAGGCAGCGCGGGCCACGGGTGAGAGCGGGGCGGCCCTCCGTCGCACGCAGCGAGGGCGGCTGCTGGGCGCCCGTGGCTTCCTCGCGGAGGCCGCCCATCCTTCCCGGTGTGCTGTTTCCTGCCCGAAAATGGGGCTCCTTGAGGGATGGGCAGGAGACGCCTCGGTTCACTCGCCCGCAGAGCGGAATCGCCCTCCTGTCCTGTCTCCCGCACTCCTGCAAGATGATGGGGGCCTGGGGTGGGGAAGGGGGCGGTCGGAGGACGGGAAAACAGCAGCTCCCCCTCCTCCCCCTCCTCTTTTTGGTCAGCTCCTCATTATTTTGATGGCTGTGAGCCGGCCGAGGGGGAAGGGCGGGAGGGGCTTTAAGTCTTTGCTTGCAACGTTGCCAGTGACAGCAGGTGAGAAAGGAGCCCTTGCGGTTGTCAGATTAATAGAACATCCTGGCACGCTGTGGCATCAATGAGTAGATTGAAGGGGGATTTGCTAGAATCCATTCCCGGTAGTGGTGTTGTGCTAGTTCTGCCTCTCCACACCTTTAGGAAAGAGAATAGCCCATTTCGGACCTTGCCAGCACAGGAAGCGAGGAAACTGTGCGCACTGTCCTGTTTTCCTCCATCCATATATTCCTTTGAAGGGCGGAATAGAGTCTCTATGAATGCATCCCTTTCCAAGCAGATGGGAACTCTGGGTTCCTGAACATGTACAGAGAGCTACTTGCAGATGCTCTGTTCTGGCCTTCACATGAATGCATGGAGTTAGAAGTGGGGACAGCTTGTGCAGTCCTGGTCTTTTCCCTACCAACAACGCCATCGTGTGTTGAAAGAGTCTGAAAAGTGGTGGTGGGGAAACTAATGAGATAATCCTTTAATTGCCATTCATGAGCTCAGCCTCTTGTTTGTTTGCCTAGTCAAGGATTTTTCAAACATCTTTGTAAGCTTTTTTTTACATTAAGAGCTTCAAACCTATTCCTGTGAACATATTTATTTGAAAACATTGACCTGAGATTTTCTGTCTTAAAAGGACTGGAGCCCATGTCAAACATCTTGATATTGGTTACACTTCATAAGTTATTGGTTACTCTGTAACAGATAAATGAAAAATTATACTGGTAAAATTTATACTGGTCATAAACCAGTGTGTGATTCCAGTTTTACATCTCTTTACCTGAACTTTCTGTTTTTGTTCCCTTGTAGCTATGGATGCTGATCCAGTAGATTCTTCTACTGAACACCAAGGCTCTGACAATGACTCTGACACAGAGAGCAAAGCAGATCTGGATACCCAGGCCCAAGAGTACATTGAACGTATTCTTGGGTCTTCCAGCCAGTCCAGTCAGCCATCCCAGTGCCTGCCTCCTGAATCACTCCCAGTAGGTGGTGGAGCCCGAGCACCAGAGCGCATGTCTCCTCCTCTGGAACTTAAAAAGTCTCCTGTTGTTGATGACACAGCTTCAGGACTGTTATCTCTTCCTCTGGAGCTGATCTTGGAGATCTGTTCCTATCTGCAGGCCAGGTTTGTCCTGGGTGTTCTTCCTTTGGTCTGCAGGACTCTGAGGGACATTGTGCAGGATGAAGTCACTTGGAGAATTCGCCTGCTCAAGAGGATTGGCAGCTCCTATCCAGTTGTGGAAGGTGCATTCCCCTTCTGTCTATAATGACATCAACTCCCATTAACTCAAGAACAATTTAGAATTTCCAAAGTAGCTTCTCATGTGTTTGATAAAGCTTTGTTTCTAGATAAGGTTGGAACTGGCATTTGTCTAGGGCAGGCAACCTTGTGTCCTCCAGATGTTTTGGACTAGAACTGCCATAATTCCTGACCATTGGCCATGCTAGCTGGGAATTGTTGCCCAAAACATGTGGAGGTTACCTACCCCTGATCTTAAGGGCTGAAGTATTGGGGAGGAGAAGGGAGCTAAAGAATGAGATTCCTATTCCTTTGCCTGAAAGGAAAGAAGGAAAATAGAAGTTAAATGTGTGGAGGCTGCCTTTGCTATTCCATAACTAGAGCTTGGGTGGAACATAGGCGAGCATCTTCTTAGTCTTTCTTCCTCTTAGATTCTGTTTCTCCTTTGTTTAAATGTGCCTTTCATTTTCAGAGAGTTGCAGTTAGCTCAGTAATGTTGGCACCCAACTGATAGTGCTGAGCAGTGGCTATGCAATGAAAGATAATACCCTTTCAGTCCCCAAAGTGAGAGATAACAACATTGATCACAACCCAGTTTTGTGGTGGTGCAATTGTTTTCTGTTTGTTCATGTATCTTATACCTTTTGATGATTATTTATGTATGTAAACCACTTTGAGGAGACTTGTGCGGGAAAGCAGTACATAAACATTGTACATAAAGTGTGTAAACTTGTCTGCATTGCTTGAGATTGTTCCGCAGAGCCCAAAGGAAGAGCTGCATCCCTTTATGCCCCATTCATGTTTTGGCAGATGATGACTTTAACTGGCCAGCTGCCTGCATTGAACTAGAGGAGCACCTCCAACAATGGGCAGAGAACGGCAGGAACACAGAGTACTTTTCCCTTACTGAGGGACACTTTGCCTCAGTTGACTCTGTGCTGCTCCTCCAGGTAAAAGCCATTCTCTTTCTGTGTTCCCTTTACTCATACAATATTATAGTTTGGCAGACTAGGGATTTCATCACGTGAATAGTCAGTTGTGAAGTTTGGTTAAGAGTAGAGTAATGCTCTGTAAATAAACAAAGAAATTTCTCTGTGATGATCCCCCTGAGAAGTGACTTTTAGAAAACTAATCCAGCCACATTGTCTGTAGAGGTTCTTTTTCTGTGCCCTGCAAAGCTCCCTCTGCCTTTGCCCTACTATCTTTCCTTGCCCTCTTATTACAGTCATAGGGTTGGAAGGGGCCTACAAGACCATCGAGTCCAACCCCCTGCTCAGTGCAGGAAGCCTGATTCCAAGGCGGTCTCCCATCCAAGTACTAATCAGGACTGACCCTGCTTAGCTTACGAGATCAGATGAGATCAGGCACATCCAGCTCTTTGTTCACTCCACCCACATTGTAGTCAAACAATCCCAGCTATTGCATCCAGAATAGCTTATGCAAATGTATGTATAATAGCACCATTTTTCTTTTTGCAGATGTTGGTTTTTGGGTGCCTTCCTTTACCCCTCTTAAGAAGGAGGGGAATTGGCTCATTTCTTCTAATTATCAATTGTTTGTCATCTTATCCAGGGCGGGGAGCTCTGCGTTTCAGGTTCTCGGGACCGAAATGTCATCTTGTGGGACCTAAGGCAGCTGGACAGAGCACCAGAAAAAGTGCTAGTGAAGGCACTGGGAACAGAGTGCAATGGCACACACAAGGTAACCAGAGTCCATAGCCTGTGATCCCTAGATCAGGTAGTGGTAGTATTAGCAAATATCCTACAATATCAACCCAGAATTTCCAGTCCCCAAATATCCAGTTGTTCTAGATCACTCCCTTTCTTAAAGGGCAGTGGCTTGCAGGGGGCGGGGCTTCTCTCATTTTATAATTTCCCCTGACGGGTATTTTCAATTAACACTAGCGCGTAATTCTCACTCCCCGAAACGTCAACACCATCTCCGTTACAACAGTAATGAATATTGTCCCCAGACCCAATTTTCTGTTACCTTTTCACAAAACACAGCATATTGGCCTAAAAGGAACAAGTATAAAAAGTAACAGGCAGCCAATCTAAATTGCCTCCCTAAATGGCCAGTGCCCTGTTGCAGCAAACAGTCATTATGGAAGGGAAGAGGGCTGGATAGGTGTAGTCTGTCCTGATAGAAATCTGGCCTCTCTTGCCCAGGCAGGAGATGGTGTCTGGAGATCCTGGTTCTGACCAGAGAGGGGCTACTCCTATGAAAGGGAGGGGGTGTTGTACCACTTGAGCAGTTCAAGTGATTCACTGCCATCCAGGCTCAAAGATTCTGTGATGCAAGATGGGGACAGTTTCTCCAGGCTGAACTGGTGCCTATTTCCTGAGCATCCCAGTTTCTCACATCCAACTGGAGGTGGATTAGAAATGTCTGTCTTTAGAGTGGGAAAGCTCAGAATTTTTCTCTGTCCATTCATGTTGGTTTTACTGTATTCAGCAATGTGAGGAGACAGGAGAAAGGTGAATTATTCCTTTGGTTCTTCTGGACAGAGTGAATTAATTAGGCTTGTGCTTAACATGTGGGATTGTTGTCTACTATAAAGTGAAGTCCTTGGGATGAATTTATCATTTGTTCTTTATATGGCATCAGAATGACCTTGCAATGTTACTTAAGAGTTGGAAAGAGGGCTGAAGCATGGTGGCAGGTCTTACCTCATCTTTCCACTGCCTAGGGATGGGTATGGTCGTTGGCTGCAAGAGATAACTGTGTGTGTTCAGGGTCCTGGGACAGCACAGTGAAGCTGTGGGACATGGCTGCTGAAGGGCAACAGTTCGGAGAGATCAGGTAATGTTGTCCCCATGCCCTCTCCTGTGATTTTTCACTCAAAAGACCTAAACTAGGAGTGGCAGAATCTGGAGTGTTGCCACATGCTTAGACAAACAAAAGGCCCTGCCAGAGCTTTCTGGGTTCAAAGTTGTGAGGGCATTCTCAAGTAATGTTGGGGCACGAAAGCTGTTGCTTGGGCCAAAGTGTGTGTGGTGTTTATGCAGAGGAGGAAGTTGCTAAGGAGGATTAGCCATGGGTTACTAAAACTTGACTCTAAATAAAGTGGGCAAAAAAGAGTGGAATGTGTAGCCCCTATAGGAAAGGGCTTAAAGTGCTCAGGCTATTCAGTCTTGAAGGTAGCACTGGGTAGCAAAGGGCCTAATTGATCTTATTTATTTAGGCTCATTTAAAAGGCTAGGTAAAGGGTTGCAGGAGAGGGCAAAAAGGGTGAAGGAAAAAGATGTATATTACATAAAGCAAACCATCCATTCTTCTGATTTGAACCAGCGATGGGGGCAGGCAGGCAGAAGAGCTAAGTCCGGGCTGATGCTGCAGCAGGCATAAAGATGATGGTCATTTCCCTTGCTTCCCTCTCTCCAGGCATTTCACAGGGCAGATGATGTTAGATAGCCACAGAAGGCAGTGAAATGGGAACCAAGGAATCCCTCTTCTAAATCATGTTGTTCTAGAAATAACTATGGGCCTAAGGCTGAGCAGAACTTTACTGACTTTAATGCACGAATTTCAACAATGTGTCCTGGCCCTTCACCTGCTTGTTTCCTCCTCTTCCTAGAGGGAAAGCAGCTGTGTTGTGCCTTTCTTATCTGCCTGACATTCTGGTCACAGGAACCTACGATAAGAAGGTGACAGTATATGACCCGCGAGGTTAGTGCCAGCTGTTTCCTATAGGTACTGGTGCCTCAAGCCTCCTTGCAAGCAGTCCATGTCTGTGGAGCTAAGGGTGACAAGATAAGCTTGTTGTCATCTCAGTGGGAAGGACAAGGGCCAGAGCAAGACCTCCTCACTGAGGTTTCCTAAGCAGCTACAATTCAGCTGCTTCAAACTGCCGTTGTAACTACAAAGCTTTGCGGTTCCCAACGCTGCTCGCTTAGGCTAGAAAAATATGAACTACTTGGGGGGCAAGCCTCTGCTGCTTTTCCATAACTAATAGAGGTGCTCCAAATTAGTCAGAGGTAGGAAAATGGAGGAGCTAGCCAAAATGCCCCCAGAGGAAGCTCTACCCTCTCTTCTGCTTACAGTTCTTGCCCAATGAAAGGAGGAGATTCAGCTGGAAGACTATGTCCTACCAGGGAGAGAGCATGTGTGTGAGGTTTAAGCTGAATTAGCCTATCTTGTGTAGCTCTCCGGGCTGTTGTGATGCATCTCTTGGCCCTCTCTCACAGCTGCTCAAGCCCTAGTGAAGAGCCGCAAGCTTCATTCCAGTGCAGTCCTATCCCTTGCAGCTGATGAGCGCTTCATTATCTCTGGCAGTGAGGATCGAACACTGGTGTGTTTTGACAGGCGAACCAACAGTGTCCTTCAGAGGCTACAGGTGAGCTACAGATCCTGAGTCTCCTTCCCCTGATGAGGAGAGCCAAAAATTCTATGGAAAAGTATGCAAGAAGAGCTGGAATTAGTCGATGTTTTCTCTTGAGCTTTGTCAGGAGAACACTTAACCCTTCTTTGTAAATTAGGGTGGTGGTTACTTCTGGATTGGTGGAAGGGCTGCAATTGTAAACCAAAGCCCTGGCTTCTACTTGTGTCCTGCATGGGGGGGCGGGGGTGAAGTGCTCAATGGCACTCTGAAAGTGCATGGCTCAGCAAGCCAAATGTTTAAAGTTTTTTGAGGCCTGCATCTGGTCTTGCCCAGTTGTCCTTCAAATTGATATTGCTCTTACCTGATCTTTATTTTTCTGAATTTAGCCTATAACAGACAAGCCTATGTTAGAGATGGTCAAGAGGGTGGTTTTTGCTTTACACTTGGACTGGGTTCAAACATGACATGAAACCATGGCTTGCTTAACTAAACGAAGAGTCCACTCAGTGGGAGTGAACTGACAAAACTGAGTGCGGAGCAGATGGGAAGCAAAATCAAAAAAGCAGCTAGACCTAAACTATGGCTTGCTTGCTTGTATGCCTGGAAGCTCAAACTGTGGAATTGGTTCTTTACTACGGTTTTGCCTGATGTCTGCACCTAGCCTCAAGTCTTGCTGATTTCTGTATTTAGGGTCTAGAATTTCCCCCCAGGTTGTACTGGCAAGTGGCTCACAGGTAGCTTTTACTTTCTACTGTAGCATATATGGCCTAGTCTGCTTACTTGAGCTATCTACTTTCCTAAGTCAGTTCCTATGTACAGGAACCTTGTTTATTCCTGTGGTTGTTGGTGATATTAGTTCCTTTCTTCCCCAGCTGGACTCCTACCTCCTTGCCATGTCATACCAGGGTACTCAGCTGTGGGCTGGAGACAACCACGGGCTGCTGTATGTCTTTGAGAACAGAGGAGGGTGCTTCCAGCACATCCGGGTATGCTGAGAGAAGTTCAGTCACAGAGAGACAGAGAAATATGGTACTTCTCCTATCTCCACCCACAAAATAAGTTGTGGTTTGATGAGCATAAGATGCTGCTTACATTATACAGACATTTTATAACACTGCTGAGATTCACCTTAGAAATCTCATGTGCTTTGACCACTTGGGGTAATTGTTCTTCTGCCAGTGTCACTTCTGAGCCTAAGCAAGCAACTTTCACTGAAGCAGTATAAAAGTAGCTAATGCCTAACCATGGAAGGCCCAGCTGTTGCAGGAGAAGGCAAACATGCTTGCATTGCGTCCTGTGGCTCGTTCAAAAGCCTCACTGTTTGTTCTTTCCACAGTATTTCAATGTGGGTCACCACTCCCAGATCACTGGACTCCAGCACTCACTGGGTGCGCTATACACAACTTCCACTGACAAGACACTGCGTGTAAGAGTTTTTGCTGGCATATTAGTTACAGTTCTGAACTACGGATGAATGGATCAGTCTGTTTCTGGCCCATATCAATTTTTCATTTATTCTTTGATAAGTCCATTCTATCCCATTTCCGCATTAATCTGCAGTTTTAAAATAATCATATTTAAGCATGTAGTTTGAGCATTTTTTTCTCACAAGTATGCATTTCTAAGCATATTTTATCCCAAAATGTGTGTTTTCATATGGATTTTGGAACTTTATTTGAGCTGAGAACCACATTGCAAAATTCGAAGTGCAAAATCCAGAGAATAACTGTTCCGATTTGCACATTAGACCAGGAGGTGGGGATCAGGCTGGTTCACTTTGTAATGTGGAGTGAACAAAATCCTCATACATCCCTGTTCTGAATACCCAGGCAGACCTAGGGGACAAGTCTTTACCTCCCCTGTCCTTCATTTGTGAGAGCAAAGCAAAACCCTGATCCCTGTCTTTCTCAATTTTCTGACCAAAACGCAGAGTGTGAATGATGCTCCTTGCCACCTTGATGTTCCATCTACAGCTGCCAAAGCTCTTGGATTCTGCCAGCAGCTGCAGGAGCACTAATGGCTTAGAAGGAGGATCATGAGGGGTGCCAAGGGCCATCTCATGCTCTTTCCACCCAAGTTTCCTTGTCTCTGCATACAGATTCATTGCTTCACTGTACACTCCCTGCCTTCAGCACTCTCATAGGCCGTACTTTCTGGGGGGAGGGGCTGTTGGTTTATGCCAAATAGCTGCATGGGCACAGTCCTCTTGTGACTCTGGACTGATCCACTCTGTCCCACAAGCTGTTTGCTCAGCTTACTTCTCTGTGTGTGGTACAGCAAAACAACCTTTTCCTGTTTGATAGACTTTCCGCTTCCAGTCCTGAACCTCTGGGATTTCTCTTCCAGATCCATGTTCCCACAGACCCACCGAAGGTCATCTGTTCACGGACACACAACTGCGTGCTAAATGGGGTAATGGCGAGGGGGGCGTGCATGCTGGTAGATGCTGTTCCAGGCAATTTGTATTGGCTCCAGCTCAAGAAAAGGAGCACTAGAGCCGGGAGAGGGAGAGATGGGGGAAGAAGCATAAGCACCGAGGGGTGTGTTCTGGCTGCTGTGGGCTTTGCTCAATCTACAGGATTAATTTCCACCCCCACTCTCTTCTTTTGCAGATCAGTGTTGAAGGAAACATGGCAGTGGCTGCCTCAGGTGGTCTCTCTTTGGAGGTCTGGAAGCTCAGTGTGTGATGACAAGTCACATGGCGATCCACATGCACAAATATAGGGGTATCAAGTCCAGTGTCTTGGACAACTTCCCCTCAGGGTCCAGAGTTCCAGGGCCTGTTGCGTTGTTGGTTTTCATTTTGTATGCTCTTTGGAGCAGTGAAGTTGGGGTTGAAGCTTCAGCCTCAGCTTAACCCAGGTGGCTATAACTGAGAGGCTTGCACTGAGATCAGTATGCCACTTCATGCCCAAACCCCCTCCCAGCCATGTCTCCCCGGGGCCTCCACATGCACAAGCGCACGCTTCTGGGCCTTTGTCAAGCCTGCCGCACTCGACATAGAGGAGCGGCACCTGTTCAGGGGCATGGTGGTCAAGAATTAGCTGACTTTTCAGGTGAATGGGTGGGCTAGTACAGGCACAGCTCTAAGCCTGGGCATTATCAACTTGAGAGATGCAATGTGGGCACAGGGGAGGGTGGAGGTTTAGAGGATCCTCTAGCTTCCCTGTTCTGATCCGTGTTTACAGTTTAATTAAATATGTTCTGACACAGTAGCTGATCAGGAGTGATGGTGTCTTTTTAAGCACAATCCTTTGTGAGGCTTGTTTTAGAAAGAAAAAATGAAACTTACCAGCCAGGCAAGACCCCATGGATGACTTCGACTGTACAACTGTCTTATCGACAATGTCACTGCTCATTTATAAGGGAATGAATGGAATGTTGTTCTACATGATGTATCTAGATTGAGATCTAAGGGACAACTCAACAGTGGGCTGCTGGATTTATCTGTGTCAGATTGTTTCATTTTCTTGCTCAAGCACTCAGGCGTGTGTGTGTAGAATTTGCTTATGAATTATCTAACGAAAGCAAATCATATGATGAAATCCTTTGCCCTTATTAGGTGTTTCCCCTTGGACTCCTTTTTCCATGTTTAGTACAGCCAGAGTTGGGATAGGTCTCTAACTAGAATTCCTGAGCTGGACAGGGCTCACCTTTAGCCATACATACATCCGTGGCATTGTAGGCTGCAGTATGGACAGCAGAGAATTGCAGAATTTGCTAAATTGCCTAGTCTTCAGGAGGAGGGGGGGGGGGCTCTTGATTTTTTTTTAGTAGTAGGAGAGATGTTACAGGAAGCAGCTCTTGACATCGTTTCCATACTGTCTTGAGAGGGTAATAGCTGTTAAACAGAACCAGAATATAATAAATGTTCTGTAAACACAATAAAATAGCGAGGAAGTCATTTTGGTGATATGTGGCCTCTACTCTGCCATATATATCTTTTGTGACCTTCACCTTATCTATTATATGTCCAGTTATTTTCTTTTATGTAACTAAAGCATGTCTATTAGATGCTGAAAATACAAGGGGAAGCATAGGATGCTCAATTACACAATAAGGCCAGAAAAACATCTTAAGGTATTGCTTGAATGAGTGTGAACTTGGAGCTTAATTCCCTTACAGTATAGCACAGGGCCTCTTCTCCTTGAAGGGGTTGCTAGAAACTGGGATGCCAATCAGGAGTGGATCATACTTTGCATGTTCCACAGAATATTGCAACAAGTCACTGGCTACTTTGGAGACCTGTAAGGAAAGCAAAGGGGGTGTGGGGTGCATTCCTTTTAGCCATGGTGGAAAGGAGACTATTATTGGCTGGAGAAAAGGCTGAGTTGGAATTCCTTCAGTTCTTTGAAAAGCGTGATCTTGGAATCTGCAAAAAAAACCCATCTGCTATTTCATTCTGATCCTTGGTGAATTAACAGAAAATACCACTACCTGGTGCAGTGGCTAAGAGACAAAGCTACAGCTCAGGAACTCTCTGGTTCAAATCTCACTTCTGCCATGACCTCATTAGATCTGTTTCTGCAAGCCCTTCTTCAGCTACCCATCTGTGATATGGAGATAATACCTACCTTGCAGAATTGATAAAGGGATTATAAAATAATGGATGTAAAGTATTTTCAACACTCAAAAGTGCTATACAATGCCAATATCTCTACCAAACCCTGTTTTTGGTATGAACCCTTTGTAGGTTGCTGCTGCTATTGTAAATAGGATTGGGCAGGGCGGGGAGGGGAGATGTGTGAAAAGTTTGACCCTAGATCAGGGGAAGAACTCATCAATCCCAATTTCTGAAAGAAGAATAAAGCTTTCTTCAGCAAGAGAAGAGTACTTTTGCTGGTTCTAGCAAAAAATGGGAGCTGTACTCTGCACCTCTAACCATGACTAAATTCCAGGTCTTACTGGAACGCAGCCTATGTTGACCTGCTTTCTACTGCAATTTCATGTGGGGCTGTTGCAGAGGAACGTGTTGTTTCTCTCCACCCCGCAACCCAGTGGGGTTTATGAATCAAATCAACAGTTACCTGCATCCTCTCCAACCTGGTCTTGGCCTGCAGTTGTGCTACTGCCCAGCATCCCTGACTGATGTTGGTGCAGCTGGCTGCCTTTGCAGACATCAAAGAAAGCAGTATTCTGCAATGGGACAAAAGGCCTGGAACAGCCGCAGAAGACGACACGTCTAATACCTTCTAGTTGCCCATCAGCTACTTCTTGACTAGAAAGGAACAGTTTTAAACCGGTGCATGAATGTACTGCTTATCTTTCTCCAGGGTCCCAATAATCTTCTCCAAAGTCTAAGCATTGTACTCAGCTTGAAACTTGTATCTGTGCCAAGCTTTGGACTGCAGTGTGTACAATACACCAGCCTTCAGCAACCTGGTGCCCTCCAGATGTGTTGGACTGCAGTTCCCATCATGGCCAATGCCATGCTGGTAGGGGATAATGGGATTTGCACTCCAACACATCTGGAGGGCATCAGGTTTGGGGAAGGCTGCAATAGACTATCACTGGCTGACAGAATTGGTGCTGGAATACAAGCACTTTGGACTGTCACCCAAGGCCAGCCTAAGAAACATTGCTGCCTGAGGCAGAACAGCAAATGACACCCCTCATCAAATCAAGGTGCAGTTATTTTGGCACTTGAGGTCAGAAATCCCACAAACACCTCTCCCTGGGAGTTCAAATACAATAATAATTTGCTGCCCTTTCATGACATTCCAAACCAGCCACCTGAGGAACTGGCCTAATGGCAGGGCATTCCCTGCTTTGATTTAGCCAGTAAAACCAATTGCTCCCCTAAAGAGTTGAGATGAGCCAGGCAACCCTGCAATACCTATCTCTGTTGTGACCCAGGATAACCTACATCTTTCCCACCATTACGTATTGAGCAAGAGCATTGCAGGCACTCCAGTTACCATCTTGCTGTTTAAGCCAGATAAACCCCAAGAATTCAGACCAACGTGACTTTTTTCCAGCTCCCCCATATAATGTACTAGATCCAGCCCTTGGTTCGCAATCAAAAATTGAGTTATGCTTCAGGGATCCCACAGAATCCTGGCTGTAAAGCCACCCCATTCTTTTGCTAAATGTTTCCTTAATCTCGGTGAATCCTGAGGGCTGCAGAAAGGGCTGCAAGACGTCCTCTCCTGAATCTAGTTTCAATTGGAAGTGAACCAGATTGCTGTTTCTGCATTTCCTGCGTTCAGAAAGCAGGGCAAGGTCTACCTAGCTCCTTCCCTGGTTGGTTGGGGCGAAGACTGGCCCACTCACCTTGAGAGTATGAAGGGCAGCCCCAGCCCACCGTAACTGTGCCTCTCCCCTTGCATTGTGGAAGTGAAGGGCCTCTGTCTAAGCGGAAGCCCACCAACCCTATGTTTTGATCCTTACTTATATCCCCCAGCAGTAGCTGCCTTCTGGTCATTCGATCTTAAGTCATCACCTCCCACTGCTCAGTGGCTTTTGATTCCTTTGAATGCTGTTGCAGTTTGCGCACCAGAATGTTGCCTAACATGAAAATGGTATCCACTGTGGTCTAGAGAGAAGGGCTGCCTAATAATTCTAGGGCTGGTGCCCTTTGTGATGTTGCTGCCCTGGGTTAGACCTTCAGCTTCCACCTGTTGAAATTGAAAAACCCCTCGGGATGTCTGCCTCCACTTTGGTCAGTTGTCCTCACTGACACCCAAAGCTTCTGGCCCTTTTATACTCTCTGGGTTAAAGAGACACCCAGTGTGCCTAATTGGTTCCCTCTACCCAATACAGGAGAAGTAACAAGGAAATATGTTTTCTAATGGTAGCACAATGAGCCAAACACACACATGAAGAGTTTGTATTAAAAACAGACAAATAAGATTGATTAAACAGAAAAAGAGTTATATATACTATTATAAATAAATCTATATTTGGTCCTAACCTACCTTCTCTACCCCTTCTAAATCCTAGTTCTAAAACCCCACTCACTAGATGTAGCTTCCTCAAACCCTAAGGCCTTATCTGACCGTTAGCACTCTCATTTTATAATCACAGAATCCCCCTCCCTTCATGCGTGCGTGCGCGCGCGCACACACACACACACACACACACACACACAGCTCTCCCACTCCCTAACTTACCTGGGTTTCACTTAGCAATGCAAGCACATACATTAATATAACAAGCATATGTTACACCCTTCTTGCCCCCAGAATACTGTTGTTAGTCAGGGGTGGGCACCTAGTGGTCCTCCAGATGTTTTGGCCTACAGTTCCCATCAGCCCTAGCCAACATAGCCAATGATGAGCGAGTTGTAAGGCAAAACATCTGGAGGGCCACAAGCTGCCCATCCCGTGTTAGGTGAAGAGAGAGGCAAGTTAAAAGCACTCAGTAGTGGAAGAATCTGGATAAGAGACTGTCACCAACTCTTGCTAGTAACAAAAGACTAGAAGCAGTGCTGGTTCCAGGTTTTGGGGGTGCTTGGCCCTCAGTGGAGCCCCCTGTCCTGACTGCTGTTGCCATTGGCTGCCCCTACTGCTGCTGCTCCTCTTTGCTATCACAACTCTCTCATTTGCTCTAAGCCAGAGGGTGAACGTCAATGTTTACGGTGGCAGCAATGGTGGAGCAGCAGGAGCCAGGGAACTCTGGTGGATGCTGGGCCCCTGCTGGGGCGTGGGCCTATCAACCATTCCAAAACCCTGACACCAGCCCTGCCTGGCTGCACTGACTGCTATCTGCCAAATTCACTGCACTTTGCTGCTTTCCTAGCAGGAGGAATGGGATCAATGGGCTGGATCCAGGATCTGCCTTCCAGGAAAGGATGGGTTCTACTCGCGGAAGACCCCTCTGCCTGATTATTGGGGGTTCTCCCTCCCCCCATACTATAGCTAACCCTATTCAGTAGGGTCCATTGACTCTCGGTAGCATTTTCAGAGGGCTGGAGGGGCTGCCGTGGGAAGAATGAGGTTAGTGCCATTGATCCAGCGTAAATCTGGATCCAACCCAGTATCTGATTTTCTTCTATGGTTAAACTAACTAGCCGGAGACCATAGGGATGGTATAGAAAGCAAGAGTCCTGGCACTGTGTCTGTGCTGCAGAGGGAACATTTTAAAATTAATGGAATGCCTGTCGTCAACACCACCTAGGTCTCTACTGCCTTGTATTCCAACACCCCTTGTATCTCTCTCAGTGAAATCAGATTCTGACATGTCGAGAGGCGGTTCTGGTTTGCCAAACCTGTAAAGCCGGTTCAAACAATGTGGCAAGACATGCACCTGCCAGTGTGTGATGCAAGCCACTGTGACCTGTGAGAGAGTTCTAGCCCAGTCTCCTTGCCCAAGAATATATGGTGCGTGTTGAGATACACAAGAGCTGTGGAGCCAGGACTACAGCCATAGAACAGAATGTGGGCAAACCAAGTTCAGATCTGCATGCAGCCATGAAGCTCTCTGGGTGACCTGGGGCAAGTTCCTACTAAAAAACAGACAACCACTTTACTTCATTCTCTGTAAAAACAATTTAACACAATGGGGAACAATCAACAAAAGCGCTAAAGATTACTTATAAAACAACTAACATCTGCTCATAGGTGACTAAACAGTATCATCATGTAGGGTGGCCACTTATGCAGTGTCAAAAAAAGAGGACACAGATATGCCTAAAATTGCTAATTTATAGGTATAGACAAATTAGCTATAATGGAAGCTAAATGGTAATATAATCTCACCACAGCGAGGAAGACTGACCAGGTGACCTGTGCCTGCTCATGCTGCTGTTCAGGAGCTAAGTGTTGATGGGCAACTTCAAGGCCCCCTTCTTGTGGTCCTTTATCTTTAGACTGGATTTGGACTGTACAGCCCTTCAATTAGAGGATGCCTTCAAATAGACGACTGTCCTCTGTAAAGGACACGTGGCCACCCTACGGTCTAACTATTAAAGAAGCAATTGCAGATGAGGAATCGAGATTAGCGATATTCAGTTGTTAATAAAATAGAGGTAAATAAAAACTGATTTGTTTTTTACTAGAAGTCTGGTTGGCCTTCCATAAATGATAGAAAGTGGCACCACTCAAATCAAAAATAAAACTGCTAATATCAGAATGTTGTAATACAAATTTATGGTGTGACCACACTTGCAATACTGTGAACAGTTCTGGTCAACACACCTGAAAAATGTTATTAAAGAACTGGAAAAGATTCAGAAAGGAGAAACTAAATGGGAAACCAAAATCAACATTTCCCTATAAGGCTATAATGCTTGGGGCTTTTTAGCTTAGAAAAAAAGTGAGTATAGGTGGACATGATAGAAGTGTATAGAGTTATGCATGATGTGGAGAAAGTGGATATGTAGAAAAACTTCTCCCTGTCTCATAGGATTCTGTATCATTCAAAGAAGCTGAATGGTAGGAGCCTGAGGACCGATAAAAGTACTTCTTCACCCAGCACACAGTAAAATCATGGAATTTGCTACCACAAGATGTAGTGATGGCCATAAACCTGGGCAGCTTTGAAAAGGGATTGGACAAACCCATGGAAGATAAGGCTTTTAAGTGACTACTAGTCATGTGGGCTTTCTATTTCTTCCAGTACTGGAAGCAATATGCCTCTAAATACCGGTTGCAGGGGAAAACAAGTTGGAATACACTATTGCGCTCACGTCCTACTTGTGGGCTTCCCACAGGCATCTGGTTGGCCACTGTGTAAACAGAATGCTAGACTACATAGCCCTTTGGTCTGATGCAGCTCTTATGTTCTCTCCTGATGGAGAGGGAGATGTAATATTGGCCAGTAGGCATGGACACACAAGATAGGAGTGTAGGGTTCATATGGCAAGAGAAATATTGGAAAGCGGAAGTTTAAAAAAAATTGTAGCATGAAACAGCATTTCAAGTATATAGCTCCAAACAGAAGCATGGGAAGATTTGAATCAGTTGTCCTGGAATCTTGAGTTATCCATAAGGCACTTCTATCACCAATTCCCCCAACTTCTCGGGGAAACTGTGCTGACTTTTCCATATACATTAGGGGTAGGCAACCTGTTCAGAACTGGTGGCTGCATGAGTGGGCAGGGCGGGTGGTGAGTGGGGCTAGGACACTTGCGTACCCATTAACACACACACCTCCCCTGCCCCCACTCCCATAACCTTGCTCAAGATCACTGCTTCAATGCTACTAAGAGCAACAGGGTAACCGCAATCTTGAGCGGGATCGCAGGGGCTGGGTAGGCTTTAATCTGAGATTCTGGTCAAGATAATCATTGTGGAGAAATAGGGCCTGGTCCCCACCACCCAGTTGATCAGCTGGGTAGTGAGGAAAAGTGGGCATCATGCATCCAGCAGGTTGCAAATACGAGATATACATCAACATGGCCCATCATATCCCTAAGGAGAACCTGAATTTGATGAGACATCAGCAAGACAACCTTTTCTAGCTATTAGGCAAGGCTAAAGTCATACATACGATGGATAAACTCAGCAACCTGATCTAACCAGTTTCTCACACTCCTGTGGGGAAAAAAAGCTTCCTTTCTTGTTGCCTCATGCTCAGAAAGCGACTCAGCATCAAGGGACCAGAAAACAGAAACTGAGTTTCTCTCATTTGTTTCTTTTTGAGGCTACCTTACTTTCATATGATGACCTTTTCATTAATGGACTGTTCAGAGCAGTATTTGCACAAGCTTAAAACCACTGCTTGTGCTCTCTTGCACAGATCAAACTCATGTACAGCAAAGAGGAACACAATAAGAGAATGTATATGCACACTGCTTTAATTATATTCACACAATAGGATGATTGCGTCTTGACTCCAAAGATATTCTCTCCTCAGTAGCATTACCTAAGAATAAAGTTCATCCCAAGAAGGAATGTTTTACGTGAACTAATGTTTGCACTACATGGAACTGACTTGCAGGGTGCCATCCCAGAAAGCTAGAAAGCCTTTAGATTCTACTAGCTCAGGGAACTTCCAGAGGCAGAGGCCTTTCTGTCAATCAGGCTGGTCCTTCTGAAGATGCAAAGTCCAAGTGATGCTTATTCCTAGCCCAACATCACATTCCTTCCTGAAGGCAGTATTCACAGTACTGTGCATTTCTGAAGACAGGTATGTCAGAGGGTTCCATCTCCTGCATCTGTGGTTCCCTGCTTGGACCAGGGCAATGAATGTCAGGCAGGTGCCCCTTCCTCAGCCACATAGGATTCTTCCCTCCAGAACTGGACAAGGCCCTCTGCAGCAGTGAGCAGGCATGTCTCAGTTGGGTGGAAGGACAGAGACTGGACTGCAGCATTGCTAACAGGCAAGGCCAGGGTGAGGGAGCCCTGTGAGGAGAGAGCAAACTGTAGACCTAAGAAACACAAGACCCACAAAGTGTAGAGATTACATGTACCCCATCCGTACTACAACCATCACTGCTTTGGCAAAAGAAGAGGATAATGTGACTAGGTTCAAATAAATAGTAACCGTCATCATCGGAGGGCCCACCTCCCACCACCCTTGTGACAATGACATCTTAGGAGATTCATGAAATATGAAGCATCTTACTTGGAGGCCAGATGAGTCCCTCATCCCTTCAAGGCCAACTCATAACAGTGGCAAGACATCCCAGTGACTAGAAGGGGGACCAGGACAGACACATCCATAGCCTAGCAACTACCTTCTCCACAGTGACTCAACAGGATGAGGAGAGCAGACTGTGGTCACTTAGGGCGGATCCAGTTTTGTTGTTGTGCCTGTAGAAAAGACACCACTTTCAGAATGAGACCTCCATGTCCTCTCCTCCCCCCTGCACACCCTCCAAATCTGCTCTGGAGGGCTGCAGGGGGAGGAGATGATGCGGAAGTCCCATTCTGGCAGCAGTATCTGTTCTCCAGGTGCAACAACAAAGCCAGATCCAACCCTTAGTGCTGACTGAGCAACATCAGGAAGGAACAGTCCAAATTTAATGCACCAAGTGAAATGGGAAGAAATGTCAGGTGTGAACTTCACTGGCCGTGGGGAAACAAATGTTATTTTTCTTGCACAGGGAAAGCATTGTATCCAATGTTAGTCCTACTTAGAGTAGGCCCATTGAGATGAATGAGACAAGTTAGACTAACACTGGAGACAACCCAAATACTTGCACTTAGCTTCAAGCCAAATAAGCACGTTTCATGGACAATGTGACAAACTTAAAAAATATGAAGTGCTCTGTAACCCTCTATTGCTTTCATTTAGCTCCTCAGTTAAAAACGTTCTGTGTTAATTCTGCTGCCTCCCTGCTTCTGCTGTTAGCAGTCGTATTCAGGCAAGAGGCTCAGATTTAAACAGAAAAATAGCTGCTGTTCCTGTCCTGTTAAATTTCTTGGGGGGCAGCGGTTGCCTGCTTTGTTCTCCAAGGTTAAATACTGTCCAGTCCAACCAAGGAGAATTCAGTCTCCAGACCACAGACCACCACAATGCCTGTCGCTCTCCTCCCATGAGGCACTGAGAAGTCACATGACTGCTCAAGACAGAAGCTCTCCATTTTCCCAGGCTATTTTGCTCACCTCAACTAGGTCCCAGAAATACACCTTCCCATCCTCAGAGCAGCTTGCAACATGTGTGTCTCTTTCACTCAGGCAGCAATCCATCTTGTAGGTTACATTTTTGTGGCCTGTATATCTGGAGAGGTCGTTGGGGGAAACAGGAGGAGAATAAGGGGAATACCTCTGCTCATCTCAGCCAAGCTTTGTCCATCAGCCCACCTGCAGTTGCTACCAGTAGCTGGCAGAGCAAGGATATAGATGGAAGATGACGAAAGGCCACAGACACATAGGTAGAGATAAGACTGAGTGTGACTCACACCTATGGAGTAGCATTATGAAATGGATGTGCATAAAGCTCTCTATTGTACAAGCCTCTCTTTTCCTGGAGGTGTTTTTAATGTGTAGACACTCCTACACTAACTCATTTGGAATGGCTGGATCCAACACTAAGCACTGAGGAACAGTCATCCTTTCTAATTGCTGTGGTCAGATGAGACTAAGGGAAACATCAGGGACAGGAATAAATAACTGCATTGCTTACTCTCCTAGAAGCTCCCCTGTATCCTTGTCCAACAATCGCAGTGTAGAATCCAAGCTGGCAGCCAGGGTACATTGCCCATCCTTGCTGAAGCACACACAGGTGATGGGACCTAGAACAAGAACAGGGCAGTGCTGCTGGGCTCTATCACTTCAGGCAAAATGCATGTGTGTCTGTGTATGCATATATATTTGGGGGAGCAAGAGGCTGGGCAACTTCCTTTGCAACCTCTTCCTAGGATTGTGGCAACAGCTTCTTCACAGCTAAGGCTATCAGAGGAAGAAAGCAAGGGATCGTGGCTTGCAGGGATCAACTGCAGGCCTAGGGTGAGTGGATGCGGGACTGAAGATGCAAGATGGGGCTCTGCAAAAGTCCTTCAACTTGAGCCTGAGGGGCATCTACTGAAGAAAAGACGACAAAGCACATCCATTTCTCTTCTAGGGCTAGAGAGGCAAAGGAAATGTACTACCCAACAGGATCTATCACCCTGAAAACTGTGGCTCTCACGAAACCAGTTTTCCAGCTGGTTCATATGCAACACTCACTTCCAATGTAATCTGAGCAGAGCTCCCCAGCACGGAGATCATAGCGCCGGACGCGCCCATCCACGGAACTGAGGAAGAAAAGAGAGACATTAGGGGCATCCAGCTAGTGGCATAAGAGCGACACTCATCAAGCACACTAACCTGTGATCCCGAGAGCTCATATGGTGCACTTTAAATGGTAGTATTTTTAAACCACAGAACTCCGATTTTGAGATAAGCCCCCCCTCCCGGCCATATACATTTTCATTTTGCATCTTCAGCAGAATTGCACACAAACTGCAAACAGGTATGTACATGCACAGTGGCAATGGGTTTTTTTTCAGTGACTGGGAAAGAACTGCATAAATTGTGGAAATACAGAACTGTTCAAGGGCGATAATCCTAGGGGTTAAGAGGAGGGACTAGTAGCACCGGCCGAGTACAGAAGTCCAATCACATGACCAGTGGAAGGCGCCATGCAAATCACTCCTCCATTAGTAAAGTGGGTATACTGTGTACGCTTGTGCTGGTCACCAAAATGGGCCTAGAGAGAGGGAAGAAGTGAGACTATGTTGATGGGATGGGGGTGGGGATCCCCAAGGTATGCTGAAAAATCTTGCTGTTTGAAAGTAGAATCCTGGCTCCCTGTCACCTAGCCCCTAAAATGAGGAAAAGATCTGGTACATGCACACCTGAATGGCATGATGGCAGCTGAGGGCAGACCACAGATACAAGACCAGGAAATCTCAAAACAAGCAGGAAATGGCTCCACTTTCTGAGCAGAAAGCAAGCTTTCCATTCAGCTACAAAAGAGAAAAATAGAGAGAAGGGAGAAAGGGAAAAGGACAGGCTGGGACAAGGAGAGAGCAGCAGGAGCATTTTGCTCAGCCGCAATAGACTGCAAAGGCTGACGGGAAAGTGAGCTCTGTGCACTTTCCATTCAGCTGGCCAGAGGAATCATTACCCATTACGGTTACAGTTTTAATCAGTAGCAGTTCCAAAACAGTTGTGTGATTTAAGGGGAGGGAGGAACAGACAACATAATTTTTAAAATGGCAACATATATGTCTAAATTAGTTAAGATGTACCAAGGAGTAAGTGTAGTACTGGGAACACTGAAGGGAAACATATGGACATGCCCAGATGGCAAAGATACATTGAAACGTGACCACAGATACATTTAAACAAGCTTTTCCACCTCTGTGGTCCTTGACTGAGAGGCAGGATATAAATATGTTAATAAATAAGGAAAGACATTTATCATAGAATAGTAGGGTTGGAAGGGGCCTAAGACCATCGAGTCCAACCCCCTGCTCAGTGCAGGAATCTAGGTCAGAGCATCCCCAACAGATGGCTGTCCAGCTTCGTCTTGAATGCCTCCAGTGTGGGAGAGCCCACCACCTCCCCAGGTAATTCATCTTATCCACTTTGCTACAAAACACCACCACCGCCATGTACTATGATAGTTGATTTTAACATTGACTGTGGAGAGTGAGGAAGACTGGATGACCTCCCACTCCCCATAAAACCCTGGTGCGGTACCTGCATGTGCATCTGGGAAATGGGGGAAATTGGGCTATGTTATGCCTTAAGGCAATCCTTGCACCCACGGCTGCTGTGCCCGTGGTTGGCTGAGTCAAGTTCCTCATGTTTTAAAAGTTTGTATTTTAAAAGCTTTTAATGTTAACAGAAGTTTAAAACAAGAGGACCTAACTTGGACTTAGCAGAGCAGGGAGCGTGCCCTGTCCAGTTCTACCTTGAGCTTTGACTTCATGCCACCCTTCCTCTGTGACCCTTCCTCACCCTGTAAGGATTTCATGGTCTGACACGTTCAGACTGGAGACACCATCCTTGGCCTCATCCAGGATCTGAATGGGATCTGGTCTACGTGAGCGGCAGTCCCAACAGCGGACACTGGAGTCAATAGAACCTGCATGAGAGCAAAGAAGCATCCTAGGTAGAGCCTAAAATGAGTTCTCCAGGAGCAGCAGGGAAACAAGGTGAGAAGGTAAAGCAATGCTTACCTGAAAGGATCACAGTTGCCTCTTCATTGAACTGGACACAGTTTACCTTCTGCACAGTAAGACAGAAAAGAATATAAGGAGATTGGGGATGGCTACTGTCCTGAAGGCTACATCTAACACCAAGCACCTCAACTTTTGAATTCATGGAATTCCTGCAAAGGTCTGTTGTCTATACCTATCCCTCTGCCCTCCCAAAGCGAAACATACAATCTAGTCTTATAAACAATGTGCATTACTTTAACACTTCTCCTTAATTTCTTCCTTATCCAGCAAGATAACTGGGCTCCTGTAATTCTCTCATATTGAGCCCCAATTCTATATTCTCAGTGTCTCTATCCAAACGTCCCTCTATGTATGTTTCCTGGTGATCCCACAAAGGGTCAAATTATTTCTCTAGCTTCCATTCCCCGCAACCTCTCATTGTAACGGTCAGTATCTTGTACTCCATAGGCTTTTGACTGTCAAGCAGGCAAAACTGCAGACACTGTGAAGTCTCTGTAAGATAAGGCACATGGTTATCATCAGCCCCTCGTGCAGGGATGGGGAACCTCAAACCCACAGGCCAAAATTGGTCAGCCAGGCTGGCTCTTCATGGGGAAGGCGAAGGAGGAGGGATGCTGGCTATACACTCGGCCAGCGCTTTGAGACACTGATGGAGTCCACTTCTTCCCCACGTTCTCACGGTGGAGGCGGAGTACTCCTCCAACTGGCATCTCTATTGGGGACCCAGCTTCACTCTGCCTGGGCTTTCCCTGGCCAGAAATAGCCCATGCAGGTGAAGTCGGCTCTCCAAAATGCTGAGATGCTGGGTGGAGCAGCCAGGGGGCATGGTCCCATCACTGATGTCAAGGAGTCGTGGCCTCTGATGCCATCATGCCCTTGGAGGGGTCATGGGAGGGGGAATCTGGCCCCCAGAGCATAAAAGGTTTCCCACCCCTGACCTAGTGGGAGTTCAGAGTAATTCATGTACCTAAAGCTGGAGACAGGAATCTTCCCATTTTCCCAGAACCTCCAAAGGACAAAACATGTCTTACTCCTGCATGGCCACGGAACTTGCGAACCACCTGCCCTGTGGCAACATCCCACAGCACTACTGTCTTGTCTGCTCCACATGAGCAAAGCTGGCTGTTATCAAATGACCTGGGGGGGGGGGGGAGAGATGGAGATGGGGAAAGCAACTGAAATAACTTTTCTTAGATCTGTTACTTCAATCCATTAGACTTCATTCCCAGGGCTCTATGTGCAATTTTCTGATTGTACTGTGACAGTGTAGAATCTACCATATGGAGAATGTCAGATTTAATTTCTCAAAAACAAGTTTCTAGCCATTAAGGCAGTAAAGATGGGTTTGAAAGTATAGGGCAAGTTTTAAAAGCATGGGGAACGAGTGGATTTCCCATGGTCACAGGGTGGAATAACTCATTCACAGCTTTTTGCCCCTTCCAACAGTTGGCAGATTTTTTTTTTTTCAAAATAAGATCATGCATTTAAATTTGTTTCATTTACTACTGATAGTTCATAGAAATGGCTTTTGTTCATTGCATTCTGGAGTAACAAATGTCACGATTCTATATGCCCATTTTTCTCTTTATTATGAAACTTTATATATTAAATGTTTTGTCGTATTTTGTAGTAAAACAACATTTTATGTAGGAATTTTTAAATGTTACTTTACTCTGCCAACTCTTCTGATACAAACATACACAAAGCACAAGAATTCTGACCATGACTACCACCAGTCACCATCTAGGCCATTTATCATCTCAAATTCTCTGAAAGTATTCACAGCTAAGCCCCTTCCCTTTTCTAACAAAAGTGGATCCCTCTCTCCCAGCTCTTACCCTGCTGCATCCAGGACTTCATAGCCATGGCCACTGTAAGTCTTGAGAAGTGTCCCTTTGTGGGGATTCCAGAGCTTGAGTGACTTGTCACTGCCACAGGTAAGACAATAATTTCCATCAACTGGGGGGGGGGGGGAGAGAGAGAGAGAGAAGCCAATACTTTTTTTTGGTGGTGTTCCTGAAAGACCAGCCTGTCCTATTTCCTCTTGTACTAAATGGATTCTACCATTCACCCTTTAATAATAAACGTTTACTCCCAGCAACCAAGCTATATCTCTAGTTTAGGTACGTTCTCTCATCCATCATGACTGTTTTATTGATCTAACAAACCACTAAAAGCTTACAGTCCTACAACAGAATTCACTTTCTTTTTAGGGAACTGCCTCTTCGTTTCTTGAGCCCTAGTAACTCAACACTATTGCCCCATTTTATAGGATCAAAGATGCACTCACCGTTGAACCTCACTGCCCTGACAGCTCCCTGCTTACATTCCAGTGTGCTCAGCAGTTTCTTTGGCAGCTCAGGCTTCTTAGGTTTTGGCTCTGGAAAGGCCATGATGGAGACAAGTAACTTGCTTCGCAGGGACTCTACAAATTATTCTCCTGTACATTTGATACGGCAACGCTCAGAGCAAAATCTCAAGCACCAGCAGTACCCCAAGGTGGACTGATGTATCAGGATTGCTCTTCTTCTGGGAATGTGTTGCCTTTGGAGTAACACCACCTTATTGCAAAATAACACAGATGCAAAGAGAAATTATTTATCAGCTGCGAAAGCCATTAGAGCAACCAGATTCCTCATAACAGCAAACCGAATAAAACAGAACTAGAGACCATTCCACTCTAAAAAGACTAATCAGCAAACAAAGGCAAGCATCTACCGCTTATGCTGCCCTAGAAACTATACACTGCCAGCCCACCAGAGACCCCTATTTCCACATCCTCATTCCACATCAATCCGGGGTAACCCTCTGTAGCACATCAAGGGCTCCTTAAACGTTCTCCCCCGCTCACAGAACTCTAACCTTTCCCAGTGCTCTTAAGATCTCTCCCAATCTAGCTCTGCTTTCTTAGCAGTTGTAAACATAAAGTGTTTATAAAGTGTTACACTACAACACTTTATGTTATGCTACAACATAAAGTAGGACAGGAAGGCCTGGCGTGCTATGGTCCATGGGGTCACGAAGAGTCGGACACGACTGAACGACTGAACAACAACAACAACAACAACAACAAAATAAAGTGTTGTAGTTGTTCAGTCGTTGCCCCTCCAGCGATTTTCATATATATTTTCCTCCTCCCCTGACTCTTCCCCATTCGAGGCGAAACTCGAAAAAACGCCTACAACTTCCACACTACTTGTTATCTTTAATAGCTTTCCCCAAACCTTTGCAGCACACTGTAAATCAGACTTTAGAGCAAGGAGGAAGGTTATAGGGGAAACTCAAGCGTCCACTCCCCAAATCGTTCCCCTCGGAGTACAGCTTCTTTTTCTTTAGTTTCACCCGTTCTCCGCCTGAATTTCCTAGGCAGGAGAAGAGGAGTTATGGCTGACGCCCTCCCTTAGTCCCCCTCGGCGGAGCAACCCCTGGCGTCTCTCTACGGAAGGTGAATTTCAAGGCCTCCCGAAGCATGCGGACCTGGAGCTACAGCCTGGAACTAGGGCGCTTGAGCTCTGCGGTGTTACACTATTAGTTGCCCCCCGCACGGCACTGGGAGGAAGCGGAAGCCGGAGTTGCTGAGGAGGCAAGCGGGCGGAGTCAGAGTGCGATGTTCAGCAACAGCATGGCGGACCCGCGGCGGCCCAACCGTGTCCTCAGGTCAGCTGCGGCGGGGCTTGGGGTCGCCCGGGCAACGCCACGGAGCGGGCACGGGGGCAGTAGAGCACGGAAGGAGACCGCATGGAATTTAGTCATTTGTGATACGAAAGGGGGCGCTGAGCGATTGCACGCGACGGGCCTAGGGTCACTATGGCAACGCAGTGGGGAAGGCATGGGAAGGCTCACCTGTCATCATGTCGGGTAGCAATGGAAAATTGCCTGGGGAAAACCGCACTACCGTGGCAGAAGATGGGGGGCTTTAGGTCAGAGTCCGCAAATGGTTAGACTGATTCAGATGACCCAAGTGTACTACAGCTGCAAGCCCTGATTCAAGGGAATTGCGAAAACAACCAAGAGGTTTGTGGCACCTCAAAGACTAACAAATTTATTCTGACATATAAGCCTGCTTCATCAGATACATGGAGTATTATACAGATACTGTGCCACAAGGTATCCAATGTGGTATCTAGTCCAAATGTAAGTGGGGGGGGGGGGGACAGGTATAGCCTTGCCTCATTACATGCTTTAATATATAGATATATCAGGAACTTTGCCCTGGATAGGAGATTTGGACACTGGGGGCAGGGGGAGATTAACAAAGTCGTGGACTGTTGCTGAAGTTGTATACAGGGGAGGCCTTCATAGAATTGTAGAATTGGAAGGGACCTTGGAGATCATCTAGTGACTAGTCCCCTAGAAAGAACGTGGCATCTAGGGTGGAACTGTAAGCTTTTATTGACTTGTTATATCAAGAAAACAGTCGTGATGGGTGTGAAAAAGTGCCTAGACCAGAGATATAGCTCATGTGCTGGAGGAGCAAGTTCATTATTGCAGAGCAAATAGTAGCCCAACCCCCTGGTGCAATGCAGGAGGCAGCTACAGCATCCCTCACAGAAGGCTGTCCAGTCTCTGCTTAAATATGTCCCCTTTACTCATGTTTGTCACTTTCTTTTTAAAAGGACTATGTGAACTCTACTGTGATGTAGGGTAGCTAAAGAACTTTTTATAAATAAAGTTTCAAAAAGTTTACAAACTGGTATGAGAAGTTTGCGTCACTGGTCACATATTGCAGATACTATCTAACAAGTGTGATGATGTTTGCATAATCACATTCCACAAAGCACTTATTTTCAGAACCCATGCTGAAGGAGTAAAATTTTTCATGTCAAATGCATGTTGTGCATGGAAAGTCCAATATCCTGCCAATAGGCACCCTACCATCAGGAAAGATGTCTGTGTGCCCCACAATAAATTAGTAACAATTGGACTTGCAGCTGCAACTTTATCATAGAATAGTAGGGTTGGATGGGGTCTACAAGACCATCAAGTCTAATCCCCTGCTCAATGCAGGAATCCAAGTCAGAGCATCCCTGACAGGTGGCTGTCCAGCCTCATCTTGAACGCCTCCAGTGTGGAGAGCCCACTACCTCCCTAGGTAATTGGTTCCATTGTTATATTGCTCTAACAGGAAGTTTTTCCTGATGTTCAGCTGGAATCTGGCTTACTGTAACTTGAGCCCATTATTCCGTGTCCTGCACTCTGGGATGATCGAGAAGAGATCCTGACCTTCCTCTCTGTGAGAGAGGAAGTACTCTTCCTCTCTGTGAGAGAGGAAGTACTCTTCAAGTACTTGAAGAGCACTATCATATCTCCCCTCAGTCTTCTCTTCTCAAGGCTAAACATGCCCAGTTCTTTCAGTCTCTCTTCATAGGGCTTTGTTGCCCTCCTCTGAACCCTCTCCAGCTTGTCTGCATCCTTCTTAAAGTGTGGTGCCCAGAACTAGACACAGTACTCCAGATGAGGCCTAACCAGTACTGAGCAGAGGGGAACTAGTACTTCCCAGGATTTGGAAGCTATGCTTCTATTAATGCAGCCCAAAATAGCATTTGCCTTTTTTGCAGCTACATCACATTGTTGGCTTATATTCAGCTTGTGGTCTACAACTATTCCAAGATCCTTCTTGCTTGTAGTGTTGTTGAGCCACGTATCCCCCATCTTGTAACTGTGCATTTGGTTTCTTTTTCCTAGGTGCAGAACTTGGCATTTATCCCTATTAAATTTCATTCTGTTGTTTTCTGCCCAGCACTCCAGTCTATCAAGATCACTTTGAATTTTGTTTCTGTCTTCCAAAGTATTATCTATCCCGCCCAATTTTGTATCATCTGCAAATTTTATCAGCATTCCCTGCACCTCCTTCTCCAAGTCATTAAAAATGTTGAAGAACACTGGGCCCAGGACTGAGCCCTGCGGTACCCTGCTTGTTACTTCTCCCCAGTTTGAGAAGATCCCATTGATAAGCACTCTTTGAGTCCGATTCTGTAACCATCTGTGGAGCCACTGGATCGTTGTTTCATCTAGCCCACTTTGAGCTAGTTTGCTCATGAGGACATCATGGGGCACTTTGTTGAAAGTGTTGCTGAAGTCGAGGTATATTATGTCCACACCATTCCCACAGTCCACAAGGGAGATTACTTGATCAAAAAATGAGATCAGATCTGTCTGGCAGGATTTGTTCTTGACAAATCCATGTTGGCTTCGAGTAATCACTGCATTGTTTACAGATGGATTGCTTTATCATCTGCTCCAGAATTTTCCCAGGGACTGATGTCAGACCGACTGGTCTGTAGTTCTCAGGTTCCTTCTTTTTACCCTTTTTGAAGATAGGGACAACGTTAGCCCTCCTCCAGTCATCTGGCACTTCACCCGTCCTCCATGATTTCTCAAAGATAATAGACAGTGGTTCTGAGAGTTCTTTGGCCATTTCCTTTATTACTCTAGGGTGCAGTTCATCTGGCCCTGGAGATTTGAACTCATTCAAAGTAATGAGGTGTTCCTTGACCATATGCCTATCAATCTCAAGCTGCAATCCTGCCCCTTCAGCCTGTACTTCGCCTTTGCCAGGGGGGTCATAGACCCTCTTTCGGGAGAAGACTGAACCAAAGTAGGAGTTGAGCACTTCTGCCTTTTCTCTGTCATCTGTTATCATTTTGCCATCCTTATTTAATAGCTGAACCACCATTTCTTTCCTTTGTCTTTAACTATGCACATAGCTGAAGAAAGCCTTTTTGTTGTTTTTAGCATCCCTCGCTAACCTCAGCTTATTCTCAGCTTTAGCCTTCCTGACACCATCCCTGCAATTCTGTGCTACCTGCCTGTACTCTTCCTTTGTAGCTTGGCCTTCCTTCCACTTCCTATATGTGTCCTTTTTATGGAGCCACATTGGCTTCTTCCGTTGTCTTCCACCTTTTCTTCTTGCTGGAATTGTTTGTAATTGTGCCTTGAGAATTTCCTTTTTCAAAAACTCCCACCCATCTTGGACTCCTTTTCTTGTTAGAATCGCTTGCCATGGGACCTTACTTATCATTGTTCTGACTTTATTAAAATCAGCTTTCCTAAAATCCACGGTACGCATTTGGCTACACTCGGCTTTTGCTTTCTTTAGAACCAAGAACTCAAGTATAACATGGTCGCTTCCCCCCCGAGTTCCTGTAACTGCTACTTTATCCACTAAGTCATCTCTGTTGGTTAGGATCAAGTCAAGGATAGCCAATCCTCTAGTTCCTTCCTCCACTTTCTGTAGGAGGAAGTTATCCGCCAGACAAGTCAGGAATTTCCTGGAGGGGCCATGTTTTGCAGAATTTGTCTCCCAACAAATATCGGGGAAATTGAAGTCCCCCATTACTACTACATCATGCTTCCTTGAAACATTGGCTATTTGCTTTTCAAAAGTTTCCTCGTCTTCTCCTTGATTGGGTGGCCAGTAGTAGACTCTGACCACCATGTTCCTTTTGTTCTTTGCTCCATTTATTTTAACCCAGATGCTTTCGATGGGGCTACCAAGCTCATCCTCCTGTATTTCTGTGTAGAGATATGTATTTTTAACACAT
Source organism: Heloderma suspectum (assembly GCF_057233095.1). Classification (NCBI taxonomy): domain Eukaryota; kingdom Metazoa; phylum Chordata; class Lepidosauria; order Squamata; family Helodermatidae; genus Heloderma; species Heloderma suspectum. Next base: position 234,764,950 of record NC_139459.1, on the reverse strand, counting down.
ATCTAATATTAATTGAAGATATATTTATATCTATAGGAAATCCTGAGGAAGAGACTCCTCTCCTGGCAAGAGATTGCAAATTATAGACCTAAACTTCAGTCCAGAAGAAAATAGTGTACATGTTGAAAAAGAGCAATCATGGCTCACTGTTAAGGCCCACTTAGTTTAACTGGACTAAGGTGTGAATAACCTTTTGCTGGTTGGAGCCCTGGTATGTTCTCTGAGTGTACATGGGGGACCAAGGAGTATATTTTCCTTATACATAGCATTGGAAGCTGTTTTTGCATTTTAATATACATGTAGTTAAATTTAATGAGTGAACAGAGAACAGCAGCAAGGATGGTTTAAGTTCTGGGAAAGAAGTCAGATAACGAAGAATGAAGATAAAAAGGTCATTTTTGGATATGAACCTCCACTGGGTGGAAATACTGAAATGTAAAAGTGTTTTCCTCCAATGGCTAGAAATTAAGGAAAAATGCTTGCCATTGTAACATGCTGCACAAGAAGGAATAGAGTCATAGAGTTGGAGGGGACCTTGTAGGCCCTCTAGTCCAATCCCTGCGCAGTGCAGGAAATCCAGAGCTAGACATCCTTGACAGTTGGTCTGAAGACCTCCAATGAGGGACCTTTTGCTTGAAAACCTCCAGTGAGAGAAAGCCCACCATCCAAATAATTGGTTCCATTGTCAAATGTCTCTTACCATTAATTAAAGGTGCAATGCTATGCATGTTTAGACAGAAAGAAGTCCTATAACTAGCAGCATCCCCCAGCCAACATGGCCGGCTGGGGAATGCTGGGAGTTGTAGGATTTGTTTCTGCCTAAACATGCATAGCATTGCACCCTAAGAAGTTTTTCCTAATGTTTAATTGAAATCTACCCTCCTGTAAATTAAACCTGTCAGGTCTAGTACTGCCTTCTGGAGCAGCACAGAACAAATCCTTGCCCTGTTATCTGAAAATTGTCATTCAGGACCTAGATAAATTGCTAATAAGCATGTTCTTGCTAAACACAACAAGAGTGGGTTAGGTCTGATAATAAATGGAGTAATTTTTCTTTTGTCTGTTGGGACAAGGTTCTTCTTACCTTAACATTTAGGAATCGTGGCCAGAAGAAAGCAATTAGCTGAGTTATGATGCCAAATGTAATGGCAGAATTGTACACGGATTGGGATCTTGTCAAATCATGCACTAGAATGAGGCTGCCACATATGAGACTGGCAGTACAATCCTATACATGTCTACTCAAAAGTCAGCCCGGTTGGGTTGGCTGGACTTACCCCAGGTATGTGCACATAGGATTGCAGCCTTAATATACTCTGAGATAAATGAGCAAGCTGTGCTACTGCTAGCTACTCTGTCTTGACCTCACCCCTTGCCTTATAGCAGGGATGAAGAACCTTTTTTGTCCAAGGCCCTCACTGCAAACTGAACTGACCAAGGTGGTAACACTGAAGAATAGGCATGCCCATTTGCATACAGGCATAGATTCTCTCTCTCTGTGTCTCATATGGACACATCCCTTGTTTCCATCTGCACTGTTTTAGCTTGCATCTGTACAGAACAATTCCAACAATGCAGTGAAGGAGTGTGGGTGGGGGGATACTTCATCTTCTTTTGCATGCTTCGTTTACATCTTGGAAAACCCAGTTTTGTCTGAGGTTAGATAAAAAGGTAGGAATTATGTCACTTATTTTCTGGATCTGTATTTTCCTGTGCTTCCCTTAGAGTTAGCTGACTGTTAACTTAGCCTAGAAATGGCTCATATACTGAGTGGTTCAAAATATGGTTCTTTATTGTCATTGAATCTAGTGTGCACATAAACCTTTGGGAGTAATACACAAATTTCACAGTGTGCAGGTACTTGGCTTCTTATGAGAACTGAGAATTCGACCTATAGATCTATGTCAAAATTCTGACCTCTTTGATTTTTTCATATAAAAGCAAGACAGTTTCCTGATCTAACCAACTGGCCTTCCTTTTGGTTTGAAATGGCTGAGGTACAACAGTCTTTTTTTGTCACTTGGAAGGGAAGTCTTCCTGCATTCTGATTTGGGAGAGAATGATATTGGAGATGCTAGCTCCATTTCTTCTTTCACAGACATTAGTCTCTAGTGACTAGAGCAACAAGTATCTGCTTGTTGGCTTAGCATCTGAATGAAATCGGGTTATTAGCAGGGATAATAGTATTGATGTCTTCTTCCTTACTGTGACATTGCTGTGGATAGAGCTAATACTTTCTTTTTAAGCATAATGCAATGCTTTCTCTTTTCCCCAATATGGGTGTTTCATTTGTAGATACAAGCCTCCATCCACAGAGAACAACCCTACCCTGGAAGACCCTACACCGGACTACATGAATCTGCTGGGAATGATTTTCAGTATGTGTGGCTTGATGCTGAAGGTGAGTTCTGGAGTGCTAGGCCTTTGACTCCAAGGCATCAAGAACACTAGCTAGGCAAATCAAGTAAAAAGCTATACCAGCTGTGTGTTATCGTGTAACTACTAAACTGCTTTTAGATAATATAATTCTTCTAAGGCCCCAAGGATCACCTGACATAACAGTCCCAGGTTGTTGAATTTGCAAGAGAGAACTGAATTGGGCAGCTTATTCTAGTAATAAAACCCACAGCATTTCCTCCTTCCCTATATTATATTGAATTAACTGCACAGTATACCTGCGCATAGGCCTTATCCATTTCCTTGCCATTTTAGCAGTTTCTTCAAGGCTATCACTATTCTTTAGCCAAAACATTCCTTACAATAGTAAAATAAGAGATTAGATGGTATACATCCCCCAAGCCCCAAAGGTTGATCAGTTATTAACTGATTGCTGAAAATTAAATAACAATATCATGATCCTTCAGTTCAAGTTAATGCTGTTTATTGAATTCAGTTATAATGAAGCTACATAGACTACTGAAGATGTATTAGTGAGTGCAAATGACTCTGGAAGAAGTCCAAACTGACTTAAAAGGCTCCACAAGGCATTGTAATCCACAGTGGGAGACAGAATAGTTAAATGAAGTTCCTTTATCTGAATGAATGGTTGTGTATCCATGCTGCAGGAGGACATAAAGACACTGTGTCATATGCTAGTGTGCCTTCCATTAACATCAGTTTTGTTCTGCCTAAGGAAACTGATTTACAATTAGTTATCTTTGAGTACGTCACTTTTTGTCTAGATAAGGGAGATGATAAAACCTGTCAACACCTGCTTTGGGAGTCTAAAACAGATAACCAAGTCTTTGAACAATACTATCAGTTAATAATTACAGCAGGTAAAATATGATTCAACTGTAAATTCCACATTAAAACTTGTATAAGATTTTATAGCAGTGGTTATATCAAATCCATGACAGTATTAACAGACAAATGTACATTTGTAGTACATTCATCTGCGCGCTCTTGATGGCCTATAAGTAGTGATGATTGAGGTTATATTGAATCCATAACAGTATCAACGCTTACAGGTCATCAACCTGATGTCATCAATTTGTACAATTTTTTAAAAACACACACAGCAGCCTCCCTCAGAGCAAAACATTTTAAGATCTAAAATCAAATGTCAAAATACAGAATCCTGGAAAACAGTTCAGAGACTTTAAAAATTTTTCATGAAAAGAACTTAAGTAGTCTTGAAAAAGTGAGAAGTAACTTGAAATTTTCAAACATACTAACTGCTAGGCTATACTTACAGTGCAATCCTATACATGTGTAGTCAAAAGTAACAGAGCAATTCTACCCCCCCATTGGTTGGCTAGGGGTTAGGATAGGATAGGTGGAGAAGCACGTCCACCACAAAGGCTCCCAGTATGCCTGTGGAAAGCACTGCAGGTATAGGAGTACTGCTGGCAGTAGGCCCCCAAACAGCATTTGGATCACAAAGCCCCTAAGTTCTCTAGGATTGGGTGTCTTAACTATGACATCCTGGAGCTGATGAGAGTCAGTTTCCCTCCCAGTGAAACCAGGTTGGGGTTTAAAAAAACAACAACAAAAGCTTGCTGGAGGACTAAAAGGTGGGAAAAAGCCTCCCACCCAACCAGAGCAAGATGGTAGGGCTTCAGAAAGAGCAGATTGTCTGCCACTTTGCTACCTCATCGCTACTTAGGATTGCTGTGTTAGTCCCACTGAGTTCAATGGAGCTTACTCCCAAGTAGAGTTGCAGCCTTATTGTGGCTTACACATAAGCCTTACTTGATAAGGTTTTCATGATTCCAATCCTCTTCTCACAGAAGTTAGATTCAAATGACGCCAAGAATACTGCAGACCTTCTATACCTAATCGGTTGATGTCAAAGTGAACCCAAAAGGGGTGACATCTGATGGCATCCTCTATTTACATATTACATTTATTAAAAGCATGTAACTTTTCATGTAAGACTCTCAGGAATGAAAGTATTTAAAGTAAAAATCCAGAAAGACTTATTCTGTAACAACAGTATGTTTAGATCTATATGGTAATATCTGTCTTTACATCTATCACCAATAAATAAATAAAACCTTTATTTGAATGTGTTTGTTAACAAAATGTTGAACTAAAGGAACTTCAGCTGTGTGTTTTTTCCTGATGTTGCCTATAAATTCCACAATTTTGCTACTGGACCGAGGTTTTTCTGACATAAATAAGAATACTGAGATGCCAATTGCATACACACATGTCCTTTTTTTCAGTTCTCAGTTCATCTCATCTCATGGGTGAACATCATTAACTCTGAGATGCCCATGAACAATATGGTATCATTTGAGAGGACTGAATTCATTAATATGGCTTTATTTTTATAGTTCTCTGGAAATCAAATATGTTTTATTGCTCATTTGGCCATTAATTTTGGGTGAGCTTTATCTAGCAAAATGTATCCATCTTTAAAACTGAAAACAATTCCTGAGTTCACTGAAGAAGCAAGGCGGAGTGTTTATAATGGTGTTAGACCTGTACTAGAGAGTAACTGGTATTGCTAAATCCTTGCCACCCCATTGAGGCTCTCACTACATTGCTCCATGGTGTTTGCAGCTAAAGTGGTGCGCCTGGATTGCTGTCTACTGCTCATTCATCAGCTTTGCCAACTCTCGGAGCTCAGAAGACACCAAACAGATGATGAGCAGTTTCATGTGAGTCATGCTCTTATAGTTCTTTTGGGTTAATCTCTCACCACCACTGAGTCTCTGACAACTCTTTCATAAAAAAAACTTAGGATGTTCAAACATCCTAGCAATGTCCAGTTGGCAGCCAGCCTCAAATTTCCTTTTTCAACCAACTACGAGAGAGGAGGCACGCTGCTGCCTTCCCGCTGCCAAAAGCATGATGCAGTTGTGCTCACAAAGTCCTGCTTTCTCTTTCACTGTATGGAACCGTCTTCTGACTGCAGAGGATATCTGTTTTTCTTCTCATGTTCTTCTATCTGCACTTTACTATACTAACTGGGCCAACGTGGTCCTTCACTTGTTTTGAGCTGCTTTGTAGCTGAGAGCAACCCCTGCTGTAATGCTCTTGCTGAAAAGATTCTATCCTCCCACCACAAAGGAACCTTGATGCTTCTATGGTTGCAGCAGCAGTAGCTGCTGCCATCTCTTGCTCATGCTGGCCTTTCCACTGTGTGTATGGTGCATCACAGTTGAACAGATGGGTGGCCAAATAATGGAAGCCAGGGAGCTGGCTTTTTAATTTAGTACAATAAGGTGCTTGTACAGAAACCCATAATCTGTGCCTGCTGTAATTCACATCTGTTGCCAGAGCACCTCCATGTTACCTCCCTATAGTTATCACATTGGCAAAAGCTAAACTGCTCAAGGCAATGGGGCTTGATTGTCAGGACCAATGCCCACCCAAAAGATCCCTCCATTGGAATGGAGGTAATAATGTCCTGGGCCCTGAATGTCCTGAGCAATGGTGCTCCTGGACATAAGCCAATCTCCCCTGCACTCGAGGCCAATCAGGCTAACACCTTGCCAATTATTGACAATACCATGGACCTTTATGATCACCCAGCCTAGTACCTGCTCACCCATGAAGCATCTCTGAGCCCCTTTCAGAAATTAGACCTTCCACCTCTTGTTCTCCATGAAATGCTTTGCATTAAATACCTTTGACTTATTTTCTAAAAATATAATTGCCCTCAGATTTCTGTGCTTGATGTGCTTTCAAGAGGAGCCCTGGTGGCAGGTGCTCTGGCCCAACTTGGACTTCAGACTCCTGGCTGGGCCACCCACCCTTGCATTCCATTACCTCATGGTCCTGCCTAGTAGATGCCCTAATGTGATCTGGGAAAACCTGATCTCCCCCCTCCTTTTTTTTTTGTAGATTTAACCTGCCACTGAGGATTCTCCCATCTCTGTTTGTCTCAGCAAATTAAGAATCAGTAATAAGGATTTTTCCCTTCCTTCCTATCTCCTCCTTCCTCATCCGTGGGCTCATTGCTCTTTTCTCTCTCTACCTCATCTCCATTTTGGACAGTCTTCATACTTGGCCCTTGTAACAAAGTGTTTATAAACTGATATTTTATGCCTTTCTCTTAATGAACTCCCTTTTCTTGATTAAGTCCTTTCTGGAAAGTTTGCAGTGATGCTTCATTGTAAGGATCCTAGGTTACACATGCTAGGTCCTGTGAATTTAGCTACTTAGCTACAGTGTTAGTTTTCTAAGACAACTCTAATGGATGGATGGGTGGCTGTCCATCCTCTGGGAACAGAGCAAAGGGTTGCAGAGGTAAAAGGTTCCCCCAGTACTAATTCTCTGTCTGTTTCCTGAGGAAAGCACTTACAAGACCCAGAATCAGGTTCAGATGCATGTCAAATATATGTATTCCTGAGCAAGTGTAGTAATACCTCCTCTCTTCTTCTTTTAGCTTGAATGCATATTTTGGGATTCTTTGATCATATTTGTAATGCATTCTGTTGACATTACTACTTGGGTTGCTATTACTAATGTTATGCTAGGGATTTTGTTCTAATTCTCTCTGTCTTTCTACAGGTTGTCCATCTCTGCTGTAGTGATGTCCTATCTTCAGAACCCCCAGCCCATGTCTCCTCCTTGGTGAAAGGATGACCCCTGTTCTCAGAGCTCCTTTTGCAAAGCAGAAGTGCCCTCCCTGTTGAGAGAGGACCATTTTCTCAGGCAGTGTGGACCTATTTGCACAAGCATAGTGTTGCAAAAGTATTGGGGGTATTCCTTTTACTGTGTCAATAAAGTGATGGTTGTTAAAGTTACTTGGGCTACAGTGTCAGATTGAGTTTGTGTGTTAATAATGCATCCTCTTGAACACCACTTTACCTCTTAGCCAAGCAAATATCTACAGTAAGCTTTCACTGTATTTCCCAGACAGCTAGGGCTGTCTGTCCAGTTGAAAAAGAAAGCAATCTTGACCAGAAACAACCTTAACCTTAATAAACTACTTAAAAGAAGCATTTGCTCTTAGAACCAGCAATTGAAGCCAATTAGTGTACAATAGAAACAATCTCTTGCGAAGCTTCTTTAAAGCTGTGTGTATCTCTGTATTGATTGGTAACTTCCCACTATAGCCTCTAGTCAGAATAGGAGAGCTGTGGAGGCATATTACCAGACAGCTTCTAACTTGTAGCACTGTATTCTGTTAAGCAGGGATGTGAGACCACTGATTTTATATCTGAACCTTGGGATTCTAGGAATCTATCCCTCAATTATACCAAGAATCTGGTGGATTTGAGCTGGGATGAGAATGGTAGCCATTCTCAAGGCAATACATATTAGTTTCTTTTTAAATATGCCATACAGTTGTTTGTGTATACATGCGCGCACACAGACATACATACACAATCAGTGTGGTTAAACAATGGCAAGGGGTGTTTTTACGCTATTCGTGTTTTATGTATGAAGTGATTATTCAGATTTGTGCTACAGTGTGAGTATAGAAGGAAGAGGCTTATTTATTTGCAGTTACTCTTCAGTTCAATGGTTTCAAGTTAGTAACACCCTTTACACAAACAAGAATGATCAAATATCAAGTGAAAGACTTTAAGGCAGTGTTCTTTGGCTGAGCTCCAGGGACTGGAATGCAGCTGTTGATTCATGCCTGTCCCTTCTCTCTCCCCCCCTTCCCCTCTTTTCTGGCCTCTAGACAAATCCTCCTACATATCTTTGTGAGAGAGGAGGCTTGATTGGTTTGGGGGAGAGGCAGAGGTGGAATATCAAAGGGGGAGGGCACTGCGGATAAGGACCGAGAGGGGCATTGCCTGCGGTAGGGAGGAAACGTGACCTGGGAACATAGAATTCGGAGGAGTGTCTATTAGTTAGGATATCAGCAGAACATGAGGAACTGAAGGTTTTTATAGTTTGTGTTGGCATACTCACAGGGCCCTAGCATAAGTCTACTAGGGCAGATTTCCTTTGCACGCTTGAGGACATATACTCAAGATCACTTAATGTGGATTAGTTTTGGACTGCTGCTTGTTTGAACTGGCTTTGCTATCCTACTTTTAACAGTATTGTGACAGGCAGAAATTAGACAAATGAAGCTTTCTCTATCAGGTGACATAAAGCTTCACCTACTTCATTTCTTTGACTCAAGACTGTAATTTAAGGCATAAAACTAGGCCCAGGAAGAACAAAAGGAGGCGACTTTAGCGAAATCTTTACCACCCTATTATACTCACAGTTGTTAAAGCGAAGTGAGGAGATATATTTCCCCCCACCCTTTCGAAACATGCTTATGGATGGAGTGGTAATTCTGACGCATCACTGATTGTGCATACGCACCCGGGGGCTGGCAGCTTATTCGAAAGTAAAACGCATCTGGGAAGAATGCTTTTCCTTACTGCTCCATACAATCTCAGCGCTCCCGCTATGATCTTTTGTTCAAAATCTTTAGCCTGGCCCCAGCGCGGTGGAGAAACACACACCGTCGCGTTGGCCCTGGGGCAGAGGCCTTTAGGATCGGGAAGATGGGGCGGGGGAGCGAAGAGAATCCAGGTGCGTTTGTGCATTCCCGTCTGTTCGGAAAAATTTGGAACCCTATCGGGCATCCTGCGCCTTTAAGAGAGCGGCAGCCCCTGCCCCCTTCTCTTCTCTTCCCCTCCCCTCCCCGATCTATTTTGGTTTGCTGCTGTTTTCATTTCCGCCTTCCTGTTCCGCATGTGGTGCCAGGAAATTCCCCGCTTCCGCACTTGCCGGGCAGGAGGCGGGGGCGGAGCGGGGGCCGCGTAGCCTGTGTGGAATGCAGCCGGAGGGGGCGGGCGGGCGCGCGCAGGCATCAGCATGCCTTTTTAATCGCTCACCACCCAGAAGGCTTAGTGAAGCTGGCTAGGCTGTATTCATCCACCCTGACCTACATTTCCCGCGCTCCGAGACTTCTTAGCGCAGTGGAAACCGGGTGTCCGGATTCAGGCCGACGCCGGACGAGCAAGGACCTCCCAGCGGCTTTGCACGTATCCGCAGTTTGTTTAAATCAGGTCGCCTCGCCTCCATGTGCGCTGTTAGCCTGCTACAGGGAGGGAAGGATCCGTCGCCCGGGAAGAAAGGCGCTGCTAGAGCGGGCAAACACTGCACCACAGTGGCTAAGGGCCCGGGTTAAAGGAGTCACTGGGCATGCAGCGCGGTAAATTCTTGCCCCCCTGGCGTCATCTTTAAATCAGGCTTAGATGCTGGGCTTAAGCCGGGTCACTATGGTGCCAGACTTGGAAGCTTTCACCATTAATGTCACATGTTAGTCAGCGGTAAAGGAGACACACTCTGCTCATTCTCAGAGACACGGTTCTTGATTGTTATTTCATACGGCCATGGGCTGGAGCTCTGACATTAAAGACAAGTAGGCATGTAGAAGCTGCCTTATATTGAGACAGACCATTGGTCCCTCTAGCCCAGCATTGTTAACACTGACTGAGAGCAGCTCCCCAGAGCTTCAGGCAGGATTGTTTCTTAGCCCTGAGATGCCAGGGATTGAACCTGGGCCTTTTTGCATGCAAAGCATGTGCTCTACCACTCACTATAGGTTCCAGTGATGCCTTGGTTAAAAGAAAGCCCCAAGTATATTCTCCCAAATGAAGGGAGGGGGTATAATTTATTCATTTATTTATTACATTTCTGATCCACCCAATAATTAATGTTCTCTGGACGGATTACAGTTAAAACATAAAAATGCCATAGAACAGTTAAAATATACAGTACAAATAGTTAAAAGAATACAATAGGCAAAACAATAAACATAACAGGAATTGATAAAACAGCCATAATAACCTAGAACTAAATCTCTAAAATGCCTGGGAGAAAGGAAAGGCCTTTGCCTGGAGCCAAAAAGATAACCACATATGGGAGTTTATTCCATAAGTAGGGTGCCACCACTGAGAAGGCTCTCCCTCTTGTAGCTACCCACCTGGCTTCCTTTGGTGGGGGCACCTGGAAGAGGACCTCTGAAGATGACCTAAGGGAGGAGACATGCCTTTAGGTACTCTGGTCCCAAGACATTTAGGGCTTTAAAGGTCAACAGCAATACTTTGAATTGGTCTTGGAAATAGACTGGAAGCCAGTGCTCCTGACAGAGCACTGCCATCACACGATCATATCAGCCTGTCCCAGTTAGTAACCTAACAGCTCTATTTGGAACTAACTGAAGTTTCTGAACCTTCTTCAAAGGTAGCCCCACATACAACACTTTGTAGTAATCCAACCAGGAGGTTACCAAAGCATAGATAGCTCTCGCCAGGCTTTCTCTGTCCAGATAGGGTTGCAGCTGGTATATCAACCTAAGCTGTTAAAAGGTGCTCCTGGCCACCTGGGCCTCAAGTGACAGTGATGGGTCCAGGAGCACCCCCAAGCTGCATGCCTGATCTTTCAGGGGGAGTGCAACCCACTCCAGAGCAGGTTGAAAACTACTCGACTGGGCTGGCAAACCACCTGCTAACATCTTGTTAGCAGGTGGTTTGCCAGCCCAGTTTGCCACCTCCATCTTGTCTGGATTGAGCTTCAGTTTGTTGGCCCTCATCCAGTCTTATTACCCTCCTCAGGCACCAATTCAGGACATCCATTGCCTCACCTTGGTTTGATGGAAAGGTAGAGCTGGGTGGCATTGGCATATTGCCATTCTCATTCCACATTCGCAGATAACCTCCAGCGGTTTCATGTAGGTTAAATAGCATGGGGATAAAATTGAGCCCTGTAAAACCCCATGATGTAATTGCCATGGAACAGAGCAATAACCCCCCAACACCACTTTCTGGATGTGACCATCCAAGTAGGAATGGAACCACTGTAAATCAGGGCACCCATCTCCCAACTCAGATGGCCATACCAGAAGGATGTCATGGGCAATGCTATCAAAAACCTCTGAGAGCCCAGGAGAACCAACAGGGTTGCACTCCCCCTGTCTCTCTCTTGGCAAAGGTCATCCCACAGGGCAACCAAGGCAGTTTCTGTCCCAAAACCAGGCCTAAAGCTGGATTGAAATGGATCTAGAAAATCAACTTCAACCAAGAATGCCTGGAGTTGGTGAACAACCACACACTGATGTCTAGTTTGTAGCACTACTACAACTACTTTTCTTTTAGAGAGAGATCTTGATCAGGGATGAGCAACTTGTAGGTCAAAACATCTGGAGGGCCATAACTCCTGTCAGCCCTAGCCAGCATAGGCAATGGTGAGGGAAGATGGGAGTTGTAAGCCAACACCTTGGGAGGGCAACAAGTTGCCCACCCTTGTCTAAATTATGTGACAGGAGAGCAGAGTGACTCCTGGGCCACCTAAAATATATCACTCAAGATGACTTTCTTTCTCCCAGGGAGAGAGAGCAGAGTAATGCAGCCTGTCTGATAACTGTAGTACTGAGCTGTGGTGCAAGTGGGTAGACCTTTGCCCTGCATGCCTTGCTGAATGATGCAGTGTTCTCGCCTACACCACAGCAGCTTTGGGAATGGAACTGAGCTGACAAATGGGAAGGCCTAGTGTGGTATTGTGGAGTGGGTGGTTGGGCGTAGTAAGGTATGTCTGAGAGGGGAAGATACAAGCAGCGTATAATTGAGATAATAGTTTTTCACAAAAACTTTGTTCAAGGAACAGAGAAAACGTGTTAACAGCACTGGGCAACTATCCATTTGGCTGCCACCTCCCTCCTTGCACCCCTACTTCCTAATAGACAGCAGAGAGCAAACACCAGGGGTGGGTGGTACTGGCAGCACAGGAAGAAAAAGGGAAGTAGCTCTTTGAGGCCTGTGGGGGAACAACTACTGCTTTTGTGCAGGAAGGAAGGCAGCCCCACCCTGTAAATGTTGCTTCCCCCTCATGTCATCAGTTGCTGATAGAATGGGCAATATCACTTACTGATTTAAGCAGACACACACATACATTGTTCATACATAAAATACTCCCCAGACTCAGTACGGTAGATATCTACACAGTGAGACCTGGTTCACATGTCATGACAATTTCTGGGTTGTTTAACCCAGGAATTGTCAGGGCTGAACAGCAGCGAGTGAGTGCACTGCTTCCCATGTGCTCATCTCTTACGCTTTCAATCAGCAACTCAGGAACATCCTGTGTCTGGGTTATTGTGATGTCCAAACATGTAAGTCTGTGTTTTTTAGGGGTTAAATAACCCAGAGTTAACCCAGCAACAAGCCATGGGTGATCATTGGGTTAACTCTGGGTTGTTTGAGCCCTAAACAACTCAAGAGTTCCAGGTTCCAATGTCATGATAGCAATCCAGACACGGGGCATTCCTGGGTTATTGATTGAAAGCAGAAGCGACGAGCATGTGCGAGGCAGTGTGCTCACTCACTGCTGTAAACTGGGCCATACTCTTCAACGTCACTTCCACATGTCAAGACTTACATAGTCCCTAAATATATTGAAATTACATATACTTCCCATTCAGGCACACTATTTGCATGTGCATGGGTGTGTATTCAGATTTCCCCCCAACCCCTGCATTATACACATGTGCACAGAAATTCCTCCTGAAAAAAAGGCAGTGTTAGACTTTCTAATAGACTCACAAACATGCACACACAATGGGCCGGTTTCCCCTGCTGCACATGCTGGTCAGATTTGCCTAATTGCCCTTGCTGGCATGGCTTGCTGCGTCATCCGGGTGGCATGGCTTGTTGGGGGGGGGGGTGTTCAGCAATGCTCAAATAATATGTTCTTTGAGGGTTTCTGCCCCCTTAAGCCATGTTGCCCAGGTTTGGCTGACATGGCAAACTGCGCCAGCGAGGGTAATTAGGGAAATCCAGCTGGCACACACAGAGGGGCTTGATAACCACACTGTGTTCATGCACATCGGGTCAGTACCTCACAGACATAAATGCAAGCTGTACAATGATTTGTACATGTATGCCCAGTGTGAGGTACTTCTGTAGCAAGTGGGTTTGAAGGGTGGAAGATGACATAGGTATCCCATTCCTTGTCTTGAATATAAAAGTTCCCAACTCTTATATTTTGGATGGAAAGAAAACTGCTTTCTATGAGCTCTGTGGATAGAAGAAACAGCTGTTGGCCAGGTGTGGGACTGGTTTTCTAGATGATGCAATTTCTGAGAACGGAGACTGGTTTGGGGCCATTGACAGAGAAAGAAAAAAAGGTTGATTGGTTATTGGCTGCTGGCCTTCCACTTCCAAATCCATTCAAGCTTGTTGGATGGGACGATTGCAAAGAGATGAACTTTAGATATGCCCTGTGGGAGACCAGGCCATAACAGAACCAGTACCGATCACAGCATTCAGTCTTCAGTGTATGTGTCAATGGTTTTGATTGAGATGTTCTCTTTTACTTCAAAAGCTGCACTACCCTTGCAGATCCTGCTTACCTCACATCCCCTCCTCCCCCGGCAGTTATCAAGGAACCAGTCTTTTGCCAACCAGCCTGTTGTTCCAACCTGACTGGCAGTCTGCCCAGGCTGAAATGTGCAAGTGCTGCCCTGCTAGGGCGAGGGACAAGGAACAGTCGACACATTCCCAGGGCACCTCCCTAAGCCTGCACCCCTGAGGACCTGGCATGTGCAGCCAGACAGTGTAGGAAGGGGAAGGTGGAGCTGCACGAGGAAAGATGGTCTTGGTAGCCTCGAGGCAGCAGGGGCATTACCCAAGATGGAAAGGGAGGCTCAGTCCAATCAAAGTACTTACTACCATGGCTACACTCTAGGGCTGCAGTCAGTGGGAACTGGAGAAAACGGAATAGAGAATCACATCTGGGCAGGAGGAAACTAAGAGCCCTTTCACCTGTCCATATAGTTCTAGAGTACATATAACTTCCTCTCAATGATACCAGCAAGCCCTGTTGCTCCCGGCAGGAACCAAATTTTAGCAAAATAGGCTCCTTGTATATTGTATTCAAAGAGTGAATTATTTTATAAAGGGGAGGAAGAGACCTTCATGCTCTCCACTTTCTTTTCTCCAGCAACTCTCGATATCCCTCCCTTTGATACTTGTCACTATATTCATGGGGTAGAATGGCAAGTTTTCCAAAAGTAGAATCCCAGTTTCCCTTAGACACGAGAGTGATGACAACAAAAGTTGCCATCCTGGTATCAAAAGAAGAACTAGACGGAAGAAGGGGTCCAGTTTGCACACTGATTCTCCATCTAACACTAGGTTTCCATTCAGAGCTGGCAAAACAGTTCCAGTTTTTCAGTTTAGAATAAGGTTGATTAATAGGACACAAATTCTGTCTATTCTAAAAAGGGCTGGTTCTCTCACCCAGTTCCAAGTCTGATATGGAGTTCCTTAGGAGTGCTAAGCCAGGTTGGAGGGAGCGGCAAGCTTTGGCTGTGAGATATGGAATATCAGCATTTCCACTTTGTGACAAAAATGGAAACACATTCATTTATCGTTCTTTATACACACAACATGCTCAAAAGGAGGTTTAAGTTGTTAGGAGCACCGAAACCAGTTGCAGTATGTGAACAGGTAAACAACCAAAGTGCACAAATTACAGCCTCTGCAATCATTGTATGAAGAATTAAGAAACATGAGGGTGAAATGTCAATTTATGAACTTTGCCCCATTCATCTGATTGCTTCATGCACTGATTATTTTGTTGTATAAATACCTTCTTATCACTCACAGTGTGGCATGTGGCAAAACTGAACGAGAGATCATTGCTTTTGTTTTGCTGTTGGGGAACTTCAACTCTGCAAAATCTGAGACTTGCTATTCACCCTGTGTAAAAATAGCTGTGCATGCATATTATTAGTAAGCAGAGTTACAGAACCCACAGTTCAAAGAGGTGATGTGATGTATGAAATGTGTGTCCCTAAAAGAATGAGGATTCCAAGTGGCTTCCCCCTAACCCACTAGATTTTGTTTCCTTCTTTTCTGTTTGTGTGCAGGGTGGGGGTGGGGCAGGGTAACACAATGACAACATCAGGAGTCCTGGCTTCTAGCATAACCTGCTCTAGCTGAAAGCTATGCAGCCTGTCTACAAAGCAGTTTCCCATGGGTGATAATTATTCTGAGGTGTGCCCCATAATTGTCCAGGTTGGAGCACTTTAATGAGGCTGTCTGGCTGCTCCTTACCCACGATAATATTCAGTAGTAATTCCACATGCTGAGGACTGTAGTAATCGTGGGATCCCAGCCTCCCCCAGCAACGTGGCAGAGCATGAGAAGAATGGCAAGGGTGTATCCACTTAGGTTAAAGGGAACTGGGCAGAGCAAAACCACTCTGACTGAAAACCCTGAGCAACTCCAAGAGGCCTACATGCTTTTCATGTAACCTGCCATCCAGACTGGCTGGTGTGGCTCAAAAAGCAAGGATTGGGGCATAGGCGAAGTGAAGGTATATGGTAAACCGGATTCCAGTCTGAGCTCAGAGAGAAGGAATTAATCTGTAACGCAGAACTTCTTTCATCTGGGATGTTCTATTGATCAAGGTTGATGGGGAGAAAAGGATTAATTAAGGGACAACTTGGCCCTGTGTTATTTATCCATTATTTATTAGTACATTTATGTCCCACTTTTTTTTCCTTTTGCAAGGAGCCCAAGGTGGTGTACATGCTCATCCTGCTGTCCTTTTTATCCTCACAACAATCTTGTGAGGTAGGTTAGGTTGAGAGTCAGTGACTGGCCCAGAGTCACCCAGTGAGCTTCATGGTTGTGTGGGGACTAGAACCCAGATCTCCTGAGTCCCAGTCCAACTCTGTAACCACTACATCACACTAGCAGACCAGTAAGTGCCAGGGGTCTGAAACCTGGGTTCAATTGCCAGCCTTGTAACCTGAACAAAGCACATTCTCAGAAGCCAGGAATATAACCCAAGAATCTTGAAACAGGTGGTGCTAATAGAAACCAACAAAATCTGCGCATGTTTAGGTGTGAATGGCATGACTTGTGGTTTTGATCAATGGGCATGCAAATCTCTTCTCTATATTTTATCCTGAGGGTTACTTCACCTATATCTTTTTGATGCTACAGTATTTTGCCCTGTTATGGGTTGTATTGTGACTGAGGAGACTGAGAACTACATCTCTTACTAAAAAGACAAAGAGAAGTTCTGTGAAACCAAAACAGAGAGCATTAAAACCTCATACCAATTAAACTGTTTTCTCATCTATTGGGAGTAACTGGTAGATGAGGAAGCTGTGCTCATCAGGCCGAGAATCTCATCAGACTGAAGGTGCAAACACACTCACTATGGTGCTCTCCCCTCCCCTCCCCTCCCGCCATGCCACCCCACCCCGTGAGAATGCAGGAACTTCAGCAGGTGCCGGATACAGCCTGGTTCACGGTTAGGCGGAACAGGCCATCCGCTTTGGTATCCTGTCTCCAGGGGTAGCCGATACACAGGAAATCAACCTGATTGCATGTGGTGTGCTAGGCCTTCCTTGCTCTGCAGCCCTCATATCCTGGCTTAGATTTTTTTCCCTGTCCTTCAGCCTGTGCCTTTAGGGGGTGGAGGGAGTTCAGATTCCTGGCAGAGTCACACTGCGTGAGTGGGAGCCATTAGCTATGCTGCCTTTGTTCTGCTTGAGATGTGCTTGGGGCATTATCAAAGACCCTTCTGTCTATTCACAGGGGGAGTGTCTTGCACAGGCAATGGCGTGATAGGGCTCCTAGGTACAATGCAGAATCGTCTGGGTTCTCTGTGGGTTTCCCACACAGCACCAGTCAGAAAGGGAGAAACACTGGAATTCACACATGTCTTTAAAAAGTATAGTCTAATATAATGTTGCAAACTGGGGGGAAAAGAGCTGTCATTTTTAACTCTCCAGTTACCTCACACTTTATTTAAAACAACCAGGGGGGTGGAGCAGATGTTATAGCCATATTACATGACATGTGGGAAGAGACCCATAGCTGTAGCAAAGAATGTTTCCCCTGTCATTCTGCTTGCACATGTAAAGAGCAGCCTTCTGCTGAGGCAGATCATGATCCCTTTAGTTCAGCAGTATCTCCTCTGATTGGCAGCAACTCAAGATATGAGACAGAAGTTTTCCCGCATCCTCCTAGCGTTCTTAGAGGCAAAGTAATGTTGGATTACATGTGGATCTTGGAGCACTGGGAACTACTGCTGGTGCTATTCCCCATTACTTTCAGTGGGCTCCTGGACAGCAAGGGGAACACATTTAAAATCAGGCATTCCCAAACATAATTTATTATAATATTAAGGGAGCAATCCTAACCGCTAGTTAGTGGCTAGACGGCCATAGGATATGTGGTTTTCTGGGTACCGACCTTGGAGCCTGCGCTCTGAGGTCAGTTCCTGGAGAACCGACCTTCCCACCTTCTGCGCTGCCTCACAGGCAGCGCAGAACAGCCCCGTGCTCTGCTCTCGGAACAGGAGCGTGGAACGGCCAAAGCAGGGCGTTCTGGGGTGGGGAAGGCGGAAATGCCGTTGCAACAAGTCCTCTGTGATGTCCAGCAGCCTCCTCCCGCACTCCGCCTTCCCATGGCTAGACAGCTGAAATCGGCAGTCTAGCCGCAAATGCAGGGCAGGAGGAGCGCAGAGGGAATGATCCCCTCCATGCTTCCCCTGCCCTGCATTGGATAGGTGGTTCTCTGAGTTCGGAGGCAGCTGCCTATCCCCATAGGATTGCGCCCTAAATTGTGTATATTTCAAAGTGTCTTTCATACCAGGAGACAATGGATTTCCAGAATACAGTGCAGTAGTGGAAGACCAGCATGCATTGCATAGAAAACCTTGCATCATCTCTAGCCAGAAGGGGGGGCTTGAGCTTGTTTAATAGCCTGGCAAAAACAGGCCCCTGCATCTCAAAGCAAGCCCGATCCTTGACCTTGAGCAAGGAAGTAAGTACACATTCTTTCCCCTATTCCTTGAAGTTGTTAACAACTCTTGGCAATGGTTCCTGGCCCTAATTAGTTACCCTGTCACAGCCTGAGCTGAAAATACCATTGCAATAACTTCTTGGGAAGTCTGTCCCTGATACAGCTCAGATGCACAAAATTGGCAACATCCTTTATTAGGCCCTCACGTTAGTGAAAGTATTATTAGGCTATCATGTTGCACAGACCTCATTGTCCAATACTAGTTGACATCCGTGCAGGTTACTTAGTAGTGCATGGGATTCACGTATTTCACACAGATGATTCTCTCATCTCAAAATACTTCAGTAAAAATGCACCGACCAAGAGGTTACAGAACTATGCAAGAGTGGTTCACAAGAGCAAATAAGACACTCTAGGCTTCTACAAAAATACCAATTAACTTTAATCTCAAAAACAGACACCTATTATTTGCTACTTTGCCCTTTCTGTGTTTAGAATGACGGACACTCCCTTCCCACACACTCTTGTGTTCTGGGGAAGATGCATTGCAAAGTTTGTCTTCTAATCCCTGCCTCAGTTTTAAACATTCTCCTGCCCTAACTTGTCCCATACTTTGATGCGTCCCCACTCCCCTCTTATAATTCACAGCAACAGTGTACAAGAGATAATATGGGGCCTTCCACAACACCTCCAGCAAAAAGCAACATGAGCAGGAAAGGCCTATGGGCATATGGGCGCACCTTCTAATCCTAGGCAGACTTTCTAGACTCTGTTCACTACTCCAACTATACTTTGTAGAAGGTCAAGGATTATGTCCAGGATCAGCAGAAGGCCCCAAATTTGGTTAGCAGTTTGGGTTTACTGTACACAGAAAGCTCAGCTGTCATAGAAAAGTAGGACGTAGTCCTATGCCCTTGAGTGTTTTGTGCATCAGGTCAGAGCAGCCAAGCTGTGACAAAGACTAACTTTTCAACTGACTCATTGATGGGTGGAGTGGATTGTTGTGGGAAGATCTACAGTTGGGCTGAACTTGAGGCCTAGTTCTCACAGGGAATTGTTTGTACTGAGAGGTAGTCAGTCATGCAAGACCTACCTGCAGTCAGAAGCTGTACAGCCTAGGTACAGGCTAACCGCCTTAGTAAGAATTAAGACCTGAGATTCTCATCTGTCTAGCAAGTGGCAATACCACACTTTACAAAAAACAACCCCGAACAAAGAAGTTAGGAATGACCAACATCAGGCAGCGTATTTCAGAAACCTCTAACACTTCATACCAGTTGAGGAATTAATCTTATAAAAGGATTGGGGCAAGCAATCACCAGATTGCTGTAGAAGGGAAAATTACCAGGTTATGGCTTCTGAACTGGCAGCAGCTCAGATTACAAGGAGTAAATTCCTGAGCCTTGAATCATAACAGAGTTCCTTTAGCCCCTGGGGCCCCATCACCATTGATCTCACCCCACCTGCTTGCCCAGCTGTCTCATGGAGCATCCACTGAAACCGCAGGGTTCCACAAAGAAAGTACTTAATAAATCCTGGGTGCATTACCCATAGCTTTTTTTTTCTTCTTTTACTACTGAAGCTAAATGCTGGACCTTACCCAAAGCACACATCCTCGGGACAACGAATTAAGAGGCTCACTTACATTCATTAGGCTACTGTTATTGTTGTTGTTGTTCAGTTGTTGTTAAGTCGTGTCTGACTCTTCATGACCCCATGGACCATAGCACACCAGGCCTTCCTGTCCTCAGCTCTCTCCCGGGATGTGCTCAAGTTCATACTGTTATTAATAGGATATCCCTATTCTCCAACATTTTATTCTCTTAAATGATCAGATATCCTTTGTTTCAAATCTCGTGTGACTGCATTTGCTATTCCCCCCCCTCCCCCAATCACACTGGAATTGGAACCAAGAGACTTCTACCACATTCTTGGTGATAATTGAATGAGGCCATCCCTCACCTAGCTAGAATTTATACAGCCATCCTGTTTTAATTTCCATTGAAGAGAACTACACAGCCTTTCTTGGTAATTTGCAATGGTGTCCAACACCCATGGGGTCCAGTCTGACAACCTGTATTGTGCCAACAACTCCTTATGAAAAGATTTCCATTACATGATCCAGGGACTGCAGACAAGCACAAGATGCTCCCTTTGGGAATTACCTCAAGATACTGCAGCTGCTATGTTTTGCAAAGTACACACACATCCAAGCTTCTGCTTGCCAGCACTGTCCAGCTGGCTACAGGCCCATGTTTATGGAAATGCTATTTTTATTAATCATAAACAAGTTTACAAGCTGTGTTACTGGAGCTCTAAATATAAGCTTCCCATGTTCTCACACCCACCCTGAAACCATACATTGTTATGCAACTGAAGCTACTTGACCCAGGTTACCTGGTATGGTGAGATCTAAAAGGCAATCCCTAACATTGTAAGAGCCTAACAGGGATGCACAGCCACCCTGGTTCAAGCAAGGCTTAGCCTGTTGATAGTATCTCTCTCCCCCCCCCCATAATTAAACTGAATGCACTAATTTGTAAAGGCTTCTGGAGAACGTTGTTAATGCCATATCCCATGGTTGAATAATTTAGGTTTGCAACGAATTAACAACCCATGTGTATTTGCTTGTAATTTTGGCACTTTTAGTGATCAAGAGGTTCCCTGTGCTGTCACCAACTTGTTATTCAAACTTAAATCCCCTTTCTCTATTCCCTTATTTTGTACATTCACTGTAATTTATTTAGTAAGAGGCCTCGAACATAGGATCCAGTAAGTATTTGAACATTCTCCTCTCTCACACCCTCTCCACCATGAGATACATAACCCTTTATGAAGTTCATATCTGCTTTACTTTAGTAAAGAACAAAACACCACAGGAGTAAAAAAAAATCAGATGGTCTTTATTTCACTGACCAAAAATATTAACACCATGAGGGTAAGAAACAGAACCAAACAAGCCTGTATTTTTGCCCCCTTCAAGGCAACAGAAGATAATGCAAATTACATAGTTAGCACTACAAAGTACCGCGACAGTGACCAATCTATTGTCAGTTTTGAAAGCCAGCATTTTAGAACACATTCCCATAGGTGTGTTCCCAATCCTAAAGCTAAAACTTCTATCAAACACACACTTTAGAAGCACTGAGATGACACACTAGGTAAATCCAGGACAATAGGAACTGTTTCACACATTTGAGACCAAGCAGAAGAAACACTTCATGAACAAAAGGCAAAAATGGTGTTAAGGAATCCCATAAAATGACTTGATTTACTGTTTTAGAGACAAGGCATTGCAGAACACACCAATTTAAAGAATTAGAATACAAGTTTCATTGCTCACATTCCCCTTAGCTGGGAGAAAAAGTATCCAAGCTGAATGTGGAGTGGGAAGAGAAAAAGTGTTCTGTTTTTACATCTACATTATGCCTCATCACTGTGCAATGTGTATCAACAGCCTCAGTCATCTAGGAAAACCACTAGTGAGCCTTTAAGGTGAACATCTTAAGAGAAAACCACTCATCTTCCTCTCCCCCACCCTCCAGTCATTCAGGGCTCCACCCACACCTAAAAAACCCCACATACATAGACACACACACACTCACTCACTCACTGCTAAGGCAACATGAACAGGAAATCCCCTGCGCTCCTGGACCCAGTGTAATGCAAATGCTAGTCATATGAGAGATGTGTCATAACTAGTATGACTGGTTGGGTTTTTTCCTCCCCTCTTTCTGTTCCTGCTCTCACCATACACACACATTGGCAAGACTAATCTGGTTTTGAGATCTTCTCTGGCACAAAGAGAAGGCCACTTCATCATTCTTAATTACTAGGTAAGAAAAAAGGGGTGGCCCTGAGGAAAGGAATGCTGGGTAGATTCTCTGCCCCCCCCCCCACCCCATCTAAGGAGTGGGACTGACAAAAGCTGCTTTTCTTCAACAGCTCACTGCAGGACTCTTTTTAACCCTTCGGGGGAGCTGCCCCACCTGCCTAACAAACCTTAAGTCCCTTCCAATCCCATTCAGAAAGAGGGAAAGAAAACAAAAACATCAACCCAGAACTAGCAACAGCTTGAGTTAAGGAAAAGCAGGACAAACACGTCAATGTTATTGACTAGCACCAAAAAAATGTACACCCAGTACAGATAGTGGCTGCTTTCCACCCGAATCCGGATTTCAAAGACCTGACTGGTTGCAAGTCTCTCCCCTTTTCCTGGAGATTGTATGTCTCCCCCCTGCCCCGCCCAAAGTTATGTTATCTCGTCCAAGAACGCCGACGTTCTCGCTGGCGCGTCCAGTCTCTCATTTTGGCGAACAGCCGCGTCCCAGGCTCGCCGCCCGGGTTGGGGCGTCCTCCTTCGGCGACCGTCTCTCCCACAGCCTTTTGTCTCGCCTTCTTCCCCAGCCACAAGAGCGTCTCTCGCCTAAACCCGAGGGGGGGGGGGATGAAGGAGGGACCCACTCGTGCTGCCCCCCCGCCCGCCAGTCCATCATCAGCCTCCCGCTGTGCGTCTTCCTAACCGCCGAGGCCCCGCCAGCAAGGAGAAGGGGCCATCGGGCCGGGTCTGGGAGGCGGTGTTCAGCTCCTCTGCCGAGAGAGGGGCTTCTGCAGGCTCCGCTTCTCCGGAGAGAAGTTTCCAGCTACGAGTCCCTGGCGGGGGCGCTTTAAAAAGCCACCACAGCCCTCACCATTATGCTCAGCACGCCGTCGCCTTGCCTGCAGCTCGCTTTGGGTTCGTCGGCGCCTTTGGCGGGCGGGGGCTGGAGGATCAAGCCAGAGAACCGGTCCTGCAGGACTCGGGCTAAGCTCGGAAAAGGCCCTTCTTGGCGCTGCGGCTGCCGCTCGCCTTCCTCTTCCACCAGCTTCGCTTTCTTGCTGGGCACCAGGCCGGCTTCGGCGGCGCCGATCTTGCCTAGGCTGCTACTGCGGCGCTTGCGGCTAGGCTTGCCGGCGCTCGGCGGAGGCCCGGAGACGCCCCGGCTCCACGCAGTCTGAGGCAAGGGCTGCGCGGGCAAGCTGCCGCCGCCGCCGAGTTCTTCCTGGGTCTCCATGGGTTCCGGGTCGGGATTGGCAGAGGCCGGCGGGGGCGACTGCGCCTCCGCAGATTGCGGGCTGGGAGGAGGCCCCTCCTGCTGAGCTTGCGGGAAGTGGGTTGCCGGGGGCGCCTCAAGATGTTGCGGGGTGGGCGCCTCCTCCTGCATGTCCAGTTGCGGCTGCCGCCCGGCGAAGTCCTCCCCAGTGCCAGCGCCCATCTCGTCCTCTTCCTCCAGCTTGGCGGAGAGGTAGAGGTCGCGGGCGTTCCGCATAACGAGGGACAGCTGCAGGCTGCGGTGGAGCCGGAGGCCGCCGCGCTGCATCCGCGAGTGGTACATTTTCCACACCGACATCGTCATAATTCGCTGCGCTTCCTTCTGCACTTCCATGATGGCGGACCTGGCGAGCTTTGCGCGCGGCAAGCCTTCGGGCGGACTCTTCGGGGCTCCACGGAGTCGGGAGGGCTCGAAACCCTCGCACTTTCCTCCCCAAAAGGCGAAAGTGGCGCGCCCCCCTTCTCCTCCGCCTCCTTTTTTGTCTCAGAAGCTCGCCCTGCCCAAAGCACCAGTCCTTGACGCGTCCGCCCCGACTGAACGGGGCCGCGCCCAGCGCGCTTGTTTTTATACCCCTGGTGATCTCAGCGCCTGGGCCTCCTCCACCCACTCTGCGAGCCGCATCCGGCCCTTCGCAGCGCGCCACCGGCCGCCCTCCCCCAGAGGGGGAGGGGTAGACGGAAATATCAGGGCGGAGGAAAGAGCAAAAGGCCGGCCGCCACGGGGACGAGACTGGGAGGCGGTGGCTTCTGCTGCTCACAACAAAAGAACCTGGGACTTGGGCTGTATGAATGCGGTCGCTGCACGTCTGTCTAGAGAAAATCCGCACCCTGGGAATGCTGTGGAAATAATTAAAAAAGAGTACACAACCTGTGGCTGCGGATTCCTTAGTTAATTTATTTCGGAGTAGAGCTATTCGCTTCGTTGGGATTGGAAGCAAATGCACAACGCAATTCATGCCTACACCGAAGACCCATTCTGTTCAGTGGGGCTTACTCCCTGGTAAACGGATATAGGGTTGTAACCTTAGTCCATTAAGGCTACAATCCTACACATTTACCTAGGAGTAAGTCCCATAGAACTCAAAGAGGCATACTTCTGAGTAGACATGTACAGGACTGTAACGTGGGTTTAATGGAAATCAATAAGTCTGGCTTCAATGCACATTTAAGTTTGAGGGCCAGGATGTCTTCATGCATAAACCTCTCTAGATTTATCTGGCCGAGATTACGTTCCATGACTGGCAGTGGACGTGTGAACTGACTCCACTGGAATGTTTTACACCTGAAATGAATAGGAAAGCTCTGCCCACACTGACCTATTTGTGCATGCAAGTCATCAATAGAAGGTACAGCTATCAGGTGATGAACCTGCCCTTAAGATGCTGCATAACTACCATAAAATAACCACACGTGCACAATCTCTGCATAAGCATGGTAACTTCAACAAGTGCTCAATGTATGTAGTTCAGAGCACTGCAATAACTGCAGAAAATGCTCAATGGATTTGACCAATATATTTGACCAAATGTATTTGACCAATGTATTTGACCAATTGGCTCAGACCAATAGTTTCTTCGTGTTCACTAGTTTCCCAGTTCTCAAAGCATCAGGCAGGCCTCACTGCAAGCAGAGGTTAAAGGAGATGCCAGCTCCAGTGTGACCAAACTTAACCAAATCTTCTGCATATCTTCATTAGGTTTGGAGGGAGGATAATTCCTAATGCCCTTTTCTTAATTAAGTAATATGGCCTGTTTCATGCATGCATGTAGATTGTTCTACATTACACTCTTGATGATTGGAAGAACTAACTTCATAGAAAAGCAGAACATTTGAAGTGATATGCCTCTATGTTTAGGTTAGATTTGTGATGGCTCATTCACACATGCAAGTCATCACTTACATATTTATTTCATTTATACTCCACCTTTCCACCAAGGAAATGGCACTCAAGGCAGCTAACAATAATGACCAAAATTTAACAAATACATTAACAACACAATTAAAAACATGACAATAAAAGAATAAAAACACCATCCCACCCAAGGGACCAGTGCACATGCCAAAGGCCTGCTTGAATAAAACTGTCTGCCTGCTGCAGAAGGACTTGATAGTGTAGCTATCATGCGTGAACTGAATGGCTTTCGCTTCCCTGGAGTCTCTCTCTTGGGAATTCCAAAGCATACCATAGTCTTTGGGACTCTGACTCATCTTTGGTTTGACAGATCATATTAACCAGGCAGTTCCTTAACATTTTAGATTTGGGAACTGACCGCTATACAGTTAAGGACTCACATTCGACAGCCAGACTGTCTTGTCCTTAGGCAGAGCTACTGCTAAAGCAAACGCAAATACTCATAGGCATGATTCAATCAGTTTTAATTTCATTTGCCATTTAAAATCTCACTAGCTAGATCAACCACAAAATCTTTGTACTGTGAATGCAAGCTCATGCTTGCAGTCCCCATATTTCATCTAAAGCCGACTAAGCCTACTGGCTATAGCCAATGAAAAGGCATTTGAATTAGTTGTATTCTGAACAGAAAAAAACATGGGAGTCATAACTGACCAAAGCAATGCAAAAACTCCTTAATGGGTGCCACAGGCAGAAGTAAACTGTGAGCAATGTACACCTTTGGAAATCTCTCAAGCTCTTGCCACATGTGAGTTATGTGAGTACAGAACCAGTATACAGGTAAGCATTGACTGCATGAACCTTTCAGCCTTGTCTTCAAGGAGCTGATGTAGTACTTTGAATTACAATCCCCCCCCCCATTCCAGCTCAAGCACAATTGTTTCCCAAAGTATAAGAAAAGGTCAGCTCCACTTTTCCTGATCTCTGTCAGGAGCAAGCGAACCCAGAGGCCAATCTGTGCATGCAGAATGCATTTATTCTTATATACGAAGTCCATTCTGTGGCCTGGCAAGTTTGACAGGCCTGTCAGCTGCAGGCTGCATGATGTCTCCTGTTGATGCACCTGTATAAATGTGGCTACACATGCAAGAATTCTTGTACATTTCCAAGAGTTAGGGGTCTCAATCTGTGCAAAAGCCTTTGCACTTTGGTACAAAAATATATGAGAATTCAGCATCACTTGGTGCAGCCTAACTTGGGTAGAACCACAGCAGTCCCTAATATGGCCAGCAAGCCTCCAGCAAGGGCATGAGTGGGAGGATGTGCTGGAGGGTGGCTTTTCCTGCTTTACTACTCTAATTGCCCAACCAGGGGAAAAATTTCTGGTCATGTGTCCTTCCCTAGTAGCAGCACCTAGAGGGCTAGCAGCGTGTAAGGGAGAGCAGCTTCCTTTCCTCTTCCTCCTCAGTTTGCAGCTGCTTCCCTCCTCTGCTAGCATTGCTCAAACAAATTTTTGAAACTCCAGCTGCCAAGCCTACGCATGCTGACTGCGTTCAGTGGGCTAACTCCCAGATTGCAACCTTATTTTCTCACACATTCATTCAGCATAGGCCACATGAAAGAAAGATGGAATAACTTTCTTTGTTTTTAAGGTGGACCAAGACTCTTCGTTTTTTTTGCTGCAACAGACTACCAGGGCCTCCCCTCTGGAAATGGCTAAACGGAATGTTGCCCTCCTTTTGCAGGTGCCCCATAGTTTATGGCTGCAACCGTCACATCGGTGCACGTTATTTTAGGATTACATTTACAAATCATTGTTCCTATCAAATCCCTTACTGATTTGACAGGATCTGGAAGGCACTTTCTCTTTTCACCGGAACACCCAGATGGCAGATAGGAGCTCTCAGTCCTGGCTCTCCATCGATTTTCCCTCCAGGGCTTTCTTCGTTACGAGGCTCCTCCTTCCGCTTAGGTCAACCCCGCTCCCCATCCCCGGCCGCCTTGGTTACCGTTTCCTTGCATGTATTATTGGCCCATGACGACAGGGGGAGGAGTCGAAGTTGAGTTTACCAACGTTCTAAAACTGCTGACGTTCATAGCAGTCTTGCTTCCTGTGTCCATAAATGGGCAACAGGACGAAAGGCTCAATTGAATTTCCGGGAGCCCGTCCAAGGAACGTCTCTGCCTTGCCATCCATCTGTTTACACACGCCGCGACGCGAGGCAACGCGACACTTTATATGCACAGGTTGCGCACACACTACTGAACCCTGCTGCCACAGCAATATAATCCCCATACACAGCGCATGCCATTTATTCATACAGAAGCCCTTTCCTCGAAGTTCCCAGTACACACACACGCATACCCATCAAGCTAATATTGCCTCTGCACGTTTTCGCTCCTGTTGGTACGGTCATTCTGCAAGAGTTTTCAAGCCACTGCCCCCGTTATCTGATATGATCACCCTTATACACTCCCCCCCCGTCCTGCCATGAATTGGCCGCGGAATTCACGCGATCTAAAGATACCACTTTCCTTCCATTTGCAGAGGGATGGTGGTACTGGTTTATTGCTGCAAAAACAAGGAGTTTTCTGGCATCTTAAAGGCTAAGACGTTTGTTCTGGCATACGCTTTCTTGCACTTTAGCGAGCTATAGTCCTCGAAAGCTTATGCCAGAATAAATGTGATGGCTTGAGGTGCCACAACACTCTGTTGTTTTCACTTTCTTCCACTCACCCTCTTTTGGGGGCGACCGTGGACGGACAATTTCCACTTAAAGGCATATGCAACAGTTTGTCTGTGTGCTACGTGACTTTCCCCCAATCCCTCTCTCCACACGCGTAACTCCCTTCCTTGTGTGAAGTATACGCAGGCCTACACAATCTGCGCCGTCCGGTGCACAATTAATCAGAGGCAAGTTCCATTTTGAGCGGAGTACACTTACTTCCGAGTAAACATGCCATTTTCTGGCTCGGCGTCCCACGAACACCGATGGAGCAAATTAGTAATTCGCTTTTGCCGGTTCGGGGGCTTTTACTACATGCTGCCTCCTGTCCCTTATTATCGCGTCATCCCACGTTGAGTCCACACACGCGGCCCATCTCCTCCCTCCCCGCACCAGCCGGGCGTGTCTATGTGCGCCAAGCCCGCATCCGCCTTGGCCACGCAAGCTGCTACACCGACACCGAATGGAAAAACGTGGAGCACGAAGAAGGCAGCGTCTTTGCCCCGTGTTTAACTAACGCCCCTGATTCTTCCCGCACAATCGCGGACACGACTGAAAATCTCCACCGCCTCCGCCCACGAATATGCATAAACATGAACGGGCCCGTCTGTGCTGCCCGCTCTTTAGCCACCCTAAAGGGCGGCGGGGTAGCGGGGCGGTTCAAGAGTAGCCGAGAGGCGTTGCGGTCTTGAGGATACGCCCTAGGGGGGAGGCCAAGATCTCCGGCGTGAGGTTTCGTAACCGGGAAGCGAGGCGGAAAATGAATGAATCAGGCACCCAGGAAAGGGGGTGGGGTGGACAGCCGGGGCTATGTGGGGCCATGATGCTTCTTGCCTGAGTGACACGGATTTCCCCCCCACCCCTCCCATCTCCAGGAGGAAGCTGAAGCGGGCGGGGGTGGAGGACAGGGGAGAAGGCGCCTTCAAACCGGGGCGCTGAGAAGTTCCGAGGAGGGGGTTCCTCCTTTCTCTGCTCGCTAAGTTCACAGCACCCTCTTCCCTTCTTGCGGCCCTTCCGTAGAAAGGCTGGTGGTTCCTCTTTCGCAGGGAGAAAAGGAAAAAAAACAACCCGGGAGTTCCACAGAGTTAGAAAGAGGTGCCCGGAGTAAACGTGGCTGTCTAGGCGGCTTCAGCTCGGAGGGAGGGACGGGAAGTTTCGCCCATAGACTTATATGGCCTCGCCGCAGACGCTGCTCTCCGGCTGGCTAGACGCTTCGGGGAAGCAACGCACGCGACCGAGCCACCATGTCTCTGGAGGACCCGTTCTTCGTAGTGAGAGGGTGAGTGGCAGACACGGCCGCTGCAGCTGACTCGGCCTTTTTGCCCCTGCTTGGGACTGCAGCCCCAGCGAGGCCACCGCGTGGTGGGTTGGCGAGCGTGGGAAATGTGGTTCCCTGCCTCCAGTTTCCCGGATTTCCCAATCTAGAAAACTTCCCCAACCTTTGGTGGGAAGCCCCGTTCAACCACATCAGCATTGCCCAACCTCCAGATGTTTTGGGCTACAACTCCTATCATCCCTGACCATTGGCCCTACTGCCTGGGGCTGATGGGAGCTGTAGTCCAAAACAACTGGGGGGCATCTGTTTGGTGGAAGGCTAAACTACTAAACAACCACGGGAACTCCTTAGAAAACTCTTTACTAGCTGCTTCTAATTACCCTACTGTTATTTTTTGGATCTCCCCCTTCCATAGGGCCACTTTGGTATCCATAGGGAAAAGATCAAACTCGCAGTAGCCTCTGCAGCATCTCACACTGCAGATTCTTAATGTCCTAGGAGTCTGTTTAGGATTGCTCATATTTGGGGAACTGTGGTCAGCGGTAAACAAAAATTATTATGATGGCAACATTTTGTGTCACAACGTTGTGTGTCAGAACAAACTTCAGTCAGTTGCCCAAATATGTTTGTGAAGAGGCAGCTTCTGCAGGCAAGCGCAAGCTTAATAAACACACAGAAGTGCCATGCTAAAAAGGGAAGTTATTTTATACAAATATGCGTAATTTGAGGGAGCTTCTTTGTCATTTCCACTTTGAAAGCAGAATTGCTGAATAGGATAATGAGCTATATCAATAACCATTAGGAATTATTCCAGAATCTTTTATTAGAGCAATGCCTTTATTAGGTCAACTCAAAGGTCACCAAAAATGACCTTTGAGTTGGCCTAATAAGGGTATTGTCCAAATATGGATTTTGGAATTCTTATGGCCATCACAGCAACCTTTGGTTTTCATCAAGGATTAGCGATGTTTTCCAGGTCCATATTTCATAATTAACAAACTGTTGTTAAAAACCCATGAATACACTTGGCCACAATAGGCCCCTTGTTGTCCTACTTGTTTGTCCCATTGATCGGGTGAGCGGCACGGCTGTCCGTAATATGCCAGGCTGAAGAAATGCAGTTCCCCCACAGATGGGAACAGGAAGTCCAGACTTCCATTTCTTGCTCTCTCTGCAACTCTGCTGCCCTTCATCCAGATTATGAAAATGCCTATGCCTCCATTTCATCTGAAGCCCTTCTTTTATACTTATAGAAGTTTTAACAGTATACACTGATGCCCTCCAGAAGTTTTGGACCACAACTCCCATCAGTCCCAGCCAGCATGGCCAATGGTCAGGAATCCTGGGAGTTGTAGTCCAAAAAGTCTGGGGGCATCAGATGGGGGAAGGCTGGCATAGAATGTGTCTCACCATCTCAATAACCCATTTTGCAGAGAAAGAACAAATAGTTCCTAAGCCTACGTCTTTCAGCTACCTCTATTTATTCCCTTTCTATGTTTTCTTTTAAATAAAACATGGAGAAAAATCCCCTAGCACTACTTTGTAGAATCAGTCAGACAGGGAGGAACAGAACCACTGGGAGCAGTGTGCTCCCAATTGGGTCCATGGCTGATGGTATTGAAAGGTGCTGAGTGATCCATCAGAATGAGTAGGATCACACTCCCCAAGTCTTTCTGGTGAAAGTCATCCACTAGGGCAACGAAAGCCATTTCAGTGCCAAACCCAGGCTTGAAGCCAGATTGAAATGTATCCAGATAGTCAGTTTCTAGAGCTGAGAGGCCGTCGTCATCCACTCAAGCATCATAGGGGAGATGCTCCAGTCCCTTGATCGTTTTAGTTGCTCTTTTCTGCCCTCTTTCCAACTCTACAATATCTTTTTTTTAGTTGTGGTGACCAGAACTGTACACAGTATTCTAAGTGTAGTCGCACCATAGATTTGCATAAGGGCAGTATGATAGTGGGAGATTTATTCTAAATTCTTTTCCTAATTATGCCAAACATGGAGTTTGCCTTTTTCACAGCAGCTGCACACTGGGTTCACACTGCTTGATAGGAAGTCACCCAGCTTTAGAGAAAAGAGCCTCTAGGTTAGAGGGGCTGGCTGCAAGCAGGTTTTTTAGTTTTATTTATGTATTTGACATTTCTTCCTAGCACTCATGCAATTCTACTCTGGACTGAATCAGGGTATCTATTTATGGCTGTTTAAGACCATCGCCACGTTGCTTGATTACTGCGAGGTCACATATATGTGTATTAGACTTTGGTGGGCTAAAAGGAAAAAGAACCACCACCTAAAAGGAAGGAACCAACTTCCTGCCTGGTCCCCGAGAGGCAATTCTTATTTACTGCAGGTGACTGGGTGAACGGCTACTGACAAGCCTGATTTGGCCCAATGTATATAGAGGTGTGGCACCCAAGGGCAGAGTTCCACTGGTTCTTGGGACCCCTCCAAAATACAGTGGTGTAGTGGAAAAGTAATGTGAGGAAGGAAAAACTGCCTGAAACCCTGGAGAGCCACTGCCAGTCAATGTCGAGAATACTGGGCTAGATGGACCAAGGGTCTGACTTGGTATAAAGGCAGTTTCGTATATTCAGAAGCCGTGCTCTGGGACTTTTTTCAGAGCAGGGGCGATGACATCTTCTGGAGCAGAGCCAAAGACACCCCCCTTCCCTGCAACTATCTTGTCTTTGTGTTCTACAGGGAAGTTCAGAAAGCAGTGAATACAGCACGGGGGCTTCATCAGCGCTGGTGCCAGCTGCTCCAGGAGACGCATGTGGTCAGCAAAGAGGAGTTTGACTGGACTACCAATGAACTACGCAACAGCTTGCGCAGCATCGACTGGGACTTGGAAGACTTGGAGGAAACCATTTATATCCTTTGGGGTCTGGAGCAGGATTGGGGGAGGAGGGGCCTCTCCAGGTAATGCTGTTGGACCATTTTCTACATGCACGGCTTGCTGCTATGATTGCAGTGGTGGCGATTGCTCCCGAACTGCTCTGAACAAGGCTCTTTGCTAGAACTGGACGGGGAGTCAATACACAGGAAGCTCCTTCCACCTGTAGAGCCTCTGGTCAGTGCAATGCCAATGTAAGGTCACAGAATACGGGCAGTCCTCTGACTTACCCAACTCAATTACTCAGCGCTCTTTGCACTTGACCCATAAACACGCATTGTGGAGTCGAACCCGCACAAGTTCAAAATCGAGCCCAGTGAGGTTGCAGGACGGCGTACTTTTGTCACCGAGATGCGGGAATCTATCAAGGTGAGTCTTGCCCAAGCATACACTTTGCTGCCATCATGGCATCCGCAGAATAAAAGACTGAGCTGATGCTATGGAGGTCGTCCTACTGTAAGAGAAATGCTTGAGTGAAGATGTGGAGGCACTGGCAAAAGCGAGGGATACTTTTTCCTGAGGGAGTTACAGTCCATGAGCCCATGTCAAGATACTGACGTCATAAGGTACACAAGGTTTGACTCTCTGGACATCTTACAGGCCTTGTGGTACCTCCAAAACTGCCCAGTCTTATGTGCAACTGCTGGGATGTTTAGGGGGTGGCAGCCTCCCCAAACCCCTTTTGGGGGCCATTAATTACATCATAAGGTACATGGATGAAACACAGCATCTGTAGTGTACATAATTCCAGACTGCCCAATCTAACTGACTTTGTTGGGGTGAACCCCCTTTCTGACCCCTCCAAAAAGAGGGCCCTTAATGACGTCTTAAGGTACATGGCTGAAGCTGGTACCTTTTGATAGAGGTTATGTTCCTGTATCTTAAAATATCCAATCTGACTGCTTTATGTGGGGCCAACCCTAAGTCAGACCATTTAATATGATCTAAGGCGTAACAATTTCCAATATACTTAACTTGAACGATGTATATCGGTTCTGAAATTATGAGGTATTTTAGCAATAAAGTCAATCTAAAGTATTATTTTTGCTACTTTTGTATTTCTTTCAGTTATGAAAACATTGAAACAAACACGAACCCCCCTAGAAAAGCCCAACATAAACTCCCTATTCCCCCCTCGTGCTCTAGCCTCAAAGCCTTAACGAAGAGAAAGCAGCTTCTGCTTTCTCATTTCTTTCCAGAATCTTCCCCTTTCTTGAAAAGGCTGCTATGTAGTCATACCAAGCGAAGCAAGGAAATCCAGGTAGGGTTTTGCGCATTGATGATCCCAATGAGTCTGCTAGCTTTCTCACATCTGTGTCCCTCAAATTGTTCTTTGACCGCAGGCCTATTTCCATGCAAACAGTTACTTCATCATTTAGGTGTGAAAGGTTTCTCAGAAGAATGATCAACTCATCTGTATCACTGTGGTGCATAACATTACTAGGTGAGGTACATGAAATTGCAAAGCACTAAATCAGTTGGGAATTTGCCTCTTCTTGGGTACATTTGAAGGAACTCTCTTCACTGCATTGCATACTACAGTCCACAGTATGGGAAACATAACTCATTTCTTTTAGGGTTCCATGCAATAACTTGAGACCAAGAATGATGTAATCATCATACTTTCAGGTTTTCAGTAGAAACAGCACCAGAGCTTCTTTGAAGTTATCATTCCTCAGTGCTCCAATGAAATCTTGATTGTCTAATTTCTACTCCAGAAATTGCATACTGCTGGTCATGGCACCTAATGTTGGCTTATCCGTCTCATTCAGGGAATGTTATTAACTGTACCTATCCAGCTTTGATACATGCCAGGCAGATGTGAAATCCACCACGCATTAGGAAGTAGTTATCAAACTTGGGACTTTCGTCTGCTTTTATTATAAGTGCAAGTCTTGCCATAGCCAAATCCTATGTCACAATAATGTGCTCCTGCTGGCACTCCTCAGCTATTTTGTGGGATCTTTTAATTGTTTCTGCCACACCCTGTAGCAGTGTTGGGTACTGGGTTGATTTGTAGGAAATAACTGTTTTTCCGTTGGGGAAGTTTATCCACCAAAACTTTGGAATTCCAACTTGTCCACACTAAAGCTCCCTTTGTCTTAAATGTCAGTGACATCATCTACATAGTGTCAAGCACAACGAAATCATAATTATCCAGAATTGCAAATCTTTTGCCATCATCAAGTGCTACAAATCTACTCTTTGATAGTTTCAGGGTGCTTCCAGAGGAGGCTTTTATTGTGAATAGCCCTGTCTAATTTATGGACTTTTACATGGGGTTCAGATGTCTGTTTTCCCATCACTTCTTCCGTCTTTCTTTTTTCTCCCCCACAATAATCCCATTAAGGAGAAAAGATAGAATATGCACAGTGTCTTTTGATTGGTAATGCTTAGGAGATTGTGGATTGTGCTTAGGAGCCCTTCATCTGGAAACACCCTTGGTCTATTCCTGTACCATTCCGGTTTCAGACCAGAAACTGTGAGAGGTCTTCTCTTCCTTTTTGCTGTCAAGGGCTTTGGTAAAGTGTCAGCAGTTTTTTCTTCTCAGGGTTCCCATACAACACTTTGAAAACAGATACCATCTGTGTCATGGAGAGTCCCCTTTCCATCAATAGTGTTGACATGTGCATCATATCCCAGGT
Source organism: Heloderma suspectum (assembly GCF_057233095.1). Lineage (NCBI taxonomy): Eukaryota > Metazoa > Chordata > Lepidosauria > Squamata > Helodermatidae > Heloderma > Heloderma suspectum. The sequence goes on along the minus strand of NC_139459.1, from coordinate 234,730,286 downwards.
AACTCCTGTTATTAACTGTGGTGATAACTCCATTCCTTCTGGGATGGCCCACTGCTCATCAAGTGATGCAAATGTTAATTTAGTCTCTTTTTTTTCAGTGGCTGACACTGTGCCCAGGTCAGTTAAGAATATCAAGGATCTTCCGATTGCCAGTGATACTTTTCATTGCAACACTAACTGGAATTCTTTTAATGGCTTCACATGCCCATTTGTTACAACATACAGGACAGTGTTGTGTGTCTCCAGCTTGCACCTGTTAATGACATTATCCTCTAGCAATCTTGCTGCTAGGGGGTTCCATGGCTCTCTGTCATAGAATCATAGAATAGTAGGATTGGAAGGGGCCTATAAGACCATTGAGTCCAACCCCCTGCTCAATGCAGGAATCCAAGTCAAAGCATCCCTGACAGATGGCTGTCCAGCTTCATCTTGAATGCCTCCAGTGTGGGAGAGCCCACCACCTCTCTAGGTAATTGGTTCCACTGCTGTATTGCTCTAACAGTCAGGAAGTTTTTCCTGATGTTCAGCCGGAATCTGGCTTCCTGTAACTTGAGCCCATTATTCCATGCCCTGCATTCTGGGATGATCGAGAAGAGATCCTGACCTTCCTCTCTGTGACAGTACTTCAAGTACTTGAAGAACGCTATTATATCTCCCCTCAGTCTTCTCTTCTCAAGGCTAAACATGCCCAGTTCTTTCAGTCTCTCCTCAGAGGGCTTTGTTTCCAGCCCCCTGATCATCTTTGTTGCCCTCCTCTGAACCCTCTCCAGCTTGTCTGCATCCTTCTTAAAGTGTGGTGCCTAGAATTGGACACAATACTCCACATGAGGCCTAACCAGTGCTGAGTAGAGGGGAACTGGTACTTCATGGGATTTGGAAGCTATACTTCTACTGATGCAGCCCAAAATAGCATTTGCCTTTTTTGCAGCCACATCACATTGTTGGCTCATATTCAGCTTGTGATCTACAACAATTCCATGATCCTTCTTGCTTGTAGTATTGAGCCAAGTATCGCCCATCTTGTAACTGTGCTTTTGGCTTCTTTTTCCTAGGAGCAGAACTTGGCATTTATCTCTATTAAATTTCATTCTGTTGTTTTCTGCCCAGCGCTCCAGTCTATCAAGATCACTTTGAATTTTGTGTCTGGTGGCTGCTGGCGATTATGCAGGCTCCTTTCCACAGTAAGCCCAAAAAACAGAAGTACTGATACATTTCTGGAGCTGTGATATCAATTCCTTACTTAACTCAGTACAGTGGACATTGTTATGACTCCGATCACATGAAATGGTCTGATTTGGGGCTGGCCCCACATAAAGCAGATTGGATAAAGATACAGGAAAGTGATCTCTATCAAAAGGTACCAGTTTCAGCTGTGTACCTTAAGATGTCATTAATGGCCCTCTTTTTGGAGGGGTCAGAAAGGGGATTCATCCTGACAAAGTCAGTCAGATTGGGCAGTCTGGAGTTAAATACACTATCCCCCGAACAGATGCTGCGTGTTTCATCCATGTATCTTATGACATAATTATTGGTCCTGGAAAAGGGATTGGGGGGGCTGGCACCCCCTAAACGTCCCACCAGTTGAGCATAAAACAGGCCATTTTGGAGATACCACAAGGTCTCTTAAGATGTCCAGATAGTCAAACCTGTTGTACCTTATGATGTAAATGTTTTGACACAGACTCTTGGACTATTAGGAACTGTGCAGTTGCAGAGATGTTAATAATGATTGTGGAACCAGGAGTTCTGGGTTTTATCCCAGCTCTTGGAGACATTGTTGTTGGGAGTAAAGAGTTTGGAAATCTGTCTCTAGGTGTGGTAAGGAAATGAAGTTGGGTTGTTGAAGTTGGGATGGGAGTGGGATTTATTGTAAATCTTTGTCTTTTATTCTACACCTGTCAGTGATCTTCAGTGGTGGCAGTTCCTGTAATTTCCTTTATCTGTATTTATACACATTATATCCTTGGGCTTCAGGCAGGTTACAGTAGGAGATTACATACCTGGGGATCTTCTAGAACAAGGCACCCTATCTTGATGGATGCTCTCTTAGAAGTCACCGTCTTTACTGGTTTATTTCCTTACTGATTCCCATTCTTGACTTTAGGAAATGCGGGATCACATATCCAGTCCAACAGCACAGGCCTTTGTGGAGGGGAAAAACAGAGAGGTAAATATGTTCTACCATTCAGTGTTTTGCCTGAGAGGGGAGGAATCCTAATTTTGGCAATGGCTAGGGTGCCTCTCTATCCCTGGTTGTCTAAAGCGGCCATCCCTGACCTGGTGTATTGGCTGGAAATGATGGGAATTGTGGTGCAACACTTCTGGAGGGCATCAGAGTGGTGAAGGCTGCTCTAGAGTTTCTTTGCCATGGAGTAACAGGAGCTTGTTTGCTGACCAGGCTAAAGGCCACTTCCTCCTCCTCCTCTTCCTCCAAGGCACATATTGTTGGGCTAAATGGTCCAGTCTCTCTTTTGAGTGAAACACCCTTTGCTCTCTCTCTAGCTGTGGTGCACAGATTGCGTCTTCAAGCTCCTAGAGAAAAAAAATGTGCTATCCCACTTGCTGATTCCTTCCTTCCGTTACTTCTAGGCCACTTTTCAAAATACCCCCCTCCCAGTGGCTTACAAAACTGAAAACAAATTGTGAAAACCAAATATTGCAGCACAAATAGATTTTCAGATTTTCTGAGTTGATTACATTGATACTGAATTATATGTTTTATATTGCCACCTTGGGAGGACTGCTGTCTTGAAAGATGGCTAAGAAATACATTAAATAAACACCTAGACCATCTAAGAGCCAACACTTCATCCATATTATGTCTGTAGTATTTTAATTCTGGATTGCAATGGAAACAGTTCCTGATCACCTTCCATCAAAAAGGCCCTTCCTAGAGAAGGCCTTGAGTCCCACTTTTGCTTTGTCCACCCAGTTCTCTTTTGCTGGCTAGGTCTCTCACTGTAGCTCTTCTGAGAACACTTGCAGACCACTTGGAAACCTGGCTTGCTCAGATATTTTTGTTGTTGAGTCCTCCACCCCCCTTTCTCTGCAGATGCTGGTGGGGAACAGGGATCACTCTCCGCTATTGGATGCAGAGGATCTGTCAACAGCCAATTCGCACACTTTAGAAGAGCAGCAGCTACACCAGAAGGTGAGAATGGGGACACTGTCTCCATGCCCTGGGCCAATCCAGCCCTTCCTTCCTTCCTTCCTTCCTTCCTTCCTTCCTTCCTTCCTTCCTTCCTTTTATTATTACATTTATATCCCACCATTTTTCCTCCTGCAAGGAACCCAACGTGGCTTACGTGATCATCCTCCATTTTATCCTCACAGCAACCCTGTGAGGTAGGTTAGGCTGAGAGTTAGTGACTGGCCCAAAGTCACCCAGTGAGCTTCATGGCTGAGTGGGGACTAGAATCCGGATCTCCCGACTCCCAGTTCAACACTCCAACCATCACACCACACTGGCTATCCAGTGTGGGGTTGTGGTTATTTTCACACACACTAGCCTTTCCTACAGAGACCAAACAATTCCCTTTGGCTTAACACCTCTACTGAGAGAAAGCTTGGATTCCACTGCAAACCATTCCCGTTGGCCCACACACAGCACCCCTTCACTCCACTGTATTTCTCCTCTCCCAGCTGTGAGCGTTCAATGGCAGGAAGTGAAAGCCCTGCGTTCAATCCAGCAGGATGGAATTACTTTCCTCTTCCTTTCCTGTCAGAGTGCTGGTGGCTAGAAGTGAAGGTAAGTGCACCTGGCCTCCCTTTCTTATTGGAGATTTGGGGTCAAACCCAAGCTCCTGCTGGGTCCCTCTGCATCAGTTTTTCCATCAGTACAACCCCAGAGGGCCAGGCTGGGACCCCAGGTGGGCTGAACTTGGCCCAGAGGCCTAAGATTCGGCACTCTGCCTTAAAAGGATCCTTAGTGTCATTTGCCTAAATGTCCACAAAATGTGGACATGGACGTGCTTTGGATCTCAGCAGTGGCAATACTGCAGCATAGTTCCCAGAGCTTGCTACCACAGTTGGGTGCCCCTCTGCCCCAAGTCCCCTGAAGGCCAGTGTCCAGTTCAGTGTGAGACTTTGGGCAACATCTGAGGCCTTCCTCTGAGTGCCTCCTCTGAGGGAGGCTTGGAAGGTGGCAACAAGGGAGAGGGCTTTCTCAGTGATGGCCCCCTCCCCTGCATTATGGAATTATCTCCCCTGTGAGGCCGGCCTGGTGCCAACACTGTCATCTTTTTGGCGCCTGGTTAAGGCTGTCCTCTACTCCCAGGCATTTAATGGCATATGATGGGGCATTTATGCCAGCTGTCTTTATCAGGTCTATATTGAATTGTTTCTTATCTCTTTAAATGGCTTTAAATTTTGTACGTTAAAAATGTTATGCTATGTTTTATTCTCTTGTATTTGTGGTTTGTAATTTTTGTGAATCACCCAGAGAGCTTTTGCTGTTGGGCAGTATAAATCCTCCTCATCCTGTAACATCTTGGGCAGGAGCACTGCCTGTTCCTCTTTGAGGCTGCTTTGACTCGTGCCTCTTCCCTATGGATTTATCTGGTGTCACCTTCTTTGTAGTGACAGTCTCCTCTGATCCCTCTCTCCCTGATAGCTGATCATCGAGGAACAGGATGAGCAGCTGGAGCTGGTCTCTGGTAGCATTCGAGTGCTGAAACACATGTCCGGGCGAGTCGGGGAGGAGCTGGATGAACAGTCTATGTGAGTGCAGGAAGCAGCCAGCATGGGGGAGATTCTCTTTATTTGAGACATGTGTGTCCCACCCTTCAGATAAAACCTTCTAGCAGTGTGGGGACAATGGAAACAATGCATTAGGTGGAAGGACAAAGAAGCCATACTGCAGTGGATAGAAATGGCACAGAATAGCACCAGGGAATACAGCTCTGGTAATCCGGGTTCTCTCACCAGTTGTTCTCCAGAGTCTTTTTTTCTCTTCAGATTTAAACATTTATACTCTGCTCTTCAGCTGGATCAATAAAAACAAGATAGCTCCCTGCCTTCTTCTAAAAAGACACAACACAAAAAGAAAAAAGGATGGGGAGGGGAAAGGAAAGGAAAACCAGAAAAACTCAGACACCAATTCTTGATGTTTTAAGGCTCTTCTAATGATTCGCTGTTATGCAGCAAGTCATTGTTGGATGTCTTCTCATGAGCAGCTGGAATGGAAAGGCTGGATCAGAGAACAGCACCCAGGACCTTTGCCTATCCAGAACAACTATTTTTGTAACTGGAGACCTTACTTTGAATTTAGCAAGGGCCAGCAACATGGGTCAAGAATGCTTCCTCTCCTCAGCAGGAATAGCAACAGAGTCCTTTCTCAGAGCCCACCCTTGACTGTGTGCTTCAGCTGCTCCCTCCTGCTTGCCAGGTCTTGGCTTGGGCACAGGGGCGAGCCTCACAAGGAGAGGCTCTGCTAAAACCTCTGTTGCCGTTTGCACTGGCAAGAAGGGAGCCAAAGAGCATCTTGGCTCGGGTGAAAGCAGCTGGGGTGTTCCTACGCCTTTATTCAGGGGTGCTCATGGGATCAGAGACTACACTGGGCCTAATGGGTAGCCCTTGGGAAGGTCAGATGGGCCAGTTGCCTCTGCTGAAGCTAGAAAAGGCTTGCCCTGCTCGAGGCTTGAATGAGTAGGCTCTGAACCCTTTTAGCAGGGAAGATGCCTCTCAGATAAAAATGCCAGCCACAGGGGATGTTGTGTTGTCAGACCTGGCTGGCATCCCCATGCTTTTTGATGGGGCTGGGCTGGGCTGGGCTGGGCAAGGCACACACCCTCTGAATGGGAGATGGCTGCCCTGCAGACAGGCTGCCTCCTGAGTTGATGATGCCTTTGCCACTTTCCAGCATGCTGGAAGACTTTGCCCACGAGATGGATAGTACGCACAGCCGCATGGACGGAGTGCTCAAAAAGATGGCCAGAGTCTCCCACGTGACCAGCGGTAAGAGACCCTTCCATGGTTCATCCTTGCGCGCCTTCCTCAGCAGTGGGGAGGAAGGGGACCTCCTGCTGTCCACCTCCTCTCCCACTGAGCTGGACCCTCACCTCCATTCTGAACGGATTTGGTTCAAGGGGGCTTTGACTCCCCACTCCCCCAGTATCTCCAATCTAGCCTTCCTTAGACTGCTTTCCTTTATACCAGAGCTGGGCAACTTGTGGCTCTCCAGATGTTTTAGCCTACAACTCCCATCATCCCTCACCAGTGGCCATGTTGGCTAGGGTTAATGGGAGTGGTAGGCCAAAATGCCTGGAGGGCCACAAATTACCCACCCCTGCTTTATACCCATCAGCTTTGATGAGGGCATGGCGGCGAGTGGTTAGAGGAGAATTGAGAACCACAAAATCATAGCAGCCCCCTATTCCATGGCAGACAGTTGCAATCTGGCTATTCTTTGGCCACGCCACCCAAGAGCCACAGACTCTAGGTATTTTGTTTATCGCAGCCTTTGCCAACATGGTTCCCTCCAGATGTGTTGGACTGCCAACTGCCCTCCAGATGCTGGCCTGTGTTGGATGTAGGGCAGATGGGACTTGTAGTCCAGCACATCTGGAGGGCCCCAGGTTGGGAAAGGCTGGTTTCTGGCCCCCACTTGGGGAATCCTGCCCCTTTCTCGGCTTCTTCCCCAACGTGGTGGCTTAATGAGCTACTCACGGTAGCTTATTTTTTAAGTAATCCACGATGCCCCACCACGTGAACAGGCTAATAAACTACTGTGAGTAGCTTATTAAGCTACTGTGTGTAATCTGAGTCAGCTCCCTGACCTGCTGCAGTCCTCCAGCCCAAGCAGTGGCACTGTTTTACCCCTTGGCAACATCCCAGCATCACCCCAACAAGGGGGTGGTCGCTCTAAAGCGCTGGAGGTTTGCAGGATCAGGACCAAACTTCATACTCAGCCTCCGGTAGTGAGGAGGCGCCAGATCCATGGTCAAAACCCTGTGCGGCTACTAGGGATGGACGAAAGGGACTTACCTGGTCCCGCAGCTTGCTTCCCGGTGGGGGGGGAGGCACTTCGGTTCTCCCCCCAAAATACAGGCGAGGGGGGGGGAGGCGCCCCGCCTCGCCCGGCTGAAATTCAGGCCGGGGAGGAGCGCCCCGTCTACCCGGCCGCGAAAAAAAAAGGAAAGTAAAAAACAAAAACAAAACACACCCGTGATAGGCTACGTAACGATTTACGTAGCCTATCACGGCTAGATTTCCAAAGTCAGCCGTGATAGGCTACGTAAATCGTCACGTAGCCTATCACAGGTGACTTTGGGGGAAAAAAAAAAAAAGTGCATACGCCCATGGGGTGCCGCCATTTGCGTTCCTTAGTTCGGCACGTCTAGTCTATGTAAAGATTTATGTAGAGTACAGCGAAAATAAGGGCAACGCAAAAAACGTTCCCTTATTTTTGCCGTAGTCTACGTAAATCTTTATGTAGACTAGATGTGCCAAACTAAGGAACGCAAATGGCGGCACCCCATGGGCGCCGCAATTTGCGTACGTGCTTTTTTTTTTTTCCCAAAGTCACCCGTGATAGGCTACATGACGATTTACGTAGCCTATCACGGCTGACTTTGGAAATCTAGCCGTGATAGGCTATGTAAATCGTTACGTAGCCTATCACGGGTGTGTTTTTTTTTTTTTACTTTCCTTTTTTATTTTGCAATGGTGGCGGCAGCAGCCGGTCAGAAGACCGGCCGCCACCACTGCCCCCGCTGAAACGCCGCCAAAACACCGCCGCCGAGAGGGACATTCGCACGAGGTAAGTCCCATCCGGGGGGGGGGGGGGGGGCGGCGGACAATTTCACCACCAATTTCGGGGGGCCGAATGCGTTGGCATTCGGCCTCCTGGAGATTCGTGGAGAAATTCTCCGCCATCCCTAGCGGCTACTCACCAAGGAGCAAAAATCCCAAGTGCACCAAAAAGGGTCTGGCAGCTATAAAACCTTGGGGATTTGCAGGATCAGGACCAACTTTCATACAGACCTGTAGCACTCTTTTGCTATAGTGCTTGTGCAACAGAATCTGCAGGGCCCCCCCTCACAGAAGGGAATCGGCCAGGGCTTAAGCTTTCCATTGGATACTGCCCCTTGTCTCTAACTTACAAAAGGCAAGCAGGAATGCAAGCTTGATTCTACTTTATGGTATAGTCAGATCTGCAGTGCCCCCTCTAGTGCCCATCCCTGTCCAAGAGTGCCACAAACCCCTGACACCTGGGTTGCAGCTTAAGCAGCCCAGCATAGATTAACAATCAAGCCATCAGCCCAATCGAGTTCCATGCTATAGTGTTTTATACAGGATGGTCTCTCTCCTTATTCCCTCTAACAGGCTGCTTTGAAACTGCATAGTTGAGGGCTTTGCAGACAGAGTAGCTGTTTCCTTAGCATGCACCAGGGGTCACCATGGAGAAATAGCTGTTCAAATGCCTGGTGGATTCACTCTTATACTGTGGCAGTTTTAGTGTTGAATCGCAGAAGAATGATGCTTGCTTGTGTGTGCAGGCCGGTGAGATGTGGCGTTTGACTCAAGAGGGTCAGCATGTGGTTCAGCTTGGAGCTTCCTGCTTGCCTTAAATGCAGTTCCTTTATTTCAAGACATCTGCTCCCCCCACCCCGCCCCACCCCTGTAGTGGAAGGGATGGTGGATTTTTAACGGAGCTGGTCTTCCTGTGCTTATGCCCTCTCCCTCTGTGCTTCCCCTTCATCAGAACGGCGCCAGTGGTGCGTCATCAGCCTGTTGGTCATCGTCGTGGTGGTGGTGGTGCTGATTCTTCTATTTGCTCCATGAACCAATGGCAGAATGGATGTGGGGGAAGGCGTGGCAGGAACCATCCCAGTCAAGTGGAATGCCTGGAGCCTCCCTGGCCTTCTATCTTGTGCAAGGGCATGGTGAAACCCTGCCCGGCAACAAAGAAACGGAGTCACTTCAGTGGAAGGGATGGTGGATGCTCTCCGTGGATGCTCTCACTCAGGCTCTCCTAACTGTTGGGGGCTGCAGATCCGTGAAAAGGTTGGGTTGGATTCCCAAAGGTTATTCACTTTGGAAGGCAATCCACAATCTCGTTTTGATCTGTGCAGTCAAGAGACTGGAGGTGAAATTACATATAAAATCTGTTCCTGTTAAAATGTGGAGACCATATTGCACATATTTGTGTTACTGACATGGGAAGTGGAAGCACCAGTGCAAGTTTCCTTTTTTTTGTGGCAACCTTTTCCTCCCAGCTCCAGCAGTCCAGTAATAGTACACCACCACCACCCAACTGACTAATCTAATTGCTGTTTAAAGATCCACTCATACCCTCTATTTGAATGGGAACAAGCTGGCTTTGGGTTAAATGTGTCTGCGGATGAAGCGCAATGGACCAACCTGTCAGTTGCATTTCACCTCTGCCAGTGCTAAATGGAAACTGTGTCTGGATTGGCTAGGACAAAGATCTGTCTTGTTTCTTAAAGGGTGAAATTACTCAGGGTTGAGGATAGTCCTAAGCTGACTCACTAAGTGCCAAGAAACAAATTTTGCTTAATGAAACTGAGAACAGAGCCCAAAGCGCTCTCTCTTAACCAGATGACAGCTCCTCTCCAGAAACTGGAAGTACAGTGTAACCTAGGCCTCGGTGCTGTGTTTCAGGATACAAATGATGCTGATACTTCTGGGCTACTGCTAAGTACTCCAAGTACTTCAGTTTGCAGTGATGTCAGCTCAATGCGCTCTCCCTATCTCAAGAACTTGTTATAGTAGGGTGGACGAACAGTCTCCCCTGAATTCTAAATCTTTGCCAAAGCTTATGTAATGAGGCTACTTTCAGCCAAGTCTAAGTGACTCATAACCTTACCTGGAGGGTAAGAAAGGTCTCTGTGGAACAAGAACTTAGAAGCCATTCTATGTTTTTATCACATATTATAAAGCAGGGTGTCTAGACTTTAGGCTTGTGGGATCTGTATTTTTTATTAGAACTCTAAGATCCAGCAACTGAAGCCTGGTGCAAAAGACATACAGGTTAGAATTAAAGAATTCCAAGCCTAGGAATTTGTTTCGAGCTGTGGAACTCACTAGAGTTCACAATCCTTCCTACCCGAAGTTTCATATCAGCGGTATAATTGGGGCAGAAACCAGGGGCGGGGGGAGTCATTTTGTTGCTGCTATTGTTAAACAATTGTGAGTCACAAATCCTTGCCCATCTACCAGTAAATCCTGATCTACTTTGTACCCACTCGTTTAAAGACGCTAAAGCTATTGTTTAAAAAAATAAATGAAGCTTTTTAACTTGTATTTAATACACCCTTATGTTCTTGTTGGAAAAGAGGCAGTGAAGGTCCTCACACATATAAGCAAGTAAATATAACATGGGCTGTGTACTGATCCAAAGAGTCCCACATTCTGTGGATAGCCACAGAATGTGGGACTCTTTGGATCAGTGGCTATCATCAGTTAGTGGTACCTTGGATCTGGTATGGGCAGAAAGATCTCCAAGTGTTTTGGACTTCAACGCTCAGCATCCTTGATCATTGGCCATGCTGACAGGGGCTTCTGGGAACTGAAGTCCAAAACATCTGGAGATCTCCCTTCTGCTCACCCCTGTCTTAGATTACCCAATGCTGCAGAAATTGCCTTTGAATAGGAATGTTCCATTCAACTTTCATAACTAGTAACCATGAATATATTTAACATAGATAATTGGCTTTAAAAATATTGATATAATGCATCCTGAATCTACTAATCACATTCATTGGAGTTATGCTGGGCTTTATATTTTTAAGGTCTTCATTAACTGCCTTTCTGGAACTCAAATTGGTGAGTTCCAAATTTCTGGAACTCAAATTGGTATCCAACAGTATACTTCTGCCAGTGGAATAGATGCCTGTAGGATCAAATCCCCCCCCCCCCCCGCAGCTCTGGTTGGGGGCCCCTCCAGAGCAGATTTAGGATGCATGCAGGGGGGAGAACGGAAACTTCCATTGTGTGAGCAAAAGTCAGCTCATGTAATATTGGATTTAGCTCAGTGAATAGGACATAGCGTCTTGAACAGTGTTTTTCCCCCCTCTTATTTGCCATCATTCATGGCAGTACAAACCTCTGGTCATGTCTCCTCCCTAAACAACAACATCCAATATTTTTTCTATGCAACTTACAGGCCAAATTTATGTTTGTTTGGAAATAAGTACCAGTGTTCAAGGAGACCTACTTGTAAGCATGTACAGAATTGTAATCTTAGCTCCAATTTTGTGCAGAGTAACCATTCAGCGAGTTCTGTTGAGCTTTAGAAAACAACAGAGGCTTCTGTCAGTGGAATGGGGAAGGAGGTGAGCTTCTACTATTCCTCCTCAGCCACTCCCAAAGCCATCCCTCACACTGTTCTGAAGCAGACATAGTTCTGGAGCAGACATAGGGGTGATGGGGGCTTCAAGGGCAGGGGGAATCACAAAAAATGGGCTCCCTCCCTGTTCTGCTGGTGGAAGCCTCTGCTGGATCAAAGAGCTTTCCATCAGCAGAGGAAGCCCACTGGACGGAAGTCCAAGCAACTATGCCAATTAAATAGTTTCAGATTTTGGCAAGCATTTCAATGTTGGTCTAAAGCTGGCTGTGGGAATGCTGAGAGTTGTAGTCCAACACATCTGGAGAACTCCAGGTTGGGAAAGGCTGGACTAACATAAGGGAGTACAATTTGTAGGATATGGAATTTTATAAACAAACGAACATGCACCTCAGATTGTATTCGTTCTATACAATGGGTTATATTGTTTGAAAACAGGTGTGTCTTAATATGGATACCCTGGTTCCTGCTTTAAGTGAATCTAATCTCATTCTAAGCTCAGCAAGGCTGCCCCATGACAACTCAGAGGAGTCAAGCTTGCAAATGAAATGGCCAGGCACACAATTGTTACAAACTTTTTTTTTATTAACATTTCTGAATTCCTTTTTTTTTAAATCTTTACAGTAGTTAATGTGCAATTCTTGATACTCTCAGGTCACAGGGGATGAGGGAGTCACAAATTTTTTCTTGGCACTTATAACACAGAACAAATACTGGCATTACCCAGGGGCAAAGGGGTGGGTTTCGAGGTAAAAGCAGGGGGTGCTGAGGGAGCTGGAGTGGGCTGGGTGGGAAAGGGGAGGTTGCGTTTGTTATTTTATTTTAAAGGATTGGTTTTCCTCTTTGGAAGGATTTTACAAGGGGCAGGGGAGGGAGAGGGGCTGATATTGGAGTAGCTGCTTGCATCAACCCAAAGCGCCTGGAAGGGGTAAGAGAAAGTCCATGCTGCATCTGCACAGAGGTTACATAATCAGGCTTCATTAGTGCTTTTCAGTGTACATTTTTTGTCTTTTTAAAAAAAAAATTGTTTACTCTAGTTGGGGGAGGAGGGATATTCAACAAAGGCAAAATAAAAGATGATGAAAAAGTGGATACAACAACAAAAAAAGAAGGCCTCGCTCCCCTCCCCCAATCTGCAGTTATTTCCATCCCAAACAGAAAGTCTGCCCAAGATGCAAATATACCATTGGGGAGAATTCCTCAGCTGGTTGGAAGGAACCTCAACAAAGAGGGATCGTTAACATTTTGAGTCCAGGTGAGCCCCACTGCAATCCTCTAAGATGTGAATTTGGGATTTAGATTTATTCACAGTACACCTAGCAGATGGAGAGATTTACTAGGTTCCCTCTGTTCCATTCTACAACCCCAGCTAACACCCGACAGACCAGGCAGTATACGATGCATCAGGGAGGGCCTTCTAAGGTTGTTACATGCCCAGGATTCCAGAAGGCCACAGTCCCAAAGGATGTCATATATGCCCTTACTTCAGACTCCTCCTCCAGTGTCCTCAATTTTGTTTTTGAAATTTAGATCTGGTAGTCCTGCCTTGGTGGAGATGTGAGCTCACAATACATAGCAACAGAGTAGGATTCTTCAAATGCCAGATTCAAGGTTAGTGGGTGCTCTGACAAACTCTGCTAAAGCCACCATGGCCACCCGGTGAGAAAACCAACCAATGTACAGCTCTGCTCACTGGGCCCAGTGGGTTCCTAAGGCAACCACGCCTGCTGCAAAAAACCCAACAAAAACCCACTGCACACAGACATAAAAACTACACCAGAGGCTATTTTGAACTATATTCCAATCAGTTCAGCCAGAGCTACTCCACCAGTTTCTCTGGACCCCCTTGGCACCAATCCAAGGGCTCTATATACAAACGGCCTTTGGGGTATATAAATATGAAAGGGATGGCATATTTTTGCCCTTTTCCACTCAAGTTTAGGCTCTCCCTTTTCCCTTCTTGTAGTTAAAGACAAGAACCCTAGTCAAAATGGCTGCTCTTCCCCAGCAGCTGCCACATCTATCACACAATCCGCACTGTTCTCATTCCCCCACACACTGTCAGGTGCCCGTGTTCACCACAAGGCTACAAAATGTTAAGGCGAAGATGCAGTAAATGGCACTAGCCTTTCTGTACATGCCTACCTCCCCCCGCCCCCAACTCAAAACAGGTTTCAGAGATTCTCCAGACATATAAACCATGCAGGTGGGAAGATAATGATGGTGAAAGGATAGTCAGTGCAAAGATCCTGAGTACAGAGTGTGGGGATAGAAGAGGTTGCTGTATATTTCATTCAGCAAGGGACCCACCAGAGGTGTCAGCTTCTGAAACAGCATCAAGTAGCTTGTGGTCATCAAATGTTGGAGCTAAAAAGCTTGGGGTGGGACAGACATGGACAACTGTTAGGAAGCTGTCGGACCATAGGTCCACCTAGTTAAGTATGGTCTATACTGCCTTTCCCAGCCTTACCTGAAGATGCCAAGGATTGAAGCTGGGAGCACAACACTCCAGCTTTAAGCACCTTTATGTTAATAGGAAGCAAGTTCTCTAGGTCAAATAGTTAGATCAATTACACAATAAGCTCTGGTTTCCATTCAGTATTTCCCACAGAACCAAATTGCATTAATAGGTTAAGTGACGTCTTTGTAAAGTTTAACATATATATTTCTCTCTCTCTCTCTCTCACACACACACACACACACACACACACTTTATTCATATATATATATATATATATATATATATACACACACACACACGTGTGTGTATATATGTATGTATGTGCGTGTGTGTGTGTGAGAGAGAGAGAGAGAGAAAGAGAGATGAAATCCAAGAGTATTGTCATCTAATGGCTAGGCTAGACATCCATATGGGAATGAAACCTCTGGGCTGATTTTGGCTGTTGGAGTAAGATTCAAACTCCACTGCCTGATCGCTTATGTTTGCAACAACCAGATGATATAACATGGCTATTATCTGCAATGAATTGCAACAGACGTGAAAGTGGGGAGGTAATGAGGGTGGAATAAAACAGCTATAAAATGAACAAGAAAATAATGTTTCTTGTCTGCCCTAGTAAGACATTTCAATCCAAACTGCAACTCTACCTTTTCTTAATGCAAGTAGCTAAATAATCACTTCAAGTTAACGTGATGCTACTCCCAGTTATGTATCAACTAAAGAGGAGGGAAAAGGAGAAAGACAAGGCCATAGTAAAGTGAGTGAAAACAGTTAAACCAGGGGTGGGCAAATTTGTGGCCTTCCAGATGTTTTGGCCTACAACTCCTATCAGTCCTAGCCAGCATAGCCCATGGTGAGGGATGGTGAAAGTTGTAGGCCAAAACATCTGGAGGGCCACAAGTTGCCCACATCCGAATTAAACAAACAGCCAAGTTTGCCTTCTCACACTGCAGTCACAAAACGTGTTTCCCACTATATGTCAACGTACATGCAACAGGACGGCCCATTCATTCCCGGCTCACAGGCATGTGTACCATTATCATTTACATGGTGAAGGAAGTGCATTGGGTGCAAGCATACTTTGCACTTTTAGACCTACACCTTAAAATGTAACATGGTGCTCAGCTACCAGCAGCCAAGTACTGTAGTTGGAAGTTCAACACACACACACATACCCTGGATGATCAGCTAAGATCTACTCTTTCAGGAGGGAATATTGGGAAGATAATTTGTGACCCAACAGTCGTTCCAGACTTAAGATTTTAGAATATTTCCTGTCACACCAGCCAAACAATGACTTCTGCTTTAAAAAACAAACAAAAGTGTGTGTGTGTGTGTATGTGTGTGAGAGAAGGAGAGAGATGCAGCAGCTTGCCCTGCTTTTATATGATCACATTATCTCCTCAAGACAAACTGCTGCTCTTCGGAAAAAAGGTCCAGCTAAATTTGCTGGAGCACACTGGATCAAGTAAGGGTGCACCCCAGCAGCCAGAGTAGATCTTAAAAAGTGATTCTTGCAATGCTGGTCTGGAGGTGAAGGTGGTGGAGAGAAGTGTATGCACCCATACATGTGTATGCATGAAGGGGCAGGTTAAGGCATTCTAACCCCTTTAATTCCTTTACATTTACCACTGAAAATTTCACAGTAACTAGTAGGGTGAGGGAGCTGGACCAGGGAGAGCAGCAGAAAGTGGCCCACAGGAAAGGAATTCAGAAGTGGTGCAGCTGGCTCCTGCTCAGTCAGTCATTCGGAATACTGGGGGCATGGCAGGATTAGCAACTCAGTGGCAGAGGCTGGTCTGGCAACTGGCTCAATAAGGGAAGCACTGGCAATGGGGTTTTGGGGGTGCTTTAAGAGCAAAATACTACAGCTACTTCTTGCCAGAGGCTGCTCGCCAGAATTAAGTCCATGGGTGCTGTGGTGATGGTGGTGACTGTAATTGTTGACTCTGGTGTATGTGCATCCGCCAGCCAGTGCAGAGCTGGGAGGGCTGCATGTACAAAGGAATAGCTGAGGCATGAACATAGCATTGGGGAAGGGGGGGGGGGGCTTGTGCCACATGCAACTGCAGCTGTGTTCAACTAATCACTCCCATAACAAACTGTGACCCCAGATGCATATCCCCGTTTGCATTACACTCAGCCAGTTCAACATGGCGGACATGAGCATTGCAATGTACATCACATGTATGGTTGTTTACACATGTGGATCTCTTTTAGTGGATCAGGGTGACAAATGCCTCGCAATCAAATTAATGTTTTCCTTTTGTCGATACTCATATTCTCCATAACTTGAACAAGGTCAATCCTCAAGTGACAGCTCATTACATTTCCCTCCTAAAACTATCTGAGAAATCAGATGAGGAAAATTCTCTGTCTGTCTGTCTGTCACACACACACACACACACACACACACACACTTCCTTTTTAAAGCCACGCACTACTTTTTTCTTAGCTGAGCATGACTAAAGATTATTCAGAATATGTACATAATCAGCTGTACACATACTGTTATTTGGTTTCTAGTAAAGGTGTATAATTTCCACAAAATTCACTTTTCAATCGCTTCCAACTTCTTTGGGGAAAAATACAAATCAAGGCTGAAGTGAATGGGTTTAACTACTTAAATGAGTATACATACAACAGCAAAATAGGGCACACCGCTGACTGGGTGACAGAAGAACCCTTTGCTGCATAAACGGAGTTCATGGGAAAGGAGAAAAAAAGGGCCTAGAAGAAAGTGAGAACAGTCTTAAGTCTGAAATTGTGTCAGTGTCAACAAGTTTTCAGGCCATCACAACAGATACCTAATAAATTCAGATGCTTACCAGCCTTGTGTGTAAAAACATTTCACAGCTCAATCCCATGGCCTGGCACACCGTAAATCAGGGTGCTCTGCATCCAGGATAGTTTGCTTGAGCAGCTAAACCCTCTCTGCAAAATGTGTACTCGTTTATTTATACCTCCTTGAATAGTACATGTATCTATCTTTGTCTCCCCCCAGTGGTGGGAAAAGAAAATCTGCTTTTAGAATCTACAGAATTCTTTAAACAATGAAGATTGCCAACTGCCCTGATGAAAGTAAACAAACATGCCCTTAAGAAGAAACCAACTTCTGTAGGATGAAGCACTGCACTGAACGTTAAAGGGCATGCAAAATGGGTAGATGTCATTGTAAGATTAAAAAATTCCCCACTGGGGGCCCTAAAATCAGATGTTATCAGGTAACACTGCCTTCTTAGGCAACCCTGGTGCACTACTGCGGATAGTGGTTGGATGGTCATTTTGTCAAGTTACCCACAGAGAGTTCTGACTAGCATGCTGAGACCCCAAATGCATTCTAGCAGCCCAATCCTATACATGTCTATTTGGAAGCAAGTCCCACTGAGTTCAATTGGACTTACTGCCTGGCAAGCACACATAGGATTGCATCCTTCATGTCACAGGTGTTTTCTCCAGAGCTCAGGAAAATATGTAACATTTGTTAAGAAGTAAATATAGATTTGTACTAAGACATGAAAGAACCACTACAGGAGATTTTCCTCCTCTGTCACAAAAAATGAATGAACCTGGGTGTTCTCTGGTCTATTTTGTGACAAGTGAAAATAGTCTCCCCTTGATAAAGATGGACTAACCTCAAATGTTTAATGAGGGGCATTCATATATTCTTATAAACAAAGAGTTTGGCCTTATCCACTGTAACAGTTTATAAAAGATTATAAAAAGGGTTATATCACAAGAGATTGTCAGGCCTTCTTAAGAGTCGCTTGCCTTTACAAACAAACGGAGGCCTAATTGGCAACTACCAACCCTCCTTTGGAGAAATGAGGCTTTTTCCAGGTCAGGTTTGCTTCAATTGACTGAGGAATCTACATGAGGCATTCTTGGCAGCAATTAACAGCCTGACTTGAAATCATAAACCAGTTGGTCTTTAAGGTGCCACAGTATTTGTCATCTTTTTTGCTGCGAGGGATTTAGCACAGCCAATGCTCTGAAATTTATTCTCATGCAAATTCAAGGACAAGCATTTCCATTGTTAGAAATGTTTTTAATTTATTAAAAAGCTTGCCACTCACTGTCTCCTGCCACAATTTGGGAGAACTGTTCGATTTACTCAGAGGAAGGCTAAAGAAGCGTTTGGCGAAACAATGAACATGGCTGTGCGCAGGATCATTCTTGAATATTTGCATTGCTGGGATAAATAAAGAGTTTGATTTCCAATAAGAACAACCAGTTCAGTATTCAAAGATTTCCAGACAGGAGATTCCCCCAACATGACTGAAGAGTTATTATCTTGTACCATACAAAAAAATGCAAAAAGAGGGAGAGGAGCATGCCATCCTGTCAGACCATAACCCAAATATTTGTGCTGTGCCTCACTTATTTCCCATCTCATGATAGAGGCAAAACCTATGAAACCAAGTACGGGAGTTTGTTACTCTGAATCAAATGCCACTCAGAAGCATCATGAATGCGAGACTGATAAGAAGTGGGGGAAGGCAAGGGGTGAAATTTCACATTTTGATTCGTTACCTGTTGTTGGAGAGAGGAGTTGGACCAAAGTTTTAACCATGTGACAGAAGACACTGGCCTTAGAATCCAACAGGCGAGACCCTTCCCTTGGCCTGCAGTCCTGCCCTGCAACTTCCTCACATGCTGGGGAGCTTGTGGCACTGTTAGGAACAAGGAACTGATGCTTTCTCCCTTGGCTTTGCCCTTTCCTTCAAAACCTCATTCCCAAACCTCACGACCCTTCTTTGTGGCAACCAAGTTGGAGTGGCAGAAACGGCTGGTATGTAAATCAGCAGTGCTGCTATTTGTTCCACCAACATCCAAAAGTGCAGACTGGAGGGGACTGATCCTTTAACTGACAGTACTAATGAACCGAGTTCTAGGAACAGTTCCAGACTAGGACAGCAGAGGGAGGCAAACTTGGCAGCACTTTCAGGTTCCTGCATATGCGGCACCTGTGTAAATGGGCTGAAACAGCGGAGTGGATGAAAATGGAACGGTTTGTAAAGTCCACCTCATGTTATAACCACCCACTTCAGAGAGGAGGCTAGGCCTCAAAGAAATGGGAGGTGTCACGGCTGCATTCAAGGATGTGAGCGTTGCATCTCCGCTCCACATAAAGATTGCGGAGGGATACTCTTTGTTCCTTTCACCAACCCGGTACCACTTAAAATATGTGAGGGCTGCTCTGGCATACCGGTTTGGCCTCCAGGGGATCAGATGGGTAGGCCAGGGTGGTCTAAGATAAAGGGCTGCCATGGAGTGGAGAAAGTGCATAGGTTCAGAAGGCATGAAAAGCAGAGGGTGTGCGTGTGTATAGGAGGATACTGAGAACAGCAGGAGAGGTGCTGTGCAACACCTGAGTGTACCTAAGCAAGACTGGAGGGGACAGGAGGGGGACTGAAAAGGGGGAGAATGACATGACAGCAGCACTGAGTTCAGGCCCTATCATGGCACCAGGAGTTTTTCACTCTCTGGTATGGACCTGAGGAAAGGCTGGATGATGATCAGTCCAAGTTAGAGCCCTGTCTGGGGAGAACCAGATCTGATGAAGGAAAAGGCAGTGCTCTGGGATAATACTTCCCTGGATCATGGCCTCCATTTGCAAATGGATTTGGTTTTTTTAAAAATTTTCTACTAAAATATATATCTAAAAACAATTAAAAGCACAACAAGGACAGAGGGAAGGTGTGCGGGGGGGAGGGAAATGCCAGCCAGAACTGCCAACGCAGCAGCAGGACCTCCCCTCTGAGCTCATACTAGCTGTGGTGCCTGAGGAAGCAAGGCCCATGTTTAAGATTTTTTTTTTTTAAAGGAGATGGCACAATGCTTTCTATCCCCTCTGCCAAAACAAAACCAAGCCAACAACGAAAAAAAGGAAATGAAAAAAAAAGGTGGAAAACGATTCTACAAAAAAAAAAAATTAGGAAATAAAAACCATCGACTGGAAAAAGAGAGGTGGGCACATTTTACTGGAGGCCCTCGGTGGAGGTGCCTGCGTCACCGTCATGGCTGCCCGTCTCGAAGCTGTGCTCCACGCCCATGATGTCTGGCTCCATCTTGCCAGTGTCGTTGATGAAGGTCGTGTAGGTATCGCCCTCGGCCATCAGTAGTTTCAGTTTGGGGATCCAGCTCTTGCGGACAACGCGCCGGGCGTTTGTGCACATGTCAGCAGCAATAGCATTCATCTCACTCTCCTTGAAGTTGGGGGCAAAGTTCTGGCAATAAACTGAGAATGGGAAAGGATGGTCAGTGTCATTATAGCAGCAATTGGGAAATGCCCACAGCTCATTGCCGCTCTAGCCTCCCAACGCCTGCAAAGGCTCACAGCATAATAAATACATGATGAAGTTTAACACTGCAGCATCAGTTGGAAGAAAAGACCCACACCAAAGCTTTCACATAAAGCACTAAATCGATTTCTTCAGCAATGACCATTATGGATTTGGGTATCCCAAAGGGATAGATTAAGAGGTGCAGCCCACTGACCTGGTGGCACACGAATTCCTCCCACTGAATAGGTCTATAGTTGAGCTTTCAGCTGGTTATAGCTAGACTCCAAGAAATCTACCTGTTCCTTTAGTCCCTCTTTTTCTGTGGCCAAACTCAAACTTTGAACCATTGCTTGCTTCAGCTCCCTCTCAAAGGGCTCACATCTCAACTGCAATGTCTCACACTTCCCATCTTTACCCATCAATGCTAACTTCATGTGAACCCTTTCCCTCAGTTACCTGCACTAACCCAATATTCATGACCCAAAGGCATACATTCAGTTCCTTCACAGCTCCTGATTTTACTTTCTCCTGTTCCACATATTGTTCAAGCAACTTGCACTGTCTTCTTCAAATGGGACAGGAAGGGATGAATTTCCCCAAGGATTTGGCCCTGTACTTTCAGAAATGCGTATTAATTTAGATTTCATTGGGACTGGAAGTCTCTTTTTACAGCCTAAAACATCATTCAAGGGAGCCAAAGCTTCTTTCTATATATTTCTCTGACTTTTTTTTCTAGGATGAAACAGCTTTCCAAATATATTTGGTAATGGGCCAAAATTTTAACCTGGGTAACTCTACTCAGAAACCATCCAATAATGTCCATGGAGTGTCTGACTTGGTTCCCTGGCCAATGCACCAATGTGCACCAAGCTAGATTTCTCATGCCCCCCACTGCTTACTCTTCAAGAGTTGCAATAATATACTCCTACACTCCCCACCCACAATAGAAAGATCTCTTTAAGACACTCACACTTCACAGCATGCAGCACCCGGCTGTCAAGGGGTTTCCGGCTGGGGTCATTGGTGGAGGAGCGGATTCCAGTGCCACAACTGTTGGCAAGGGTATTCCTGGTAAGGGGTTAAAGAGAAAGTGATTAAAACCTTCACAGAATGGTTCTCACTGTACCTTTCCCCTAATGGCCAACTCTGTCCACCTCCATCTGTCCCAGCTCCTGTACTGCCCCCTGCTCTAGCTAGGCTCCCCGAGTCCAGGTGTCCCACCTCCAAAGTAGAAAGATGTACTGGGCAAGAAGGGGAGAAAACACAGAGAAACAGAACTCCCCCGCCCGGTCTCTCCTCACCCCCCACTGGAAAACATACTCACCGGTCAAAGAAGGATGCTAGTAGCCGCCTGAGAAGCACTTTGTGCCGTGTCCCAGCACTGACATGACAATTCATCAGCTGTGCCCGAGTGATGTACACGTTGGTACCTGTGATGAAAACAATATTTTGAAAGTGGGTAGAGACCAATAAACCATCTAACCAAATGTCACCACAGTACAAGATGCTTTGTGGTAGTAGCAAGAAACAATGTAGCTACAACAGGATCCATCCAGGCGTCCAATAACACATTATAAAGTGATGTTCAACATGAGGCTGGCTAAGGACAGGTTGCTTACCTGTAACCGTGCTTCTTCAAGTGGTCGCCTGTGAACTCAGACATATGCAGCTGTGCAGAACAATCATTAGGAACATTCTACAGCTAAACAGAGCTTTAGGCTGGAGTCCCGCCCACCTCCTCTGCACACGCTCCAGGTGTGGCTCCTGCCTGCCTCTCAGTTCCGAGTCCACTGCAGTGGAGGAATAAAGAAGCTGAGGCACTGAAGTGCGGAGGAGGGTGGATTGTGTGAATTCAGAGTGGCTGGGTGACCAGTCAGATGGGCGATTAATAAATTTAATAAATAAATAAAATAAATAAAGATAACCACGCAAAGAACCACTGTTACAGGTAAGTAGGCAACCTGTCCTTCTTTGTGGTCACTGTGACTCACACGTATGGGTGACTAAAAAGCAAGAGACTTGCCAAGGGAGGGAGACGTCACGCCAGGATTGAAGAAAGGAATGCTCTGTTAAAAACCACATCCGCTGGAGCTCTGATATCCAGGCAGTAACATTTGAAGAAGGTAGAGGGCTGAGCCCAGGTCGCTGCTCCACACAGTTGCGGAAGCAAAATACCTCTGAGGAAAGCAGCAGAAGATGCTATGGCTCTAGTCAAGTGACCTCATACTTGTAGCAAGGGCAGTAAGCATGCCAGTTGATAGATTAGAAGTATGGCTGAAACCACCCTTTTGGCGAAGCATCGTGATGACGCCAGGTGACCCTTTTTGTGTCCCAAGCAGCAGATAAATAAATGGGTAGATTTCCTAAAGGAATCTGATGTTCTATGGATATAGAATGAAGGTGCCCTTCTGACATCTAGGGAATAAAGCTTGACCTCCATCGGTGAGATAAGTTGAGGAAGGAGTGTTGGTAGTATGCTATCTTGAGTTAAATGGAATTGTGAGAGAACTTTGGGAAGAAAAGAGCAGTCCAGGCGTAGCACTACTTTGTCCCTAGGAAAAGTAAGGAGTGGCTGGTCATACCTTAGCACACATAGTTCTCTCTTTTGGGTTGATGCCAAGGTGGCCACTGGCATTGCTGAGGGTTGGGATCCTATTCCCATCTTCTGGGCAGATATCTTCATTTTGTAGATGCAATCAGGAGTGTCATCTGTGGATGCGCAAAAAAGGCCTTCACCATTGAATGGAAGAGCCTCCATTCTCGAAATGGCCTCCTAGGGGAGTCCTGCAGTGTGAAGTCAGGCATGACATCTCAAAGACGTAGTGGCTGGCACAGACTTGGGTCCACAGTCAGCCATGTGGTGGTTTGTGTGGATTTGTTAGCCTGCTGATCTGCGGACTTCAGCCTGGAAAATCATTGCGAGGCTTTTGATGTCTTCCAAGAGTTGGGCAAAGAAAGTTGCTGCTTCTTTCCATAGGAACTATGGTAGGCTGCCCTGCGTGCCTCATCGTTCGCCATGTGGAGCGCTAGGGCTGCAGTGGAATACATCCTGCATCCCACGGAATCTAATTTCCTTCCCTCTGAATCCACAGGGGCAGAGTGAGGCTTTTGTCTCGTCTTCAATTGCGATGCTTCTACTATTACGGAGTTTGACACTGGGTGTTTGAAGAGGAAGGAGCAGTCCTTTTCTTGGACCCTATATAAGTTTTCTATTTTTCTCGATGTGGATAGGAGAGTAGGTTTCCCCAGGATTGTTTGATTACATGCAGTAACGTTGGAAGGATTGGGATAGTAACCAGTGGAGCTAATTCTGGTTGTGCTCTTTTAAAGACCGAATCCAGGACCAGAACCAGTGGGACCTTAATCTCTAGCCAAAGGATTTGGCCATTCTGAGAATTTGCTTCACATATGGCCTTATGTCATGTGACAGATAGAGGGGATTTTGATCCCCTATGATGGTGTCTGGTGAGGAGATTGAGGCCCAGACAGACAAAGTGGAAGATGAGTCTGAGCAATAGTCATCCTGTGCCAAAGGAGTGTGTGTGTTAGGAGGCATCTTTGTGGTAGGGGCCAGCAACCGCTGGGTGCATTGTGCTGCTGGCGGTGACTGTGTAGCAGCTGTTGGTTCTAGGAGGTTTTTCAGGATTACATGCTGAAAGAAGCTGGCTGGAAGAGGAGGGTAGAGAGCAAGAGACAGACTTGCAACTTTTGGTACCTTTGTAGTTTCCAGTAACTGAGCATCATGCGGTTTAGAGATGGTGTGAGAAGGTGCTGTGTGGTAAGAAGTTGTCTTAGGTTATTCTAGAAAGTGAGGGGAACGAGAACATTGGTGTTGGGAATGGTGACGAGGTAGTCTTTATCCCTATACTTGTAATGGTGCTGTCTCAGTGGTGAATGGACTTCATAATAATGGGAAGGAGACCTGTAGAAGCAGGGGACAGAAAAAAACTCCAGAAGAGGACAAGGAGGCCAGTGAGGTCTGTCAATACTGAGGGGACCTATACTTTCTTGAATAAAAGTTTCAAGGGGGGTGATACCCTAGTTCTTCCAGGAAAAGTTCCCGATACTGACCTAAGACACTGGATATCGTCTGGGGAGTTACGGTTCCATGAAAATTGTAGCTTCTCTAGGATCAGCATCAGCGATCGCATAAGAGTTTGAGGTGCCATCTGTACTGATGGCAGTTGATGTGGGTTCAGGTTTGATGTTGACTCTATCCTACAAGCCGTCTTTTCTTTTTTGATCCTGATGCTAGAGGGTTAGCGGGGCGTTTATTACGGGACTTGGTCTTTTTGACCTGGTTGGTCTCATCTGTCAATACTGAAGGGCCGGTTTCAACTTGTTAGTACCAGGGGACGGCCAAAGCTGTCGGTGGGCAGAGAGGAGGTGAGCAGGACTCCTGCCTAAAACTACGATTAGCTCTAGAATGTTCCAAATGACTGTTCTGCGCAGGCGCATAACCCATACGTATGTTTGAGTCACAGAGACCACGAAGAACAACCATTAACAGGTACCTCTTTTATGGCTTTGGCCCAGCCAACTGCATGAGCGGCCATTGTGACTCTGCACACAACATCCCTTAGATATTACACAGACCTTTTTCAGACAGGCTTATGGCTAGCAACTTTGGTCAATCAGGGATGCTGGAAAGACAGATTCAATCCAATACCGGAGAAAGAGGAAAGCTAGCAGGAAGGTTTGGTTCTTGAGTAACCCATTCCTCCACACAGGGACAGCAACTACTTTGGCACATGCACAGGAATGGCCAGCGCCAGCAAGCGAATCTCCCAAAATAGCTATGTGCGGGACAGAACGTGATGGATATGACTGAGTTAACGTGGGCACTTCCTACCCCAGTACTAGCCACCAGCCTGTAGGAGATGCAGCAACACCTGAAATGTTGGTTGGGGCAGTGGAAAGCTAAAAAGGTGGATTAGCTCACAAGCAAGATTTAGAATCTCGATCATGCCAGAATGCAGGACACGGAATAATGGGCTCAAGTTACAGGAAGCCAGATTCCGGCTGAACATCAGGAAAAAATTCCTGGCTAACGTTAGAGCAATACCACAATGGAACCAATTACCTAGGGAGGTGGTGGGCTCTCCCACACTGGAGGCATTTAAGATGAGGCTGGACAGCCATCTGTCAGGGATGCTCTGACTTGGAATCCTGCATTGAGCAGGAGGTTGAACTCGATGGCCTTGTAGGCCCCTTCCAACCCTACTATTCTATGATTCTGTGATCTGACTTCCTTTGTCACCACTTCCCTCGCTTTTTTTTCAGTAGTGTTTAAATCAAAAGAAAGAACTCTTCTCTGCCCATTCGAAACATTTATTTCAAGCATGGTATGGTCGTAGAGTTTGCTCTGCCTAATGTATAAGACATGGCAGCTGCAGGGCTAATTTTCCAGTTAGCTTCTTTAATTTGGGAGGAAAAATTCTAAATTTGAGAGATCTTTAAGAAATGTTGTTGGCATGGAAAGAGTGGACTTCTCAAATTCAAACATCTTGTAGACTAACAATCATTACTGCCTTGCATCTGGGTAAACAAATAAATACACACACTGGGTGCTTTTACGGCACCACCGGCCTGCCTCATCCATGGAAGTCCAGACATCATCCTCTTCTACTCATGACCCTCTCATGTTTTCTTACCGCTTCTTCCATCTTTTTCCTTATCACAGAAAATCCGTTAAGGAAAAAAATGGAACAACTGCACAATGCCTTCTGATTGCTAATGCTAGGAGTGCTCTGTCTGGAAGCCCCCCCCTCCCCCATACCAAAAAGCCCCCAATCTGTTTGGGATGATTCTCAGTCTGGAAGTAACTGAGATTTTTCTTATTGGCTGCAGCTACCTTGAAACCTATGTGTGTTACCCACACATATTTGACCCTAATGGGCCGAGGTACTGATCTTACCTGTCACAAGTTCCAGCTTCTCAGCTGGGTCACCCTCATCATACAGCTTGGGATGGCACCGGTTCCCAATCTGGTTGATAAGCTCAGCAGGCAGCGAAGCCAGGTCCTGCCGCACCCGTATCCGGTTGCGAGACTCTGACTGCACCTGGTCTGGCAGTGCTTCCACTTTCTCTGCTGGGCAAAGAAAAAAGGTGAGAGGGTGTGGGGGGATGTGAAGAAAGTGTGTAAAAAGCAAGCATGGAATGGAGGACAAAAGTTGTGGGATCTACAGAGGAAAGCCCTCTTCCATGGTTTAAAAGCTTCTACATACCCCCACCTCCTTCTTGAACAGAATTCTTACGTGAACAATGCAGATTTCAGACTTCCTGGATTTATGGAACTTAAGTTTGGTTATCCCTTCTAAAATGGGATGACAACAGCCATCCCTTCCTCCCTCTAGAACAGAAAGCCATTTAAGAGCTTGTGCTTGGGATCTTTTCAATAAAAGGGTGAGGATGGGAAGAGCTGACCATTGTTGTAGCCACTGGGATCTCCCAAGTCACAGAAAAGGATTTGACCCACACTACACAATTGAAGGCAGGGAGAGGCAATAATGACAGTTGACTAGGCATCCACAGCCCAAAGGGTCTGGATGCTTTTATGTATCTATCAGCACAGATCATCTAAAGCTCGAAGCTGCAGTTCATCACCATTATAAGACATTTTTCCAAAGTGCTTCACAAAAATCTCAGCCATCCTTACAACAAACACAAAGGGAAAGCAATCACCATTATTCCCATAATGATTATTATGGGGCAGGGGATGTCAGTGAGGTTGAAAATTGCAGCTTTCCTAAGGGCACAGAGCAGGCTGGTGGCTGAGCTGAGATTTCACCCGTAAAGATGTCATGGCTCATAGCCTACTTTATTTTATTTTTTTAAAACATTATATATTGTTTCTCAGCAAGCTTCAGTGTGGAGTACAAAAAAGTTACACAAGAATTTAAAACTAGCTAAAACAAAACCACCAAACATACAGATGCAGCAGATCTGAAGCTTTGGGCAGGAAACTCAAAAACTTTGGGGCCCAGATAGTTTTCTCATCCATCCTTCCAGCAGTTAGAAGAGGGAAAGGAAAGGGAAAGAAAAATACTCCGGATGAATGACTGGCTACGAAGGTGGTGCCGATACGAGATTTGGATTCTGGGACCACGGGCTATACTTCCTGGAAGATATGCTGTTGGCAAGGGATGGATTGCACCTCATAAGGGCTGGGAAGAATGTGTTTGGCCACAGCATGAAGAACTTCATCAGGGGGGCTTTAAACGGAATCCTACGGGGGAGGGAGACATAAAGTTGGGGGTAACAATGGATGAAGGCTCATGCACCGCAAGAATAGCTCTAGTAGCACCCAGTAAAAGTCTTCAGAAACGTGTAGGAAGAAAGCCAGACTATAAAGCACATGGTCTTCGATGTCGATATACTAATGACCAGAGTATGGGAAAAAAACAGAATGAACTTGAACTCTTAATACGGGAGAAAAATTATGACTTGATAGGTGTAGCTGAAATTTGGTGGGATGACTCCCATGACTGGAATAGAGCAATTGACAGATATAACTTGTTCAAAAAGAACAGAAGGAACAGAAAGGGAGGTGGAGTTACGCTATATGTTAAAAATACATATCCCTGCACAGAAATACAGGAGAATGAGCTTGGTAGCCCCATCGAGAGCATCTGGGTTAAAATAAATGGAAGAAAGAATAAAAGGAACATGGTGGTTGGAGTCTACTACCACCTACCCAATCAATGAGAAAACAAGGATGAAACTTTTGAAAAGCAAATTGCCAATGTTTCAAGGAAGCATGACGTAGTAGTATTGGGGGACTTCAATTTCCCTGATATTTGTTGGGAGACAAATTCTGCAAAACATGGCCCCTCCAGGAAATTCCTAACTTGTGTTGCTGAAAACTTTCTCCTACAGAGAGTGGAGGAAGGAACTAGAGGATGGGCTATCCTTGACTTGATCCTAACCAACAGAGATGACTTAGTGGATCAAGTAGCAGTTACAGAAACTCTGGGGGAAAGTGACCATGTTATACTTGAGTTCTTGGTTCTAAAGAAAGCAAAAGCCGAGTGTAGCCAAATGCATAACCTGGATTTTAGGAAAGCCAATTTTAATAACTCAGAACAATGATAAGCAAGGTCCCATGGCAAGTGATTCTAATGAGAAAAGGAGTCCAAGATGGGTGGGAGTTTAAAAAAAGGAAATTCTCAAGGCACAATTACAAACAATTCCAACAAGAAAAAAAGGTGGAAGACAACAGACGAAGCTAATGTGGCTCTATAAAAAGCTTAGAGATGACCTGAAAACAAAAAAGGACACATATAGGAAGTGGAAAGAATGCCAAGCTACAAAGGAAAAGTACAGGCAGGTAGCACAGAATTGCAAGGATGGTGTCAGGAAGGCTAAAGCTGTGAATGAGCTGAGGTTAGCGAGGGATGCTAAAAACAACAAAAAGGCTTTCTTCAGATACATGCATAGTAAAAGACAGAGAAAAGAAATGGTTGTTAACTATTAAATAAGGATGGCAAAACAATAACAGATGACAAAGAAAAGGCAGAGGTGCTCAATTCCTACTTTGGCTCAGTTTCCTCCCGAAAGAGGGTCTATGACCCCCTTAGCAAAGGTGAAGTACAGGCTGAAAGGGCAGGATTGCAGCTTGAGATCAAAAGGCATATGGTCAAGGAACACCTCATTACTTTGAATGAGTTCAAATCTCCAGGGCCAGATGAACTGCATCCTAGAGTAATACAGGAACTGGCAGAAGAACTCTCAGAACCGCTGTCTATTACCTTTGAGCAATGATGGAGGACGGGTGAAGTGCCAGATGACTGGAGGATAACTACTGTTGTCCCTAACTTCAAAAAGGGCAAAAAGGAGGAAACTGATAGCTACAGACCAGTCAGTTTGACATCAATCCCTAGGAAAATTCTGGAGCAGTTGATAAAGCAATCCATCTGTAAGCACCTTGAAAACAATGCAGCGATTACTCGAAGCCAACATGGATTTGTCAAGAACAAATCCTGCCAGACTAAGCTGATCTCATTTTTTGATCAAGTCACCTCCCTTGTGGACCGTGGGAATGCTGTGGACATCATATACCTCGACTTCAGCAAAGCTTTCGACAAAGTGCCCCATGATAACCTGATGAGCAAACTAGCTCAAAGTGCACTAGATGAAACAACAATCAAGTAGATCCACAGTTGGCTACAGAATCGGACTCAAAGAGTGCTTATCAATGGGATCTTCTCAAACTGGGGACAGGTAACGAGCAGGATACTGCAGGGCTCAGTCCTGGGCCCAGTGCTCTTCAACATGTTTATTAATGACTTGGAGCAGGAGGTGCAGGGAATGCTTATCAGATTTGCAGATGACACTAAATTGGGCGAGATAGCTAATACCCTGGAAGACAGAAACAAAAGTCAAAGTGATCTTGATAGGCTGGAGCACTGGGCAGAAAACAGAATGACATTTAATAGGGATAATGCTAAGTTCTGCACATAGGAAAAAGAAACCAAATGCACAGTTACAAGATGGGGGATATGTGGCTCAAGAATACTACAAGCGAGAAGGATCTTGGAATTTTTGTAGATCACAAGCTGAATATGAGCCCACAATGCGATGTGGCCCCAAAAAAGGCAAATGCTATTTTGAGCTGCATTAATAGAAGTATAGCTTCGAAAACCTGTGAAGTACTAGTTCCCCCCTACTCAGCACTGGTTAGGCCTCATCTGGAGTACTGTGTCCAGTTCTGGGCACCACACTTTAAGAAGGATGCAAACAAACTGGAGAGGGTTCAGAGGAGGGCAATGAAGATTATCAAGGGACTGGAAACAAAGCCCTCTGAGGAGAGACTGAAAGAACTGGGCATGTTTAGCCTTGAGAAGAGGAGACTGAGGGGAATTATGATAGCGTTCTTCAAGTACTTGAGAGGAAGGCCAGGATCTCTTCTCGATCATCCCAGAATGCAGGACATGGAAAAATGGGCTCAAGTTACAGGAAGCCAGATTCCGGCTGAACATCAGGAGAAACTTCCTGATGGTTAGAGCAATACGACAATGGAACCAATTCCCTAGGGAGGTGGTGGGCTCTCCCACACTGGAGGCCTTCAAGACGAGGCTGGACAGCCATCTGTCAGGGATGCTCTGACCTGGATTCCTGCACTGAGCAGGGGGTTGGACTCGATGGCCTTGTAGGCCCCTTCCAACCCTACTATTCCATGATTCTATGAAGCAGCAGCAACAACTCCACTATCAAAGGCAGACTGAGCAAGAAAATCATTCAACTGCCTCTGAAAGGATAGCAAGGAGGGGGGCTAAAATCACCTCCTGCAGGAAGGCATTCCAAAATACTGGAGCTCCAATGGAGAAGACCTCACTGCTTGTGGTGGGCAGCAGGAGCGTCGTTAGAAGAGGGCCCACCTGGGCACGGGCCTCGGATCTTTTTTGAGCTGTGCCCCGGATCTTTTGAGCGGTCCTAATTGCCATTTTTTTTTACATATTCCCATCGACTTGCATTGGAAAACAAAAACGGCCATAACGTTTTTAGTTTGTAAGATAAATTCATGACATTTGGAGGCTTGGAAGCCCCCCTAGAGCTGACTGAGCCTGCCAAATTTCAGACAGTTAGGCCTGGGGCTTTTGTGCTAGCCACAGGTAAAATTTGCTTTTTTAAAGAAAATGTGTCAAAGCAAAGAGCTATAATTTCTTTGTTCTTCCACATAAGTTTATGGAATTGGGAAACCTGGTAGCCCCCATGGAGCTGATGGAACCTGCCAAATTTCAAGCAGTTATGTCCAGTGACTTTTGTGCTAGGCACAGGTAAAATTTGCTTTTTCCAGGAAAATCTGTCAAAGTAAAGAGCTATATTTTTTTTGTGCTTCCACATAAATTCACGGAATTTGGGGACCTAGCAGGCCCTGTGGAGCTGACGGAACCTACCAGATTTCAGACAGTTAGGTCCAGTGGTTTTTGCGCTAGCCATGTGTAAAGTTTCCTTTTCTCAAAGTCTAAAACAAAAAGTAAAAACTGTCAAGTCATGCAGGGGATTAGAGATCCTAATCAGAAGGTGTTTAAGGTGACCATTAGGAGATCACTATCCCTAATCTCTGATGTAGGGCTTTTTTGAGGTGCAAAAAACCTCCCCCCCTTCTCTTTTCTGCTCTTACATGCCCACTGTTGGGAGCTTGCCTGGAATGAAATTTTGAAGAGGGAGAAGGAAGGGAAGAAAGAGCTCCATGTGAAATACTGGTATTTCACACAGCATCTGATTTTACTGCCCCAAACAGGAATCTTTGGATTCTGCAGAAGTTTAGTAGCTTCAGTACAGCAAAACATCCGATCAACCTCCATAAATGTCTTTCTCCCCCTCCACTTTAATTTCTCCTAAATAGCTGTAGGACTCAAATAATCTCAAAGGGAGGGGTAGGACTATGTGGTGTCATGATTGAGAAACTGCTGGGGCTTTTAAATAGGTTCTACAGTTTTAAAAAAGCTAGAAAAAGCCCTCAGCCACCTCACCTCATAACGCTCAGTGCAACCATTGCAAACCCTGCACAGTCTCCTAAATTACTCTGAAGTACTACCTCTCTGAAAGGAGCCATTTGGCTTAGGGAATTCTCTCTACCCCCCACCCCCATGCACATTTCCAATCACTGCTCCCCTCCCCTTTTCTTTCTTTCTTTCTTTCTTTCTTTCTTTCTTTCTTTCTTTCTTTCTCTTTATTCTACCCAGAACATATCTTGGGGAATTCTTAAAGAGAATTCTCTTTGGTGGGCAAGAGAAGTTCTGAACTGTATTTGACTTTATACAAACAGACAAGAGGGTTGGTTTTTCTCCTTCTCCTCGCTCAAGTCTTTGAGAACAGGGTGTTCACATGGTTGCAGAGAAACAAATCTGGGGCTGTTTTGTTTGTCAGTTGCCATTATCCAGCAATAGGAAGGGCTGTAGCTCAGTGGTAGAGCACATGCTTGGCATGCAGACAATCCCCAGCATCTCCAGGTAGGGCAATGAAAGGATCCTGCCTGAAACCCTGGAGAGCCGCTGCTGCCAGTCAGTGTCAACAATACTGGGCTAGATGGACCCGGGGTCTGACTCGGTGTAAGGCAGTTTCCTTTGTTCCTCTGAACAGAAAGCTTTAATTTAAAAAAAACAGGAGTTTTGGGTTTGTTTTTTAAGTGGGGGGGAGATAAATATTGCTAATTTATGCAATCCTATGTATGCCTGAGGACAGGCAGGCCTGGCGTGCTATGGTCCATGGGGTCATGAGGAGTCGGATACGACTTAACGACTGAACAACAACAACAACATGTATGCCTACTGAGAAGTCCCATTATGTTTAATGAGGCTTACCCTCAAGAAAGTTTGCACAGCACAAGTTACTTTTGCAGGGAGGTTTGCATATTGATGTTCTGCATGTTTACTCAGAAATAAGTCCTGAGTTGTGAGCATGGTACTGCAAGCTTAATACAGTGTTTACCCAATTCCGTCTAATGAATTGATTACCCGTTCAGCTCAGTCCTATGCATGTTTTGTCATTTATGGGTTTGGGGTTTTTTGGTTTTTTTGCATGAACTCCAGCTACAGTGGTGAGGGAAAAGCACTTAGTACATGCTCAGAGTTTCTCCATAACTTAGCCCTAGTTTTGAAAACAGACTCATTGGCTGAATCCTGGTGAAGTCTTGGCACAAATGAAGTTATGGGGAGGAAGATACAATGACAACTTGTGCATAACAAGGAGGAGGTAGAGAGGAGTTGCACAAAACAAGACATCTGTTTTTATGAAGAGTTGCTGGAGGATGGCAGGATGAGGAGGGATGGTTGCATGGAGGGAATAGAATTGGTAGGGGGAGAAGTGCAGTGGTGAAAGAAAAACATTCTGCACATGCTCAGAGGCACTCTATATTTAAGAACATAAGAAGAGCCATGCTGCATCAGACCAAGGTCTATCTAGTCCAGCATTCTGTTCACACAGTGGCCAACCAGATGCCCACAGGAAACCCACAAGCAGGACATGAGTGCAACAGCACCTTCCCACCCATGTTCCCCTGCTGTTAACGTTGGTGAAATGTAAATAAATTCTAGTAATTCTACATTTGCATGCATGTATATCCTTCAGAAACTTTGCAGGTTTCTTGCCTGGGGGACACCTCTAATGACCTGTGTGTTTTCATACAAATTTACCCAAAAACTATTGGGGAAGGTGTGAATGGAAGGGAAAGCAAATCACTCCCTCCCCCAAATTGGAGAACTCCCCTTCCACATGAACTGCTGCACCTATCATTCTGAAACTTTGCTGGTTTCTTACTTAGGGACAACTGTAGGCTGTCTGTAATTTTCAGAACAATGGTCCACAAGGAAAATAAGGAGAGAAGTATGTCCTCTCTTGGAGACCTCACAATGTCAAGGCCAGCCTTGCACAAAACCCCTTGTGGCTAGCATTCTGAAATTTGGCAGACAGGATCTCCTCTGATGGGGCAATGAATCCTGAAATTTTTATCCAATTCTTCCAAGGAATTAAAATGTTACTGGCAGTTCCCTTTAAAAGAAAATCAAAATATAAACCCTGCACCTATTTTTCTGACATGTGGCAGATATAATCCACTTCTAGGGGCCTACTATACCTGAAATTATAATCCAGTTCTGACCAAGAGAAAAAAGTTACAGTTCTTTTCTAATTTCCCATGGTAGTCAACAGGAAGCATAAAGACTCATTTTTCCAAACCTTGACTCAGGTTTGGTGCTGAGCTGAAGTGGTCCGACTACAAATGGCTAGAGTTGAAGCGGGATGTTTTACAAAATGCTGAATCGGGGTCTGAGTTGAAGTGGGGTGGGGGGTCAGTGCACACTTCATATGTCTGTCTGTAATTTATACACACATGCAAGCACACTGCATGTACACACCACACACACATATATATTAGACGTACGCTTAGACTCGTATATGCAAATTTGTGTTATGGGCCTGTGCCCCGGATCTTTTAAGAACCTAGCAACACCCCTGGTGGCCAGCCACCTAAAATGGAACTTCGGCAGAGGTTTCTCAGTGGAGCTCAAATTCCTCGAGATCAGGAGTGTATGAGAGACGACATTACCAGCGAGGATCAGGACCTATGTCATTTAGGGCTTTAAAGGTCAAAACCAGCACCTTGAGTTGAAATCAACTGGAAACCAACTGACAGCCAGTGCGTTTGTACCCAATGTAGTGTAGACCCACTGAGATGAATGGGATTTGAGTTAGGCAAACATTGGATACAACTCAGTGCAACTGCCTATTGTTATAGAACAATACCAACTCAAGCCTGTCAACTGGTGACAGAAGCATTCTGTACTAATTTCCAAAATTTCAGAACAATCTTCATGGGCAGGTCCACATACAATGCATGACAGTACTCTTGCCTGGAAGTCACCAAGGCATGAACAATAGTCCTAGGTCTCTATAATAGCCTTCCCTATGAGCTTAACCACCTTGCTACTTCTTACAGGTGTCAGTACACATTTTGCTGACTAAATCGCAGAAGAAGTCTCGAGCATCTGGCTTTGGGGAATTGGGCCGAGAAGAAATGGAAAGGCTCAGAGGGCACAAAGTCAGCCCCCATCCCACAATGACACCCAAGGTCATAGTTATGACAGGAACCCAAGTAAAATCACCAAGCAAACCCAGGCTATCCTTGCTCGCTTGCTCTTAAGAGTACTTTCAAAGCCCTGGTCACCATGCCACACCTTCAAGGTGCAGAAATTATTCACAACACTTCTTTGAGTTACCAATATTATTAATATTCAGACATTTATTTCCAGTCATTACTAGATTAAACCTTCTTAGGGTGCTTCCAGACAGAGGGCTGCTAGCACTACCAATCAGAAGGCATTGTGCAGCTATTCCATCCCTTTAACGGATTTTCTGTGGTAAGTAAAATAACAGAAGCGGTGGAAAAAAGCAGGAGGGTTATGCGTGGAAGATGGTGATGTCTGGATACACACACACACACACACACACACACACCCGGTAAAATTCCTTGAATGAGGCAGGGCGATGGTGCAATAAAAGTCTCATCTGGAAGCACCCTTAGTTGTGTCTGGACAGAGCAGCTCATTTTAGGAGGCTATCTAGGTTTGATTTCCAGGCTGGGAGAAATAGAAATTTAATTAATTAAAGAGTAATTAATGCCAGATACTCTCCTCCCTTCAATGGTAACTTTGGCATTTGGTTTAACTTTGGCATTAAGCTAAACTCTCAAGGATGTTTCACACAGTACCATACAAGCAGGTACACACAAACTAAAATGGTTAGCATTCATCCGCTTCCACTTCATAACATGCAAGGCTGCTGCCTGTTTCTTTGCTTGCTTTTACACTGCATGAATACTCATGGAAACACACATCAGGGAGCCTGGGCCAGCTACAGCTCCCTACATGCATTTCCACAGCATATGAAAAAGAGACATGCCCCCATCTCACATGTCACAGGATAGACAAGGACATCTGATCAATCTTTTCCATCTACCTGCTTCAGCTGTAAAATGTGAAGGGGCCACACTCTGGACAGGCTAAGCAGATCCAACTCTAAGGGTCCCATTGTTATACTTGTTTCCCAGCATCCAGGATCTCCCTCATAACTCATCTCAGCACTTGTTCAAATGTTTGATTTTTTATCAAAACGCAGGCAGACAACTTGAATCAATTCCCTTCCTTTAGGGAGGCAGGAGATAAGCAATAGTGCCCGTCCCCAACCCGTCCTTGACACTCACCCGTCTGCCCTACATTCATCATGCTGTACATAGTGTACATGTTGCAGATCTGCCGGTACTGCTCATCAGAGCCCTCCTCGGGAGCGTCTTCCTCTTCATCTTCTTCATTGTGGTAGGAACTGGGGCTGTCACTGGTGTAGGCACTGGAGGTGCCAGGGCTCGTCTGGTCTGAAGTACTGGGGCCGCTGACCACGCCTGTCCCTCCACCACCTCCCGTTAGTGCCCCTTGCTGCTGGGCCTGTTGCTGCTGTTGGACCTGCTGCTGGGCCTGCCGGTTACCACTGCTCAGCTCCTGCTGGGAGGAGATCTTGGCCATTTTGCGGCTGCCGTTACTGCCACCACCACCACCTCCTCCTTCTTTCTGGCTGCTTTCCCAGAGCCGCTTAACCACAAATGTGCACTGGACAGAGTCTGAATCCTGCTGCTCCGTCTTTACGCGAGAAACCAGAGGCAGGGGTGTGTTACCAGAGGGCCAGGTGGACGTCTGTGCCACAGGGCTCTGAGGCTCCGATGAAGGCGCCTCCTCAGTGTGCAAGCCTTGGGAGTCACAGCTGGGCGAGCTGACCTTCAGGAAGAACTCAGTCCCCTTCTCCATAATCTCCTGGATCTGCAGGAACCCAGCTGTGTACATTAGCAGGAACTGGTCGCCCACATTCATGCTGAGGCGGCCAGTGTAGCAGAAGCTGAGGATCTGCTGGAAGGACTGAGGTTGCACAGCAGCAGGAAGCTCCACCACCGTGCTCTTGCTGTTGTTGAAAAGGTCCCGGAAGTAGCAACTGCTGGCAGCCAGCACAGCCCGGTGTGCCTTGAAAGCATGGCCTTTCACCACCACTGAGACATCACAGTACAGGCCCTGCAACCGCTGCTCATTCAGGCACTCCAGGATGCTGTTACCAAAGTTGGGGATCTCCATCTGGAGAATCTGAGCCATCCTCTCCTTCTCTTCCTCACTTGTATGGGTGCACTGGAAAGGGAATAAGGAGCCAGAGAGGTTGTATATGGGACCAACATGGAAGGACACAAAGAGAGCCAAAAAGAGGGAACGGAGAGAGAGGGAGGGGAAGAGAAGATCAGCCATTTCCTTTTATTGCCTGGTTAGTCCCCTCTTATGCCATCAGGAGCAAAACGGGCAACTATGAGAGATAGCACAGAAGATCAAATATGCAGTCCATCCGGTCAACTGCTGTTTCTAGAAATGGTAACATCATTATTATACTATAGGGCTTTCTCCCACAGATTTCAGTAGCCAAAAGTTTTGCAATACATGAAGCATGAGGCTGCACCAGGGTGGGCTTACCCATTAAGGTGAAGCGAAGTATGCTATCAAGCCAAACTGAAACACCAGCTATATTAGAATGACGTAAGAGTACCTTTGTGCCGAGAACAGGAATACCTGGCAACTTGTGCCGGGCCTTATTTCCCCATGGCTCAGGACATGGGCAATATGCACACAGTTGTACAACAGGAATTACAGTGGACACATTCCCTGTTGCAAAGGGAGTTAATGCTATAAATAGCCGAGACATAAATTATAATGAGTCAGTGGGGCAGAAGAAGGGTACTGGTGAAACTACTACTACAAATGCGAAGGTCTGAAATCCACCATAGCTGAAAGAAAACAGAATAGTTATATTAATTATGCATTATTTGTACACTGCTTTATATGTGCCCTTTTAAACTAGAAAACATGATTTAATGTTTTTTAAAGCAGGTAATACAGAAATCAGGTAAAATATCCACATTAGTGCATGTGCGCGTGCATGTGCGAATGGAACAGAGAGCAGGCCGAAGCCTAGAAGACAGCGAAACTACTTTGAATATGAGAATGACTCTTAGCTGGCAACTTCTGGATACCCAGTTTGTGATAGCCATAGGTCAAAATTTTGATATAGCAAAGTTTATTCCTTGAATATACAAGTTTATTTCTTGGACAGATCATACAAGCAGAGGAGGAAGTATAGCATATAGGTCAAAAAGCTGCAAGGGCTCAGGACAAGGTTTTCCAGCCAACACCCTCCCTACTCGTATCTTTTAAACAAGCACTGAATTGCTTCCCCTGACCATCTTATCCAGTGGAAGAAAATAACCACATTATTTTAAGCATTTCTCAAGCTCGTTGTTAAGAGCTGACAAGCAGGGGAAACGTCTACAGCTGTAGTCCTATCAATATTTTCCCTTGAAAAGAAGACAAGGAAAATTCAGTATCTGAGTTGAAAAACGGAATTGCCCAAGCTGCTATAAAGAAAGCTTTTTAGTAGAAGCTATGAGCAGAAAGCCTGAGCTATTTTGTAAGCTTAAGCTTCAAATAGTTGCTCTTAAAATATTTTGAACCATAGAAATAGAAGGGACGCCAAGGTCATTTAACTTCAGTTTCTGGAGATTCTCCATACCCAACATCCATAACAGATTTGTCCGTACCATGGAGGGCTATAAGCCTGGAACAGAGCAAATAAGTGACCAATGAACAGGTCACAAATGTTATCATAGGTTATACCCCTGGTAGCTCACAAACAAGATACTTACTAAAACAGTAATAATCCTGGGATTTAGGATTCTCCATGAGGCAAATCATCAGTTTTCATTTTTACCTTACTGGGCTAAAAGGTCTGTCCTCAAGAATTCATTAGGAGAAGACTGTTGGTTTTGAAAGAACTCAAAGGACATTGCATTCAGCTTCTAGCATCAAGCCATGACCTTCTAAATCTAAATCCTGCACCATACATGGCTGTTTTTTAAATGGTTTTATTGCTGGCTTTTATTGCTGTTTGTTCTTTTTGTATATTGCTGTTTTTATTGTATTGTATCATTTTTGTAAACTACCTTAAGTTGAAGAAAGGTGGGATATAAATATCTCAAATAAATAAATATATAAATAGTAGAATTAAGAAGGGGGGGCACACCAGATTTGTCTGCAAGCAGGGAATAAGTTCAATCAAGATGGTTCCAGTAGTTGCCACATGTGGGCATACCCTTTCATGGTCCTGCAGGGTAGAACATCCACTACTCCATCCTTGACCATCCAGTTGTCTTTTCACAGCTGTGACTTGGCCCAACACAGGACTTTCCCCCCATCAGATTGCCATAAATGAACAACAGGCCAACTCAACCACAAGGAAGCATAAAGTTAGGTGCATGCATGTGCATGGGCACATGCTCATTGAAGAAAAAGAAAGTATTAACAGCTTGTTTGTGAATGAAAGAGCTGCCAATAGCCCAGTGTTGTGTACCATGTGTGTAAGTGAACACATTGCATATACATATACACAAACACACAGCTCGATGGATAAGAGGGTCGTATGTGCTAGAAGAGATTGATTTAAACAAAATTGCTGCTCCAGGGAGACGAGGCAATCTACTGCCACATGAGACCTTTTGCACCATGATAAACATTTTATGGCTCTATGGCTATTAGCAATCATGAAGGACACTACTTGTAGGACATTCTTGCTGCCTGATCCGCCCCTTTTACACTAGACTGATGTTGATAAGCTTCAGCAGTTAGCTGTCAAGCAGAGACATCTTAGCATAATGTGAAATTTCCAAGCGGATTTCTCAGACATTTATCTCGATATTATCAAGCACTGCAGGGATTATGGAAAACTGTCAAGATTCAAATGTACCTCTTTATTAGCCCAGGAAAAGTTTTGTGGGTTGGAGGTGGTGAAACAGCGTTTGTGTAGGAAGAGGCAAACAAATGGACTATAATGAGAAGTGGCAGCTTTTCCTATTTAAAAAAAGTTACATTTGGTAAACAGGCTGTGATCCAGCCATGCTGACCTGCAAGCACAGTGAAGCTTCCCTACTGTCAGGTTTCTGAAGGGACAGAATCCTGTGAGCGTATGGATCTTGCCCTCCAATAGCACATGCAGCTCTGAATTATGGGTATTGTCTGTTTAAGACAAACAGCATGTGTGTTAGAGATAAGAAACACAATGAATTTAAATGGAAGCTTTTGCTAAAAACAGACAAAACAGTCATGTGCTTTTTATTCCTTCACACTTGCCAACTGTGGGGGCAAGTTAATGCTGGGTGGAATGTTAAATACAAAAACGAATGTCAATTTTTGCTAAGGAGAAGAGGTATTGTACTCTGCCAGGGATCATATTTGCCCGAACACTTTCAAATGTATCTGTCACAAAACATACTGAAGTGAGGTATTACTGTGAGAGGCCTGACTATGTGAAGTTGGAGAGACAGAGGGAACACGTGACGGGTTCTGGTGATGCAGCACTGTGACTGTTACTTTTCAAAATCCCCATGTATGCAAAAGGCTGGGTATGAAACAGTGCTTGAAATGTTATTTGGAGATGGGTTGAGCAGAACAATGCATCTAGACAAGTTTAACTCCCATGCAGAGTTATCTGCGTATATTCAGAGAGTGGTGCTGGATTTGACTGAGATCTCTGATCCATATTTCACTTTGCTTTAGCTTAAAAAAATCCCGCCCCCTTGCTCCCACCCCACCCCAGATGATAGCAGTTTGAGAACCCTCCAATTTGGGGGAGGGGGGGGTTGAAATCTTCTTGTAGGTTTGTATACAGTGGCATTGAAAAATCCTCAGTGTGAATTTTAGTGAATTGAAAATGCTTTCAAAAAGTAGTATTATATCTAATATTTCGGGGGAGGGAGGGGAAAGAGAAGGAAGTCATATTCCATGGGGGCGAGGGTGAAATTAAAAACATCCCCCAGCTTTGTTTATTCTTAAAATTCCCATTAGTACTTAATGACCATCTATAAAGAGCCAGTCTTTATCTCCCAAGCATATATAGAAGCACTTTTAAAAATGTCATCATTTGGAAGGATTCAGGTGTGGTGGTTTGAGATTAGAGATCACACACACACACTAGAAAAATCAAGACTAAAGAGAATTCTATGGTTACTGGAACAAAAAAGACCCCCAATTTAATTTTTGGTGCTAATTCACCCGATCCCAAAATGCCCTGATTGAACTAAAGTTAGTTGTGACCAACTTACATCCCATTGCTTTCAAAAGGACTTACTCATGCCTAACTTTAACTGGATTTGAGAGCACTTTCCACAAATTTTAAGGTTTGAACATCCAGTGTCTTGGAAACGCAAACACTTCTGCCAGGTTTTTATTCACTGCAGCTGAAGCCACGATGATGCAGGGATGGGTGCAAATCCAATGAGGCACCATAATGCTCCAAAATGGTGTGCTCCCCTCCTTGTTGAGAGAATAAGGGACTCAGTCTACTTGTACTGTAGGCACAGCACTATAGGCTAAAGATCCAGATAGGGCTCAATACAACCCCCATTTCCCCCTTCCCTTTACCTAACCCAAGCACATGTGCAGAAAAAGCGAAAGGGCATTAATGGTGCAATGCTACGCATGCCTACTCAGATGTTAAGCCCCACTGAGTTCAATGGGACTTAAACCCAGGTATGTGTGGGAGTGCAGCTTAAAGGGAATAGGAGGTCTGGACCTAACAGATGCAGATGAGATTAAGAAGAGGTGGAAAGAATACACAGAAGAACTATACAGGAAAGATCTGAATGTCCCTGATAGCCATGATAGTGCGGTCACTGAACTTGAGCCGGACATCCTTGAGAGTGAAGTCAAGCGGGCCTTAGGAAGCATTAGTAACAACAAAGCTAGCGGAGATGACAGTATTCCAGCTGAGCTATTTAAAATCCTAAAAGATGATGCTGTTAAAGTGCTGCATTCAATATGCCAACAAATTTGGAACACTCAACAATGGCCGCAAGACTGGAAAAGGTCAGTTTACATTCCAGTTCCAAAGAAGGGCAATGCCAAAGAGTGTTCAAACTACCGCACAATTGCGCTCATTTCACATGCCAGCAAGGTGATGCTCAAAATCCTACAAGCTAGGCTTCAGCAGTATGCGAACCGAGAACTACCAGAAGTACAAGCTGGGTTTTGAAGAGGCAGAGGAACTAGAGATCAAATCGCCAACATTCGCTGCATCATGGAGAAAGCAAGAGAATTCCAGAAAAATGTCTATTTCTGCTTCATTGACTACGCTAAAGCCTTTGATTGTGTGGATCACAACAAACTGTGGCAAATTCTTAAAGTGATGGGAGTACCAGACCACCTCACCTGTCTCCTGAGAAACCTGTACGAGGGTCAAGAAGCAACAGTAAGAACCAGACATGGAACAACCGAGTGGTTCAAAATTGGGAAAGGAGTACGACAAGGCTGCATATTGTCACCCTGCTTATTTAACTTATATGCACAGTACATCATGAGAAATGCCGGGTTGGATGAATCACAGGTCGGAATTAAGATTACTGGGAGAATTATCAACAACCTCCGATATGCAGACGATACCACCCTAATGGCAGAAAGCGAAGAGGATCTAAAGAGCCTCTTGTTGAGGGTGAAAGAGGAGAGTGCAAAAGCTGGTTTGAAACTCAACATTAAAAAAACTAAGATCATGGCATCTGGCCCTATCACTTCCTGGCATATAGAAGGGGAAGAAATGGAAGCAGTGACAGATTTTACTTTCTTGGGCTCCAAGATCACCGCAGACGGTGACTGTAGCCATGAAATTAAAAGACGCTTGCTCCTTGGAAGGAAAGCTATGGCAAACCTAGACAGCATAGTAAGAAGCAGAGACATCACCTTACCGACAAAGGTCCGTCTAATCAAAGCTATGGTTTTCCCAGTAGTAATGTATGGCTGTGAGAGCTGGACTATAAGGAAGGCTGAGCGCCGAAGAATTGATGCTTTCAAACTGTGGTGCTGGAGAAGACTCTTATGAGTCCCCTGGACTGCAAGGAGGTCAAATCAGTCCATCCTAAAGGAAATCAACCCTGAGTGCTCATTGGAAGGACAGATACTGAAGCTGAAGCTCAAATATTTTGGCCACCTAATGTGAAGAGAAAACTCTCTGGAAAAGACCCTGATGCTGGGAAAGACTGAAGGCAAAAGGAGAAGGGGACGGCAGAGGATGAGATGGCTAGATAGCATCAGGGATGCAATGAATATGAACTTGAGCACGCTCCGGGAGAGAGTGCA
The DNA here is from genome assembly GCF_057233095.1 of Heloderma suspectum. NCBI lineage: Eukaryota > Metazoa > Chordata > Lepidosauria > Squamata > Helodermatidae > Heloderma > Heloderma suspectum. The sequence continues at coordinate 234,687,527 of NC_139459.1, read as the reverse complement.
GGACAGGATGGCCTGGCGTGCTATGGTCCATGGGGTCATGAAGAGTCGGACACGACTGAACGACTGAACAACAAAGCATGCTTCTCACAATGCCTTGCAAGGCACTGAGAGCACAGGCATGTGCCTTTCAGTCCCCCGAATGTCCCACTGTGCTGCTTGTCTGCATGTCAGTACTCACATGCAGGGGAGGGGATAGCAAAAAACAGGCTTTATTGAGCTCTATCAGGATAATCTGCAGTACAAGTAGATCGTTCCCCTAGGGTTTTTATGGTTTCTGATTTTCTCCATCACTACTGCGTTCTTGCTTCCTAGCCTGCCTAGAAATTGTCAGAATTTAAGTATATTGTGTTTCACTAAAGAGCAATTATTTAAATATGATATGGCCCAGAAGGAACAAGTAAGCTGCTTTAATAGCATTTCGAAGCAGCTATTAGCAGTATGGCAATGTTTGAAATATTTGAGACTGTGATCCAAAGCACACTTACTTCCAAGCAACTGTGTTTAAGATTAGGGCATGAGTTACCCACTGACAGGAAAAACAGGAAAACCTTTCAGAGAATGCATTTTCTATTTTGAGCAGTATGTTATGTTTTTTTATTTATGTAATCAAAGAAATATTATTGTTAAAACACTGGCATATGGGACGAACAACTTTGGTAACTCTCTTATTCGTTTTATGTACTGGCATTCTGCATGCTATAATAAATTATAAAGATAGTACCGCATTTTATTTTGTGGCTTTTGTTTTGTTATGTAAAATTATGGTTTAGCAGTAAGTTTGTAAAGAAATGCATTTATTCTAGTAAAGAAATCATTTGGTTACAAAACAGACAAAATTTGCAATGCTTTGCAAACATAAAATAATGAGTGAAAGGCTAGTATTGTTGAAAGGTTTTCTGGTTAGCAGTAATACTACTTGGTGAATGTATGTACTTTGCAACTAAAAAGACTACACTGATTTTTATTACAGCTGATTACAAGTTATACCTATCATGCATGAGTACTAAAATAAGCTATTGCTAATAGGTTTTTTAAGTTTTATCTTAAGCTTTTATGTCTTTTAAGTAATCCTTGTTTTCTAAGATATAAGAATGATAACATGTTCAATTCATGTCATCTGACACTATCATGCAGAACCAAAACGTCAAGGGAGATGGGTGGCAGAGTGCTGAAAACGATCAAATCCACTAAAAGGGAGCAATGGGGAAGATAAATATCATGAATTTCTGCAGTTAAGAGACACCTTTACATACGTCATGCATTAGGAGTCCCACCCCACCCCTGAACACAATGAAATACATAGTCTGCTTCTCTGTAAACCTGCCACGCACAGCTTGGTGATCTTGGAAGTGATCTGACATGGTGCCATTTTTACACCACTCTCATAAATCCCAAGGTAGCATATAGGTGTACAAAATTATGCCCTTAGATACAGAAAACAAGATACACATTCATTTTTGCCGCTTTTATTCAAGTTTTAAGCCCCTCTCACTTGCCATGCTGGCTTATATGCAACATGCATGAAGCCTAAAAGAACTTATGTCTAACCTTTCAAGAAGAAGGCACTGACATATTGAGAGTGGTCTGTCGCAATTTCCCAGATAAGATGTTTGACACTGTTTTATACTGGAGGAGTCTGAATACAACAGAGGGGGTGGAGGTGGAATTTGCCCCAAACCAGCAAAGAATCCAGAAACCCTAGTTGTTATCTGCTCCTCCCTCTAACTCGAGCTGCTGTTCTCTCAGAATCCTGGAGAGGGCCCAAGAATCCAGATACCCCTCCTCTCCCGCTGCACCTCTGTTACTGTTAGGTTTAAACAGCATATTTCATTGTTATGGAAATGTAAGCACTTCAACTGCATTCCAGTTCAGCTGCCGCTCTCTGAAATTGCCCTTGTCAGAGGCAGGATAAACAATTTAGACGACAATTAGGGCCAAGTTCAGCAGCTTGGGGGGCGGGGGGGGGGGAGGAATGGTAGTGAAGACTGCATATGTCTGTGGTACTGTTATGATCTGCCTGTTCCTTGCTGTCCACCTGATCTTGTCAGGAGTGATGCTGCCTCAGAGTCCAACTGAATCACTAAGGCTACAATCCTATATCCACTTTCTTGGGAGTAAGTCCCATAGAACTCAATAGGAGTTACTTCTGAGGAGACATGCATAGGACTGTGCTGTAAATACCTTGCTTTCTAAAGAGGCCTAGTAGTCAAAGCCCAGGACCTAGAAATCATGCTTCCATCTCTGCCACAGACTGTTTGCCTGACCTAGGTCCTAGGGAAATAACTGAGTTGTTCTATGACTCACATCCCCAGCTGTGTATAAACCATAGGAATAGGCCTACCATGGGAGGGGACACATCCTGAGTAAATACAACTAGAAGCACCTTAGGAGAGCTAGGAAATATTACTTGATTCTTTCTTTCAAAAAGATATATAGAAGCATACACCAACACCAGCTCCTACTCCACAGAACTACAACACCAGCAGCATTTACTGTCTCTAGCTGAGATCCATCAGAAACTAGAGCCCCCCCTCCCCCGGGAGCTGCCCCAGATCATGGAGTTCCCTACTAAAGGCATGCTCAGGCTTTCCTTTCTCCATCAGCTATATTTATCTTCAAAACGTTTGAGGCAGAAATATGAATATCACTCCTTGCTGACATTCTGTGGTTTAGTTAAGAGTTCAATGGCACCAAATAGCTCTATCACTTATCTCTTGAGGAGCTAGATCCACAGTGCACAAGTTATTTCATATGTATGCCTGCCACTATTATGCATGGGTTATCCCTTGCCCTATCTTTTTTGGCCCATCATAATAATCACCCATGAAACATCTTTATTGGGAGGCGAGGTGGGTGGGTACAGAGTCAGTCAGTAACGGGTACCCGATTTCAAAGACTCTGGAACAGCCTTCTGCAACCTGGTTCCCTCCAGATGGTTTGGACTACAACTCTCTGCATTCTTGACCATGCTGGCTGGGGCTGATGGGAGTTGAAGTCCAAGACATCTGGAGGGCATCAGATTGGGGAAGGCAGCTCTAGAACGTTTCATTCCACAGAACATGAATTTCAGGCACTCAAATGAGATGTAATGTGGGAGTTCCATGACTGGTACTACCAACATCTTTTTCTTTTACAAAAAGCAACTCTCCCCTCCCGCAAGTGGAACCAGTGGATTTTTGATTAAAATCACCCCCTCCCAAAGCTGCTATTTTCCCTGATCAGAAAAGCAAGCTTACAGGCTTTACTATCCAATCACTGAACTCCCATGTCATGCCACATCTAGTCTGACCCTAATACTTCAGGCTGTCCCTTACTTTTGACCTGGAATACCTACACAGAGGCCCACAGATAAATTCCCTCCCCAGGACTGCCACACACGGCTCCCCCATACATGAGGCCCTCAGTGATCTCCTATCCTGGCAGCGATTGCATCCACACCTGCTTAGCCTCAACAATCATAGAGCATCAGGTGCTTTCAGATCATTCACCAGGTCTACTTTGAGCCCTTATCCTTCACTTACTGCTTAGTCTCCTTGCAGACACTGTGATGAATGGTACCATCTATAATACTAGGAAGACTGTGTGTGCGTGAGTGAGTGAGAGAATGCAACTTCTCCATTTGAGGGGTCAAAGTTCATGAGTTTGTTATCTGCCAGGGCTCAACCAACAGCTGTCAAGTAGGCCTAACTCACAAGTCATCCTAGAACAAACTCCTTCAGTATAAGAAAATCCCTCTCTCTGTCTCTTTGTTTTGGTGTCATGCAGGAAGCCTCTGCTCTTTTGTACCCTTCATGCTAGCCACCTGGCTCAGACATCTGACACCACCCCATTCTTCAGAAGAGAAGGTGTAACGGAGCCAGTGGACCACGGAGGATTTATGCACTCAAGCAAGAAGAACCAAGGAACAAAAGACCTGGGGCTGCCAGGGAAAATCCTTATGGATCACTGCCTGTGTTTGTTCTTATTCCAATATGATCAAGGGTCTGACATGCCTGGCAGTGCTCAGATACCAAGACAATCTGCAGGAATGCCATCCTAAATCTTTGCAGGACGTTACTCTTAACGATTAAGCATTTATGTCTGGTTAGGCAAAAATCTACTCTATTAACTCCTAATGGGAAATTTGAGGGAAAAGTACAGCTGCAAAGGCTGAGAGTTCAGGAATGGAGAGTGGCTTGGAAAGACCACAGAAAGGAGGAGCTCTCTGGAATTCCATTTCCTCTCTCATAATCTGCCTATCAAAGACTTCCATCTTTGGGAGAAAATAAGCTTAAAAACTTTAAAAGGCCAAGAATTTACCTTCATGAATTTGCACTGACCAACTGTCCTGCTCTTTTAGTTTTTACCATTTTAAACCTCCCTTTCTCAGGGAGGTCCTTATGCAAGGAGCTCAGGGTGGCACACATGGTCACACCTCCCTGCCACTCTTTTCTCCTCACATCTAACCTGTTTATGGTGAGAGGTAATGACAGGCCCAAGGTCATCCATGCACTCTGTGGCAGAGCGGGGATTTGAACCTGTGCCTGCCCCGTCTAATTCCAATATTCTAGCCACTACACTGATTCTCAGCTTGCTTAGCATCCATCCTGCTGCTCCTGTTTGAAAGGCCCACCATGTCAATCTTCAGTCAATCACTGAAATGGTGAAATGAAGGATAAATCTCAGTGATACTTCCTGTCTACAGACTAAACAGTTGGGGCAAACATTAGTAGCAGACCACCCTGAACAAGGTTAAGAGGAATGAAAGGATTTCCTGTACCAGTGCCCCTCCAGGATGTCATAGTTATGCTGGCTGGGGATGATGAAAGTTGTAGTCCGACACTTCTGGAGAGCACCAGGTTGGGGAAGACTGCTTTAAAAACTCAATGGGAAGGAACCCATGCACATGTAAAGCAAACATGGAACTACAAAATTAGCCATTCACACCACTTATCCACACATCAGGGAAACAAGGTGACTTACCTAGTTCAGATGAGACTGAGTGCAGGGCGAGGCCTGTGAGGACCCTGCAACTTCTCACAAAGCAACTGCCCAGAATTCCTCATCCAGCCCATAACAGTACAAGGATCATGGAGCCAAATGGCCATAGCCTCCATCAACCCAGAGCTTCTGCTCAATAAAGCAGGATAATTTCTGGTGACATGAAATTCCTTACTCCTTTAAGGTTGTGTGTTACGAAAGGTATCCAAGGGTTAGGCCCATCACATGGATTATAACTAGAAACTCAGCCTTGCAGATAGATACCAAATGCTTACAGCCTGTGTCCCTGGGTGGCTTGAGTAGCAAGTTTGGCAGGTTATTTCCAGAAAGGATTGCCCGAAATCTAAACTGTGAAAATGGAGCCTCCATATTCAGAGACAGTATCGCTCTAGTTACCAGATGCTGTGGTCAAGCATCAGGGGATAACTCTCTCTATCATGGCCTGTTTGTGAGCTTTGCTTAGGCATCTCGCTGGCTTCTGTTGAAGATGGATTGCCAGACTAGATGTGTAGTCTAATCCATCAACTTACCTTGAGAGTAAGGCCCACTGAACTCAGTGGGAATTAATTCAGAGTAAACATACATAGGCTTAAACTGCACAGATTAATGAAGAAAAGGTCTCTTTTCATGCCCAAAGTTAATTCAATTCTTGTTAGAAAAACACTGTGTGTGGCTCTAAATTAGCCAAGGTTCCTGAGGCCCTTTCCTCATGTTTAACTAAGGATCACAGACTTCCTGAAATCTGGGCTGCTCTTTTTCCTCATGCAATCAGCCTTGCCAGCACAAACCAGAAAACTTTTTGTGCTCTGATACTATGGTGACAGTCACCTTAGCAGAGCCCAGCAGGGAGAGAATCACCCCCCTCCCCCAGCCAAGGCTTAGAAGCTACTATTTAAAATCCTTTGTTTCCTTGTTAGTGACAGCACATACACACAGGGTGTAAACTGTACAAGAGGATAAAGTGGGCTGGTGGTAAATTTGGTAATATGAGAGCTCCAGCCTTCAGCCCCATAACACTGACTCCACCCATAGCTGGAAAGGTAAAAGTCATTAATATCTCCTGGCCTCCTGTTCTAAGTCTCTTTCTATGTTTAAAACCCAAATCTGTCTCAACAACAAAATGAGATCTCTCAGACTACACAACCTTTATCAAGCCAAAAATAAAATAAAATGCCCCCTGTTTTACAGACAAAAACATTTTCTACCTCCATTTCTTCCTGGCAAAGTCAACAGGAATGGGACAAATGGGTGGGCCTTTGTGGCTTCCTTTCGTATTTGGGTGAAAACAGAAACCAAACCAGTCCAACAAACACAGAACCAGGGAAAATAAGCAACCAGCAGACCCTGGTAACTAGGATTTATTTATTTGGAGTATTTATACCCTGCCTATTAACCAAAATTTTCGAGGAAGCTTACAATACATTTAAAATATAACAAAATAGACAAGACTCATTAGGGAGGGGCAAAGGTATATGAATGGTTTCCCTCAGACCTCAAATGTGCAGGCTGCTCCTGCTACTGTCCTTCTGAAACTCTAACCCATGGCAGGTCTCAGAAGAAATAGCTGTTATACAGCAAGATCTAAGTCCCTCACAGGGCAAGCTTTCCTGGCCTAGGCTGCCACTACTGATTTCTCTTGCAGTTTGGGGTCCTGGTGGCAGACACAGAGGTATTTACATGCCTTCCGCCAGTCCTCAGATGCTCCATCTACTACCAGCTGAACCCCCTAGCCCCCTCACCTTATTCATACAGCAGAGAGAACCCTGTCCTAGGACATACCTTGAGTTCTTAGTGATAAATTAAGAGATACTCCAAGGCCTGCTGGCTGCAGAGGAGATGGAGCCCTCCTCTGCAACCAACATAGAAATATATACTACTAGCCTCCCAATTTTTAAAAAATTGCCTTCTACCAGATCCATCCCTTCTTTGCCAGCCTCTTGAGTTTCAATGCTTACCTTCAATGTTTCAATGCAAAGGAAAGGGAAACAATCTCTTCTCTCTCCTCTGCCAGCTTACCTGCATAGAATTCAATGCGCTTGACTGCTTGAAAGTCAGCCATGGCAATCAGGCAAGTTGTTAAATAAAGGCTGTACTAGGTATGTATGTTTCATTGCATAGGCCACCTGGAAATCACAAACATCTCCTAAAATAACATATATGCTCTTCTTTTATAGTCAGATTCTTTTAATCTATTTTTTAACAGCAGGGGATAAAACCTACCTCCATGGCTACCTTACACTGTCTCCTTACATTTTAAAACAGCATTATATTATTACTGCATATTATCTGTATGTCACACTAGAAATCTAAGTGTCTAGGCCAGACGAAATGTACACCTGACCATCTGGCAGAGTCAAAATCTACTACAGGAAGCATAACTGCTCAACTTACTAACAGAGAACTCTATTTCCTGTTGTCCTCTTCTTAGCCTCTGGCAATTTCAGAACTAGGAGAACTTTCAGCCAAATGACACACTACCCTGATCGCTATAGCCAACATCTGTTGATATTTCTATCACTCATAAATTGCTCTGGTTCTCTGTTGAACTTATTTATAAAGGGCTGGTCATTTCATTTCCAGTGGCAAACAGTATCACAGGGTAAACTGTACTGTGTGGGGGCGAAATTAAGTTGCTATGTGTTAATTTAAATCAGTGAACCCAGTAGTTATAATATATGAAAAAGTAAACAGTTTTTACACTCTATTTATAATTTGCATACATGACTCATACACTCACCTAGGTGTTGCTTATCTACTCCAATGACTCTCCATAGCTTTACATTTTCCTCAAACGAAAGGCATTCTATACCCTTTGCATCGCTGCATCTTTTTCAATTGTATAATTTCAAGGTGAGATGGTCAGAACTCAACATCATATTCAAGGTGCAAATGCATCAGTTTATTTTGGCACCATGCATCGTTACACAACTGTATTCACACACCCAAGTTCTTTATGCCTGCACTTGGCCCTACAGTCAGAGACAAGGGCAATAGCCCAGGCTTAGATAGGGTTGCCACCCGGTATTTCCTACAGTAAACATCACACATTCCCAAAGATCACAATGAATGCCCATTAATGTGGAACACTGCAATTTTACAAAACCAGGGAATTAAACTGAACACCAAATCAACCCTTCATTGTTTTGATTATTTGAAACTTTTTCAGTGAACCTGAACAAAATGTATAAGCTCCAAAGTTTTAAATTACCTGTTCAAGTTATACGGTTTAAAAAGTGATGTAGTGGTACATTGACTTGCCACAATCAAAAGTAACCATGAACACATGAAACCAGTACCTGGACAGATTTTTCTACATTTTGGATTTGTCCTCTGTACTCTGACCTCTTCAAGGCCTAGAAAACAGGAGGCAGGACAGAGACTGCTGTTTTAAGGCTGCAATCCAGTGTAGAACAGACTATGAAGATAAACAGCCTGGTGAAAGAAAGAAGCAAGGAGGGAAAGGGGACAGCATTTCTGTGCACTGCAACATAGCGGAGTAGTCTCTGTAGCTCTTAAATGTTGTCAAAACTGTTTCTCAAGGGGTTAGCTTTAAAAGGACCTGGGCAGTATGAGTCCAGGGTCATAGTTCTGAAGTGGGTGGCTCCATGAGAAAAGAAAGAGGTAATCTAGCAGCATGGGGCCAGGTGGTATGGAAATGAGGAAGAGAATGGAAAATTCTTTAAAATTATCCCTCTAGATTATTTTTTTATCGTAAAAGATGTAATATGACAAAAACAATCAGGATCAACATGTTTGTCTGTGTTCCCTCCCCACCACATACTACAAAAGTTTTCGATCTTCTGTGTTAAGAACAGACATGGTGGGAACAGACACCTTCCATCACAGATGAATGTGAACCAGAGCCAAAGGAAAAAATTAATAGTTTGACTCACATTTCATGAATTTTATCCTAGCATTGTGAATCAATTGATGAGGTTTTGTACTCTAGCCCGATATGTATGGTACCATAGACCTTTTAAGAAAAGAATTACATCATCACTCTATACATGTTTATTCAGAAGTAAGTCCAAGTGTGTTCAGTGGGGCTTACTCCTAGGAAATATGCATAGGATTCAGATACTCTGGACAGCTGAAGTGACCTTAACCCTTTCACTTTAGGAGACAGACTACTAGAGAAGTGTTAATATTTACGTAGATGGGATCAAAGTTGCAATCCTGTGTATGCATACTTCCAAAACCTATTTCATATAGTGGGATTTACTTCTGAATCAACGCACAGGTATTTTCCAGGGCAGAGATTCCATTATCCGTTTGTGTAGAACTCATTATTAACAGAACTTGGTTTGGGCTGTGGCCTCACAATATAGCCTTGCTCTATATATCATTGCTAGCTGTAATTCACAGCTGCAAGTACTGATAAGATACTCTTTGGGCCAGAGTTCCATTATCTGTCCGTGTACTGTCTCCCTCCTACTAGTCAGACCTCAATTTGGACAGCGCTTCCTCAGTATAGCCTTAAATTATATAACACTCCTAACTGCAAGGTACAGCAGAAGCTAACTTCTGGGGACCCCCTAAGAAGCTGAATGAACAGCTTCTACAATGACATATACCTGTCACCTTCCTGTTTTTGGAGTCAATTTTGTTGCAAAATCACCACGCTATTTTTGAAGAGCCTGCATGCTTGTGAAAAATAATATTACAGCTCTTCTCTGCTATGAAATCATTACGTTCCAAGGCAATAATTGTATCCTATGACAGAATAAACTTGGCAGTTGGAAGGGCAAATAGGAATTCAGTAAGAAGGAAGAAAAAAAAAAGACTTCAAAAAACAAGCACCATATGGTGACCAACTCAGTAGCAAATTATTGTGCTTACAATATTTGTTTACCATGAGCTTGCTACACCACTTCCACAAAAGTGTCTTTAAGAGCACAAAACAATGCCCATATTAAGCCCATATTATTACTTTTTCCTCCCCTCACCATGCGTACAAGGAGTTAAACTAAGCAAAATAATCATAATCCCACCCCTTTCCAAAACAACCACTGAAAACTTTAATCCCCCCCCCCCGCCCCCCGTGCCAAGAAGGAAGTTGTAAACCAAGGCTGCAACTCTACACTGGAATAAACCCCATTAATCTCGGTGGGCCTTCATTTCCGAGTAAACGTGCTCGCCAAACAGTCAAGGAGTCCCACCACCCCAGTGTCTCTTGAAATCAGAATCGGTCTTAACTTTCTCTCTCTTCTTGCCCCAGACAAACCCACAAGTGAAACTTTGTGAAGTTTCGTTTCGCTCTGGCGTGTCTGTCAAGCCGTTTCTCTGCTGCGGATTTGAACACCACAAGATCGCGCTAGTGGAAAACGACGCTTGGCCCCCCACTTTGGAAGCGGGGAAAGGGAGGAGCCGCCCTCGCCTCCTCTCCCCCTTTTTCGTTTCCGCGCCCCCTCCCCCACCGCAGCCCAAGCATCCTCCAGCCAAGCCCTCGAATTCCGGGTTTCCAAGCCAACCACCGGGCCGGGCCTTCGCCTCGAAATGCCAAGTGGCTCCAACTCAAACTTTTCCCTGAGGCTGCTCGCCGCTGCGCCCTTCCCCTTGGCGACCGAGTGCGGGGAGAGCGAGGCGAGGAGGAGGACAAAGCCTCTGTAGGCAACGTCGGGGAATTTCGGACAGGCCTGCCAAGAGCTGAAGCCCGCACCCTCCCGGCCGCCCAGTGTAGAGAGGCACTCACACACCACGTTATTTGCTCGAACTGCGGGCGGCGGCGGACGGATCGGGGGGCAATTATTTCCCACATCCTTTATGGGGGGGGGGGGTTCGTGGACTGCAAGAAGGCCTAAGCAGGGGAGCAGAGAGGCGCACCCCATACCTTCTTCCGCACCCCAGAACGCACAACAGCCCTCTAGCAGGATTCAATTTGCGGTGTAACTGAGGAAGAGGGAAGGGGGGCTCAGATACCTGGGGGGGGAGGAGAGAGAGGCGGGAGGGCAGCCAGAGGTGGCCTCTCCCACCCAGGAAAATGGGCGCAGTTAAGCGGCTACGTTAAGGACGCTGCTCCCCCCGTCCGTCTTGGAGGATCAGGCAGGCTCGGGGCTTGCTCAATGGGGGAGAGGAAAGTTTACACATCCAGGGTAATGGGGGAGGGGTGCAGGCATTTGGAGGAGGGTGGCGGAGGGGTGCCGGGACTACAGCGGGGGGGGGCACGGAGTGATTAGGTCTTTTGAAAGGGGGCGACATCGCTCTCACCTGTGCAAAGAGAAGGGGGGAGGGAAGCTCTCTCTCAATGGAGGGGCTCTGCTCCCCTAGCCCTCCAAGCAGCACTAGCAGCAGCAGCAGCCATTCATTGTCAGCCTAGGCAGGCTCAGCAGAGAGCCGAGCTGCTGGATGTAGCAGCCTGCGAGCCAGTGTAAGGCAATGCACAGCCAAGTCAAGCCAAGCCAGGCCTCCATCTCTGTGCTCCCACAGGCCTGGCTAGCGGAGCTCCGAGCCAGCTGCAGCCTCCTTTCCTCACCCCCCGCCCAGTGCAGTCCTCCTGCCTTTCCCTTGGAACTGGGAAATATTTGCTTCTGAACTTGCCAGGCAGCCAGCCTGACTTTGTTCTCAGAGTTGAAAACAAGTTTCCGTCCCGGGGGAAGGGGGAAAAGAGAAGCTTTGTGTAGAGCCCAGGGAGATAAATCTCCCAATCGGAGAACCTGCAATTAAAAACTCCACTAGAATATTTTATGAGGATGTCTGGATCACGGGCAATATTCTTCCTAATATGTGCCTAAACAGAAAGATAAGTTTCAGAAAGTTTGGATCCGTCCTCACTCAGCGAGTTAAACAAAAGGGAGCTCCCCCTCCACGGTTGCCTAGAAAGAATTCTCAACCAAGTTGGTACGGCGGTGTGCGTGGCACAGAAGTTTCCCATGAATCTCAGACAAAATAACTTAATTCATCCTCCTGGCTGAAACCAAATCAAGCTTAGAAATACAGAACCCATAAACAATCACAACTGGCCAGTGATAAAGTCTGGGCATTAGACTTCGGGAAGGGAACAAAATGTTCTGTGCACTGAACAACTCCGAAGCTCTACACTGGGATTTACCCCCTTGAAATTCAAGGCCCAGAAACATTCAATTCGCCAAGTTCAGGCTAACATTCCAACCCTGAACTTATTTACTTGGAAGTAAGACCTATTGATGTCAGTGGAGCTTTGTTGTTGTTCAGTCGTTAAGTCGTGTCTGACTCTTTGTGACCCCATGGACCATAGCATGCCAGGCCTTCCTGTCCTCCACTCTTCGGGAATGTGCTCAAGTTCATAGTCATTGCATCGGTGATGCTATCTAGCCATCTCATCCTCTGCCGTCCCCTTCTTCTTTTGCCTTCAATCTTTCCCAGCATCAGGGTCTTTTCCAAGGAGTTTTCTCTTCGCATTAGGTGGCCAAAATATTTGGTGCAGGGCCACCCAAGATGGACAGGTCATGGCAGAGAGTTCTGACAAAATGTGGTCCACTGGAGAAGGAAATGGCAACCCACTCCAGTATTCTTGCCAAGAAAACCCCATGGAACGTATCACAAGGCTAAAAGATATGACGCCGGAAGATGAGCCCCTCAGGTCGGAAGGTGTCCAATATGCTACTGGGGAAGAGCAGAGGGTATTTCCAAGTAGCTCCAGAAAGAGTGAAGCGGCTGGGCCAAACCCGAAAGGACACTCAGCTGTGGATGTGTCTGGTGGTGAAAAGAAAATCCGATGCTGTAAAGAACAATATTGTTTAGGAACCTGGAATGTCAGATCAATGAATCAAGGTAAGCTGGAGGTGGTCAAACATGAGATGGCAAGATTGAACATCGACATCTTGGGAATCAGCGAACTAAAATGGACAGGCATGGGCGAATTTAATTCAGGTGACCATCATATCTACTATTGTGGGCAAGAATCCCTTAGAAGAAATGGAGTAGCACTCATAGTCAACAAAAGGGTGGGAAAAGCAGTACTGGGGTACAATCTTAAAAATGATAGAATGATCTCAGTACGAATCCAAGGCAAACCATTCAACATCACAGTAATTCAAGTCTATGCCCCAACCACTGAGGCCGAAGAAGCTGAGGTTGATCGGTTCTATGAAGACCTACAACACCTTCTAGAACTAACACCAAAAAAAGATGTCCTCTTCATCATAGGGGATTGGAATGCTAAAGTAGGAAGTCAAGAAATCACCGGGATAACAAGCAGGCATGGCCTTGGTGTACAAAATGAAGCAGGACAAAAGCTAATAGAGTTTTGCCAAGAGAACATGCTGATCATAGCAAACACTCTTTTCCAACAGCACAAGAGGCGACTCTACACATGGACGTCACCAGATGGTCAATATCGAAATCAGATTCATTATGTCCTTTGCAGCCAAAGATGGAGAAGCTCCATACAGTCAGTAAAAACAAGACCTGGAGCTGACTGTGGCTCAGATCATGAGCTGCTTCTTGCAAAATTTCGGCTTAAATTGAAGAACATAGGGAAAACCACTAAACCGTTCAGGTATGACCTAAATCATATCCCTTATGAATATACAGTGGAGGTGAGGAATAGATTTCAGGGATTAGACCTGATAGACAGAGTGCCTGAGGAACTATGGACGGAGGTCCGTAACATTGTTCAGGAGGCAGCAACGAAATCCATCCCAAAGAAAAAGAAATGCAAGAAAGCAAAGTGGCTGTCTGATGAGGCTTTACAAGTAGCTCACGAAAGAAGGGAAGCGAAAAGCAAGGGAGAAAGGGGAAGATATACCCAACTGAACGCAGAGTTCCAGAGAATAGCAAGGAGAGACAAGAAGGCCTTCTTAAATGAACAATGCAAAGAAATCGAGGAAAAAAACAGAATGGGAAAGACTAGAGATCTCTTCAAGAAAATTGGAGATCTCAAGGGAACGTTTTGTGCAAAGACGGGCATGATAAAGGACAAAGAAGGCAGGGACCTAACAGAAGCAGATGAGATTAAGAAGAGGTGGCAAGAATACACAGAAGAACTATACAGGAAAGATCTGAATGTCCCTGATAGCCATGATAGTGCGGTCACTGAACTTGAGCCGGACATCCTAGAGAGTGAAGTCAAGTGGGCCTTAGGAAGCATTAGTAACAACAAAGCTAGCGGAGATGACAGTATTCCAGCCGAACTATTTAAAATCCTAAAAGATGATGCTGTTAAAGTGCTGCATTCAATATGTAAACAAATCTGGAACACTCAACAGTGGCCAAAAGACTGGAAAAGGTCAGTTTACATTCCAATTCCAAAGAAGGGCAACGCCAAAGAGTGTTCAAACTACCGCACAATTGCACTCATTTCACATGCCAGCAAGGTGATGCTCAAAATCCTACAAGCTAGGCTTCAGCAGTATGCGAACCGAGAACTACCGGAAGTACAAGCTGGGTTTCGAAGAGGCAGAGGAACTAGAGATCAAATCGCCAACATTCGCTGCATCATGGAGAAAGCAAGAGAATTCCAGAAAAATGTCTATTTCTGCTTCATTGACTATGCTAAAGCCTTTGATTGTGTGGATCACAACAAACTGTGGCAAATTCTTAAAGTGATGGGAGTACCAGACCACCCCACCTGTCTCCTGAGAAACCTGTACGAGGGTCAAGAAGCAACAGTAAGAACCAGACATGGAACAACCGAGTGGTTCAAAATTGGGAAAGGAGTACGACAAGGCTGCATATTGTCACCCTGCTTATTTAACTTATATGCACAGTACATCATGAGAAATGCCGGGTTGGATGAATCACAGGTCGGAATTAAGATTGCTGGGAGAATTATCAACAACCTCAGATACGCAGCCGATAACACCCTAATGGCAGAAAGCGAAGAGGATCTAAAGAGCCTCTTGTTGAGGGTGAAAGAGGAGAGTGCAAAAGCTGGTTTGAAACTCAACATTAAAAAAACTAAGATCATGGCATCTGGCCCCATCACTTCCTGGCATATAGAAGGGGAAGAAATGGAAGCAGTGACAGATTTTACTTTCTTGGGCTCCAAGATCACCGCAGACGGTGACTGTAGCCATGAAATTAAAAGACGCTTGCTCCTGGGGAGGAAGCTATGGCCAACCTAGACAGCATAGTAAGAAGCAGAGACATCACCTTGCCGACAAAGGTCCGTCTAATCAAAGCTATGGTTTTCCCAGTAGTAATGTATGGCTGTGAGAGCTGGACTATAAGGAAGGCTGAGCGCCGAAGAATTGATGCTTTCGAACTGTGGTGCTGGAGAAGACTCTTACGAGTCCCCTGGACTGCAAGGAGGTCAAATCAGTCCATCCTAAAGGAAATCAACCCTGAGTGCTCATTGGAAGGACAGATAATGAAGCTGAAGCTCCAATATTTTGGCCACCTAATGCGAAGAGAAAACTCCCTGGAAAAGACCCTGATGCTGGGAAAGACTGAAGGCAAAAGGAGAAGGGGACGGCAGAGGATGAGATGGCTAGATAGCATCACGGATGCAATGAATATGAACTTGAGCACGCTCCGGGAGACAGCGCAGGACAGGAAGGCCTGGCGTGCTATGGTCCATGGGGTCACGAAGAGTCGGACATGACTGAACGACTGAACAACAACAACAACAATCTCCTTCCAATGAGCAGTCAGGGTTGATTTCCTTTAGGACTGACTGATTTTACCTCTTTGCAGTCCAGGGGACTCGTAAGAGTCTTCTCCAGCACCATAGTTCGAAAGCATCAATTCTTCGGCGCTCAGCCTTCTTTATAGTCCAGCTCTCACAGCCATACGTTGCTACTGGGAAAACCATAGCTTTGATTATACGAACCTTTGTCGGCAAGGTGATGTCTCTGCTTCTTAGTATGCTGTCTAGGTTTGCCATAGCTTTCCTCCCAAGGAGCAAGCGTCTTTTAATTTCATGGCTACAGTCACCGTCTGTGGTGATCTTGGAGCCCAAAAAAATAAAATCTGTCACTGCTTCCATTTCTTCCCCTTCTATATGCCAGGAAGTGATGGGGCCAGATGCCATGATCTTCGTTTTTTTAATCTTGAGTTTCAAACCAGCTTTTGCACTCTCCACTTTCACCCTCAACAAGAGACTCTTTAGATCCTCTTCGCTTTCTGCCATTAGGGTGGTATCGTCTGCGTATCTGAGGTTGTTGATAATTCTCCCAGCAATCTTAATTCCGACCTCTGATTCATCCAACCTGGTGTTTCTCATGATGTATTCTGCATATAAGTTAAATAAACAGGGCGACAATATACAGCCTTGTCCTACTCCTTTCCCAATTTGGAACCAATCGGTTGTTCCATGTCCGGTTCTTACTATTGCTTCTTGACCCTCATACAGGTTTCTCAGGAGACAGGTACTCCCATCTCTTTAAGAATTTGCCACAGTTTGTTGTGATCCACACTATCAAAGGCTTTAGTGTAGTCAATGAAGCAGAAATAGACATTTTTTCTGGAATTCTCTTGCTTTCTTCATGATCCAGCGAATGTTGGTGATTTGATCTCTAGTTCCTCTACCTCTTCGAAACCCAGCTTGTACTTCCGGTAGTTCTCGGTTCACATACTGCTGAAGCCTAGCTTGTGGGATTTTGAGCATAACCTTGCTGGCATGTGAAATGAGCGCAACTGTACGGTAGTTTGAGCACTCTTTGGCATTGCCCTTCTTTGGAACTGGAATGTAAACTGACCTTTTCCAGTCTTGTGTTGAGTGTTCCAAATTTCTTGGCATATTGAGCGCAGCACTTTAACAGCATCATCTTTTAGGATCTTAAATAGCTCAGCTGGAATACTGTCATCTCCGCTAGCTTTGTTGTTAGTAATGCTTCCTAAGGCCCACTTGACTTCACTCTCGAGGATGTCTGGCTCAAGTTCAATGACCGCACTATCATGGCTATCAGGGACATGAAGATCTTTCCTGTATAGTTCTTCTGTGTATTCTTGCCACCTCTTCTTAATCTCATCTGCTTCTGTTAGGTCCCTGCCTTCTTTGTCCTTTATCATGCCCGTCTTTGCACAAAACGTTCCCTTGAGATCTCCGATTTTCTTGACGAGATCTGTAGTCTTTCCCATTCTATTGTTTTCCTTGATGTCTTTGCATTGTTCATTTCAGAAGGCCTTCTTGTCTCTCCTTGCTGTTCTCTGGAACTCTGCATTCAGTTGGGTATATCTTCCCCTTTCTCCCTTGCTTTTCGCTTCCCTTCTTTCCTCAGCTACTTGTAAAGCCTCATCAGACAGCCACTTTGCTTTCTTGCATTTCTTTTTCTTTGGGATGGATTGAGTTGCTGCCTCCTGAACAGTGTTACAGACCTCTGTCCATAGTTCCTCAGGCACTCTATCAGGTCTAATCCCTTAAATCTATTCCACTGTATATTCATCAGGGATATGATTTAGGTCATACCTGAATAGTTTAATGGTTTTCCCTACGTTCTTCAATTTAAGCCGAAATTTTGCGATAAGAAGCTCATGATCTGAGCCACAGTCAGCTCCAGGTCTTGTCTTTACTGACTGTATAGAGCTTCTCTTCTAAGTAATATGACTGAATATTTGCTAGGCAAGGGTTGCTAAAACGAGACAAGAAATAGACAGTTTGAAATAGGCAGTCTGTTTCCCACCTCCCAGCTGAGCAGAGCAGAGCAGAGCAAGCTGTTCCAGCTGATCCAGGGACTACAGAAGCAAGCAAGCTCCCAGAGAGCGCGCGACCAGAGCAAGCGAACAGGGGGAGCAAACAGGAGTTGGCCACGGGAGTTGCAGTGGTAGAAGAGACAAAGGAGACAGAGGCTAAGAGGTAAGTGGGCTGCAGGAAGCCCAGGGGGTTGCCCTTTATCCTTCTGAGTGGCTGTGAGCTCACCAGGTGCTTCTGAGAGCTCCAACTGAACTGGGTGTGTGTGGCCTGAGTACTCCCAGCAGCTGAGTGGGCGGGAAGCTTCACTCTGTTTCCCCCCTCCCAGCTGAGCAGAGCAGAGCAGAGCAGAGCAGAGCAAGCTGCTCCAGCTGGTCCAGGGACTACAGAAGCAAGCAAGCTCCCAGAGAGCGAGCAACCAGAGCGAGCGGACAGGGGGAGCAAACAGGAGTTGGCCAGGGGAGTTCGGCAGGGGAGGTCAAGGGGGAGGCCCCTAACATTTTTTAAATTTTTTTAAAAAAATTGTATTTAATTTTATTTTTTAACTAACTTTTTTCATTTATTTGTCTTGTAATACACACTTCCACACCAGTGGGACTCTGCTTTTTACCTCTACTGATTAGAGGAGCAGGCACAGGCTAGTCTAGAACAATCACAAAGCTAGACACAAAAAGGGAAAAGAAGCAATGGAAGGACAGGACTCTCCAGTGGTGGTGACCTGCAAGGTGTGTGCAATTTTTGTTTTCTTGCTTGAGAACAACATGGACTACACCTGCAACAAGTGCAAGTTGATCACGCTGTTGGAAGAAAAAGTAAGTGGACTGGAGCGGCGACTGTCGACCCTCCGGGGAATAAGACAACACAAAGAGTTCTTGGACAGAATGGGGGAACTACAGCAGCAAAGGGAAGACCAGAAGCTTGAAGAGCAACAGCAAGATGAGGCAGTGGGAAATGCTGAGGTGAAGAAAAATGGAGTAGAGGATACTCCTTGGAAAAGGGTGACAGTTAGGAGAAGAAGAACTAGATGCCACTCTGCACCAGTGGAAGCAGTGGAGCTGTGGAACCGATTCCAGGTACTTGCGGATGAGACTGGAGGACAGCCTGCAGAGGAAGAATCACAGGGGAACCTACATGAGAGTGAGCAAGAGGCTGAAGGTCAGTCAAACAGAGGCGATGAAACCCAGGCCTACAACAAGAAGAAGAGAAGAGTGGTAGTAGTGGGAGACTCCTTGCTGCATGGGATCGAGACCCAAGTATGTTGCAAAGACCCGTGGACTCGCCAGGTATGTTGTCTCCCGGGAGGACGAATTAGAGATGTGACTGAAAGGCTGCCTGCACTCATAAAGCCCACTGACAGGTATCCCTTTCTTCTCATCCATGTGGGAACAAATGATACCACCAAGCGGAGCTACAAAGAAATCACGTCAGACTTTGAAGCTTTGGGAAGGAAAGAACTTTGGGGCCCAGATAGTTTTCTCATCCATCCTTCCAGTAGTTAGAAGAGGGATAGAAAGGGAACGAAAAATACTCCGGGTGAATGACTGGCTATGAAGGTGGTGCCGACAAGAGAGATTTGGATTCTGGGACCACAGGCTATACTTCCTGGAAGATGGGCTGTTGGCAAGGGACGGGTTGCACCTCACAAAGGATGGGAAGAATGTGTTTGGCCACAGCATGAAGAACTTCATCAGGAGGGCTTTAAACTGAATCCTACGGGGAAGGGAGAGGTAATGTTGGGGGTAACAATGGACGTAGGCGCATGCACTGCAACGGAGAGAACAGCTCTGATAGCGCCCAATAATAGTCTTCAGACACATGTAGGAAGAAAGCCAGACTATGAAGCACATGGTCTTCGATGTCTATATACTAATGCCCAGAGTATGGGAAACAAACAGAACGAACTTGAACTCTTAATACAAGAGGGAAATTATGACTTGATAGGTATAACTGAGATTTGGTGGGATGACTCTCATGACTGGAATACAGCAATTGAAAGATATAACTTGTTCAAAAATAACAGGAGGAACAGAAAGGGAGGTGGGGTTGCACTGTATGTGAAAAATATATATCTCTGCACAGAAATACAGGAGGAGGAGCTTGGTAGCCCCATCGAGAGCATCTGGATCAAAATAAATGGAGCAAAGAATAAAAGGAAAATGGTGGTCGGAGTCTACTACTGGCCACCCGACCAAGGAGAAGACGAGGATGAAACTTTTGAAAAGCAAATAGCCAATGTTTCAAGGAAGCATGATGTAGTAGTAATGGGGGACTTCAATTTCCCCGATATTTGTTGGGAGACAAATTCTGCAAAACATGGCCCCTCCAGGAAATTCCTGACTTGTATGGTGGATAACTTCCTCCTACAGAAAGTAGAGGAAGGAACTAGAGGATGGGCTATCCTTGATTTGATCCTAACCAAGAGAGATTACTAAGTGGATCAAGTAGCAGTTACAGGAACTCTGGGGGAAAGTGACCATGTTATACTTGAGTTCTTGGTTCTAAGGGAAGCAAAAGCCGAGTGTAGTCAAACGCGTACCCTGGATTTTAGGAAAGCTGATTTTAATAAACTCAGAACAATGATCAGTAAGGTCCCATGGCAAGCGATGCTAATGAGAAAAAGGAGTCCAAGATGGGTGGGAGCTTTTAAAAAAGGAAATTCTCAAGGCACAATTACAAACAATTCCAACCAGAAGAAAAGGTGGAAGACAACAGAAGAAGCCAATGTGGCTTCACAAAAAGCTTAGGGATGACCTGAAAACAAAAAAGGACACATATAGGAAGTGGAAAGAAGGCCAAGTAACAAAGGAAGAGTACAGGCAGGTAGCACAGAACTGCAGGGATGGCGTCAGGAAGGCTAAAGCTGAGAATGAGCTGAGGTTAGCAAGGGATGCTAAAAACAACAAAAAGGCTTTCTTCAGCTACGTGCATAGTAAAAGGCAGAAGAAAGAAATGGTTGTTCAGCTATTAAATAAGGATGGCAAAACGATAACAGATGACAAAGAAAAGGCAGAGGTGCTCAATTCCTACTTTGGCTCAGTCTTTTCCCAAAAGAGGGTCTATGACCCCCCTGGCAAAGGCGAAGTACAGGTTGAAGGGGCAGGATTGCAGCTTGAGATCGATAGGCATACGGTCAAGGAACACCTAATTACTTTGAATGAGTTCAAATCTCCAGGGCCAGATGAACTGCATCCTAGAGTCATAAAGGAACTGGCAGAAGAACTCTCAGAACCGCTGTCTATTCTCTTTGAGAAATCATGGAGGACAGGGGAAGTGCCAGGTGACTGGAGGAGGGCTAATGTTGTCCCTATCTTCAAAAAGGGTAAAAAGGAGGAACCTGAGAACTACAGACCAGTCAGTCTGACATCAACGCCTGGGAAAATTCTGGAGCAGATGATAAAGCGATCCATCTGGAAGCACCTTGAAAACAATGCGGTGATTACTCGAAGCCAACATGGATTTGTCAAAAACAAGTCCTGCAGACGAATCTGATCTCATTTTTTGATCAAGTCACCTCCCTTGTAGACCGTGGGAATGCTGTAGACATCATATACCTCGACTTCAGCAAAGCTTTTGACAAAGTGCCCCATGATATCCTGATGAGCAGACTAGCTCAAAGTGGGCTAGATGAAACAACGATCTGGTGGATCCACAGTTGGCTACAGAATCGGACTCAAAGAGTGCTTATCAATGGGATCTTCTCAAACTGGGGACAGGTAACGAGCAGGATACTGCAGGGCTCAGTCCTGGGCCCAGTGCTCTTCAACATTTTTATTAATGACTTGGAGGAGGAGGTGCAGGGAATGCTGATCAAATTTGCAGATGACACCAAATTGGGCGGGATAGCTAATACTTTGGAAGACAGAAACAAAATTCAAAGTGATCTGGATAGACTGGAGCGCTGGGCAGAAAACAGCAGAATGACATTTAATAGGGATAAATGCCAAGTTCTCCACCTAGGAAAAAGAAACCAAATGCACAGTTACAAGATGGGGGATACGTGGCTCAACAACACTACAAGTGGGAAGGATCTTGGAACTGTTGTCGATCACAAGCTGAATATGATCCAACAATGTGATGTGGCCCCAAAAAAGGCAAATGCTATTTTGGGCTGCATTGATAGCATAGCTTCCAAACCCCGGGAAGTACTAGTTCCCCTCTACTCAGCACTGGTTAGCGTCATCTGGAGTACTGTGTCCAGTTCTGGGCACCACACTTTAAGAAGGATGCAGACAAACTGGAGAGGGTTCGGAGGAGGGCAACAAAGATGATCAGAGGACTGGAAACAAAGCCCTATGAAGAGAGACTGAAAGAACTGGGCATGTTTAGCCTTGAGAAGAGAAGACTGAGGGGAGATATGATAGCACTCTTCAAGTACTTGAAAGGTTGTCACAGAGAAGAAGGACAGGATCTCTTCTTGATCATCCCAGAGTACAGGACACGGAATAATGGGCTCAAGTTACAGGAAGTCAGATTCTGGCTGAGCATCAGGAAAAACTTCCTGACTGTTAGAGCAATACGACAATGGAACCAATTCCCTAGGGAGGTGGTGGGCTCTCCCACGCTGGAGGCCTTCAAGATGAGGCTGGACAGCCATCTGTCAGGGATGCTCTGTCTTGGATTCCTGCATTGAGCAGGGGGCTGGACTCGATGGCCTTGTAGGCCCCTTCCAACACTACTATTCTATGATTCTATGAGACCGATTGTTGTTTAGGCAAGGATGCAATCTTGCCAATATTAGTTATTTTTTATTCCTATTGATTTAAATGGGAAGGCTAGAAAATGACATAGGTTCAAAAAGAAGCAAAGGTTCAGTGGGTTTAGGGGTAGTTTGGTATATAGTTTTGTTTCCCTGT
The DNA here is from genome assembly GCF_057233095.1 of Heloderma suspectum. NCBI lineage: Eukaryota > Metazoa > Chordata > Lepidosauria > Squamata > Helodermatidae > Heloderma > Heloderma suspectum. Next base: position 234,665,144 of record NC_139459.1, on the reverse strand, counting down.
GCATTTAGAGGGTTGTGTACTGTCTGACTTATTTTGTGTATCCCAGGCTTGTAGCCAAAATTTGGACCGTGTGGGTGCGCGCACACAGCTAACAGGACATTTCAAGTACCATCAGTCAGTAAGGGTCAGTGTGAGGCTGTCACTAAAGTAGCCAACTCACAACAATGTTGCCTGGCCTGATTTTGTTCTTTTTAACTGCAGCTTGCTCTGAAGAACTTTCACAACAATATGAGCATGATCATTTGCTAATGAATGCAGATAACACTGCTGTTAGGGCCCAACAACAGTATGATCTGCAATTGCTAGGCAGAGGAACATGGACAAAAAAAAGCTGGCAACCAAGAAGTGGTGTGGTGGCTTTGAATATGGAAATCCAGGTTCAAATCCCAGTAACAATCAATAATCAATCAGGTTCAATAACAATCACTCAGTTTCCTTAGGTAAATCAGCATCTCTGTATAGCCTGCCTCTCAGAATTGTTGTGGGTCTAAAACAGTGTTTGGAATTCCTTAGAGGAAAGATGGGATCAATGCAGTAAATAAAAAGAAACATGCAACGCAGCAAGTGACCCAATGCACAGGAAGGTAGGGATCCTGTACCTTTATAGAAGAGAGGATTTTGGCAGGTGCAGCTTTTCTCGCCTCTGGTTGGCTAACTGCATCTGCCATCATTCCCTCTCCTACAGAAGTACAGAAGCTCTGCCTTTCCTTGGAACTATTCATCATAGCAAAACAGAAAACATCTAAACACAAATAGTTGAATACATTTAACAATATTTATTACACACATTTAATGCAGTTGAACATTAATAAAATGAAGTAACTTGCATAGTTAGGATGGTCAGATCCAAATTTAAAGATTGCTTTGTTATATCACACCAAAAGTCTGTGGTCCAGCATTTGGCTTCTATCAGTGGCCAAACACAGGCCTTGTTGAAAAACTGCTCACAAGAAGGTAACATTGACAGATCATCACCTAAAGATGGTGATTGGCCCAAAGTCACCAACTCAGCTTCATTACTTAGTGAGGATTTGAATGTGGTTCTTGGCATGGGTCCATTACCAGATATTGGCCCTAATCTGTGCAAGGGAAGAATTGCGCCTAATTGATTTCTGCATGGAAGCTGTATCACTGTATTCTCATGCCCAACCTGCTTAATTTTTCAATGTCAGGCTGCCATTAAAGGAGAAAGGTTAGAAAAACAAGGTAGTAGCTCTAGTTGTTAAGGAAAACAGGTTCATGTACTTTTAATACTTGGGGAGGTGATTTCAGCAGGTGCTGTTCTTCTCATCCTTGCATGACAAGGCGCATCTGTTCAAACTCCTCCTCCTATACAGCTATGAAGGCTGAAATCCTATGCATACTTACTTGGGAGTAAGTCCTATAGAATATAGTGGGGTTTACTTCTGAGTAAATGTCTGTAAGATCAGCTTGCAAAGCAGGGATGGGCAACTTGTGGCCCTCTGGATGTTTTGGCCTACAAATCCCATCACTGGCAATACTGGCTAGGGCTGATAGTTGTAGGCCAAAACCCCTGCTGTAAAGTTACCAATGCCCTCTGTTGCATCTTGATATTCTGTCATTAATAGATATTTTGTGCTATCTTTATGAAAGGTCTTCTGTATTACCAAAAAGCTGCGAACTTTGAATTTAACACTTTCTGTGTTATGGGGGCATGTTCTTGGGTTCCCCTGGAAGTATGTATTTTAGTCAGCATTCTTTGCTGGCTGGGCCTGATGGGAGTTAGTCCACAACATCTGGAGGGCACCAGGTTGGGGAAGGCAGGTCTAATGCATTCACTCACTGGGGCCTGTAAATCATACAGCAGCACTGGCTCCCACTCTCCCTGAATTGTATGGTGCTTCTCTTTACTAGTTTCTGCCATACCTCATTCATTCCTGCCTGTGCACAGGAAATGCCAGCAGGTAGAAAGAAACTCTGGGATTTCTAGTTTTTGAGAGAGGATGACCACATGGCTCTCCATAATTCAGGAACCCAGCTTTTTAGGCTTTACAATGAACATGTGTAGGTCAGAGGGCTGAGCCTGACACCACCATGACAGCACTCACTACATGCAACTGCCCAGAGAGCTTCGGCTGTTTGGCAATATAGAAATGTAATAAATGAATCAATAAATTAAATGCTTCTCACTCCTAGAGGATGACCTGGATCAACAACTCATTGTCCTTAATGTTGCTTGTTCGGTTCCAGAAGAATTTTTTTCCTCTTTTTTATTATGAAATTTCAACAAAAGAAAAAAAGAAAAAAAGTTATATACATTCATACATTTGTATATATCCATATCAATGAATACATATGAAATACATATATTTTAAAATATGACTTTCTAGCAATTATACATAAACTTCAACAAAAGTGTACCAGATATCCAAATAAGTATCTATTCAAAGATGACGTCTATATACCACCCATTCAAATATTGAAAGTGTTGTAAGGTTCTCAATCCATTGCATTATAGGAGGTGAGTGTTTATCCTTCCAATGTTGTAATATCAATCTTTTAGCTGCCAAAGGGGCATGGAGAATCTATTTACAGTGACCATTCATTCATTTCTAAGAAACAGGTAGATAATTTAAAAGATATAAGTCAATATTAAAGACTATTCTAATACTAAATTTATCCATATAATAACCTCCTCCCAAAAAGAAGCAACTACTGGACATTGCCCAAACATATGTTTAAAAGAAGCATTAACTGCATTGCATCGCCAGCAATTAGCCAAATTAGACAATCCTTTATTAAAGAGATGTTATGGCATCCAATAGACATGAAACAAAAGTTTTTGCTGAATAAGATACAGCCTAAGATCCATAGATGTGACAGGTACAGACAACAAAGCAGCAATTGATTGATTGGGCAAAATGGGGCAAACCAGTTCCCTATTCCTTTCCTGCTTAGCACCTTGTATATCATATTTATTCACAAAGAAGCCAGGAAGTGGAGGCTGAAACTGACAAGGACATTGATAAAAGCGGAATATGGCTATGCTGGGTTCAACAGTGGACAGGCGGTCCTGTGCCCTTTTGCAAGACGCCATACACACACACACACGTGTGTGTGTGTTGCAGACGTGTTCCCATGTTCATAAGGGCTCAGAAACTTAAATCCCTTTGGTGATCTGATTTGGCAGCGGCGGGGGGAATAGAGTTTCCCTTGTGAGCCAGCAACCACAGTGGACCAAGGGTGCTGATGTAGGGAATGAGGAAACAAGGATTTCTGCTGCAAAGGCCTCTGGAATACATGGTGGCAGTGGCCTGGAGGATTGAGAGGGACTGAGGAAGAACAAGCCACAGGAAGCTGCCGAGTGGGGAGTAACGGACAAGCCACCCACCCTTATTCTTAAGGTGGCTTAGCATGACATGTGAAGTCATCCAAGAAGTTAAGGAGGAAGAAGCTGCCTTATACTGAGGCATACCACTGGTCTATCTAGCTCAGCATTGTCCACACTGATTGGCAGCAGCTCTCCAGGGTTTTACTTTCCCAGTCTTACCTGAACATGCGAGTGATCGAACCCAGGACCTTTTTCATGCAAAGCATTTGCTCTGCTACCGAGTTGTACTGCTAACACTGCTGCTGATTGGCTCTAGCCAATTTCATGAGATTTTTCAAGGCATCCCCATATTGTAAGCCACCTTGAAAATATTTATATGGGTATTTTGAATAACTTAGTCAATATTTATATTGAAGGGTAGCATAGATATTATATATTACTTAAATTATATACATTGAAATATACATTAAAATATGCATACATACAGGGCAATCAGTTTGCATAGACATCTTCACGCATGATCTACAAGTTAGCCTGAATATTTTCCTCACGGTAGTTGTTTTGGTGCCTGGGCCTCTCCCTATGGACACCTAGTAAAGTGTATCCATTCCTCTCTTCTCCATGCTTGGGCTCTGAAGATATGAGGCCTAGAAAGTGGATGCTTTTATTAACTAATGTGAAAAAGGCAAAGTTTTGACTTTGGCAGAGCTCTTGTTGCTAATATTTCTAAGACAGCAATCCTATGGTCTCTGAGACCATCCTAGGGACCATAGGAATGCTCAGAAGACCCTTCCGAAGTCGGAGACAGTGATCCAACCGCAGAAGGGGGAGTCAGAGATCTGACCCCCCTCCTATGATGGCTGCCCTTTGAGGTTGGAAAATCAACCTTGGAGAGGAGGAAAGGAGGCATTCCAGTGGGCAGGGAGGGGAGACTGGAGGGGCCAGGGCACGATTTATCCTGAGCCTCCTCCCCTCCCCCTCCAAAGTGCCCTAATAGTTCTAACTGCTCCCACTTCTGGTAGTGTAGGAACATGCTACAATATTACCTTGATTTCTTTCAAACTGATCTTATGCACATTTGCTCAGAAGTAACTCCCAGTGAGTTCAATAGGATTTAATTAAGGTTGCAATCCTATACTTATTTACCTGGAAGTAAGTCTCATTGAACTCAATGGGGCTTACCTTTGAGTAGGCATGGATCAAATTAAGGGAACATGGGTATTAAGGGCATAATCCACCAAGGGCACAATCCTATGCATGTTTAGGCAGAAAAAATCCTGCAATTCCTAGCCAGCATGGCTGGCTGAGGAATGCTGGGAGTTGTAGGGCTTTTTTTGTCTGAACAGGCGTAGGATTGCGCCCTAAGTAACCTTTACCTTGCAACACGAAGAAGGAACTAATTTTATTCTCCCCAATGAAGAATTATGCACGATACCTGCTAGTTCCTAAGATCCCCAATGCAGTTGAATCTTAATCTTACATCAAAGTTAAGTGCTCGTCATCATTTAATGCAATCGGTTATGGGAATAAAACGATAGACGGTAGATGTTCTAAGCATATACATCCGGATTCCAGAAGAAATCACTTTGAAATAGACGACAGCTGACTCTGACAAACGAGTTTAAAGAACTCCAGATGTTCAGGTTGCTTTTGGGAAGCTTCAGTGATCACCTCTTTTTTGACTCTGCAGGCATCCCATCCGCTGCTTTAGTTTTATTGGTTGAAGGAGCATCAGCTGATCATTTCCCAGCAACTTTCAATATGGCGGCGTCAGCGTAACGTGTGCTGAGAAGTGTGGAAATTAGTGTTGGTTGGGTGTTCTGTTCCCGGGAGGGAAATCTTCTTTGTCGAAAGGTGAGTTAAGGAGGTTGGTTGTGGTTAGATAGCGCAGAGGGTTAGCTTGCTTATATTATGGGACTTGTTTTGCCTCCCACCCCCGCCTTCATCGCAAGTAACTTCTCAACTCAGTCCTCGAATCCTTTTCCCGTGGGGTCTGAATGAAGTATATACTCTTATTCGCTCCATCCAATGGTATTCTCGATATGTGGATTCGCTTTGCTTCTGATTTTCTAGGAAGAAGATTGTAGGTAAACTGAATCTGATGTGTATTTTTTCGCCCTGTCCTTCATGATGTAGGAAGTTCTTTGTTTTGATCAGACACACAAAACTACAGACGGGATTGCAGGGTAAGGAGAGTAATAGTAGCTGGTAGGCTGCAGCCTAAACAGGTTTGAGAAAAGGTGATCAAGACCCTTTAATTTAAGGTTCATGCTGACTAGTATAGACCAGTGAATTTCTTTCTGTTCAGATGAAATCGAATGTTTCTTGAAGGTGGTTGTTTAATGAACAAGGCACATCTCTCAGAAAGAAGGGGCTGTTTCTTATGTTCATTTGTAAATACTAAATATTAGTACTTCTAATGCAAAATAGTTGCAATTCTTTAAATACCAGTTAAGAAATATTTTACAGGGAACAGCTATGAGGTCATTATTTCTACATCAGAAAAGGCACAGACTGCATAATTGACTGTGTTTTGTATGTGGAGTACTGAAATAAAAAATAAAGGTGTAATTGCTCTTCACAGATTAAAATCAGTGATGGGCTTTTGCCACAGCTTGCTCTCCTCCTCCTCCTCCCCTCTTAAAAAAGACAACTTCACTGCTTGCTATCCATGACCCCAGAGGTGGCCAGCTGTCAATAGTGTATGGTACCTTGCCCTTGTAAGCTGTCACTCATGCACAGATCAGAAATGCTGGCTCCTAAGGCTTGGAAATTCAGGATACATGCAAGAGAAATAACTTTTCTTCTGTGTTTTCAGAAATTAGTTGTGGAGAAACCTGAGTTTATGACGAGAGAGCCTTTCCTGTGGCTTTGGTATCTGGGACATACCTTGGCTCCATACAGAAGTACAGTAACTCTCCAACTTCAGCAGAACTCGACCCTTGTGCCTTTAATTGCTCTTCAAATCAGAAATCGTTCTTTTGTCAAAGGCATGGAGGGTAATCAGGCACAAGATATGGAAACAGATGGCTCTAATCTGAACCAAAGTGTGGCTCTGTCATCTTCAGTGGGAACCAGCGGTGGCTCTGAGTCAGTAAAGAATGGTGGGACTTTGATCACAGAAGGGAAGGCAAAAATAGTTTTCCCAAGTGCCAATGAAGTGTTCTACAACCCTGTCCAGGAGTTCAACAGAGACCTTACGTAAGTAGAAATAAGGGGCGACTTCAGAGGCTGTTTCCACTGAATTTTGCAGAAGACGAACTGTAGGAATTATGGACTTAAGGTTATCACTCTGATTTTTGAGAGAGAAGGGATGGGATTGGGGTTGGAACTTGGAATTAATTGATGAATTTAAAGTTAGCTTTGGAGCTGGAGAACCTGTGAAAATATCACCGTTCTTATCACACATCCCACACACACCCTTTGGTGGCACAGGATCACCCGATTTCCATCTGAGGTTCTTCCTGTGGTGAAGGTGGGCTGAGCTCTTCTTTGCCACCAGAAGGGCCATGGATGGGGAAAAGATTTGGATGTGCACCAGAGGGGATGTGTCCTTGGTCCTGTGCTCCTCCCTCCCTTGGGATCCCTTTCAATGGCAGAGGGATAGGCACATTTACCACCATATGGAACCCTATCCCCTAGCAGCCCCTGAGGACCTTTGGGAGGCCTGCATCTGTGATCCTTCTGGCAACAACGGGGAGCACCAGGATCTTTGTGGGCAGTGGGTTTGTACTCCACGGACAAGTTCCAGAGGGTGTGTATCCTAGATTTTACCCATGTCAGGGTCCTTTTGGCAATGAAAATGAGTTAGCTGCCCTTTGCTGGCAAAAGGTTTGATGGGGTAGGCATAGATCCTTGGTGCTCTGTTTCCACTCCCCTTCCATTCAGCAGTGAAGGGACAGCTCCCGTTTGTTGCTAAAATGATTCCTACTGACTGAGTGAGAACTGGTGGGTGAGAGGATACTTACTAATATAGTGATGATGCTTGTGTTCAGTGAGCTCTAAAGGCTGACTTATATTAAATGTTTTCCATGTGATTTGTTGATCCTGAGACACTGCTCTCTGTTAGTGTAGCAGAGATCACAGGGAACCATTCAGTAGTATAGGCTGAACAGTATGGGAGAAGGGGGAGCAGCTCATTTAGTAAGTATGTTTCCAAGTGAACGGCTTATTGCCATTCTATTTAACCTGTCGGGATTTTGGTAACATCAATTCATTGGAGAGGTACAAAGGTCATTTCTTCTAGAACTGGACAGTGAAAGTCCTGGGTGGGTGTCCAGAACAACCTAATTAGTGATGATGTCACTGGTATGTTAACTGTTATGTGTTACTACCCAGTTTGGCTGGTGTGAGTCGGTCCTAAGCAAAAGGGATACGTTAAATATTTGATTTGTGGGTATCCTTGGGGTTCATTTCGGTGCAGAAACAGATGCGTGAAAATGGAGGGTGCAACAACTAGTCTTCTCTTGTAACAAATTATGGAGCATTTTGGTTCTCTGAAGTATCAAACTTTATATGTAGCCAGCCTCTGATGGCAGTTTCATGCTGAACCACAGAAAAAGTCACTGGCCCACCACATAAGCATCCACTGGTGGACAACTGACTAGTTTGTGGTAGACCTCATAGTGCCTGATGATTGCTGGGATTCTTGCAAAGACTCTTAGACTTTAGTCTGTTCTAGCAAGACACTTCTTATGATGAAAGGCAAGAATGCATTCTTGAGCTCACTTATGCAGATTAGTTATGTCTTAACCATTAAGAGATTCTGACTCTGTATTCTTGCTTTGTAAACCCATTGGTGTATATGAGTGTTCTAGTGTAAAAAGGGGGGCAGGGGAGAGACGGTGTAAGTCTTATCCCTGACTTAAGAAGTGATGTCAAGTTTTGACTAATCATTCTATTTCAAAAGTTTTCTGAAGTGACTGATAGTTTTGGGTGCCTATCTAGTGCACCTTTACAGAAGCCAGACTTTCTCAGAGGACTGAATGCCACATTCTGGAAAATAGGTGCCTAGGTGTTGAGTGCTTTTGTATACTTGGCTGCAGAATAACAAAACAGTACTGCTCCGAGTTGTAAGACTTGCTGAGACCTCTCTCTTTGCCCCTCTACAGGTGTGCAGTCATTACAGAATTTGCTCGCCTACAGCTTTCATCAAAAGGGATTCGGAGTGAGTGGCAATGTTTTCCTCTTTCTTTCATCTCAGGTCAAGCAAGGAAAACCAGTGATGTACAAGAAGCACAGTCACTGCTCATGTGCACTTGTAATTGTCTTTTTGGAGATGTCGATATCCCTTTTCCCCTAGCTGTTGCTTCCCACTAATCCAGACACTGGGGTGATTTCCTGCCTGTTCACCATAGACGGTGTTTGGTTGTTTTTAGAAGAAAGACTTGGCCATGGGTTGAACTAGGAGGAGACACTTCCCATTTCTTCCCTGGAGCCAGTCTTTCTCCTGTCTCTGTTGGAAATAGTTGCAGAAATAGGTGTCGATATTCTGTTCTTCTCTGCAATTATGTTGCACAAACTGTGAAATTCTGACCAGGGATGACGATCCACTTCCTATGAACAGCTCTGCATTGTGCCCCAGTTTAGACAGGCTTGTGAACTTGGAGGCTTCTGAGATTCCTATGCCAAGCTGGGCTGAAGCCGACAGGGCAGGAAGAGCAGCAGAAGCAATCTTTGCCTCCCCGTCCTCTGATCTTTGCTTTTTTCACTAGTGAGGGCGCTTCAGAGGGTGGGGGGAAGGAGGTTGGAGGAGGCTCAGGAGAAATCATATCCTGGCCTCTCTGCTCTCCTCGCCCGCTGGAACGCCCCCTTTCCCTCCTCCTCCGAGGGTGCTGTTCCGATCTTGGAGAGGCAGCCAGCACGGTTCTCTCCCTGTGGCTACTTGATGTGAACTGGCCAGATCTCACTTTGAAGATTTGGAGATTGTTCCTAGAACGGCTCTGAAGAATGCCTTAATTTCCTCTAACTGACACTGACTTCTGTACGTACCACTCTTTAGCCAAGATCCTGCTCTGTACTGTAAAGAGCACAGAGCAGCTGCAGTCTGCCTTCACAGTTTATGCTAAGAGAAGATATGCAGGGTTAATCGGAGGCAGAACTCTAGCTTTTTGGAGACCGTAGTAGTTCTATAAACTCTTCTCCAGCATGTGGGAAATGGCTGTTAAGCTTGCTGGGGAATGTATGCCGCCCTTCACCAGCAGCTGAATTATAGGGAAGAGGCAGAAGTAGCGGTTATTCCTATAGTTAAAGTGGCTAAAGGAGATGATATACAATATATTAAAGGCAATATATTTTCCTCAGCACTGTTTAGCTTAATGCTGAATACCGTGCTGTATTACAGTTGCATAAATGATTTAGGGCTTGGCAGTATCCTAGGCATTGGCTTCATAGCAATCTTTTTTTTTTTTTTTCCCTAGTTGCAGTTCCTGGGGAAGAAAATGCCTCTAAAGTGATTGTGGATCTCTCAAAAGGGGAAAAAGACGACTTGGAACAACCACCTGGTGATCAGACAGATAAAGGGGATCATGACATTGCAGGAGTGGGAGTAGTATGCCAGGTGCTCCATCCCTCTTCCTATAGTTTTGAGTTTTGTGGGTGCTCTGGAAAGTAGCTTGCTTTATTATTGTGCTAGTTTATTATTCTAAATGTATTAATCCCTTGTTTACTCTTGCTCCTCTTTAAATAATATTTATTTGTTTAATATCCTACCTTTCCTCCAAGTAGCTCAGGGTGGTGTACAAGTTCTCCTCCACATTTTAACTTCACAACATTCCACTGAGGTAGATTATTCTGGGAGATAATGACCTTGGATGAATGGGAATTTGAACTTGGGTCTTATCAATCCTAGTCTGACACCCTAACCATGATAATACACAGGCTGTTCTACAGCTTAGGTTGTAAGCCCTATATCTGGGGCAGGGTTCAGTCTCTTTTTTGCTTACTTTGCTCAGTAAAGTGCTGTGTACATCAGTGTCATTATAGAAAAAACGTGCCTCACTATATGCTATAGTCTTTGAGGGTCACTGCAGTGTTTGTTTAAGCAACAGGGTGTTTCATTTTTTAAAACAGCCGGAATGTAAGTGGCCACCTGAATCGAAACCTCTTCTGTTATCCCCCACAAAGTGTTTGAGCTTGGGCTTTTAGCATATTTTCTCAAGTAAGCGGCTTGTGAACAGCTGCTGATGTGGGTGCATGCTGAACAATTTACAAGGCAACATCTCAAGATCTGCTGCAAAAGTCAATTTGTGTTGACATCAGCAGGTAAATCGGTCCCAAGACTATAAGGCACATAGAAAAGACTTGTTCTGTGCCTTTTGTGATTGCTGCTTAACATTCCTGGAGCTGCCATAATGCTGGGCCGTAGCCCACACATTTCAAACTCATCTATTTTGTTCACTTTTAGCGCAGTTTTCCCCAGGCCTCCCTCCATTTCTCTTCTGTATCTTTCCTCTTGTTCCTTGCAGGATGGACTCCGTGTGCTGGAGGCCTTGGCTGCTTCTGGACTACGCTCCATCCGGTTTGCCAAGGAGGTCCCTGGCCTTTGCAAGGTGGTTGCTAATGACGTCTCTTCCAAGGCCGTTGAACTCATAACCCAAAACATTCAGCTCAATGAAGTAGGACACCTGGTGACTCCAAGCTTGTCAGATGCCCGGTATGTAGAGATCTTCCATTTAGGGCAGGGGTGTGAAACCTCTCTGAGCCTGAAGGCCAAATTACATTTCAGAGAAGGTCTTGGAGGCCGCATTCCAGTGGTGGGTGGGGCCGAAGATAAAATGCTAAAAAAATACCAGCATATTTTAGCTTTAAGTTCTTACTGCTGGTAACTAAGCCTTAGGAAAGGCATTTCAATTTTTTAGAATGGGGGTGGGGGGAACTGCACAAAAGCTGGGAAGCCATCATACTGTTGCAGAACTCAGAGTCAGAGAGACCACGGAGTGAAGGAAAAAGAGTTTATTTAATGCGCGGGCTTAAGGCTGGAATCATTTCCAAAGAGCCAGAAGCCCCGATTTACATCAGCGCATTGTTTTTATAGATATTGTGACACATAGGAAACGGCTCCTCCTCTCCCTCCTGTGTGGGGTTGCAGTCCTCAACATTTCTTCTCCTAGCACCATTGTTTATAATACAAGAAATGGGTTATAGGGTAGCCATGATAAGCAGAGAACAGAAGAGAACATGGTATGCAATAAGCAAAGAACAGGAACACGATATGCAATTTGACTTAACCTTAGCCTTGCTGACAAGATAAGAGATTCCTGTGTCTTGTCATCTTACAACAATATATTCAAGGGAGAAAGAGCTCAGCAAGAACATGAAGCATGAGGCTACTTAGTCTGATCCTCGATATGGCTGCTACAGTACAGTTGGGGGAAAAGTTGTGGCCTGGCTGTCTAGGCCCCAGTGGCTGAGGTTCTGCACTCCTGATTTACGATCTGGGTGCTGGATCCCTTCCTCTTTTGACCACTTTCAACAATTTACTTTCTTGAGTTGTGCCAATAGTTCTGCAAGGCAATAGAACTATCTGAGATGGCGGTGGGGGGCGGTGTTGGGGGAAGTGGCTTAAAAGAAAGTGAGGCAGGTTAGATTTCTCCCAAACTCAAGCTGGTACTTTGCTGCAGTTGGCTGGCTTGGGTTCCTGTTTGTTAGGGAACAATAAACTAACCGCCTTCAAAAAAAACTCTTGGAATGAGGTTATGAATCTTGGCTGTAGTTCTGCTTCATGGAAAAGCCCATTGGTGAGAGATTGAGTAGAACAAACTAGCAGAGTAGCCTGTACTGCCATGCAGTTACGCTGGTTGACACGCTTGAGTGAGTTTCCCACCAATGTGTTCAGGGGCCTTATTCTGTGATACAGAACGAAGAAGAAGGAATTTATGTGTTTGAATCTTCTACTGAATCTGTTTAGCTCTGCAGCCTTGGTGACACCCAAATGGCCACCCAGAGAGTGGCAGGTGATGAGGACATGAGGGCATCCGAAATAAACTCCACTTTATACCCGCAATCATGATGGTGCTATGACACGAGTTTCAAATGCAAAACTGCACATTCTCAGAGTATCTTTTTTTAAAATCAGGGTTCACAAAGAGTTTTGTTCCTGTTCTAACATATCAGGAAAGTAGACACAGTTGTAAAACAGTGGAAGGGCAGTTGGGGAAGAAGGGAAAAGTTGTGTACTCCACAACTAAAGTAATATATACAGCCAACTAAAGCCCACCTGCCCAGCCCACCCTCGAAGTGTAGAGTCAAAAATTACTCCTTTCGGCTCCAGGTGAAGACCTTTTTATTTTCCTGGTATTTTAAGCGTTTTAGCTTCCTAGTCTTTTAGCTCTGGTGTTTTAAATCTGTATTTTAAATCTCTGCATTGCTGCTAGGTTTTATTCTGGCTGTACTGTTATATTGTGGTTTTAAGCTTTCATATTTTATATTGTTTTATGCTGCATCTTGTGGTTTTAATTTTTGTGAACTGCTCAGAGAGCTTCAGCTATTGGGCGGTATAGAAGTGAAATAAATAAAATAAAAATAAAATTACCTAGCTGCACCAAAATGGTGCTTACCAGTACAAAGGCGACCTAAAGATTTGTACTAGGGGGATGTCCCCTTACATGGCAGGTGCAAATTGAACCACGATGGAGTCAAAGCAATTCATCTTCAAGTTGTGCCCTTTTTACCCAGTGGCAATATTTATAGGGAGGCCAACTGTGGTTCTGACAACAAATCACCTTTATTTTTACAGTCTGTAATTTAAAACATCTTGTCAGCTTAAGCTCGGGCAACATCTTCACACAGCGCATGGTGAAACTATGGAATTTGCTACCACAAGATGTAGTGATGGCCACCAACTTGGATGGCTTTAAAAGGGGATTAGACAAATCCACGTAGGATAAGGCTATCAGTGGCTACTAGTCAGGATGGTTGTGTATTACCTCCAGCGTTGGAAACACCATGCATCACAATACCACCTGGGGAACACAAGCACAACTGTAGCGCCCATGTTCTACTTGTGAGCTTCCCCCAGGTACATGTTTGGCCACCGTGCGAACAACATATTGGACTAAATAGGCCTTTGGTCTGATTCAGCACTGTTTTTCTTTCGTTCTTCATGGGCTATATTTTTTAATATACACATAAGTTTATATTAATATACACTCTGTAACTTGAATAAGTGATCTGTGGGGCAACATAGGCCTGAAATGTGTTTCTGATCATAATTCTGAGAAATAATTATTAGAGGGAATCTTGTTAGTGAGGTCTGCTGAGCACAAAAGACCACACGCCTTCAATTATTATAGGAGACATAAGGACCAAAGGGTAGCAGGAACCACCCGTTTTCTCTATCCCTGTTACGTTCCACATCGGTGTGAACCTTTGCTACGCCCCAAGGCAGGAATGCCAAATACATTTTATGTCCAGGAGTTCCCAGTTCCCTAATCTGAGCATAACAATGTAGCATCTTGGAAGCAACTGAATTGCAGAGGCCTACTTTCTCACCTAATCTTCCCATTCTTCAGTTTGTTGAGCTGACCTTACCTGTGTCCTGCTGAGAAATAAAGACAAGGGGTTGGAGTTGTGGGCTGGCTGAGTTGGTTTGCCCAAACCTCATTCTCCTTCTGTTCCTCTGATAGCAGCTCTGTAGGGCATGGCTGCCTCCCAAAGTTAGGCAAGCTACCCACCACCTCCCCTCTTCTCCAGTGGGACTTCACTGGAGAAACCTTCTTGCTTGCATCTGAGATGCTGGCCCCAGGACATCTTTTGCATTTCACTGGTCTCATTCTCACTGACATGATAAACATATGTCTAGACTGTACCACTTAGGTACAGTCCCCGTAGATGAGAATGCATGTGGAAAACTAGCATGTCAGGGAGAAGGATTCTAGCCTGTCCTTCACTCTGGCATCTAGTTTTCTATGTAGAGTGAACGTTTTAGTATTGAGAAGCATTGTCATGTGAGGCCCCACCTTCCATCCTAAGTAGTCCCATCCAGACACAGGTCAACTGCCTCACACTGAGACCACGGTTCCCTTTTTTTCTGGCCCTACTAGTGTGGTGCTTCTGAGTATTTCTCTTTCTCTCTCTCTCACACACACAGGATGCTGATGTACCAGAGCAAGGTGGCCAAAGCGCTCTTTAACGTCATCGATCTGGACCCGTATGGCAGCCCTTCCGTGTTTCTGGATGCTGCGGTGCAGGCTGTGAGTGAAGGAGGTGCGGTGGTATCGTCCTTGAGCTCTAGGTTTTGCTACTGGTGGTGAAGATCAGGGTGCTTTGATAACTGGGCTTCTGTAGTGATCTTTTGATACAGGGTCAATAGCCCTTCTTTGCCTGGGGCGGCCTCCTGTGCCTTGCCTTTTTTTTTTTTCTTTGCCAGCAGGAAGAAACAGGTTCCTGTGGATTTCAAAACAAAATGTGGGTCTTGGAAGATGGGATATAGCTGTAGCCCTGCCTTGACTCATGAGGAGGAGGGAGATTGCTGTGATGTTCCCTCCAAAACAGGGGTGGGGAACCAGGCCCGGGGGTCCCAATCTGTTTCCCCAGGTGGCCCTGCCCCCTCCCCCCAACCACCAGCTGTTCAGTGGTTTCCTTGCTTTTGTGCAGTTTTCCCCCATTCTGAAAGGTTGAAATGCCTCTCCTGAGGCCTAGTTACCGGCTTTAAGAAGAGCTTGAAGCTACATTATGCTGCCATTTGTTTGTCCCTTGGCCCTTCCCCTTTGCCTTCAGCCCCACCACCTCTGTGATGCAGTCCCGCAGAGCTTCTCTGAAAATGAATTCGGCCCTTGGGCTGACAGAGGTTCCCCAGCCTTGTTCCAAAGGTTGCCAGGCACCCCAGCATCACTGGGATGTTAGGGAGCTTGGGGAGAGGCATGGGAATCACGCACTCCTCAGGTGCAGGGGCTGCCTGTCCCTAGCTTTGTTGCGGACTTGCTTGGGCAAACCATGTGTCTGCCTAGCCAAGTAAGTTCCCAGAACTCTCTGAGGATTGGAAGACTTTTGTAAGGTGAATTTGCTAATCTTATCTCAGCCCCTTTCTGCATTTGAATTCTGTGTATTCCTCCCTTGCCTCAGGAGGGAGTTCTCATTTCCTTTGCACAGGTAGAACCCAAAGACAGCCAGTGCCCTTCTTTGGCTGTGGGCTTTTATGGCAGGGATGATGTCACACGGCAGAGAGATTGCTTCAGGGTGCCTTAGCTGCATGTGAGGGGGGGAGTTGCATGTTCTGCCAGTTTACCTTCAGTTTGGGGATACTCTTGCAGGTCTGCTGTGTGTCACTTGCACTGATATGGCTGTAATGGCTGGGAACTCTGGGGAGACCTGCTACAGCAAATATGGGGCCATGTCTATCAAGGCCAAGTTCTGCCACGAGATGGTGAGTAGACTGAGGTGCCAGGAATCACTTGTACTGGCCCTTGGCCATAGCTGTCCACGCTTTGGCCCACTTCTTGCTTTGCTCAAGAGGAAATGAATACTTGCAAGCTGGTTGTTCTGCAACATCAGGTGGTAATAACCAGCGGTGCCTTGCAAGTCTCTTTGTCATAAAGAAGGCTGTGGTTCCACTCTTTCTTTTTCCCAGTGTGGCTGTTCTCTGCTGCACTGAAGTACACCCACTCAGCAGTAACCTGAAGAAACAGGGGTCCCAGCCTTTTTGGACCTGTGGGCACATCTGGGAATTTGAGACCATGCTGTGGGCACCATCCACCTGATCAGTGGATCGCCGCTTTGGCGCCTACCGTTCACATCTATGGATCTATGATCTATGGATCTATGGATCTTAGGGTGCGTCTTATTCAGCAGAAACGTTTGCTTCATGTCTGTTGGACCCAGTACACAACATTACAAACAAACAAATCCAATCTAAGAAACATGCCATTACGAATTAAAAGGAAATATGATAATAGTATTGCACCGTGTGAACAAGGACTCCATGTATTTCATGAGAAGTAGCCATGTCATGTCACTGTCCAAAGGCAAAAATAGCTCGCTGCAGCGCCTTTATTCCTCCAGGCACTGCGAATTGTCCTGCACAGCCTTGATCTGCGTGCCAACTGCTACCAGCGCTACATTGTCCCCCTCCTGTCTATCAGTGCCGACTTTTATATCCGTGTGTTTGTCCGGGTCTTCACTGGTCAGGCCAGGGTCAAAGCTTCTGCCAGGTGAGCCTGCCCGAGACAGGGTCTCCACACTTTCGTTAAGGTTCCTGCTGTGCTTCCCTTACTGGGGAGAAAATCAATCTCCTGCATGGATCTCTGTAGTGCTGTCACATGGCTGAGATGACAGGGAGCTACTCTGCTGCACCAGGTACTTCTCAGGGCTCGTATTTCCAGGGGCCTTCTCTCCCCAGTCCTTTGCTATGTGGTAAGTCTCTCTTTCTCTTGGCAGCAAGCAGGCCTTGGTCTACAACTGTGTGGGCTGCGGCTCCTTTCATATCCAGAGACTCGGCAAGATGGCCAGCAATGGAAACAAGTAAGAGAGTGGGGTTTTTTAATGGACCGTCTAGCGGCACCTCTCTCCGACCTGCTATCTAAGCTAGTGGAGCACGTGGATTCCAGGAACAGTTTCATTGCTGTGGGTTGGATCCAGATTTTGGTTGGATCGACTGTGCTGATGGATGTGAACTTCCCTGCCCCCTCCTTTCCACTGTAGCCTCCCAGCCCCCTAAAAATGCCACAGAGTGAGGGGATGCTGCTGAGTGGGGTGAGCTGTGGTGTGTGTGTGTGTGGGGGGGGGGGGTCCCCCAAAATCAGGCAGAGGGAACTTTCACGAGCGGAGCCCTTCCTCTTGTGGAAGGCAGATCCTGGATCCAACCCCAGATGTTCCTGTGCTGATCAGGGCAGGAAACATTTCCTGGGTGGTTCATGTAATGAGGTCTCCTGTCTCCGGTGGGGCTGATAGTCACCTTCTCTTGTTCTCTGCTTCTTTTGCCTTCGAAACTGAAAAAGCAAAGGGCTTTGCTTGCTGTCGTGCAGCGGAGGCTCATGAGAATCAGAAACAGAAAGGGGGCAAAGAGTGTTTCTGCGAGGAGAGGAGGGGGATGTGTTTACCATGAGTTACAACTAGAACCCCAACAACAGTGTGTGTTTCGTCACACGGACCAAGGTGGCTAACGCACATCAATGAATAATCCACGAGAAAAAAGCAGGAACGAGCCCCACCTAGCCTGGTGATTCCCTGACCTACTGCTGCTTTTGCTCTCTGTAACCAAACAGCTTCAACTACAAGGCTGCCTGTGGGCCCCCTGTGGGACCATCCTGTGAGCATTGCCACCAGCGCCACCAGGTGAGCTTTGTGGATCTCTGAGCCTCACCATAATAAAACGCGCCTGGCTTGGAGATCCCAAACGGATTCTGGCTGTTGCTCCTTCTCTCCCTCCTCCCGCAGCTGGCTGGCCCTTTGTGGGCAGAACCTCTCCACGACATGGCTTTTGTCCAGAGAGTCCTGTCGGCAGTTGGGAGCAACCCAGGCCGCTTCCAAACAAGTCCGAGGATTCAGGGCATCCTGAGCATGGTGATGGAGGTGAGGATGACGGCTGTGACTGCACGAAAGATGGTGGTTGTTGCCAGACAGGATTGGTCCACTTGTACTTTGCTTCCAGTAGGACCAACTTTTCACGAAGGCATAAAGTAGCATTCTGTTAGGGTGATCTTCAGCAGGCCATCGAGTAGAGCCAATGGCATAGCTGCTCTTCCCTCGGGAGGTGCAGAATGAATGCATACAAATGCCTGGGGGGGGAGTGTGCTTGTGCTCCTCTCTCTTGAAAGTAGGCCAGTGGCTCTCAAGCTTTGTGCAGCAGAGGGTTCCTTAGAAGCTTGTTGGGAACCCTCGACTGGGAAGATCAGCAGTGGTGAGCAAGCTGACCTGAAAGAGCACTTGCCCACCACTACCCGTCTTCCCCTGCAATCCGCAGCAGCAGCAGCAGGGGAGGATTGCCATCTGTCCATCTCTCAATATGTGTGGAGCAAAGGTCTAGCAAGTCTGGCCAGTGCCCCGTGTGAAGAGTTTGCCCTAGACTAGCATGCCCCAGAATTCTCTCCAACCTACAGAGGAAGGGAAGGAAAGGCAGCACGTTTCAAAGCCACGGTTGTGGGACTTTCATTTGCTAAGATTCTCTGTAAGATAAACTGGTCCTGCCTCATCTGTTGCAGCTTTAGGACAAATATCCCGTTTAACTAGAATCTGTTTTCTGTGTGTGTGGTAGGAACTCAGTGACGTCCCACTCTATTACACCCTTGACAATCTCAGCAAAACCATCCGTTGCAACAGTCCTTCCCTGCTCCAGTTCAGGTAAGATTGGGGCCTACACTGCAAGAGCTTCTCCTTCCCTAAAGAAAAAGTATCCCAAGAGGGAATGTGGAGGATGTGGCAATGGACCGGGGCTCACCTTAGTTGCTGGCAGAGCCAAGATTTGAAAGCCGATATAGACCCCTATTTAGGCCTTGTACCTTTTTTTTGTTTTCCGGCCCTCCTATGGTGTACCTAGCCATTTTGTATTGCTTAAGGTCTCTGCCATGGGACTCAATGTTTTCCTGCAGAGTGCCTTGTAATTCCCTGGCTCTTTATTGGTCAGACTTGAGTAGGACAGTCTTTATAGGCTGAGTTGCTGGAACTTTGTTCCATAATGCAGAATAGCTCAGCTCCCATGGCCTGAAATGACAGGCTGTCTTAAAGGTCCCTTGGCAGGATGGGTTAGTCATGGTTTAATGTTTTGCCTAGCTCCAAAACACAACTGCTTTCAGGCTGGGGTCTGGCAATTTGAGGGGTTTGGGGGTGTTATTTTTGGCAAGATGTTGGAGGAAGGACATTTCAGGAGGAGTTGTTGGGAAGAGCAAGTTGATGGATTCTGGTGTTTTGGTATTGACAAGTAACAGGTGTTTAGGGTGGTAGAATGAAATGGTCTGGATCTAACTAAATTGGAATCCCGTGTTGTAACAGTGACTACCAAGTGATATTAGCCAGTGTCTTTTCCATTTTCTCAAATACAGAATTGAGGTAAAGGTGAGAAACCCATTACTGTGGCTTCTACTAGCGTTTCCCCCTTTGGAAGCTAGGGATCTTGGTGCAAGTCTTCTCTGGATTTCCTTTCCAGATCAGCGCTCCTCCATGCTGGTTACCGGGTGTCCCTGTCCCATGCCTGCAAGAACACCATCAAGACAGATGCGCCGCCCTCTGTGCTTTGGGACATCATGCGCTGCTGGGTAAGCAAGGTCTTACCTTTATGTAAGGGAACATTCCCTTCTGGATTTTTGACTATATGCACCTCCAGAAAAGCTGTGGAGCTGTTCCAGTTTCAGGTTCCCTGTACTCTGGGCAGTCTGTGGCATTGGCACCACAGTCTTTCATATGAAGTGATGGGGATGCAGTTCTGCATCATGTCTGTCTCACTGCAGTGATGTCTACCAAGTTCTCTACTCTAGTTTTCAGGGATCATCTTCTAGTACACTCTTTCGACATGCGCACTCTCTGCTGTTCAGGTCTAGTGTAATGAAAATGCCCTGAAAATGTTTGCGAAGGACCCAGCCATCACTCTCCTGCAAATGGTAGCTTCTTCTCTTGCCTTTCTCCTTCACCTCTTGGTTAAAATGCTGAGCTAACATTTCTGCTCTTTCTCTTCCTCCTTTCCAACTTCAGGAGAAACTCAACCCTGTGAAAAGAGAGCGCCTTTCAGAGAGCAGCCCAGCTGCCCGCATTCTCTCTGTGGAACCCAAGTAGGTGCTGGGATGCTGCAAGACTGGGCGCGGTATGGGCCTTGAGCCAAGCAGGGAGTGGCTTGAGGGCAGGAAACTGTGGAAGGCATGAAAGTATTATAGATTGCCGTTTGTTTAAAAAAACCAAAAAAAACACCCAAAGCAGAGCTGGGATGTTAGCAAAATAAGCCTTGGGGGAAAGGGGTGTGTGTGCACGCGCATGCCAAAGTAGTGTTTCACTTAGAAGCTGCCCCATTCTAAGAGGAGCTAGTGAGATGTTATCCCACTTTGGGATATGCAGCACCCACTAAAAGGGTTTGATTCCTGGCAGAATTATCTGCTCGCCTGCCTTGCTGTTTTTCTCAACTCCACAGGCTGCAGGTGTCCTTCACTGTCCGGGCAGATGCAAATCCTAGCTCACGAAAGCAGGGCCTGAAACGGTTCCAGCTAAATCCCGAGCCCTTTTGGGGGCCAAAAGCAAGAGCCAAAGCTGGGTAAGGTTCACAGGGAACTAGGGGATGCTGGGAGCAAGGCGAGAACACCCAGAGTCTGTTCTCTCCTCTGGAATTACGGTCTTTGGAAGCAGGCCTGCTGAAGAGAACTGTATGGCTGGTGCTTTCCAGGGCTGCCTCTCCATCTCTTCCTCGGAAGTCAAGCAGCTTATATACATGTTGAAGCAGGATCTGATCCTTGGCCCGGGTCGCTGTCATGCCACTCCTGGCTAGATGTGTCCTTGCTGCCCGGCCCTAGGCAAACTGGCCCTTTCCAGTGTTAAAGTGGATGGGCATCTTCCATCTCCCACTGTGATGTAACCATCCTTGCTGGGTGTCAGCTGCAGCGTTGTGTTATGAGCACTTGTGATGGTGGCACTGAAACTGAGCAGCAGCCTCCTGGGCCCTAGCCTAACAGGTCTGCTTGGGGTAGGGGTGGGATCTCCCCCTCTCTGCAGGAAAAGAGAAAGCTACACCAGAACAAGAGGAAGGGGTGTGCAGAAGAGAGTGATGGAACCCATCTGAAGAACTTCCCCTGCAAAAGGTTCCGGCAGGTGAGTAGCCACAGCTGTTGAGCTCCAGATTGCCTGTCGTGCTGGGCTGGTGAGTGGCTCACAAATGATGCAGGCCTTGTTTTAATTTTACCCTTCATGTAATAAAATGGCAAGATGATGCAGAGGATTGTGGAAAGGCTTGGCGTTTTTGCCATCTATATACAATTGATGACTTAAAGCGAAGGCGAAGCCAGCTGGATATGCAGGATTGGGTTCACTTCCCAGATCAACCACATACTCCTTGGTCCAGGCAGCCAGTTGCTCTCCTTGTGCTAGGCCAGCTCTTTGAGCAGCAGTGT
This sequence comes from Heloderma suspectum, assembly GCF_057233095.1. Classification (NCBI taxonomy): domain Eukaryota; kingdom Metazoa; phylum Chordata; class Lepidosauria; order Squamata; family Helodermatidae; genus Heloderma; species Heloderma suspectum. The sequence continues at coordinate 234,643,832 of NC_139459.1, read as the reverse complement.
GGAATGAGTGCAAGGACTGGGATAGCTTTGTTACGATGTTCCAATGAATGCCATTTTCTCTCCTAGGGCAACTGTTCACTAGGGGATAAATGCCGCTACTCCCATGAGATGGAAAGAGAGATGGAAAACGACACAACGGCCTCATGATCAAACAGCCCGAATGTCTGCTTGTTTTTTTAAAAAATTAATGGAGGATCTTTATTTTAAATGATCTGTTTATTATGTGTCCGCCATTAAAGAATTGTCTTTTGATGGTGCTTGACTTGTAGTTGATTATCCAGCAGACCACATTACAAGCTGCCAGAATGGGTCAGCCATCTAACCTATGAGCCTGATGAACAGCGGTGGCCCTTGAATTCTGCACTGGACAGAGGATTGCCCCAGCATTGATTTTCTCAACTCCTGTGTAGGAGTTTTATGATCATCCTAATGCATCAGTTACTGTTGACGTCCCATACCAAAGGAGCAGGGGGCCGGTTTTGGCAATTGTGTGACCTGACACTAGTAGTGTTAGAGCCTCATTGTTATCCGTAACTCCTAGTAGAGTTATGAAAGATGGACTGATCTTCCTTCCCCTTTCTTTTTTGGTAGCACTGGCTCCTGACTTATACTGGTTGTAACTAAGAGTTGTGGTGATTTTGGACTTTGGCTTTTGAAAAATATTTACCAGTACTGATATTGGGCAATAGGACAGAGGAAGCTGCTACCTCACCTCCCAGTGAAGTGAAAGTAGAGGGCTTGGCCCTGGCTTGCAATGTGGGAATCCCACTGATGGGTCATGGCTTCTTATCTCCACATTGCTTATGGGGTAGGCAATAGAGAGAAGAGGCTTTGTAAAGCTGTCTTGCCATGCAGCATTTTATGAATCCTGGGCAAAGACTCACACCACCAGGCAAAGACCTAGAACAGGGTAAGTGCCCTCCAGCTGTTTTGCATGACAACTCTCATAATCCCTGTCCATTAGTCATGCTCTCTGGGGCTGAGTTGCAGTCCAGAACAGCTGGAGTGTGCTGGGTTGCCTACCTGATCTAGAAGGGGCATCCAGGAGCTAATCGCCTCCAATTCTGTGAAGAACCCATCAGTATGCTCCTGTCCTGCAGAAAGCAATGCAACTCTAAATTTAGGGCAGTTGTGATTTGTACAAAAGTGTTGTACAACACTTTTTCAGCTGACAGTAACACCCCTCCAATAGCAGTTTCAGGCTGTAAGAGGTTGTTTGGAAAAAAACACTATCAAAATACCATCTCTGATGCTGTAAGTACTCCCCATCTTTTTCTTACTGGTTCTCCAAAAACCTAGTCCATTATTGGCAGGTGATCAGTTTTTCATTGGCATAGTGAACTTAAATTGTGTTGGCACAACTTTATGAAACCTGGTATGCAACAGTTTCAAAGTGTTTTATGTGGGAGACGCTCAGGCCTGAAACAGATATAGATCTACATGATAAAGTTGAGTAAAAAATTAATATAAAGCAAGCCTGAGTTGAAGTGGTCTAGTCTGATGAGGCTTCTTCCGCATTAGCCCTTGATTTGCTGCTAGCTGATAATAAAAAGGTAAAGGTGTCCCCAACCAGTCGTGTCTGACTCTAGGGTGTGGTGCTCATCCCCGTTTCTAAGCCGAAGAGCCAGCGCTGTCCGAAGACACTTCCGTGGTCATGTGGCTGGCATGACTGAACACCGAGGTGCACGGAACGCTGTTACCTTTCCTGCCGAAGCGGTACCTATTTATCTACTTGCAATTTCTTGCTTTCAAACTGCTAGGTTGGCAGAAGCTGGGACTGAAGACAGGAGCTCACTCCGTCACGCAGCACTCGGGTCTCGAACTGCTGTCCTGCCGACTTTCCGGTCTGCAGTTCAGCGTCTTAACCACTAAGCCACCGCAGCCCCAAGCTGATAATACCAACCTTATTTTGGTCCTGAAACAAAGGAAAAACTGGAGGGAGTTGGTAAGGCTGTAGAGAGGTCCTAACTGCTTATCCTTCTTGGCTGTAATAGATGGTGGTTATGTCAAAGGAGTGAACTCGTATGTTTTTATTGCTCACGCTAAGTGCCGGGTTTGGGGGTGGAAGCAAAATGTTTGCAGCATGTCTTTAAGAAGTGGTTTATTGAAAAGGTAATGATTGCACATATGGTAGCCCAACTACTCCACCAATTCCACACACGTCTCTGAAAATGGTCACATTATGGGTTTTGTGTTTTTGTGCGTGTGTGTTTGGAGGAGGTGTAGGGCATTTTAACAGTGATCCCTTTCGTATTCACCAAGAGAAAAATCCCAGACAAACTCTCAGAAAAGGGTCCTACAACCCTTAATTAATTTCAGGCCTTAGCTGGCCTAAAATAATCCTCTCTCCATAAGAAATAAGACCCCTTTGCTCCCTCTTGAAAAGGCCACGTGGAGAACTCCAGGGTCCTGCCATTCTTTAGGCCACATCTAACTCCATGTGGACTGAGTAAGTGGTAAGATGTCAATCCCTTCCGCTGGTCTCTCTCCTACGCAGGGCTTGGTGCTGAATATGAGCCAGGAAGGTCCGGATCTCCATAGGTTGTAGTGTGACATGGGCCGGGTCTAGGTGAATGCTTGATTGCCGTCCTGCTGCTCCTGCAGATAGAGGAGTTTGGGGAATAACGGAGAAATATTGGTTCCACATCAACAGGACTTAGACTGGGAAGGAACGAGAGATTAGCCAGCTGTTGTACAGCAGGATTCATTCTCCATCTGATGAACTGGGCTCTATTCCTCAAAAGCTTATGCCATAATAAACTTACATATTTAAGGTGCCACTAGACTCTTTGTTGGGTTAGTCATGCTCGTTGGTTTACACTGGGGGTGGGGAACTTGTGGCCCTCCGGATGTTTTTGGACTCCAATTCCCATCATCCCTGACCATTGTCCATGCTGACTGGGAGCTGGAATCTGCCTGGAGGGCCACAGCGGCCTCCCTCCTGGCTACACCCATGATCAGGTGGGTCCAGGTCCATCCTCCCTGCTTCTGGGGGTTGGACATGATTTCCCCAGGCAGCGGCTCGGCCTCACCCCTGAAAAGAATAGCAGGTAACAGGGCGGAGAAGGATCCCTGCTGCTAGGCAGCACCTACACTATGGGGATAGATGGACCGGTGCCCTGTGCCTCTATCCAAGGCAGTTCCATCTGCTGATGCTGACTAGAGGAGGACTAGGTATAAGGAACTACTTGTACAACATCACTGGCCCTAAAGTATTGAGAGGGAGCAGGCAGAGGGCTCAGAGGACGTAGCAGACACCTAAAGATCTCCTCCTAAACTTCATTATGGCTTTAGGCGCAATCTTCTCTCTTTTTCTGGCTCATCCAAGGTCGGACACCTGGGGAAAACAAGGAATCTGCCCTGGGAGAATACCATAGAAAGCTCTTTTCCTAATCACTCCCTAACTCTGCCACTTGGGTTAAGTTACTGCAGCATACATGTAGCCTTATGCAGCTTTCATGGGTCATAGTTTCTTTATGAGACAGCTGAAGAACAATAGGATTTGTCTGTTTTAATCAACTTTTCCAGCAGTAGTGTGGTTGATCAATGGTGTTAGGAACCATGCCAGGCTTTTGATGTGCTTAGATCAGGCAGTGAAGCCATATAGCACCTTGCTTTACCCCAGAACTTGGCAGAGAGGAATCCATAAGGGAAACAGCTGGAGCACAAAAACTCAGAGATGAGGCAGCTGGAGCCTATACCTTGTGACCAGGACTGCAAATATGAGGTTCTCTTACCTGCCACCATTGCATCACCACCATCTTGCCCAGCAGAGCTCTTAAGGGACTATTCTGTTCAAGTGCCCCACTGCATCAAGAGCCACCCACAGATTGCTGTAGCCAGATTGCTAGACACTTTGCAGACAGAAATTGCTCATCTCTATGCTGTATTGGACATGGCCGTTTATGCAAGCCCAGATAATCAGGTAGCTGAAAGGGTCTGCTTGTCTGATGCAGTAGAAGATGTTTCAACCCTAGCCCAAACACCCAGCCTCCCGCAAATGTAATTATTCCACCTTATCTCAATTGCTCAAGATGGCTTATTAGGACATAATGAAAGCCATGTGAACACCATTAGATACAATACAAATTGGTTTGGCTTATGTTGAATTCTTCTGCAACAGCCATGCTGAACATATTTTGGGGAGATAAGGCAACACTCGATTGAAGGAGGCAGTAATCTAACCCCTGCTGGAAAAGTCTCTTTTGGATCTAGGTGAACGCTGTCTAGAGGGCGGAAGGATTTTTCACTTCCCAGAAACCGCATTCCTCTCCCCTCGCAGCCACGCTTGGAAACGGAGCACAGAGACAGGGAAAGGGGGCGATCCTGGGGGTAGAGAGGGGAGGAGACTGCAGAAGCCGCCTTACGCAGCTTCCTATGCACCACGCACCCTCCTTCCCTCTCCATCACCGAAGCTACAGCTAGACAGCCAAAAATGCATGGCGGCTAGAGCATGGTTCACCTCCATGCTACGGCTGCCCTGCACTTGGCAGCCTCCAGCTTCGGAGGCTGCCAGCTATCTCAGTAGGGCTGCTCCCTTAAACAGTAAGACTTGTATCAAACCTCCCCTTTTTTAGGGACAAGATGACTGAGCAGGCAAATCAAATTGTCTTCAGAAAGAGCAGGGTCCTAAATAGGAACTCATCTAGAATTAGACAGGGAATGTGATCCTGCTCAGTTTCCTAGACATCTCAGAGGGATTCGATACCATGACCACCAACTCCTCCTGAACTGTCCAAGATGGTTGAGGGGCGCAGGCCTAGAGTGGCTCTGCTCCTACCGGACTGATCAAGTCCCCCAAAGACTTAGCATTGGCTGACAGCTGCTCTACGCCATGGGATTTGGCCTCAGGGCAGCAGCAAGGTTCCAGCTGGTCCCTTCTACTTTTTACCCTCTACCTTCGCAGCAGCTGCAAGAGATTATCTGTTTGGAGTCCAGCTTCATGATGTGCAGCTTTAAAAGAAAACATGCAAAATTCAGGTATGGCTTAATTCAGCCAAAGGAGTTGGTGATACTGAGCTGGGCTAAAGTTTGAGAGGCAGTGATCTTACCAGGCCTAGATGGGTTACACTGCCTGAAGGATGTCTACAGTCTCCTAGACCTGGTTTTGCTGCTTGATTTGCGGGTGGCAGCAGAGAGCGGGAGCACCTTTCAGCAGCTTGAATAGGAGAGCTCATGGGAGGCGAGAGGGAGTGGTGGAGAGAGACCACTTTTCACATACTTCCTTCCCCCCTGAAAGTCTGCCTAGGAGGAGTCCTAAGGAACAGGATCGGAGTGGGGTGGGGGAAGGCTGGAGGGTGAACTGCAGCGCCTTTCCTTGAGCAGGAGCCTCTGCTAGATTGTAGTCCCTTCCGTTTGCAGAAGAGCAACTGGGCTCCAGCCACTCTTGTCTGGATCACTGCAATGTGCTCTAAGAGGGACCAACTTGAAATATGGTTCAGAAGGTGCACTTAGTACAAAGTGTGGTCGCTCACATCCTGTCACCTACAAAGTGCAGTCAGGAGTGAGGGACTGTTGCCTGTTAGCTTCCAGGCCCCATAGCTTGTGGCAGTTATAACCTTTAAAACCCTGAATGGTCTGGGGACGACATAGCAGAGAAGATGCTTCCTTTGAGATGTGCACCCCCTTCTACACAAGTGATATCTACAAGGGCATGGACTCAAAGCCTCTCTGTGGAGCAGCCACGTTACAGGATACAGAGAGCCGCCCTTCTCTATTTTACCCCTGGTTCCTTAGGATGACTCCATGGGCATCAAAGCAGTCTAAAGTCTGTGCCACAGGCACGGCCAAGGAATTAAGGAAGACTGAAGAATTAGTTGCCTGTGTGGGTGGAGCCATCCAGCCACAGAGAGATGGTTCTGGGCTACCATATTCTAGAGCAGTTAAATGTTTTTGTCTGAGGAGATGATGCTGGTTATGTTGGGATGAGAGGGGCTGAATGGGGCTCACAGCTACTGGCCATCGTCCTCTTGGAGCAGTGGACACTGCTGCCATGAGACTGGCTTGAAGGACCCCAATGGAAGGCTCACCTTCAGCCGGCTGCCAGATGAGCCTGTTCACATTCTCCCGCTTCTGGTTAGCAGCCAAGTTCATCTCTTGCACGGAGACAATGTTGAAAGAAGAGAACAAGTTCTGGCACAGAGAGGAAAGCCACAGAGGGTACGGTGAGAAATCAAGAGGTTCCATATACTGTTAATAGCTGAAGCTGGACTCCAGGGCTAAATTCTGTAAGCACCACTCCACTGAAGTTCTCTAGCGCTTTCTGTGGTTTTTGAAGATGCAAGACACCCAAATGAGTACACTTCAACTCTGACCTTAATTAGCACTGCGTTGAGCACTAGAATTCTTTTCCTCCTATCTTGAACACCATACTTCCGTTAATCGAGCAAGCTCTCACAGAACCAGTGTAATGGTGAACAAAGAGGTGTAAGGCAGGAAATCCCTGGTTTAGATCTTAACGCAGCCATGGAATTCACTAGAAAGCCTCCAGCAAGCCACTCTCCCTCAGCTTCAGTCCCTCAACTGCAAGACAGGATAATAATGCTGGCCTACCTCATAAGGTTGCTTGGGTTACTGAAAAGGTATGTAGAGCACTGCATATATCATAATAGCTGGATCCAGATGGTCATACTTTGAGCAGACCCACTGAAATTAATGGGACATAAGTTAGTCATGACAAAGTTATATCCCATTGATTTCAATGGGCCTACTCTAAGTTTGACAAAGCTTTTCTACATGAGGCACTTGTGTGCTCATCACTCAGTTCTTTACGGGTTCTTTAGACAATGATGTGACCCTCCAGTTTCACTTCTGTTTGTAAACACTACTCTCTGTGAGGTTTTTTTTTAAGAGCAAATGGGGTGCTACTTCTGATGGTGAAAGAAAGCACAATTTCCTCTTGTATATTTGTGCTATTCCCTTATAGCAGTGCCACCTAGAGATTATGCGGCGGAAAAGCAGGAAACACTCCTGGTGCAGTCCTTGGATCTCAATTCTATGATGAAACCAAAGTAGATGCAGCAGATTAACAGCCTCGTGTAGAAGAGCCTTAAGTGTGGAGTCAACCCTTAGTATTCTTTGCAGAGCTTATTTGTCATTTCAGATGACAGCTTGGCACTGCTAACTGGTTCTCCATTGAAGGCCCAGAATCAGTTAGTGACTTTATATTGCAATACTGTCCAAAGTGAGAGACCTACCAGCAAGTTAATGACAACGGGCATGGAGCCATTGGCACTCTCCCCACGTTCAAACTGGTGCTCGAGACGGATGAGGACGGAGTCGGGTTCCCACTGGGCCAACGTGAGCAAATGGATATTGGGAGGGAGGGCGTGGCGCAGGGCGGAAAACTGGGGATGGAGAGAGACACACACATAACACCAGCAGAATATGATCAGGTTAGCACCAAAGTTAGTCTGACTAGTTTTAATTCACTCATCAGCCACTTGGTTAGAGCAGCTACACAAAGCTGGCTTATAAAACATAAAAATGCAATAAAATGAGAAAAGTGACATATATACAGACACACACACCCCGACCTGGTTTGCATGACACGCTAAGCCATGGTGGGTTGTCACCATGGGTTGCTTCAGGGTACCTTTTCGTAACGTCTGAACCTGGAGCCATTTTTTCATTGTGGATTGTTTTCCACGAATAAGCCACCCTGAGAACCCATGGCTTGTTCAGGGTGACTTGTTTTCAGGGTGACTTGTTGTGACGTCTGAACCCAGCAGGGCGACTTCATCGTGGGTTGTTGGGAATGGCTAGAGAGCTGTCCAGCCAAAGCAACAAAGCTCCCCACAATCTCACTAGCGCTCCCACCATCCTCCCTCATCCCTGGTCAGTGCTCTCTACTCTTAAAGATCAAGAAGAAAGGACACTGGACGTGTTCTCGAACCTCAAATTTTGGGGGTGGAGTGGGGTCTTGCACACGTATGCACATTCAAAACTCTGCTGCTATGAAATTTGCGCAATTTTCACCTCCACTTTACTGCTCTCCCATGAAATTTGCCTATAGGGATATCGGTATGCTGGACTAAACAGTAGACAGGCGTTCTTGTACTCCTGCACACTTGTGCAAGACCCCAAATAATTTTTTAAAAATTATTAAATTTTAATAATTAATTTTATTAATGTGAACACATTACCACATTTGTAAGGGCTCAGAAAATTAATTCCATTTGGCAATGCGGGACAGTGGGGAGATTTCTTTGTGAGCTGGCAACTCCAGCAGACCAATTGCAGAAAAGGTGCTGACATAGGGAATGGGGAAATGAGGATTTCAGCTGCAAAGGTGTCTGGGATACATGCCAGGAACAGGTGGGAGGACTTAGGGGGAAACATCCCACAGCTAGCCACAGTGCGCCCGATAGTCTGTCGGGCGTAACGTGGGTTACCGAGTGAATCATAGAATAGTAGGGTTGGAAGGGGCCTACAAGACCATCGAGTCCAACCTCCTGCTCAATGCAGAACATTCCTGAACAACCAACCCACGGTGGCTTATCTTCAGGGTGGCTTAGTGTGATGTGAACTCACCCACGCACATAAGTAAGTTAAAAAAAAGGCAAATAAGGATAATCCTCAGAGAAAAGCCTGAGAATAAAACCACATTTAAAATTACAACAGTTTGCCAAAAGCAACTGTTCTTTCTCAGAAAGGCCTTGTACCACATTCTTTTCTTTAAAGTCTGTTGACTAGGACTGAAGTAGACCGACTGATGGGCTTTGCTTGTACAGCGCGAGGTGATCCTGAGAGATGTGCTGGGCCCAGACTGTGCAGGGACACAAAAGTCTGTCTTAGGCAGAGTCAAGAGCATTGCTCCATCTAGCCCAGTCCTGCCTGTTCTGACTGGCAGCAGCTCTCCAGAGCCTCTAGCAGGGGGTTTCCACCGCTTTGCTACCTTCAACTGGAATTGCCAGGAGCTGAACCTGGAGCCTCTTGCACGCCCAGCGCCTGCTCTGCTGCCGAGGGGCAGCTCCTCCCCAGGGCAAAGCCTGAGCCAGGGCACTCTCTGTTCCTTTCCCCTACCCTTCCCTCACCTCCTTGAGGCTGTCCTGGCCTGGCTGGTATGGCGGCCCCCCGCCAGGTGCCAGCACCAGCTGTGGCGCCATGAACTCCTGCTGGGCCCGCAGCCGGTGCTGCTCAGCTGAGGACTCGGCCGTGTCCAAGAGGATGAGGTGGCGGCCCCGCACTACAAGCCCATTGTAGTAATCGCCCGGTTCCAGCAGCGGCTCCCCGACGCCCCGGTTGTCATCGCGCAGCAGCCGCCGGTGAACCTAAAAGCAGGGTGGGTGGAAGGAAGGGAAGTTGGAAGGAAGGGAAGGCGGGATGGAAATCAGGACACCAACTACAGGACAGGCTGCTCAGCATGCCCTAGAGCAGCCACATTCTCGCAGCGCTGTGCGGCGGACGCGCCTCTTCAGGATGCTGAGGAACAAGCAATTTCCGGGACAGAGGAAGCCGCCTTCTCTGTACCAAGCTGTGTAAGCTTTGGGGTTGCTATTGTTTGAGGGACTTGTCCTGCTGGGTGTGGCGCTTCCACCGTGCTGGTGGCTGACGGTGTCCTGCTCTCTGCACGTCTTCGCCTCCTATGCCTCCAGCCACGTGACAGCAGCTCCTCCTCTCCCTCGGCCTAACACAGGGGGGAGGAACCTCAGGCCCAGGACCCAAATCTGGCCCTTTGGTGTTCCCCAGATGGCCCTGCCCCCTTTCATCCACCCACTGATCCTCTGGTGGTTCCCCAGCTTTTGTCCAGCTCCCACAACCCTTTAATGTGAAAGGGCTGAGATGCCTCTCCTGAGGCTTAGCTACTGGCAGGAAGAGTAAGTATGCCGATAGTTTTGCCCCCCCCCGTTTGCCTTTGGCCCCCCCCACCATTGCAGGCAACCCCTGAGAGCTTCTCCAAAACGGAACTTGGCTCCTCGGCTGCAAGAGGCTCCTGCTCCTCTGTAGTGACAGTATATCGAGGAGCACAGCTCTTGCAAGTCTGACAGGGAGCAGCGGTTCTCTCCGGGGTCTCTCCAACGGCAAGGGCTACAGGAAGAGGGCCCTTCTTGTCCTTGGGAAGTCCTGCTGTGCTCACCATGAGCTCAAGAGATCCGTCAAAGATGCTGCTGCCTCCCTGGGAGCGGTCCGTCAGTACCGTTAGCTGGATCTTCTGGTCCTGGGAAGATTAAAGAGCAAGCAGAAGGCTAGAGCTGTACATGTGCATATGCAAAGGAAGCCGCCCAGCTCAACACTTATGTATTTATTTCTGTACTGCCCAGTAGCCAAAGCTCTCCGGGCGGTTCACGAAAATTAAAACCACAAAGCGCAGCATAAAACAATATAAAATATGAAAGCTTAAAACCACAGAATAACAGCACAACCAGAATAAAACCTAACAGCAATGCAGAGATTTAAAATACAGATTTAAAACACCAGAGCTAAAAGACTGGGGTGCTAAAATGCTAACATACTGGGAGAATAAAAAGGTTTTCACTTGGTGCCGGAAGGAGTACATTGTAGGTGCCAGGCAAACCTCTCTAGGGAGCTCATTGCACAGCCGGGGAGCCACAGCAGAAAAGGCCCTCTTCCTGGTAGCCACCCGCCTCGCTTCCTTTGGCAGGGGCTCACAGAGAAGGACCACTGAGGGTGATCTCAGGGTCCAGGCAGGCACACATGGGAGGAGGCGATCCTTCAGATAACCTGGCCCCAAGCCGTTTGGGGCTTTGAATGTTAATACCAGCACCTTGATTCGGGCCCGGAAAAGTACTGGCGTAATGTGACCCCACTGGCCAGTCCCTGATAACAATCTTGCTGTCCTGTTTTGGACTAGCTGAAGTTTACAGACCGTTTGGTAGGTGCTGCAGGATTACAGGTCAAGAGCTCACTGTCACTGTTCCTCCTGCGCTGGAACATACACACATAGTGCCCCTTTCAGCCTTTGCCCTAACCGACACTGGAAGGAGCCTGCCCTGGCCCACACTCTCCCCAGAACTGTGCTGTGCATGCTGGCAGTCCTATGGCTCAGCCCCCGCAAAGCAGCCAAACCTGCCAGATACTCAAGGGGCGCCGTTACCTTGATGTACATGCGGCTGTTCACAGGGTAGTAGTTGCCAGCCACCGCCTCCGTCTGGCTTAGGTTCCACATGGCCCTGTAATCACGCCTAGCCCAGGGGAAGGAGAGAGAACAAAATAGAGAGCTTCACTTCTGGCTTTTCCTCAGCCAGCTAGAACGTGAGAAATCCGGTCACACCCAGCCAGCTCTGGTGAATGAGGCTGAACCCCCTCCCCCAAGAACGCACAGGGGCACAGCAAAATGGGGCCAATGGCACCACTACCACCCACTACTTAGCTTTATATGGCACTTCCCTTACATACGCAGACTCTATACATTCTTACACTGTGTACAGCAGGGGTGCAGAACCTCTTTCGGCCCAAGGGCCGAATTCCAATTTGGAGAAGCTCTCGGGGGCCACATTCCGGGGGTGGGCGGGGCCCAAGACAAAATGGGATGGGGCCCAAACTGCACAAAATCCAGGAAACCACCACATGCTCAGCAGTCAAAGGAATGGGGCAGAGCCGTCTGGGGAACCCCACAGGGCTGGACTTGGCCCCCTGGCCAAAGTTCTGCACCCCTGGAGTACAGGAAGTCAATATTATCCCCCACCCGCTACAGAGCCAGAGGCAGTGGTGGGGAGCAGCTGCGTGCGCGGAGGCTGAAATAGAGGGGCTTGCTCAAGGCCACCCAGTGAGTTCACAGCAGAGCTTTTTCTTTCTTTCCAGGCACAGCCTTCCAGCTCACAGCTCGCGCTCGGCACTCCTGCACTGCCCCCACTCCGCACTCTTCGAGGGCCCTGCTCCTGTTCAGCCTCACAGTGGGCCACTGCCACGCCAGAGGGGTCCATACCACCTGTTCCCGCTGCCAGTACCTTCTCTGCAGGATCTCGCGCCCATTGGAGTCGGTGTAGAAAAGCCCATCGGTCTGCAGGTTTGTCTCAAAGCGGCTGATGATCTCCTTGCCAAGGCCGTCTCTGTGGCAGCAGAACGTCCAGGTCAGAGAAGTGCTCCAAAGAGAGCTGGAGGGAGGGAGGGAGGGAGGGCTCCGCCCTGCCCCGCCCCGCCCCAGCCTCCCAGGCTCACCGGATAGGGATGGGTCCAACCGTCCACTCGAGCTCGACATAGGGCTGCCCGGCATAGAGGCGCACCACCTGGGAGCACCAGTCGGAGAAGTTCTGGTACACCTCCTGCACCACTTGGGTCTGCCAGATAAAGACCTACAATGTGGGTCTTGTCCCGGCGTCGACGCGCAGCCCGCCAGCAGAAGCAGAGGCACAAAGGGCGGCTCGCGCACGAGCAGGCCGAATCCAGGGAGGAGACGGCGGAAGTTGGGCCTTCGGGTGCTTAGGAGCCACAGCAAAGCGCTACGGGGCATCCCGGAACCACCCATGCAGGCGAACCCTTCGTGGAAACAAGAGGCTCGGAAGGGCATGGCCGGAAGAAATGGCGCTGTAACATGCAACTGGAAACATTCCTCCTGGCCTGCTCGCCAAGGAACAAAGCCCATTTTCACGGCTAGGTTCGCTCACCGCAACTCTGCTGCCATAGCATTTAACACAGGACTGGTATTTATTGTGCAACTGTTGCAGGAAAAGCCGCCGGTCGCAGGGACAGGAGTGGGGAGAATGTATGGCCCTCCAGATGTTGGACCACAACTCCCATCACCACTAGCTGTGCTGGCTAGTGCTGCTGGAAATTGCAGTCCAACGACATCTGGAGCAGGCCACATGTTCTCCCCTTCTGCACTAGGTCCCCACCATAAGTCTCCATTCACGAAAGCGGGGCTGAGAACTGGAAAAGCTTGGAATCTCCCCATATCCCTTCCTGTAAATAGACATGTACCACCACTGTCCTTAACACCTCTGCAGTTTTAGGGCTCCTGCATTTTTATTTATTCGTTTGTTTCATTTCTATACCGCCTAATAGCCAAAGCTCTCTGGGCAGTTCCCAAAAACTAAAATCACAAAGCACAGCGTAAAACAATATAAAATATCAAAGCTTAAAACCACAAAATAACAGTACAACCAGAATAAAACCTAGCAGCGATGCAGAGATTTAAAATACAGATTTTAAACAGCAGGGCTAAAAGACTAGGAAGCTAAAATGCTAAAATACTGGGACAATAAAAAGGTCTTCACCTGGCACCGGACGGAGTACAATGTAGGTGCCAGGCAAACCTCTTTAGGGAGCTCATTCCACAGCTGGGCTGCTACAACCAAAAAGGCCCGCATACCACCACCCTCTTCTTCAGCCCACATCCAAAACAGTGTTTGAGATTCCATGGCAAGGCAAGGCAGGTTTTGCAGCCAAAATTCCGCACAGATCCCAGCAAGGCTGCAAGGGGGGTGCCAAACGCATGCTGGTTGCGGAATGTGACCTCTCTCCTTGCAGAATGCGGGATGCCGGCTGCAGACTGCCCAGGGATTTAGCTACAACCCCTTTCATGGCTGAGACCCACGCAGCCCATGGGGAGCAGGCCAGTCTCTCAGCCAGTCAGTATTTGTGCTGTCCTCAGCAGCTGCCCTTGCTTGTCCTACCTTCACAAGGGACAAGCAGGCTCCCTTGCCAATGGGGAAGGGCTCAGAGCGGTTGGGGCGGAAGATGTAGGCTCCAGACGCCTGGCTACTGTCCATGTTCCCAGTGCTGGCGTTGTACCTGGAGAGTGAGTCGATGGATGGAAATGGCGGCCACGTGAGTTTCTCAATAACTTTTTGCTGATAACCCAAGCAATTGTACATCCAAGCAGAGACCGAGAGCCCAGCCAGCTGTAATAGCCCATGGCGGGACTGTGCAAGCATCATTTACAGCCAGGGGACCTCCCCTCGCCACAGTGCTGCTACTCCTGCCCCCCACCCCGAGCAGAAAACAACTGTAGGTCTGACTCACCAGAAGAAGTTCTGAGACACTGGTAAGGAGATGTTCTTGTCCAGGTTCTCAATCTCCTTCAGGAGCCCTGTTCTGGGGTCAAACAGAACCCGGAGATGCTGGGGGATGGAGGAAGGAGAAGAACATAGGAGGCACAGTTGGGTGGGAGATGCAAACAGGAACCTCAAGGAAAGTTTCTTGGATTCTTAGTTTGGGTGGCAGGATGCGTGGGAGGAGGAGAGAGCTTAGTCCAGGCAACCCTGCTTTCAGAAGACAGATTCTGACACTGTTTTTTAAGTAAGGAAGTACATTACTCAGTCATCTTATTTTACTCAATATACTAAGCAAACAACCCATCTCTGGCAGATCTCTTTTTGATACTTTCCTTAAAAGCCTGCATGGAAGATGACGGCCCATGCCAGCTAGTTTTGTCCTAAACTGGTCTGGGTTAAGAAATATGTAAGCCAAACGCATCTTCCCACAGGTTAAACCCATCGTTTGTCCCAGCCTCCAAGGAAATGATGGAACCATTTTTGAAATAGCCTGGTTTAATATTTACACCAAAATTGATATCTGGGAATTAAAAATTGAAAATCCAGATACCTTTTCTTAAGGTCATGCATCTGGTGTGGGAATCTCTCATTCCCCTATTGCTCAAAGTATCCGGTTTTGCCCCAGGGGAAATGTAATTGCCCTCTGAAAGTGAGCCAAGCCAATGCAATTTGGAGCGCTGCCCAGAATGTGATTGTGCCAATGTGGTGGGTACATACCGGAGAGGGAGAGTGAGAAGCAAAAGAAAACATGCACACACACCGCACACCCACGATCGAGCAGAGGGGATCTCAGCAAGGGCAAAAATATGGTTTATTGAAAAAAGCCCAATGCATTTCAGGTGTGCAGCCCACCTATAATTCTTTCACAGGAAAGTTAGATGCAACAGTTAACGTGGGGCTACCACTGCGCCTCCATCTGCCAGTCCCCCCACCATTATAATGTCCAGCAGAACTTGTATTGTGTCCTTGTGGTGCAACGTGCTTCCCTGCCCCTCTCCCCCATTGCTAACTGCAAATGGGGGGTTCACATGACCCCCATGCGCTGAAAGAACCCATGATGGAAGCAGGCTAGCTCCACCCTCCGCTGCCCAGGCTCCCTGCTGTTGAGGTGCCCAGTCACCATGCCCCCCTGCCCCATGCACTCAGCATGTCAGATGGAACTGTACATGTACAGAGTGCCTCTATGTGAGGGGGGCGGGCTGTCGGGGGCGGGCTGTCTGGGCCAGGGCCCCTCCTCACACCGAGGAGCTGCACAGACATACTGCCCCAGCCATCCCATCACAGTCCTGAACACAGAGAGGGCAGGGCTACCTGATGTGCCCCTCCCTCGCATGTTCTTCCACTGCATGGAGGGGATCATATCACACACAGGGAGGGAAACCTGGAATGTGACAATAGCATAATGCAAGGCATGCTTTTACTAAACCAGCCATCTCCAACCTGGTGCTGTTGGACTACAACTCCCATATTCCCCCAGTCAACATGCCATGCTTGCGGAGGGATTATGGGAGCTGTAGCCCAAGACATCTGGACAGCACCAGGTTGGAGAAGGCTGTGGAGGAAGGCGCCAGGTGCACATTTCTCACCAGGTGTCTAATGCAGCCCACAAGGCACAGTGTTGATTCCCCCCCCCCCCCGTGTGTCTGCCTGGCTCCCCCAGCCCCCTTGCTCAACCTCACCTACTGGATGGCACTGGCTTGCAAAATCTCTCGTGAGGACGGGCACCCGCTTCTCCATCCTCCCAGCTGTGATGTTTTGTGAATGTTTTCATAGGTTTATTTCTTGTTGTCGGAAAAGGCCGCCTCACTCAAAAGCGAGAGGTGGTTGTTTAAGAGGTAGCTTAAACAGGACATGGGTGCTCACATCTCCCTAGCCACAACAGCTTTGGTGCAAAGGAAGAAAAGGCTGAAAAGGGGGGATGTGCTGTGAGACATACATGCCTGTTAAAAAGGGTCCCAGCCATGCTTTCAGGTGAGGCCAGCAAGCAAGGAACCACTGGGTGCATCAGCCTCCACCTGAATCTCTAGGAAGCCTTGCAGGTGAATGTCTGCACTGCTGACAATAGAAAGCCACCAATGCATGGACAATCTTATGTGTAGCAGCATCTCGCTCAGCCCTTAGCTCAGGGATGGGCAACTGGTGGCACTCCAGATGTTTTGGCCTACAACCAGGCACATAAGGAATTTGTAAAATCTGTTCCCTCTGCATTTCACAGATTGCCAGGTGACTTTCATTCTGTCGTCTGCTCACTGACAGAATCGGATTTTTCCTGGTTTCCCAAATTTGCACAAATCCCCATTTGCACAAATCCCACCCCATGCACATTTTCATGCTTTAGCCATGCACATTTTCAGCCAGCATTTTAAATTTTTTTTAACGTATTTTTCTGTGACTCGGTTTGCATAATATTCTGGAAAGTAAAAAAAAAAAAAAGGTCCACAAGTCCACAGAATCTGTGCGACTCAGGAAAAGCCAGTCCGCTGCGGAATTCACAGTCAGATTCATAGAAATCTGAACTCATTTGATTCTGTTGCAGATTTCTCCGACACCTATACCTACAACTCCCATTATCCTTCACCATCGGCTATGCTGGCTAGGGCTGATAGGAGTTGTGGCCCTCTGGACGTTCTGGCCTACAAGTTGCCCACTGCTGCCTTAGATTGTAGAGCAGCCTTCCTCAACTGGGCACCCTCCAGACGGGTTGCTACCACAACTCCCATCATCCTCAGCCAGCAAGAGCGCCCCGACTTGGGGGACAGAAATGGGATACACTTCCCCCTTGCTTCCAGCTTCCCCTCCACTTCATTTGTAGGCGTGGCTTGTGTTTAAAGAGGAAAGGCACAAGAAACCGGCCAGGGAGTCCAAAACAGAGTCAGTGCAACAACAGGGAAGGAAAAGAGTCCATCGGTCCGTACCTCGTTCTGGATCGCCCTAGAAAGATGCTCCGTTCCAGGCTGACGGTGCAGCCTCTTCAGCAGCTTGGAACGTGCTGGGTCCCTGCTGGGCAATCTGGAGATGGAGTAAGTGGTGTAGCCTAGCGGTGGGGCAGAGGCCTGGAATACCAGTTCGTTGATGGCATCGCCCCGATCATGTCGCACAGCACGGGTGAAACTTGATACGGGGATCACCTGGCCAGGAGAGGGTCATTTCCACAATTCATTCTTTGCATGATTTGTTATTCCACTCAGCAGAGCACTTAGCAGAGCACTTAAAAGGATGTTCATACCTACAAGCACCTAGGGTAGTTCAGGGGGCATTCTTCTCACCATGCTTAGGATTATGGGCACAGGGAAGCCAACAAGGACCTGGCCCTCTTAATAATGTAATAATGTCAGAAGAGCCCTGCTGGATCAGACCAGGCGTCGATCTAGTCCAGCATTCTGTTCACACAGTGGCCAACCAGCTGTAGACCCAGGAACCCACAAACAGGGCATGAGTGCAACAGCACCCTCCCACCCATGTTCCCCAGCAACTGGTGTACACAGGCTCACTGCCTCTGGTACGCCATCAGGACTAGTAGCTACCAATAACCTTCTCCTCCAGGAATTTGTCCAACCCCCTTTTAAAGCCATCCAAACTGGTGGCCATCGCTACATCCTGTGATAGCAAATTCCACAGTCTGACTATACGCTGTGTGAAGAAGTACTTATTTTATCTGTCCTGAATCTCCCACCAATCAGCTTCATAGGATGACCCCGGGTGCTAGTATTTTGAGGGAGAAAAATGTCTTCCTATCCACGTTCTCCACACCACGCATCATTTTGTGGACTTCTATCAGGTCTCCCCTTACCCTCCTTTTTTCCAAGCTAAACAACCCCAGCTGCTGTAATCTTCCCTCATAGGCACCTTCTCTACATTCTTTGCTATACATACATACATGAGAGAGGTCAGACTCTAGAGCTTTTGCTTGCACAGATCACTGGGAAGGCAATGTCTTACCCAAACGCCCCATAAGATTGAATCCTGTTCTTACTTTCCAGTTTCCTTGGCCAGTGAGTAAAAAGGCACTGGGATACTTGAGCACTTACGTGTCCCTTTTAATAAAAATGTTAACCTTGTTTTTTGCAGAAGAATGGACTTGCACTGCCCCCTAACTCGCCATGAACACTTATCCCACCCCCACAAAATCACACCATATTTCTAGTTGCTGGGCTGCCTCCAATGCCCTGGTTCGCTATGTGGGGCCCACGTCAACTCTGCATGCTGCTTTAACCATCTCCAGCGACAGGGCAGCCCCCCCACCCGATGTTTTAGACTACAACTCCCTGCCCGTTTGCCATGCTGGCTGGGGTTGATGGGAGTTTCAGTCCAAACATCTGGAGGGCACCAGGGTGGGGAAGGCTGCTGTAGGGGAAACAGAGGTTGCCAGCCTCCCACCTCACTCAGGACAGCCTGACCACCAGGAGCCAAGATGGAGTAATGGCTTCCGTTCACCGGCAGCCGGATGTTCCAATTCACAGGGCGCGCCAGAGGATTGTAGATGATCACCATGAACTGCAAGGGTGGAAAAGCAGCATATTAGGGAAGAGAAAGCAGCAACTGGTATGCAGATCAGCACAGCTGCTTGAGATAGCCAGGGAAGGCCTTCTCCAAGACCAAAGCACAGCCCTTGATGCCCAGAAGTAACCTGGGAGGCTCCACATTTCGGGACTCCCATGGGAGGAGGGGCTAGACAACAAGACAGTCCCTCACAGTTTGGGCTGCTTCCGTCAGCGGACAGACACTGATGTTGAGGTAGTTGCAATAGATGAAGTTCTCTTTGCTGCCAACAATACTGGCAAGGGCGTTACTGACCACGATCTGCAAAGCCACAGAAAAGAGACACAGTGAGTTGCCCACAGCTGCCACAACGGTATCCAACAGTTCAGAAACACAGCGAGGGGCATTCCAGTGAAGGTCACACAAAGGCCTGAAGTCAGAGTGGCTTCATACACTGTCTAATAGAGTGGGATTGTGGGGGGGAAGAGAGGGCACCACTTACTTGCCCTTCCGTCTCCGTGAAGTGCAAAGCCAGCCCACACAGACACGGCTGGCCATGTGGCCACTGTAAAGAGCAGCTCTGGCACCTCAGGAGTCCTGTCTGCTCGGGACCAGTCCTGACAGTAGTTGCCCCACCTGAGGATTAGGGGTGTTGGGCTCTTCAGAACAAGGCAGGGAGGAGGCCCCCCTCAAGCAACAGGCAGGGCAACGTCTGGCTCTCCAGAGGTTTTGGCTTACAACTCCCGTCATCCCTCGCTATTGGCTATGCTGCTAGGGCTGATGGGAGTTGTAGGCCAAAACCTCTGGAGGGACACAGGGTGCCCATCCCTGCCTCAGTGACCTGCAGGGGCTGTCCTGATGAAGGGAGCGAGGTGGTAGAGTCACAAGATACTTGCCCAGTTCCTTCTGCCAAAGGAAATTGGGAGCTTTGGTCAGAAAGAAACCTGGAACTTTGGTCTCCACCCTCAGTCTCTCCACTGTTACCACATGCTCTATGCCCCTAACTATTATAAATTTCCCCCATTTTTTCCATCAAGAAGAGAGCAAACAGGATCCAGAGCACTGGAAGGCTGATCTGGGCAGAGCACCTACAACCATTTCGATGGAGGCTGGAAGAACCGCCCCCCTCCTTCTCACTCAGCTGTGCTCACATCTGTGTGCATGTCCGCAGAGGTGTGCGCGCACACATGTGTGTGTGCACGTATGTGCACGCGAGACAGATGGAGAGAAAGAACTTTGGTGGCCACTCTGCTGGTTCAGGCGTGCACACACCTGGCAGGCATCCCAACCAGCAGACAACTGTTTGGCATAGTCGTTGGTCACATGCTGCTTTGCTGTGCCGCTCACTGCATCATGGTGCTGAGCAACTCCCATGGCTTGGCCTGTAAGAAAAAGATAGGTGGAAGGGAGCGGACGTCACACAGTAGTAGGATGGTGGCTGCTCCTGGCCTGCACAGCCCCAAGATAGATATCACTACCCAGGAGCCACTTCCTTATATTGCCCTCTTGCTAGATTGCTCCATTCTCCACCTTCCTAAGATCATGCATAAATTAGATCTGACTATGACTGAAACCCTCTGATAGCCATTCTTGGAGCTGCTGTGCTGCTGCTGTCAAGCTCTTATCATATCAGGATGAAGCCCTCATGATTTCACAGAAGTACTTGAAGGACCACCTCTTCCCATACTACCCTGCCCTGCATTAATATCTTTATATTAAGATATTAATATTAAGATATCCCTTCTTCTAATACCATCAGTTGGAGGCATACATTATGTATGCACAAAGGAAAGGGCCTTCTCTGTGGTGGCACCGTGACTCTGGAATGCCCTTCCAAAGGAGATCCGATTGGCACCAACTTTGTTTTTGTTTCAATGTCAAGTTAAATTTTTTCTTTCTGTTCAGGGATTTTAACACCTGATTATTTTAGAATCATGTGCCACCTATTATTTTTTTTATATATATATATATATATATATATATATATATATATATATAGAGTTATGGATTTTATACTGAATGTGTCGTCTGTTTCTGAGGTTGTGGACACTGCGTTAGAATGTGGATGAAGGGTGGCTTGTAAATGTAAAGAATAAACAAATACATACGCAGCACAGAACTGTTGGCGTTGCCATAAGGCCCCACATTTGCTTGTGCGCCAGTGAGCACTTCTAGCTGGTTGCAGACCTGCCAAAAGGAAAAGGGGGCATCAGAGAAGACAAAGGCTCACCTCCTAGGCAAGGCCTGACCCAAGGAAGAGCCAGGGCCAAGGACCACCACTGACCTGCAGGAAGTTGTTGCTGAGCCGCTCGTAGTGTTTCAAAGCCGGACGGCTGGTGAAGTAGCCTGTCCAGAACTGGTGGCGGCCATCAGCATAGGGGAAGAAGTCGTCGTATTTCACAGACCTGTCCAATGCAGGAGTTCGGTCAGGCAAAAGCTACACCTGTACATGGGATGTCACCCTTCCCTCGCCCTCGAATTCATCTCTTGAGCAGTAGAAGCAAGGACCCAGCACAACACAGGGCCCAAAGGAGTGGAGCTGGGTGACTTGGGGTCAAATCCCTCTTCAGCCACGGACCTTCCAAGGGCCTGTGTGCCTCTCAGTCTTTATTTCCCCACCTAGAATACGGAAGTCGCTAGACTTTATGAGGGTGTTAGTTGGACAAAAAATGGAGTGCAGAATGAATAAAGGGATATCCCGCTCTCTCACTAAATGCAGCCACACAGGCTGCATTTTATTTTTTGTCCAAGCAACATCCTCGTAAAGGCTATTTACTTCCATATAGGTTACTGCTCAGGAATGAGCTCACTACGGAATCCAGACCTCTCTGTACAAAGGCTACGAACTTCCGTGCTAGATCAGCGATGGCCAACATCTTCAGCCTGGGGGTGGGGGGCAAACTCTCTCTCCAGCCAAGCTGCTGGGCAGGCAAACCAGGGCTGGTAATTTGACCGGATGAAAAATATTTGGTCAACTGACTGGTCAAACACTGTCAAGTGGCGGTCAAGTATTCTTAAAGCACTAACTTGAATAGAGTGTTTTATTGTTGTTCAATGTTTTTGTTGTTACAGCAATAAGAAATATTGTGCCCATCAACAGGTTTGCTAACTACAGAAACAGTTACCCGAATGCCATTGTGAAACAATGAAATTCAGTTTTAAAAATGGTAAACTTAATTACAATAAGGTTCAGCAAATCAGTCACATTTAGAGAAAAAGTTATTTGCTTCGTCTTCTATCCGGGAACACCAAGGTCAGCCTACAGCTGCACATTCAAAAAAAAAATTAAGGCAGAAATAAAATAACAGCAATTATTATAATAAAACAAAAGTCAGGTTTTGATAGCATTTGTGCTAAGTTGGTAACAGGCCAATTCTTCCAAGCATCACCTTCAACGTGGAGGGGTATTCCCTAGTCCCTGCAACAAACAAGAGGGAGTCAGGAGCAGTCCTGACCCTTGCCACGGATGACTGCTTGCGTTCCTGCTTGGAGACGGCTCCCTGCTCCACTTGCAGACAACAGGAGCGGCTTCGCCGTCACTCCTGTCGATACTAACAAAGGACAGCAGAAGGGCATTTTTTTTAAAGGCGAGCTGTCCCCTAAACAGCAGTGTTCTTGGCTTCATGGAATATTTGAAGAAAAATGGGTTTCAGAGAACATATGAAGTGCAAGTTTACGATGGAGCTACCACTGATTACTTTTTAATAAAATTAGATAAAATAACACAGCTGTAATACACAGCGTACAAAGTAGTTTTAAAATTTTAATTATCTGACAAACCATATAAAATTATACCAAAATGGAAAACTGACAGTCCCAAATCTTATTTAACATTTCTGATTTGAAATAATCATACAGTAGGTTATACTAATGCACATCAACCTGCCCCAGATGTGTTTCGAGCACAAGGATCTTCATCAGTGGATTAAGAAGTGTTACCATGATGTTCCTCCCTTCTCTTCCTGTTGTATCCAGTAACGGACCGAAGTAGATGAAATAGACAAGCTACACATGAGTGATTTTCTGGTCCAATTTTGAAAATTAATTTAACAAAACTGAATGCTTTGGGGTTGTAGTTATGGTATTTCAGTATTTATGGTATAGCTATGGTTATTTAGAATTAGGAATGTTAAATAAGCTTTGGGTCTGTCAATTTTCCATTCTGGTATAATTTTATATGGTTTGTCAGATAATTAAATTTTTAAACTACTTTTTACACTTTGTATTACGGTTTTATTTTATCTAATTTTATTAAAATGTATTTAATGGTAGCTCCACCCTAATCTTGCACTTCATATGTTCTCTTAAACCCATTTTGCTTTGTGTATTGAT
The DNA here is from genome assembly GCF_057233095.1 of Heloderma suspectum. Classification (NCBI taxonomy): domain Eukaryota; kingdom Metazoa; phylum Chordata; class Lepidosauria; order Squamata; family Helodermatidae; genus Heloderma; species Heloderma suspectum. The sequence goes on along the minus strand of NC_139459.1, from coordinate 234,621,066 downwards.
TTTGGTTTAAGGTAAGATCTTAATTAATATTTGTTCGTGGAACATTTAACCATAGTCAAATAATAGGCAGCCTACCGAGTGGCCAATTGACAATACTGGACTGGTCAACTGACCGTCGTGCCAACCCGAGAACAAACAGCCCAGCTATGACATCGTCATCCACACTGCATCAAAGCTGGGGAAGAATCCAGAATCACCCCGCTGAAGAGCCCTGGCAGGTACTCTGCCCGCTGAGAAAGAAGTTGCTCCAGAGGCCTCTGGGCCAGCCCCCCCTCTTCCAATGGCAGGGGTGCCTGGTGGGTAAGAAGTGATGCCTCAGGCATCCAGTGTGGCATGGGGAAGGATGGAAGGAGACAGGGAAAAAAATCCAGGCTGGGGGTCAGATGTGGCCCACCAGCTTACCAACAGGTTAGGCATTGATAGGCTTTGGGCCTAGAACCAATCTACAGAAACCAGAGAAAAAACATTCACATTTTGGGGGACGGGGAATTCCACAAGGGAACAAATTTTGAGGGGGGGAATGTTTTCCCCCCTCAATTTTTCCAACCCCCCCTGGAAAAATCAGAAACAAGCAGTTTCTTGCATTTTTCTGTTACCTCCCATTTTTTCCTGGCTTTTTTCCAGGCCTTTATATGTCTACTCCACAGTGACAGCTACTTGCAGGGGGCTATCCAGGAATGAGTTCTCATTATATTTAAATCCAGGCACCTCCACTATTATTCAGGGATGAGCTCCCAGGGGTGGAACCAAATTGAACATCTGCTTGGGAAAAAGAGGAACGGGGCTAGCCCCACCGAAAATGCTCCTGCTGCAATAAGGGTGGCACTGAAGCCCACCCAGACCCAGCCCTCTCACCATGACATGTTGGCCTTGTTCAACTCCCAGAGGTAGCAGCTTGGGGTAGAGTAGAGAACATTGACGAGGCTCCCACTCAATTGCTGGGAGAGAGAAACAAGGAAATCAACAGGCAAACCACACTCTGAGGAAAGAAAGGGTCGTGCAGAGACATATTGACAGAGCTCGGACAATATGACACAAGTAGGCATCGGGCCTGAAATGCCCAGGTTCCATTTTCTCCTTGCAAATCTATGCCCCCAACTAATATGGCTCTAGCCTTCTTTTGATACGGTCTGAGTTGTATCACCATGGAACGCATCAACCAAAGGCACTGGGGCCTGGTTTGCACATGATGACAACCCAGAGTATGGGTTATTGTTGAATTGTGGGTTGTTGTTGAAATATGGGTTGTCATTATGTGCAAACCCTGCACTATGGCTTAACTATGGCTTGTTAATCATGAACAACCCAGAGTTCACAACCCAACAACAGCCCATGGGTTCTCTTCCTGGGTTTGCACATAACAACGTCCCGCAATTCAACAACCATACTCTGGGTTGTTGTCAAATGTGAACCAAGTCTGGCCTGGATACCAACTTTCCTCCAGTGGATGGAGCAGGGTTCAAGGGCGCAGAACAGGGCTTATCTACCTCCTCCTTACCTCTTCAGGCCCCTGAAAGTCTGCTCCTGGAGGTTGCGGGGAGAGACCCTTAGGAATGGTATGGGAGGCTGCAGACAGAGGTGAGTTGGAAGAAATTGCCTCAGCTTACACGTACGGTGGAGCAAGTGAGGATCCCAGCCACAGTTTTTACAACACATGACAGAGGAGGTGGGCAGGGAAGGCAAGGGTGATACTCTGATTGGGGCAAAAACGAGAGAATTGGAAGGAGCAGTCCTGGAAGGCTAGGGATTTCTCCAGGCCTACTGCAGTAATGGGAGAGTTATTTCCCTCCTTGCTCCTAGCTGGAAGATGCTGTTACTGCTGTTGGAGGATGGGAGGTGGGCAAAGAGGCTAATTCTCAATTCCAGGTTTGTTGGGGTGGGGAGAGAAAAACAGAGGCTTTTCTTTTCCTCTGTTTCGCACTGGCGGCTGGAGGCAGAGGGCACATGACAGCACAGGTATGCATGTACAAAGGGCTTTGAATTTGCCTGTGGCTGAAGGAGGGAACGTGAGCACCCACAGGTTTTTTCCTGGATCAACCCATGGATTGATGAGCAACGTGTCCCACGATGCCCACGCGTCCCATGGTCCCAGCTCCCAGAGTCTCTGGCTTCCACAAGTTCCATGGCCCAGTGTGAGACTGATCGGGCATTTCGTCAGGACAGCGTTCGTCGGAGAAAGCGTGTCCCTCGGCCCACCGTCCACCGTCCAGTCTGCCGCAGCATGATCAAGCCTCCCTGGCTCCTTCCCAGGAGAGCAGAAAGAGGCCCTTGCCCCCCGAGGGCAGGCTGTGCGGAGACAAGGAAAGGGGCGGAGGCCACGTCCTGGGGTACCTTTGCGTTGACGTGCTTGATCAGCTTGTCCATGTTCTTGTACCACAGGAGCGCGTTCTCGTACTGGAAGTCAGATCCCATTGTCATGACGATGTGGTTGGTGCGGTAGTATTTGGCCTAAAGGGGACAACACTGGGACTTGGAACGGGGTCCACTTGCCACACAGGAGACACCCCCTCCCCCAAGAGGCATCCCTTGCTAATAACAATGCTTAACAGTGATTAAGTCTCCAAAGGAGCTTCCTGTGCATTATCGAGTTGCACTCCTATAACAACTCTGCAAGGTAAACCAGTATTGTCCCCCATAATGCGGATGGGAGAACCGAGGGCCAGAGATAACAGACTGCTGAGGACAGCCTTCCCTAACCTGGTGCTATCCGGATATCTTGGAGTTCAACTCCCATCAGCCCCAGCCAGCATGGACAAAGGTCAGGCATGCTGGGCATTCCATCTGGAGGGAACCAGGCTGGGGAAGGCAGGTTTAAGGCCACCTAGTGAGTAAAGACTAGATTCAACCCAGGAACTTCCCAATTCATTGCTCAATCTGAACTGTTATGCTACACCAGCCTTCAGTTACTAGTGACCCGCTGGCTTTGGAAATGAGCCACAGGGAGTCGGAGGTCTTTGCTCTATCAAGTCCAGTTTTACCCCCTCCTATCTCCCCTCACCCCATCCGATGAGCCAACATTCCATCCTGATTGAGATGAGAACCCAGGAATCCTGGTCTCTGGGCCCCCTCCCCTCGCTCTCACCTGGGCAGCTGCAATCCCCAGGAAATAGGCCACTAGATTATCCACGTTGTTCTCATCACTGTCCTCATCCACAATGGGGTTGTCAGAGCAGATCTGATCCCAGCAGAGCGCTGTGGGAGGGTTGTAGCCATTTGGAAGGACACCTACCAGGAGACCGTCAGGAGAAATGGAAAGGACATCATGGGCCAATCACGATTCCCTCACACCCACCTCACCCCTGACGTTAAAGGCAGGCAGGCGACAAGACCAGTAACAACGGTGGAATAAGTAGAACCTTTATTCAGAAGGGGCTGGGGAGGCACCAGCACCCTGCACATCAGCACCCAAGGGCGATGGTGGAGAAATCACATCCCAGAGCAGAAGGGGGCCGCGCAAGATTGTGAGCAGGCGCTTCGGTTTGGGTGGTTAAGGGAAGCATCACAACTGGCAAGATAGGAGCCACTCCTGGGTACGTCTGAGCGCCCTGCACTGCAACACCTAGAATATATATATGCTCCGCTGAAACAAAACAGACAACCTACTGGACACAACCTAACCCAAGCCAGGCCATTGTACACACATGCCCACATAAGGAAGGCACCTACACAGTCCACAGGACCAAATTACACTCAACTGAGTTGGTTTTGGACACTGAAATGAGCACATTCTATGAGTATCATCAAATGCTTTCTTAGCTTGATGGGCAACTTACTTGATAAAGCTGATAAAGCTCCAGCCCAAGCCCTTTACACTGCCAGATTGGCAGACCAATCCTAACCCTGGAACAAGTCCTTACGGTTAGGCTTGCAGCACAAATACTCTTTCAAGTGTCGAAGTATTTCAAAATAGAGGTCTCCACCAGAAATATTTTTCTTTGTAATTTTGTTTGTTTTCATTTTCAAAATGTCATGTAGATTTGCACCAATTTGCATAAAGTATTCTGGACAGCGTATAATCAGAACTGGGAATATCCAACTGTGAAGAGAGAAATTTAATGCAGAAGCTGATAGGCAGAGCATATATTGCTCAGGCATGACTCCCCTGGATTAGAGGAGCCTCATGATTTGAGGATCTGATCACTCTTTGATGTGCACTGGCTGGGCAGACACACTCACATTCCGCAACATGGCCATGGAGACAGCACTAGGCCACTTGGCTACTGTTGAGCTAGGCCAGCCTTCCCTAATGTGGTGCCTTATAGGCTGAGCTAGGGAGCCCCAAGCCAGAAGAGGCAGAGGTGTCCTGCTCACCGGTGAAGAGGTCAGCCATGGGGGGATCTAGGCTTCCACTCGCACGCCACAGCTGCTCCATCTCCTGTGAGGCCTCACGCTGGGCCTTGTCCTGGTAATCAATGCGGCCCACGAAGAAGCCATCATAGCCCATCTGGAGAGAACAATGAGGGAGGGAGGGATGAGTGCTCAGCAAGCGGAGGAGGAGATGCTAGCTGAATGGGAGGATCCCAGCCACGTAGGCAAAGAGGCTGGTTTAATATCATGAGGCCTGTCGAGTTACATAGTCCTGCTGGCCCGGGGAGGGGGATGCTCAGCATAGGTGTGTAGTGACTGTGTGGGGCACGTGAGATGAATGCCCCGGGGAACCTGGCTGACCTGCGCAAAGAGGGAGGCCTGCTCACGACTGTGGCCGAAAGGGTCAATGTGCCAGGCCACCCGGGGCCGGCCACACTCGCCAAACGTCTCCTGCAGGAAATGGAGGCCCAGGCTCATCTGGTCGATGACAGCGCTGTAATGCACAGAGGCCTCGTCATTCATGCACCAGCCACCATTTACAAACTCCAGGCGGCCTGCCGAGGAGAGAAGAGGAAAGAGAACATCAAGGCAGGACAGGAGGATGCAGGCCGCTCGCCATGGCCCCTCTGTGGAAGGACCCCAGGGCGAACGCAGAAGCTGGGCAGGCATGGCCGCCCACTGGGTCTGAAAGGGGAATCTGGGGGCCTCTGCAGGAAAACAGCCTCTAGAGCAGGGCTGGGCAATGTGTGGACCTCCAGATGTTTTGCCCCACAGCCCCCATGATCCCTCACCACTGGCTATGGCTGTAGACAAAACATCTGGAGGGCCACACATTGCCCACTCCGCTCTACGGTACAGTAGAAAGAGGAGTAGGGAACCTGCAGTCCTCCAGATGTTGCTGACTCCAGCTCCCATCAGCCCCAGCCAGCATGGCAAATGGGATTCTGGGAATTGTAGTCCAGTGTATCTGAAGGGCCACAGGTTCCCGCTGTCACACCAACATAATGTTACAAGACTGAGAGAGGGAATGTAGAGCAAGACTGACAGTGCCTCTCCTATAGTGAGTGAGAGAGAGAGAAAGAAAGAGAGAGAGAGAGACAGACACACACACACACACACACACAGATGTGTAGGGCAGGATGATGGTTTGGCCTGCAACCCTGCCAACAAGCAAGGCTGCCAGGTCACACCCCAGAGACCCCTCTTACCTCTGTCATGGCCCCATTCTGAAAAGGATGATGCACTTACAGCTTCTCCCGCTCTGCTCCTCCCCTGCCCCATCACCCCCTATTCCTCTTCCCCTGGCAGAGAAGGCAGGACACTTGCTGCGCCCCACAGCAGATGGGAGAGGGAGCAACAGGACTCCAGGAAGAGGAGAGCAGAAGCAGGTTCCTCTGCATTCCCCACCAGGACTCTGGGGCAATTAAACAGAGAGTGCAGTGCACACTCTGGATTGTGACCTGGAAACCAAGCGAAAAAACAAAACTACAAAACGTAAGAGTTGAGGGGGCGGTATTTATTATTTATTTACAACATGTTTATACTGCTCCACATCTAAACAGATTCCAGAGCAGCGAACAATGAAAGATAAAGAATAAAAACACCATTTTAATACATAGAAAAAATAAAACATATTAAAAGTTCTAAAAAACAGAATACCAATAAAAAGCAAGGCTGGTCAATTGAGGAAGGCATCAGGAGGTGCTGAAAACACAACGTTGGCACCTGCCTGCCCTCCAGAGGCAGGGAGCTCCACAGGAAGGGGGTCCCCACACTGACAGCTCTTTTCCAGGGGGACTCCAACCGGGCCAGAGGTCCATGTGGAACCACCAGGAGCACACCCTCTGATGACCTCAGTGACCAGGCAGGCTGACAAGGGAGAAGGTGCTCTCTCAGGTATCCTGGTCCCAAGTTTGTTTAGGGTTTTATACACTAGTAGCAAAATCTTAACCTGGCCCGGTTGCGAACAGGCAGCCAGTGCAGTTCCCTAAGCAAAGGAGTTACATGCTGGAAAGGGGCAGCTCCTGACAACAGCCGAGCTGCTGCATTCTGCACTAGGCTCCAGCTTCTGGACCAGTGCATTCAAGGGCAGCCCCACACAGAGCACATTGCAGTAATCCAGCCTTGAAGTTACTAATGCCTGTGCCACTGTGGCCAAGCTATCCCTGTCCAAGAGAGGCTGTAGCTGACGAACCAGCCAAAGCCGATAAAAGGCACTGGGAGCCGCCATGGCCACTTGGGCCTCCAGCAACTGTGATAGATCTAGAAGTACCCCCAAAGTATGGACCTGATCTTTCAGAGGGAGTGCAAGCCCAATGAGCCCATCTCCTGGACTGGGGAACCAGTAACCCACAGGGCTTCTGTCTTGCCAGGATTTATCCAGCCCATCGCTGAGTTTTGGCAGGACTTGCACAGCCTCACCTGATTCAGACGTCACAGGGAGACAGAGATCAGCATACTGATGGCCCTTGGCTCCAAATCCCCTAATGGCCATGCCCAGCAGCTTCATACAGATGTTGAACAACATTGAGGACAAGATGGTACCTTGTGGCACCCTGTAGCCCAATTGCCAAGGGGCCAAGGAACGGTCACCCAAAGTTACTCTCTGAAATCAGCCTCACAGGTAAGACCAGAACCAGCGTAACACAGAACCTCCAATGCCCATCCCACGGAGTCGATCCAGGAGGATACCATGATCAGTAGTTTCAAAAGCCGATGAGACATTGAGAAGAATTAGCAGGGCTGCACTCCCCCTGTTCCCCTCCTGATAAAAGCCATCCATCAGGGCAACCAAGGCTGATTCAGTCCCATAACCAGATCGAACCCCGGACTGGAACGGGTCTAGATAATCAGTATCCTCCAAGAGTGCCTGCAGTTGCTCCACCACAACCCCCTCAAGTACCTTCCTTAAGAAAGGGGTATTCGCAACTGGGCGGTAGGTGTCTAATACCATTGGATCCAAAGTGGGTTTCTTCAAGAGTGGGAACCACCCCTTCACACAAAAGTGCATTTACCACTCCCTGGAACCCCCCAGGCACACCCCCTCAGCTAGCTTTTATTAACCAGGAGGGGCAAGGATCGGGAGGGCATGTGGTCGGTCGCACTGCTGCAAGCACCTTGTCCACGTCATCAGGCCGCAGCAACTGAAACCGAGCCCACAAAATCAGGCAGATCTCACAATCGGGTTGTGGGTGGGCAGAGGGAGAAATCGGGAAACTGTAGATGAACTTGTAAAAACCAGAACAATCAGAAATGAAGTTTTAACAAGAGCAACAGAAAAGAGTCACCCATCTTCAGAGGAGGTGTCCTACTGTGTCTCTGTAGTATTCACTGTTCTGGGCTTATCTCCTTCCATTTAGGAAGCTTGCTCAGAACAGGGGCTTATGCAGACTCACCAGGAGTGGGCAGCCTCCTTTGAGGGTGGGAAATGATTCTTTCTTTTTTACACTCTAAAAGAAAACCGTTCAGGACACACCCAAAGGAGAAAGCGGGGCTGCCCCTTTCGTCTGTCTCAGTAGCTGAAAGTCTTTTGAGCTAGTTCTGGTCACCGTCTTCCTCCTTGCTTCTCCCGCAGGAAAGCTCCCCAGCCCCAGAGATAAAACACCTCCACATCTGCCTCATACACATGTGCGAGGGCCAAAGCAATGCCCCCGCCCTGGCCCGGCCTGGCCCCTCTTGCTTACCGTCAGCGACAAGCCGCTGCACAGCCTGGCGCATATCTTCTGTCTGCAGCCCCCACCAGCGGGCGAAGAAGGCCACTTCCACATAGATGAAACGCTTGCTGGGGTCGGCTAGTAGCTGTGGTATGACGGAGTCTAGGATGTACTGCACCCCAGCGTGCTGGATGTCATTGCGGACTGCAAGGCAACAAGCAAGGGACAGGAAGAAGTTGAGGAGGGATGCCCAAGGCAGGACAGGGTCCCTCCCTCGTGAGCCAGAAAGTCTCCAGCCACTGGCTAGTGGGAAGCAGTCCTCCCTAAAGGAGGGAGCCAAGGGGAGGGTCTCATATCCTGCCACCACCAGCCAACTGTTATCACAACCAGCATCTCCAAGACTGAAAGAGATCCAGGCCGCCACCTCCACCCCTGCCCCAAACCACAAAGCAGTACAGCCCCCCCCCCCCCCCCCGCTCATGACTCTCTGCTTTACCATCCTCTGTGGCAAGATGCTGAAGGGGGGTTTATGTTTCAAGTCACTCTGTTCTGGCCTTGGAAGGCAGCATGCAAAATCCACCCATGCGAGGAAGGCCTCCGAAACAAGAAGGCCATTACCTGGTGCTCCAGCAGAAGCCGGAAGCACCAAGGTTGATCTACCAGCAGATCCTGCTCAGGGACAAGGCAGAACAGCAGGTGGGCTTGTTGCTGGAGAAGGACGCTGGATACGCCCAGGCCTCAACAGTAATCTACAGTTCAGACCCCACAGTGGGTCTAACATTACGGTTAAGAGCACAAGCTGCAGGCCGAGAAGTCCCTGGCTGAGAATTCAATTCAGCCAGGAACTCACTGGATGGTCTGAGGCAAGGTGCTCTCCCTCTCTGCCTCAACACCATTTGTAGCATGTGTGTGGAGGTGTGTGTGTGGATAATTCCGGGGTGCATTAGAGAGCTGTTGAAAGGGTTACTGTGCTTTGAGGAAAAGAGCTATATAAAACACTAAGCATTACAAACCCAGGAGCATGCAATCCTATCGCTATAGTCGGCATCCTCCGAAGTCCAAGGCTGCCGAATATCCAATGCAGGGTGGCCAAAACACGGAGGTGATCCTTGCCTCCATGATCCGGCCATGTTCTGCATTTTCCTTAGACACCGCTTCGGGGAGGAAGGAAGGAGGCTGAGAAGCGCACAGGAAGCTATGTAAAGCGCTTCTGCAGTCTCCTCCCCTCCCCTAGGACTGCCCGCTTCTTGCCGTCTCCGTGCTCCGCTTCTGAGCGTGGAGACATAGACGAAGCAGAGAGAACCGTGCCGGCCAAGAGGGGGCGGCGAGCGCAGTTCCGCCCTGGTTTCAGCCTCAGTTCCCAGAAACCGAAATATCCTATATCCCCCAGATGTTGTCAAGGGAACATAGGATTGCACCTGAAGCGTCATTGTTTGCTGGAAAAGAGATACAAGGTTTTGCTTCAGTGGAACATCATTCCCATGAGCTAGTCTAGTCCAAGGGTGCAGAACCGCTTTCATCCCAAGGGCTGCATTCCATTTCAGAGAAGCTTTTGGGGGCTGCATTCCAGTGGCGGGTGGGGGGAGAGGCAAAAGGGGCGGGGCCAAGAATACCAGCCTATTTTAGCTTAAAGCTTCACCACACGCGATTCAGCCTCAGGAGAGGCAGTTCAGCTTTTTAGAATGTGGGAAAACTGCACAGGAGCCAGGAAACCAGCAAATGATTGGCGGTCAGGGAAAGGGGGTGTGGCCATTGGGGCAACCCCAGAGGAACAGATTTGCCCCCTCGGTCTAGTCTGGGTGCCCTATGGCTGAACTCCTCTGTTAACCAGGAAAGAGAATGGGAGCATGCCCAGTCTGGTCCATGCCTAGCGCCAAGGTCCAAGTGGGCATCAGCGCCCTCAGGCTTGACTCCAGCTACACAGCTCAAGGGCCAGCAAGGATGCCTGCCTCCAGCCCCAGGCACGGAGCATTTTCCTAGCAGCCCCCTGCTGGACCTTGGTGCACCCCACCCATGTGCCTACCCAGCAGCCTCAACTCACCTCCAAAGAAATACTGGTCTACTGTCTTCAGCCAGCCCACATCATCATGCGTGTGAGGGATAAGGTGAACATTGAGCATGTCAGGTTTTGTCACTGGGCAGGACTAAAAGAGGCAAAGGATGAGAAAGACACAAGAAAGAGCGACAAAAAGCATAACTGAGCCAAGAAGGGAGGCTATATGCCAGGTAGCAAAGCACCCCAAAATCTGCCATAAGGAGGCAAGAGCCATCTAAACAGATAAAGCTCAGTATAACTGGAAGGAGGCAGAAATACCAGTCCTGGTTATAGCTTATGGAAGGGCTGCTATCCCCCAGCTTCAAGGCTATTGACTAATACTACTGCTAACCACATATCTTATGTATCATATCAACGGTAAGCTAGGCATGCTACTGAAACATAAAACCCTTGGTTACAATAGCTGGGATCCAGGATTCCTTGCTGCTTGCAGAGAAGCACCATTCAAAAGAATTCAGAACAGCAGAAAATGAGGTCTACTATGTTCTATTCCTGCCTTGGTTTATTGAAGATATTTCTAACCCAGCTTTCAGTGCAAGGTTTCCAAGGCAGCTAACAAGAAAACAGAGAATAAGTTGACAAACCCCCACCCATCCTAACCTCTGATAAAACATCAGAAGCAGTTAAAAAACATAGAGCAAACATTATCCATTAAAATCAAGGGCAGAGGAGAAATGCATCCTTGAAATGACGGAATAACATGGTCTTCCCTTGGTGCCTAAAAGAGAACAGTATGGATGCCAGTCAAGTGTCCCTGGGGAAAGTGTTCCACAGACAGGGCTAAGTACCACCTGTGGTAGACTGTCATCAGGACCTGCAGGGTTAAAGCACTGGGACTTCTTAATTAGCAGGAACAATTAGCATCCCCCATCCCCACCCCAGCTTCCTTGTTCCCTTGGAGCTTAGTTGCAATCCTCACAGTAGGCTGAAGGGGGCAGGGGGAGAGAGAATGGATTTTCCCAGCAACACACACACACAGATAAATATGGATCAACACAGCTGCCTGCATCTTTGGCCCCTCCTTGGGGGCATGGCTAGGGGGACTGTCATGACAAGCACCTGCACCTCAAAATGTACCACTCTACCACTGACTACCACTTAAAAGCCCTTCTCCCTAGTCACAACCCACCCGTTCTCTGAAGGGAGGGGGCTCTCAGAGCAAGGCCTCCGCTTAAGACCGTATGACAGCCTCCCCCAACCTGGTACATTCCAGATGTGCTGGACTACAACTCCCATCAGCCCCAGCCAGCACAGGTCCAAAAGGAAACAAAATAGGCTCCTATGGGAGCTGGAGTTCCTTCAGGTTTCCAAAGGCTTGGGGCCAAGGTGAGAAGTGTGACCTCTCTGAAGAGGGGAGGGGAGCGATTCGTGCTTTGTAGCCATTTCCCCCCTCCCCCAGCAGGGCTTAATGCATAAGCATAAAAGCTAGGGCTGCTGGGCGCCCACTTTCCCCAGATTCTCTTCAAGGCTCTGGCAGCAGGAGCCCCTGAGATCCAGCTTCCTAGAATCCTTGCACAGCTATCCTAATTTCAAGCATGCTGCTTTTCCGTGTGGCTCAGTTTCAATGCGAGGACAGATCCTCAGGCTTTCTGCAGTTTCCCTGGTTGAACGTGAATGCCACTGAGCCTAGCCCCTGCATCTGCTAACAGAATCCATCATCCTGGATAATGCAGAGGCCGAAGAGGCTTTGCACACTCAACATGGCAGGAAGTCCCATTGAACAGTGGGGCTTGTTTCTGAGTAAAGATGCTGAGAGTTGGGCTGCTTCTGTGCAGGGCAGGAAAGGAGCTGCCCATGGTATGGTCTCTTTTATCTGCTTTCAGTTAGTTACAAAAATAAGAACTCAGCACAGTGACGCCATTGGAGGAAACAGATATACGGAAATTATACAACGGAGTAATACTGCATTGGGGGAGTAGTGCTTTTCAGCAAGCAGTTGACAGAAATTGGGAGCACAACTTCTGCTTTCTTTGCTCTGCAAGGGTTACCAGAGGCTCATCTTGAGCAGGAGTAAGAAACCTGACACCCTCCAGATGTTTTGGACTATAAATCCCACCAGCCTCAGTCAGTATTGGGCCAATGGCCAGGGGTTATGGGAGTTGTAGTCCAGAACATCTGGAGGGTGTCAGGCTGCATACTTCTGATCTAGGGAGTCCAGGAGCATTTTTATGCATGAGACTTAAAAGGCCCTTGCGGTGGCACTTTTTTATGTTTTATACAGAAGCAAAAGCAGGAGAGAGACATTCCTAAAGTGGACGAGACTCCGGACTAATGTAAACAAAGAAAGTGAAACCAGAACTGCTTTACACTTCAGGTAGAAAAACACTCTAAAAGCATAAAGGCTCTGAGAAAATATCCAGCAATGGATAGCGCTGATCCTTTTGCTTCTAAGGCATCGGTCCTCTCCTTTCAAGCTGGGAAGACCCCCTTTGGCCAGGGAAGTGCAAGCCGTTCCCACCCAATGCTATACAACTTAGGGTGCAATCCTATACTGGTTTAGACAGAGAAAAGGCCCACAACCATACTATGTTTCTGGCGAGCACTCTTCTGAACTCACCAGAAAATACCTCTTTCCATCTCCCTGTGAAGGGCTGAATTCATTAAGGCAAGGGTGGCCTTCAACAACTCCCTACAACTCCCATCAGTCGCAGCACTGGTTATGCTAGCTAGGGATGATGGGAAATGTAGGCCAAAACATCTGGAGGGCCACAAGTTGCCCACCCCTGCATTAAGGCACGTAGTACAGCTTTAGCTGGAGGTCACAGCTTGAGGTGCCACTCTACTCTTTGAGGTGAGGGTGGAAGCCAGATGTGAGGACTTCAGGCTTGTACTCTGCTAACAGAAACAATCATTGGCTTTCGATGATTGTAGGTAGTTTTGCTACTGGCCTTGACAACAACCCACAGCAATGACTTCCACAGGTTGCCTGGATTCAACTGGATCCAGCACTCACATTGGGCCTCAAGAAGCATCCAACCTTAAAGCGACACTTGATTCCACACACATTGCACCTAATCCAGATGAAGCTAACTACGGATGCTGTCAGTGTTGGGGAAAGTACAGAGGAGCACAAGACAGCAGACAACCAGTAATGCAATTGACCTTCAGTGAAGCTTTTCCCCAGAACACAGATACAGGAAGGAACTGTTCCCTGGAGCGAAAACTGCCAGCTCTTTGGGATGGGGGTGGCCTGTGGCACAGCATAAGCAGATAATTAAATTAAAAGTCAAACCAGCAGATTAGAGATAGACACAGTTACGTTGCGAAAGGTGTCTCTTAAGAGCTGATTACGTAAACACTGACTCAGCTTTCCACAACACTCTGTCTCTGCCTTTTGATACACTCAATACTCTCAAGCCCTCCCAAAGTGATCAGAGGGCACACAACAGGAATCATCATCCAATGCAGCCCTTTGAAAGGTTTGCACTGTTAGGAGGGGGTGGGGGGAGAGAGATTCCATCCAAACAGCCTCAGCAACAGCAGTGGAAGACTAAAGGAGGTACTTAGTCACAAAGCTGGTGGAATGCGGTGCCATAGAATATGGTGATGGCCATTAATGCACATGGCTTTAAAACAGATCAGCTCAGTTTAAGTATGTTCAGATGCATGATACCTCTGGATGTCGGGAGATGGCCGCCGCCGCCTCATTCTTGAGACTTTCCAGGGGCATCTAGGTGGCTACTTTTGGAGACAAATGGACCTTGATCTGATCCAGAGGGACAGTTCTTGTACTTGCAGCCTCCAGCTCAGCTCCAAAGCTAGTCCTTGAACCGTGTGGTCTTGCTCCAGTCTGCAGTATTTATTCCAAGGACAGCCTCTCCTCTGGCTTCTCCTCTTTGATCAGCCATCCCACTCCTTTGCACTTCTGACAATTTGCTCCGAGTGGTTCAAAATTGGGAAAGGAGTACGACAAGGCTGCATATTGTCACCCTGCTTATTTAACTTATATGCACAGTACATCATGAGAAATGCCGGGTTGGATGAATCACAGGTCGGAATTAAGATTGCTGGGAGAATTATCAACAACCTCCGATATGCAGACGATACCACCCTAATGGCTGAAAGCGAAGAGGATCTAAAGAGCCTCTTGTTGAGGGTGAAAGAGGAGAGTGCAAAAGCTGGTTTGAAACTCAACATTAAGAAAACTAAGATCATGGCATCTGGCCCTATCACTTCCTGGCATATAGAAGGGGAAGAAATGGAAGCAGTGACAGATTTTACTTTCTTGGGCTCCAAGATCACCGCAGACGGTGACTGTAGCCATGAAATTAAAGGCGCTTGCTCCTTGGAAGGAAAGCTATGGCAAACCTAGACAGCATAGTAGGAAGCAGAGACATCACCTTGCCGACAAAGGTCCGTCTAATCAAAGCTATGGTTTTCCCAGTAGTAATGTATGGCTGTGAGAGCTGGACTGTAAGGAAGGCTGAATTGATGCTTTCGAACTGTGGTGCTGGAGAAGACTCTTACGAGTCCCCTGGACTGCAAGGAGGTCAAATCAGTCCATCCTAAAGGAAATCAACCCTGAGTGCTCATTGGAAGGACAGATACTGAAGCTGAAGCTCAAATATTTTGGCCACCTACTGCTAAGAGAAAACTCTCTGGAGGGGACCCTGATGCTGGGAAGGACTGAAGGCAAAAGGAGAAGGGGACGGCAGAGGATGAGATGGCTAGATAGCATCACCGATGCAGTGAATATGAACTTGGGCATGCTCCGGGAGAGAGCACAGGACAGGAGGGCCTGGCATGCTATGGTCCATGGGGTCACGAAGAGTCGGACACGACTGAATGACTGACCAACAACATAGAAGCTCTCCTTTCTCAGGCAGCCTACTCTAGATCAGCCTTCCCCAACCTGGAGTGCTCCAGATGTGTTGGGACTGCAACTCCCATCATCCCCAGCCAGCATGGGAGCTGCAGTCCAACACATCTGGAAGGCACCAGGTTGGGGAAGAGTGCTCTGGATTATTTAACCCAGATTAGCTACCTCTTTATACACTTTGGCCACTCCTGCCTAAGAGGGTGGACTTTTGCCCCCTTTGAACAGATCCTAATAGGGAAAGCAGGAGCTCTAGTTATTTGCATTAGCAGCTGGGAGAGCAGAACCAAGCAGCGATAGTTACTCCAAATTTAACACCAAACACAAGGCTACAATCCTGTGACTGCAGCATCACTTTCCAGCCGGCCTACTTCCTTTCTCAAAGTATTTCGATATTCAGTAACCGCCACACTTCCTCTTTTCGGTAAGCAGCCTTCTAACCCTTTTTACGGTAGATCTCCTTGCCACGATTCCTCCCCAAAAGAAAGGACCCCAGTTTTAAATAAATCTAACGCTGCACTCCCGTGGCACATCCCTGACCCTCCGTGGCCTTTTCCTGCTCTGCCTATGGGATCCCCCCACCGCCCGCAAACTCACGGTTTATTTAAACCATGCCGGTACGCCCGGCAGGCTGCCGCCCCCTTCAGTCCCCGGCGGCAGAGCCGACTCCGTCCCCCAGCATTAACTTCCACGCGTCCACACTTACCTGGTAGCCGCATGTGGCCGCAGCACCCCGCAGCACCGAGGGCCCAAACAACAGCCCCAAAGCCAACGGGAGCCACGGGAGCCCCATCGCGGCCGCCGTCCCAGCAGTTGCCCCTGCAGCGGTCATGTGACTAGCCACTCACATGACAACTGGAGCAAAGCTCCCGGCAAGCCACGCCTCCTACGGGTGCGGCTCAGGCCGCGAAACGAAAGTGATTGGAGGGCGGGCCCGCTTTTGAACTCATTGAAAGGGCGCGCCTCACGCGGCGCGCCAAGCTCTTTTTAATTGGCTGTCGAGGAGCAGCGGGTGGGGACTACGGGAAGGGGCGGAGCGCTGGGGTTATCTGGTAGGAGAGGCGGGCGGCGCAGGGCAGCAAAGCCGGCCCGGAATGGGCTACGGGGACGGGGTCTCCAATCTGGGGTGGGGCTCTAGCTGTCTGCCAAAACGTTGAGACCACTGGGGCAGCTGGAGCCCCAGAAGGCAGGAGTGGCGGTGTAGCTCAGTGGTAACGGAGACCACCTATTGCACATCAGGGGTGGCGCCCACGTGGCCCTCCAGGCGTTGGTGGACTGCAACTCCCACCAACCCAAGCCAGTGTGAGGGATGAAGGGAGTTGTAGTCCAACAGCCCCCCAGCCCCATTTTACATGGAGAAGGTAGCAGGTTCAGTCCCAAGCATCTCTGGGCAGGACTGGAGAAAACCCCTGTTTACAAGCCTGGAGAGCCGCTGCTAGTCAGTGTAGGCAACCAAGCTAAATGGATCAGAGGTCCAACTTGGTGTAAGGCAGCTTCCCGCGTTCTTTTCCCCAGTTCCCCTGGCATACTAAGAGCTCCGGTAGCCTTCGCCAACCTGGTGCCTTTCAGATGTGTTGGACTGCAACTCCCATAATTCCTTAGCCAGGGCTCAAAATAAAAGGAAGCAGTCACCCCACAGGGCTTGAGGCCAGGGCTTTTAAAAAGGAAACTGTTGAATTGCACAGTGGGGTGTGATGCTAATTTCTGAGTATAGTGTGTGGTTGCTACAACACACTGGTGAATCTTCTTTGTGTGTGCGTGTGCACACACGTTGATGCTTAAAGTCACATTCTGTGGCATAAAGAAGCCTACACAGTATGGAAGAAAATCCTTAGAACTGGGAATTTGACAGCACCAATGCAGAACAGAGTGTTATATTCAGGCTTCATAGAAGTCAACCAAAAGATAGCTAGCCCAGAACAAGATGTTTTAGACCTTATAGCTGATAACTGTTAAAATGCAAACCTGTATACATATTAACCGCCATATGATTTCTTTGCAGTAACCTCTTAGCTCAATTTATGATATACCTCCTTGCCTATATTGCACAATTTCCCTCCTCAATGTCTATAAAAGGACTCCAACTTTAAATAAATCCCTAGTGCTGTACTCCCATAGAACATCACATTCTGAGAGGGGCCATAGCTCAGTGGTGGAGCCCCTGCTTTGCATGCAGAAGGTCCTAGGTTCAGTCCCTGGCATCTCCAGATAGGGCTGGAAAAACTCCTGTCTGAAACCCTGGAGAGCCACTGCCAGTCATTGCTGACAATATTGGGCTGGATGAGCTAATGATCTGACTTGGCACAAGGCAGCCTCCTACATTAAAATAAAACTATTGATTTCATGTTGACTAGGAAGTTATTTGTAAAGTAAAAAATGGGTTTAGACTTTATCTATTTATTATTACATTTATATCCTGCCTTACATGGTCCTCCTCCTCTCCATTTTATCTTCACAACAACCCTGTGAGGTAGGTGAGGCTGAGAGTCAGTGAGTGGGCCAAGGTCACCCTGTGAGCTTCATGGCTAGAGGCTAGAACAAGGATCTCCCAAGTCCCAGTCCCTAACTACTACACCACACTGGTTCTCCACGTCTTTAAAACTTGCCGGCTTTGCTCAGCCCTTGGCTTTCCCAGTGAGAAAGTGAAGCCAGTTCCTGACTGAGCTGCCTCTTCAAGGAGTGCTCCTTAAGCCAGCAGCTTGGTCTGCTTTGCTACCCCTCATGTCCTGAGGCAACGGCTTCCCAGTGAGCCAGCTTTACTCAGCCCTGGCAAAGGCAAAGGAGGAGCAAAACAGATGGAGCCGCTGGCTTGGGAAGCACTCTCAGGTAGGTGGCTCACTCAGAGACCAGTTTTACTTTCCCAGTGAGGTAAGGCAAGAGGACAGTGAAGAAGACAGAGCCACTGGTCCAAGGAGCACTAGTTGAGCTGGCTCAGCCGGGAGCTGCTCTTCCTTCCCCTCTCCCTTCTCTTAGAGGGTGGGGGCTTCAGGGCAGGGCAGGGGCCTAACAGGAAGCCTTCATGGGCTGAATTTGACCCACAGGCTGGAGGCTTCCCATCTCTGATGATCTAGAGTGAAAAGATTTTGTGGGAGAGCTCAGAACTCATGCTTCCCAAGAGCCTCGTTGAGGTAAATATGTGGCTGCCTTCTCATTACAATTATAAATCTAGACAGATGATTTCTCTCTTCTCAGAGCTCAATAATTTTTCCCTATGCGTTGTTGTAATCAGCAGAATCTTTAAATAGCTTGTTTAATAAGCAGGCTTATTTCACTGGGGACCAGACTGGCTGCTGTGCTGTGCTGTTGGTACCTTGCCTGAAACCTTGGAGAGCCCCTGCCAGTCAGTGTTAACAATACTGGGCTGGTTGAGCCAACAGGCTGACTTGTAGCTTTGTCCAAATGAAGTGTTTGTTAAGAATGTCATCTTGGATATTTCTGGCATCACACTGCCCTTATAGTAACACTGATAACTTCACAAGAGTAGTCAGGAAAGGATTCCCCATGTTCTAAAATGATTTCTTTCCTCTTGGAAACATTGGTAAACACTCTGTGGAAAGTAGCAGTGGAGTCTGCAGGGAGTGTCTTTGGCAGGGGAGTAGAAATGAGTACACTTGATCAGGGTTTGAGGTTCTAGAGGAGTCTGGACATTATCAGCCTTTTTTTACATCAGCAAAAGGAATACAACTTTGGCATGACTTTTCTGAACAGCACAAATATTCTTTTACGACTGCACATTTTTCCTAGAACTGCACATTTTGTGTCTGATTATGTGTGCGCGCACACACACACACACACTTTAAGTCCTGCTGGAGACACTTCAAGTGGTAGATAAAATACTAATGCAAATACAGCCCTAATGGGCCAGACAGGAGCAGACTCTACTAATGACGTGGATTTCAGGCAACAAACATTTCCACATGAACGTATCTGCCGAGGAATTGCTGTGCATTGTAGAGGAGTTGATCCTGTGGTGTGCTTGCCACAAAAGGCATGCACCATTCCCAAGTGTGCATTGTTGAGGGAGAGGATTGCAAATGCCAGGCAAGCTGTTTTTCTAAGTATCTAGTCCACAGTTATACAAATCACTGAGAAATCTTTGATAAGAATCTGAAGTATCCTAGTGTTCCCAGGAGCATGATTTGAAAAACTACTTCTGTGAGGTAAAGGAGGCACTGGGGCAAATCTGACTTGAGTTTAAGATGCACATGGGAAGCCAGGAACAGATTGTTAATTAAAACTGAAATACTCTTATCTGTGTCCTTATTCAGATTTTATTACTGCTAAAAACAAAAGGCAGAGCAGAATAATATCTAGTTCCATTTATCTATTAAACTCTTTCCCCATGCTTTTTAATCAAATAGCTTAACTCTGTCAAACTAAGATAATCTTCCCCATCTCCTTCACTTTCCTCCCTAACACTTGTCCTCCTTTTCCATTTGTTTCTCTCATTTTTGTTTTCTCTGGGCGGTTTTTTTAGCAGGTAAGTTGCTTTAATTAAAACTGGTATTTCGGACATTGTTCTGTTTTGATGGGGAGCCTGCCACGCCTGTACATAACTTGTTCTACTGCAGTCCTCCTCAGCCTAGTACCCCCCAGACATTTTGGACCTCAACTCCTATGAGCCCCAGTCAGCATGGTCAGTGGCCAGGGATTGTGGGAATTATAGTCCAAAACATCTGTCAGGCACCAGGTCAGAGAAGGCTGTTCTAGTGGTTAATGACTTGAGTGGTGCACTCAAGATTAAAGGTACAATCCTATGCATGTTTAGACAGAAAAAAGTCCTACACTTCTGCATGTGTCCCAGCCAGCCATACTGCCTGGGAAATGCTGGGAGTTGTAGGACTTTTTTCTGTCTAAATATGCATAGGATTGTACCCTGAGTCAAGTAGGTGACCCTTTACTTACTTTAAACACCAAGTAGCAATCTGAGTGATTAAAGAATGGTAAGATGGTGTTTTCAGAACATATAGATACAACTATTCTGATCTATATTAGTAGCTAAATTAATGTTATAGCTATATTAGATGAAACTATTCTAATCTATATTAGTAGCTATATTAATGTAGGGGAGGTGGTGATTCCAGATTGATTCATCCAAAGTAAAATAATATGAACTTGTATTCGCTTCCAGTTCTTTACCATCCAACCGGTAGCTTTTGTTCAGCCTCATTCCAGCCAGTAGTTCTTGTTCAGCCTCCTTCTGCCATGGAAATAAGCTGGAGTTCTATGTCCGACTTCAGTGAAAGCCAGGGCTGGTTTCCACAGTTGCAGAACAAATCAATAGCACTATCTTTCTGATCTTTAAAGCAATCAAACTGAAAACAGTTTTCATCCCATTGGTCCAGAAAATGTTGGAGCCAGAGTGTGTTCATGATACTATTGCAATATAACTGAATTCATTGCTGGAGTTGAAGGGGGTAGGAGTAGTTCAGATTTTCTTTAGTGTTAAGAATTTAAGTGTTCCTTCTCAGTAGCCTCAGTTTCCTGGTATCTTGTGTCTGGAGAACTGTTAGGGTACAGGCTCCATCAACGTTGTTTCCAACAGCAGATACACATACAGCTCGCTTCTATGCACAATTACACAGATTTCCAAGTAAGTGGACATTGGATTGTAGCCGTAGCATTTGCATCTGCACCAGTTCCAAGATACCCCCTCTCATGCTTCCAATATGCAATTTACCTTGAGTAGAATCCCTTTGGCTTGTTGTTGTTTAATTCAAATAGCAGATACTTATGACTGAGGAAAGCCAATACACACACTTTCCCCTCTTAGGAAGGGAATTCACACACCTTTTGGCCGAGTTACCACGTACTAGGGCCTCTTCTCCCTTCCGAGCCTGGCTTTCATTTTCCAAGTATCTGCCCTGTTAGAGAGGCAATGTCTGTGGCGACTCACCAACCCGGTTTGGGCTGTTCTGCCTTTGCCCGCTCACCATTTCCACTTTGCATCTGGTTTAGCAAACAACCCAGAAACACTCAGTTCCTGGATTGTTTGGGGTGACATGCAAATGCACCATGCTGAGTTATTGAGGAAGAAATAACCCAGAGTTTTAACCCCACAACAAACCATGGGTTAAAACTCTGGGTTGTTTCTCCCTTGATGCAATTATTTAGTCAGGCTGCAATTCTGTCCCCAGTGATAATGCTGCTATCAGGTGATTCAGCCGCAGATTACAATATACCTCCGCTGCTTTTCATCAACTGGTGGCTCCTTTGTTATAGAAAGAGAGATAGTTCTTGAGGATATCTTAGATGCCAGTTTATAGTAGGGGAGGTCCTGTTGGAATAGCCTCAAAGATAGTAACATTCTTATAGACTATCTGTATACCAAATGGCCCTGAGGACTTTATATGTACATGTAAACATGCAATGTTTGTATGTGACAAATACTTGTTTGCAATCCATTCTGTCATATGGGTACACATTAGGAAACCATGATTGGCCATGACTGGCATGTACATGCACAGTGGCAACTATGCATTGGCCACTACATGATGTATGAAGTGGCCCTAAGGGAGCCTTCCCCAGCCTGGTGCCTCCATATATTTTAGACAAACTCCCAGCAGCGCCAGCCAACATGCCAATGGCCATGGAATTCTGGAAGCTGTAGTCCAAAACTTCTGGAGGGCACCAGTTTGGAGAAAGCTGTCCTAAGATAACAACCAGGTATCCAGTTCCACTTTTGTCCTGATATTACTTTAATATTGACTGCTCCTTTTATACAAAGTTGTCATGGGACAATTGGTTAGGTGACCACTGGGGTACTTTCTGGTTATATACTCACTAATGAATTTCATTCCTCAGTCCTTGTAATATATCTAGTAGCTGGGCCAATGGTGAAGAGTGAAGACAGGCGGATTAATTATCTGTCCCTTTCAGCATACCATTCCAGATAATTACTATAATAGTTTTGGGCATGGTGTAAAATATGCTTAGTAGCCTGCTAGGCATTTGTCAGGATAGATGGGTAGATAAATGATCTTGTTAACGTTGAATACAGACATATAGGTGTATTTGGGAATAAACTGATTAAAAAACCCCACCCTATCCAATCCAAGGACTCTTGTTGACCAGCTTCTGCTTAGTGATCCGTTGTTCATACTCCTCATCTCAGAAAGCAGTAAACAGCAACACTTATCATTCATGCATGGCTATACATTTCCCTTCATGCAGCATCATATCATCATAAGACGGGAAAGGGGTGAGTGGGAGAAAGAGAGAGTAAAATATGAGGAAATTAACAATAAAGTACATTTCAATCAAAAATTCTTTTTTTAATATTTTTGTTTTTTTTAAGGATTTTAAATTTTTTTTTCGTCATTTGTCTTTTTACTTTGTTTCATGCAATATTCACAGTCCCAATCCCACAGGTTTTTTTCAACTTTTTTTTTCAAACAAGTAGGAAAAAAGAAATTAAGAAGCTGAGGAATTATTAATTTTTGATGTCATTTCTTTTTCTTTTTCAAGCAGGACCAAAATGTCGGAAGAAAATGCTTCATTTTTATCAATTATTTTTGTCCTTTTTTGTTTTTTTCTGTTTAATTTTATTATTTCTTTTTTATCTCTGCAGGCAGTAATATTAGGGTTTGGTATAACCAGCAAGCACTCGTGTGTGTGTGTGTGTGTGTGTGTACACATGGTTGAGTGTGTGTATTTGCGTGCATGTGTCCCTCTTAAAATGTCAGGCCACAAACTTTTTTTAAAACATTTTGTTTTCTTTTTTTAAGTTAACCAGGTAAATTGAGATGATAAAACTCATCAATAGAAGCCCAGAAAAATATTTTTTGTCTTTTTGCTTCATTTTACGTTTTTTTTAAAAGGTTTTTGTTTCTTAAACTTTTGCAGAACGTCTTTGCTGAGGTTGACAGACTCCTTTCTGTTTCTCCCACCCCTGTCCCTAGGTAAAGTGGCTTCTGGTCTCGTTTCTCAGAGGCATAGTTAGCTGTAGCATGGGGCTCTTGGACTGCACAATTCCCCACACCCGAGTGCATTTTCTTTTGTAAATTCTGAGTAACGTCCCTCCCTCCCACCCTCGAATCACCACACACAACTTGATCTGTAAAAGATAAACATGCTCTGATCTCCCAGACCCTCGCTTCCCTGGCCGCCCCCCACCCTCCCCCCCCCCAAAGATAAAAAGTTTCTTTCCCGTTCCCACGACTGCAGGGCTCTCCCCCAGGACGCCTTCCTCAAGCAGTCGGCAGTCCACGGTCGCTCTTCCTCTCCGCCCCTCCTCTCCCAGCTCCCCCTCCCCCCAACCGGGAATTTCCTCCCTCCGGGGCGTGTGTGTTTAGTGTGTTCTGCGCGCGCGCGCATGTGTGATGCGAAACCGCGTCTGGGTTAGCAGCAGTCGTCCTCGTCGGTTTCACTGTAAGGTTCGTGCAGTCCTTTGCGTGATCCTGTCCCACGCGACTTGGCTGGTCCATGCGAGTGATAGTATCCATTGGGTAGCCGCCGCCCATGCCTGGAGGGCGAGAGGGAGGACGAGCTGCTGCCCACCCGGGAAGTTCTGGGCGACCGTCCTGAGCTGCTCCCGTGCTGCATTGTCTCGTAGGGAAAGGCTTCCTCCCCAGCTGGGCCGGCGTAGCCCGGACTCCGGTAGTGGCCGCTGCCATGACGAGGTCCCGGGTGTGGCTCAGAGACGTGTGGGGCTGACCACCGGCTGCTGGCTTGGCGGTAGGCCCGAGGCGAATCGTTCCTCGGCGGGACCGTGTGCCGCTCCATAGCAGGAGACCTGCTGCGACGCTCCGAGATGTGGTGCTCGGCGGGCAGCGAGGGGTAGCGCCTTGGGGCTGGGCTGGATATTCGGCTGGAGTGCGCGGGCGGCGGCTGCTGCTGCTGCTGCG
This sequence comes from Heloderma suspectum, assembly GCF_057233095.1. Classification (NCBI taxonomy): domain Eukaryota; kingdom Metazoa; phylum Chordata; class Lepidosauria; order Squamata; family Helodermatidae; genus Heloderma; species Heloderma suspectum. The sequence continues at coordinate 234,597,387 of NC_139459.1, read as the reverse complement.
AGGGCCCTGTGTTGACGGCCTTACGGACCACAGGGGAGTAGGAGATATGTGGCCGGGGTGTAGAAGGGGTCTGTGGGAGCTGGCGGCGTCCTCGCCTCGGGGTGCTGGTGCCAGACGTTGAGAGGACTGGACTCCCACTTACGGAACTACTGCCCTACACGAAAATTGAAACAAAGGAAATCAAAAAGAAAAAATATACAAGGAAAATCAACCAAGAAGAGACAGGAGGAAAAGGGGGTGGGGTGAGGGGCACACAGAGACAAGGACAAGAAAATAAGGGAAGCAAAGAAACGAAAATAATCGAATGGTGAAAATAATTAAAGCAACAGCCACGTTAGGGTGGAGGGGAATTGGAGGGAGAGGAGGGCAAGGGAGACAACGAAGAAGGGCAATAATAATAATTATTAATAATAAATTAAAAAAAATCCAACACAAAAACAAAAGCAAAAAAGAGAAATGAGAAATGGAGTTTTTGTAAGTTCCAGGGTTTAAAAAGTAGCAAAAAGCTTTTAAAAATTACTTGCACGCTTCCAAAAAAAAAAAAAAAAAAACGAAAGCAAAACAAGAGGAGGGGAAATCAATTTATTAAAAAGAAAAGAAAGAAAGCAGTTTGAAGGAGGGGGGCAGGGAGGAATTTGCAAAGCATGGGTCATACTGCATGTTATCAAAAAGCGATTTGAGGAAAAAACATAGTAAAGAAAAATACCTGGAGCTGAAAAAGGAAGTTGTAGGTTGGGACAGATAAGGGCAGGATTTAGGAAGTGGCGGGGGTGGGGTGAGATTAGGAGTGAGGATCTAGCAAGGAAAGATGAGGGGGAGCACTGGGTCTGGAGAAGTTTGGAACGGAGCCGAACTCTTGAGGGAGGCTGCAGAGTGCTGCTGTTCTGTACCTAAGACATGTTTGGCTGTCAATATTTTCTCTGCTGGGTTTGCTTGCATGCTAATAGGAAAAATCATTCACTGCTCTCTTTGCTTACACCCCGGTCACAGCCACTTTTGGCCTGAGCCCCTCCCACCATTGCTATGTGACACCCCCTCCCACAACAGATTTCCCTGGGGAGAATATGGTCCTTGGAGGAAAAAAGGTTCCCCATCCCTGTCATATAACATGGTTTTGCTAAGTAAATGGTAAATCGCGGTAGTAGGGCTTGTCACACATATTTATTATGGAGACCAAAACCTTCTGGACAGTGCCAATATGGCTGGCTGAGTGAAGCACTTGCTGGGCCCAGACATGTTAAGGGACCCCCACCCCAAAGAAGCATTTTGACTTTCACTTTCTATAAGTCTCAAGACAGTTTGGGTGCAATGCATTCTGCTTCTGACCTGGCCAGGCCCTATGGAAAGTGATGCTGCATCCTGACCGTGATGTAAGGGACTCTGCGTGCATGTTCTCATTTCAAGCAGGTCCGGACAAGTCTGTGGAAGCAGTGTGCACTCTTTCCAACCTAGTAGGACTCTGAGCTAACTGAGAGTGTGTCCCTCAGGCAATCTCCAAGTTAGCTACGTTCCTTATTGACTGTACTGTTGTCCCCTGAATACAGTTAATGTTTTCTCCTTGTCCAAATTGGCTGAGAGGTCACAATAAACCAAAATGTCATTCAGCCCATCACAATATATTTAAAGGAAAGTCGGGTACTTTGTGGGAAGCAGCAAAATACCCCCAAAATGTACAAGCCAGAGGCTGCTAGATCCTTTCGAACCCCTTTATTAACTTATAGGCACTAAGTGGTTGACTAGGGATAGGTGAATCTGTCAAACTCAATTTTGCGCCAGTTTTCATTTTTCCACTTTTTAGTTCATTGCACATGAAAATTGGTATGCATTTTCATGTGCTTAAAAATATACACATTTTTGTATGCATTTTTGCAAGCAATTTTTCCCATTAAATAAAGCCTTTTTCAAAATATACACATTTTTGTGTGCACTTTTTCAAATGTACACATTTTGGCAAGCAATTTTTCCATTAAATAAAGCATTTTTGTGCATATTCTTCAAAATATTTTGTACACACCTGTGTGTTTTGTCTGCACGTTTAAAATGTATGCATTTTTGTGCACTTTCTACATATGTGAACTGCACCACAAATTTCAGAAGAGTATGGATTTTCATGTCTAAGTGTGTTCTGATTTGAGTTTAGGACCATCTCTACACCAGCCTAAAATCCTGCATTTAATGCAGGATCACAACGGACTCCCTTTACACGCGCTTCCTTTTCCCCCTCCCATTTCTCCCTCCTTCTCCCCCTTATCTGAGTCTTCTATGTGTTTCATTGATCTAGCTCCTCTTCTTGCAGCTTTTCCTTTTTCATGGAGGGAACTCGAACTCTGAGGGAACTCAAGCAGAACTCAAGCTCAGCAGAACTCAAGCTCGGTAATTGGATAGCTCATTATTTCCAATCTTTTAAAAAATGGAATGAAGGTCATTTAGTGCAGAAGACGCCCTGGAGGTTCACTATCTCAATAGCAGGATAAAAGCTCCATGTGAAGAAGCCCTAGGTCTGGAAATGCTAATTTGGTGAGCTCGCATTGAAATGCAAACAGTGAGTTTCTCACCCATCCATTGCTGACTCTGGTTCTCAAGCTGAAGGGCTCATGTACAGGTGACACTTCCATGATTTGTGATCTGTACCTGTTGATTGTCCTTTTCTTTTCTTTACTCTTCAACTTCTTGGCCTGTTTTCATATAGGAGACTAAAGAGTTCATTTGAACCTATTTCCTGCTATTTGTTCCATATGTGAATGTTGTTAATGTGAAAGAATGCAAAAGGGAAAATCAAAAATACACTCTAAGCACTGTATGTTTTACAGTCACATACAGATCAATTTAACAGTTAAATGATTTAGAACTCACGTGTACAAAATCCCTGTGCAGAAAGATTGAGTTTAAAAATCCTGTTTCTTTAAGAATCTAGTGCACCTGGCTCTGTCATTTCAGAATAACTGTCAGATCACTTCCCAAACATACACAAGCTATTTATTTCTCCAACTTGGGCGATATCTCCCAATTCTCACCTCTCCTCTAAACCTTCAGTGGTTTGGTATAGTGTTAATTGACCATCTTCCCAGGTGCTACCTGCCTAAGTGCTGTTTATCTCAATCCCCCTTCATCACTCCTGACTGGAGGATTCCCCTTTACCTGTCAGTTTCTCCTCCCCACCCCCCAGGTTAATATGGGGCTGTTCTCCCTATGAAGTTTGCCACTTATGATGGGGACCAATATGGCTGATCCATGCTCTTCCTGTGTTCAATCTGGAGCCTAACTTTAGAACTGTTTAGTGCAAGCTACGTAGAAACTAACTTGTTTATTTCATTTTTATACTCCCTTCCTAATCCTCCCTTGTCCCTTAGCCCTAACCTTAATAAATCTTATATGTTTAGAAGCTGGGATTTGACACCTTAAGAATTATTTTCCCCATGAGTCAGACCACACTTTCATGCTATACGCTGGCCCATATGGAGGTAAGGGGAAAGCAAGCTGTAACTCAGTGATGTCATTTCAGAGGCACTGTGGGTAAAATTAATGGCAGCTCCCATAAAAGAAGATGGCAGCCCCCACTGCCCAGCAAGCCATTCTGCAGGTCAGACCCCTCCAGGGGCCAGAAAGTTTAAGCATTTCTCCTGATGTTAGAGAATGGGTCTGTGAAACTGAGGCAGCATTTTTACTATGGTTTTAGGTAGAATGTATTCTGGCCTCAAGCCATGTTAGGCTGTGTAGTTAGTTAAACTCACATCCAGTCCACACTTTTATATACATCAATCTTCAACCAACTTTATTGATAATACAGCTTGAACAGCCAACAACTAGGACGCAGACAATCAATTACTTAGCTGTAGAAGGACAAATGGAAGGCTGAACCAGATTGACTGAGGTAAAAGAGATGGGATGGTTGAGGCAAAAAGATGTTGCAAGGCCAGGCCTTCCAGGCTGCAGCTCAGAGAATGGCAGAGAGAACAAGAGAAGAAGGCTTTTCATCTTTTGAGGAAAAGTGGCCTAAACATGAATGGAAATTCTTCTTAGGAGCAACTCATCAGTGCACCATAACAGACAGTAGGGTCCTGTTCAGTTGTTAACGGAGCTACAGAGGGAAAAATTAAAGCAGTTCTAAATGCAGAGACTAGTGGGCAAAATGACAAGCAACACAATGCTGAGGTGGGGCAGAACAATGCTACCTCCAGAATTATGGCATTGTCACTAAATAGGCACCGAATACCGAGGCAAAAGACAGTAGGTGGAGAAAAAGTCTTAAGAATCTCTCATGAGTACCTTCATGTAGGAATGTAGATGAGGGGATAAATCCTGATGTGGATTAAAGCTAGCTAAAAGATGGAGCAAAGAGCTGGAGAGGCTGGTACTTTTTCATCAGGAATATGAAGCACATATCCACTCAGCTGTGCAGTGCCGCAACGTTCCATGCTATTTCAGAGATACTGTGAATTGACTAGGGCAGTATCTTTTTAAAAGTTAAGTTGGATGAGCAGGTTGTTACAGGCAGGAAATTAATATATTTACTGTTTGAACTGTGCAAGGTAGTCAGCAGCAGAAAATGCAGTGCTGATACCTGAGACAATCTGAAATGTCTGCTTCTGCATATTGGCCAAAGTCAGCTGGACTACCAGGCTGAGGAACCAGGGGGAGGGGGAAGACTTCCTGGTTGCAAAGAACAGTCAGGCCACAGCCCAAGGAGCCCTTCCCAGCAGCAGTGGGAGGAATACACAGAATACCATCAAACACCTCTTGCGTACCGTCATTCCAGCAAGCCAACAAAATGCTAATGTAACACCATATTTAGTATTGGGGTTTCAGAGGAAGCAAATGTTTCAAATGAAAGATCTGGCAGAAAACTGATCAGATTAAAATGTAAGCATCTGTGGTTAGGCTAGGACAACATCCATGCCTCTGTGGTTTGATTCACACATACATGCTAATCTCTTACAGTGCAATCCTATACATGTATACTCAGAAGTAACCCCTGTTGAGTTCAATAAGCCTTACTCCCAGGTAAGCATTATAGGATTGCAGCCATGAATTATCACTTGGTGATGGCAAAATCTGTCCACTGAAAAGTACTGTGTTTGAGTTGAAATCGGGTGATGTGAAGTTTTGACAATGGTGATTGTTGTGACAGCTGATTTACAATGCAAGTCTCAAGGAACAGTGAACATGCATATCTGAACTGGCCTATGACTGTACAGAATCCAGTATATTCAGAAAGAAAAAATATATCATTTGAAAAAAATAATAACCCAGTGGAGGGTTGATGTGGAGTGCAGAAGAAACATGAAGTTTGTGTTACTTTGACTTGTATTTACTGACAGTCATCTACATTTCTAGTTGCTTCTGATGAATTCAGACTCACATTGCCCTGTCTTGGAAAATTGCCCTTTTCTTGGTGCCCTTGGAAGGGTGAAGCTCAATGTTGGGGAGTGGCTTTCTAAGTGAAGCATCTGGCAGAACTCGAATTTGAACCAACAACTCTAAAATTAAATGTGTCCTATCCCCCCAATTCGAGTGGTAGAATCGTTGCTGTCCTTTCCTAGAATGGTCACTGACATTTGAAGCAGGGATTTTCTTTCTGTCATTGGGTTAGGTGACCATGGGCAAGTTGCTTCCACTCTTCAGGCTCTGTTACTTTCCCACTTAGTAAAATTATAAAAGAAGCTGAGCTCATTGTGATGGATCTCCTCAGATAAAACACATCAGCAAAGCAAACATTGGGTGTCATTAAAAAGAACAAACGCTCTAATGAGTCTGAATGGTACAGCTCCATCAGATTGTTATGAGAAGTACCTGTAACAAAGTCTCTAATATTGGTTGAATAGTCTCTAGTATTGATGCCTGTAACAGAGTCCCTAGTATCAGATGAAGTGAGGAAATAAAGATCTCTCTACCCATGCAGAGCCAGTTATTTTCTCTGTTTTAGAGAATAGAGTTGGCACTTTTCCTTCTGGGCATAGCAGGCCCAACGTGGATTGGAATGATGGCGGCCACCAAGAAGATGAATAAGTCCTTAGAGCAGTCTTCCCCACCCTGGCACCCTCCAGATACATTGGACTACAACTATGCTGGCTGGGGATAATAGGAGCTTCAGGGTTTACACAGCTGGAGGCACCTGATTGGATACAGCTGCCCTAGCGTCCTTCAGTTGATGATAAAAAATGATACATGTGTACATACACATGAAAGTAACCTAGCCAACAACTTTAATCTCTAAGGGAATATATTTAAAGGCTAGAAAATGATAATTGGGTTGAAATCTAACCTGCACATTAGAGAATACTTCCATATTTTGAGGAGAAACATGGCAAAGCCGTTCACTGACTGAACAACCATCTGGTTTTGTTCAGTTTTTTTTAATGCTGACATCAAACAGCTAGTAGCATTGGTTCTATAGAATGATTACTTCTATGGAACCTTGTCTTTGATTAATGTGACAAACCATATATTAACCACATTTTTTTTAACCTGTGTAATATTATGCTAAGGGGCAATGTTTATATTAATAGGTTTCTCTAGCACAGCAGACTTGAGAAAACCAGGCACAAGATTGTTTAGGCTTAGCTGGGTGTATTCCAGTTATTCTGACCACAAACATGCCAGATAAGGGCAGGGGATTTTACAGCTCTTATGGTGATAGTAAAAGAAAAGTGAGTGTGGGTCTGTAATCAGCCTATTGGGGCAAGAGAGCTTCAAGAGTGAGAATCCAGTTGGTTGTGGAAAGCCAGCTTGAGTTCAGCTTAGTACATCTGGAATGCTGGAAAGTGGCCCTGAACAAATCTGTCCAAAGAGATAGTAGGCTAATGGTTCTGAGCTTCTGTGGCTCAGGTCAAATCACTAGCCACTCTATGTCAGCAAGATAAAGGAAGTGGCTCTACTAGGTATACGTGAGTCTGATTGCAAATTCAGTGAGTCTGAGTGAGCTAAGCTCTGATAGTGGGCTAGTCAGCAGCCACAAAACGTGGAGTTTTAGAAGAAACCGCCCATCAACTGGAGCAGGACAAAATTACAGGACTACATCATCAAATCCAAGCAGGACTGGAGGGAACTTGTTTTAGAGAGATCTAGTGACAAGGTCAAAACCCACATGTGTAGGCACTGCAATTTACCAGTAAGCCCAGAGAAAGATGCAAAGTAGAGCCAAGGAAGAATCTGAAATAAATGAAGAAGGTTCAAGTAGCTATATAAATTAATCTGCCCCCAGGTGAACAATAGAAGAGGCCAGGTGACACAGAGATGGTGAGTGAACGCTGTAAAGAATCCAGACTGATCTGGAAACCAAAAGTCCTAAGAAGGTGATGGAATAATATGAAGACAAAAAGGAGAGCTGACATCTCAAAGAGCTGAGATGAGCAAATCCATTGTTGAGATGGTCTGTGGGTGCATGGTACGAAAAGGAAGAGAATGAAGTACTTACCTCAGAAGGAACACAGAAATCGTTTGGAGGTCTGTTCAGATATGATGACAATGGTGGTTCATGGCAGAGGAGAAAAGCCCTTACTGTGCAAGACTGAGAGAACTCCCAGATTATGAGAGTCAAATGTTTAGACAAGTTTAAACAGAAGGAAATACTGCTTGCTTGCTGGTAATTTTTTTAATGTGTCCCTATGAAATATGGAAACATAGTTTAAGGGAGAATGCACTTATAGCCACTGAAGAAGTTATGTGCTGCTTGGTATATGAAAATGGATCCCCTGCTGCAGTTTAAGAGGCAACTGACTCGGCTGTAGGGAGAGGAAAAGACAGAGAGAGGGGGAACATCAGGAAGGAAACAATCAACCATTCCTCATTGGTATCGTAACAAGGAAGAGCAGATGCTTAATATCCCAGGTTTATGTAGCAAGTCTTTATAGGTTAATTTATATGCCCATATGTATGCATGTGTGTTGGAAATTCACACAAATATTTCAAAGAATTTCTCTTTGTCTGTGATGTGGGGCCTGCTTCTGCTTATAGTATGCCACATATGCCCACTTGCATGACTCTGTATGCCATAAACATTTGCATATTGTTTTGTGTACCATGCCATGAATATTTTCTACAATGCATTTATTTATAAAACTTCTATACAACTTTTCTATTAAACCCCAAATAATGGTATTACACTCATGTCTACGTTTAGTAGAACATGTAGTTTGGCCTTTAAAATCTGTGGGGCTGTTTGTGTTTATGTACGTACCATATATATCTGTACATAATTATGTATCTCATTGTGTCCCTACTGGCATGTGTGTGTATGTATATGTATGTACTGACTGATAACATGGTGGTGAATGCCACCATATACAGAGACCATACTAGTACAGCACAGACCCCAGCTCTCTAGAATAAAAAATAGGTATTCTGTAAGAATTTCTCAACTTCTTTTTGCAATAGGAGGGGGAAATCCCTCAGTGCTGCAGGGGAAAAGTTCAAAACATAGAGGCTGTCTCTCCTGAAAGTTCAGAAATCAAGGGGTTCTCACTCGTCAGGTGTCTGCATTCCCAATATAGCTTGGTATTCCATTTCAGTTTCTATAGTCATTGCCCCATCTTGCCTCAACGCATCTGGTGATCTTCAATGCTTCAAACATCCTTCTCTTATATTTTGTAGAATAACCAGAATTTGCAATGAAAATTCATTACAGAAAATCAAGTAAATGGATTTGAAAATGTCTAATTTGCTTAACATATTACGACTGCAAATTTTCAACATTTCTAGTAAGGAATTTTAGGGGTGAACTGGGGTAGGCACAGAAGATATGTTGATGCATCTCCTGATGTATCTGGGGTGGGGGTTAAAAAACAGCTACGGGGGTAGAGAGTGGTGGGTTGTGGCCATTGCACTAGTGAAGGAGGGTTTAACCCTTTTTCCTCATATTGCTTTCCCAATCTCAATCTCTATCTCTCCTGAATCTAAATGCCCCCTGAAACTGCTATTTGCCCACCTGGAGAAAAGATACAGGTACTTTAATCCTGTCTTGTCCTTCAGCATCCCCTTCCATATACCCTATGTCCTATGTGTGTTCATCACATGCATGCATGTGTATGGCATGTATTTCGGTTTTACCTCTTGTTCAGATGTGACTTGCACAACTTGTATGCGTGCCTGTCTCTTTAGGTGCAGCTTCATTCCAAACTTTCCAGATTCACAAACCGCAGAGAGTTCAGTGCCACCAGCGTAACAACAAAGGGGTCACACCACAGACACTGGAGAAAGAGGCCAGCGAGCTGGGCAGGGCCATCCGCTGGATTGGTTTGATTTTTGTTCTCTGCTCACCAACCATCTTACCTGCGCCTGCCCCTCGCCGTGACAGCAGAGCCAAGCACAACGGATACAGAAATAAACATGTAAATAAAGGCAGGTTGGCCAGGAGACCCCAAGTAAAGTGTCCAAATTGTCCAAATGAAACAAATAGGAATGAAAAAGAGACTTTGTGTGGAATGGGGCGGGGGGGGGACTAAACTGAAAATAATGGAATAAAAGACCTTAAACAGAGCATTTGTTAACAAGTAATTCCAGTTTCATTCCTAAGAATCACCCAACAAAACTGTCATAGTTGGACACTACACCTGTCTTGGGACCGCTAGGCATTTCTCCTCCATTGGCTCTCCGACTGCAGCATAAACAAGGATTATATCTGGTGGAGCTACCTCAAGGTGAGTTAATAAGGTTTGGTTCTCCTTGCCCTTTGCAGAATAGAGCATTTAGGGAGCCAGCTGAATGACTAGGTTTGCAATTTTGGCACTGCTCCAATTCCAAAGCAACAGTTCTAACCTTGCAAGCACTGCGCTGATTGCAATAAAATGACATCAGACTGAGCCCTATGAAAATCAGGCCTGACAAACTCTGGCCCGTATCAGGCTTCTCTGACTATTCTCTTAAGTGTGAACCTGACCAACATGCTTTGATAATATTCCATTGTCTTATTTTGCTGAGAATGGTTGTGCTCCTCTGCTAGGAACATATTCTGAGCGGCCTTTCCCCAGCCATAGACTCTCTGAAGGCATCTCTACACCAGCCTAAAATCCTGCATTTAAAATAGAGGTTTCTGCTTCCGTTTTAAATGCAGGATCACGCATAACTCTTTTGAGGGAGGAAACTGAAGCGGGGTAATTTGACAGCTCATTATCTGCGATCTATTTAAAAACAGAACAAAGGGCATTTAGTGCAGGAGACGCCTTAAATGATCACGGCATCATGTAAAGACCCCTCAAACCCCGTGAAGAAGCCATCTCAATTGCAGGATAAAAGCTCTGTGTGAAGGAGCCCTGAATATCACCCTGCCTGTGCACACAGAAAAACAGAAGGAGGGCAGCTGGATGGCAGGAGGAGGCACATCAGAATTCCTGTGAGCTGTTTATCATGGCTCTGAGAAGAAGTGGGGGTGGGGTGGGAGAAGGCATCTCTTGATGAATCAACTGCTGAGGTGAGAGTAAAGGAGGCAATCTCTGGAAGCAAAATGTAAAAGAGTTTCCTCTGCACTGTTTACTGGAAATCAAGCCCTTTCATATTGATCAAGTGGGGAACGCTATCCACACTGATCTTTTTGGATCTCAGCGACGGCAACTGTTTTTTATATGGGCACGTCTACATCAGAGACTTAGGGCACAATCCTATGCATATTTAGACAGAAAAAGTCCTACAACTCCCAGCATTCCCCAGCCAGCCATGCTACCTCCTAGCATGGCTGGCTGGAGCATGCTGGGAGCTGTAGGATTTTTTTCTGTCTAAACTTAACATAGGATTGTGCTGGTAAACTGGTTTAAGTGTTTCTCTCCCCAGAGAGCTCAGGGAACAGGGACATCTGGACCATAGGGTAGCACACAAACTCTAAGGAACGTTAAAACAAATCTTTAAAACGTTCAGAAGCGGCATGGCATGGACATGCTTGAGCAATATTTTTTGAAACAAAGTGTTGCCATGTGTGCATTCCATTTCCTGCATGTCAGTTGTTGCAGCAAAGGAGCACACCATCTGAGCAACATGGAAAAAAAATTGTTTTGAAGAACCACTCTAAAATCGCACATATAAAATGCGGCTTTCTGCTTCCATTTTAAATGCAGGATCACAACTGACTCCCTTTACATGCACTTCCCACCCCCTCCTTTTCCCCTTGTCTGAGTCTTCCATATGTTTCATTATACAGCCTCTAGATGGTGCTGTGGCCTAGCTCCTCTTATTGTGGGTTTTCCTTTTTTATGAGGGAACTCAAGCAGAACTCAAGCATGGTAATTGGATAGCTCATTATCGCTGATCTTTTAAAAAATGGAATAAAGGTCATTTAGTGCGGGAGATGCCTTGGAGGTTGACGATGTCATCAAAAGGGCCTACAAACTTCTGTGAGTAACCATTCTCAATAGCAGGATAAAAATTCCATGTGAAGAAGCCCATAGTTTCAAGGGTTTAAAAACTGGCACGGTATGTTTGAGGAAGCAGTAAAGAGTGTTCCTGCTATATGTAACTCATCTCCAATGGGGAATACTGGTAACTACTAGAGTGTAATTCAGTGGTTGGGGAGGATAATGAGTTGTGGCATTGTTCACTAGTTATGTCACAAACTATATCCACCAGATCAGGGATGCTGAACTGTAATTAGTCCAACGTCCCAACTGCTTCCCCCAGACCAACCTGGCAGACTGGATGATGTAAGGAAGTGGGGCCCTGTGCCCAAAGCCCCTCCCCTCTCTTGACATCATCTGCCCCACTCCATCTATTTTGCCTTTTTCCATGGTGAGAAAGTTCAGAGAAAGGGACTTGGCTGGCTCCTCCATCTACTGGATGAGCCAGGCGCTTCTTTCATGTACTGCCTTGTCCCTCTCTAACACTGCCTAGTTAATTTAGGGCACTTCACACTATGACTGGGTTATGTCACAGGAAACACTGGTGCAGTTTGCACCAAATCCTAGGTGTAATACTGATTAGTACTTGGCTTCTGGGTGTGGTTGTTGGGAAAAAACCTGAATTCCTCATTAAAGGTATTCCCACACATTATTTTCCAGCGCTTCAGGCTTCCTGTTCCCAGCTTTAAGAATTCTTTTGTCAAGCCTTAATAATTTCAGACATGTGGTGATCCACACTGCTATCGGCTCTATATAAGAGGTGTTTGTAAATGTCTGCTTTCCATGGCCAATTAGGAGAGGCAAGCCATGCATTTGCAGGATGAACACATCTGCAAGGCTCCCCTCAAAGACCTGAACTATACCCTTCCTTCAGTTACTGACTAGCTGAGACAGAGCCAATTCACAATACACAAATGGCATAGCAAGGATGTGGGTTTAACACAGCTGTGTGCACTGAAAGCTGCTTTAATATACAAACACTACTTCCACCTTAATCCATATTTACCAGAGTTTACTCTTGGAAAGTTTATGATGGCTTAGTGTATGTACACTAAACAAAAAGAGTCAAAGGGGGTATAAAAGACATGAAGGCTTCCCTTAAATATTCTATCTTCCCCAAATAAGGGTTGGGGGAGAAGACTGTCCAGTTATCCATGTAAAACTGTACAGTTACCCATGTAAATTAACAATAAGGCAACCAAAGAAAAATTTGAAGAGCAACTTGCGAATGGAACAGATGCTACTAACCAGGAGAGGCTGGTGGTCCCAATTTTGGTGGGGCTGTGAATCCATCCTGGGTTTCAGTCAGAACCAGCCAGAACTCTAAAAGAACTATCCAAGGTACTGAATCCTATCCTCAAAATAGGTTCAGCACCTTGGATAACTCAGATTTCTGGAGGTTCTGATTGAAACTCAGATGGATTCAAAGCCCCACTGAAGTTGGAGCCACCAGCCCCCACTGCTACTAACAATAATAATGTCCTCAAATACATATGAAGTACAAAATGAGCAAAGAGGTAAAAATGTGAAAATTTTGATTTTAAAAACAAAAGCTGAATAATTATCCTTAAAATCGTCCTCTGTACTGTAAGAATAAAGGTGTACTCACAAAGTGAAAGATCCTGAATGGTAAAACAACAACAAAAGAATACGGTCTATCAAAGGAAAGCTTTTTGCCAAGTCTAAATTAAAGGCTTGAATAACTGAAATTACTGGGGGCTCTAAGCATGTTTCAATGAATAAGAGCTGAGAGAGTCTAAGTGGAGTAGATCTTAATGGACCAAACATCTTTTATCTATAATCTCTTTTTGGAACGTTCCTCAGAGCATCCTTCTATATTTTAAAAGATAAATTTTTATTAGATAGCAACCAGAAAGCAGAAAGAACTCCACCTTCCAATACTGGCCTTTTCCTTAGTCTTTTTAAGGTTAGCCAGACAGAATTTGGAGTAAATGTTGCTTTCCAATTTAGTGTCACATGGCTACTTGAAAAATGGTAATCTGAAGTAGACCTGTAGGGTGTGTAGGCTCAATTTTGCATTAATCGAATACATTTCCCAGGCATGTTTTGGAACAGATTGCTTTCATTTGGCTGTGCTTGGCTCTCTTAAACTAGACTGACAAAAAGGAAAATGCCATCATAAATGAGGAATGGGAGGCAGCCAGTGTAGCATCAAATAAATACATAAACAAACAAACAAATAAAGGATCAAGACAGGATCCAGGGAGTCACACAGATATCAGTCTATCCCAGGTAAAAAGCATTATTGAGGTGAAAATAGTTAAGCATATAGCATAAAAAGCCTTGCCAAGGAAGAATCATTGTGAAGAGAAGTCTGGCCTCACCAAACATGTAGATAGGGGCAATTTGAGAGACTTTATATGTGGACTTACGAAAAAGGTTATGACCCTCACAAATGACTGCAATAAAAACACAGCAGTCATGGGATAAGTGGGCAGATCTTTTTAAGGATCAGAACTGATTTAAAAAAGAAGTCAGTCGTACAAGGAATAAATGGACAGTTTTCACCTTGAAAGGAAGTAATTCAAGGATATGTACAGGGGACCAGTGCTACCTAACTTACCCACATATGGTCTGGAGTTAGGGATGAACAGTGAGGTAGCCAAATTTGTGGATGACACCAAAGTATTTAGGATGGCAAAATCCAGATGGTGAAGAGTTCAAAACAGACCTTTCCTAAGTGGGTGAATGGGCAACAGCATGTTTGTTAAATTCATGATAATTAAGTGCAAAGTTACTGATTGCAGATATATGCTAATGATGTTTAAATTGGCTGTGACTACCATGGAAAGAAATGTTGGAAACACACTGAAAACATCAGTCTGCTGTGGCAGTCAGAAGGACAAGCTCAATGTTAGGAATAATTAGAAAAGGAATAGAAATAAAACAAGTAGTGAAATATATTATGGCATAAGCTTCTGATGCATCTGTGGTTCCATTTATAATACTGTGAACAGTTATTATGTCTTTAGGTTAAAAAAAAAAGGCTATCATAGAGATGGAAAAAGTACATAAAATGGTAACACAACCAAGGCATTGAAGCATATTCCCTATGAGAAAAAAAGCTAAAGAGTTTGGGGATTTTTAATTTAGAAAAAAATACATTACTACAATGGGGATGATAGCAGCTTATAAAATGATGAGTGATGTGGAGAAACACAAAGGTTAGACAAATTCACAGTTGATCAGTTTGTCAATAGCCATTAGTCATGATAGCTAAATGGAACCTCCTTGCAGGGCTGGCCCAAGGCATTTTGCTGCCTGAGGCAAAAGACAAGATGAAGCTCCCCCCGCCCCGCCCTCGACATGACAGGACTAGCAGTGGAATCTTATTTCAACCCTGATGTGATTGCATCCTCCACTGCACCTGAAGGTAGTGGGCTAGCTTAGGGAGTGCAGGGTCAGCTGTGTAGCATACACAGATCTGTCCTTCAACACCTAGAATCATAGAATCATAGAATAGTAGGGTTGGAAGGGGCCTATAAGACCATCAAGTCCAACCCCCTGCTCAGTGCAGGAATCTAAGTCAAAGCATCACTACCTCACTACCACTCCCTGCTCCTGAACATCTGCCATTTCACTCTGCCTAATGGTAGGGCCGGCTCTGCTTCCATGTTCAGAGGAAATATAACTCTGGTGACAAATGAAAGAGGATGGTTATCACCTTCATACTCTCCTTGTGAGCTTTCAGAAGAATCTGCTGGCTACTGTTTGAAGACAAAATACTGAGCTAGATAGACCTTAGGAATTGCCTTGCAAGCATGCTTACCCCACATTCTCAGTACCATATTAGTAATGTCAATTGCCCCTCATGTGACTCTCCGAACATGCGCAGCTAACATATTGCCAGAACTTGCAAGTCCTGTTTGGGCCAGAGAGAGTGATAAACTCCCATCATAGAGATCCAGAAACTGTTGATGGGGTGGGTAATCAGAGCTCGATTCCTTAGGAACAGAGACTTTCTCCGTACCTGAGGCACCTGTATCTGTCCCTAGGGGTGAAGCATGGAATGGAAAGCCACACCCACCTGCCTGTGAGGCATGTGGTCTCGGCCCTCACTGGGTGAGCGGGACCAACGTCGATCTCTGGAGCGAGGCCGGCTATATTCGTGCCTCTCTTGTGAGTACCGCTCCTTGTCAGAAGATGTGTGGTGGTGGTGATGATGGTGGTGGTGGTGATGGTGTTTCCGGTCCTTTGGCCTGCCTCGCTCTTGGTCTCTTTCTTTGGGAGGTAGGTCACCCGACTGTGTGGTCATACTGAGGTCCGTGCCCAGCCCTGCCAGTGAGAAGAAAGAAAGCAGTTCAAGCTTGAATGGTTTTTTAAATAAATGTTTTGAATATACCAAGACAGCCTGTTAATGCACCCATCCTTCACTGGCATGTAAGCGACCAGGGGGAGTAGCACTCTCAAGAAAATATTGGAGGCAACATTTTACTTGGCTTGGGTTGTCAAAAACATGTGCCCAGGATGGAGAAAATGAAGAACATTCCTTTTCTAGGCAGTCTTCTCAAAGGCTCAAGTGGCCACTCAGGGCCAGATGACAGACTGACATGGGAGATCTGTGAATAGTATCTCCCAGTTACTTCAAGTGTTAACAGCATACAGTTAGAGTGGGAAGAAGGTGGAAATTTAGATCTGGACTATGGCACTGGGGGAAGTTTCTTCTTTTAACCCTCATGCAATTTTTCCAATTAAAATTGTCCCCTCAAAGCTGCTATTTGCCTAAAACATAAGGCACCTCCATGAGATGTGAATTGTGTTGTGTGGGGCAAATAGCATCTCCTAGGGACTGACTTTAATCAGGAAACACTGCAGAAGAAAGGGGTCCCCCTTTTGCCCCCATGTTACAGTTGCAGTCTGAATCACCCACCCTGCATCTGTTGCTGCTATTTGCATTTTGATAAGATGAGGAACAGCCTGTTAATGGATCACCCGCATCATGTCTATTTTGGCTCTCAGAAATTCCTTCATAGGTGAGTTAGGATTAGTTTCCAGTAGACTCTTAGCTGATGAGATACTCAGAAGGTAGTTCTGGGATCCATATACAGCCTTTGAGCTACAGTTTGGGGAAGGACTGGCCTGCAAGGAAAAGGAGAATGACAGTCCTTGAGAATGCCTTATGTGTGGGGTTAATCACACAAGTGGCCTCTGGAAGATGGAGCAGAATTACTGCAATTTTGCAATGTTTACACCATGTGTTGTAACTGCACATCTTTCACTTGGCAGATGTTTTGCCACTGTCTGGTTTTCAGCTAGCATTGAATGATGGATTCCTCCTATGTTCTAAATCATCCAGTCTGCTTGACCTGGATCTTCCAGGGAGCTAGTGACCTATAGAGGAAAGGTGCCTGAGAATCTATTACTTGAGATTCCCTTTAGAAAGCAATTAGCCTTAGGGTGCAATCCCATGCATGTTTAGACAGGAAAAATTCCTACAGCTCCCAGTATGCCCCAGCCAGCCATGCTAGGATGGCTGGCTAGGGCATGCTGGGAGCTGTAGGAATTTTTTCAGTCTAAACATGCATACGATTGCGCCCTTAGTCAATTGTGCAAGAAAGATTTTCCACATGGGGTAGATGCTTGCTGCAGCAAAAACAACAAAAAGTCCTGTAGCACCTCAACGACTAAAGAATGTATTATATGCCACAACCTTTTGTGGACTAGAGTCTACTTCATCAGATGTATCAGAAGCTTATGCCACAATATATTTGTTAGTCTTTAAGGTGCTAGAAGACCTTTTGTTGTCTGAGAAAGTTAAAATTTGCATACACAATTGTATTGTGTACATTGCCTCCTAATTATTGTTAAAGATGCCCTTCCTTGCATATAACCTTTGACTGGCTACTATCATTCTAAGGCAATTCTCATATAATTTACTGTCTGGAGTTGTGGCAATAGGAAAGGTTGCAGCTACTCTACAGTAAGTAAAGGATTGCATTCTTAATCTCTAGGGCATGGGTAGAGAACCTGTGATCCTCCAGATGTTGTTGGACTCCAACTTACATCAGTCTCAGCCAGCATGGTCAATGGTCAAGATGATGGGAGTTTAGTCCAACAACATCTGGAGGGTCACAGGTTCCCCACTCCTGCTCTAGAGATTTACTCCATAGAGTAAATCCTGCAGACTTGTCCTGCAGTCTGACCTGTGTCCACATCTGTGTATCGACTGAATGAGCGCTCTGATGTCCGGTGGCTCCGCTCCTGCCGCCGTTGTTGCCGCTGGTTCTCCTCTGGGATTACCCTTTCCAGAGAGTAGTCTTCCAAGCGCATGCCTTTGGAGCGTGAGTGACCCAACATTGAGGCAGACCGTTTCATGGGGCTTGCATCTGTGATAGTCTGGAAAGGGACAGAAAACCAGAATAATAACGTAAGTGATACCTTATAAGTAAGCAAAACCCCATGGATTTGGCAGGGAGTGGTATATGATATATGGTTATAGTGACAGCTATCTAGGCAACTATTAAACCAAATATAGTATAGCCATAGAACTACAGGCATTTATATCCATCTGCTATCCAGGCCATACCCACAGCTATGGAATTATGGGTGCATATGTGAATGTCTCTCTATAGATATATATCCATTTATCACAGGACTTAGGTATGGCTGTCTGGGGAGTTATGGATTATGAAATTCTCATTCTGCTTACAGACCACCAAGCCTCCCTTCCCTTCCCTTCCCTTCCCTTCCCTTCCCTTCCCTTCCCTTCCCTTCCCTTCCCCTCCCTTCCCAATTTGCCCAAGAATGAATGCATGGATGTAGCTGGTTGCCATGTTGCTTTCCTCCCCCAAATGAAACAGAAAACAAGATTAAGATTATCTGTTTTATAGGAGTACCTTCAACTCAGCAGAAGCTTTCTCAGAGCATTTGACATGAACAGCCTTTTGGCCACTGGGTGCTATTAATTTGGAGCAGAATATCACTTGACTCTCTCTGAGACATTTGCCACTATACCACAAACATGAAGTTTGCTAATGGAGCAATGTGTGCTATGCTAGTAACCACATGGCCAGTTGTTTTCTGTTTCCTGTCATGAAAGAGCTGTGGCCAAAGAATGGAACCGCAGGGACAGCAGCTACACCAGCATGGAAGCTTCTTTACACTAACAAACCAAAGAACATAGGATGGTACGTGCTGATCCCTTTAAAGGCTATCTATCCCCACTACTGTTTATGGTGTGCCTTTGTTGTGCTCTCTCTCTGTTTTTGCTTTGCCTTCTTCCACTCTAACTCAACAAGTCACCCACGTAGTTCCTTTGTATCATGTGTCTCTTCCATGAAGAGGAAAGAACCTTGGTGTTTAAGAATTCACAGGAAGGGAAATTAAGCTCTATTTCCTGTGTTACAGGTTAAAGTGACTTTGCTGTGTGAAAAGAAGAGCCTGTTCTGAAATGCTGAAACATCACATCAAACCTATGGAGCAAGTGATGCATGCCAACCAGCCACTACCACTGCCTCATGGCTTGTTGAATGAAATTCACTGCTCTTTTGTTACAGAACTAGAAGTAAAACCTGAGATTACAGTACAGGGCAAAAATTTACTCTGTGTTTCATAGCACACTAAAACTGCTGCTAGCAACATGCTCCTAGATTCCTATCTGCCCTCCTCAACCCTGCTCTAACCACCTCCTTGCATCCTCCTGGACTCAGGAAATTTGGGCCCTGGAACAGATTTGAGATCTCTGGTGTTTCTTCCTTCTCAGGATTTGGTGGCTGTATGCATTATCTACAGTGCTATGCAGCCATCTACAGTGCTACGCAGCCATCTCTAGGAGCAGGTCATTTCAAATCACAAAATCAGCCAAGGACTGGTTCAGACCAATGACTCCTGAGGGTGATCTTGTGATCTATAATAGCAATAAACACAAGGCAATGATTTAGTACAAAGGTGGCCATGGAAAAATCTGAACATTGCCAAATGTCCAGCTATACACACATCTAAGCACAAGTCGTCTTGTGTTTACTCCTTTTCATGTCACAAAATCAATCTCAAAAACCACCAGATTGGGCTGACACCATGATATATTTATTATCACATACTCCCAAACAGAAGCTGTTCCCTGTGGTTCAGATTTGCTCAGCCAGAAACAGCTCAGTTTAAAGCAATAACAAAAAAAGTATTACACAAAAATAAGCTTTAACAAAAAATTCTACTTTGTACTGATCACGGGGTTGTATTCAGTGCTGTCCTTCCATTCAAAGACAGCCCTTTTATCCAGTAGAGATTGCCAAGAATAGGAGGAATTTGCAAATCCCCCCTTTTTCCTACAGTCCCCACACCACCTCCCATGCTGTTCCTGTGGATCCTCCAATCCTCTGGAGCACATTCAAGTGAGTACAGGAGACTACAGAGGTAAGGGGGAATCAATGAAAATTGCCCCCCACCTTTCCATTCATGGAAGCTTCCATTAAATCAAAGAGCCTTACAGAAACAAAGTCTTACAGCATATTTATTTTTCTGTATCATAGTGCTAAAAAGAATAATAATCAAACTATATCATTCTACCAAACCAAATTATTGTATGGAAATACAAACATTAGATTTAGAAATTACAAATCTGTACAGGTAAAATAAAATACATGCTTGTCAGTTACAAGTTAATATGGATCAAAATGCCAGCATACAACTATATATTCTATGTTATTCTCATGTACACAGAATTGCAATTTGGAAATCTAAATTTGTCCACATGGTATCTACATGCAATAATTTACCAGGCATTTTACACTATATGTTATAGATTTTTATTTTTTACTTTAGATTTGTGATTATGAACAAAATTTATTGTGTCTGAAGCAGCAACAACACTTTTGGATGCTTAGATATCCGAAGCATTTTGGATGCTTTGGATGTCCCATAGCATCAAGTCTTGTGACATGGGTCAAAGATCTACTGATGACTCACTTAGGCTAGGTGTTGATCAATATTATCCAAACTTTTGGTCAAGATAAATTAAAGATCTCTGGATTAAAGAAACCAAAAGGGATTACATTATTAGAAAACATATGAGTGATATTCTAGGAGATTATGTGGCTAGTGGTTTTAATTCCTATAGGGCACATCACATTTTTTTAGAACAAATCTTGGGCATCACTCATAAGCTCAAGCATCTATAGACAGTACAGTATCTGATCCGTGGTGGTGTTCTGATGAAAAATACTCCATATGTACACTGAAGATTCCCTTCTCTCCAAAAGAACAACTCTAACGCATCATCTGTCACATTCCAGATGAAATTGCTATACCATATCACTCATAGGCCTTGCCATATTACCTGCAGGAATGATCCTGTGAGATACAACCAGCCACATCCCTTACAGCAAGGACTGCCAGAACTGGCTGTGTGTAATATCAACCATATTTCATTGAGGAAAGATGTCTCCAGAAAGGGTTGGGAAGCGCCAGTAGCTATATAAACTAAAAAGCAAAGTGTGCCCAGAAACAGCCATGAAACATGTCCAGAAATGGCAATGCAATATCCAACAGCTATCACGTATCTTGCAAAGTGAACTGTGTCATAAATCCCTAGTAGGAGTCTATCAAGTGAGTTGTACTCATAGTTTAGCAGCCTTCTAAATGCTGCCCACAAGCAAAATATTCTCCTTAGTCCATGTTGGGAGGAAATGGCATTTTTCCCTTTTTTAGTGCATGTCTCAAAGTACAGCAGCCCTGGAATATCAGGAAAAGATCAACAATATACACACCACACTGTATTCTGCCTATCAGAATTTTTAAAAAGTTGTTGTTGTTGTTAGTTAAGTGGTGGTTTAATCTAGGAAAATTTTAGGGAAAGAAAAGATAATATCCTCCATATGCAACCAACCATGTTTCTTACCACTTGTGAATGGTGTACTCCATTACTATGTTTGTGCAGATTGAGGATCAAGGCTCCATAGACAATCCCTGCCTCGGATAGGCTAACATTGCTCCATTATACTGTAGGTGAAACTGAGGAATTGCTCACACATGTTACCTGCCCTTGAAATCACATTCATTCAGAAAGAGGGAGGGCTAGAGAAAGAACCCAGGACTCCTGATTCCCTAGCCACTCTGTTCTGACCAAATAACCCCAGGCCTGGGATCTACAGTTCAGAAGCCCTAGAATTCAGCTCTCCCTAATTTCACCCAGAGACAGAAATAACACCCTCCCTCACAATGCCTCCCTGCTGTAGCCATCTGACTGGTTCTGTTCCACAGGGAAAGAGAGAGAGAAAATTACTCACTTGTAAATGACGCCATCTTTCAGAGGTCTTTCCCCTTCTCCCACCTATAGGTGCAGATGCACACGCAACCAGGCCTTCCAGAAATCTCTCTCCAGTAGAGAACTGTTGGGAATGATCTCCTCAGCATGGAGCTGCTTGTACATGGTGAGCCACAGTTATAATCAAACAGGTAATCACAGAGTTGCAAAGAACCTTTGAAAAAGGAGCAAAGCTGCTCCAATCACCTAAGGTTGCAATCCTATGCATGTTAAGACAGAAAGAAGCCCTACAACTCCCAGCATGCCCGGTCAGCCATGCTGGAGTTACAGGACTTTTTTTCTGTCTAAATATGCATCGGATTGCATGCTAGGATGCTTAGGATACTACTTCATAGTTCCATGAGAATTTATTTGAACTAGTTTTTTGAGACAGAAGGGAACATGTGGCGGTGGAAGTCTGGGGGAGAGATCGTTTTAAAGAACATGAGTTACAGGTGAACAAGTTTCTGTTCTAATGATGCATGGAAAACTAAATAAGAACAGCAGTATTTCATCTGACATGGCCATTTCAGCAGGTAAACTGAATGAAAAAGACAGCATATAATAATAGTACTCTGCAAATATTAAAAGAGTAATGCAGAATAGCAAAATGAGCTAGTTAAAAAGACTGTGGGTAGAAAAGCCAACTTGATGTAAGGACCAGACTCAGAGATCTTGCTGAGGATCTAATCTGCTCTACATTGTCTGTATTTGCTGGAAAGAGGCTTTTACCACAAAATGTTGGGTTCTCTCTATTTTGTATTTGTTTTCTCAGGAGGATGGTCTGAACCATCCACAGCTCATAAGAGATCTTGATGTAGGAAGCAGCCAGTGATCTCCAGACAGTTCCTTCGTGGATTGCTTGGCACCTCTGTTCTTGCTAAGCGAACTGTTTCTATTTGGTTTTCTTCTTTGGGACATTCACTTACAAAATCTGTTGCCTCCCACAAGTATTGGTAAGAATACATGGTGCAACCATAAAGTACTCTGTTTTTTCATAGTTGAGGATGTAAAGGTTTCACAGCCCATCAAGTCTAGCCTTTCCCTATTCCAAGGTGGTCTATGGACAAGACAAAGGCTCTGTTTTCCTGCAGAAGCTGATGTCATCACAGGATGACCTGGTTCACAAGTAACAACAAATTATGGTTTAATTAACCATGGTTTGTTGAACTGTGAGTTATTGTTACATGTGAACCCAGAACTATGGGTTAACTATGGTTGTTAACGTGAACAAATCATGAAGAGAACCCATGGTTTGTTTTGACCCAGTTTGTACATAATGACAGTAAATCATGGGTTAATTAATCCACAATTTGCCACAGCATGTGCCAGATGCATTCTGAGACCATTTTGAATATTCAACCCCTGATCATGCCGATTGGGGGTTGCTACATGATGTCCAAACCCAGACACCATAGGTTAATTGTGGGTTAAACAACCTACAGTTAACCTATAATTATTAGTTAGGTTAATTATGGGTTGTTTAACCCATGATTAATGTATGGTGTCTGGGTTTGGGCATCACGTAGCAACCCCCAATCACCTTGATTAGGGGTTGAATATTCAAAAAAGCTGCAGTAGGCACCTAGCACGCCCTGAGGGCATCTTGGGGGTAATTATCCCATGATTTACTGCTGTTACATGCGAACAGCCCCATAGGGTTTTGAACTGTGGGTTGTTTAAAGGTCAGGTTGCTTATCTGCAACTGGAGTTCTCTGAGTGGTCATCTGTGCATTCACACATATGGGCTCTGTACCTGCATGGAGCCTCAATTCAGGAAACTTCTAAAGCTGAGGACTTTTGGCAGGAACCCTCCCTTACCATCCCACTGCGCAGTTCCAAGGAGACCACGAATTGTACCCCCCCAACCCAGGGAACTGCGATACCAACATCAAGAATGACCTTGACACCGAAGTGGGGGATGGTGGGTGGACCGTGTGAATGTACAGATGACCACTTGATGAATTCCAGTTACAGGTAAGCAATCTGACCTTCTTCTTTGTGGTCTCTGTGCATCAGACATATGGGCAATTACCAAGCTTACTCACCAGAGGTGCGTCAGTGTCCTATCATAGAACCTCTGACAGAACTGCTCGCCTGAAGGAGCAATCTTTCTGGGCTCAGACATCCAGATGGTAATGCTTGACAAAGGGGTTGACCACATTGCAGCCCTACATACGTCCAGCAGTGGCACTTCTCTCTCAAACACCACTGAAGTTGCCACTGCTCTGGTTCAGTGTGTTCTCACTTGACCTGACAATTCTAATCCTTCCAACTCATAGGACAGCTTAACAGTCTGTACCACCCAAGATGCCAGACATTGGGATGGAACAGGTGACTCCTACTTGGGGCCTCCATAGCGGATGAACAAGTGCTGGGATTGATGAAATGACTCCATCCTGGCCTTATAAAAAGCCAGAGCTCTACGAACATCTAGACTGTGCAATGTTGTTTCTATTAGCGTTGAAGGTGAAGCAAAAAAAGCAGGAAGGACTGCATCAGATGAAAATCTGATATGACCTTAGGCAGGAAGGCCATATCGGAATGAAGCATCAATTTGTCTCTACGAAAGAGTTAGTATGGGAGATCCACTCTAAGAGCACAAAGCTCTCTGAATGTCAGGCAGAAAAATAACTCAATACAAAAACTTGAAAGAAAGAACAACTATAAGAAGAAAAGTCAGAAAGAGGTAGAAAAAAAACCACAGAAATTCCCTCAGCACAGTCAAAAATGACCAAAAAGACCCTTCTATCGAGTGCTGCCACAATGGCAGTTGATGAAGAACTGAGAGATTAGGCAGGAACCCACTGGAGCATGCACAGTAGGATGGTGAGGGAGGTTTCCTGCCCAAAGACCCCAGCTTTAGAAGTTTTCTGAGTTGAGACTCCATGCAGGCGTAGAGCGCATTTGTGTGATGCACAGAGACGAAGAAGAAGAACCATGGGTTGTCGTTACCTGCAGACTCAGAATCATGGGTTGCTGGGAGCGGGTGAAGCACGAGGGAAAGAAACAATCTAGGGACTGAGAAAACATACAGTGGTTTGTTTAATCATCTGCTAGACAAACCCTGGGTAGGACAACAAACCATGGTTAAAATAAACCATGGGTTAGCATTACGTGCAAACCAGGTCAATGAAGGAGCGGGATACAGATCACTTATGTGAAGGTAGAGGATACATAGCTTCCTTCTGTCTTGTTGCTGGGCTGGCTGGAAATAATTAATTATAACTTTCTGTGTAGGATCCATCAAGTTCACCCAGGAAAATAGATGTCAGACAGCCTGAATAATCTTTCTCTGGGATATTCAAAATAATCTCAAAAACCTATCGTTAGCTTAGATAATATTTCTTATACACCTGATTGTTTTTAAAAACCTTCTGCCATAATACATCTGTTTGCTTTTAAGGTGCTATAAAACTCTTTGTTGTTTTTACAGCTGACTGTTGTTGTCTTTTCTGCAGGTGCTGGAATTGCCTACAGTTCTTAGATGGAAGCAGGCACTTTATCCATCCTAAACACACCTGAAGAAAAGCTTGAAAGCCTAAATCTTGTTCTATTTTATATTCTCTCTTTGATGTATATTCATGTGGCACTTGGTTGAAAGAACACTGTTTTTGAGTCTGTCATTACTGGAGCTGATATCTGTGTTTCACGTGCCAGTGGTAACGATCATGGTAAGAAATAATCACGTAATAAGGGCTAGACTTGTTATCGATCTGGTGTCAACTATCTCTGCTGCCAGAACATCCACTGTGTCTCTGGCCAGTCTCCTCTACTATGGTTACGATTATTTCAGCCATTATAGCTGGAAGTGCTGATCTTTGTGACCAATCTGACCCTCCAGTAAAAAAATGGGGGAATGGAGCTTACAGTCAGCAGCAGCTCTAGTACTGAGCAGCCCTCAGTTAAAATTCAAAATAAGCAATTTATGTTTCATCAGCAGATAATTCACGAGTCCTAAATTAAGGTATCAAGACATGTGTAACCTCTGGGCTACTCTCCATCTTCTGGAGAATTCTCATGAAGATCTAAGCCAGGTTCCCTTTACCTTCCCAACCGTGTGGTCCCTTTCTCTAAGTAGTTTGTTCCTGGGATGGGACGCAGCCTTATTGACTGCCTTGGCTATACCTGCCTCGGGACTGTAGGAAAGAGATCCAGAGATTTCTCTGGGAGACTGCTACTGGAAAGAACCTCAGTATCCACAACTTGTAGAAGTAAAGCTAATGAAAGCTTAATGAGGTTTATTCTTTTCTCTCATGTTGCATAGAATTTTGCATCCAGTCAGAGCAGCTCCTCTCTTGGTAGCAGAAGAAAGCATTAGCTGTAATTTTGGTGACTCAAAGATGATCTTGGAAGTTATTCAGAACTTTGAAAAAGGCCTTGGCCCCATCTTTAAAAACCATTTGACTTAGGGTGCTTCCAGACAGAGAGCTCATAAGGCTCCTTCACACTGGGCTTTTATCCTGCGATTGAGAGTGCTCCTTCACGGACGTTTGTGGGCTCTTTACATGATGCAGTGATTGTCTAAGGCGTCTCCTGCTCTTTGTTCTGTTTTTAAATAGATCGCAGATAATGAGCTATCAAATTACCCTGTTGTGTTCCACTTCAGTTCCCTCCATCAAAAGAGTTAAAGCGGCAAGAAGAGGAGCAAGATCAATGAAAGGTAATGGAAGACTCAGCTATGGGGGAGAAGGAGGGGGAAGGGGTGGGGGAAAAGGAAGCATGTGAAAAAGGGAATTGTTGTGATCCTGCATTTAAAAAGGAAGCAGAAAGCCCTGTTTTAAATGCAGGATTTTAGGCTGGTGTAGAGATCCCCATAGTGCTACCAATCAAAAGACAGTGTGCAGCTATTCCATCTTTTCCTCCTTAATGGATATTTTGTGGAAAGAAAAATGCTGGAAGAAGCAGTAGGAAAACACAGGAGAGTTACGAGTGGAAGACAACGATGTCTGGGCCCCCCTAAAATTTTGTGAATGAGGCAGGATGATTGCACAATCAAAGTCTTGTCTGAAGCACCCTTAGAAGAGAAAGCCCTTTTCTTGGCTTTATTATTGTATTGAATGGGAATTACATTTTGAAAATAATTTAAAATCCTCCTCTTTAATAGAAGTTACAGTAACAGCTTCTACAGATGGAGAACCCAGCATTTGGAAAGAGCTAAGCAATGCTATAAAACTGCTTAGCTTAACAATTAAAAAATACCTAGTAGTGTCTGAAAGTCTGTCAAAAAAATAAATAACTGCTAAGCAAATAAATGACATTTCCAATTCAAAAGGGAAACTTTCACAAACACTATGCCTCCTTTTGTACCACACCACAGTAAAAAGGAATAGAGGTGGTTGGAGAAACTCTTTCCCTTTCAAGGGCTTTCTCCACAAAATTATTTTTGGGTCTCACACATACACACATTCAGGCATACCTGAGACCTACTGGTCATGCCATCCGTGCACTTCTCTGCTGAGCACGGGCTGCATAGTTCACACGCAGAGATATGGACACAAAAAACTCAATGCTGCATCATCACTTTTCTTGGACAGGACCATTTCCCATGTTTTTCACCGTATACGAAAGTACATGCCAGGAAGCAAGGAAAGCTTTCCAGGTGCCCTAATGCTCTCAGTTCAGTATATGAGTGTTTTTGCAGTGAAGGGTGAAACCAAGCCTAGTTCAGTGGCTCACTGCTGAGCAGATGGTTCTGGAAGGCCTGGCTGAATGCACATCTGATTCAATAACTGCAACTGGGCAGGCAATCTTGGAGAAGAAAGAGAGGAGCATGTTGGCTTTGGCAGAGGATGTGTGAGAAAGGGTAACTGAACTAGTTTGAGAAAGAAGTCTCCCCCCGCCACCCCAATGCCGCCAACAAGATGGCAACTGGAAATAACTGATTGGGCATCGAATGGTCAGAAGAAACAACAAGGAGTCTTGTGGCACATTAAAGACTAACAAGCCTATGCATGTCTACTCAGAAGGAAGTCCCACTGAGTTCAATGGGGCTTACTCCCAGGTAATTGGGTAGAGGATTGTGTGTGTGCATGCGTGTGTTTACACATACACACACACACATACACACAGCCACTAACTGAAAATGTGTCTGATGAAGTGGGCTCTAGTCCACAAAGTCTTTAAGATGCCACAGGAGGACACAGTTGGTTAACAGAAAGAGTTATTCATAAGGGGAATGGGGCCGGGCTGGGGATGTGGTTGGCTCCTTTGCGCCCTCAGCAGGAGAATAGCAGCAGAAGGAGCAGAGCCATGGATAGGATGTTTGTGGAGCTGTGGAATGACATACAGTTATTCTTGCTGAAGGAAAAATAAACAGGTGGGAGCCCATAACTTCATCTGCCCTAAAGGCTGTCTTGGTAAGATAAGCCTCCATTAGTGTGTTGACAGAAAACTCAGCCTGCCACTGGGCTAGAATGCTTAGAGAACTGCTGAGTGCCCATTGAAACTAACTAACGTGGTGGACAAGAGAAGCACGAGTGGAAAACCAGTGTGTGGCTAGAAGCACAGAGAGCGGGCAGCAGAGGGAAGGGATGTAGAATAAGACAGTGAATGAAGAGAAAACCTCATGAAGACAAGATGAGGACAAAATGGGCTGGCAAAAAAGACTTTGCCTGTACAGCATTTAATGCAGCAAAAGCAATTGGGGAGGTCATAATATGGATCTGAGAAAGAAGGAAAGGGAGAATGAGAGAGAGAGAGAGAGAAGAGTGCATGAGGATAGGGAGATACATAGAATTGGCAGCTGGCTATTCTGAGGAGCCCCGGGGGAGGGAACTGGAGGTGGCGAGCGCACAGTGCCAGGAGCCCAGGCTGCAGTACATACACTGAGATTATTCCCTCGCGGTCGCGCCTTCCTCCTCTGTCGCAGCCATACAAGACGGTGCACACAGAAACGGGAAAGAGAGAGAGAGAAGGAAATAAATATAAAGGCAAAGGGAGATATAGGAGCAAGGGGGAGTGGGAAGGGACCAGATTGTGGTAAAGGGTTGAGGGGAGGAGTGTCAGGAGAGAACAATCAGGTTAATGTCGGTCACTTATGCACGATACCAGTCCAGACCAGGGCTGGAAGCTAATCTCCTCAGATAAATGGTTGTTACTGGCAACCATGATGGACAAAGATAGACACCACAAAGGGACAGACGGTTCTCAGAAGGGATGAGCTCAGCAGAGCAGCAGAGACAACAGCAAGGCCCCACACCTTCCCCCAAACATGCGGCAAGAAGCCCCAGCCATTGGAACCCCCAGCCACTGTTAAAAGCTGCAACATTGTACATGGCCCAAAGTCACCCCTGCGCACCCTGGGACAGTCACCCCTGCACACAAAGCTGCTCTTCCTGATTTGCTGGACTCCCACATTGCCTTTACTCTGGCTTTGCTAGCCCAACCCATGGGAGGCAGAGCAAAGCAGACACTGTTTCACACAAGGTGGAACTGCAGGGGAAACCTTGAGCAGGGTTTGGCCAGTGGAGAAGCAGAGAAGGTCTGTAAACTGGAGATAGCCAAGGTGTTGGTAATTCCAAGGTAGGGAAATCCCACGCAGAAATCCTATTGTTTTGGGCAGAAGCAGCATTTGGGAGATTCTTTGTAGGCTAACTCTGAAGCCTAATGAGAGCAGTGTAATGTTGACAATACCAATAAGATTGTTCGGTGGAAGGAGACTAATGAGTGGAACATGAATGACTGTGCTGCCTTTTTCATCAAATAAGTGAGGATGGTAGGTACTGCTGTTTCTCATCATCAGAGAGGCTTCTGGCCAGAGAAGTGACTGTTGAAATGGGGTCACTTAGTGTCTTGATTCTTGCATTGTCTCTGACTGATACAAAAGCTGTCTTGTCAATCAGAACTATGTCATTCACCATATGCCTTGGATAGAGAGAAAGGCTATTACATCTGTATAGGGTGGCCACGTGCATCAACAAAAAAGAGGGAATGCATCCCCTGAAAAGAGGACGAACGATGACATGGATTTGCATAAAATGCGCATGTGTTAATTTATATGTACAGATGCAAATTTAGAAATAATTATTAACATTTACATAGAAATGTAATACACGTCTTCATTGTGTGGAAGACTGTGACTAGGTGGCTGTGTGCCTGCTGTCCAGGCTCTAACTGCAGATGGGCAACTTCAGGGCTGCTGCTCTCCCTTCTTATGGTTCTTTGTCTTTACCCCGGATTTGGACTGGAGAGCCCTTCAAACAGAGGACACCTTCAAATGGAGGACTGTAAAGTAGGCCACATTCCCCTCCCCCCACTCCTGTATCTGTATGTGTCTGGGGGTGGGCGGGGAGAGAGTTAGGGAAGAGACTTATCTCAGGTGGTCACAGAGCTGGGAAAAGCATTGGTATCTTTTAGGCCCTTGACAGGTGCTGACATTTTAATTACACACTTCCTGTTTTCTGCTACCATTGCCTGATCAGGCTAACATGTAGAAATGCCCTCATAAACATTCCCACTAACTAGCTTTACCAGAATGTCTTCTTTTAGACCACTGTCTCTCCAAAAGAGGAGGCAGCCCCCAACTCTTTAATGGACAGGAAGTTCTTCCAAATTGCCCCAGTGTAAGCGTGGCATTCTTGTCCAGCACCCCCTACCTGGAAGGAGTTCTGTGGCCACTTCTCATCACTCAGGGCTAAGACTTCTGAGGAAGCCGCAGGAGATTTCTAGCTTGGGAGCTTCAGGCTACTGAGGATTCTAGACTGGGGTCTGTTATATGTAGGGAAGCCTGAAAGTCTTCTTTAAACTTTGCAGTGGCCACTATGACCACATTACAGAGTCCCTGCCCCCAACCTACATCATCTCAAGTGCTTTAAAGGGGCATCATCCCAATCTGGTCTTAGCTGATATTGTAGAAAATGGTTTAATATTTACTATCAGCAGCTCGGTTAACAATATCCTGTAATTGGAAAAAAGTGCGAACTTTAACTTTGGATGAATGGTTGATCAAAACATGTGTTCTAGTGTCCATGGTAAAAACTACAAATTTGATCGGAGTGAGGGAGGGCAGACAGTTATATGATTCTTTCGTCGAAAAATTGACCTTTTTATCATGTACTGGTCCAATAAAGTTCAAGGAAGTGCTAATCTACATTCCCTGTTGGGGATATTATGAGGTTGTATAGACTGCATTTTACATGTGACAAGTGGATACATTTCTCTTTCTACTTGTAAAATGGAATATGAATGATATATCATTCCTTAATTATTTGCATGACTTAAGACTGGTTAAAAGTATTTGTAAAAGCTTCTCTTTTGAAAATAATTAAATAAAAAAGGGCATCATCCCAGGAGAGAGACAATGGTGTCCCAAGGCAATGGGAGATCACCTGAGAGAGAGATAAAGATATAAGAGCGAAGTCAAAATAATGTTTTCCCTTGCTAGCACTAGCGCTAACATGGGAAAGCCCTATCCGGGGGAGCAGGGGAGAGCGAGTGGGAAGAATGTGTACATGTTTGTGTGTATGTGTGTGTGCATGCCTGGGTGCACACATACTGTATGTGGCCCCTGGCACCCAGGCAGACATCTAATGCTGGCTGAAAACATTGTGCACCCCACTTTAAAGAGTCATCTCTATCACCTTGTCAATGTTCTCAAATGTAGTTTAAATAGTTTTAAAGCACTATAAAAACAAATCCAGCAAGAATATACACTACCAGTGCCTCTTGTGCCCTCTAGGCACTATTATTTTTCTAAGGTTGAAGTAGTGAGAAGACATGTCTAGGCTCTCTTACTACCTCCTTTTCTGCCTGGCTACACTCCAGTGGGTACTGCAGTAGGCTCAGTAGCAACAAGTGGAGGGAATGACAGCCTCTTCCACAGTTCCTAGTGGCACTCATGGGATGCCTTTCAACAATGATCCCACTTATGTATGGAAAGGTTATATAGTAACTGGTTACCTTGTAACTTGGTGGAGGAGCGAGGAAAGAATTCATAAACAAAGTCACTCGGGGGCCTGTCTAGACCAAAAGGCAGAGTAAAATTTTTAAATAAAAATAATAAAAACTTGAGCAAGATCTTAAATACCTGTCACGTGATCATTCTGCCCCAGTGGTCCTCTCAAAATTATGATAATAGCCAGTTCCCATATAACTTTTCCATGCATCCTGTCATTGGAGCACTTCAAAATGTCATCTCATCAGAAGTAAATGATGAGTCAACCCACAGTTACAGTGTTTGATCCTGATGTTTGCATCTCAGCAGAAGGGTTTTCTTGTGAGAACTGGCAATTCCTTTTCCTTTAGTCCTCCTCAAAAAGACCCAAACAACAATAAGAGCTCAGGACTCATCCTAGCCATCCAAAGGACAGGATTGTCAGACATTTCCTCTTCCTATCACTTCTCCAGCCCCTGTTTGCTTAGGAGCCAAGTATGGAATGTGCCTAAGGCAGGAATGGGGAACATGTGGGCCTCCAGATGCTGCTGCACTGCAACTCCTCTCGCCCCTCACCATTGGCTATGTTGCCTAGGGCTGATGAGACTTGCAGTCCGATAGCATCTGGAGGGCCACACATTCCCCACCCCTGGTCTAGAGAGGAATCAATGAAAGGCTGGGCATTGGCAGGCAGTGTCACAGTAAGAACAGACAGCCCTGCCCCCAACTTTCTTTGTAGCCGTTGTCACAACGGGGCCAATTGCAGTGTGACATCCATAAGAGTTATCACTGAGGAAAATGACTCAGAATGAGCAGGCTGCTTCCAGACAACACTAATTGTAGAGATTGGAAGGCCCTGTTTCAGAACTGTCAGCCCCTGCAATCCAAGACTGCAGAGTTCTCCAGTCATTGCCATATCTTCTTGCCTTTCAACCTGAAATTCAGAGGTGTGACAGACTGGTGGAGGGCCAGCACAAGCCATAAAGTATGCATGGCCAGAATTTGCACAGGGATGGGGGCGGAGGGAATGGAGTCAGGTGGCCCAGTAGAGACGGTGCTGGCTTTTTCTGGCAAACACTTCCTGTACCCCTGGTTGAATGCTACAGCACCAGGATAAGGGCACAAGCACAGGAAACTTCTATCTGGATACAACCTGAGGGTAAGTTTTGCAATGGAAAGGGGCAGTAGGAAGATAGGGGCAGTGCCAAGAGAAAAGGCAGCACTACAAAAAGGATGCAGAATTTTCATGGGAAAATCATAATCATGACAGCACCATGGCAAGAAAGGTATGTGCATCCATGTGTTACGACAAATAGAAAGTGGGAAAGATAAAATACAGGCTGTATTAATACAAAGTATTAAATTACTTTGTTCAAAACCACTATGGCCTGCTTGTAATCTGTAGGGACAGATAAGGCTATACATGATTAACTATACCTATAAAAGGTGGGGGGAAGCACTGTTTCTTGCTTGGACAGATGGAACAGTGGATGAACTGTCTGAGACAGCACTGCTTATTTCAGGGGAGGTAAACAGATGGCCTTCCATTTCAACCACTTCCTGTTGACCACATCTTCTAGACCATACCCACATCTCTGCTCAGAAGAGCTGGAGACAGGGGCAGAGATGGAAGGCTCTAGGAAGTCCTAGCTTGCCCTTACTTTGGGCTGTTGCTGTGCAGCATTTAGCAGGTTCATCCCCTTTAACTCCCTCTGTCACTTTGAGGTTTGATCATCAGATGCAAAGCTCATGCAAAAGAGTAAAAAGAGAACAAACATCATTCGCTTCTTTCCTCACACAGGCCCCCTTTTTCTGCACGGTGGCCCCATGATCACAGCTATGGTGAAATCAACACGTTTGCATCCTAAATCATCCTCTAGGTCCTAGAGTCTAGGAGTTGGTTTTTCTGATGCTGGATCAAGACTGCCCAGTAGGTCTTAATAGTGCAATGCCACAGCAAACAGACACAACAGGGAAGTATTTGGCAGTGAGGAAAAGCACAAGATTTCTTTAACAAAACAGCAGTGGCCAGGGTTTTTCGCAATTGTACCACCACAAATCAGATCCAAAACGTAAGACAGAGCCATGCACTCTTCAGTGCATAATAAAGGCTTATATTGCCTTGGAGTGGTTTTGCCTCATCTGCTGAGCAGGAAGCAGGCAGCAGAACAGCACAGGAGAGCCAGACAGAAGTACAGGCCTGATTCTATGCCATAGTCAGGCCCACGGGCCCTCTATCTCCTATCCAGATGTGCCACCTATGCCATGGCTTGGTCACCTATCCCTTACTTAAGGCCATGGGTCTCAAGCTTTCTATCTTCAGAGAACCCTTTTCACATTGACTCTTCTGTCAAGAAACCCCTGTACACTGCAGAGGATTCTGGGACGTGTTCTAGGGTGAGCACTCAGTGTACTTGCCAGTCTGCGTGGGCTGCCTCACCATGGCCCCACGTGGGCTGGGTGTGCATCATAGAACACAACTACAACTCCCCTGAAGATCTGTACTGCGAGAGAACATCAGTTGTGGTGAGCAAGCAGTTTTCCATTACTGCTCTTCGCACTGGGGAATCCCAGGATTCTCTGGAACACAGTTCGAAAACCACTGTCTAGGAGTAATCATAGCCAACGTTGACTCAAAGGGCTACTCCCTGGCCAAGTCCTTGCTTGTTGACAATGCAGTGTTGATGACACTGAGGTGCCCTCTGTAGGGAACACCCAAGACCAATGGACACACTAGGATGAAGTACAGCTTGCCCAGTGAGCTGTCTAGGATGCTTAGCCTTGGTGAGAGATGATCATATAGAGCAGCCTACCCCATCCTGGTGCCCCCCCCATGTGTCGAACTACAATGTGTTGGTTGGGAATGATGGGAGTTGAAGTCCAGCACATCAGGGGTGGGGCACCAGGATGGGGAAGTCTGATGCAGGGTCATTCAATATATGTGCCACTGCCTTAAGGACAAGGCCAGTGTTTTGCTGGTAGGTTGCCAGAGCTGACGTTTTGAACAAGCTGTGACTGCTGAGATTCTTGTGAGTTAAGATTTAGCCCCTACTAGGCAGAATTGAGAGGCGTACTTATGCAAGAAATGTTGCAGATGGCAGATCTAGTATGTACACCTTCTTCAAGTCACACTATGCCCAAGCTCTAACTTGCACACATATACACAGAGACACGAATATGCTTAGCCTGTTGGTATGGCAGTAAATGCTGCTACACAGCGGAGCATGCTAAGAGCGACGGCTGCTTGGCACATGCTTAGCAAAGAGCACTCATCCACACTACCCACCCATTATCCCCTCTCCACTTCCACCTTGGAGAACACTGGCTGCTGGGAGTGCATCCCACAGCCCCAGAAAGTCTTGCTGCTATAAAGCATGCTTCATGCCAGATCAGGAAGCGAATGTTACTAGCTGGACGATAGCTGCAGAAGGGCATGGCCTTTGCTTTGATGGCAGCTATGCCATGACAGGCCACAGAGAGGTAACCCTCACATTTCATTCAGCCTTTTCCTCCCCTCCTCGTTAGAAAAGCAAAGAGCGAGGACAAGGCTACCATAAGAAAACAGCCCTTCATGGGCCAATAAAATAACATTCTAACCCAGTCAAAGCAATATGGTAGCAGAAATTGTGCCTGAAAGCAAGCCCACTTAAGACAGGAAGAGGTGATTGTCCCTGATGCACCAAATATGGGTGGAACCACAATGGGACAGCAGTGGCGCTGGGACAAGATCCTAGGAAACCTGATTTCCAACCCCCAGGTCTTATAGGGAGATCTGTTTCATTGCCAGGAATGCATGGCATCAGATGCCTACTCAGAACTCCCTCCCGCTTCCCCCGACACAGAGATGTTGGATCACACAGATGACTCCTGGGGTAGGATTTGTTCCATTACTGAATTCACATGTCAGCCACTTCATATTCCTTAAAGGTAATGGCTCGTGTCCCCCCCCCCACTTTTTACTCCTCCATCTTGGGCACAGTGGGGCTGGATCCAGCTTGGCCTGCTAACACAGGTAGTGGAGAGTCAACATGTGCGGATTGCAGCAAATGCTGCTACTTTGGGGCACTAGTCACTGATGCAAGCTGAAAGCAATGTGTACTGGGCGCCCAACACCTGTAGACTGTCAATGCACCATGGTACGGCTCCATGATCTCAGTTGGACCAGTAGCACCTGGGGTGGGGGTGAGGGCAAAGGGCCTACAGATCTACTCTACTTTTCCTTTTATCATGTAATTCTGACTGCCATAAGGCTGGCAGTGAACCTTCACCTCTGGTGGTGTAGAGGAGCCAGGGCTCACAGGGTCAAAGTGCTAGGACTTTTTGGCTAAAAGGAACAATCTGTCACACACCCCAGTTCAGACTTCCCTGTTTCTTCTGAGTTTAGCTGCAATCCTCACAGTAGCTGATGGGAAAATGGATTTTTCCAGCAACACTATATTGCTGTGAGCTCTTCTTGTTGTAATACAAAATAGTTTGGAATGGTTTGGCCCTGAATGGGAAATTAAGACCCGTTAGCATTACAAAAGAAAGATATATATGAGCCTGCATTTTGGCAATCCTTGGAGGCATGGCATTCGGGACTGTCATGATAAGCTCCTATACTTCAAAATTTACCCCTGCCCCACTGTCCACTTCTGTGTTGCTGCTACCCAGCTGTCTAGTTGATCAGTCTGGGTTGATCAGTCTCCTTATACAAATAAGGTACTAAAATGCAGGGACTTGTAGACCTATGCAGAAACTTCCCTGCCTAAAGGGACTCGGGGAGGATCCATTACGCTGGCAGTGGAGTGGCTGCAGGCATGGAGAAGGCAGTGTTAGCCTTGTGAATATAAAGGATGCCTTCTACTGCAGAATGCTTTGTAGAACTGCTAGTGCCATGTTAATTAGAGTGCCTGAGCATTAGTTTTTCCACCATATGTGGACCAACAAATTGTGATGCCAAGTAACTTCTGCCTGCATGCAAGACACTCTTTTGTTGATATATTGTTGGGAAGAGCACATGTCCCAATGACCCCTGGGGCAGGAGAAATAAGCATCTTCTATGAGTTTAAAGACCCTAACATGGAAAAAATGCAGCTGAAATTATTATTTATTACATATTTATCCTGCCTTTTTTTCTCCTTAAGGAACCCAAGGCGGCATACATAATCCTCCTCCTCTCCATTTTATCCCCACACCAACAACCCTGTGAGGTCTGTGACAGGTCCAAAGTCACCCAGTGAGCTTCCATGGTTGAGTAGGGACTAGAACCCAGATCTCCTGACTCCCAGCCCCACACTCTAGCCAGTACACCACACTGGCTCTCCAATTATTGAGGAAGAAGAGCTGATGTAGGAATTTGGATTAGTCCCTTAAACATCATCCTTATCCATGTGATGGAGGCAAGCAACTTGCTTTCTGCTCCTCTTCCCTCTGTCTCGTTCTGCATGCCTTGCCTGAGCAGGGTGGGGGGATCCCAAAGAGGTAATGGAAAATATGTTCGGGCCAGAAACAGCTTTCCATGTGATGCTGTAGAGGAAGTCTTACTTATCTAAGAAAGGGGTGGGATTGTCTTTTGATATGATATTTAGGCTCAAATTACACTTAATGGGGAGATCCTGACCTGCATTTCCCCCTGTCCCTTATGGGTAACATGTTGCTTGTTCAGGTGCCCTTTTGTTAAACTTTTATCTGGCTCAGGACTGGGAAGGTGCTGTTTTCTTTCCTGTGTGAAAGCAAAACCTTCAGCATATGCTAATATGCTGAAAATTATTCCTGGAAAGAGCATGCAATTCTTGTTTAATATGCACCCTAAAGAACTCAGGTAGAACAGGAAGGGTTCAGACATTCTTTCGTTTTGCATCAGTACAGCCAAGCCCAGCATCGCTGCCTCCTTGCTGTGTGTGTGACAGTAAGCTCTACTGTTTCCCCCAGGAGCAAGAGAGGGCAGGGAAGGGGAGGTGACCACAGCCCTCAAGTTCACAAATGGGTCAGATAAAAAAACCCTCACCTGGTTTTCAGCAGGCAGTCGTGGCATGGAGGCGGCCCGTCCATGACCTTCCATGGGCAGGTACTGGTCGCTGTCTGAGTAGCCATCCTTTGCCATCTCTCGCATCTCTACAGACTGTATTAGGCAAGGCAGACAATGGGGTCAAGACACATGGGAAGCCACATGGAAAGACACTCTACTCCTTTCTACATCTGGGGGAGCTGGGAGGGACAGACATGGTACAACCGTCCAACGATCAAGGGACTCAACAGACCTCGGAAATAGAGTTTAGCTGTTCTGGTGTTTGGCCATTGCTAACTTCTAGTAGTGTAAGTGCTTTCCTGCTATACAGAATCCCATCTCCATTACCTTTAGCTATTATATACTTATCCCCCCCACCCCCCAAACCAGAAATACATCACATAAGGAATGGGCAGGCTAGATTCCAGGATCTGCAAATTGTTGCACTGCTGCTCCACGCTGAAAAGCTCTTCTTGGAGCTCCCAGGGGGACAGAGCAGGAGCCTGCTGGCCAGGGCTGAATCCTTCTAAAGCTCCCTCCATGGTTGGCAATCTAAAGCCTGCAAGGAAAGGAGAGGGAGGAGGGGTGTTCCTAGTTGCCGCATGTCTGCTTCCTGGAGAAAACACTACTGTTCTCCCACAGGCTGAGGGTCAAATGTTGTGAGACGTGGCAAATCCATGGTTGGTTTAAATTTTTAATTAAAAGCAGTTGTGCAGCTCCACAAATCAGTTTGAGGCAGTGGGGGAGAAGGGGGGATAGCCCTTTCCCCCGATGCTGTGATTGTGGTGAAAAACATCCCGCTCCAAGCTGCTCTTCACCCTGGGAGGGAGGCTATAATTGGCATCAAAGGCAGCTTCCGTCCTTAGGGAAATAGCAGAGATGAGGGAGGGAGATTTTCACAAGGACTGCAGCTCAGGTGGACAGTCCCATCCTCACACAGCATGGTCCTGAGCAGTCTCCCAGCATGTTATTTTTTAGGCAAAACCAAGACATTGTAAATGAATATATGGATTTAACATATTGTTTATTTGGGCTTGAAGGCAGGTTGGTGAGTAAGTAGATAGACAGATGTAAACATTGATAATGTGTCAGATCAGCGGCCAATCTGGGGTGCTTCAAGATGGATGGCTCCCAGTGCTACCAATCAAAAGACATTGTGCACCTGTTTCATCTTTCCCTCCTTACTTCCCCTCCATAACTAATTTTCTCCGGTAAAAAAAAAAAGATGGAAGCGGGAATGGGAAAACACAGGAGGGTTACAAATTGAAGACAACATTGTCTGGATCCGACCCCCCTCCCTACAATTTTATGAATGAGGCAGGGTGATTGCACAATAAAAACCTTGTCTGGACGCATCCCAGGGTCAGTATCCTCACTACCTGTGGACACCAGCAGGTGTTCCATACAACGTGTGCAACAATAAAATAATCCTACAAGTAATAATTGTACCTTGATGATGCAGAAATAACCTTCTTGTAGTTAAGAATAGCCCAGTGCTATGACCCAATATACCAGCAACACAATGCATAAGAAGGAGTGAAGTGACCAATGTACGACTGGGACATATTGGACTGGGATCGCTATGTGGCACAACAGGTGATAAGTAGGTGTCATTATGTCAAGAACATCCACTATTGCCAAGCATGCCATGTCAATGATACACTGCCCCTTTCAGCAGGGATGGGCATGGTGTGGGCAGAATGGAGGTTGATCCACTACACATTATCTTAAAACTATTTTGGACTCCACAGAACATGGTATATCCGTACAACCTTATGGAAATAAGTTAGCAGAGAGTAATTGCACATGGCAGGATGGATCTGCCCCATTTTCTTCACACAGGATGCTGAGCATCACTGCAATTATGTACATCATTAAGCTATATTTCTGAGAAACTTCCTCTGAACATTGAACATCAAATTCATATTTCTCCATGTTACCCATGTGGAGCCCCCATAATTTTGGTGGTGTTCCTTTTTTTTTTTTTAAGGTGAGGTGAATTCACATGATCCAATTAGCATGGTGAGAAGGCAAGATGAGCAAACACAGACTGAGTTCTGCTTCTTGCAAAAAGGTCTTGCAATTGCTTCACTACAAGCACAATTTGCAACTCAGTTCACCTTTTATGTGCTACCAAAGCTTCCTAAAGTAGGCTGTATGGTGGTTCAGTAAATGTGGGTTGTTGTAAGTCTGACTCATGTCTCACCTCAAGCAGGAACTCTACCCATATTGGCTCAACCCACATTCTCACCTATTTGGTCCTGTGAATTGGGCCTTGCTTAGCAACTTTCCTGTGATTCTGGAATTCTCAAAGCATGGTTGGATTCTAGCGCGAGGACTTTAAACAGGTTATAGGAGGATGGATTGGGACAGGGAAAAGAGAAAGACAGAGGGAGAGAAAGATACATAGGCAAGTGCCAGTCCAAACACCTTGCTGGCACACAAACCACCTGGGAATTGGTCCGGTTACTGGGTATCTCCTCTGGGTGCCCCCGCTCTGGGCTCCAGGTTCCTGTCTTCTGAAACATCTCCTGTGCTCGTTGGGTGACCCATGACTCACTTTCCTTCATTCCTCCTTCCTGCATGCTCCTGGAGGTAGACAGAAAAGTCAGACTCCAACAAAATCCTGCACTGAGCAGGGGGTTGGACTGGATGGCCTCCAAGGTCCCTTCCAACTCTATGATTCTCCGAAGTTTCTGCACAGCCACAGCCAAAGACACATCACATAGAGAATCACTACTGTGTTGTTGGGAGGCCAGTGTACAACAACACCTTCATCCTCTGGCAGTTAAGCCAGTTCCCTTCTATTCTATACTTAAGAGTTTCCCAGTAAAGTAAACTGTAGCCCGGAGCTGAGGTTCCAGGGATTATTAGATGTGCAAGGTAAGCAAGAGGGAGTACCCAGATAAATCAAATTGGAATCAAAACACACAAGTTGACATATTTTAAGGAGCAGTGTCCTATACTGCTGTTGCACCTCCGCTAGTTCTGTTGTGCTAGTAGAACGGACCACTAGTACAACAGGAACTAGCAATTCCTGAAATAAGCAAGAATAATGAGCAGAAATGTGCATTTCCAGAATGGGGCAGGCCAGCGGAGCTCCCTTCTGTTGTTTCAGGAACTGCTAGGAACATCATTTCTTCTTATATTGAAGGGAGGTATAAACATATCTAAATAGAAAATATCTAGTATTAATAAAGTGTGATGTCGCTGGAGGTGCAGGCTTCAAGATTATATATGGCAATAAGATGACCGCTCCCTGGATTTCCATTGAATGGGGGTGACGGTTCTATCAGGTGTCTGATCCAGAGCATTATAAGTTTCTGAGGAGACGTCCCTTAGAATACAGGATGTCTGGAAGCTGTATTGAGTAAAACTCACATTCCGCCTCCTTGATCCAGTTGTGAGGAGGGGAGAGCAGTCTGTCCTTGGCTACCCTCCTGGGATGGGGAGGGCGGTTCCATGCGCTGGAACATAAGTGGTGTCCGATTCTACAGGAAAGCACAGAATAAGATAACTTTAAAAATACCTGCAGCTATCAAACAGCCTCTTTTCCTCAAGCAAAGTTCAGACCACTTGAGAAGCTGTCAGTGACATTTGCTCTCCATTAGCCTGCCAGCTTAATCACTCTGAGCGTACTGACCTTGCTCACAGACTACAAAAAGAAAATGAGTATGAATTTAATTTGGTTTCTGTGAACAAGTCAAAGTTGAGGAATTCTGTAACAGATATGTCTGCCCAGCTAGTTTTTGCACTCTCACTGAAAATAATGTGCAGAGTAGCTGGTGAAGTCTAATTGTCCATGAGCAGAGTGCATTCCCTTTTTTCTTTATATGAAAGTTAGTATCTCCTTTAAGAAGTACTAACTTTCCTACAATATTCCTTCCTTATGTTTGGGCAAATGTTTTGTGATGTCTCTCTGTTCTTGGCAACAGTCCTGTTCCTTCTCCATCACTATTGGAAATTTCTTCCTTTAAAACAACCACCACCTGCATTTGTGCATACTGATTTATCCTCCATCATTATTGGAGTTCTTTTCACATTGGAATTCTAATAAAATTCTATGAAGGTACATACAATATAGATATAGATATGTCTGCATGTGTCTTTCTTTCTTTCTTTCTTTCTTTCTTTCTTTCTTTCTTTCTTTCTTTCATCTGTCTGTGCGCACACTCACATATTCCATAAAAGGTATGTAAACACATTGGAATTCCACTTCAAAGACACACATAACACATCGGATAATAGAAATTCAGTAATAGAAAACAGTTATGTTTATATCAAATAAAAACTGGTACCTACTATCAGTATCTAGATGATATCTAACATTCATAACACTAATTAAACCAAAAGGTTGCCAGGATTTTAAGGTTGCCAGGATTGTAGTCCTAAAAACACAGCTAGTAGGGAGTAAGCTCTCTGAGTATAGTGAGACTTACTTCAGGGTAAACATGCATAGGATTGCACTGTAAGTGATGTTTACCATCTCTCAGATAGATGTGCTCTGTCAATATAGACATTGCAGCTCATATTTTATTTTTGATGTGGGGGGGAATTAAGCTGAATTGTCACTTATGCACACATTCACTATGGACATCCCACTAATTTCTTATCATTTCTTTTTTCTTTTCTTTTTTGGCAGGGGTGGGAGGCATTATTTCTGAGATGCAATCATCTCAAGATTCTCCCCGCTCCCTCCCTTTGATCCTCACTGCATCAACATTACTTAGTGTGTGTACAGTTGCATGGGTACACACAACTGCACATGAAAAACAATTAGTATAGGGCTAACAAGGGACAAACTGAAATGAGAAAAAAAATCCAAAAGGGGCCTTCATGCACATACCCAGAATGTCATCATTTGAATACAACCTTAAAAGCAAAATAGTTCAAGCATGGTTTTGTAGACTTGACAGTCAGTGCCAGAAACTGGGGCTTTCTTCACATGGAGCTTTTATCCTGCGATTGAGATTGCTCCTTCACGGAAGTTTGTGGGCTCTTTACATGACACTGCGATCTTCCAGGGCGACTCCTGCACTAAAAGCCCTTTGTTCCGTTTTTAAATAGATCGCAGATAATGAGCTATCAAATTACCCTGTTGTGTTCCGCTTTGGTTCCCTCCATGAAAAGAAGAAAAGCGGCAAGAAGAGGAGAGATCAATGAAAGATAGTGGAAGACTCAGATACGGGGAGAAGGAGGGGGAAAGGGGAGGGGGAAAGGAAGCATGTGAAAAAGGGAGTTATTGTGATCCTGTATTTAAAACGGAAGCAGAAAGCCCCATTTTAAATGCAGAATTTTAGGCTGGTATAGAGATGCCCTAGAGAGCAAGTGAGTTGAAAATAAAAAATACTCCACTTGTAAAGAAAGCAGTTAAGTATGTCTAGTCATGATAGTAGGAGATGTGCACACACTATGCATCAATCACCCAAAGCTTCTGGATAGCAGTATATATGCTGTGTGGGAACCCTACCCTACACTTATACAATTGTCAGGTGCCACTGGACCTGTGTGCAGCTCTCCCATGTGCTGAACCATTGAATTTCAGGCAGCAGCTTCTCAATGAAGAACTTTCTGGATTGACTCTGCCCACCCAGGCTGACCACTGGATCCTTCTGGGCAAGAAGGAGTATAAAGGGCTTCCTGTTCCAGCTGAGTCTTGTTGGAGCAACATGGTCTCCCTGAGTTCCAGCATGTTCCCATATCCCTGGTTATTTTGTCGTCCTGAGTCCTGGTTTGTCCTTCAGTTTCGACTTGCTCTTTGTTCTTGACCTCTGAATATTCCCTCCATTCTGCCTCCTGGTTTGTCCTCTGGTCCTGACTTGCTCTTTAGACCTGGCTTCTGGCTTGTTTCACAACTCGGCCTTCTGATTTGCCCTTCGATCCTGACTCCTGGCTAGGCCCACAGCTCCTGGCTCCCTCAGTCTGCTGCCCGTGACCCTGCCCTGACAACAGTGAAGCCTGCAGGAATGAGGGTCCTGTTCATTTCTGCTTTCCTTTAATCCCTTTTCAAACATAAATTAGTTCCAGAAAGCGTGAAAGAAAGAGGGGCAGATAATTGGCTAGGGTCTTTCTTAATGAACACTGCTTACAGCTATGCAAATTTAATATCTACTGTGAATGGTCCTGACCAATCATACTTATAGAAGAGTTAATGCAATATGTCTTCTGAGGAGATGGGCCAAGGCATCTCTAAAGAAGTACAGATTATATATGCATGATTTCTATTGTGTACATGCGACTTGAAGATGAGTTACATGTCAAATGCATAGGAGTGATATATGTGGAAGATCACATCACTACTCTAAAGATGTCTGCTTAGGAAGCAATACTGAAGAAGGCAATCACTATGGATTGTCATGATAAATCTGATGGAGGTTTCCCCCCAGTGTCGTAGCACTGTGTGATATGGAGCATCTCTACACCAGCCTAAAGTCCCGCATTTAAAACAGGGCTTTCTGCTTCCATTTTAAATGCAGAA
Source organism: Heloderma suspectum (assembly GCF_057233095.1). Taxonomy (NCBI): domain Eukaryota; kingdom Metazoa; phylum Chordata; class Lepidosauria; order Squamata; family Helodermatidae; genus Heloderma; species Heloderma suspectum. The sequence continues at coordinate 234,553,467 of NC_139459.1, read as the reverse complement.
TCACAGTGGACTCCCTTTACACGCGCTTCTCCCCCCAGCTTTCCTGCTTCTCCCCCCCACCCTTATATGAGTCTTCCATATGTGTCATTGGCCTAGCTCCTCTTATTGCCGCTTTTCCTTTTTCATGAAGGAACTCAAATGGAAAGTGTGGTAATTTGAAATGAAATAATTCATTTGAAAATGAAACAAAGGACATTTAATGCAGGAGATGGCCTGGAGGTTAACGACATCATCTAAAGGACCTGAAAACTTCCATGCGTAACCAATTTCAATAGCAGGATAAAAGCTTTGTGTGAAGAAACCCATGGTCCATTGTGAGATTGTCCAAGAGGTGTTGTATTCCAGAGATATTGTATTAATTGTAGTAAATAACACACACATACCCCACATTTACTTAGGACCAGACTTACCCACTTGCAGAAAGAATCTCAGCTTTTAAATTGTAATTCCCCCCCACCCCCACCACCTTTCTGGAAACATATGAGTCCAGCAGTTGGTGGAAACCATACTTACAAAACAGACAAAGAATTCACCAAAAAACTCAGAACTGAGAACTGAGGGATCTTTTCTCAAATCATGTTTTATGGCCTCATGTACCTGCTCCTCCCGCATGGCCTGCAACTTCTTAGCCTTACTTTGGCGGTAATATTCCATGATCATCATGGCTGCATAGATTTTGCCCACTGTCAGGTCGGTAGCTGCAGCAAGAAAAAAAACAGAAAGAAAGTAAAAACGAAAATTTGCTCCAGGTTACTGTTCCCCTGGCTCTACCCAAAGGTGCTCTTTAGCCTCTAATCCAGGCTCATATTTCTTGGCTTCGGAGAGGGCACTCTACAACTGAGCATGTGCAAAAGGGTTCTGTCCACCATGGCCTTTTGGAGTGGGAGCCCAGGTAAACATCTCAGAGGAAGTTCAGAAATTCAAACTGCTACTATTAGCCACCACATGGTACATTAACATGGAACATGGTCTCATATGGGCTCCCTTTGGGGGCTATTTTCCTGAAGTTGTAAAGGACAGTGATTAGTGGTGACACAGGAAAATGGCTTTCTGTACATTCTGGTTCATTACTGCATCTTTACTCTTTGGGATAGCAGTAGAGTTGCCTGGGTTCCTCTAAGAAGAGTGGGAGGAACTGAGTGAGCAGGAAGCAGTGTGGAAACTAAGCTCTTCAGAAAGCTCCCACAGTTTCAGAGTCCAGGCTCCTTCTTTTCTCTCCCATAGACTACAGCCCAAGTAGGGAGAATATTCTAGAGCAGAGGTAGGCAACATGTGGCCCACGGCCGCCACTGCCCCTGGTGTGGCACCCACTGCCCCGGAGACATTTTCCCCACAAAACTAAATGTCAGATTTAGTGCTGCAGAGCACTAAAAGGTTTAGATTTAGTTTGCAAACAAGCTAAATCTAACTCTTTTAGGGTGCTGTAGTGCTACAAAGTGGTTCGCCGCTGAAAAGGGCCCATAGACCTCCCATAGTTGCCCACCCCTGTTCTAGAGGGCTGTAGGCTTCCACATTGCTCTTGGTCCTGAAGACTAAAAAAAATGGAGAAAGGAATGATGTGGATTAAGCTGCTGATGGGACACAGGACCACTTTCCACCTTCCTCAATGCAGAGGAAAACAGGGTGGACTGTGTGGCCAATTTTCCCAATCTCTAATTTACATGTCTTTGGTGTGAAGGCAGTGGCATGGCCCCTCCAAAGCCAGAAGTGGCCCAAGAGCCTCCTCGGCTTGAAGCTCCAGCAAGGGAGGTGGCGCTGAAGAGAGAGCAGCAGCAGAGATGTGGCAATGGCAAGGTGCTATCCTGAAGAACGGAGGCTAAAATAAAATAAGGACTAAACATAACAGAATGGTTTCCTGACATAGAGAGAGAATCACCATGTAAAGTCAGGTGCTGGCAAGTCTACTCATTCAGGCTATAAAATTATAATTGCAATTGCCACAGTATAAACATAATGTTTAAATTCACCCTCACAACCAACACCCACAGTCATTTTTTATTCTGTTGAAGTACACAGGGCCAGATAATGATTTCACTCAAGATTGTGACATGCCCTGCAAGTAGTCAAAAACTGGACTGAATCAGGATGGATGTTTGGTCTGGATATGTATTGATTTGCAAGATGGGACAAACCTGCACAAATCTAACTCTCAACTCCAGCTTGACATGAACCAGAAACGTTAAGCTGGGGCCGTGTCTCCACAACAACAGAAGGGGAAGCAAATGAAGGAGTACCGGATTTTAGAAAAAGGAATCAGCTTTGCTGTGCTTTGGTCCATGCAGGGCTCCACGAGCAGGTTCTCTGCACCAGTAAAAACCGCATAACAGAACATACTTCCTGGTGGGGGTGGGGGTTGGAGTGAACGTCATCTGACTGGCAGGGGCTGCTCAACCAATAAGAGAGGCTTCCCCCTCCCCCCTTTCTCCTTTCCCCTGAAAGGCCAGATGCACCTACGTTTCAGGAGCAAGCCTCATTGAGCACAAGGGGACTTACTTCTGAGTAGATACACATATGCTTGTGCTGGGAAGCAGGGGGAAACCAGTTCCCATTTTAACCTGCAGCATCTCTATAACGAAGGGTAGAAGTAGTTACTTCCTAAGGCTAAAATAAACAAACCAAATAAACCAAACAAAGGAGAATTGGAGCCTCGAGGTCGCGATTTACTGCACTTAAGGAATTGGGCTTTAAACTGTCCCATGTCAATTGGGGGGGATCTCTGTAAGTTCTGATGTGGGCATTCAGAGGGCAAGCCTCATTCAGCACAACAGGAGTTACTTCTGAGCAGACATTAATTGATTTGCGCAGGGATGGGAAACACACAGGAAACTCCCCTTGACTGGGGTCATGGTGAAGAGCACACCCCTGGGCAGGGCTAGCAAACCTGAGGTCAGTGCAGGGATTGGGGCACACAGCAACTATACCACGGAGAACCCAACTTAAGGAAAAGAATCAGACTTTAAGCAGTCTCAGGAAATTCTGATAACTCTTGATAAGCTCCGGGGTGGCTGCTGGATGGCCACCAGGTCATGTATCCCTAATGACCTCAACACACAGCCAGCTCGGAGTAAATTGCTGGTGGAGACACCCCCTAGGACAGAGCAAATGTATAAAAAAAAAGGTAAAGGTGTCCCCAGCCAGTCGTGTCCAACTCTAGGGTGTGGTGCTCATCTCCATTTCTAAGCCGAAGAGCCAGCGCTGTCCGAAGACGCTTCCGTGGTCATGTGGCCGGCATGACTGAACACCGAGGTGCATGGAACGCTGTTACCTTTCCCGCCGAAGCGGTACCTATTTATCTACTTGCAATTTCTTGCTTTTGAACTGCTAGGTTGGCAGAAGCTGGGACTGAAGACGAGAGCTCACTCCGTCATGCAGCACTCCGGTTTTGAACTGCTGTCCTGCTGACCTTCCGGACTGCAGTTCAGCGTCTTAACCACTAAGCCACCGCGGCCCCAATATAATGTATATACATATATTATTTTGATCTTGACTTATGAAAAATGTTGTTGTGGATATTAAGGGAAAATAGGAAAATATGAGTTGAAATCATTCTGATTCTAGCAGAATAATTCAGTCTGTTTGATTCATGCTGTAATCTTTCACCCTCTCTTTAACTTTTGTTTTTTGAAATCAACAACAAACAAGATTACACATACATTTCAGTATCTTTGTCTCTCAAGTAGGATTAAGAGAGAAAATAATGCCTTAAGAGTTGAACAATGGTTTCGATTAGAAGATGTCAGAAGTGAGTTAGCTAGCTAGAAATAATCTCTTGGAAAGAAGAAATATTTCTGTAGTTCAGCATAAAGTTGATGCAAGACAGACTGGATTTCAAAGCAAGCAGAGTTGCTATTCTTACATTAAAACCTGAAATTTAGTGTTGGAAATAGTATCTAGGGAAATTTCGTTAACCTTAAAAAAATAGTATAAAGAGAGAGCTTTCAGTCCAGAAAAGTCAGGAGGCAGATGAAGACCTGGAACTGCACCTTTCTCTCTTCTCTTTGGGACAGCTCTAGTAGCTGGGGTAAGGTACTGGGTTTGAGACTCACTCCTTAGAATCATCTTTTCATTTCTATTGTTTTCTGACTTTAGGGAATTGTGTTGTGTATTTGTGCTTTATGTAATATAATACCATACTTAACATTTTCAGTTAAGGTAGTTCTTAAGGAAACCTTGTGTCTTGTGTTCTTTGAATGGTTAAATTTTATGTCAATACAACACCTGTTGTACCCAGAGGTAAAAACAGGTGTGTTCTCTTTATGGGCAATTCTCACACATTCTGGTTAACACAAGCAACTTAGTGTCTGCTGAGCTAGGCAACTGTGACAGCATATCATGTGCCCCCCCATGGGCTATACTAGATCTGAACATGGATGCTGTCATTGGTCCCTGCTGCTTAGCATAATTTATGACATTTGGGAATATCATGCATACATTAATGTGGAAATAATACAGTTCTCTCCGTTAGACAGATGGCACTGCAATAGTAAATGTGAGTATCAACATGTGGGTATCTGCATAAACTCAGCATGACAAAAAGGTTGTAATTGGTAGGGACAGTAAAAGGTAATGCTTACATTTATGAGGGGTGACCAGGAGATCCAGAGTTTTCTGGGAGAGGTTGGGCCAAATTGCCATCATCTCCTTCCTCAGCTCAGCATCCATCTGCTGTTTGTCAGCACCCCCTAGAAGCCAGGAATGAGAGATAACTAACAAACAGATGGGCATCTGACATCCATCCCTTCCCCTGGATGCAGTTGAGGATGTAGCTGAGTCTTCCCAAACTGTAACTCTTCACGTTGAAAGTGGGAGATGTTTGTTCCCAATCTCAAAATATCTCTGTACTCAGAAAGCCAGCATGTCAGGAAGGATTCTAGCAGTTTTCTCCCTGACATTCTAATTTTCTACATGTAAGGAGAAGTCTTACTGAGAGGTGTGGAATGCACCCTGACAAAGATTGAGGTAAACTGCTACAACAAAAAGTTCAGGCAGAACTCCAACCCAGGAATCAGGAGACAGGGGCTCTTAAGCTTTTAACAATGGCAAAAATATTTCATCATCTAAACCTTTACATCGAAAAGATCCGTATCTTTAAAGTAATAAGCACTCTTTCTGATGAGTCTTTAACAGGGGCACCTTTTTCTAGCAGAGGCTAGTATTTGAATAGTTGGGTAATCTGAAAACCAGAATACCTGCTTTCCACCACGCCCTGTATAGGGTATATCTGGTCCAGGAAGCCTTGTCTCTACACAGGCATTTGTGCCTCTGTTTCAGTTTAAAGTGTTCAATACTAGCAGGTCCTATCGTAACTTAGGATGTGCTTTCCTATATTCAGTCTCATTTTCCCAGAATTCTCTATTCTGTCAGGAAAGAAACTATTCTCCCTTGCTGGGTGTATGGAGGTGGCACTTGCCTTTGGCAATCTTGATGTCAAGTGCAGTCCGGATCAATGCCATGAGGGTGGAATTGAAATGGACTGTATTGTCGTCTGCCACAGGCAGGTCCATACGAAGTAGTCTCTGTAGAAATCCAAGCAGAAAGGTGTCATCTTACGAACCCCCACTTCCCAGCTTATCATGCACATAGGAATGTAAGAGCCCTGGGGAGAATACTGAGCTCAAGGACTTTTTCCTCTATCTCCTCATGGTTTAATGTCTCCTACCCAAGCTCATGATCAATGCCTGGCTGTAGTAATTTGAACAGCCAGTTGGACACTCAGTTCTTGTTTTTATTTTTCTTCACTCACTTTTCTTTTGCCTGATGACTTCTATATTGATGTCATGGATTTTGCATCATGTACTAAGAGATGTGGCTGAGAATAGTCCTCCATAATAATTGTGTAAATTGACATTGCACTCCTAAGTATGCTGCTTGAAAGTTCATCCCACTGAAATAACTGGGATTTACTTCCAAGTGAACATGATTAGGTTTGGTCTGTGAAACTATCAACTTTTATTTTTGGCCAGTGACTTGATTATTCCCTAAATGCCTCTACAAGAATACCTTTATGTTGTTTGTAGCACAGCTGGAAGGCAGTTTCCAGGTTCCTGTTCTGTTCTATCTGAAATATGAATAGACTTGAGTCCCAACTTTGGTTGTTAGACTACTCTCCTCCCACAGTTGTTGATAAAACTCAGGAGTCTTAATCTGAGTCCCATATGCTCTACCCCGCTAGACCTCATCTCTTCTCTCCTGAATGAATCTGTTTTAAGGCCTTCTTCTGGATTTCCACAGAGTTCTCCCCAGAGCTCATTGTTCATCTATATATTAAAGTAAGAAAATGTAAAACAAAGGAAAAACAAAACACCCATATTTCCAAGATAGCAGCAGTAAAGGGATGGGGTCCAAAGAGAATGCACTGCAACCATTCAACAGAGCAAGATTTCGTCAAATGCGCAAGACTAGAAGCATGCAAAAGGACCATGCAGCATGCATCACAGCACAGTGCAAAGGCATCCACAGAGAACACGTTGAGACTCATTCATAGCTCTGGTATAAATTGCTCTAAAGGAAGAGATCCGGATTGTGGGCTCTTGGTGCAAAAATGGGTGCGTCCTTAAGGTAGAAAAGAAAGAAATGAAATTGACAGACTATGGGCCATGTGCCATTCCTCTGAGCCAAGGCCGTGGGCTGGAGATCACACAAGATGCTCAGGGTGGGCTTGACCACTTAGTGCATTAACTGAGATAGGCTGTGGACCAATGGAAATGGGGGGTAGACAATTAGGGTCTTTGGGGTTTTGTTAAGTGGATGTCACTGAACAGAGGTGCACAGGATGATGATAGGTGAGTTCAAAACAGGGAAGGAAAAAGACAACAGAAAAAAAGGGAGGCACACATACAGGTGATGACACTCATTCAGCAGGAAGATCCTTCAGGAACCTGATGTCCAGAAAACCTGTAAATCTTGGAGACCAGCCTATGTTAGGGGCCAACTGAATAGATCTCCTCTGGTGCTTTGTGTACTCTGCATTCCCTCCTCTTTGGCAATTTGGCAAGAACGCTGCCTGTTCCCTCTGATCCCTTTGTGTTTCTGAGCTGTCCATCAACAGGCTATCTGCTGGATCTGGCAGGGTCAAGCCTTTGTTTCTGGCCAGTTGCAGGCTGTGGTGTGGAGGCTAGCAGTGAATCACCTCCTAGACAAGATGAGGCAGCTATATTTCCCTCCCCACCCCTTCGACCTTCCCTTTGTGTTGCACTTGAAAGTCAGTTCGCTGAAGATTATGGATGGGCCTTCTGGCAGCTCACCTAGAATAGTTGTAGAAATTATAACTTTGTGTTGCAACCAGAACCCAATGGCCACACCACTGGGGGGGCTGCTACTCTCTGGCTACTCCCAGAATTTTTTGCAGTCTCTAAGACTGAGAGCTACTTCAAATATTACCAAGAGTGGCACAGGCACTACTGCAGTATGGCTGCCCCACAAACAACTGATCCATGTGGTTGAAACCAGCAGCATGGACACTCCCTTACAGGAGTAGTGTCCTGTCCTGGGAGCCAGCAGTGGAGGCATGGGATTGGGAAGTGAGCAGGTTGCCACTGGCACCAAATGATTGATTTTCTTCAGATGTTACCACACTGGAGCCACTCCCATTCACCTGTCAGAAATGCAGGGATCAGGCCTCAGTGTAGCAGCAGCTTCTGAATCACTTTCCTCCTTCCTACTCTCACTCCATATGCCCTTCTTCCAGCATCATTCTGTATCAGCTTTTGTTCTGCTCCTCTGAATACTCCAAAGCTTTTCTTTCATTGACCCAATATATACACCAAAACATAAACCCCTCAATGAAATGATATGCAAGTATTCATATAAGCTTGTACTTTGCATAAAGAATTTAATGCACAGAATCTGTAGCTTCCGCTTGCTGAATCTGAATTTCCTTGGGGTGGGGTATTTTTGTAGCTCAGAATTCACAGGGTGCTGATTTGGGACAGCAGCCTAGATTTCTCATGTACTGGTGCAAGCATGGATTAGAACATCAAGGGAGATGATACAGCCAAATCATGTTAACCATAGTGTGCACGCTAATGAACATGAAAATGCCAGGTTACATATAGGCCCCAATTCTATAAGAGAACAGATCCCCCTATTTATTTATTTATTATTGATTTGATTTGTACCTGGCCTTTCTACCAAAAAATGGCACTCAAGGCAGCTTACAGTCACAATTAAAATTGATTAAAACAATAAAACAATACATTAAAATACAATAAGATCATAACAATTACAGCATTTTTTAAAGGATCCTTTTAGATTGCTGCCTGATGCAGAAGAAACCCTGAGGACTCTGTATGCTCTGGGACAGCAACAGTGAGGAAGGTATAATGGGGGATGGATGGAGGGATACAGGCAGCAATTCTTCCTTGGGGGCAGCGAGGGCACTCAGAAACCCACACTTCCCCCGCCCCCATAGACAGCTAAGGGAATTCTAGAATCATTGTATCTTTCAGTGGTTTTCTGGACAGCTGATTCATGAATAAATGAACCTAGGGATATGGACAGTGGTAGCCACTGGGAAGGACATGGAAAAGTAAACAGAGGAATGAGCTACTGTAGAGGAGGGAGGGAGATTATTGCACTGTATTACAACTAAAACATCTTTTTTTATTGAAAGGGTACTGGAACGCTGGGAAATAGCACAGATACAGAAATGGCACAGCTACGAATGGGACCTGTGCATCTTGACCCCAAAGCCTCTAGTCCAAAGTTTATTTACCTAGAGCTTCACATACTGTGTTTAACATTATCTTAACCCTCCTTTCACTGAGCCTATGTTAATCTAGCATCCCAGAAACAAAATGCACTCTGTGTTAAAGCTGTCCACTGAAACTAGACACTCTACTAGGCTGTAATGTTCAAGCAGCTCTGTGTATTTCCTCTTAAAGTAGCTCTCATATAAAAAACAAACCAGGGTTCTTTACTATTCCCTTTCCCTACACCAGCCTTCCCCAATTTGATAGCCTCCAGATACTCCAACATAGGCAGCTCCCCAGCACAGTCTTGACCTGGCATGTCTAGTTTTATCTTGTCAGCAACTATTTTAACAAGTAGCATCAAGGCTAACTATGCTCTTCCATCTTCCAGAAACTATTCACCAATGTGTGCTGTATTCACAATTCACACTACTTTTCTCTAGCAAGAACATGATCTTTGCAATCATCCCATGACAGGAAGTATGAAGTGTGGGCTCACTATGATTCCATATCCTCTTGTGACTCTCCACAATTTCAAGCTGGAGCTCATATTTAATTGGGAAGAAGTCAGCACAGCGGTGGTACTTCCAAAATGTGGATACTTGTGCCTCCTGTCTGAAGGACTGCCCCAATAGCAACAGGTTTTTCTGCAAGTGCAACATTCATCCAATTTCCAGGACACACAAAATCAAATTCTTCTTAAGGCATTTGAGATTTCCTTCTTCTCTAATCAGCCTCTTCTGATTAGGGTTGATGTTCCCATTCGAATAGAAAATGATCTCCTCTTGTCTTTCTTCTCATAGCTTGGATTGATCACATCTGATTTGAGGCATGAAAATAAATGGTCAAGGATGATGAAACGTTCTGTCTAGACAAGAGAAAGGCCATAACTCAGTGGTACAACAAATTCTTTGCATGCAGGAGGTCTTGGGTTCAATCTCTGACATATGATAGTTCTCAAGAAACAGAGCTGGGAAAACCTTGTCTTGATCTTGGGAAGCCACTGCCATGCTATTGAGTAAGGTAGTTGACTCAGGTGTATGACAACCTTGTATTTTTAATATGACTGTTGCCAGGACTGGTACTATCAAAGTGGACCGTAATTTGAGTGGAGTGGCCCTCTCTTGCAACAGCACCTGACCAAATATGGCAACACAGCTTAACTCTTTGGCACTCACAGCTTCTGACTACTCCAGGAGAGTGGCCATAGATCACAAGTAGAGTTTATGCTTTGTGTGCAAAAGATTCCATGCCTGGCGTCTTCAGTTAAAAGGATCAGGTAGCAGGTGATGGAAAAAACTTCTGCCTGAGACCATGGAAAGTCACTGCCAGTCAGAGTACACAGTACTGAGATCCAGACGAACTTATCAAATCCTGGTTGCACACAGCTATACTGAAGGTTAGTATGAATGCATATGTGTCTGAGAAGGTAGATGAACACTTTCTTTGCAGACCTTGACATCTTTTCCCGCTGTTAACTGTTTTTATACTCCAATCATCTATCTTTTGTCTCATTGCTCTTTCCATATGCTCTATTTTTATTTTTGGCTTCTCTGGTTCAGTTAGTAGACATTCAGATCACATAACTCGCCTGTCAGTTTCTCAAACATCTGCACTCTGGTGGTGTATTTGTATTTGAGTCACTAGGCTGCCTACTCTTCTGCCTCATTGTGAAAGTGATGGGAGGCAATACTGAGAGTGCATATATCCCTTCAAGAATTCACAGCTGTGACAAAAAGGTGAATGGGTGGGAAGTGAACATGTTAATGGTATTCCACCCATTATGAAAGGCACACTTTTTAAAAACCAGAATTTGCAATATCAGCTGCCACAATATCAGTTTGTAACTCAGCTTGCAGTGGTCATGTATAGATCTAAAGTCTTACAGCATATCTGTTCTAAATTGTTTGCATCCAAGGTTATCACCAATGCAGCATGTGAATGGAGATTTGCACTGAAGAGATAACAGTTTGTAACTGCAGAGCTAGGAAGCCTCCAGTCTGAAAGTATTTTTGTTTTAACCTAACTGAAAGATCTAGGAGCTGATTTTCTGTTCAAATATAGGCTGACAAGCAATGGTGCTAAGTAATCACCAGAACATTTATTTTACTGGGGGCCCAACTGTCATGGAGACTCTTCACCTGTTCAGGTCAATTCAGTATGAGAGGCTAACAAATACATTATTCAACAGCTTCTGTGTGGGAATTACGTTAGAATAATCTGTTAAGACAAATTGCAGGTGTGCTGATCAATATAGGGTGTAATCAAACCTGCAAGCATTTTTTGCAGCCTCCTTGTGGGGTCATTATGCTTTGATTAGCCTTTAGAGTCAGTCTTTAAAAGAACTGAGGTAGTATTTGTCAAAAACAAGTTGGAGTGTGACGAAGTGAAAGCAATATCTAGTCCAGCTCAAACAGCCAACATGATGTTGCTTAGTGGCTGACAGGCTTGCCCCCTGGTGGAAATGGCGGAGGTACTGATTTATGAATCAGAATTTCCACATGGAGCCTATACCAATGGCCACCATGATTTGAGCAAGGCAGATCTAATGTTCTCATTATGTAGAACACATTTTAAACCATTTGTACAAAATATGGATGTGAATTATTTGACTCTGGCTGAAATTTCATCTCAGGAATTACATGGAGAACCATGCTTATGCATCCAGAAAATTGACAGAAGAAACCCAGCACTTGTGAAAGGTAAGAACCTGAGTGGACTCAGTGCCTGTCACACTGCATGTACTTAGGGCATAATCCTTTGGCCACTAGACAGTGACTAGATGGCCATAGAATTTTTCAGCTCCTGGGAACCAAGCTCGGAGCCCAGGCTCCAAGCTCAGTTCCCAGAAACCTCACTCCCTGCCCCCTCATAGGCAGCGTGATTAGTCCCCAGCTCCATACTCGTAAGCACGGAACAGTCAAAAAGGGGGCGTTCCCAGGGGTGGGGAGGAGACAGTGGAAGTGTCATTAAGATTTCCTCCCCCAGCTCTAATGCACCGAAATTGGCTGCCTAGCCACAAATGCAGGGCGGCCGAAGTTTGGAGAGGATCCCCTCCGTGCTCCGCCTGCCCTGCATTGGACAGTCAGCCACCTCCAAGTTCAGAGGTGGCCAACCATCCCCATAGGATCACGCCCTTAATTGGCTTAAATTGCATATTTATCACACCCAGCACATCTTTGCTTTCTGATGTAAAAAATGTTCAAATCTCTATGTTTGATGGACACAAGAGTCACTCCAAATCATGAAGAGAAATATTTGTGTTTACAGATGACATACATACTCACTCCTCCCCCTGCAACTGTGCAGCATAAGATTCCCCAAGAATGCCCAGTACATTCTGCACAAGAGCATTTCTCCAACTTTCTGCATACATACAATATCGCCATATCTGTACAGCACCAAACATTTCTTGTTTTGGCTGTATCAGGTGAAGAATGAACTGTTTGGCTCACAATTAAGTCAGAGAGGGCCTTTTCGGTGGTGGCCCCCAAATTATAGAACGATCTCCCTGGTGAGGCCCGCCTGGCACCAACATTGTTATCTTTTTTGGTGCCAGGTTAAGACCTTTCTCCTGCCCCAGGCATTCGGCAGCATATGATAAGTTTTAATCAATCCTGGAATGTCTTATGGTTATGGTTGTTTGCTTTTGAGATTGTTTGTTTGAAGTTGTTTTACATATATGTTTCTTTTGTGTATATTGTCTGTTCATGTGTTTTTTATGTAAATGGTTTTTAATCTCTGTATATTGTATTTTTGTTTTTAACCTTTGGAAACTGCACAGAGAGCTTTGGCTATTGGGCGGTATAAAAACGTAAATAATAATAATTAAAAAAACACACACTTAAAGTCAGACATTTGCTGGACAGATCAGGTCTTGATATACAAGATGGCAGATTTTGTCTGTCCTGCCAAAGTTAGGGAGAATTTTGTGCAGAATATATAGGTTATTGAAAGCTGAAGTGAACACTTTATTCCAAGATGAACTTGACACCTTTTGGTCCTTTGTTCTGTATTATATCATATTGCAATTATGCATTTAAATTGTGATTTTCTAACTACCATGATGTTTTAGCTGAGATACTAAAATCTAATCTCATTTAGTTGATAATTTCTTTATGTTGAGTGTTTTACTTAGTATGAGGCTGGGAACACAGACAATGATTTTGGCATCTACCTTAATGGGATTATTCCAGCCAGAATTCCCAACTCGTATTTATCTGGCCAAATATGCAAATCTGGCTTTGGAATTCTGTATTATTGATGGAATAGTTTGGTCTCAATTATCTTCTTTATGCAAATGACATTCAACACCTTTCTGTTCCTCCACCTTCTCCTTCTGTTCTGTCTGCTATCACTTCCTTTTTACTATTTCTGCTTAGTGACTCCTTAAAATAAAGATGGGCAAAACTAGTATTGTCTTGTTCCCTAAACCTTTTCTTTCTCCATCTCTCAGTATTGGTAACAGCATGGATGTCATTCATTCTAGTTTCACAGTCAGAGTGATTATGTTGGTTTTACTCTCCTCTCTCATTCTTTCTCAAATTTGTCTTGTCACTAATGTAGGGTTTTTTTAACCTCACCAAAAGTCTCTCTATTGATATGCCTGCTGCTACTTTTCAGCTCTTCCTAGTCTTGTCCCTCCTTATGTCGTTTCTTTAATATGTCATAACCTTTCAAGTAATACACTTTATTCTTGTAGTTATCTTCTTTTGTTCAAGCCACAAATATCCTCTTCTATCTGATCTTTGACCCTTTCCATCTGCTTCTCCACGTGTTTAAATTCTCTTCCTTCTAATGTCCACTTTATTTATTTAATGTATAACTGCCTTTCCACCAAAAATGGTGCTCAAGGCGGCAAACAATAAATTCCCCATTAAAAACAAAATCTTAATTAAAAAATAAAGACAGATCCATTAAAACACAATAAAAGATATAGACTGCACCCAAACTATTAAAGCCCCCTTCAGCAACAAACTAGCTTAAATGCCAAAGGCCTGCCTGAATAAAAAAGTACTTGCCTGCCAGTGAAATAACAGAAGGGAGGCCAACCTGTTCTCTCTTATCAGGGAGTTCCAGGGCCTGGGAATGGCCACTGAGAAGCCTCTCTCTCACTTCCCCACTAAATGTGCCTCCAATGGTGGTGGAACCAAGGGCCTCCCCCGAAGATTGTAAGACCCAGGCAGGCTCATATGGGAGAATGTGGTCTTTCAGGAGCCTGGTCTCAAGCTATATTGGGCTTTATAGGTCAGAACCAGCACTTCGAATTCCACCCAGAAACAGACTGGTAGCCAGTGAAGCTGCTGTAATAAGGGAGTCACATGCTTCCTTTAACCAGCCCCAGTCAACAGTCTGGCTGCAGCATTCTGTCCTAGCTGAAGTTTCCGAACACTTTTCAAAGGTAGCCCTATGTAGAGTACGTTACAGCAGTCCAAGCAGGACGTAATTAGGGCAGGCGTGACCACGGCAAAATCTCTAGGAATGGGCACAGTTGGTGAACTAGCCTCAGCTGGGCAAATGCACTGCCAAAACCTAGGGATCCAGGTTCCTACTTCTCTCTTCCCCTTAAAAAAATAGGTAAGACTTACCTTTTCACCTGTATTCCTCAGCTTTAATTTTATTAATCAACAACAACCTACCTTTGATTTGTAATTGTGATGGTACAATTTATGAAGGCTTTTCATTTATTTTCTCTTGCATCATCTCCATTTAGATTGTAAGTCTTCAGACAAGGACATTTCAGTTGTTTTAATGTACTGGAAGTTACTAAGCACATTTCAAATGCTATAGCACTACTGCTATTACTGCTAGTAGTACTGGTATCAAAATGTGCCAGAGCGATGGCAGTTACTTGTTCAAATTCAGTCTGGGTGTTAAATTCTCCAACCGACTTTTTGCTTAAAATGCTATTTCTCCTTGTGTGAGAAAGGTCATATCATTTGCATTCCAAGGTAAGTGCGACACCCCCTCCTGCTCCTAAACCCAAACTAGAATGGATCACAGGAGAACGGGCCTGCCAAAAGGCCGACAGAGCTAGCATGTTTAGTTCAGTAGCAAGGGGCAGCTGGAGAATAGTTCAGATTTGGCTTCTACTTTGGTAACCTAGAAATGCCAGAATCATGTGGGAGAGGTGTAATCACATCTGAAGAACCATACAAGCATCTGAGATCAGATGGATGCAGTGGCACCTGCATGACTGGGCAATTCAACCCCTCCCATGTGGCTCCCCCCTTAACAGAACAGTCTGAACAAGATGATCTTCTTCCCTCTCCCAGCCCTTGGATTACCTCACAGGAGTTGGTCTGATACCCTCTGAAGTGCCACTTGTTCTCTCTGTCCAGGTCAGGATACTAGGATGGATGGACCATCTTAAAGCCAGGGTAGTACAATCCTTCATCTGAAGAACCTCGGTCACAGGTATTGCCTCCTACTCACCATCACTCTTGTGAAGCATTCCCTCTTTCTTTGTTGCTCTTGCTTGAGCGGATGTGATTCTCCCCGTCCCCCAAATCCTCCTATTCTTTCCACCACACAGTAGCTGGCTCATTATGTAACATGTGGCATCAGACTGCACTGAAACCTGAACTACAGATTTTATCCCCACTGATAAACTAGCAGAGATAGTTGTATGTCCCTCTTCTCTCCATGCTCAACGACCGCAGAATCCAAAAGCCCTTTCCATTCGAGTGACAGTGAACATTTCAATAGCTGTGCCATGAACCAGCAACAGAAACCCAACAGTTGAGGTGAAAGGGAGATCACATGTGCATATGCATGAGCGCACACACGCACACACACACAGAGTAAGCTCTGGGTTACTGAATGGCAAGTGGTAGAATTGGGGAAGGAGAAAGAAGATGTAGTTATGGATCAGCTACTGAGGTGTGTAAGAGGATTAGGGTTAGAGAATGAAGATATTGAGGGCAAAGGGGGGAAAGCTTCTGATAGGTTAGAACTGCATTGACAGAGAAGGAGGCATGGAGCAGCAGAGAGAAGTGGGCAGAGAAAAAGGTTAATTAATTTGTTTCTGGTTAAGAGTAGGGAACTATTTTCCCTAAGGTTGTGTTCTTTCATAGGAAGTGACACCACCATGGAGGAAGAAGCACTGAAAAGATGTGGGTATCTGTTTTAAGTGACTCAAAGAGATCAAAAGAACCATTAGAAAACCCATGAGAACATTTTTGCCATAACCTTTTATAGGCAGCCGGAAGGGCATGAGTGAGCAATCTTGACAGTAAGATCAACTGCAA
The DNA here is from genome assembly GCF_057233095.1 of Heloderma suspectum. NCBI lineage: Eukaryota > Metazoa > Chordata > Lepidosauria > Squamata > Helodermatidae > Heloderma > Heloderma suspectum. The sequence goes on along the minus strand of NC_139459.1, from coordinate 234,537,527 downwards.
CCCATAGGGAGGTATGTGGATAGAGCCCAATGCTTGAACAGTATTGGGCTCTATCCACAGTACTGGGCTCCTGCTCTTAAACAGAAGGATTTCTATCTGGGCATGTGTCCTGCTGCTGGTCTTGTATATGTAAGACAGAATGAGTCACACAGTTCTGGCTCTGGTTAACTGGCAACCATAATGAAGGTGTATTGTGTATTTGGCACTTAGGTCTATACTAGTAAACAGCAAACTTGTAAACAGCACAGAACACATCACGCTGGCCCACTTGTACCAGCTTGACCTCTGCAGTCTTGTTTAAAGCTACATGGGTTTTGACCAATACAGCCTTCACCAGGGTAACACTGGGATGAATAACAAGCAATCCAAAAGTTGCTTTTTCCTTTAAGCAACAGTTCATTTCTATATGGAGGTGTCAAGCACCTGCAAGTCATGTGCCATGGTGCCAATTCCCATAGGGTCCCCTGCTAGTCTTAATGGCAGACTGGTGACTTAGCAGACTCGACATGGATAGCATAGTCCAAGTGATGGATTCAAGCAGCATTATTGTACAAAAACCCTTTGTAAATGTGAGCCTCCTTGTCCTGCAGTACTGTTCCCTGCACTGCTGATTTAGTGCTAAACTGCACAACCAGCGGGGGCCATCTGGATGCAGCTTGAAGTGACCACGCCTGTCTAATTGCCATGGAGAGATGTCTGGATCAAAAGTGACCCCTATGGTAGCCACAACAGAAAATCTCCATTCACTTAAGACTTGTTAAGGTCATCCAACAATTTGGATGATGGAAACATATATAGCAGGCTGGGACTCTTAACAGCATACAGGCTAAGGACACAATTCAGAACTTCTCTACATTAAGGAAAAATCCCGCAGCCTTACTGGGGCCTTCTGTTTCCATTTTGCTGGCATGATTAGGATGGGCACCTTTAGACGACAAATACATGATGTGGAATTAAAAACACCCTTTCTCAGCATTCTTACCTGGGCTTTCTATATTTTCAATGAAACAGTGCCATCTGGTGGCCAAAGTATAGTGTTACACCAGCATTACATACATATCCCTTTTTTTAAAACATTCCAGCTTATCTCCAGTCTTTTTGAAAGCAGGCTAAATGGGGAAAAGCACAGGAGATGTCCTGGAAGTTGACAAAGTTGTATAAAGGACCTATAAACTTTTGTGAGTAGCCAATCATGAGTGTTCAATAAATCACTCGTGTAGAGATGCCCTCAGTGTTTGAATAGAGCATTTACAAAGCAGTATTAAGGCCAAATGAGATGTACCATTAGCCATATCTTTAGCTATGGTGTGCTCACTTAAAAAAAAAAAATCGCTGGTGTGTGTATATGTGGCGGGGCGGGGAGAACAGGATCTGGAGTGGTGTAGAGGGAAGGGGCAATGGGAGCTTCCCCTCCCCCATCCACCGAAGTCAAGGTACACGTAAGTACTCAAGCCTAGTCAAGTTATTTTGATTCATGAGGCAGAATATCTCACAAGCACCTCTCCCCACCCCTGGCAGTAAAAATAAAATAATAAATAGCATTTTGCTGTCCTTCCATGATACCCGAATCTGCTGCCTGAGGTGGCTGGTTCACTCTGCCTAATGGTAGGACCTTAAAGCCTAATGGGCAAAACCTTAAAGCCTCCCCCTCACACTAGGATCTCTACCTGGCTAGAGTCCCCCTACACAGGCTATTTTTTAAAAAGCAAGAACACCAGAGCTAAAGATATGAATGTCATGTCTAATTTGGCCCTCACTCAGGATCACATTCAGGGACTCTTTCACCTGGCTGGGAAACACACAGAGGGGAAAGTGACTTTTTTACTGCCTTGTTTGCATTTAATGTCTTGCTGTATTGAAATATGGTGAAAATGAGACAAAGCAGAGAGACATAGCTTGTATCTCAAACTACTGGGCTAAGCCTAGCTCCAGCTCCCTTTGACAGTCATTGGTAGTCTTCACTCCTAGTTGGAATCACCTCCAGATTCTCCTTGTAATCCAGTATGTTTGTATGGGGCCCAAACTAATCTATAATTTGTTCTGATTAATTTCCTGGGCATACGCTGGACACAGAGAAAGTAAATCCAGATTCAACTTTGGGGCCAGTTCAAGCCTCTAGACCAGCTTTCCCCAATATGGTGCTCTTCAAAATTTTGAACTACAACTCCCATCAGCCACAGCTTACTTAATGGAAGTGGATTAGTAATTACTGGGAGGGCTTCATCTATGCCGTGAAGGCCGACACAGGATATTTGGTCTTGGATGCTGTTGCACGCATATGCTGCATTCAGGGAAGATAGGAAACACAGAAATTTCATCTCAGCTGGGAGATTCAGGGTGTCTGTACACGAGTGATTTATTGCACACTTGTGATTGGTTGCTCATGGAAGTTTGCAGGTCCTTTACACGATGTCATCAACCTCCAGGACGTCTCCCGCACATTTCCCCCTTTACCACTTTCAAAAAGATCGGAAATAAGCTAGAAATAAAAATGGCGCCATATTGGCAGTGTGTAATGCCAGCATAGCGTGATGAACTTGCCAAGGAAGGACTTTCCTCAATTCAAACTATGTGTCTGCCATGTAAATGCTTGAAGACATTTCTCAATCCCAAGCCGATCGGAGGGAAAAGAGGGTAAAATGCTGCTCTGCAACGAAGGGAGCCAAATCTGATCCCCCACCCCACCAAGCTCAGAATCAACGTCCTGTTGATTCAGAGCACCCCATTAAGTTCATTGGGGCTTACTCCCAGGTATGTGTGCCGAGAGATGCAGACTTACAGCACAATCTTATGTCTACACAGAAGTAAGTCGTAGCTTTCTTGGGGGCTGCGAGGAAATAGTACAGCACAAATTAAGCAACGGAAACAAGATTCCCCCGCTCCTTTGCACACATGCCAGGGAGGGAGGGAGGCACTCCCTCAATTCAAACCACATGTCTGCTGTGTAAAGGAGCCCATCCTAATCCCACAAAGAAACTGAAAGCCCTGGTAAGAATGCGGGTTTTTCACTTAATGTAGAGATACCCTCAGTCTGATGTGTAGGGTAAGTTTCTAGTTACAGACTACATTGTTCAACTGCACCTATGAGCAGATGCTCTATGATGACTCCAAATATAAGTGTATTACATGCAATCATCTGATGGGGATAACATTTATTTTCTCTCCAGCATTCCTTATGCAGATACCAAAGGCTTGTGTTCGTGTCACAGGTGCTATGCTGTAATCTGCCATTACAATGTGGTTAATTAGATTTTAATACAATTTTTAGTCCTTGATACTCACACACTGGCCTGATCAAATGTTCCTATAACTTCATTTAATGAGTTTGGGATCTTTGATCTCTCTTCCCCTTCCGGCTTTGTTATTCCCAGTTAATTTGAGGTATTTGTATTGGTTTGGTAGCCTCAGAGCAAATCACAGCTGTGTAGGTTGTTTGAGGGGTGCAAGAGGAATGGGAAGTCAAACGTTTTTAAAGAAATGTCTCTTAGGCTAGATATGGAAGGATGGGCTGGTGGCACGTTGACGGGGGATTTCAAGTAGGAGCATGCGCCTTGGGTTTGTTTCTTACCCGCCCCACATCTACTGGCCATAATGGAGTCTCTGAAACATGGAACGCTAATGGTACTGAACGGACACACTGTTACTGCTCAAGAAATTGGATTGGGGGGAGGGGTAGAAGAAATGTACAAAAATTATAGGTTTAAACATTTTGTTGTTGGGGGAAAAAAAGAGTTAAAAATGAAGCTAACTTGAAATATTTCTTTATTTCTTTAAAAAAAAAAATCTACCTTATAAGCAACACGGGCTGGGCATTTCTTCCCTAGCCCCAGGGGTGGAGACATATGTCTCAGCATCTCATACATGTCCATGAAAGTCATCCGGCCCCTGGGAGCAAAAAATTAAAAATAAAACAAACAAAAAATAAAAAAATAATAATTTAAAAAGGAAAAATACACGGAAAAATAGGAGATTGAGAGAGGGGGAGAGAGGGGGGGGAGAGAGAGAGAGATGCAAAGAAGATAAAAATATTGGAAATCAATCGGAAAAGGAAAAAAATGGAAGATAAAAATGTAAAGATTACTGTGCTGCTTGTCAGCAGAGACTGAATATGCTTGATCTTCATGGGTGACTGGGAGTAGAAGGGTGGCTCCTCAAACTGCAGCTGTGATTCAGCTAAATGCTTAAGCACATGCTCTGTACTTTCAGAGCCAGGGTTCCAGTCACAAGAAGGATGGAATTAACGTAAGCATGTGCCTCCATCCATTTTGCTCAGTCTGATGTTATAAGGCAAAACCCCACAACCCCTCCACATGGGTTTATCGGGCCAAGTTGTGTAGAGTCAGGTCCTCTTAGTAGTGAAGAACCACAGAAAGAAGGAGAGAGAGAAAAAGACAGATTGAGATGAGAAAGCCCCTCTTTGCCAATGTGGGAGGAGGGCAGACTGCAGGGAGAGAAGGTGGACGGAGAGGGAGGGTGGAAAGAATTGGGTAGGAGGGGAAGGGGGAAATGGTAGAGGTGTCAATGGAGTCTCTGTCCTCCCCAAATGAAGTATTAATGTGCAGAGGGTGGTGGAGATGGGTACAGAGAGACTTATAGAACCCTCCAGGCCTAGCTCCGGCTAACAGCAAGCAGAGATGGTTCAAGGTAACTGGTATGCTCCATGCGTTACTGGTCTGGGTGGCAGCATCATTTCACGCATTCTGTTGGCTAATTACATTACTAAATTACTCTTGAAAGTGCAATATATAGATAGGTATGTGTACAGATATATATACATATATATATATGAAATATATATATTAAAGAAACCATAAGCAACATTCATTCCGTTGATGCTAGCAGGTTTTAGTGTAAGTCAAACCTTGCAAGCAACCCTATGAGGGCATTTCTTGCCTAAGCCCAGGGGGGGAGATATTACACGTAATAAACTGTACATATCCTTATAATGAATTCGGCCACTGCAAGAAGAATACATGGGGGTTAGTGCAGACGCTACAGGGCAAGAGAAACACATACACTGTCATGTACACACAGATCATAGCAGGACTGCTGGCTAGAGACCGTTAGTCCAGCCATACCACCTCCCTTGGGTTACATGGAGGAGCTAACAACCCCATTGGCTGCGGTAGGATGAAAGAGCCTTCTTAGAGCCATGCAGATGAGGTTTCACTGCGGCCCTATATGCTTCCTCATCAACACTGTGGAAAGGAAGGTGAGCCAGTACCATTTACATTAATACATGGGGGCCGGGGGCAGGACAACTGAGCCTTATGCAATAAGGGTAAAATTTTATCTAAGATCATGCATGAAGTCTGAGTTGATCAGACCTATGTGAGTCTTGGGTCACAACTTGGGGGTTTCTTTCACTAGGCATTGCTGCCTCCCCAAAACTCACAACGTATCCTTTGTAATCAGTCACTGTGCCACAGACTTTGGGAGTCCTGGGATTCAGACCAATATTTTACCTCCTTCCTTTTATTTTTGGTGTTATTAATAAATACTCAGAGACCGGTGCTCAGGCAGGGGCAGACCTGGATTTCCTGCCCCTGCACAGCACAGGCTCCCTCGTGGACACCCCCTCAGCTGGGCTTGGCAGGGTTTGCCGGTTAGGGCTGGCAGCGTAAACAAACACGTTAAACCTGGACACAACGGGCATTCACTCTCAGCAGGGTACAGGGATGACAAACAATACCAAGAGAACGCTGGGTGGACCTTCTGCTAGGCACCGATTATTACAACTCTGCTGACTGTGCCTGCTTGCAGTGCCTGGCCTCCTCCCCAGCAAATCAGAGACAAAATTACAATAACCGTGTCACACACCGGAATGGAAGGCCAGGCCCTAGCAGACGCAGACACAGAAACACACACACACACCCCTCTACAGGTTGAAATATTAGGAATGTGTCATCTATCGCTAACAGAGCTACTGTGAGCATTTCTTAGACTGATGAACAACATATAATACTTGTAGGTTTTGTGCAGGCTGGAAAGCTAGTACTCAGTAACCCTTCTTTGGCTCAGATGCTGCTACCTTGGCACAAACCCTAAAGCATGGCCACTGCCAGGGGCTTCATTGAGACCAGAAATGTCTGGCTCAAATGTTGCTAGTGATGTTACCCAGTTATCCTACTATATGGGCTATGTGGCCCACAAGGAAGAATAGGGGAATGGAAAAGGGCACTCATGTGCCCCTTCTGCACATATGGGGCAGTGTGAGGGGGTATGTGTGTGGACTTGACAGAATCCAGCTGCAAAAACCTAAAATTAAAAGAGGAAATGTTAATCAGCGACAAACCCCCCACATTTGCATTTTCCAGTCCCTTGTTTCTAGTGAGACCCACAGAAATTAGCCAACAGGAATGGAAATGGCAGAGTGGCAGTGGCCACAGCTCCACACTGACTGGAGCTCAGCTAAGGTGGGTGACTCAGAATGGAGCTGCATGCAAACAGAGGCAGTGGCCCCAGTCTCTGTCACAGCTTAGTGCCTGCCTTCCTCTCACAACACGGCAGAGAATGACCACACCTATCAAGATAATGTCCTATCTTAGCTCTGTTAGCATAGACAAGCAGAAGTTCCTATTCTTCTGTTGTGAACAGAATTCAGGAGTTCTAACACCCATCCAACCCTCCTGCTCTAGTCTGCTTCCCTCCCACAAGTGGAACGAGAGCCCTGGAGGTGATGCTCCTACCTGCTAGATGCCCCTCCTGTGTGAAGGGCATCAAGAGAACCTAGGTGTCCTGGCTTCCACTGCTTTTGTCTTTCTAACCGCTAGATCCCACGTTCCTACTCGAACTGGACTTAGAACACAGGAATCTTGGGTTCCGGCCTCCGTGCCTAGCTGCTAAGATTCACTTCTCCTCCCTCCTCAGTCCCAGTTCTCCTTGCTAAGAAGGCTTGTCCCCAAGCATGGATCAACCTGATCCACTTCCCCAAGCTTTTGCTTGGGTCAGGGCAAGGGCTCTGAGTTTAGCGTTGGGAGAGGCAAGGTAGGCATGTCCTTACCAGGCAGCAGGGTCATACTCAGCCCACACACGCACATACTCATCCAGGTGGTGGGGCCCCAAAATGGAGGAGTCACGGGTCAGATACTCAAAGTTGTCCATGATGACAGCCACAAAAAGGTTCAACATCTGCAGTATTAAAGAAGAAGGGAGACAGACACAGGCAGGTTCAATAACAAGAGATTCCAGAAAAAATGCTGAGAGCTTTCTTGCCTCAGACCAAGGCCCAGGCAAGATAGTCACATAGCGGCCAGAGTCCACGTGAGCACAAGTAACTAATGGGAAGGACCAACATAGTAATAGGTGCCACACAACTTCTCTCTCTCTCTCACACACAGAGCCCTCTAATAATAATACATAGTAACAAGAATAGACACAAACACACCCACATACATGCAGATATGCTGACATAAAATCGACATATTCAGACTTGAAATTAGCATACATGTGAGTAGAAAAACACACATTTCTGTTTACCTGCACACACTCTGTGTTACTCACACATACACACAAATTTGTCATAGGGCCAAGACTGCTTGCCCACCTCAAACCACCCTCCTGTGGTTGCAGCCTTCACCTCCAGATTGGATAATACTCAGGAGGTGCAGGTGCAGGGCCCTTCTTGCAGCTATGGAATAGCCTGTTCGTCATCTGAGAAGTGACAATAATGAGAGGGGAGGAGCTACAATGGACCAAAAGGCTGCGCCTGCCTCCTGATTGACACTCCCGCTAGAGCACAAGGTCAGGTCATTATATATACGAATAGAAGACTCAATTCTCTGAGTGCCGATCCTTAAGTAGCCTAAATGACAACATCCACACACAAGAGGGAGGTATTACCATGTTTGGGGGATCCCCCCCTCCATAGCCTAATGAAGACTGAACCTGCTCAGTTGCCACAGAATGCTGGCTGAATGCTGGGGCAGGTGGAAGGAAAATTGGTTTATGTGTGAAATGCAGTATCCTAGAAGAAGGCATAGCTGGCTGGAACCCTGAAAGGGAGCACTCCACACTGCAACATTTTGTTGCAGATTCTACTTGTTATCTACAAGCACATCACTTCTTCATTTGGGCAGAAATACTGAGCTGGGTTGTGCAGGTTCAGAAAACCTCTCCCACTAGTACCACCAATGAGTGACAAAACAGAAATGACCAATGCTAGAGGCAGTGTCTACTGGTCAATGTTGAATTGCAGGCACTCGTCATGACAGTCCCCATAGTCACCCCGCCCCCGGCGATTCCAAGAAATGCAGTCAGCTCTGTTGATCTATATCAACAAAGCAGTTCTAGCAGTTCTAAAGCCACCAGGACCAGGTCTTCCATAAAGCTAATGAGTCTTAATTCAACATCAGGCCATGCTGACTGGGAATTATAGGAGTTACAGTCCAACACATCTGGAAGGCTCCAGATTGGGGAAGGCTGGAGTAGACAAAGAGAGGTAGGCCATCTAGAATTAAGTGGGAAAAACTGAGCCTGTAAAATGAGGGGCAATGGGAAGGGTGAGATCTGCTGGTGTTTACTCCCCGAACCTATTTTTTAAATGCTGCCTGCGTATGCCGGCTGGTTTGATACAGCCAGAAACACAGTTGTAAAATATACGTTTTAAAGAAAAAATCTTTAAAAACAATTCTCAAATGGCACTAGGATTGGGGTACGGTGGGGGAAGAGTGTATAGCTCAATAACAGGGATGGTACAGGCACAAACCAATAAAAGCATGTGATACTTGCACAGCCACAGAAGTGTTAGCTGGAAAGAAAGTTATGTTTTCCCTGTGATGAGAGCATTCATGTTGTGACAACAGCATTTGAGTGCTAGTAAAAAAAGTGATCTTCCTCTGGCAAAAATGCCTTGATGCCTATAATCCTATTGGACTGCCTTTGCTGCTGCCTGTGCCTATTAAAATGCATGCGCGTACCATCCGACACCCTGATAGGATCCAAGAACTAGAGGATTTACCCCTGGTTCCCTCTGCTACTTCTGTTACTGTATGGTTGATATGAAGAACACTGATTGAAAAAAACCCCTGTTCTGTAACAGAAGTGCTACCTTGGGGAAAGATGCCCACATCCCCACATCAACTACCTATTATTGCACATTAAGACTGTCATGTTGGAAAAGTCCTCTGCTGGCAACCTTAGCATGAACATTCACGGTTCTTTCCATCTGGGTAGCTCAGTCCTATGTTGCCTCCCCCTATTTCATCCCCCTTCTCCCCTTTGACTCACCAAGAAAGAGCACAGGAAGATGAAGGAAACAAAATAGAAATACGCAAACTCATTGCCACACTCCTGGCCTTTGAGGTCTGCTTTCTCATCACAGGGCTTCCCACTCAGACAGGCAAGCATGATCTCATGCCAAGCCTCACCCGTGGCACTCCTGGGAAAGGGAGAAGAAAGAGGAAAAAAAGATAGTGAACACTGGGGACCCATCATACCCAGATGGCAGCACCTCCATCTTATGAGATGCTGCAGTACTAGTAACCAGAGGCCCATAAGCCTTTGGGCTCACACAGTATTGAAATAGCCTTCTCCAGAACAGACTGTGGATGCTGGTTACAGAACAATCTCTTGACTATCATGTGGAAGCTTCGTAATGCATGTGTCATCTCCCCCCTCCCCCAATATACTATATTGATTCAGCCACTTTTTGGGTGGACATAAGAAGTAGTTTAGAGTACAATCTCTGGTCTACTACAGAAAGACAGCCAACTTGGTCAAGGCACAGTTGCTGCCCTATATCTAGAAGGTACTTCTGTATCTAGAAGGCTACATGAACTTTTGCACTGGGCAGGAGCCAGGCCCCTTGTGATCACAACAGAACCAACATGAGCTTCAAAGTGATGTGCAAAGGCCGGGGCTCACCTAAACAGAAGCATCAGGGCTTGAAAAAATGTGCGGAAATTGTTGTGCTCAGTGATGGCAGGCTTGTCATCCTCAGACATATCTTCGTCATAATCAATGCTGATATTACCAAAGACCTGAAGAGGCAAACAACAAACAAACCAAAAACAAAATGAACAAAAGTGCCTCCAAATGCAATCAATACAAATATAAGTCTTTGGGAAAGAGAGGGTTCCCCAAGATTGCCATCTAGTGGATGCCGAGTGACCTATCAGCACGGCTGAGTGGGGCTCGTCTACATGTCTGCAGAGATTTAGGAGGTTATTAAGTATCCTGTTCCAGCCTGGGGCCTATAGGGATCAGGCACAGCAAGGATCCAGAATGGGCAAAGGTGGTCAGAACCCCAGACAGCTCACTGTGGGGCTTCTTACGAGGGTCAGCAAGGCACCTCAACAAAAAGAGAGCAACATTCTGGAGCCAACTGTAAGCTTTAAGTAGTCCTGCAGCAAGGCAGGTGCCACAAGAGAAACAATGCTTGTACTTAAAGGCGCTGTGCCCTGTTCCAGAGGTGCCACCTCCAGCAGGGCTAGAGAGCCCTCTGCTGCCTCTGATCATGGTGTGGTGGCAGAGGAATGCCCTCCCTCCAGGCTGCAGGTAGTCCTGGGGACAAGTCCACTGATTCAAGGAAGGGAGGAAAGGCTACATCCTCAGGCACACAGGATGGAGGCATTATGGTTCTGCGGATCTCTCCCTCTGGGTGCTTCCGGAAGAAGCTTTTATAGCACCATTGCCCTGCCTCATTTTTACTGGGGAACCAGGCAATGTCATCTTCCAGCTGCAGCCCACTAATTTCTCACCACTTTTTTATCAGGAAAAATCTGTTAAGAAAAAATGGAATAGTTGCACATGGCTGTTTGATTTGTTAGTGATAGGAGCCATCCATCTGGAAGTACCCACTGGAAGGCGGTTACTGTGGGATAGTTCCTCCTGGGATAGTGGGGATTCCTCCACATCCTCTGTGTCATCAAATCTCTCCTCGGATAGCAGGAGGTGGGAGCTGGTGTGTGTGGGGGGGTCGGGGTCTGAATCCTGGCCCATGACCAAAGGACAGTCCAGTGACATACTAAGGTCAGATAATCATGTGAAGTTTTGCTTTAGCTATCAGAGAAGATGAGGCTATATATATTGGCAACACTTAAGTATGACTACAACAAACCATGTAGTTATAAAATGGGAATGAACGGTACTAAGCTGGCTGTCTCCAACCACACTAGGATTTGCCATGTAAATATGGAGATCTCCATAATATTGCAGGAATGTGATGATGCCACTGGCCATTCAACGTGTTGGAGTCCTCCATGCTTGCACAGTAAGAACATAAGAAGAGCGCTGCTGGATCAGACCAAGGGTCCATCTAATCCAGCATTCTGTTCACATGTGGCCAACCAGCTGCCCATGGGAAACCCACAAGCAGGACATGAGTGCAATAGCACCTTCTCCTCCCACTCATGTTCCCCAGCAACTGTTGCACCAAGGCATACTGCCTCTGATACTGGAGGTAGCATATAACCATCAGGACTAGTAGCCATTGATAGCCTTATCCTCCATGTATTTCTCTAATCCCCTTTTCAAGCCATTCAAATTGGTGGCCATAACTACATCTTGTGGTAACAAATTCCATAGTATAACTGTGTGCTGTGTGAAGAAGTACATCCTTTTATCTGTCCTGGATCTCCCACCAATCAATGTCTCCCTGTCCACTTTCTCTACACCAGTAAGGCCTTGTGCAGCCTGGGGACATCCCGTTGCCATGCTTCAGAAGTTCAAAAGCCCCAACATAAAACTAATAGCATTATTGACCCTGTGCCATGCTAGAGGCCCTGCAGCATGCATGGCGAGACCCAACATGGGACGATGGCTTACTTGCACTTACCTGCATTCCAATAATGGCGTAGATGAAGAAGAGCATTGCAATCAGCAGACACACATATGGAAGGGCCTAGTGGGGGGAAACATGAGCATACTTTTTTTCCTCTAAGCTTCATATTTTTTAATGCAACCACACTTGTTTTACTGGGAATATGGCTCCTTGCTTCCCACACCAGTTCAACGAAAAGGAATGCTTGTAGGCTGTATCACCCCTCCCCACAATTCCTGCTGCATTTCATCCTGACTACAGGATTCCTGCTGTGATTGTTTACCCATGTAGAAGGGTGAGCCAACAGAACACTACTCATGAAACATGAATCAGCATCAGCACCATGGCAGAAGGAGCCCATGATTCCCAGTTATGTTAATAGAGTGGAGAATGATCAGGTAGGTTGATGGGGATGGATGTCTCTAGACATTGCCTCCTAGACCTTCTGCGCTCCTGCTCCCTTCCTCCCCACTTCCTGGCCCAACTTCAAATCCCAAATACTCTCAGAGTTAGTAACTCAGTGCTATTGATCATTACCTTAAAGGATTGGACAAAGGTCCAGAGCAAGATGCGGATGGTGTAGCCCTGTCGGAGCAGCTTAATGAGGCGGGCAGCTCGAAACAGCCTAAGGAAACTCAGGTTGATGAAGTTGTTCTGGGGAGATGAAGGGAAAGTGGCATGAGCAGGATCAGGGTGTGGATGCGGAGACAGCAGACCCAGGGGATAGGTGAGAAAACAAACCACCCCTGCAGTCGTTAGTAAGATTAGTAAGGATGACTGAGTAGCAAAGAAAGGGAGAGGGATCACCCACATGAAGATAACTAGCATGATAACAAGGCCACCCCTCCCTTTGGAAAATCATCCACTTGGGAAATCAGTGATTGCTCATCAACGCAGGACTACGTTTTTGTAAAGCTACCCACAACCAAATGCACTGATATTTTTTGACACAAGCAGGTAGAACAGTATTGTGTGGCCTCACATCACACATGTTCTGTGCACACAAATCTGGAGGGAGGGGAAAGCAAGACAAGTGCCAGTGAGCAAGAGGGCCGTTGAGGGATGACTGGAGACTTGCAATCATATCTATAAGGTTCTGGATGGAAATGCATCTGCCCTGTGCATCCAACAGGTGTCAGGCCACACACCCTAAGGCCCTGAAGGAATGAATGGTTGTTATCCAGTAATTTGCAGCTAAAGGGAGGATTTTTTCTTCTGGCAAGATAGGAAAAGCATATATTCCTGTTGGGTTCACCAAGATGCATTTTTTACCTGTCTCCTTCAGAGGAAATGGCATATAAGCTTCTGGGATAGAAGGAATAAGCTGTAGTGTGACTGTACTTCCTAACTGAGAAGTGCTCTGTGGCCAGAAGCCCTCAGCCATTGAGAGCTACAGATGCCCAAGGTCTATGAAGGTTACACACTGGAGCTTCTGGGCTATCTCACCTGGGATGGGAAAATATAATTGTTTGAACATGTGTCTCTATGGTAATTGAACCACTGAGACCTTCAGACTCTTTCTACAAATTGATCTAGTTAAGGCTGAGAGAAAGTCCTAGCATAGAAAACAGTCAACAAGGATGTTCTGACCTAGATGCAAAATGCCAACTTATTATTGGTTAATGTAAGAAATGTTTGAAGTCTATCCCTGGGCAAAAAGACCTTGCTCAAGAACCCAAGCTTCATTATGGATGTTTATTCATCTTTGCACTATGGACTTTTGCTGGTTCCCAGATTGACCCCACTGGAACCAGACTTTGATGCCTCAATGCATGTACGAGGAATGAGAATGCTGGCATACAAGGGGCAACCTGGTTGGCTCTAATGGAACCAAAGGGCTCTGCCATGTGGCTTTACTGATTGTGATGTGGTTGAATGGGTGTGCTGGGATATCTGTGCAGCACACATCACAGGACAGAATGTAGTTGCACCAACACCAGCCATGAGGCTTGTGTAACTGCCTGTGCTACAGGGCTCCTCAAACACAAACTCCCAATAAAACTGCACAAAAAAGAAAAAGACTCATAGACTACAGATGTCAAGAGACTGGTGTGAGTGCTCGACATATACTTGACTTGCTGTGTGCCTTGCTCTATGGTTACAAAACAAAGATTAAGGCATTGCCATGCAATTACATAGTAGACATTATAAGACGTCAGGCCTTGCAGCAAAAAAACTCTAGGTAGTAGGCTCTACTGCAGCTTCCCAAAGGAATCTAGTAGCTACATCTTCACTGTGTGTGTGTATGTGTTCCCAGAAGCTATAAGCCCATCCCTCTCCAACACTCCCAAAAGGCTGGCCATGTAATTGGGATTTTAGTGCTCATGCATGATGGTAGTGGCAATGGCTTAATGACAGCATACAATAGGACAAAACCAATTCATTAGACTGCCAGGCTCAGATCATGCAGGACAAACAGAAAGAATGATATTCATGCAGAAGGAAAGAGAGACAGGCAGGGAAACCACCACGGCTATTCACAGTGGGAAAACAACACCCACTCTGACCACTGGGAATGGTGCAGCACACCATTCTTCCTCTCCCACTAGCCAGCGTTTGCCACATTCTGAGGTTCACTTCCAACATTACTTTTTAAATGCACATGTCTTAGGGCCAATATCTTCAGTCTCAAATCCTTTAGTCAAGGAATTTAGCTCTTTGGGTTTGTTTGTTTTTTAAAAAAATTATTATTATTATTATTATTATTATTATCATCATCATCATCATCATCATCATCCCGCCTTTTTTCCTCCAAGGAACCCAAGGCGGCTTACATGATCCTCCTCTCCGTTTTATTTTCACAACAATCCTGCTAATGAGCGACTGGTCCAAACTCACCCAGTGAGCTTCATGGCGAATGGGGACTTGAACCCAGATCTCCCAAGTCCCAGTCCAACACTCTAACCACTACACCACACTGGCTCTCCACACTGGCTATAAACATTAGTTTAAACCAATAAGTGAATTTCCACCTTGCCCTTTGGCACGCATTGGCCCTTAGGGTTTCCAGGCCACATGACAGCAGAAGCCACTGAACTGGCAAAATCTTGTCAGAGTTTAGATCTAGCAACCTTCTGCTCCCTTGGCTTCCTGGCCCACGGTACCCACTCTTCCAAACTGTTCGTGCCTGTCCACTTCCTTTTTGACAGAAATATAGTTCCAGTCCTACTTTCTTCTTGGCTTCCACTTTCTTCAACTCTGTGTCTCCACCACCCATTTTTTCTTAGGCTTCTGGGTTTCTTTAGGCCACTGCCTACTTTGTCTCTGCCCTTCTCCCCAAGCCCCATTCTCCACCTCTCCTCTCCTCTGAATCCTCCTTTTTCAGTTCATTACCTATTCTATTCTCGTCCTTCAGCCTACTTTCCTCTGAGCTCCTTGTCCCTTAGCTTCTCTACATCTCAAGACTTTCACAGTTCTCACATTTCCGTGTATAGTTTTAATCTCAGCCAAACTGTCAACTTCCTCTTCCTCATAAACACTTTTTATTCCAACAGCATTGTCCTTTGAGCAACTGAACATTCAGAACTATTGCACCAACTGAGCCAATCAGTGTCACAGGCTTCATTTCTACATGCAAAATACAGATGTGTGGAAAAATTCTGTAAGATGGATCGTGCCTGTGCCTGTTTCATTTTGAAGAAATGCAATCCACAGATCACTCTCTTATTATTTTGTCAAACTTGTGAAACAGACACATATGCAATCTTTCTTTATTGTTGTCTACGTAAGTCTTAAGACCAGACCAGTGTCAAGGTGTGTGTTAAAAAAAGTAACATGGGATGTGGCCCTGAGAGTTAAAATAGGGGTCTCTCCTTGACTGACCCTCCACAACTGACTCCCAGGAAAAGGAATAAGCCAATACCCCTCTCAGCTCTCCTAAATGGGCTTCAGGCTAGTTTCTATTGTATATTTTAATGGTCTTTACCTTTTTGTAAGGGACAATTCTATTTCAATTAACCAAAGCAGGGGATGTTTGTGCTTGGCTGATAGTGCATGGTGCAGTATGAAAACCATAGTGTCAGCCCAGGTGTGCTGATGTGAGAGTATGTCTGTGTGTTCTGTTACATGTGATACAAGGAGAAAAGATATGTGGAGACACAGCTAAAGTTCTGTTATGGAAAGGCTGAATAGGTTTGAGTGAGAGGCCTTGCCTATGTGCATAGAAGGAAGGGTGTATTTCGTTATGCAGGGCTTTTGTCTATTTGTTCAGGGGATAATGAGAAGGCAAGCGTTATTTTAACTATTCTGTTGGCCTCTGCACACACTGAAAAACATTGTGTTTGGGGGTGATATCAGATGATATGCAAGATATTTCTGGTGTTTGATGTTTAATGGCTGCTATACACATATAAATTGTCATGAGATTTTGGAAGTCATAGAATAAGGGACTTGCATATGATACTATCATAAGTTTCCCCCTGAACAGCAGCTGACACTGGACCTGGGACGGAACCTGCCTTGTTATAATTTTTCCTATTGCTGTCTTTTCTTGGCCCCACCTCAGGCATTAACATTTTTTAGGGTTCCCAGATGAGTGGATACTGAGAAGGAACAAATATTGAGCAGCTAAGAAGGCAGTTAGTAAAATTTACTTCCAATAGCAGCATACTTTACTGCATCCACTTTAGTTATGCACTTCCCTACATGCAAATACTGCTGTCTGTCTACCTAGGCATCCTTTTAGGAGGCCTATTCTTCCCACTGCAGATTTCAGATCAAATGGAGTCATTTCTTTAGAGCAGTCCCCCCCAACCTGGTGCTTTCCAGATGTGTTGGACTACACCTCCCACCATCTCCATCTAGCCAATGGCCATAGCAAATGGGGGATGATGACAGTTGTAGTGCAACACATCTGGAGGGCATCAGGTTGAGGAAGGTGACTGTAGGGATTGGTACTGTTAAGGCTGCGATATTCCTCCACTACAGCATCTCCTTCCTGTGGAGTTACTAGAAACAATATATAAATCTGAGTAAGATCAAATGAGTGACACAAAATGGGGTTGGGGTTGCGGTGGACTGAAAGAGAAAGCTGGCCAGCAAACTGCAGGCATCTTTGGCTCAAAAGGTCATGCAATGCACCAAGAAGATGCTCTTAATTAATGTAAGGCACTTAGGGTTCAGAAAGTAATCAAACCAACCGGATCCTAGATGCAAATGTTGAGATGGAGAGGATCAGAGGAGGTCAGGGAAGGGTGGGTGTTTTAATACCGCAAGTTGAGTTCCAACCAGCAAACGGAGAAAGGCAGAAGGTAGTGATTTCATTTTTGGTGATGGGAGAGGGAGCAGGGCGGGGAAGTTCAGAAATATTCATTGGCATGGACACACAGACCGGTTCATGGATGGACAGATGGATTTTTCATAGTGCATTTTGATTGGATGACATTTTCAGAGGGTGTTGCGCCAAAATAGAACAGTATAAAGAGACAGCATGGAAAGAAGATAAGACAAGAGACACAGTCATTATATATCACACATAGCCCTGGGGAAGGAGACACCTAACCCACCCTTCTCCCACACTTGCCCCTTTCGCCTGTCTGTTAACATGTTAAGGAATCCATGATCCTAGCATTCTGAACCTTCCTAGCCAAAATGTCTTCATGTGTGGCTTTGCTTCCAGCATAACCAAAACTGGTGCTGAACCTCCATATTCTAGGAGGTGGGATGAGAGAGGGAAACTGAGGCACCTGTTGGAATAGGTACTGCCACGAGTCAACGGAAGAGACAGCACTAGGAGTAAAAGTTACTTACCATTACAGTTCTTCAAAACCCTCCTAGGAGGTCACAGCTTTGAGACTGAACACAATGTGCCCATAGACTGAACACCTTCTACATAGTGAGACCTGTTGGAGCACTCCAATTTTTCCATCTGTGGCAAACATTCAGAGTAAGGCTATATGTACAAGGTTAGGGTTTACAAAGGGTCTGGGGGCATACAGAGAAAGGCCCCTTGTAATTCAAGCTACTTGTAGGCAACTTCTATTTCCTCTTTGAGCAGCCAAACAAATGGTCACCAACCACATTGGAAATGTGGGAAAGACCCCACACATATGAATGCATAGCAGAATAAACCCATTTGTAGCAAAACAGATGACCAAGCAACCACAGGGTTGCTAAGCATGTTGTATTGGTTCATTTTAAGGATGCTTCCAGATGGATGGCTCCTAGCATTAGTGATTAAATTACATTGTGCAGCTATTCCATCTTTTCTTCCTTAACAGATTTTCTGTGGCAAGTAAAAAATATGGAAGAAGTGATAGGAAAACATGAGAGGGTTACAAATTGAAGATGACAATGTCTAGACCCCCTGTAAAATTCTATGAACAAGGCAGGGCGATTGCACAATAAAAAGCTTGTCTGAAAGTACTCTAAATCTCCTTTGGGTGACTGCAGCACTCTCTGTCAGTGACCTAGTTCGCATGATCACTGTAGCCCACTGTGGCTTATTAGCCATGGTGGGTTGCAGCTCCTTCTAGGCTGCCGACCCAAGCCCCTGCTGCCATGGCTTCTCACGTTGTCCAAACCTGATGAGGGTGGCTTGTTGGGATGGTTAACAAACTACCCCACAACCCTACAACTGGCCATGGGTTCTGGGTGGTTTGTTAAGCACCCCAACAAGCCACCCTCATCAGGTTTGGACAACGTGAGAAGCCATGCCTGGGAAGGGCAATTAGCTGGCACACAACAGGCACATGCAGGGTGGATAAGAAGCCACCATGGCTTGTTAACCACTCTGTGATCGTGCAAACAGGGCCAGTATCAAGCACTCATCACATACATAAGTACCTGTATTTCCCCCCACTTAAGTGTGGATTAGCATGTTGTGTGAGCAGCCCCAATAGCTTTAGGAAGGACGGATTTAGATTGGGGAAATGGTACAGGGAACAAATTACCTAGTTCCCACCTGGGGCTGCTAAGTGGGGTGGGGGGGAATCCTGGTCATGGATCTCCCACTTTGTGTCTAATTTGGCTGCAAGATGCAAGACTGACAAAGGGATAACATAAAATGGCATTGAGGCTTGTGAGACTTGCACTGAAGAAACAGATCCCTTCAGAATGTGGACCACAAGGAGGAACTTATACCTATTTATAGTGGAAATTCTGTATTATAACTGGAAAATCTCATTATTCTATCTGCTGTATGGATTAAGCCAGATATATATAGTTAACTGAAGCCATTGGTGGTTTTCCTTAGTGATTTTTCTAGAGCAGGGGTGCAGAACCATTATGAGGTGGGGGGCTGGACTACCCACCACCAGGCTCAACACAGGTCAGATGACATCAGTGGGTGTGGCCCTGCCCACTGACAGCATATGGGACAAACAGCCATGACCATGGGCAGCGTTGCCACGCCCCATTTCCCCCCTTCTCTGCGCCTTTTCCCAGCACAGAGAAAGGAGTATAGGCTTCTCCTGGCACAGGCAGAGAGACTGCATGATGTTACTTGGCCTGCACCAGGGAGAGCAGCCACTCTTCCTGGCATGGGTTTTGTTACATTTGTTACATTTATATCTTGCCTTTCCTCCAAGGAGCCCAAGGCAGCATACACATAATACTCCTCCTCTTCATTTTATTCTCACAACAACCTTGTGAGGTACGGTAGGCTGAGAATCAGTGACTGGCCCAAAGTCACCCAGTGAGTTTCATGGCTGAGCAGGGACTAGAACCTGGATCTCCTGAGCCCCAGTCTGACACTTCTAACCACTACACCCCACTGGTCCCTGCCACCCACATTGGAGATCAGAGATAACAGCAGGGATGCCCTGTGGAGAGCTGCCCCCAGGGAGCAAAGCTTGGAGGCCAAGTCCTGCCCCCTGGAGAAATCCCAAGATGCTCCGACAGATTGGGAGGCTTGACGGGCTGGAGGTTCTGCACCCCTGTTCTAGATGCTCTTCAGTTAAAACCGTTAACAGACATTAAGGCACAAGTGAGTGGTCAGTGGATGGGATCCAAGGATGGCCATCTGCCAGTGGAACAGAAAGTGCTGGCAGAATGGATTTCCCCTCTCCCCTACATGCCCCAGTTATGATCTAGAGGGATGGGGGACCCTCTAGAGCAGATTTAGGGGGCTGCAGGGGAGAGGAGAGCAAGGAGAAGTCCCACTGCGTGAGCAGATATCCAACTGTGAATTGTTGGATTTAACACATTGTCTTCCATAAACCAGATCTGAACATTTGTTTCTCAAATTATTTTTTCATTATAGGAACAATTTATATATTTAGACAGCATATATATTGTTATATTTTCATTAAATTAAGTGCGTCTGCTAGGAAACCAATCCATTTTCTGTTATTCTAGTTTTGTTGTGTGTGTGTGTGTTTTGATGGACTATTTTATTTTGATGTTTTTAATTTCTTTGCTGCTTTGAAGGTCTTTCTGGCTGAAATGTGTGCTACCAAAAAAAAAATAAATATGCCCCTGAAAATATGTAAATAGCCATGGCCACTATTAGTGCTTAAGAGTAATCTTGCTACTAAAGAATGGATGTCAGGACTCTGAGACATAATAACCAGCAGAGTTACTGGAGAGATCTGAGTGCCACAAAGGATGCCAAGGAAATAATCAGCCATAGGAGTTAGGCTTTTTAGCAGCTTTGAAGCTGCAAAAATGCATGCTTTTAAAGACATTTTTATTTCTATATTAATTCTAAGAAAGCATTCTTCTGTAAGAGATATAATTTCTTATATGGATTCAGGGAATGTCAACATTATAAATGCAATTTTCTCCTACAGTATTTTAAAAATACATGATAGAGAAGCAAGGTATCTGTTGTCTAAATTCTGTGATGTATCCTTTCTTGCTGTATTGTATTTTGTCTTGGCAAGACATTCACAAGGCCAATAACTCTGTTTGCAATACCCTCGTGAACCACCCTGAATTCATCGCCAAACTATTGTAGTATTCCCTGGGTGGCCGCTTTTTTTCTTCATCAAAGTGTACTTTGTAATTCTTTCAGTCCTAAAGAAATGAATCACCACACCACACTGAGAGATCTAGAAGAATGGGTGTTCTTTTAACTTGTGAATAAATAATACGTTCTTGTTTCTAATCAAGAAATGAAGATTCTTGACCTTCACCCCGTCAGAAAAGATGAACACAGCATACCCTGTAGCTGTTTTCTGCACATCTGCACACTCTTTCTTAGTCAAGGGCACACCCATAACCTGTGAGGGTATGTGAATAAGCAAAAAATCCTAATTCTGTGCTTGCACATTGCACATACACGGAGGCATTTTGCAATCACAGGGAAGTAGTCAGCCATGTATACCGCTTCTCTGGGAGAGATCTTTCCCCCTCTCCAGTCATGGTAGGAACTTGCTCTGCTGTTTTATGTATTGCCCGAGACTGAGGACCAGGAAGATTGTTGTTATGAAAGCCCACTGCACAAAAATGACAGCAGGATTTTGCAGTTCCCACGGGCAATTGGCCTCTCTGTGCCGAATTGTACCATATAACTTGTGGAAGCCTTTCCAACTTGATGCCTCATTTTCCCTACAGACAATATGGGTGATGGGATGCTGGCTACTAGTTTATTCATGCTGGAAGCATGCATTCTCATTGCACACTAACCTGAGAAAGGGAGGATCCTTCTGACCTTCAGTCCTAAAACTCCCCGAATATTTCAGAGATCCATTTCACCGTAACATTTCAGGATCCCCTTTCAGAGCAGATGTCTCCCCCACCACTATCTCACTGACAGTTAAGCTACACATGACATGGGAGATCTGTGATTGGATCTCCCAATGACTTTTTATTTCAAAGCTACTGAAGAGGGGTGCTAATTTGGCTGGGGAAGCAGCAAGGGGAAGGAACACTGAGGCAGAGGGCTTCTACTGCCACATCCCTGACTGAAACTGTCCCTCAGTTGCTTTTAGCTCAGCTGAGGAAAAGACAGTATGGGTAACCTGCCCTTCCCCCCTCAGTGGGGCTGTCAGCAGCTTAGGGAAAGAAGATGATTTTTGAATGGGGAAATGGCATGGGCTACTCCCTCCTCCCAAATGAGAAGCCCCCCTGCTGCTTTGGAAAAAAAAGAGAAAGACACTGAAAGATCCTGTCACAGGTCTGCTATGGCATGCAGTAGTTTGAACCTAGGGCACACCCAAAGTCTCCCTCTCCCATCCACTCAATACATTCTGCAAGCTGGGCAGGGGTGGGAGGGACAGAATGAGACAAAGCTGGTTGCATGCCATTCTGCAACTTGGATCTGGCAGATGTAAGGGAGAAAGACTGATTCCAAGGCTTTCTGCAGGGAGATGGGCATCCCAGCTGCTACAGTGCCGCGTGCCAGTATGCAGTATAGCCTGCCAGTCCTTACATTCTTCTTTGGAGTTCGAGAGAACAAACTCTGCTGTGTGATGTTATCTATTTGGATTCAGATTCTCCCTGGTTAATGCCTTCATAAACACCTTCTATAAGTGATCTGGACTTGTGCACGTACATCCCACTTAGGGCTAATCCAAACATTACAGTAAAAGCAGGTACACACATTAAAGAGTTATAGTGATATGTAGCCACCATCTTACATGCTATGGAACAGAAGTGAGTACAAGACTGTTTTACAACTTCAAAAACAGGATAATGCCACAGGATTGCAGTGGGCAGCCTCCTCTGCAGGCTAGTATTTTGGGTTCAGGGGAGACTTTATTATTTAATTTCTGGCAGCACACCAGCAGTTACCTTGGGGCCCACTAGGCTGCCCCAGCTCACAGGTCTGGGAATTATTGTAAGTAATTCTTTGATTTGTGTACACACTTCTCCTGTAAAGTGCACAGTCAAGCTGCTCTAAGACTTTGGCTGATGGCAAATACCATACAGAAAGGATATAACATTTATAGCCCTCTCACTAGAAAGATTCTGGGTCAATGCTGGTGTAAATGTCTCTGTAAAGTGACTTTGGCCTCTTCACACCAGTGTTAAATTTCTCATTTGAGCAACTCTAAACTTCTGCCAATGTAAAGGCCTTCAACAGAAAGAGCCCACATTTATACTGCTACAACTCTTTCTCTGAGCAACAGGATTTGCACAAATATAAACCTTTTACTGAAGAGTGGCTGAAATAGGGGATTGGTTGTTAGTACTTTGAGAACCTATTCCTAGAGAAAAGGAAAACTGCGCTTCTGTTATTTGCTAGCCAATAAATAAGTCCACAGGACTGTACTTGTAGTTCTCTTCTCTGGGTTGTACTTCCCCTGTCTGGATTCTCCAGCCCCTATGCTAGTAAGGACCCAGTTCAATGGGGTGAAACTCTCATGTTTCAATTCTTGCTCCCCACTCCCTGCAAGATGCCTCCCTCCCCCGTAATGTTATCCCCACCACAGTTTTGAACTTACCCCAAACTCTGTCACTAAGATGTCTGTGATGCTACCCAGAACTGTGACAAAATCAAAGATATTCCAGGCATCACGGAAATAATTCTATAAAGAAAGAACAAAACAAAGGACGAAAAGGAACAGCCACACAGCAGCAAACAGGTGACAACATTCAATCACGATGGAAGCCACAGCAACGAGAACAGAGAGAACTCCACTCTGGGTACCCCTAGTCAGCTCCAGGTTACCTTTTGGGTGCACTCCAGTTCTTGTGAAGGGGATTGCAAAAGGAAATGTAAATACTAGCTAGGGGGGGGGTCTTCTCTAAACCATGATTCTTTTTTCTTTCTTTCTTTCTGAAATAGGGGATAGAGAGACCTGTCTCATGGACTCCTGTCAGTGAAAAACCTGAACTCGCATTCTTAAGAGGCCCATGGGATCTTCTCCATTGGCCAGAGCGGGATGAGAGACAAGGGATGTTTGCCTGCAAGATGCTCTCTGTGAACACTTGAGGGAATGCTATTGCCCAGGGAGTCCAAGGCCTGTGACACTGTCATACAAGGAGGCTGCCAGAAACCCTGTAGCTCCCCCCACCCCCCACTTATTTGCATGGACAGTCACATGAATACCTAAAAAAAGAAATACAACACGCATGAGCCTGTTAATACGACTGCACCTAGGGACAGTCCCGCTTGTCAGCTGGACTCCTCTAAGGAGAGAAAGCCAGTTGTCTCCAAAGCCTGACTTAGTAATGGCAGAGCTGTTTATAAGTGAATTAATTCAGCTCACAAAACCCAGCAAATAACCAAGGATGGGATCAGGCATGAATAATTTCTTGAAGCAGCCCTTGCCAGGAACTAATTTTGCTGGAGGGCCACTTTGAGCTGAGTAGAGAAGCAGGGAGTGTAGAGCCAAGGCTCCATCCCTAACGGGCCGCTGTCAAGTTCCATTGCCACAGATTCTGTCACCTGCAGCCTTTTGCTACCTGTGGGGTTGGCAACTTGGGAGGTGGGATATAGGGAGAGAGATGGCACCACTTAAGAGGACTGGATTTGGCCCAGGTGCTGTTGCCTATGCTAGAGCGAGCACTTTGCTTGCATGCCTTCAGTCTATTTATGTTTTTGTTTTTTCTCCCTGCACGAGAGTACCGGCCTTCAGTGGTGAGCAGATGCATGTGTCCCTAATGCTATTCTCACAATATTGATTGTAACAATAAAGGTTCTCGTTAATATGAAGTTGTGATGTGTTTTTTATTTCCTTATAAGTGTCCTTAGAGAACAAGGGAGTCTCTGCTCCAAGGTCTGGCTACTGAAGATAAAGGCTTTCAAATCAGAGCCAAAATCTTTACCACGGTCTTAACACTGAAAGTGTATACCATTCTTCTTAGCTTGTGCCTAACCAGTCCTTTGAGTGAAACATTCACCTCTTTCATGAACAAGCTAGCAACCAACTGACCTTTGTATAGAGGGCTTTATTGTTTTCTGACTTTTTCTTTCTTTGGTTGCAACTTTCATCGGGATTACCTAGAACACCACCCAGCAATAATCATCTCCAAGTCATGGGGCTGCTTGTATCAGCCCAAATTCTGTGTACCTTTGAATCATTTAAGAGTGATCCTTACTGCAGGACAAAAGCCGGAGTTTAACTAGAATTGCATGGAAGAATATGAGGCTTCTCAACAGGAAGCTGAGTGTCCTGATTGTGATTAGTTCTGTAGCAACAGAAGCTAATCTCTTGTCTTGGTTATGCTCCTTAGTAAATATACCAATTCCCATGCCCTCCAGTGGAAGTGTTGTTCATTTCAGACACTCCCTCATGGTGAAGGTGTTTGTTACTTCCCATGCTACCACCTCAGAGGTAATGCCTGAGGGCCCTGAAAGTTCTGTTAAGCCATGTGGTGGGACAGAAAATAATAATAGTAATAATAATAATAGCAACAACAACAATAATAATAGCAATAATAATAATAATAATAGCAATAATAATCGTAATAGCAACAAAAGTGTAATATACTTTATTTCCCTCCCTGTTCCATAATGAAGTGGATTATGTTCCTTATGTTCTGTAGTAGAGGACTTCATTATTATTTCTCATGAAGTCTAGCAAAAGAGACACTTACCAACAATCCAAAGGCGATGATTTTCAGAATACACTCCAAGGAGAACAGGGCAGTGAAGACAATGTTGAACATCTTTAGCAAATGATCATATATGGTTGTGGCATGGTAGAACTATTTGAGCAGGGAGTGGGGGGGGGAGAGAGAGAGAGAGAGAGCACAGTCATGAAGGATGGAAGTAGGGCTAGGAGAAGTACAGCAGAGTGGTAGGAGCAATACTCCACAAAGCCAGGCCAAAGTGAGATGCCATGTAAGGCTGGTACAGTAAGATTCAGGTCTTCAGGATCAGGGCTAACCAACAAGGTCAAGAAGAGACTAATAGGATCAGGTTAACAGGAGCTCATACGACCTTGAATAGCTATGGATCTGGACAATGTCCAGTAGTATGGTGTTCAGAGCTGTAAAGCTCAGACCACTATACAAGATTCATACCGGCCCCATGGTCTGTTGGTAGGGCCAAGCTCTCATGATGTACACCCCGTGGATCCCATGTAGATACTGCCAATTCTACTTACTTTCATCATTAAGACAATGGTGTTTAGGGCAATCATGGCCATAATGGTGTACTCAAAGGGTGGTGAAACCACAAACTGCCACATACGGTATTGAAAGCTCTGCTTGTTCTGAGGCATGTGCCGGGTGAGTGGCTTGGCGCTGATAGCAAAGTCAATGCAGGCTCGCTGTGAAGAGAGGATAGAAGAACAGCAGTGAAGAAGGTGACAGGACTCTCTCAAGAGACAGGCCAAGGAGAAAAAGCAAGCTTGGATTCTTCCTACTTTGGAGAGTCTAATTCTAAACAAATCACTTTAGAGTCTGCTTAGCACATTTTTTTGTTTTTGTTTTTGCCCTCCAGTCCTTCTTTTATTGACTAAGGTGCTGTAATGCCTTACTTCAGAGTAGGTAGCAATGATTGCACCTGTGCATATACTATATTATCCCTGTGGAAAATGTGCCATTATGAATCCACAATAACTACTAAACACTGATTTAACACCAATAACGTGACAACTGCCTGGTGCTACAAGGATCAGTGAAAATTATCTGACGTTAATTTTGAAGGCAAGGTTGTGCACCTCAGTGTCTTAAGATGCCTGCAAATGTAATGTGGGAGGTTGAAACATGCTTCTAAATCTCAAGGAAGATGCACATTCTCTGGAACTGCTTCCAAAATTTGCCAAACAGGAAATTTCCTTAGGAAGTATATGCATGTCACCTTTCCTACATAAAGTTGGTCTGCACTTTTATCTAAAAATAGTAATGTGGGAAGTAGTCCTGAAGAGGTAGCTCCAGCTCCACTGAAATCAATGAAGGACAACTAACCTGCACCGATGAAGTTTGTAAACCAGCATCATCCCAGAAGCATGATTGGCAAATCATAATCTCAATCGGATAAATTCTATTTCTGCTCATGCAACAGGCTCGGTGGGATCTGTTTTCCACAGGATTCTCAGTTGAATAATCACCTGGCCTGGCTTTAAGACAGGGGTGGGAAACCTACAGCCCTCAGCCCAATCTCAAAAAGCCTGTGCAAATTCAGATCTCACAACAGTGACTCTTCCTTTCCCCAGCAGTCCACTGGGTGGGGAGTATGAGGGAGGGAATGAGGGAGGAAGGGCGGGGAGGGGGAGAGAGAGAGAGAGAGAGAGAGAGAGAGAGAGAGAGAGAGAGGCAGAAACAGAGTAAAGGAAGTGGCAGAAAGAAAGAAAGAAAGAAAGAAAGAAAGAAAGAAAGAAAAGAGGCAAAAAGAGAAAAGCAGGTGCTCCCACCCCGGCTTTTGCTTTGGCTCTGCTTGCTGCTGGCATGCAGTCCCCAACAGACAAGGAAAATAGGAAGCTACCTTATATTGAATCAAACCATTGAGCTATAAAGCTCTGTATTGTCTACGCTGACTGGAAGTCACCCTCCAGGGTTTCAGACAGGAGTCATTCCGAGCCCTACCTGGAGATGCCAGAGATTGACCCTGGGACTTTCTGCATGCAAAATATGTGCTCTACTACTCAGCTATGGACATTTTCCCCTGCCAGGGTATGTGGCCCTCAACAGAAAAAGAGGACACCAGTGTTTCCCAAAGGCAACAGGTTGCGGTGGGCTATGACCATTCACAGAGGAAGGAAACAAGACTGCGTGGGACTACATAAGCATGCCACAGAAGTAGAAGCAGAATCCTCTTTCTGTTCTAAGGAGGAACAACCTAATGACACCATCTCAACCCTTCACTTAAGGAAATGCCAATATCCTCCAGCTTTACAGATGGCGGCAGCACATGATGCTGATATGTCAAGAAGACACATCATGGCCAAGGTGTTACTATTGAGGGTATGCAACCAGGGACAGAGGTTCTTTAAAATGTGGATCTTATCTGCAAATAAATCTGTTACATGATTTTGTTGTTTATATATTCTTGAGACTTTCAATACATGCGGTATTGCCCTTATGTGTGCTTATTTATTTTTTAAGCAGCCTTTGTACTGTGTATTTTTATGTTATTGTTAACTTTTTAGAATTTCTCATGATGAAGAGATGGATGCAGCTCAAAATGCTCTAGGTTTCTTGATATTATTTTCTATATGAAATCTGCTTTTGAACTCTGACTGTTGGTTCTTCTGTCAACAAATTTTCGTTGCTGCAAACCACAGACTCAATCCATTTAATCGGGCCCCTCATCCTCTGGGTCCACCACCCATATCTTTCTACCAAACCACAGTTAAGAAACTGCAATGAAAAAACTGCAAGGAAGTTTTCTGGGTTTTAACAAGCCCACCCTTTCCTGCCAATGCAACCTTTTCATTGAACTTTGCCTATGGCACAGCACCCATCCCCAATACATGCCACACCTCATTCTTTTCCAGGCTGTACTCCTCCATCATCTTGTCCCCCTGCTCCTGGAAGGTGATGATGATTAAGGCCACAAAAATGTTGACAAAGAAAAATGGGAAGACTACAAAGTAGACCACATAGAAGATGGACATCTCCATGCGATAACCAGGGCTGGGGCCCTGATTCTCATATGTAGCATCCACCGAGTGCTTGAGGACACTGCAGAAAAGACAAAACAAGGAGAGATGGAGAAAGAAAACATGGGGAAACAGAAAGAGCCCTGCGAATGATCCATTAGACTCACTGCCCCACCTAAGGCAGCAGCAGCAGCCAATGCTTCTGAGACATGTTCCAGATACTCAAAACTTAAGTGGATTTGGGATACTGTGCCTTGACACCTGATAAGCATGACTATTTATAACCCACAATGAGGGGGGCTCATCACTAGGTGTGTTGCTAGGCACTTGAAAGATTCAGGGCCCAGGCCCATAGGACATGAATCTGCATAAACTTTGCACGTGTTGATTTATATCTATATAGGCAAATGTAAAAATAATTACTAGGATTTATTTAAATTTCACAGGAGGCAAAGCCAGCCAAATAGTTTCTTATCCAAATAAACTCAAATTAAATAAATTATTTAATTAATGTGCACCCTGCCCTAGTTCACCCCAAACCAATGGGAAAAGTTTTTTTTTCCTAAGCTTGACTACCATGTAGGGAGAGATTTGGGTTGGGATGTTCCAGCATATGGGGAGGGGGGAATTAATTCTTCTCTCCCTAGCTGCAATCCCCCTTGAAAATCTCCCCCTGCATGGCAATTATGCTAAGAAAAAAAAACTTCAGTTGGCACAAATGGACAGTAAGGATCTGGTGAATGGATACAGGGCCTGGGAAACAGATTTGGGGCTTGGGCCCCATAGGCCTAGGCCTAGCAACACTCCTGCTCATCGGCCAAATCAGCTGCACAATCTACTATAGTTTGAAATTCTTATCACTCAGTAAGATGAATTTTACTAAACTCTGGATCTGAGCCAGAAATTCTGGAACTCCAGCAATCAAAGCAGCTGGCAGAATTTACCGCAAGTGGGAAAGAGATTGATGGGAAGGCAGCACTTACCTCTTCCTCTTGGGGTGCATAGAGGAAGAGGAAGATACACTCATTTGTTCTGGTTCTTTTTCCCATGTGGTTGTCAATGCAAGCACTGGCACTTTTGAAATGGAGACACCTTCTAACAACTCTGGTGTTTGTTTTTTTAATTAACAAATATTATATTTACAAATCTGTAAGTCAACAAAAAAAAATGTTAGCCTATCCAAAACCAAAGGTCAGTCTGAAACATAGAACATTACATTCCAAACATTCTTTGTGCATCTGTAACTGCAGTTTCAAAACTGTTTATCTGTGCATGTGTCTCCCAGAAATTAATAAACATGTGCCATTTTGCTTGGAAATCATTTGTAGATATAAGTTCATGCTTTCCTCATCCTGAGATTTTTTAGTGCTGTTCAGGCAACATGCTAACCCACACTCAGTGTTTGAGTGTGGGTTGTTGTTGAACAGTGGGTTAGCGTGCTGTCTGAACATTCGCACGGTGGCTTGTTAACCATGTGGCTTGTTGAATAACCCAACAACAAACAATGGGTTCTCAAGGTGGCTTGTTCAAGAAAATAAATGGTTATAAATAAATGGTTAACACCCTGCGGACTTTCAGGCAACACGGTTCAGTCAGCATGTTCAGACAATACGGTTCTACAAACAACCCACGGTTGAACAACAACCCATACTCAACCACTGAGTGTGTTGTCTGAACAGACCCAGTGTGTCATTTTTTTCCCATCATTGCAGTATCCCAGATATTTAATAATCAATGTTTAATATGAGGGCTCAACTACACATTACATTAAACTACGTAACTTACGTTTAATTACGTACATTACATGTAATGTATGTAATTAATTTACGTACGTAAATACGTAATTACATTACGTACGTAATAATTACATACATTACACATTACATCAGAGGTGTTTTTTTGAGCGCAGGGAGTGGGATAGCAGTTCAGATTCTGAAGGAGAACCATCAGACATGGGGGAGGTATTTTCCCAGGATAGTCCAGATATGAGTAGGCCTGCTTCTCAGGTTACAAATGTCCAGATGGCTGAGTTTGAGGGTCCCTCCTCACCTCACCCCCTGTGAGGCAGCGAACAGGAGGATGACCTAATAGATGCCAAGTGCAAGCGCAGAGCAAAGAGAGAGAAGGCGGGGCGGAACTTAGATGGTCTACCTGATTGGCCTTGTGTGAAAAGCTGCACTTAGAGGCCTCACGACAAGAGAGGGACCTCCCCCACTTAAGTTTGGCTAGCGAGACCGCCTCCCTCTTCAAACGTCAGGCAACTCTCGAATTTTCCATTTGAATCCCCTGAAGGCATTCCTTGTAGATGGAGAGTCTCTGAGAATTTGCATCTGTATGACCCTGTGAAGTAATGGATTAAAAACTGTAGACTGAAGCCTCTTGTCTGTGTATGTTTGGCAGTGAAGTGAAGTGGGGGCTAAGGGAATCCTGACAAAGATATAGGTAGCACCTACAGTCAGGGCCAGAAATATTGGAACAAGGGTAACTGTTTTGGCAGTTGGCCTCTGTACACCACCACATTGAAGGTGAAAGGAAACACACCCAGATGGGAGCGAAGTCAGGACTTTCAGCTGTAATTCAAGGGGTTGGACAAAAGTGGGGCACTAACCATTCAGGAAGGACAGCCAGTGGCATACACACACACCCATCGTTGGTGGCTCATAAGTAATGGAACAAACCAACACCATTTCAAACTTAAGGATCGCCTTTAATACCTGGATGAAAATCCTTTGCAGTCAATGACTGCCTGAAGCCTGGTACCCACGGACATGAACAAATGCTGAGTTTCCTCCCACGAGATGTTTTGCCAGGCCTTTACTGCAGCTGCCTTCAGCTGCTGCTTGTTTGTGGGTCTTTCTGCCTTCAGTCTTGTCTTCAGTAAGTGAAAAGCATGCTCTGTTGGGTTGAAATCAGGTGACTGACTTGGCCATTGAAGAACATCCCACTTCTTTGCCTGGAGAAACTCTTGGGTAGCTTTTGCTGTATATTTTGGGTCATTATCCGTCTGCAATATGAAGCGGCGTCCTATCAGTTTGGCAGCATTCGGCTGAATCTGAGCAGAAAGTATAGCCCTATACACTTCAGAATTCATCCTGCTGCTTTTATCAGCAGTCAGGTCATCAATAAACACCAGTGACCCGGTTCCATTGGCAGCCATACATGCCCATGCCATAACACTGCCTCCACCATGTTTGACAAATGATGTGGTATGCTTTGGATCATGAGCTGGTCCTTTCCTTCTCCATGCTTTTCTCTTCCCATCAATCTGGTACAAGGTAATCTTGGTTTAGATTAGTCCAAAGAACCTTATTCCAGAACTAGGCAGGGTTTTTTAGGTGTTTGCTGGCAAATGCTAATCTGGCGTTTTGATTCTTGAGCATTACCAGTGGTCTGCACCTTGTTGTGAAGCCTCTGTATTTACATTCATGAAGCCATCTCTTGACTGTCGATGTTGACAATGACATGCCTACCTCCTCAAGAGTATTCTTGACCTGGCTGGATGTTGTGAAAGGGTTCCTCTTCACCAGGAGCAGAATTCTGTGGTCATCCACTTTAGTTGTCTTCCGGAGTCTTCCAGGCCTTTTGCTGTTGCTGAGCTTGCCAGTTAATTCCTACTTTTTCGGGATGTTCCAGACTGTTGTATTGGCCACTCCCACTGTTCTTGCTATCTCTCTGATGGGTTTATTTTGTTTCCTCAGCCTGACAATGTTTCCTTCACTGGCATGGACACCTCTTTGGACCTCATGTTGGGAGTTCCAGTGAACAGCTACCAAATGCAAAGTTACACTCCGAACCACCTCCAGGCCTTTTATCTGCTTGATTGGTCATGGGGTACCCAGGAAACAGGCCACACCTGGCCATGCAGCTGCTTGTCAGCCATTCATTCCATTACTTATGAGCCAACAATGATGGGTGTGTGTGTATGCCACTGGCTGTACTTCCTGAATGGTTAGTGCCCCACTTCTGTCAAACCCCTTGAATTACAGCTGAACGTCCTGACTTCGCTCCCATCTGGGTGTTTCCTTTCAACTTCAATGTGGTGATGTACAGAGGCCAACTGCCAAAACAGTTACCCTTGTTCTAATATTTCTGGCCCTGACTATATGTCCATTTTTTGTTTTGTTTTGCATAATCTGATTTTTATTGGGACACCCCTGCCATGTGGAGAGTGGAGGTTTAATACAGGCCTCTGTTTTATTACCTCCTCCTGTGTATACAGGGGAAAAAGTCTCATTAGTGCCAATGGGAAGTTTTTCCTAAACTCCGGGGCTGTACAGGTGGGATTGGGATTACTGGTAAAATTGGGGCTGGGGAGGGAAGTATTAAGCTTCCCACAACTGCATGCAGCAGGATCCCAATACAAATTGACACACACCCCCCATGTAAAAAGGAGGAGGAGGAGGAGGGAGGAGGAGAAGATGTAGCTGCCATCTACATATTTGATGTAGCATGTAGTTGAGCCCTTAGGGATTGCTGGCTGTTTCCATTTTTGAGCAAGACATCTTTGCTACAACTAATAAATTATCTACATTTTGTTTTCCCCCCCTAACAATTGTGCTAGAAAAGTAGAAACAACCCTGGAGCTTAGACACTGGAGATCTAGAGTAAGTGTCAGGGTGGACACTGAGCCCATAGAATCCCAGAGTAGTTCTGATTCAGAGGAAGAGCAGTCGCTCCTGGGAGAGGAGCGCGCCCCTTTTTCCCAGGGCCCGCAGCTGACAGAGTTTCCTCCCCCCCACATTCCTAGATTAGAAAGCAGTCCAGGGAGTGACCCAGCACCAATAGCAGACTGGTTGGATGCGCGGCGCAGACGCAGAGAGCGGCGCCAGATGGAGAGCGCGGAAAGGAGGCGTAGCGCCCGGTTGGCACTCAAAGAACGGTTGCGCCCAGAGGCTCCAAGGGAAAAGGGGAGGGATTCTCCCTAGTCCTTATATTCAGGGGTCTGCCAGTAATTGCTTTTCAAACGGGGACCAACTGTTCTAACTTAGGGCATAGGGATGCTGCTGCTCAGATCTAGTTGCTACTGTAGAGCTGTTAAGTTGTAAAAGAAGAATAAAGCTTTGAAAAGAATCCCTTTGTCTGTGTCTGGACTTGGCTACTGGATTAGACTGAGAGAGCCCTCCAAGGAGCCCTTGACAGTAAGCTACACAAGAAATGAATACAGTTGTGGGTCACAAAAGAGAAATGGCATCTCTGGTTCAGTTGCACTTGCGAATTTGCCTCCTGTGGCCCCACTCAGAAGCCTCAAGACTCACTATCCAAGGTCCTGCTGAGTTGCTAGGGTACTGGAAAAATTTGGAACTGCAACCCAAATTAGATGAGCCATACCTTACACCTTCCTAATTTAGCAAACCTAAAGCTCAAGATCTTAAGCAGAGAGGGTCTTGAATCACAAACCTCCAACACCCCCACTCCAATAAACTTCATCTTTATCTTAATCACACATTCACCACTTTTATTTTACACTGCTGTGCTTCCAGTGGTTTTCTGTCAGCATAAATAAAGAATTAATCCATCTCCTTCTTCCTGGGACGGTGTTTACATATGGCAAGTATAAAGCATGGTGGATAAGCTTAGGCTCGTATATGACAAAAGTGGTTTAGTGGTGGAGGGAGTTCATCCAGATAATCCATGCTGGTTCAGTACAGGAATTGGTCTAGTCCAGTGCTCTGACTCCAAAGGCAGCTAACCAGTTGTCCCATCACCCCTAGCATTCTAGTGTATCCTCATTTTCTTGAATGACTTACTCTGGCCAGCCTTCTCCTGTAGAGACAGTGAAGAGAGTAAGGAGCGCCCACAACACGTTGTCATAATGGAAATCATATTTCCTCCACTCTCGTCTCTCAGCCTTCACTTCATTGTTCTTCTCATAGACTAAGTACTCTCCCCTGAGGAAAGAGATCAACAAAAATATTCAGGGGTGTGCTTACACAATGGAGTGTGAGCGACTTAGCAAGGGTCTGCTAGGATGCAAACTATCTCTTTGCCAGCAACTGCAACTCCAGTCTCTGTGTGAGTGTGAAGAATCTGTGGCCACATTTGGATGATTGTAGGGGCAAAAGAACCCATCGTGGGTTCTCCCCACCCTACGCCCCATGTGTGCTGATCGTGCAACCGCAATTTGCATAATTACCCAAGTACAGCGCGGGCTGCCATGTCATTCAAACTCGTCACACAGCACAGTGTGGATGGCTTTGTACCCATCCCACAACCCCTACTGTAAGCTGTGCATTGTAGGGTGGGTACCAAGCCACCCACGCCACACCACACACTGGGTTTGAACAACATGGCAACCTGCACTGCATTGTGGGTAATTACGCAAATCATGGTTGTGTGACTGGCACGCCTGGGGGTGGAGGAAGAACCCACAATGAGTTCTTTTGCCCGCGATCGTCCGAACCTGGTCTGTATCTTTTATTCATGTTATAAGATTGTCTCAAAGATCAACCAGGATAATTCCACTGGAGGCAATAATCAGATTTTAGCTGATATAAGAGCCTCATCTCACTGGGCTCAAGTGGGACTGATTCACTTAGCTCCAACATAATAGGTCCAAATAGATCCAATCTGTATAGAGCAGAGGTGGTTCATTAAGGCAGCAATCCATACATACTTACCTGGGAGGAAGCAACACTGAACTCAGTGGGACTTCTGAGTAGACATGAGTAGGATTGTACTGTAAGTAACTTGACTTAAACTGATTCATATCAATTTAAGACCTGGGTTAATGGAATTACATTGCTGTTACTGAGATAATTATGAACTTCTAATCCAGGTATCAACATCTAATTGATTCCGTCTTCATACATCTCTGCAAGTTGTAATAACTATGAGAGTTCTGTACATGGTACAGAAGAATGGTAAGGGATAGGCATGCTAAGATTACATGGGCAATAATGCCAGCATATGGCTACAAGGGTGCCTAAGACATTTAAAGCAGGACATCCACAGTGTTCCTGTAGTTAAAATAGTGGAAAACTTCCCTGGGTGCCAGGGAAACAAGATCAGGTTACAATATATTAGAAATGAAGGTAAGCAAGAATGTAGGAACACATAGGTGCAAAGCATAGTTATAGCCCTGGTACGCATGAACTTACAATCACCCATGGGTAATTACCCATGGTGGTTGCTGTGATGTCTGAACCTGACACGGTTTCCGCAGGGTGGCTTATTATTCACGAACATGCCAACCTGAGAACCCATGGCTTGTTGTTGGGTTGTTCAGGGTGGCTTGTTGTGACATCCAAACCTGGCAGGGTGACTTCATCGTGGGTTGTCGGGAATGGCTAGAGAGCTGCCCAGCAAAAGTGGCGAAAACCCCTGCCACTCGTCACTGCCATCATCCCTCATCCCATCTCAGTGCCCTCTGGCCACGCTCTTAAAATCAAGAAGAAAGGACACCGGAGAGTGTCCTGAACATGTTCGCAACTTTTTTTAAATTGCTCTTGCACAACTGTGCACATTTGCAAGTCCATGGCTATGAAATTTGTGTAATTTTCCCCTCTGCTTTTCTACTTCGCCATGAAGTTTGCATATCTTTACCAATCCTCCTCACTTCCAGCTCTGCCATGAAATTTGCATATGTTTACCAATCCCTGTCACTGCTCTGTAACCCATATGTATATCTGACAGCTAACATTGGAGACCAGTGGAGGGAAGCCACAAGCCTGAAAGGGTAGGGGGAAGGGGGAAGCCAAAAGTGGCTGGTGGCTGCAGGAGGAGATTTTTGGGCAGGTGTAAGTAGCAGTACGTGAGGCAGCCTTTTTTTTTTTTTTAAGGCGTTCACTAGCAGAGGAAGTGCTGAAGTGGAGGATGCAATTGACAAGGACATTGACAAGAGGGTGATATTGGTGTGCTGGGCTAAATGGCTGACAGGTGGTCTTGCGCTCTTGCACACCTGTGCAAGACCATGAAATTTTTTTTAAAAAAAAGTTTGCAAACATGTTACCATGTTCATAAAGGCTCCAAAAATTAATTCCATTTGGTGATACAATGCAGGGGATGGGTGGGTGGATGTGGAGTTTCCTTGGTGGACAGCAGCCCCAGTGAACCAATTGCGAAAGGGTGCTTATGTAGGGACTGAGGAAACGAGGAGTTCTGCCACAAATGTGCCTGGGATACATGCTGGAAGCTGGTGGAGGGACTGAGCGGGTCTGAGGAGGGGAAACAGGCCACAGAAGGCCGCAGAGTGCCCAATTTTCTTTTGGGTTAGCAAATGAAACAAACCCATGGTGGCTCAGGGTGGCTTAGCATGACATGAGAATTCACCCATAGGCTACATGTTGCCATCTGATATTAATCTTAATGCAATAAATTTGTTCAGGATGTTGGGGAAACTATTTTCACAACATCCTAGAATAATATTTCTAGGCAGAGGCATATGTTCTCCTACAAGAAATATATTTGGGCTTATATGGAATAGCATTTTCTGACACAGATGTATTACAAGCTGACAAAATTCTCAGGGGTTTCTTTCCCTCGATACAGCCATCAAATCTAGGCTTAGTCAAGGCACCTCCAGTTCCATCCATCTGCAAATCAAGAGTTAGGTTGTAAAATGGAGAGTGGATTCAAAGAACAGTATCCTATACTGCCCGCAAGCCAGTGGGACCCACTGTTAGCACAATGGGGAGCTAGCAGTTCTTAAAGCAACCAGAAACAAACAGAAATGCTCATTTCCAGAACGGGGCAGGTCAGCAGAGCTCATAGATAGGAGTTCTATCTATTTCTATTCATTTCTGGGCTTGCTTTAGGCAGTGCTAACACCCTGTAGTGTTAGTGGTGAGTCCTGCTGGCACAACAGTATGAGCTGAAGTGCAGCAGTAGTAATGGATACTTCCCAAAGCAGATAATTGGTTTGTAATGTTCAAACAAAAGCTAGGCTGTGTTGTTCCCTCTCCTCCAAGTCAAACTTAGGAAACAAAAGGTACACATGGAAACTTAGGTGAATGTTTTCTGCAAGCAATTTCAGAAAAATTATGTTTATAGTGATACAGTTGCATTATTTTTTAGTCACTCCATGCAGTCTCTGAATTTCACTTTAGAAGCTATGTAAAATATAAAAAAAAACATTAGGAGTTGAGTTATTTTATTAATATAAGGAATCTTTCTTGCAATCCACATAATTAAGGGGGAAAAAAACTTATCCAATGTTAAAGCTGTATTTTTTGGCACAAGCACTTTGAGAATTTTTGACCCCTTCAGACTGGCTCATGGTTTAATGACTGCCTCTCCCTTACTTTCACCTGGGATAAAAATAAAGTTCTGAAAAACTAGCAAAATAAATCTTCTTTGATTAACATCTTGGGCTTAGTTTTAACAAATGACCTAACTAATTCATTTTTAGATTTCTGAGTAGTAGCAGTCTGCATCCTACAGGAGTTCCCCCTCATGGTTCTCATTATAGCAAAAACAATGCTCCTGCCAAAGTTCCCTTGCTGGGTATGTCTCAGGACTTCATGGTTGCCGTGAAAACCATGGGGATGTCCCAACACGTCATTGGCCTGACATGTTCTGCAAATCACATTCTGGATCTGGTGTTTTCATCTGGGTAGGATGTTGGTAGTACTGAAGTGCATCTTTTTCTTTGATTTCCTGGTCATGGTCAGATCACATCCTGGTGTGGTTTAGGGTGGCTGCAGCTCCTTCCCTTTACACTGTAGAGTCTACAGGGATAGTGAATTAATTAAAATGGTCCACTCCTATAGGCTGATGGATTCCTAAGAGCCTTTGGGGAATTGCCCGTTGGCACGGCTGGCATTTCTGCCATAGCCTTAGTTGCTCTGTGGGATGAAAAGTTGACTAGTGCGGTAGACCTGATAGCTCCTAAGCATCCTCTCCCAATGAATAGAGCCTGTTTGGCTCCCTGGTACATTGGGGAAGAAATGAAGCAGTTGGGATGACAGCTTGAATGAAAGTGGTGGAGAACTCTGGCCAAGTCCAACCCAACACAAGCAGGGGCTCATCACAGAGCCTACTCTGTAGCAATGACGAAGCAACACTTCCCTGGCACCATTGTGTCTGTGCAGTCTTATCCAGAGGAGCTTTATTGAGCCCTTTTGGGCTTTCTCCAGTTAGGCCCATAGGCTGAACTTAGCGAATCCTTGGTAGCCCACTGCAACCAACTTGCTAAGGACTTCTAGGATGAGCCACTTGTATCCAGCTTGCCTTAGGCACCACTATTTCTGCAGTTCAGTCAGTTAACATATTCAGAGCAACATTGCTGGGTCATAGTTTCTTGTACAAATTTCAGTTGCAATGGCTGGAATACAATGACAGAGAACATTAAGCCCAAGGGAACTAAGCTGTCCGAATTGCACCAAATGTGCTAAATTCTGCTTGCCTACTAACCATTTTCTTGAGAGTAAACCTAGTCATGCTGAGAGACGGAAATGGCTGATAGTCCTTCATCTAACATTAGGGATGGTTTGAGCCTGGGGGGAGGGGCAGCTGAGCACTATACTAAGAATTCTGATCCAAGTTTGAATGTATTTGCATCATTCTTCTTCCTCTCTATTTAATCCAGCCAGTCCACTATTGGATGTACCACAGAACTGAGGCATTCCAGTACTTCCAGTTGTGTTTTCCTTATTCCAGGTGATTTCAGCCCCTTTTAAATCTGGAAAGCTTTAATCTCCCCTCTTGTCAGCATCTGTAGTTCAGCACCCTCTGTCTCTACAAAAGGCCTTTATTACTTCAAATGAACAGAAATTCAAAAACAGCAGGAACTTGCTTTTGATCATTGCTTCTCTCTTTAAATATGTATAGTTTTGCAACAAAAGCCGTGGATAGTTCAGGATGCAATGCAGATCCCACTGCTGTCAACTATATGTAGGGATTTTTCTTATGACCCTTTAAACCCATGGCACTTGGAGTATTGTGCTTTTAAAATAGTGCCAGTTAGGTGCAGCTGGCCAGATATGAATAATCATAACTGACAAGAAGATCAGATTCATTATAGGACCAACTGCTCATACTGAAGATACAGAAAAGGATGAAACATTAAATTGGAGCCAATAGGATACAACAACCCAAAGTAGTGACTGGGGTACGGGGAATGATAGGAAAACAGGGATTGTTTGAATGCCATGTGGCTGACTGAATTAGGCTGTGAGCCAACTGAATGCCACAGGATTCTTTATTTCAGGGGTGAGCAACTTGTGGCCCTCCAGATGTTTTGGCCTACAACTCCCATCTTCCCTCACCATTGGCTATGCTGGCTAGGGTTGATGGGAGTTGTAGGCCAAAACATTTGGGGGGCCATAAGTTGTCCACCCCTGCTTTATTTCATAGACATGGACAATTGATGTAATTTACTTTGATATGGTAAGCTCTATAATCAGCATAAACAAACAAACAAAAGCTAACCAGCTCACATTTTAGCATAATATACATCAGGAATTACTGCACTGGAATTTCATTGGTCTGCACTGAATGAGGAAGTAATGCAACACAAGAGGTGTAGCCTGCAAGCCCATAATTCCAGAGAAGAGCCATACAAGTTTCTAGAAACTGCTGGCTTGCCAGAGGGAAAAGGAGGCAGTGCTGGCTCCAGCTTTTCAAGGGGCCTTGGGCAAAGCATCCTCAGTGGGTTCCCCCTATCCCAGTGAGTTTACATTCTCACTGCCATTGTCACCAGCTGCTATTGCTCCTTGTCCTTTTTTCATCATTGCTACAACTTGCTTGCTGGACAGGCAGAGAACCAGTGAGCAAGTAGGCAGTGGCATCTCCAGCTCGTCCTCTTCACCACCACCATTGTCTGGGCCAAAGCAAGAGGCAGGTGAACGAGCATGCTGCCATGGTGAAGAGGAGGGGCAAGTTCAGGGGGTTCCTGCTGGGGTATAGGCCCTTGGCAGGTGCCTGACCATGCCCACCCTTTATGTTGGCCCTGGGGTGAGGCCCTGGAAACAGAATGGTTGCAGAGACTTCCATCCTTAAAGGTGGCCAAGAAATAATTTTAGATAGATAGATAGATAGATAGATAGATAGATAGATAGATAGATAGACAGACATATAGATGGATGGATGAAGGCTACAAACCTGCAATCCTTTTCAAACTCCTTGGACTCATCAGTGCAGTAGAAGAACTTGCCTTTAAAGAGCTGGACAGCCACCACAGCGAAGATGAACATGAAGAGCATATACACAATGAGGATGTTGAGGACATTTTTGAGCGAGTTCACAACACAGTCAAAGACAGCCTGGAGAGATTAGAAGGCTCTGGTAAGGGTTTGGTAGTTAATTATTATTATAGTATCCTTTATCTATTCCTACTTTTCAATAAAAACAAAAACACAGGGGCTTACAATGGGAAAAAGACATATAATCAAATATAAAATCAAATAAAACTAAAAACTGTATGGAACACTAAAACTGTATGAAGCACTTAAAATTATGAAGCACTTAAAATTAATTAAAAACACCAATTTAAAAGCAGCAGACTATAACATTCTTTAACACAGCAGTTCAAATAGATATTAAAAGCATATTGAAAGGAAGTCTTCAAAGGCCATATAAAAACAAAGGGCGAGGGTACTCCACGATCTCCCCACCACCATCGAAAAGGCTGTGTGTCTGTGTAACTGTTCTTTGGTAACAATGGGAGAGAGAACAAGGCTTCTGATGCCAATCTCAAGGGCCAGGAAATTCCTGTGGAAGCAGATAGTTCCTGATGTAACCTGGTCCAAAGCTCTGCAGGTATCCTGTGAAGGACCCCCTTCTTTACAACTATATGTACTGCCCCAAACATCCTCCGGTTCCTCTTGATCTTCTGTGACCTCAGAACAGAGCAATCACTTGTTCCCAAATGGAGTAAAACTGCCTTCTTAGCTATTTCCAGATGAGTAGCTGTTTTAATTATAGCAAACACAATGACTGGGTTGGCACGATCAGCAGGGGAAAAGAAGGGGCAGTCCCTCTGCCCCCATGCGTGCCGCTCATGCACCTGCCATTTGCCTAATTATCTGCAATGCAGGTTATCATGTTGCCTGATCCCAGTGCGATGTGCGGTGGGGCTGGCTTTTCACTCACCTCACAAACCATGTCAAATAGCGGGCACGTGAGTGGCATGCACAAGGGCAGGGAAGAAACCACCGTGGCTTCTTTTCCTGCGCTAATCTTGTGAACCAGGCCAATGACTTCGTTCGCATGTAGGTTGTTACTGTGCGTTGTTTCAGGGTAGCTTGTCATGACATCTGAACTTGGAGCATTTTTTTCATCATGGGTTGTTTTCCACAAACAAGCCACCCTGAGAACCCACATGACTTGTTGTTGGGTTGTTCAGGGTGGTTGGTTTTCAGGGTGGCTTGCTGTGACATCCAAACCTGGCAGGGTGACTTCATCATGGGCTGTCGGGAACCGCTAAAGAGCAGCCTAGCAAGACTAGTGAAAACCCCTGCTGCTCCTTGAAATCTCTCTAGTGTGCCCACAATCCTCACTCATTTCTTATCAGAAGCTCTATGCTGCTAAAAATCAAGAAGGACAGACATTGGAAAGTGTCCTGAACACGTTCGCAATCTTTTTTTCTTAAAAACAAAATTGGTCTTGAGCAAATGTGTACAAAAGTCTACTGCTATGAAATTTGCAAAAAATTCCCCTGCTCTGCCATGAAATTTGCATATATTTACTGATCCCACTCACTGCACTGCCTTGAAATTTACATTATCTTTTCCGATTAATTTCACTTCCTGCTCTGTCTTGAAATATACATATCTTTACCTTGAAATTTGCATATCTTTACTGATCACCCTCACTCCCTGCTCCTCCTTGAAATTTGCGTATGTTTACCTTGAAATTTGTGTATCTTTACCAATCCTCTGACTGCTCTGTAACCGATCCATATGTATGGATTACAATGGACAGGTAAACAGTGGAGACCAGTGGAGGGAAGTGACAAGCATGAAGGGTGGCGGAGAGCCAAAAGTGGCTGGCAGTTGCAGGAGAAGGTGCTTTGGGGTGGGTGTTAGTAGTAGTACATGAAGCAGCCTTTTTTAAAAAGGGTGTTTGCTAGTAAAGCAAGCATGGAAGTGGAGGATGAAATTGACAAGCACATTGGCAAGAGGGGGATATTGGTAAGCTGGGCTAAATGGCAGACAGGCAGTCTAGCGCTTCTGCACACTTGCACAAGACCCCAAATAAAATTTTTTAAAAGTTACCGCATGTTACCATGTTCATAAGGCCTCAGAAAATGATATGCATTTTGCGATCTGATGCAGGGGGGAGTTTCCCTCATGAGCCAGCAACCGCACCAGACCAATTGCAGAAAGCGTGCTGATGTGGGGAATGAGGAAATGAGGATTCCTGCTGCAAAGGTGCCTGGGACATGTGCTGGGACCGGGCGGGAGGACTAAGGGGAAAATAACCCACAGCAAGCCGCAGTGCACCTGATCATGTGCTGGGAGTAACGTGAGTTATCAAGTGAACAACCAACCCATGGTGGTTTATCTTCAGGGTGGCTTAGCATGACTTGAGCTCATTCAATAGAGAGTTTTATGGCTCATAGAATCATAGAATAGTAGGGTTGGAAGGGGCCTACAAGGCCATCGAGTCCAACCCCAGGCCATCGAGTCCAACCCCCGCCAAATAATTTTTTCTTAAAATTAAAGGCTCCTTAAAGACTAATATATATGGGAGGGTTTGCATGTTATCATTTATGAGAAATGTGCTCGTAAATGTTGCCCAATTACTCCCGCTGCAAGCCAAAGTGGATAAACAAACCACAGCCCTTCTGTCCATAGTTGGTTTAATGTGACCTGCAAACTTGAAACTCTGGCTTGTCTCTCTCCTAATAAGCCAGAGGAATAATGTAAGTACAAACCATGCTGCTCATAAACTATATGCCAGGTTCCCCCAGAAATCTGGCTTATCATATCATGTGAACTGGGTCATAATAAGCCTTCATGGATTAGAGTCCACTTCATTAGATGCATGAAGTGTTATCCTCAGCTGGCAGGTATATGTAAGGGTATAAAGGAAAGGGTTTTTTTAAGTGGGGTCAGAGGGAAACGAAATGCAACTAACTCAGTCTGTGACAATTAGGTTAAAGTTTAAATGTATGTAAAATAAGCACAATGATCATTCACAAAGCACTGTTGATAAGACAAATAGCCTTCATCTGATGAAGTAGACTGTCATCCACAAAAGCTTATGTCATAATAAATGCATTCATCTTTATGGTGCCACAAGACTCTTTGTTACGTTTTTTTAGTTGGCAGAGCTGTTGTGTCTTGAACAGCTGTGCCGCGTGCAAAAATTAATAGGTGCAGCTTATCCAGGCATAGAGATACAGGGAAGGAGAAAGCACTGTAGCACAGCTATCAGAAGCACAGAAGTCCTGCTAAAAAAATCCCAGCTGTAATTAATAAGCCCTCATTCAAATGACACTGCACATGGGAAATGTATATGGAAAGGAAACACAGGGATCCTAGTTCTCAGTCCCTTCCTCTATTTCAGTAGATTCCATGCTTCTACATGAAAGGACCTGAAGCCTGGGTCCAACCTTCTACACTTTAACTATGTATCTTCTCTTTCAAACCACTGCTGATTTACACCCCCCTCCAACACAATCCCAGACCCCAGCTTTTGAAGTTTCTATTCCAAACACACCTTGAGCTTTGGCAATCGCTTGATAGTTTTGAGGGGTCTCAGAACACGAAGGACACGTAAGGATTTGATGGTGTTGATGTCTTTTCCTTTGCTGCCTCTGTAGAGAGATGTTGGGTGGGGATAGAAGAGCAGGGAAAAACAGTGAGACTTGTGTCTTTATACTAGTCTGGACAAAGGGCTGCCAAAGGGACAGATAATCTCATATTCATACCAGAATGCCAATGAACTACTCCTAGGTTTCTTCACACAGCTACCCTTTTTGTTTTCCACATTCCTTATAAGGTCTTGCACAGAACGTCCACATTACAAAATTTCTAAGCCTTCTCTCTTTCCAAAATAAGATGTTGCCTTAGAAACTGTTCTGTGATACCTGTCATGTCTACCTGTTTCAGGTACCAGTCTGTTCTTTCCACTCTTCCGGTTTCTTTATTCTCCTTTGTATGCTTTCAGTTTCACCCACCACTTTATCCGGGTGCTCTTCCAGCATTTCTCCATTTGGTTGATAGTGATCATCCCCTTGAGAAATGCTTTAACCCACTACTATCAAAGGGTTTAGTACCCCTTTAGGAGGTTAGGGAGATGGCACATACAATCCCACGGCATGTGCTCCTTACATCAGAAAAGGGGCTGGCCTAGTTGGGATATTTTCAAGGGGGATTCACAGCTTTTGTCTGTTTCCAGCAGGTCCACCAAGCAGAAACAGAAGGCACTGTGAGGTATAGTTGTATTAGGATGTTAAGAGTAATGTCCCTCTGCCTTGGGCACTCACTGATAT
Organism: Heloderma suspectum; assembly: GCF_057233095.1. Taxonomy (NCBI): domain Eukaryota; kingdom Metazoa; phylum Chordata; class Lepidosauria; order Squamata; family Helodermatidae; genus Heloderma; species Heloderma suspectum. The sequence goes on along the minus strand of NC_139459.1, from coordinate 234,493,012 downwards.
CAGCTGATAAACAGTACCAAAGTATTCAAAAGAAGCACTCAGTTCAAACCCCAAACTTGCCAATCAGGTTATCCTCACTAGCAGTGCCAGCGCTGTGGTGTACTGATGGTCCTTCTATGCTACCCAGCATTGCCTTGCCCATATTTCCTGTGATGGTAAGGTTGCCTCCCCACCTCACCATGTTGTGAAATGTACACACATATGCACACGAAGATCACAGCCCCGCTAAGGGTTTTTACAATATATTTCTCAGATTGCTAGTCCAAATGGCTGTGTATTTGTGTGTACAGTCACATCAAAACGAAAACAAGAGAAAAAATAATTTCCTCTGGATTCTCCCACAGATGGGAAAAATATCAGAGGAAGGAGCTGCATAACAATACTCGTAAGTACATGCTACTTCTGCTATAGGAACCCATGCCAAAGCAAAAAGGAATATGTTGACACTTTCAGGGACATATACTAGCTGTTTACAGATAAACTATAAAGAGTTACCAGAATGGAACAAATCGGGAAGACCATTTCCAGACCTCCTACAAAGTGAAAGACCATTTGGAGTACAAAGTACATCTACAGAACCATTCCATTGTCAAGGCATAATGAAGTTGATGCATCCTCAAAGGCAGTGGGTATTTTGTGTATATGCTTAAGGAACAACACTTAGCAGTACTGTTCATTAAGAACTCTGCTCCTTCATAGATACGAGACTGAGAGCTAATTAAAACTTTCAGAAAAATTGCATGGTAAAGTCTTCCTGGGACTGTACAACTTCAGAATCAGAAGTGGGGGTGGTGCAAGTTCCCCATGTCAAATGTTCCTTGCATGCGGAAAGCTAGCACATCAGGAAGAATGGTTCTAATCTAGCTTTCTCCATGTACAAAGAGAAAAGTCAAAGTTCATTCTGAAGTGGTCCAGTGCTTAGATGACTTTTTAAAACATTTACACTGGCTTATGCTCTGTGTGCAGCCTGATACTCTAGAACCTTCTCTCCAGCAGTGAACTATGAGAGGAAATTCCAGCTTTCCCCTCAGTGCACAACATAAATGCTAAGATGAGAGCTTTACATATACTAAGATGAAAGCAAGAGATCTACTCCAAATGCCTCAGCCCTATTTATCTCCAGTGTAAGCAATGCTATTCCAAGTTTGGAGAAATGTAGAACAGCTCTCCACTTCACCCACAAGAAGTCACTGTCAAGCTGCCAAAAGTGGGTTGAGCAGTGATGTGGTAAATGAGACACCAGTTAGAATCTTACTATCCAAAGGCAGAGTACAAAGTAAAGACGTAAACCAAGAATAGCATGCTGGCGACATCGGGCTCATCCCTATTCATTATGAGAATGAGCCTTGGGCTCATGTGGTGCCTCCTGCCTGCCACATGCAACTTCAAACCCTAGTTCTCAGCAAACCATCGTTTGCTAGTTTGAGTGGTTGAACTAAGGTTTGCGCTTGTCTGTAAACCAGGATCAGAAAACAGAGCATGCATACAGATCTGGAACACCTTCAAATGCCTCCTTCTCTTCCTCTAAACTTTAGCAGGCTCCTTATGCAACCTCCAGCACTGACACTGCTGTAATCATAGAGGCTTTCCTAGATACAACAACATTTCAAAGCCATCTCAGCATTGATGGCTGAGGATATCAAACATTTATTTGAAGAGCATCACCATCCTCTGTAATATCAAACTCAGGTTGTCAAGTGTCTATCAGTTTGGAAGCAAAATGGGGCCATCAGAAACCAAGGGAGTAGTTTCTACACGCAGACAGTTGTGTTGCTTTTAAACCCTCTGTAGAATGTTAGGGCATATGCAAGTTGGCTACAACACAGCTTTTCTAGTATTGGACCTATTTGAGAAATCAAAATAACACATAATAGCTCTAGTTTAAGAAAACATCCTAGCTACATAACTACATAAAGGGAGGGCTGTTATTACTACCACCGCTTCACAGGCCCTGCTACCTAACATATACTGCTGGGCAGCATTGATTATTTTACACTTCTGGTTCAGCACATGTGAACAGTCTCACAAAGGGCCTGGCAACATTTGTTCTTAGAAACTCACTGTTGGAGAGATGGTTTTCAAACATTTGACTGAACACATATTAAGTCTCAGCTGAGAACCAACACAGCCTCTTGAAGAAGAACCTCTGATTATAATCCTTTCAAAGGCCAGACACAAAGGCAAAATGTTCTAGCCGGTGACTCTGTGTCCTGACGGCTAGATCCTCTCTCATGGTAGTTCTAATAAATGTACATTATTATAAACATGAAGATGCAAATCCTATGCCCAGCAGTGATATGTTCCAGTCTTATCCGTTTAGCATTCTCTCTGGTCATGACATCCCACTACACTGTCTCATTTCAACATAAATATTTAGCATTGGGGTAAAAGAGCAAGTCTGCAGAACAAACAGATAAAAGGCAAATCGATCTGCAAACAAAAGGGCATAACATATTTTCATAGTTGAGGGAATATCCCTTCCATTGGTGTTACATCTTTGTTCACCCAAGGGCCTTCTTTGTGGTGATAATGGGCCCCCAGCCCAATAGCCAACCCACCACTGGTCTCCAACTCCCCCACCCACCCATGGCCCCCATTTCAGCAGAATAAAGCACAGGGGATGCAAGATGTAAAAAGCCTCTCCTAAGCAGATGTCCCATGACTTCTTCTGGCTGCTGCTATGTGCGGGCCGTAGCAGGCTTTGGGAAAGTACCCCCACCCCAGAAATGACTGCCAAAGACCATCAGATATTACCAAGATCCCAACAGATATTACCAAGATCCCTACCAGGTGGGGCTTTCTCACCAGGATCAACAATGTTTCCAGCCTCCACATTTGCCCTTGGTTCCCAGGTTGAAGTGGAATGTTCTGGACTGCCATGGCTACTGCATGCAGTATTATCCCTAAGTCAGGGATACTGCAATGTAATCGAGTCCCAGAGACAGAAATTCTGACAGTCAAAGACACTGATTCCAACTCAGTGTGAGATACAACAGAACCAATGGAATGCCTGATGTTTGGAGAGACAGAAAGAGCTTCAAGATGTCTTCCCTTCAAACCACATTAGCCACTCAAAGTGATGCATAACCAAGATCACCCAGATAAATAGAATGTGTACCAGAGAGTGAGTGAGAAAATAAAGGGGAGAGAGAGAGAGAGAGAGAGAGAAACAGACAGACGGACAGAAAGACTTTACCGTGAGCTGCTCCTGTTGTGAAGTGGCAGTGAAAGGGAAGAGACAAGGAAAGTGAGTAACAATCAGAAAGAGAACACACAACATAAACCCCAAACGAACCCATACTCCATGCTGGCCTCTGTCTGGGGAAGTCTCTGCACCAAATCTGCTGCTTTGCCTGCACCAGGCAGGGCATTCACTCCTTCTTTGGCTGCTGCCTTGAAACAGAGGGAAGTTATGGGCCACATTTGTTTAGCTACAGATGTTTAGGCTGATAAAGTTGAACGCTCTGGTGTTCAGAACATCCTCCATTCTAGCCCAGCAAGCTACAGTTACAGGTACTGAACTTGGGAGGTTTCTGGCATCACCGGGCAATGTGTTTGCATTTCTTGTTCCAAGTATGGAAAAATCTGCATGACTCTGCTCAGCCTAACCTTCATGGAAAAAAAACCCTGAGGGAAACAGGCAACATCCAGAGATCTTTTTTAGACTGTACGTGGTTTTTATTTGATGCATTATCTTAGATTTACATATCCCTTATTTTTTATCAGGTTTTTCTCTCTCATTCAAAATCCATTTCTTTACTTACTTACTTGGATTGATTTCCTAATTTCCACTGAAATTAAATAAATGGAGGGGAGTGTGACAAATCCCATGGTTCCTACACCGTTAACCAAAGAGCAAGTCCTGACTACGGAATCAAAATGCAGAAGATTAAGTCTGCGCTCCTCCTAAGGATACTTACTAGGGAATAAGTCTAATTAAACTCAATGGGAGTTGTTCCAAGTTAAATGAGCACAGGATCAGGTTGCATGCCTCACCACATGATGTGGGACGCTAACTAGGCTGTTGAGGTTTAAGGCAGCCTTCTCCAATCTGGTGCCCTCCAGATGTGTTGGACTGCAACTCCCATAATTCCCAGCCAGCATTGCCAATAGGTTGGAAAAGGCTGGTTTAGGACTTTGTACAGAATGTTGCTCAATTTGTGGTCCCTACCCCTAAGCGGATGCAAATACTACCCTTTCATGCAGCTCTACTAATTTTCCCTACCAAGGTGGTATTTCTGTTGTCCAAACACAGCTTGCAATGGTGACAGGGTGCTGCCAAGCTTTTGTCAGCACAGCCAATTCTTTGGAGGCAAGCAGAGGTACAGCAATAATATCTATTCTCCTCAGGGCTGTTATTACCAGTTCCAGTCCAGAACACTGGCCATGAGAAGAGCTTATAGCCCAAAATCTAACAGCGGAGACACTGGTGTGGCTGCTATAGTATGAAGTAGCATGATATGGCAGAGTACAGAGCAGTATATACAGTCAGGTGACAGAAAGCCAAAAAACGATATAGACCCTTGTACAGTTAACTGAACTTGGCATGATTGGTTAAAAATTTTTTTCTAGGTGCTGATGAATGTTGATGCACTGATGAGAGAGAAGAGAGGAACAAACCAGATCGCCAGTGATCTAGGGCACATGAAGAAGGCGAGGTAAGGAAAGGTACAGTAGTGGGTTGGAGGTTCATCCAAAATGATAAACAGTTGGGAAACATCATCACCAACAGTCCCTGCAAAGCTGTTTACACTGATTTTTTAAAGGCCAGTTTTTGTCTGAAATTAACCAAATTTTATTATCACTATTCCATGGTTGCAGATCTCTGGGAATTATAAAAGAAAATGAGACCCATTTCTATTTGTGTGTTGCTCCCTGCACCCCACAGAGCCCCACATTCCTGATCAATCTGGCAGATGCCTGTCATCTTCAACACTGTATCCCATATTCTCATCCGTAACTGTTTTCTCATCCCTTTCGAAGCTTTCGAAGCAAAAGCACACTGCTCTGCACACACCTCTAAGGTGGAGCAAGCGTCAAGTTCCACTGTGGTGACTAAGGGTGCTTCCAAACAGAGGTCTCCTATTACTACCAATCCAAAGACATTGTGCAGCTATTCCATCTTTCCCCCCTTAACAGACTGTTATGTGGTAAGGAACAAGATGGAAGAAGTGGTGGGAAAACATAGGAGGAGGGTTACAAATGGAAAACAATGTTGTCTGGACCCCCTGTAACATTAAGTGAGTGAGGCAGGGAGATTACACTATAAAAGCGTCATGTGGAAGCACCCTAAGATGTACAAAAGTAGAAACAACATCTGGAAGAGTGTGCTACAGCAGACCTTAGGGCTAACTAAACTGTCACCCTCCTATACAATCTAGATGACTGCAGGGTTTGCCCCACATAGATTTGCCTTGGTCATAACCCTATTGGAGCGCTTGCCTTTACATGTGATGGCATGGGCTCACTGCCACATCCAGCACCATTCTAGGACTTGAGCCTCAGTTCTTCCCCCAGGCCAGTTCTATACAGACCACTCAAGAGGTATGCCAGATCTAGAAGATGAGCTTTACCTGAAATTGTTAATGAGGCAGAAATCATCCTCACCTGCCCTCCTCTCTCTGTCCCTCATCTCTTCATAAAACCAACAGAATTGGCATGACCCTCCAACATGCTACAATATATAATCTATCAAACCAGGTAAAACTCTTCTCTGACTACTAAACTGAGCATTGTGGTCCCAGGCCAGAACTGAAGGCTCCATATGCTCGCTCTGTATTCAGGCTGCTCTGCCAATGGCCCCAGGACTGAAAAAAAACTACAAGCCACCATGCTATTGCAAGTGATATTGCAGGTGTGTGGCAGGAGAAAAGAAACCAAAATACCTCCAGATTAAATCTCACATAGGCAAGACTGGGGACAGCAAACCCAAGTCCTCAGCGCAGGAGTGCTATCAGGCAGTAGATACTTCTGTGGAGGCCACTGCTACTTCACAGCTCCATGCAGAGCCCCCCGAACTACGGAAGGAAGTTGCTGATGTGTGGAAGAGCTGGGAAATGGGGTGCAGAACATGCAGGTAGGGGAGGTCGGTAGGATGAATATTACAGGGGAAAGGCTGACTGCACCAATCCAGTAACCTCTGGGTTGTTGTGTCACCTCCTACTGTCCTTGTGGTTTGTAGACAGAAAACTTAAGATATGTTTGCATTAATAAGTGGGTAAGATTTTTCTCAAGCATCCTGAGTGCCTGATGCTGAATGGTGGAGTGTGAAGCACCACAGAAAAAGTGCCCACACTTTGAGAGAAATCCCCATTTTTGCTAAATGCTGGGATAAAAACACTTCAAATGCATACGGGCCTTCACCTGGTAAAATAATGAGAATTCAGATCTCCAACTTTGTTGCAGTTGCCCCTACTTCCATTCCCCCACCAGCTGTTAACTCCCACACTAATTGAAATTGAAAGTGACTGGCTGTTTCTGGCCACACAGTGGCTGTTTTTTCTACTTTTATTTCTCTTTGAAGTGCCATGTACATTGATAACGCTAGATCAACAACAAGAGTAACAACAACAACCACCTCTTAGATGGTTCTTTCTTCTGCTGCTGCAACTTGGTCCAAGGTACTCAACATTATTTCTATGAGGGGAAAGACTGGGTGCTAATCTGTGCCTTTAGAACCAGTTACTTTGGGAGCCATTACAGCAGCTTTCCCCAACCAGGGGCCCTCCAGATGTGTTGGGCTACAACTCCCATCATCGTCAGCCAGACTGATGGGAGTTGTAGTCCAATACATCTGGAGGGCCCCTGGTTGGAGAGGCTGAATTAGAAGCCCAAATCCTGAGCTCTCACAGTCAGCATTATGCCCTGTGCACAGTCTGATTCCATCTGCACTGCAGAGAGGTGATGCAAGTGTGAGGCTCCCCAGTACCACAGTGCCCTGCCCTGCTTGCTCCTCCCCTTTGGCTTCATTATCCCAAGTGGAAGCAAAGGAAATCAGGAGCTGGGCACAGTTCAGACACACCCTATGAAATGGACTAACTGTAATGTGGGGAAGAAAACAACTGGCTTGCTGAGACTGCTAATCAGGAAAGAAAACAAGCCAGGTGCTTGAACTTTTGGTTTCCTGTTTGGACCACATTTTCTTTCCCAGGTAAGATACAGCATAGAAGTTCCTTAGTTCAAACCCTGAATAACTCCATTTATTGGTCAAAGCTGAAGACCAAATCCAGGACTCCTAAACCTATATTGCCACAGAATTCACAAAGTTCCTACTTCCAACATAACTAATTGTATATCTCTGCATCAGCACCCTTTTCTTTTCATTTTACTTTGTTCTTCATTGTCCCAGTACTAATCCTTGTGCATTTCCTGTACATAATGCTTCTGCCTCTCAGGATTGTGAACACTGATGTTTCATGTTTATTTTATGTATGAATAATGCTAAATTTGGGCAATTATAGCTGTATAGTCCACATTCAAAACACAGTAATAATTTCGCTATCACAAGGAAAGGGAGAGGGAATCTTAAGCCAGTTCTATGGGCGTCATAATGTACCTGGGGTTGTACAGGGATGGAAACAGCTCCCCTTCTCCATCAAAATACACTAAGAAGAAATTAGCAAATGAAGAATAGATACCTTTGTGCAAAATTAGCATTTTTTAAGAAAGCCGGAAAGGCTCCAACAATTTGGAGGTGAGGGAGGGATGGTCAAGATGAAGGACGCTGGAAGATATTTTCAGGATGCTTAGTACATCTTTAATGCATAAGCTGTGTAAGCAGTCAGCAGGTTAATTTGCATAAGGTTTGGATGGATGAAGAAGAGACTGGAATTTTTTGGACTTTTTTGGATTTTTTGTGAATGGATTTCTTCCTATCCAAGAGCTCCAGAACATATATGGAGCAGATTTTACCCAAATATCTTTGAAAAGTGAGGGATACTCTCAGTTTATCTTGTGCAGATAAAGAGATTTTTTAAGTGAGCAAAGAGAGTTGGTGCCATCTCTGGAGCACTGGGGACATCTCTACAAATCCAGTAATTCTGAAAGGGAAAGTTGAAAACCAGCCAGGAGTTCTTAGGTGCTTGGATGTGACCTACAATAACCTGCATCCCACAATAATGGTTGGCTGTAAACCTTGCTAGCAACTGAATCCAAGGCTTAGAATAAAATATATATAGTTTTCCTTCCCTGGACCACATGGCATTGGTGGTAGCGATTGTGAAATCTTTCTTTCGCAGCTTGAATTGGATTAATTTCCTTCATATTCATTGTAGATTTATTTGGATTACCAAATTCATTCGGATTTATGGGCCTTTTATAAAAAGACGCAAGAGTGTGGGTATGTAAGAGCTGAGCCAAAATGCCCCTTCCCTGACTTTGTAGCCTATTTTGCAAGCTGTAAGGAGGGCTTTTTGAAAGTCTTTTGGGGGTTGGGTGGGGTAGAAAAACTTCCTGTGCTCTCCTGGTAGCCTCTGGGCCCCATCCCCCCCCCCCCAGTGCTCCTTGGAACAATACAATTTGATTACATCACATAATTCTAAAAGCATGGGACTGGGCAGGGGGTGAGGGGAGGGATGGGAATTGATAGTCTGGGATGCCACAAAACTGATAGTGGCAATAGGAAAAAGAGTTGAAAACAACAGTAAAATTTGTAGGCATGTTTCGCCTGGAAACTGGCCTTCCCGAATTTGAGATAAAAGAGTTCATTTTCGACTCAGCCTTAGGTTTGTATTAATATTATTAGAAATATTCTTACAAAAATAACTTGTTCAGACTGTTTTATGATGATCAGAGAAAATTAAATTTAAGATTATTGCAGACAGAGCGAGTTTACACTGGTTATCTAAAGAGCATGAAGAAAACATAAGGCACTCTAAGACTGGGGCTTGAGCCACATTTTACTCCTCATTTTGAGCCTGACCCACTTTGCTGCTGTGCATCTCACAGCATTGGATTACAAATGTACCAGGAAGAAATCAGGAAGTGGAGCACTAACCTGGGGCAATACAAGGGATTAGAGCAGACTATATCAGTTTCTCACACATTTTTTGGTGATGAACTATGAGAAAATGAACTGATGCAGACATACCCTAATGTAATATCTGCAAATACAGCTTGTTTCTACATTTAACCAGCTGTTGCCATTAGTCTGACCAGAGAGTAATAGAGCCCTTTTTACTAATAGTTCTTTGGTCTTGTAGTCACACAAGGCAGTTACAACCTCCTGGTATATTTGTTCAGTGCAATATAGGAGCTCATTCATATCGGGGATTTATGGCTCAGTTTCCCACAACCTTGAACTTATAAGGGGCTTGAGAAGCAAGAGGGACAGTCTGCCATTCCTCTAACTGGCCCTCAGGGGAAGCTCCACATGCAAGGGGCATCCCAAGTGAGAGGGAGGGCACGCACATTTGGAATGACCATGCTCTATGGTGGCTTATGGTAGCACTAGAAGAGGAATCATGATGAAGGAAAGGGTGGTGGGGCCAAGTCATCTATGCGCCAAAAACTATTAATAAGACCCATCATGCAGCAAGCTTCAACAAGAGGCTTATCCAGCAGAAGGAGAAGGAGCTGTGCTTTCCGGAGAAAGAAATAGAGGAGAGGAAGCACTACAGCTCCCTAAAGAAACTTACGTGAAGGCAAATGCCACCAATGCGCCACTGACCACAATGAAATCCAAGATGTTCCACAGGTCCCGAAAATAAGAGCCCCGATGAAGGATGAGTCCTAAGTCAATCATCTGCAGAAGCAACCAAAGCAAACACAACAACACAGGGTTTTTGAGGCACTATGCATAGTTTTGGTCACCACAGTCCTGAGACACCCAGCCCTCTAGTGACAATGAGTATTATTTACTGCATTCCTCCCTAATTAAGGAGGTCAGTCTTGCTGGGAGATGAAGGTAAAGAAAAGGGACTGTCTGATATGAAAATGCTAAGAACAGACCACAGGTAGAGCTCTAGCACTCATGTGCAATGCAGAAATTGCTATACAAAGGATATTTCACGCCCAATTTGGATACTGAAATCTGAGTTAAAGGGCCTTGGGAGTTGTACACTGGGGTGCTAGCACATAACAGTCTGAAACATTGATTCCCCCTCCCCACCCTGGCATACACACAACTTCCCCAGTTACAATCTTTCTCCTCACAAGTGTAACGATGGTGGTCTTTCAGAAATGGCACAGGAAGAGGGAAGAGCCTGCCTGGGTGGGGATGGAACCTATGATTACTTCCACAATGCTCTGTGGTACTGGAGCTACCAAACCCCACACCACAACCGGAATCCACACAGTGCTTTGAAAGCATTCTTCAATTGTTGTCCTGGCTTCTGCAGCAAAATAGATCAGTATGACAATCTGAAAAAAACACCCATTAGATGCAGAGCCTCTTCAAATGCTACAGGAAAAGGAGACTGGTCCAAGCATTTTCACTATGTTATCAACCGTGCCTTTTCTGTAATGCCTGAAGAAGAGCTATGTGTATGCAAATAACATTTAGGAAACATGCTCCTTCTTGGTGTCTCAAAATATAAAAAGTGAGACCCACCTCTTCTGTAACCCATGAATTACTGAATTGCTAGGATTAAAAAACCACCACCACCACCACCTTTCCAGAAAAGCTATTACAGTCTAATCCTAACCACATTCACTGTGAAGGTATCCCCACTGATTTTCAGTGAGATTTACATCCAGGCAAATATGTTTAGAACTTAGAAGTGGTAACTTATACGGTGCTATGGCATCATCTGGTGGTTATCAGTCACAACTACAAGCAAATCCAATAGGCTTGAGAGAAGATAGCAGCAGCGGGCAACATGTGGCCCTTTTTGTGATCTCCACTTGCACCACTGCCGATGTGATGTCAAATTTTGGCGGCATGGCAGCAGGGTGGAAAAGCCCCCTTTAAAAGGAAAACTGGTGGTTTGCCACAACAAAAAGGGGCTATTTTAAAGCAAAATAGCACTGCTGAAATTCAGCAACGAACAGCCAATTTTCCTTTTAAAAGCGGCTTTACCCTCTTGTTGCCACCTCACTTAATTTCAGTGACACAGTGCTGGCAGAGCAAACTGGGGCAGGGGTTCCCCCCTGGGGTCTGTGGGGGCAATGTGGACCCTTGACTGCTGGAAATGTCCCAGCCCTGGAGTATAGCAATGAGGAGTATAGCATTATGTTAGGAAACATACAAGACAGCATTTAAAAACATCCCAGTTTGGGGACAATCAGTAGTCTCTCTTTCTACTGATTTGTACAGCCCAGCTTTCAATCCACATCCCACCCTCTCTTAGCACTCAGCAGATCTTAGTCCACAGGGCTGGCCCAAGATATTTTATTGCCTGAGGTACAGCAGCAAATGCCGCATCATCCAAAGATTAAGGTGCACAGTACCCAAGGCTAGCCAAACTATTTGGGCACCTGAGGCAGGAAAACCCACAAGCGCCTCTCCCTATGCATGGCAGTAAATATACAAAAATAATACGTTCAATAACTAACCATTTGCTGCCCTTTCATGACACCCCAAAAACAGCTATCTGTGTCAGCCACCTCACTTTGCCTAATGGTAGGGCTGGCCCTGTCCAAGCTGAAGGAAGTGAAGGATGACTGTCACACAATCAGCAGTAGTCTCAAAGAACGAAGGCAGTAAGGTGAGTATGTAACACCTTAGCCAGCAAGACTGCAGTGTGGTAACTATCACCACTTCAGCACAGTAATCCCTTTTGAGAAATAGCGTCTTGCTTTTTTAAGTACAGTTCACATATTATAATGGCCTCAGAGAAATATGCTAGCATGTTTGAAATTCCTGTAATCTTCTGGGGAGCCACTTCACACATATTTATTTTCAAGTGGCTAACACACTGTGATGGTAAGGTATGAATTGGTCGTTGATGTCTGCCAATGTCATTGCATATGTGCCTGTACATTTCTACGTGGGTGAGTTAAAGGCAAATCAGTATCCGAGGACCACAAGCAAGAACACAGTTGAGGGCCAGCAGGCATGTGGTGAGATGTGAGGCAGCAATACCAAGATGGAAGGGAAGGAAGCAAGTGCAAGATCAAAGTTGGGTAGGAGTCACAATCCAAGGGAGCAGGAGCATAAGCAGAGCTCTCACACGCAAGGCAAGTGGCTCATAACTGAGGAGCAAGGCCAGAGCTTTATAGGGCTTGATGAAAAGCGTTGGCCTGTACGGTCAGCTGACAATGTAGACAGGCTGGTCCTGCAGCCTACATGGCACCCTTGAACCACAAAGCTTAGCCTTCTAGGCTTGCTGAAGAACCAGAGGGCGAGTGGCTTAGGAGGTAAGACGGCAGAGATCGATGGCTGGAAGCCCTGGTTTGAGGCACACAACATCCTTGCATGTTCATAATTTTCCATGTATAGCTGTTGTTTTTTCTAGGGGTGGGGAGAAGAGAGTGGCAATGTTCACATGTGTTGTTTTAACAGCAAAGATAATCATAATGCTAACTTTACTCTTAATTATGCCAGTAGACCTGGGTTAGCTAAGAAAGATCTGCCATGTTTGTTGGATTATAGTGAGAGAGAGGAGGCAGTGGGTGGGTTCCAAGAGAAAACATTTAAGAACTTGTTTCTTCCTATTGCAGCACAGCCTGCAGCAGTAAATTATGTCTGGGACCAACTGATCATGACCTCTCCACCTCATTAATGGGAAATAAACATTTATTTGCTTTGTGTTGCCTGTAAGAATATCTGAATTGCAATGAATCATTGAAATTCAGATCTGGCTCATAGCAGTGCAGGCAATACACCATTTTTCCCAACCAACTATGTTGACTGATGTCACCCTCCCTTATACGTCAACCTAGGCATGGGTGAAACTGTGTGTGTGTGCGAGAGAGAGAGAGAGATTTGTGAATATTTTTGCACACACCTAAAGAGCTTTGTTTGCTAGATGGGAAGGAATGTGTTCCTGTTGCCAAGGCAACCAAGCTGATGCACCTTATCTTACCGTGCCTGGCAGCAATGAAACTACTTTGGCAACATACTACTCCTAGTGAGGGCAATGCAGTACCAGTTTGCCTTCAGAGATTCTGCAGATCTAATTGGCTATGTAGCAACATGACATCGTAACTCTCACTATGTGACACTTGACTGGGTGGGATAATGCAGTGCTGGTGAAGAAAATGGGACCAGAGGAGCAATTGAGTCAGGTGACAGTGGCTATGAACAGTCAATTATATGTAAAAAAAATGATATTTCGAAGGCTTTCAGGGGCACTTCTCATGCCCTCCAAATGCACATTTTGCTGAACTAGTTTCACACAGAAATACTCAGTACACCCCTACTTCAGCCTTGCACAGATCTAGCCCTGTGGTTTGATGTTGTCTGGTTCGCAACCATGTAGGGGAACCACACACTCTACCATATTTTCCTGGGATTACAGGCCCAAAATCAGTTACTAACCTTAACAACCATTTCAAAGGTGAAGACACCTGTGAAGACATAGTCAAAATAACGGAGAACCTACAAGAAGAAATGAGAGAAAGGCATTAGAGATATAGTCCAGGTTTTGCCAACATCACTGGAGTCATGAATCCCGACTAACATTGTGACCAAGCCAGACCTTGGCTCCTATTTTGAGGCTAATTTGAGGGGAGCAAATCTTGTCCCTAACTACAGTCCAGTCAGTGGCACTCGGGGGAAAGGTTCAAAGTCACAGGTAGCAGAGGAAAGACTCTAGGTTATCCAGAATCACTGAAGTAATCGATATTGCATTCTGGCCACTTCTTTCTCTACTGTGAGATGTACCAATATCACAGGGAAAATCTTCCAAATCCTCACTTTGTGTAACGATTCTGAATATCCCTTAACCCTTGATCACCACCAACACCAACACCATCACATAGCCATTCCACTTGTGGAAAAAGCTAATGAAAATGTCAGTGCCTATCTCCATCTGCCCCTTGGCTTCTGATGTTGCCATTAGGAAAGGGCAGAATTTGAGGGAGGAAATGGAAGGAAGACCAGTACACATAAAATACACTTTAAACAGGTCACAACTTTTATTAAAAGGAAATATGCAAATCAGTTGTGGGGCAGGGTTTTTTCAACCGAATCAGCTTGCCATAAAATCATAGCATGGTAATGCCCCAGCATAGTAATAAGACATCAATGGGCCAAACTTAAATCTAACACAAATTGACTGTTCCCAAAACAGAGACCTGTGGAATTTTGCCAAATTAAAATGTAAGCATATTGTTTGGTATAAAATAAAATGGGTAAGAGGACTATAATTAAAAACTCCCTACTGGAGCAAAAAAGCTTTAGTGCTGTTTTAAGCCCATCTGGGATCTTGATCCACCCCTTCAGGTTACAAGTATGTTTACACCAGATTGATAACTCACCATCATTAAACTTGGCCTCAGATTATCAAACTATCCCCTCACACTGTCATCAACCCCAAAGTTGTGACAAAAAGAAAACAGACATCTCAGAAAAACAAAAAGGTGAAAGGGGACACCTGATGAGGAAGGCAAAAGTCTTCCATCAATGAAAAGCGAATTAGTGACACAGGAAAATTATTTCCCAGCTCTGCAAGGACGCACCAACTAACAGCAGCCCATCAGGCCAGGTTTAAAGGTAGGAGGGCAAAAGAAATCCCACTGACAAAAGCAAAAGGAAGATTCTAGAGAACCAGTGCTGAAGGAGACCTGATTGGCTGAGCTACAGGCAAACAGCTCAGCCAATCAAAATAAATCCCATTCAAAATTGGCACTAAAAATAACAGTTGCTGTTTCCACCCCCACCCTCTCCTCACCAGCTCCTCCCTCAACAATCCCCAGCCTACCCACACAAAGTGGCCCTGAGGGAGCCTATCTGACTACAGTGAAACTTTTTGTATTTGATGCAAGAAAGACACTTTTCAGGGATAGAGGACACAAACAGAAGATAGAATTGTCTTGGTAGTCAATAGTCTGAGAGGAACAGGGAGGGCTCACAGGATGCATGAGGACAGCAAGTAGTCAATGAATTGTGGAGTGCACAGCTCATTAAACATAGGAAAGGAAAATGAAAACAGATTTCACCCACAAAATACCTCCAAATTACCCACCCCGCTACCCATCCACTCTTAGTATGTGTTACAATTTGCTTTGGCAGTGCAGAGATGACATTATCGTCTTGTGCAAAGCTCAGGGGATTTATATGAACTTCTATAACTCTCTTTTTCACATTTCACTTGGATAAAGGATTTTTCTTCATTTCCTACAATGATTTGGTGTTGTGACAAACTTGTTCCAAATCTGCCACAATTCCACCCTCTTGGGTACCACAATGAAGGAATAGAACTTCCAGCCATGTTGTAAAACTGGGGTTGTAAAATGGTTGCTTTTAAGGATGGAAATGAGCTCATGGGAGGATCAAAAGTTCAGCCTAGGAACTGTCAGTTAAGGAGAAATAGAAACTTAACCAGGACTCCTTCTAATTGGCTAAAGGGTTGGGTTGGGGAGTGAAAATATTGTATATAAGCAATGCTGGAAAATACAGTCATTAGTCAAGATACAAAGAAGAACCGTTTGCTTTGGCAGGAAGGGCTGAAAAAGCTGGTATGAGAGAGCTGGAAACTGCAGTATTTTACTGCAGTATTCCCTGGGTTAGGGAAATAGAATACATCTACCTGGATGCATTTATCTCAGTTTATTTCTATTTGCTCATTTAGTTCAAACTGTTATAAAATTAGGTTTTTGATGGGTTTTTTTATTATGGTCTTTAAAAAATAACTTGTTGCCTTACAAAAACATGAAGTAAAAGCAAAACATTGTTTTGGAAAAATGTTGACTGAGGCCTTGTTATTCACCTGATGCCTAAGTGCCATAGAATACTGGGCTGATACTTAAAACTCTAGCACCTAACGGGCTGTTTAGCGGAGACAGGTAGGGAATAAAGATAACCCCTGACCGCGAGGTGGGGTGGAGGAGCTGGTTTGCTTGCTTACCCTCTCTCTTATGGTGCAGCACCATGCTGTCACATCCACATTTCTGCTTTGGGTGAGCAATCACATTGCAACATTGCCTTCTTCTGCCAGCCACAAATCTCCAGTCAAGAGAGCACTCAGTTTCCCTGGGATTTGAACAGCCCCAGCTGTATGGCTCTGGTGCTAGATGCTTGCTCTGGGTCTGGTTATTCTTGTGTTTATCTGGTACTCCAGTTTTTGCATACTTTGGTTGTTGGGCTATATCCCATTGCTTTTATCCTCATGCCAGCACAAGGGCTTCTTTTTACTGCTTGCAACAGAGAAACCTAATGTAGAAACCCTGCCCATGCCCAGTGGGGATGCTGCTCTAATTATTTCCCTCGTTTTTCCTTAGGGATATCTCACGGGACCTGTCCAGCAAAGTTCTTGAAAAAGAAAATGCAGTATAAGCTGCTAGCAGATCGAGTCCATGATTTATCTCTTTCTCTCCCTTTCAGTCACTGCCTCCCTCCTAACCTATTTAAATCCAAACAGCAATTCTGAGGAAGAGAGATGGGAAGAGGGGTTTTACATTTTGCCCATGATATTATAAGATCAGTTGCATCAACAACAATTCCACCCCAAATCACATTTTAAAAGTATTCTTAAATGGCTGGCATAGAGATTGGCATATTACTACCAGATGTAATGCTTATTTGTATGTAATAATTGCCCTATATAATTATCACCTCTATGTAGGAAAAAACATGCACGCAATAATGTGCACAGGTCTTGCACAGGTCTATTGGTTGCACATGCACACACACACTGAAACACTTGTAGCATATGAAGGTATGCAGTGTTTTGCCTTCACTGAAGTAATATCCAATGCAGAAAAAAAACATCCACGTATGAAGGAACCCTTCGAGTCTTGGGAACATAGGGTTTCTATCTCAAAGGGACTCCAACCCTACTATTCTATGGTTCTATTATTGCTGAGAATGAAACAGGATTTCACCCATTGGGGGAATGTGAAGTTTGTGAATTTGACACTTGATATAACACTGGTAAGTTACCCTCCTAGGTCTGTCTGTCAATCAGCTAGAAAGCTGCACAGAGACAGGATGGAGAGTAAAGAAGCTGGATGTGTCAAAGTCCAACACCATCTTGAGCTCCAACTTTCACTCACTCATTCATTTGTTCCAAGCCACCCCCACCCCCCATATATGGCTGAAGTTTGAAATGCATGGTGAAGCGATCACAAAACCCTGTAATCATATGCTGAGCTCTGGGTGGATCTACTGAATCCATGCCAATTTGATTACAGCTATTGGTTCCCAGTACAGCTCCTAGGTGGTTACCAATCCCAGATGTGGACATAACATGGAGCAGACTGTACAATATGAGATATAACATGGATCTTACTCGGGCCCTCGGGGGGGACGTGCTGCACAGCTGTGGATCATCTGACTGCTGTACATACAATGAACTCCAATATAAGCTGTGGAATCAAGGGAGCTATAGGAGGGATGCAAAGGAGGAGAGGCAAAGCTGCAGATTGGACCAATAAAGTCATGGAAGGTACCTACAGAAGTTGACTAAGAGCCCCTTTTCTCTCACCTGAATTCCCAGACCTGCTACATTGTGGAAATTGGGTATAGGAGCCTCCCAGCACCTCTTACTGAGAGACTGTCGAGCTTCACTCCAGGCCAGTACCAACAAACTGGACCTTGGAGCAAACAAAGATTACAGTGGCCACTCCAATGATGAGGAGATTGCTTGCTTCCATAGAAAGCATTTCTCACTACCCATGGGCATTTGGGTTGGGCCAAGGCAGTATCCTCTGAGGCTTGCTTAGGGTTGTAGCCTGCCCCCTCTGAAGTGTGGGGCACTTTGGGACTGGCTATAACTATTTCACTATCCCATGATTTATCTTCATAACTAAGAAGGAGAAGAGCAAATGCTGCAATGGAGATTCACAGAAAAGCAGTGCAGGAAGGACTTACATTGTTACGGGGAGCACTTGGCTGCACAGGGTCTTCAGCAGCCAATGCAATGCTGCTCATGGCAATCACCATCAGGATGCAGATCTCAAAGTAGCGCAGGTTGACAATGTAATGACAGAGCCGCCGAAACCTAGTACAAATAGGCAGAAGCATACTCTATTAAGAGGCATTGTAGTGCCAAGCAGATGGGCACTTTTTTCCTTCTTTGTCAGATAAAAGGAATAGGACCATTCTCTCTCTCTCTCTTTCCTTCCTTCCTTCCTTCTTGATTGACTGATTGAAAATGATCAAACTGGCCAATAGATATCTGTTAGTTACCATCTAACCCCAATCTCTGGCTCATAAGCCAACCTAACTAGCATTTCTGTGCCTGATTCTGGATCAATCCCATGGATTGAAGCAATGTGATACTTCTCGTTCCCTTTCCAAGTTCACAAACATGGATCCAGGTGTCCAATATTCAACCTAAATGCAATATCCAGCCTTCCCCCGTCCCTTGAATCAAATCATAAACAAGGCACAATTCATTCAAGTATTCACATCCTAACCATTTGTGGTCTATGGTTCCCAGCTACCTGTTCTTGCCCGGCAAAGTCCACTTGCTTTTAGTCCATAGCATGGGAACAAATACTCACGGGTTAGTGGTTGAGAGGATGAACATGGAGCTGTATGGTGGCATGGGCTTGGGCCCATTCTCTCCTCCATCATCATCATCTTCCTCCTTTTTCTCTTCCTCCTTCTTGGGCAAAGGTTCAGGATTGGCATTCTTATTGACTGGCAAGCAGGAGAAGGACAATGAGAGCCATCAGCTTTCATATGTTCTCTTTCACAGTCCTCCCAGGGCAAGAGTTGACCCAGCCAAGGTTGGATATGGAGAAGCTGGTGTTAAGAAGTCTACAAGAATGGATCTCTTTTAGGGAGGTAATCCCAGAGGAGTTGGGAAGAAAGAGAGGGACATTTCTGGGGACCAGGATGTAGCAATTGGAACACTGCCATATGGCTACACAAATCCAGAGCATGTAAAATAGATACAGACATCCAATCTCTGAATGCACAAACATGTGCACACAGGACTCAGGCACAGATAGCCCTGGGACATGGACACCTACACACTCACTCATATATGGAAACACTTCAGTACAATCAGACACACAGAGCCCTGTAATATCCCATTCACATTGACACACATGGCACATATGTATTATGCACACACTGTCCTGGGCAATACTGCATTAGCCATTATATGTAGTTGGAGCCCCAAATGTTTATTCATTCCTTTACTGCATTTATCCAACACCTTTCCATATAAAATGCTCGAGGCAACTTGCAACTACCCCCCCTTGTATTTACAAATTTATTCGATATCACCCAGGTGTAATGTGTGTACATTCTGCTCTGTGCATGGGGGTCCTCAGCAGTCTGAGGACATGGTGGCTCTTCTTCCTCATCATGTAACTGTGGCTGTGTTGCCAGGCTCCTGTGATAGATTTATAAACACTCAGTCTGAGAGGCACAGTACACCTGCAGGATGTGCCAGGATGAACCAATTTATAAACAAATACATTCAGAAACCAAGAGGCATGTGCAAATACATACCTATACAACTCTGTCACAGGAACAGAGATAGAAAGAATCCTAGGAGCTGACTCACACACTTAAAACATTATGGCTTAATTTTGTCTCTTCTATTACCTGTAACAGGTACTCCCTCCTGCCTCCCACTTAAATGACACAAAACCTTCTCCATTAGTACCTATACTGGTTGTGTTATTCATACATCTTCACTGGAGTAGGTGGCTCCAACACTTCCTCTCTGATACCCATATTGGGTGGTTCTAATTCTTTCCCTTATGACATTGTATCCAATCTAGATCTCACATGCATATGACTCTAATTTTTCTGCCTGGCGCTCATGTTGCCTGGCTCTAGCTCCAGTGACACAGGGCACTTGATGCTCACCTTGCATGATAGCATTGTTGATTGGGGGTGGGAAGGTGGGTGGGACCTCCACCACTGTGTGCTCTGATTTCTTGGCAGTTTTAGGTGGATTGTTCTGGGTGGTGGGGTTAGTGACAATGAGGCTGTTCTCAGGGTTCTTAGGGGGTCCACGGCTTGCTGGATTGGCAGGGTTATTGGGGGCCCGGCGACTGGTAGAGTTCTGGGAGTTGGGGAGTGGCTGGTCCAAAGGAACAGGTGGATTTTGAGGGGTGCGACTTGGTGTAGAATTCGAGTGGCTGCCTCCTTTGGTAGGGTTCTGAGGATGACTGATGGGATGTGGGCTTGAGGTCTCATTGGTTGCCAGCTTATTGTTCTTCATGTTGTCAATATCCTCAGCCACTGGGGGCTCCAAGCGCCCCATATCCTGTTGGATCGGCCGTGTGGTGGATAGGTTTGGTCCAGGTGGAAGACCAGAGCCTTGGTTCTCTCTGTAGCATACAAAAACAAAAGATGGACCACAGGTCAACATACTGTTGTGCACAGGTCACTGAAATACAACTAGCATGGCAGAAAGCAGGACTTGAAACCTCCAGCTCCCGCAACAGACACACCATTCTCCCAATCAATACCTAGCACAGGCATTTCCTGTACACTGCCCAAGGTACACTACCCCACCCTTGCTATACTGCCATAGCCCTCCACTCAAGTTTCAGCACAGCTGAGACTATCTCCCTGTGTGCACAGAATGTAGCTGTATTATCCAAACTTCCTCTCATACCAGGGATGAATGATGTCACTCCATCCCCATGTTGCTTGCCTCCTGCCACTAAGAACTCTGCTTCAGCTGTCCAGCCTCCTGCAGTATAGCCTCAATAAAGTAATCCACTCTCACCAGCAACACAGACAAACTATGCTTCATCCACTGGGTACTGGCTCCAATACAGTTGTAAGTAAGCAGAATGACAGGTTTAGAAAAAGCATCTCTCCTACCCTGACCATACATATGCGCATTCTAAAAACTCTTTGCAGAGAGGCCGATGTTCTAGACACCAGGGCTGATCTTATTGGAGGATCTTCTCCTCCTTGAGGTTCCTAACTTCTCACTTTAGCAAACCTGAACATTTGTTTCACAGAGTTAAGAACCTCTCTATGGATCTCAAAGGGGGCCAGTAACATTTTAACTTTAAGCAAAGGCTTAAGCAAATTGGCATTCTGAAGGGAATGAGTCCTGCCCCATTACTTCGGAGGGGCCCCCGATGATCATGCTTCCCTTTCTACCTTTACTCACTTCCTGCGCCGGTGACGGTGCTCCTTGCCATCGACATCATAGGTGGACTGTGCAGCGTGCCGGTGCCGTCGGCGCCTTTCTCCATCAGGCTGCTCCCCATCCACATCACCCCGTGCAGGCCTGCTCCCCTCACGATGCCGAGGCCGGCGCTCAGCTTTGCTGCTCTCCTCACTGCCTCCCTCCTCTGGTGTCCGGCGGTGAGCCCGATGCCGCCGGAGCTCCCTGTCGCCATCAGCTGCACGGGGCGACCCACTTCGGCTCTCCTTGTTGCCTCGGTGCCGGCGGTGGGGGTCCAAGGCCTTGATGCGCTCAGAGTCACAGTCACCACGGCAACCACGCTCAAGGACGGCATTATGCTCCTTGCTGGGATAGTCCATCTCATGGTACCCACTTTCCTGGTTGAAGTCAATTTCCTTGCTGCTGCTCCGTGGGCGTCGTGGCTCGAAGCTCCCTGAGTTGGGGCGCTCATACGTGTGGGGATCCCGTGGCTGCTCACGGTAGCGGGGTGGCTTTCGCAGGAATTCCTCAGGCCGTTGCTGTCCAAAGTGGGGATCCAAGGGTGGCTCACTGGGACGTGTCTTGTTGGTGTTGTTGTTCCGATTCTCCTGAGGATCTACCACTAGTGGCCGATCTAAGTGGGTTTTCATATCTGGCCGCATTTGCCGGGCATATGTGACCTTCCAGCGATCCTCAGGGTCCAGCTCATTATACAGTGCCTCCCGGCTTGCCATCAAGTTCTGCTTCCGTATCTCAGTTGTCCGCTGCTCCCAGACTGATTTGGAGCCTTTCTGGTTCTTTTGCTGTTCTTTCCTGAAGACAAAGCAGAGACAGATTCTTGAAAAACTCCCTCAGCACCAGCGCTGCTGCCTACGAACACTATCCAGTGTCACTTTTTCAATGGTACCGATTTTCTTGCTATGGTACCAATTCCTTGGCACCCATATTGTGTCAATCTGTGCCCAGCCAATGCATCCTTCTTTTCTCCATAGGCAACCAGATTTATCCTGCAACTGAGCCAAAGGGTTATGATGTTGCAGAAGATGCTAAAGTGCACCCTTCCAGTTGCACGTGGTGTTGCCAATGGTGGAAGCAGAATGCAAGGCCAAAAGCAGAATTAGGTATACATGCAGCTTCTGGCATGGCCAGTAATGCTGCACATGAGCCCAGATGTGCACAGCCATGACCCAGCCCAACTGCTGACATTGCAGCTCTTCCTCCTGACTCTGCTATCCCCCTTGACTAGACTGAGGTAGGCTGAAAAGGATGAGCTGCTGCTGCAGCTGAAAATCTTTCCTGAAGCTTGTTTTGGACTTTTGCCCTCTCCTGACTCTACTCCTCCTCCCACTCATGCCATATTGATTTCTCACTAGGAAACACTGAAGGACGCTTCTGCTTGGGCTTGAGAAACTGATAACCAGCCATAGTCTTCACTTCTCCTACTCCTACTTTGTAATGCCTCCTTTGTAATGGTAAGAGCACAAGCTAGAATAACTTGGGCCACAGCTGATATCCTTGCCCCATTTCTCCCTATAGTGCCCTGTGCTGACATAGAAATAGCCAGCATTTTCTGCTGGGAAGGCTAGGACTGGGGTACTCTCCCTACCACAAGCAGATTTTTCCACAGCACTTACAGGACCCCAAGTGTTCTCTCCCACCCTCACTAGAGACGATTCCTTAAGATCCAGAACTACATGCAAGCCTGCCTTGCTTTCTATTTATGAGCCAGAAAACCCAGAGGTTACATGGGACAGAGGACAATCAATACAGCACTTACACTGCTATCGACATGTTGGCTGCGGACAGAGGGCTCACTTCTGCAACTTCCTTTGCCTTCTGGAGGGCAAGTTTCTGGTTGGCTGCTTCTTCTTCTTCTTGTTCATCCTGTGAAGCCCATACATTACACAGGAGTTGCTATTGCCCTGAACCCTCCAGGTGAACTCTACTGCCCATTCCCCAATAGCACAAAGCAGAACTCTGTGCCTACTTCTCTGAACACATGGGACCGCTTCCTGTTCATAAGAAAAGTCCGATAGCAATAAGCAGTAAGGCTAACACTATCATGGCTGCTTTCCCAACTGCCCTGTGATTCATTCCCCAGTTAGGGAAGGGGATGAATCCTCTTTGTTCACCAGAATACAGTGGAAACTAGTGGGTCCAACTTTGGTGGGGCTGCGAATCCATTATGGGTTTCATTCAGAACCAACCAGAACTGTAAAGGATCTATCCAAAATAGGTTCAGTACCTTGGACAGCCCCTTCATGGATCACTGCCTTGTTGTGGCGAAGGGGCTCGCGTAACTCAGTGAAGCCATAAGCTATGCTGTGCAGGGCCACCCAAGATGGACAGGTCATGGCAGAGAGTTCTGACAAAATGGGAGTGACGGACTGGGAGCCAGGAGATCCGGGTTCTAGTCCCCACTTGGCCATGGAAGCTCACTGGGTGACTTTGGGCCAGTCACAGACTCTCAGCCCAACCTACCTCACAGGGTTGTTGTTGTGAGGATACAACGGTGAGGAGGAGGATAATGTAAGCCGCCTTGAGTTCCTTGCGAGAGGGAGAAAGGCGGGGTATAAATGCAATAAAATAAATAAATAAATAAATAAGGAAATGGCAACCCACTCCAGTATTCTTGCCAAGAAAACCCCATGGAACGTATCACAAGGCTAAAAGAGATGACGCCAGAAGACGAGACCCTCAGGTCGGAAGGTGTCCAATATACTACTGGGGAAGAGCAGAGGGTATTTCCAAGTAGTGCCAGAAAGAGTGAAGTGGCTGGGCCAAAGCCGAAAGGACACTCAGCTGTGGATGTGTCTGGTGATGAAAAGAAAATCCAGTGCTGTAAAGAACAATATTGTTTAGGAACCTGGAATGTAAGATCAATGAATCAAGGTAAGCTGGAGGTGGTCAAACATGAGATGGCAAGACTGAACATCGACATCTTGGGAATCAGCGAACTCAAATGGACAGGCATGGGCGAATTTAATTCAGGTGACCATCACATCTACTATTGTGGGCAAGAATCCCTTAGAAGAAATGGAGTAGCACTCATAGTCAACAAAAGGGTGGGAAAAGCAGTACTGGGGTACAATCTTAAAAATGATAGAATGATCTCAGTACGAATCCAAGGCAAACCATTCAACATCACAGTAATTCAAGTCTATGCCCCAATCACTGATGCCGAAGAAGCTGAGGTTGATCGGTTCTATGAAGACCACCAACA
This sequence comes from Heloderma suspectum, assembly GCF_057233095.1. Classification (NCBI taxonomy): domain Eukaryota; kingdom Metazoa; phylum Chordata; class Lepidosauria; order Squamata; family Helodermatidae; genus Heloderma; species Heloderma suspectum. The sequence continues at coordinate 234,468,652 of NC_139459.1, read as the reverse complement.
CCTTCTAGAACTAACACCAAAAAAAATGTCCTCTTCATCATAGGGGACTGGAATGCTAAAGTAGGAAGTCAAGAAATCACCGGGATAACAGGCAGGCATGGCCTTGGTGTACAAAATGAAGCAGGACAAAAGCTAATAGAGTTTTGCCAAGAGAACACGCTGATCATAGCAAACACTCTTTTCCAACAGCACAAGAGACGACTCTACACATGGACATCACCAGATGGTCAATATCGAAATCAGATTGATTATATCCTTTGCAGCCAAAGATGGAGAAGCTCCATACAGTCAGTAAAAACAAGACCTGGAGCTGACTGTGGCTCAGATCATGAGCTGCTTCTTGCAAAATTTTGGCTTAAATTGAAGAACGTAGGGAAAACCACTAAACCATTCAGGTATGACCTAAATCATATCCCTTATGAATATACAGTGGGGGTGAGGAATAGATTTCAGGGATTAGACCTGATAGACAGAGTGCCTGAGGAACTATGGACGGAGGTCCGTAACATTGTTCAGGAGGCAGCAACTCAATCCATCCCAAAGAAAAAGAAATGCAAGAAAGCCAAGTGGCTGTCTGATGAGGCTTTACAAGTAGCTGAGGAAAGAAGGGAAGCGAAAAGCAAGGGAGAAAGGGGAAGATATATCCAACTGAATGCAGAGTTCCAGAGAATAGCAAGGAGAGACAAGAAGGCCTTCTTAAATGAACAATGCAAAGAAATCGAGGAAAACAACAGAATGGGAAAGACTAGAGATCTCTTCAAGAAAATTGGAGATCTCAAGGGAACGTTTTGTGCAAAGACGGGCATGATAAAGGACAAAGAAGGCAGGGACCTCACAGACGCAGATGAGATTAAGAAGAGGTGGAAAGAATACACAGAAGAACTATACAGGAAAGATCTTAATGTCCTTGATAGCCATGATAGTAATGTCCTTGATAGCCATGATAGTGCGGTCACTGAACTTGAGCCGGACATCCTCGAGAGTGAAGTCAAGTGGGCCTTAGGAAGCATTAGTAACAACAAAGCTAGCGGAGATGACAGTATTCCAGCTGAGCTATTTAAAATCCTAAAAGATGATGCTGTTAAAGTGCTGCATTCAATATGCCAACAAATTTGGCACACTCAACAATGGCCGCAAGACTGGAAAAGGTCAGTTTACATTCCAATTCCAAAGAAGGGCAACGCCAAAGAGTGCTCAAACTACCGCACAATTGCGCTCATTTCACATGCCAGCAAGGTGTTGCTCAAAATCCTACAAGCTAGGCTTCAGCAGTATGCGAACCGAGAACTACCGGAAGTACAAGCTGGGTTTCGAAGAGGCAGAGGAACTAGAGATCAAATCGCCAACATTCGCTGCATCATGGAGAAAGCAAGAGAATTCCAGAAAAATGTCTATTTCTGCTTCATTGACTACGCTAAAGCCTTTGATTGTGTGGATCACAACAAACTGTGGCAAATTCTTAAAGTGATGGGAGTACCAGACCACCTTACCTGTCTCCTGAGAAACCTGTACGAGGGTCAAGAAGCAACAGTAAGAACCAGACATGGAGCAACCGAGTGGTTCAAAATTGGGAAAGGAGTACGACAAGGCTGCATATTGTCACCCTGCTTATTTAACTTATATGCAGAGTACATCATGAGAAATGCTGGGTTGGATGAATCAGAGGTCGGAATTAAGATTGCTGGGAGAATTATCAACAACCTCCGATATGCAGACGATACCACCCTAATGGCAGAAAGTGAAGAGGATCTAAAGAGCCTCTTGTTGAGGGTGAAAGAGGAGAGTGCAAAAGCTGGTTTGAAACTCAACATTAACAAAACGAAGATCATGGCATCTGGCCCTATCACCTCCTGGTATATAGAAGGGGAAGAAATGGAAGCAGTGACAGATTTTACTTTCTTGTGCTCCAAGATCACCGCAGACGGTGAATGTAGCCATGAAATTAAAAGACGCTTGCTCCTGGGGAGGAAAGCTATGGCCAACCTAGACAGCATAGTAAGAAGCAGAGACATCACCTTGCTGACAAAGGTCCGTCTAATCAAAGCTATGGTCTTCCCAGTAGTAATGTATGGCTGTGAGAGCTGGACTATAAGGAAGGCTGAGTGCCGAAGAATTGATGCTTTCGAACTGTGGTGCTGGAGAAGACTCTTACGAGTCCCCTGGACTGCAAGGAGGTCAAATCAGTCAACCCTGAGTGCTCATTGGAAGGACAGATACTGAAGCTGAAGCTCAAATATTTTGGCCACCTAATGCGAAGAGAAGACTCTCTGGAAAAGACCCTGATGCTGGGAAAGACTGAAGGCAAAAGGAGAAGGGGACGGCAGAGGATGAGATGGCTAGATAGCATCACCGATGCAATGAATATGAACCTGAGCACACTCCGGGAGAGTGCGCAGGACAGGAAGGCCTGGTGTGCTATGGTCCATGGGGTCATGAAGAGTCGGACACGACTGAACGACTGAACAACAACACCTTGGATAGCTCCTTTAGATCAGAGCCACCAGCTTCCGCTGCCAGAATATCCTTGCAGCAAAGGCATAGGGGCAGTGTGAAAACAAAATAGCTGTTCATAGAAGAGGGAGGCAAAAGATCTCCTTCCAGCCCCCCAAAAGGAAGGTTAGGGTGCATCCATACAGCAGCTTCTCCCCAACAACTATAAGGCTAAACTGAAAGTGAGGGAAAAGGTACCTTAAGGAAGAGGAACCACCTAGCATGGAGGTTTAACACTGTAGTTGTTGGGTTTGGATTAGATCACCTGTGCTGACCCTTGGATAGGCAGCAATTAGCACAGGCATCTGCAAAATCTACATGCTTCTTGCAGAGCCTTACAGCTGCCAGTTCAGCACAGCTGATCCCCATCCATCTAGAAACACACCTACAGTACAAGAAGAACAACTACCCACAGATGAAACTTGTCCTGGTATAAGAGATATAGCCTACCTTACGGAGCATCCCTACACCAACCTAAAATCCCACATTTAAAATGGGGCTTTCTGCTTCCATTTTAAATGCAGGATCATGATGGACTCCCTTCACACGTGCTTCCTTTCCCATTTTTCCCCCTCCCTTTCCCCCTTATCTGAGTCTTCCATATGTTTCATTATACAGCCACTAGATGGCGCTGTAGTCTAGCTCCTCTTATTGTGACTTTTCCTCTTTTCATGGAGGAAACTCAAGCGCTGTAATTTAATAGCTCATTAACTCCGATCTTTTTACAAATGGAATAAAGGTCATTTAGTGAGGGAGATGCCCTGGAGGATGATGACATCATCTAAAGGACCCGCAAACTTCCACAAGTAACCAATCTCAATAGCAGGATAAATGTTCTGTGTGAAGAAGCCCATGGTCACATCATTCAGCATGACAGTTCCAGCTCTGACTGGGAAACCATTCAGTCCTAGTCATGGATATAATTACCCATCTTTCCTTCACCTCCTGAATAATCACATTCAATAAGCAAGCATCCCACAGTCCCCTGTACCCCACCGTGGAGAAGCAGTCCCACCTTAGTGAGCTCCTGCGCATTGGCCAGATTATCCACAGCAATAGCCAAGAACACGTTGAGCAAAGTGTCTGAGTGTTGAGTGTCAAGGCAAAGCCAAAAGCAGTTCCAGTTCCAACTACAGTTGATTATCGGAACAGTGTTTTGCATGACTGTGATTTCAAGACTTACGAAGGGGACTGGGCTGCCTTGCAGTGACCTTTCATCTTAACAAAAGAAGTTCTAACTGAGCTGCCGTCTCTGGGTCCTGAGTACTGATGGGCTGGAATTTCTCCTTCAGTTTAAAAAGAGGGAGATGCATTCTCACACTGGTTAAAAGTGAAAATAGGATTTTTTTGCCCCAACCATACAACATATAAACAACCAAGATGGAAGGACCACTAAAGGATCCTGGCTCCCAGGCACTTCCTGCTATTTAAGCCACCTTCCTGCTCAGATTTCACTATCTAGTCCCTCAAGCATATTAAAACAACATATTTGTCAACAAAGGATACAGTTACCAAACAAAGTCAGTACAATGAAATAGATTGAGAACATCATTCCTTTATCGACACCGCCCTGAGATTGGATACCATGATACATCACTTCATTCCAGTCTTCACCAGTCAAGATCTGAAATACTCAACATATCACTTGGAATTCCAGAAACAAAACTGATAAGATTCCTCAGCCTTTGTTAGGTTGCAGAGAGAGTTCAATATTGATCATATTGATCAAACAAGAGATGTCATGCTATCTCTAACCAAAAGCATCAGAATTTAAACATAAGAATCTGTTGAAGTTTTAATGGAACCTATCTACTACAGTAATATCATGTAACGAAGTAGTGCATTCTGTACCGCATCCTGTGCTATGACACTGATTAGTGTTCCATGTCATGGTTTGTCCCATGAGAGCTTATTCCTTATGAATTGTATTTATCAGCCATACTTCTAGAATGCCTTTTCAACAGAGCTCACATCAAGTTAACAAATCAAGACATAAAACATACACATTAACAGGCATAAACTAAAAGGGATGCAGCCAGGAGCACTTGCTTACTTGATTCTCCCTTACAATGAGGAGGGTGTGGGGAGGAAGTCTGTAAAAGAGTGGAATGCATCAAGAAATGTTTCTTATGGTTAAAACAAAGTTCTTCTTATGATGCAAATCTGTGAACAACTCCCCATGATATATTATTGCTATGGCATATTGTGCAAACCCAGGCAGCAGGGGTTGTTTGTGTTAGACAACCTTCAGATAACACATGGTTGTTTTAGGGCTATTTGAGGGTTGTCTAACCCTCAAACAACCCCTGCCACCTGGGTTCACACAACATGACAAGCCATGGCATGCGGGGCACCTGTGGGCACCTGGCTCAATGCGACAGCCCCTGCAGGTAAATTAAGCCACGGGAGGCAGTGGTGTCATGCAAACTAGGTCAATGATCAACTATAAAGAGTTGACAGCCAAGTCCTAAGCAGCTACCTTAGGTGCAGTGTGCAACCACAACCCAAAGCATAGCAACTGAGGTACACTTAAGAAAATCTGCTCCACTTGCCAGTGGAAAAGACCTTAAAATTCTTCATCCACCCCAAAACTAAGCTGCCAGGTTTTGTGGAAACTGTCTCCATTCTTTTCTCTTGTAACCACATCTGTGTCCAACGTAAATTGGGTAGAAACTGGTGGCAACTAGAAGAAAAGGAGATGCACAAGTGCTATCTGGACTTCTTGGCCATATCAGTACATATAACACTAACTCCTGTGGTCATCCTACATGAGACACATGCCAAGGATGGAAAGACAAACAAGGCATGGAATGCAGCCTCTTTTAGGGATATCAGAGAATTCCGCGACGGATCTCGGTGAGGCCAAATGCCAGTGCATTCGGCCCCCCGAAATCCATCATGGAATGGCCTGCCACCCCCCCACCCCCCGCGGATCCCCCCCGGGATGAGACTTACCTGGGGCGGATGTCCCGGACGGCGACGGCTCCAGCGGCGGCTTCAGCGGCTGGTCTTCCGAATGGCTGCCGCCGCTGCCATTTGCAGTCTGTGTCTCCCCCCCGCCCCCAGACGTGATAGGCTACGTAAAGACTTACGTAGCCTATCACGTCTGGGTTTAAAAAAAAAACACGCATACACAAATGGCAGTGGCTACGGCCGCCACCATTTGTGTTCCTTATTTTTCGCCATCTTAATCTACATCAATATTTACATAGACTAAGACGAAGAAAAGAAAGGGGAACGCAAATAGCGCCCACTACGCCATTTGCATTCCTCTTTCTTGTCTTCATCTTACTCTATGTAAATATTGACGTGGACTAAGACGGCGAAAAATAAGGAACGCAAATGGCGGCAGCTGTAGCCGCCGCCATTTGCATACGCGTTTTTTGTTTGTTTGTTACCCAGAGCCCTCCGCGGCTGGAAATCTGGCTGCGGATGGCCCTGGCCTGGGCCTGGCCGGCTGCTCTGCGGAGCTGCCACGGAGCACAGCCAGCCGTCGAGGATTCCGGGGGGGAGGACCAGATCACCTCCCCCCCGTTGAGGATTCCGGGGGGAGGGACGGAATGCCTCCCCCCCCATGAACAGAATCTGCGAAAAGGTAAGTCACTTTCGTACATCCCTAGCCTCTTTCCCATTCCCCATCATACCTGAAATACCGTCATTATTGCTGCTGGGAAAGTGTCAAAGTTGGTTGGAGGGGTTCCATCATCAAAATTGAACCTGTGCAGGGGAAACACCAGTCCAACAGAAACAGAAATTTTAATTGCAGATCCAAAACTACTTCAACTTGATTTCTATCCTTCATCTCTAAGACCATCCAATCCTAGCTTCCTCTACTAGAGGTCCTGTAGGGACCAGGGAAGTGCAGGGGATTGTGTGAATATGGATGTGTGGGGTGAGTTGTATGTGTGCGCGCATGCGTGCGTGTCAGAGGAGATCACAGCCTTTCCAAGTCTAGCAGAAACATTGTGGCTGTGGACAGAGATGATAGTTCCTAGCATCAGGGGCCTTAAAAGAAAGTGGATAGGAGCACTAACATCCTGGCTGCCCATGCAATTTCTCCAATCTAAAACTTTCTGAACAGGGGCACTCTAGGAAGCAGGCAGATATTCTAGCTGTGTGTGTGTTTGTGTGTAAACATTCTACATTCCTTCAAATAGGAGCATCCATCTACTCCAGCCCCTGGCTATTCCCAAGATGTGATGTGATAATGCTGGAACAATGCCCAACTGGAGCAATTACAGCTGGAGCAATGCCCAGGTTGAGGGTTAGGTTCAGGCATCATGATCCCTGTCTGATAACCCATGATTTATCAAATTGGGAACAATCCTTATGCCTGTGCATTCCTACCCCTCCCTTTGTGTTCCTAGCTTCAGTGCTTATATCCTGGCTTGTTAAACAAGTTTCCTGAAACATATGAATCAGGAAATTGTGGTCTGAGCACTACTTACAAAACAGGATTTGAAACTAAGAGCTGAACCTGCTTTGTAAGCAGTGCTTAACCCTCAGATTCATGGTTCTTTCTTCATAAGAAACTATGGTTTAATAAGCCATGAAATCAGCACCGAAGTAGGACACACATAGGGAAGAGGGAAAGGTAAGGGCTAGAACGGAGCGTATAGGCACAAGGCTTGTTCCCAGTCTGGTAAACCATGGTTTAACAGACCAGTATTGTGACATCTGAACACAGCCTATGTGTTCGCATGAAAGATGCAGCAGGGAAGATCACAATCCCCCATTCCCATTACTCACTGGCCCCCAAAGAGTTGCATTCCCAAAAGGGCAAAGACGACTATGAAGAGGAAGAGGAGGAAAAGGAGGCTGATGATGGACTTCATGGAGTTCAGCAGAGATACGACTAGGTTTCGGAGGGAAGCCCAGTACCTGCCAAGAGAATCCACATGTGAGCTGTCTTCTAAGCCCATACATCAGACAGCAAACATTCATTCCAGGGGACACATGATAGAAATGGAATGTCCATTCAGGCCTGGTGAAGGCCGTCAGATGCAAGATTGTAATTTAGCTAGTTTAGGCTGATACAAACAATATCTGTAATCCGCAATAAGTATCATGAAATAACATCTTCTTGCATATCTTTGGCATTGTGGTGGTGTGTGACAATTTACAAGAGCAACCCTTTAACAAAAATAAGTTTTTGTCAATTCATTTCCAAGATTTAAAACAAACAAACATCCACATTCCTTTTCTACTAAATCACCATCCTGTAGTATTACAGAAATTGGCAATTAATATATTTTTTATCCCATCCTTCCTCAGGGCAATGTAGATGGTCCACCCAGTCCCATTATATCCTCAGGGTGAGTAAGAAAAACTGCCTCAAAGTCACTGAGTGAGCTGAGTGGGGATTTGAACCTGGGTCTCCGTTGCCCTATCCAGCACTCTAACCAATGTTCTGGATCATTTTATCTGTATTTTCTATTGCAAGGCATGCTAGTTCAACCTTTCTTCCCAAAGAATTTCCATTCCAAAAGGCTGCTGCCATCCCTAACCTATGCTAACATCCCTACTTTATCTCCATGCTTAATGCCAGCTAATGGCAGAGAAGTAGATGGCTCCACTATTTAAAAAATTAGATTAAAAAAAAATATTTCCGTAAGATACAATACATTTACTATAGGCAGCATATTTACTTTTAACCTATAAACTGATCATGACCAAGAGTCAAAGATTTTATTTTTTTTAACATCTACAACTACTGGACTCCATATTTCATCAACAGAGTCAAACACATTTGGAGCCTTATAGTATACAATCAATCTCTCTCTCTCTCTCTCTCTCTCTCTCTCTCTCTCTCTCTCAAAGTCATTGTATGTGGGTTTGTGTGTTTGTGGCCGGCTGCAGGGCCGTCCGTAATGCAGGGAATAAGGGGGAGCTGCCCTGGGTGTAATCACACTGGAGGGGCCCACTGAGCCTGCCATTTGGGCCCTACAGTTGCTGCCCTTTGTACTTCACATTTTCACTTGTCAGAGTGTATGACAGCTGTCACTGGGTCACATTATAACTGTGTTTATACTTTCCCTTACTAACAAGTACTCCCTCTCAATCATGGTACAGGCGAGGTTTGTGATTTGAGCTACCAGTCACCCTATTGGTCATCTTTCATTCTATTGGTCTCTCTCCCATTCACTTTGACTTCCTTCACCTTGGATTGGCTGGCTGCTGCTAGTTCCCTCCCGTTTACTCACCCTTTCTTTTCTGACTGTGCAGAGCATTTAGTTTCTCTCCCCTCTTGCTGCAATATCCAGCAAGCAAGCAAGGTGCTGTTAAATATCTTTACCCCATTCAATGCCATTTGTATCTGTTAGTAGTGTGTGATTAACGGTAATGTGAAATGCGGTGCAGTGTGTGCTCACCTGTCTGAGGGGCTGGGATGACACAGAGGACTGGAGACTTAGGGCTTTATTCAGAAAAGAGTGAACTGCAGGTAACTGAGAAGGGAATTGCAAAATGAGGGGCAAAATAGCAGAGTTTTACTTGTAGCTGAACTGAGGATTTTTTCCAGCTCAGCTTCTTTGGCCTTAAGTTTGCAATTCCCTCTTTCATGAATAAAGCCCTAAGTGGCAGAGCTCAATGCATAAGGTGGCAGAGGTGACATTTTTTCAGGTTAATGAGCTGAGTGTATAGCTGGGGTTTGACGTAAAGGATTTGCAAGTTACCTGGTAGTTGGTAGGCTGGTGCATTACATTGCAGTAGGTGACATTGTCATATGTTATGGTCAGGCAGATGTTTACACAACGTATTGAATTAGCAGAAGTTTTGGTGAAACATGGGACATGGAGCAGTGTTTGTTTGGGGGACACAGTAGGGTGATGTGAATTTCAGTTTTATATTGCTGTAGGGAGTGTCCCTTGGTGGCACATTGTGTGTGAGAGAGAATGGGGTTTGAATAGGATTAGGTTTTTTGTGACATATTTCAAGGTTTTGGTGACCTTTAAGGCTTACAACTCCAGCAAAGGAGATCGTTACCTTGTCGTGGTGCTGGAGCTTGAGCACCTCAATGACGTCATGAGCTAAACCGTGCAGAAATACCCAAGACGGGAAGGTCATGGCAGAGAGGTCAGACTACATACGATCCCTGGGGAAGGAAATGGCAACCCACCCCAGTATTCTTGCCATGAAAACGAAATGGAACAGTACAACCAGAGATATGTCGGTATACCATCGGAAGATGGGACTCCCAGGTCGGAAGATGGTCAAAATGCTACTGGGGAGGAACAGAGGATAAATTCAACTAGCCCCAGATGTGATGACGCAGCTAGCTCAAAGCTGAAAGGACGGCTAGCAGCTGATGGTGCTGGTGGTGAACGACGAATCCAATGTTCTAAAGATCAACACACCATAGGAACCTGGAATGTAAGATCTATGAGCCAGGGCAAATTGGATGTGGTTGTTGGGGAGATGTCAAGATTAAATATAGACATTTTGGGTGTCATCATTTTGTCTTTGATGAACTGAAATGGACTGGAATGGGCCACTTCACATCAAATGGCCACCAGATCTACTACTGTGGACAAGAGGACCACAGAAGAAATGGAGTAGCCTTCATAATTAATAATAAAGTGGCTAAAGCAGTGCTTGGATACAATCCAAAAAATGACAGAATGATCTCAATTTGAATTCAGGGTAAGCCATTTAACATCACAATGATCCAAATATACGCCCCAACCACAGATGCTGAAGAAGCAGAAGTAGAACAGTTCTATGAGGATCTGCAGCACCTACTGGATAGTACGCCAAAAAAAGATGTTATTTTCATTACAGGAGACTGGAATGCTAAGGTGGGTAGTCATACGACACCTGGAATTGCAGGCAAGCATGGTCTGGGAGAACAAAATGAAGCAGGACATAGGCTGATAGAATTTTGCCAAGACAACTCACTGTGCATAACAAACACTCTCTTCCAACAACCTAAGAGACGACTTTATACATGGACTTCACCAGACGGTCGACACTGAAATCAGATTGACTACATCCTTTGTAGCCAAAGGTGGCGGACATCTATGCAGTCGGTAAAAACAAGACCTGGAGCTGATTGTAGTTCAGATCACGAACATCTTATTGCGCAATTTAGAATCAGACTAAAGAGAATAGGGAAGACCCACAGATCAGTTAGATATGAGCTCACTAATATTCCTCATGAATATGCAGTGGAGGTGAAGAATAGATTTAAGGGATTAGATTTAGTAGATAGGGTTCCGGAAGAACTATGGACAGAAGTTCGCAACATTGTTCAGGAGGCAGCAACAAAAAACGTCCCAAAGAAAAAGAAAACCAAGAAGGCAAGATGGCTGTCTGCTGAGACACTGGAAGCAGTCCAAGAAAGAAGGAAAGCAAAAGGCAACAGTGATAGGGGGAGATATGCCCAATTAAATGCAAAATTCCAGAGGTTAGCCAGAAGAGATAAGGAATTATTTTTAAACAAGCAATGCGTGGAAGCGGAAGGAGATAATAGAATAGGAAGGACAAGAGACCTCTTCCAGAAAATTAGAAACATCGTAGGTAAATTCCAGGCAAAAATGGGTATGATCAAAAACAAAGATGGCAAGGTCCTAATAGAAGCAGAAGAGATCAAGAAAATGTGGCAAGAATATACGGAAGATCTGTATAAGAAGGATAACAATATCGGGGATAGATTTGACAGTGTGGTCAGTGAGCTAGAGCCAGACATCCTGAAGAGTGAGGTTGAATGGGCCTTAAGAAGCATTGCTAATAACAAGGCAGCAGGAGGTGACGGTATCCCAGCTGAACTGTTTAAAATCTTGCAAGGTGATGCTGTCAAGGTGATGCATGCCATATGCCAGCAAATTTGGAAAACACAAGAATGGCCAACAGATTGGAAAAAATCAACTTATATCCCCATACCAAAAAAGGGAAGCACCAAAGAATGTTCAAACTTTACAACAGTGGCACTTATTTCACATGCCAGTAAGGTAATGCTCAAGATTTTGCAAGGTAGACTCCAGCAGTTCATGGAAGGAGAATTGCCAGATGTACAAGCTGGGTTTCGAAAAGGCAGAGGAACTAGAGACCAAATTGCCAATATCCGCTGGATAATGGAGAAAGCCAGGGAGTTTCAGAAAAACATCTATTTCTGTTTTATTGACTATTCTAAAGCCTTTGACTGTGTGGATCATAACAAATTGTGGCAAGTTCTTGGTGGTATGGGGATACCAAGTCATCTTGTCTGCCTCCTGAGGAATCTGTATAATGACCAAGTAGCAATGGTACTTGGTGATCCCCTTCATGGATCACTGCCTTGTTGTGGCGAAGGGGCTTGCGTAACTCAGTGAAGCCATAAGCTATGCCGTGCAGGGCCACTCAAGACGGACAGGTCATGGCAGAGAGTTCTGACAAAATGTGGTCCACTGGAGAAGGAAATGGCAACCCACTCCAATATTCTTGCCAAGAAAACCCCATGGAACGTATCATAAGGCTAAAAGAGATGACGCCAGAAGATGAGACCCTCAGGTCGGAAAGTGTCCAATATACTACTGGGGAAGAGCAGAGGGTATTTCCAAGTAGCGCCAGAAAGAATGAAGTGGCTGGGCCAAAGCCGAAAGGACACTCAGCTGTGGATGTGTCTGGTGGTGAAAAGAAAATCCGATGCTGTAAAGAACAATATTGTTTAGGAACCTGGAATGTCAGATCAATGAATCAAGGTAAGCTGGAGGTGGTCAAACGTGAGATGGCAAGATTGAACATCGACATCTTGGGAATCAGCGAACTAAAATGGACAGGCGTGGGCGAATTTAATTCAGGTGACCATCATATCTACTATTGTGGGCAAGAATCCCTTAGAAGAAATGGAGTAGCACTCATAGTCAACAAAAGGGTGGGAAAAGCAGTACTGGGGTACAATCTCAAAAATGATAGAATGATCTCAGTACGAATCCAAGGCAAACCATTCAACATCACAGTAATTCAAGTCTATGCCCCAACCACTGATGCCGAAGAAGCTGAGGTTGATCAGCTGAGGATCAGCTTCATAGGTCGTCATAGATCAGCTGAGGTTGATCTATGAAGACCTACAACACCTTCTAGAACTAACACCAAAAAAAGATGTCCTCTTCATCATAGGGGATTGGAATGCTAAAGTAGGAAGTCAAGAAATCACTGGGATAACAGGCAGGCATGGCCTTGGTGTACAAAATGAAGCAGGACAAAAGCTAATAGAGTTTTGCCAAGAGAACACGCTGATCATAGCAAACACTCTTTTCCAACAGCACAAGAGACGACTCTACACATGGACATCACCAGATGGTCAATATCGAAATCAGATTGATTATGTACTTTGCAGTCAAAGATGGAGAAGCTCCATACAGTCAGTCAAAACAAGACCTGGAGCTGACTGTGGCTCAGATCATGAGCTGCTTCTTGCAAAATTTCGGCTTAAATTGAAGAACATAGGGAAAACCACTAAACCATTCAGGTATGACCTAAATCATATCCCTTATGAATATACAGTGGGGGTGAGGAATAGATTTCAGGGATTAGACCTGATAGACAGAGTGCCTGAGGAACTATGGATGGAGGTCCGTGACATTGTTCAGGAGGCAGCCACTAAATCCATCCCAAAGAAAAAGAAATGCAAGAAAGCCAAGTGGCTGTCTGATGAGGCTTTACAAGTAGCTGAGGAAAGAAGGGAAGCGAAAAGCAAGGGAGAAAGGGGAAGATATATCCAACTGAATGCAGAGTTCCAGAGAATAGCAAGGAGAGACAAGAAGGCCTTCTTAAATGAACAATGCAAAGAAATCGAGGAAAACAACAGAATGGGAAAGACTAGAGTTCTCTTCAAGAAAATTGGAGATCTCAAGGGAACGTTTTGTGCAAAGACAGGCATGATAAAGGACAAAGAAGGCAGGGACCTCACAGACGCAGATGAGATTAAGAAGAGGTGGAAAGAATACACAGAAGAACTATACAGGAAAGATCTTCATGTCCCTGATAGCCATGATAGTGCGGTCACTGAACTTGAGCCGGACATCCTCGAGAGTGAAGTCAAGTGGGCCTTAGGAAGCATTAGTAACAACAAAGCTAGTGGAGATGACAGTATTCCAGTTGAGATATTTAAAATCCTAAAACATGATGCTGTTAAAGTGCTGCATTCAATATGCCAACAAATTTGGCACACTCAACAATGGCCGCAAGACTGGAAAAGGTCAGTTTACATTCCAATTCCAAAGAAGGGCAATGCCAAAGAGTGTTCAAACTACCGCACAATTGCGCTCATTTCACATGCCAGCAAGGTGATGCTCAAAATCCTACAAGCTAGGCTTCAGCAGTATGCGAACCGAGAACTACCGGAAGTACAAGCTGGGTTTCGAAGAGGCAGAGGAACTAGAGATCAAATCGCCAACATTCGCTGCATCAAGGAGAAAGCAAGAGAATTCCAGAAAAATGTCTATTTCTGCTTCATTGACTACGCTAAAGCCTTTGATTGTGTGGATCACAACAAACTGTGGCAAATTCTTAAAGTGATGGGAGTACCAGACCACCTTACCTGTCTCCTGAGAAACCTGTACGAGGGTCAAGAAGCAACAGTAAGAACCAGAAATGGAATAACTGAGTGGTTCAAAATTGGGAAAGGAGTACGACAAGGCTGCATATTGTCACCCTGCTTATTTAACTTATATGCAGAGTACATCATGAGAAATGCCGGGTTGGATGAATCAGAGGTTGGAATTAAGATTGCTGGGAGAATTATCAACAACCTCCGATATGCAGACGATACCACCCTAATGGCAGAAAGTGAAGAGGATCTAAAGAGCCTCTTGTTGAGGGTCAAAGAGGAGAGTGCAAAAGCTGGTTTGAAACTCAACATTAACAAAACGAAGATCATGGCATCTGGCCCTATCACTTCCTGGCATATAGAAGGGGAAGAAATGGAAGCAGTGACAGATTTTACTTTCTTGGGCTCCAAGATCACCGCAGATGGTGACTGTAGCCATGAAATTAAAAGATGCTTGCTCCTTGGGAGGAAAGCTATGGCAACCCTAGACAGCATAGTAAGAAGCAGAGACATCACCTTGCTGACAAAGGTCCGTCTAATCAAAGCTATGGTTTTCCCAGTAGTAATGTATGGCTGTGAGAGCTGGACTATAAGGAAGGCTGAGCGCCGAAGAATTGATGCTTTCGAACTGTGGTGCTGGAGAAGACTCTTACGAGTTCCCTGGACTGCAAGGAGGTCAAATCAGTCCATCCTCAAGGAAATCAACCCTGAGTGCTCATTGGAAGGACAGATACTGAAGCTGAAGCTCAAATATTTTGGCCACCTAATGCAAAGAGAAAACTCTCTGGAAAAGACCCTGATGCTGGGAAAGACTGAAGGCAAAAGGAGAAGGGGACGGCAGAGGATGAGATGGCTAGATAGTATCACCGATGCAATGAATATGAACCTGAGCACGCTCCGGGAGAGAGCGCAAGACAGGAAGGCCTGGCGTGCTATGGTCCATGGGGTCACGAAGAGTCGGACACGTCTAAACGACTGAACAACAAAGCAACGGTAAGAACAGACCACAGAACAATGGACTGGTTTAAGATTGGGAAAGGAGTACGGCAGGGTTGTATACTCTCACCCTACCTATTCAACCTGTACGCAGAACACATCATGCGATGTGCTGGGCTTGATGAAGCCAAGGCTGGAGTTAAAATCACTGGAAGAAACATTAACAATCTCAGATATGCAGATGATACCACTTTGATGGCTGAAAGCGAGGAGGAGCTGAGGAACCTTCTGACGAAGGTGAAAGAAGAAAGTGCAAAAGCTGGGTTGCAGTTAAACCTCAAAAAAACCAAGATTATGGCATCCAGCTTGATGGATAACTGGCAAATAGAGGGAGAAAACGTGGAGGCAGTGACAGACTTTGTCTTTCTAGGCGCAAAGATTACTGCAGACGCTGACTGCAGCCAGGAGATCAGAAGACGTTTACTTCTTGGGAGGACAGCAATGAGAAATCTTGATAAAATAGTTAAGAGCAGAGACATCACACTGACAACAAAGGTCCGCATAGTGAAAGCAATGGTATTCCCCGTAGTAACCGATGGCTGCGAGAGCTGGACCATAAGGAAGGCTGAGCGAAGGAAGATAGATGCTTTTGAACTGTGGTGCTGGAGGAAAATTCTGAGAGTGCCTTGGACTGCAAGAAGATCAAACCAGTCCATACTCCAGGAAATAAAGCCAGACTGCTCACTTGAGGGAATGATATGAAAGGCAAAACTGAAGTACTTTGGCCACATCATGAGAAGACAGGATACCCTGGAGAAGATGCTGATGCTAGGGAAAGTGGAAGGCAAAAGGAAGAGGGGGCGACCAAGGGCAAGATGGATGGATGATATTCTGGAGGTGATGGACTCGACCTTGGGGGAGCTGGGGGTGGCGACGGCCGACAGGAAGCTCTGGCGTGGGCTGGTCCATGAAGTCACGAAGAGTCGGAAGCGACTGACCGAATAAACAACAACAAAGGCTTACAAAGCATTAAAAACAACAACAACGAGGGAGTGAACTCCAGGGAATTGAGAAGGGAATTGCAAAATGAAGGGCAAGTTAGCCGAGTTTTAAGTGTAGCTGAATTGAAGATTTTTTTCCAACTCAGCTTCTTTGGCCTTAAGTTTGCAATTCCCTCTTTGCTCCAACTGAACAAACAACAAATATTGTTTATAAACAAGCCTTAGAATGAACTTGTACTTTCATGCTGCTCAGGAATTTCCATGTTGTTCTCACATACAGTTATAAGTTGCAGAATTAGTTTGTAAGAAGAAGCAAAAATTGTGTTGTGTACTCTTTATAAGAATTTTTTTAAAAAATAATAAACAAAAAATGTACTGAATTTTTCGTTTCACCTTTCTTATGGAGCCTTTCCGAAAAGCGTAAACCTACCTTAAGATATTTCTAACAAATAGTACCTCTGACAAAATTACATCCCGGGCAACGCCAGGTATATCAGCTAGTTTTATCAATAAAGACATATCCCACAATATTTTCAACCATTCTCCTTTCAAGTCCAATAGTGAATGTAAACCAATCTAGCAACCACAAGTGTACTCAGCACCACCTCATATTTCTTTCTGGGCATGAAATAAAGTAGGCAAATAAGAGGATCCATAAGGATACTAATGTTGATCAAGACTTGGACAATTCTTTTCCAGAATACTTGAGCTTTGTAGCACGTCTATCACATATGGAAACAATCTGCTCTAGTTTTGTCGCAATACCAACAGTTACTATTTTCAGTTTTACAGATTTTATCCTATTTCAAAGGAGTTACAAACCATTGCATTGTCACCTTTAAGGCACAATCCTATGCATGTGTAGACAGAGAAAACATGGGATACAACTCCCAGCATGCTGGCTGGGGCATGCTGGGAGTTGTAGGCCTTTTTTCTGTCTAAACATGCATAGGATTACACACTTATACACTTTTCTCTTAACATTAGATATACAGTATACCAAATTCCAGGCCAAGAAAGGAAAGACCATATTTCTGGAGAAATTTCCTCCTGTAAGTCCTTTTCCCATTTATGTTCATAATATTTGTATGCCTCTAGTGTTGATGCATATAGTATATTTTAGGGGTAAACTTCGTGACTGGATTCAGGATCAGTTTTTCCAAATTAGTCAGATCCCCAAAACATGAATGTTTCCTGACTGACTCAGATAGAAAAATTCCTTAACTGGAAGTATTGAAGTAATGAAAGTTGGAGTTGTAAGGCTACTTAGCTTAATTCTCAATATGAAAGAATGTCATTATTTTCAAAACAGTTGTTATAATGATATATTTTGCGTTTTACCCGTCTGGATCTCTAAGAACTGGACCTTAATGGACCTTTTGGCCAATGCAATTTATCTAAAAAGTCCCTGGAGCAAGTATTTTTTTGGTAAGTTTTAAACCTAACACTGTATATTTTTGTATATTGATTTTATACCATATATTCTCCCTAACTGTATAATAGATGTTTCAGTTCTTGACTAGATTCTTCAGTTTTGGTTAGACAGATACCAATGTTGTAAGCATAGAAATTTATCTTATAGCTAATATCATTTATAGTTATGCAATTAATTTTAGTGTTAGGTTTAATAGATAGTCCAACTGGTTGAATTGATAATACAAATAATATTGCTAACAAGGGACAACCTTACCTTGTCCCACTTCTGATATCAAACATGTTTGAGGTATAACCATTTTATTAAAAAAATCTGACAGTGAAAAATAGATTTTTTAAAACTAGTCAATTTGATTATCGCAGAAATTGGACAAGGATAGGCATTGGATTAAATATTTCCATTCTAGTTTATCAAAGGCCTTTTTGGCATCTAGAAGAATTAAGGCTGAAGGAATGTTATGTATTTTAACATATTCGATCATATTTAACACTTTTTAGATTTTCCAGGTAAGGTTTCTAGATGCTGTAGATCTTCTGAATTGTAGCAGTTGTCTATTGATCTTGGGACTGATCTGCTCCATTAGGGGGCTGTCTTCAGGAGCTAGAGAAGTATATCTATTTGTCACTGCGCTGAGTATCTTTCATAATGTACACCTCAGGCAACTCTAAATGACCATCCACCATCCTAGATTGCTTGGGTTCTGGCAATAAGAAAAGTCACTTTGTCCTCTCAACTACTCTTTGCTTCCCATATGTAAAATTTTAATTCACAGGGTTTTTTCCCCAAAAAAGCCTCAGCACTAACTGATTTTTTTTGGGTATTATTTGCATTGGAAAATCAGTTCTAACAATACACTGAAGATATTGCTATAATCACTCCTTATCAAACTAAAATTACCATTAAAGTTACATAAATGTATTAACCCATTAAACTTATATATGCATGAAATACAGTTTGATGACAAAGGAGACACCCCAACTCCTTAGATCAGGGGTGGGCAACCTGTAGCCCTCCAGAAGTTTTAGCCTACAATTCCCATCTTTCCTTACCATTGTCTATGCTGGTTAAGGCTGATGGAAGTTGTAGGCCAAATCATCTGGAGGGCTACAGGTTGCCCACTCCTGCTTTAGATTAAAAAGCCCTTTGGCTGATGACAACTCAAATTTTATTTATAAAAAGGGAAAGGCAACTTTATACCCCACCCTCTATCTGGCTAACCATCACAATTGTTGTTGCAAGGGATGCAAGTAACAACTAAGTAAGGGAACAATCATATAGTGCTAGACAGCGGCTAGACGGCCACAGGATATGCTGCTCTCCAGAGCCCACGCTCCCAGGTCGGTTCCCAGAAAACCGACCTCCCCCCACTTCCGCGCTGCCTCCGAGGCAGCGTGGAGGAGCCCCATCAGAAGAGGAGCGCAGAGCGGCTCAAAAGAGGCATACCTGGGGGTGTTCCGGGCTGGGGAGAGCGGAACTGTGTGTACGACACATCCTATGTGTTGTAAAGCAGCCTCCTCTCCTGCTCGCCCACCCCCACGGCTAGACAGCCACAATTGGCTGTCTAGCAGAAAAAGCAGGGCAGGAGAGGCACAGAGGGAATGATCCCCCTGTGCTTCTCCTGCCTTGCTTTGGATAGGTGGACACCTCCGAGTTCAGTGGCGGATGCCTATCTAGATAGGATTGTGCCCTAAGTGAAGCTGCTAATGATATTTGCAACTCTTCCTGCTGTGTTGATGCCTACAATTCACTTAAGCATCCTAAGGCAAGATATACATAAGGATTGAGTTGCTGCCAGCATTTTTATTTGATGAATCCTAAAGAGGAAAAGGGGATAGCTATGGAAGACGAAAGGCTGTGGGCAACCCAACAACAGTATATTCAGAGTGCTTTTACAGTCAGGGCCAGAAATATTGGAACAAGGATAACTGTTTTGGCAGCTGGCCTCTGTATACCACCACATTGAAGTTGAAAGGAAACATACCCAGATGGGAGCAAAGTCAGGACTTTCAGCTGTAATTCAAGGGGTTGGCCAAAAGTGGGCACTAACCATTCAGGAAGTACAGCCAGCAGCATACACCCCCCCCCCATTGTTGGTGGCTCATAAGTAATGGAACAAATGGCTGACAAGCAGCTGCATGGCCAGGTCTGGCCTGTTTCCTGGGTACCCCATGACCAATCAAGCAGATAAAAGGCCTGGAGGTGGTTCTGAGTGTAACTTTGCATTTGGTAGCTGTTCACTGGAACTCCCAACATGAGGTCCAAAGAGGTGTCCATGCCAGTGAAGGAGGCCATCACTAGGCTGAGGAAACAAAATAAACCCACCAGAGATATAGCAAAAACAGTGGGAGTGGCCAACGCAACAGTTTGGAACATCTTGAAAAAGAAGGAATTAACTGGCAAGCTCAGCAACAGCAAAAGGCCTGGAAGACCCCAGAAGACAACTAAAGTGGATGACCGCAGAATTCTGCTCCTGGTGAAGAGGAACCCTTTCACAACATCTAGCCAGGTCAAGAACGTTCTTGAGGAGGTAGGCATGTCATTGTCAACATCGATAGTCAAGAGACGGCTTCATGAATGTAAATACAGAGGCTTCACAACAAGGTGCAAACCACTGGTAACGCTCAAGAACCGAAAGGCCAGATTAGCCTTTGCCAGCAAACACCTAAAAAAGCCTGCCCAGTTCTGGAATAAGATTCATTGGATTGATGAAACCAAGATTAACTTGTACCAGAATGATGGGAAGAGAAAAGTATGGAGAAGGAAAGGACCAGCTCATAATCCAAAGCATACCACATCATCTGTCAAACATGGTGGAGGCAGTGTTATGGCATGGGCATGTATGGCTGCCAATGGAACCGGGTCACTGGTGTTTATTGATGACCTGACTGCTGATAAAAGCAGGAGGATGAATTCTGAAGTGTATAGGGCTATAGTTTCTGCTCAGATTCAGCCGAACGCTGCCAAACTCATAGGACGCCGCTTCATATTGCAGCTGGATAATGACCCAAAACATACAGCAAAAGCTACCCAAGAGTTTCTCCAGGCAAAGAAGTGGGATGTTCTTCAACGGCCAAGTCAGTCACCTGCTCTCAACCCAATAGAGCATGCTTTTCACTTACTGAAGACAAGACTGAAGGCAGAAAGACCCACAAACAAGCAGCAGCTGAAGGCAGCTGCAGTAAAGGCCTGGCAAAGCATCTTGAGGGAGGAAACTCAGCATTTGGTCATTTCCATGGGTTCCAGACTTCAGGCAATCATTGACTGCAAAGGATTTTCATCCAGTTATTAAAGGTGATCCTTAAGTTTGAAATGGTGTTGGTTTGTTCCATTACTTATGAGCCACCAATGATGGGTGTGTGTGTATGCCGCTGGCTGTACTTCCTGAATGGTTAGTGCCCCACTTTTGTCCAACCCCTTGAATTACAGCTGAAAGTCCTGACTTTGCTCCCATCTGGGCGTGTTTCCTTTCACCTTCAATGCGGTGGTGTACAGAGGCCAACTGCCAAAATGGTTACCCTTGTTCCAATATTTCTGGCCCTGACTGTAACATAACAGTTTTTATAGGAAAATGTAACTTTGTGGTCACATTTCCCCACAAAGAATGCACATAGGAAGTCATCTTTATCATCTCAGAAACTGGAGACCATATTATAAATGCAGGGATCTACTGATCTTTGTTTATGTAGTCAAAATTCATATCCAGATGGCTTCTTCAAAGCACCTCCGTGTTTCCTGTTTTTTCTTAAACCAATGTGTACTCCAATGGTATTTAACTTCTGCCTCATACTGCTGAAGTTCTGTTCATCCCCTTTTAGACAGGATGAAGCAAACCCTCAAAAATGGATTGTCTGTTTCATTTGTTTGGTTTTTGCTTCCATTCCCACCTCCCTGCCATCAGATGCCTTCTCTGTACACAGAGGACCAGGCAGTTTTAGTTGTGAAAGGAACATCCTGCAG
The DNA here is from genome assembly GCF_057233095.1 of Heloderma suspectum. Classification (NCBI taxonomy): domain Eukaryota; kingdom Metazoa; phylum Chordata; class Lepidosauria; order Squamata; family Helodermatidae; genus Heloderma; species Heloderma suspectum. The sequence goes on along the minus strand of NC_139459.1, from coordinate 234,447,306 downwards.
ATCCCACTGTAAATATATGCAAAATGTTGCTCAGCAGGATAGAGAAACCTTCTTAAGTTAAATTTTGGACATTTTAATTGTTTCCAAATTATTCTATCTTTTTGACAACATCAGAATATGCTTGTGGGGCAAGCTCTGCTGGTTTCTTTTTAAAAGTGCATAAATACATATCATGTACATACTCTTATGCACCATGGACAAACATACATCCATATACACTTTTGCGCAAGGACACCCTAAAAAACACACAAGTAACACACTCACAGTCCAGGCACTAACTAATTCATGCACATTAATTCTTGAGATGTTGATCTCAAGCAGACTTACTTTGTGACTTTGAAAATGCGCAGTAACCTGAGAGCTCGTAAGACGCTGATCCCAAAGGAGGTGCCAGGCTTTACCACAGCCCAGATCACCTCAAAGATGCTCCCAATGATGACCTGCCAAAAACCAAGGCAAGGCAATAAGTTTAGTGGCACACATCATATAGGCTACATGGGGTGGGACCGTAGCTTAGCAGCAGAACACAACCTTTGCATGGAGGAGGCCTCCCTGCAATCTCCAGCTAAAAGAATCAGCTACCAGGTAATGTGAAATTCCTCTGCCTAAGTCTCCGGAGAACCACTGTCAGTCAGAGTGGTCAGTACTAAGCTGGATGGCCAAAGCTGGATGCTGACCTACCGTAAGGCAGCATCCTATATTCTGGAACAACATTTGAAAAACAAGAACAGCATGAAGCTGTGGTATTCTAAAATGCAGCATGTCCCCTAGAACCAAAGACATCCAGTAACCCATATTCCAGCTCATAAACATACTGCAAATGCAAATATTTTTTGCAGCTGCCACATAAGAACACATTGGATCTGCTCTTTCTACAGTTAGATTCAAGATCTCCAAGCCTAAATGTTCAAAACATAAGACAGGTAGAGAACATCATTACACTGGCTATTTTCATGAGATTTTTCTTCTTTGAAAAAAAGAAAAAGAAATGTTGAAGTTTGTTTAGTTTCTTGATCATCTAGTGCATAGATGGGGAACTTCTGGACTCTGGGACAAATTTGGCCCACCAGATCTCCCTATCCAGTACAGCCCCTCCCCTCCCCCAATTCCCCCTGCCTCAGAAAAGGGAGAGGGGCTGGGAGCTGTGGCCTCAAGGAGCACCCCTCACAGCTGCAGCTGAGTTGGCTTTGCTCCCCTCTCAAAGGGAAGGCGAGGGAGGAGTGAGGCTGGCTCTGGACTGAGTCAGCGCCCTGAGGACTTGGCTTCGCTCACCCCTCGCCTCTTCCAATATGAGAAGGTAAGGCACAGGTGAAACTGGCTCCTGACTGAGCATGTGCCTTGAGGAGCAGCTCCTCGAGGCACTGGCTCAGGGCTCCCCCGCCCCAGCCACTAGCTTTCCCTCATCAGGAAAGGCAAGTGGGGAGGGGAGTCAGATCAGTCCCTCTCTAGGCCTCAGCTGACTGGTGTGGATCACCTAAGAAGTCAAGGGCTCCAATTTTCATCCCTAGCATGGCACACATCCCTATCATCCAGGTGCGCCACAATGGGGATGAAAATACCCCTCCTCCTCTTCAACTGATCTGCATGGATCAGCTGAGGAGGGACACCTGGAAATAGCGTGTGAGTGAGAGTGTGGTGTTTGTCCGTGCACAAATGGGGTGAGTGTGTGCGTGTGAGAATGGTGTGTGTGGTGTGTATGAAAGATAAAATGGTGTGTGGGATGTGTGTGTGCAAGCGTGTGTGTATATGATGTCTATGAGAACAAGGTGAGTATGTGTGAACGGTGTGTTGGGGGGGTGTACATGAGAGAGAGAATGGTGTTCGTGTGTATGGATAGGATGAGTGTCTGTATGAATGGAATGAGAAAGAGAGAGAGAGAGTGTGAATGGTGATGTGTGTGCGCGAGAGAGAGAATATGGGGTGTGTGTATGAATGTCTGGTGGTCTGCGAAGGGTGTGTATGCATGTGTGCACATAAGGTAATGGGGTAAGTGTAAGGGAATGGGATGTGGCTCCACCCACTTTGAGCAGTGGCCCTGCCACTGGGCAATTTATCCTTCAGCCCCAAAATTGTTCCCCACCCCGATGTAGTATCTTGGTTTGTAGGGTTCAAGCTGCTCAAGCTCATGCTTCGAGAAAGGACAAGCTTAGCTTCACTGTGAGAGTATATCCAATGTGTAACTGCACCATAATTGCATGATACATCTCCAGTCATGCAGATAACCAGAAGAGAATGCACTTTTACTCCCAGAATCAAACTTTTGAAGTTCAAGTAGCAGGCCAACAGTAACACCGGCCTCACTTGTAAATCCTGCATTTGTGAGGAGTTGCTAGGATCTTATCTGGACCCTACGTGGTAAGGCAGGTTTAGCCATCCCAGAGAAACAAAGTTTCTGTTTATTTACTTCCCCACAATATTTGGCGAAAAGATGCTCATTAGACAGTTGGCTTCTTTGCCTCTGTTGTAAGGATCCACTTGGAACATGTACCTGAGCATGTGATCTACAGGAGTGGCTGTAGTGACTGATAGTGATGCAGGCAAGAATGGAAGCTCTGTCATATTGGAAAGACTTACAGCACAGTCGAAGCAGTTGAAGGATGAATGAAAGTAAGGCCGCGTTCCGAGCCCATACATTTTTATAAACATTTCGGACATAAAGAGCCCTAAGAAAATGAATTCTGCATAGTCTGAAACAAATAAAACAGGGAGAGGTACAGGTCAGAGCCGAGATTTTTCATCCCACAAAACTAAACCTCCCTCTGCTTTTCATGCCACTAAACCACCCCTCATTAGATACTTTGGGAATTAGATACCTCATTAAATAGGGGGGAAAACCCTCTTTTTGCCTTCCCTTAGTGAAACAAGCCACTATACAGAATAATACGTTATCTTTGTGGGCTTGAGAAAGTGCAGTCTCCTGTCAGAGGCAAATAAGGGTTCCTTGGTGAACAGGACCTTAAAGTTCCCTTAGTCTATAATTTCTCTCCATCAGAGCAACCTTGGATTTCTTTTCCATGAGCTGAGTGACACCAGCAATTAACATCTGCCCTAGCGATAAGTGCTGAGATACAAAAAGAGGCTCTCATCAGAATGATGGTGCTATTCTAGCCCAGCGCAGGCAAGGAATCCTGGAGCAAAACCAAAGCAAAACCCTACAACAGAGTTGAAGGCACAAATAGCCTAAAAACAGTGACCCAGCAGTAACCTTTCTGCCAGAACTGAAAATATAATCCAGGAGTCATGTAATTCCATGGCTACTTCTTTTCATGGAGGTTGGTAAACCTGCAACTGGGGTGTATTTCTTCAGACTGAAGGGGGAGACATATAACTGAATGCTCCTCCAGGAGGAGGAGGACAACAATAATCCTGCAAATAGAAAACTAGCATGGGTTGCTTCCACACTAATGCCCTTTAGTGTTGCTGAACATTATTTTCTCACAAACAGCAGGAAGCAGATTTAAAACAGCTTCCACCTAGTATTTAATAAAGTGGTATATTATCCAGTAATTCCCTTCACTGAGATCTTTCTATAAAGCCTACTCTGCAAATTTAATTCAAAGCTTCCTTCTAGCAGCTCCTGCTCCTTTTATTCTATCTATTTAGTGTGGCTGGAGAATTAATGATGAAGTGCCCCTGCCTTGGTCAGCTTCTGTTTAATTACTGGTTGTCTTTTATTTTGTTTTCTTTCTTTTATAGCAAGGAAACTATGTGGGAAAATCAGTGATGAAGTACTCTCCATCACCACCCAAGTGGAGAGCAGAGGATTACTAATTAAAGGGGAAATCCATCACTAATCCTCCAGCCAGTCTGAATAGGAAGCAATAAAAAATGCAGAAACTTTGAGGAGGAAGCTTTTAATTAAAGGCACCATACTGGACAGACTGATACTGCAACTGCATTGTATTGATGATGGTGGTGGTGGTGATGATAATAAACAACCTGAAATCAAGTCTGGAAAAAAAGGAAGACAACACAGAAAAGACTAGAATGCAATTATTTGGCAATATGTTCATCTGGATTCTCTGTAGAAAAAGAGTGAACAAAGGATTGCAATTGCAGAGAAAAAGGCTGGAGGTAAAAGCAAACTAGCATAGCAGGGAGAAGGCTAGGGCAGAATCCTTATCAATTCCATCTAGTTTTCTACTTGGAGGAATTTTGGGGGCATTTATATTTTGAATAATGTGAGCTTCCACCTGCAGCCCAGTTTACCACCACAATGGGAACCAGGGCAATTTCCATCCAGTTCCGTCTATGGACCTATCTAAACCACAACAAACCTATATTTTTTAGTGATCCCTATCCTTCTCCCCCCGCCCCCACTTGGGAGAGGCAATGACAAGCCAACCAGCTTAGGTCTGTGGTGTAAATACGACTTGTCTTTTCTCCCCCTTCTAGAGTCAAGGGCATAATAAAAAAAATCTGAATTCCTAAGCTCTGCTCCTCTAACTACAATCATTCAGGTTCACATCATATAGAAAAATACGGTAGTGTAAGGCTTATTACTAGGGATCTATCAGACCAGTTTTGCTCATTTTTGTTATGAACTGAAGCTTGAGCAGTATAGACATGCAGAACATTTTAAAACTTCAAAAAAGTTCAAAGCTCAAGCTTGGGGCAGCTCAGGAAGGGAGAAGGGAGAGGGATGAGGCAAAGGGAAGGTTAATGCATATGCCCCACGCTCTGCATGTAAAGTAACAGTTACACAGCGTGTATGCATGTGTAATAATGCTTACTCCTGTGAGCTCTTAGAGTCCTGGGCCAATGAAAGGACAGGCACAGAATGTTGGGAAAGGGGCTGAAGAAAAGTCAGTTGGTGATAGAGGAGGAGGAGGAAGAGAAGCTGAGGAAAAATGTTCTATATATTTTAAATTGTTTTATTGTGTGTTGTTTGGTTTTAATTTTTGTGAACCGCCCAGAGAGCTTCGGCTATTGGGCGGTATAGAAATGAAATAAATAAATAGATAGATAGATAGCCGAAAGGATACCAGAGGGAGAAGAGAGAATAATCTTACAACTCGTGTTTTCAACTTCAAACTTCAAGAAATGGTAAATGATCTTTTTAAAAAACATTTTTTGTTTTGTTTTCACCTTTGCCAGTTTATTTGTAGTACATTTATTTTAAAAGTGTAATGTTATTCCAGTTGCAAGGGAAACTGGCAAACGATTTTTATCCAATCATTCTCAGATTACTAGGCCCCATGGGGACACGAGATTTGCACTAGTATTTCCAAGTATCTGAACTATGAATCTCTCTTAAATAAACACTGGGCAACACTCTGAAAGAGGTAAAAAATGTGGAAAATTAAAAAGGGGGAACGGGGAGAACATCCCATTGAAACGGCAAAGAGAATGCAGAAATGCCTAAAATCTGAATGAGATAAAAACAAAAGAAGGATGTAAGTGGCAACAGATGAGACAAAAGGGATATAAATGCTTATAGCAGATCACCAAAATATACCATCTGAGGAATAAAGCATTTGGTATATACAAAGGTTCTTTCAAGTCAGCATACATTTTAAAACCCCCTACAACAACATCTAGTAAATGATGGTTACTTTAGATGCCAAATGTTTGAGAGAGAGCTTAATTCATCATTATCACTTAATTCATCACTGCCTTGTAAACGGCTATGCCTTCTATAAACCTTCATGACCAAACACAAGAAAATGGACTTGCTATGGTAAAAATGAAAAGAGCTTCCCTGACTTCTATTAGGCAGGGATAAGGAAGAGTAAATGATGGCAAGAGCCCCTTTCTCCCCAGATGGTTCTATTCGAAATAAAGGTTCAGGGGCGCTGGTACTCACAGAGGAAGTCAGATAGCCAATCTGGCTGGTTGTAGTGTACTATAGCAACACACAAAGTGTTGAGAGCTACCAGACTGAGGACTGTCCAGTAAAAGGCCTGAGTTTTGACAATTCGACGGATATAGAAACGTAACCTCCGCTCCTTTTTGTGAAAGAAAGTGGCGTTTTCCAGCTTGGCACTTTTGATGCTGGCTCGAGCAAAGGGTGAACCTGCCAAAGAAAGATAAAAGTTAAGATCAGGAAGGCCTTTAAAGGCACGGATCATACCAAGCTGGTTCAGCTCAGTATCTCTGACAATGACCACACCACCTGAAACACTTTAGGAAAGTCCTGAATTCTGCCTTAGGCAGAATGGTGCTGGGGGTGGATACACAGTGCTGACATTACATTTTGTTCTCTCTACTTGCAACCAGGAATATCAATGAGCACAATAATTCCTTGTATAAACAGCAGTACTAGAAACAAGATCAGAACTCCAATAGAATGGCAGCACTTGCATGTGCCAAAATACACACTGGTTGCAGTCCACGCCTTCCTGCCACCACACCTATTTGACCTACCCACTGAGGAGATGTCAGCCAGCGGGTCATCCGCTTCCTCCGGGTTCAGCAGGTCTGTCTTGCTCTTCTTGATTGTGGCCCTCCGAAGAGCTCCAACAATAGAAACATGGCAAGGAAAACACATTATCCTCAAGGTCCCTTGATCAGATTCATCAGTTCAAAGATAAATATTCACTTAGCATAGCAATTCATACAAGCTAGACTCTCTGCATCTAATGCTCTTTTCCCATTCACTTAGTTGGGAGAAAGTGGAAGCAAAGTAGACAAGATGCTCTTTAGATGCCCAGTTCACTCCAACAGTGACTATTTATTTATTTGATTTGTATCCCGTCTTTCTACCAAAAATGGCACTCAAAGCAGCCTACAATCACTGATAGAAACAATAAACAAATACATTAAAACATAATAAAAAATAAATAAAAGTCCAAGTTTTGAGGTCTGAGGTCCATCCTAGATGTTACACATAAACATTAAAACACACACCCTCTAATAAACTGTTTATGGAAAAGCAGCTTTAGGAGTAGGCAGTTTAGAGGAGAAGACAAGGAGAGAGGAAGATTTAACCCTTTCTCTGTGCACCATTTTCCCACTCTAAATCACACACACACACCCCACAGCTTTTCTTCCTGCAGGGTTCAAGATGTACGTAAGGATAAACATACATCCGGAACCCTGCAGGATGCAAAGGATGTGTGTGATTTAGAATGGAAAAATTACAGTCAGGGAAAGGGTTCTTTCTCTTCCTCGCTCGCTCGCTCTCTCCATCCCCCCCCCCTCTCTCTCACACACACACACACACACACACACAGTCATTTTTCCACTCTAAACTGTCCCTTCCTGAACCTTCCTTTTCCATAAACAAAGCAGCTGCCAGGATTTTAAAATACACATTTACATTTGGCCCTAGCCTCATGGCTGAGTTGGGATTTTAATCCAGGGCTCCAAGTTCAACATCCTATCCACTTGACCACACTTGTGTAGACAACAGCACCCTCCACAACCACCATCTTCTTACAACATTGCCCCCTGCTGGGATAAACCTGGATTTCTGTTTGATTACTATTAGTTTCCATGATCATGGCACAGTTAACTACAATGGCTACATTCCCATCGCTTAAATTGAATAATCCCTATATAATCCTTAGTTAATGTAGATTAGACTGACATACGAATAGGTCTATGAGCTTACATGACATACTTTGTGGAAGATGATGGCTTACCATCGAAGGGGTGATGAGGTTCTCCTTCTATGTCATCTTCAGCCAATATCACTTCTTCTATGAGAAAAGGCTGGAATTAAACTAAGGATGGCATTAAACTAAGCAAGATCAGGTAGACCAAACCTGACAAACAAGGGAAGGTTAACTATAGAACATGTTTGGGAAGAAAGCCACACAAAGCAATCCACATCTCAGCTAGTCAAAGGGCATTTCTACACCAGCCTAAAATCCTGCATTTAAAACGGGGCTTTCTGCTTCCATTTTAAATGCAGGATCACAATGACTCCCTTTTTCATGTGCTTCCTTTCCCCCTCCCCTTTCCCGCTCCTTCTCCCCATATCTGAGTCTTCCATTATCTTTCATTGATCTCGCTCCTCTTCTTGCTGCTTTTCCTCTTTTCACGGAGGGAACTCAAGTGGAACACAATGGGGTAATTTGACAGCTCATTATCTGCGATCTATTTAAAAATGGAACAAAGGGCATTTAGTGCAGGAGATGCCTTGGATGATCACGGTGTCATGTAAAGAGCCCACAAACTTCCACGAAGGAGCAATCTCAATCGCAGGATAAAAACTCTGTGTGAAGAAAGCCAAAGGGAAGCCAGGTGGCCAAAACAACCTTAGTTGGGTAAGACCCCGATGAAAGGAAAAGTAGCTTTTTGCTCTGGTCTTGTGGATGTTTTCATATATAGATGAATACACACCACAGGATTTCTCTTGGAGTGTCTCCCCAGGATTCACATGATATCATTATTAAATTTTTATGTTGGTCATAAAAATATGAATTGAGGGGGTGACTTCCCACTCCCTATGCTGGTCAGATCCAAGACAAATGGCAACTGGTGCTTTGCTACTTGAAAGGAGAACTAAGCACAGTGACAGATTCCCTGGTTGGTCAGTTGCTATGGAGGGGGCAAACACAAGGCCCAATTCATTGACATCACTGTTCTTCCCACGTGGGCTGTGCTATTTGTGCACAGCCTGTGATTTCCTACATCTGTCATGCAGAGACAAGGGTTCAGCGCAATCTGTGCAGCTTATTGGAAAATGGATGCCTAGACTGTACAGACCTTGCACAAACAAAGCTCTGTGCAGAGCAGACATGCCCTTTGCTGTTCAAGGGTCCCTTCAGGTGTCCTATTGTCACAGGGACCATGCTCACTGATTCCATCACTAGGCTCACTAAATAAACACCGAGCTCCGCATAGTACCTACAGGTTACACTCACACTACACAATATACAGGTAATCAGTAATCAGGATCTCCTGCTTTTTGTTTGCATTTCAAAACAACCATGTGGGGCTCATAATCTGATTGGGAAAATGATGTTTTATCCTTACAAGTAAGAGAAAATCTTTCTGAAATTAAATATTGAGCTGAAAGTTTCAAACAAAAATATTTTTCAGGACAAAACTTAAAATGTCCCAAGCAACTCTTCAATACCACATCAGTAAAATCCCAACAGCAAAACCACAAGTTGGGATATTTCTTAAAGCCTGAACTCTTTTTAATGTAATGCATAAAATCATGGTTTTATCTGACAAAAGCTTCATTCTGGGAAATAAATGTACACCGATCCTTATTTTCTTCGTCTTTGCGTGGTGGTGGTGGAGATAGCATTAAAGCACTTTTTAATCAATGTTGTCTTCCCTGCAGCTCAGAACCTGGCTTAATGCACAGCTCAATCCATACCCATGGGGAGATGCAGACAAAATTGTAGGAGTTTCTAATGGGGCAATGATATGAGGTCACTGATTCCAAACTATTTGGCCTCAATTTAGAATAATAAAGTTGGAAGGGACCTCAAAGGGTCATCTATGCTCAACTTCTGGTTAAGATGGCAGCATAGTTGGTTGGTCACATTTCGCCTTGCTCCTGCATCCTCTGCCTCATTAGCCTAGTAACTGCCTAATTTTCTGTCACTCGTGAAAAATTGTTTTCTCCTTCTTTGCTAATCACATGTTGTTGTTTTTTGTTTGGCCTGATGGTGACAAGGAAAGCTAGAAAGGGGAAAGTAGTCCTAACTTCCCCCACCCTCCACTGCTGGAGCAGCAAAGGCTCTGCCTGGAGAAGAACCTGAGGGAGATGTTATGATACTATTTAGCGTTATAGCTGTTGACTTTAAGACGATTAAAGACTCCGTAGTAACGTTAAAGGAGTCTATTGATGGAATAATAGCGAGACGGGATCTTTTGGAAGCTAGAATTTCACAGCTGGAAGATAAATCTGGGGCTTATGAAACTGTATTGTCTGCTTTGCAGAGATCTAATCTTATTTTGAAGCCTAAGGTAAACAAGCTGGAAAGTCAATCTTGTCGTTGTAATCTACAAATTATTGGGATGTGTGAATGGGCTGAGTAGGGCCAACCAACTGCTTTTATGGAGTCTTTTTTGCATGAGTTACTGGATTTGCCCGAGGACTATTAATTAGATATCGAACAGACACGCCGAATCCCAGTCCCCCTCTCTTGTATTGAAGAAAGACCTCATCCGTTCGTTGTGAAGTTTTCAAAGTTTTCTGTCAAGTACTTTATTTTAAGAGCTGTGAGAAACAGGAAGGAAGAGCTGATATGGGGAGCAGATAAGAGGCAAATAATGATATTCCCAGATTATACAAAAGAGATATCAGAAAAATGGCACACTTTCATTAAATCTTGAGCAGTGGCCCGTGATAGGAATCTGCAGTATTTTATTCATTTTCCTGCTGTCTTGTTTAGAATGGAATCAGGTATGAAAACGTTCAACACATCAACAGCAGCAGCAGATTATCTCTATGGCATGAGTCCAACTGCTAGGGTGGAGGAAGGCTGAAGCTGTCCAAGGTTTTAAAGCTTCAAGGTCTTTTTTCTCTGTGGGTGTCAACATGGAATTCTTTTCCCCCACTTCTTTTTCTGACTGAGCTTGAGTTTGAGACATTTACATTTCAGAATAGGAACAGCCTGTATATGCGTGTATACATATTCTATGCATACGTATGCCTGCATATATTTAAATACTGGGCATTAAGGATGTAAAACTACGCTTGGCTTGATCTTCAGTTGTTGTTGGCAGGGGGAGCAGTGCAGGCAAGATATGCTGCCATCTGGCCTGGAGGTATGGGTTTTTTTTCCTTTCAACATTTTTTTTTCTTTTTGGACTCTTTGGTCTGTTTTCAGTTTTTTATGGTATTCTTTTAATTGTTGTTGGGGAGTAGAATATGGCTGGTTGTTTTTTGGATTCTTTTTTTCTTTTCATTTTCCTTTTTTAATGTAAGCCTTATCAATCAATTCATGTTTGTAAGCATCATAATTACAATTTTGAATATTTTGATTATGCAATGTTGGAGCTATTTGTATATGGTTGTTTTGTGGAGATGGAATGCTTTAGAAACATAAGAGAAGGAACAGTAGGTTATCTTCAAATTCATATAGTATATGGATTTCATATATGTGAGATTTTTGCAAGGCTGTGCATATGTTGTAAATAGTAGCAAGGATGAGATGGTGAGTGTAAATAAGTGTTTTAGATACATAATTGGTTTTGTTATATTCTTCTCTTGGCTGCTTCTAATTAGTGTATTACTATGTCCTTGAATATTATTGCTTGGAATGTTAGGGGCCTGGGTACTCCCAACAAATGAAAACAAGTGCTTTCCAAACTTAAGAAGCTCAAAATGAATGTTGCTCTGTTTCAGGAAACTCATCCTTTGGTGTAAGACAAAGACAGACTTTGCAAAGTTTGGGTAGGAGAAGTTTATGCTAGTGGTAATTCTAAGAAAGCTAAAGGAGTGGTCATACTTATACATAAAAAAGCATCCATATTGGTGTTACAAGTAATATCTGATCCAGATGGATGTTTTCTTATTTTGGTGGTTAAAAATACAAATATAGTAATTGCCATGCTTAATGTTTATGGCCCTAATTTGGATTCGCCTGTTATATTTCATGAGTGCCTTAGGGCACAATCCTATGCATGTTTAGACAGAAAAAAATCCTACAACTACAAGCCAGCCATGGCTGGCTGGGGAATGCTGGAAGTTGTAGGACTTATTTCTGTCTAAACATGCATAGGATTATGCCCTTAGTCACCTGCCTACTACTACTTATGATAATTTGATAACTGGTGGGGATTTTAATGAGATTCTGGGTCCAGTTTTGGACAGGTGTAATCCCCCTTGCAAGTTTCAGTCTATAATCCATTCAACATTGAAGGCCTATGAGTCTGAATTAGGTTTGATTGATGCATGGTGTATGTTGCATCCTTCGGGGTGGGATTATACTTTTTTTCAGCTGTGCATCAAAATTGTTTTAGATTGTCTATTTTTTGGTCTCTTCTCCATTATTTCAATATGTGACAGCATGTGATATTGATACAATTACTATCTCAGACCATGCTCCAGTCCATTTAGGAATCAAATTGCCTAACTCAATTAAACCTTCTGGCACTTGGCGCATGAATGTTGTATTGCTTAATGATGATGCCTTTAAAACTGAACTTAATGGTTATTTTGAGATTAATGAGGGGACAACCAGGTCTTGTGCTACTGAATGGGAGGCCTTGAAGGCTTATATGAGGGGAAAGGTTATTGCATTTGTTTCTTATAAAAAGAAGCTTAAGGTTATCCAGGAAGTGGATAAAACAGTGTAGTCCTTATTAAGTAAGTTTGCAGCCTGTACCTCCGCAGACCTCTATCAAAAACTACAACATGCTAAATATGAATTGAATATACTACATTCACCTAAAGTAGAATTGGCATTGAATTGTCAGCATCAGAGGTACTGGGAAAGTGGAGAAAGGCCTGGAAAGATCCTGGCATTTCAGTCGAACAAAAAATCAGAATTATATGTTGATCAAAGATAATCATAATAATATATGTACAACACCAAAAGATATACATTAGAGTTTCAAATTTTTTATTCTAGATTATATAAGAAGTACAGCGAACCTACAAAATTTGAAATTTTCTTTTCGGAGTTGGTCCTTCTACAACTGGATTTGCAGCAAAAGGAGCTGCTTGCAGAGCCGTTGCAGCGGGAAGAGGTTAAGCGTGTCATCAAGAATATGAGGAGCAGGAAAGCTCTGGGGCCAGATAATTTTCCTATAGAATGGTACAAGTTGCACTTTTTGACTTCTGAACTTTTCTGTCTTTATCATAAAGCCTTTGAATCAGGAACTTTACCCTTTTCTTTATATGATGCATATATATCAGTTTTCCCTAAACATGGCAAAGACCATACCAACTGTGCAAACTATAGGCCAATGTCCTTAATTAATGTGAATGCTAAAATATTAATGGCTATTTTGGCTAATAGACTTCAGCGCATGATACATACATTAGTACATCCTGATCAAGTGGGATTTATTCATCAGATATAGGGAGCAGGTAATTTAAGGCTTGCAGTAAGTCTTTTAGCTTTGAATTCTAAAAGAACAGATTCGGCTGTGATTATTTCATGCCATTAAGAAAACGTTTGACAAATTACACTGGCAATTTATGTTTGTGACCTTGGTAAAATTTGGATTTCCACAGGAATTTAAAAAATTGATTAGAATTTTATATCTCTCTTCTGAGTCATGAGTGCTGACAAATGGAATCAAGGGGGGTTGTTTTTGCTTTTAACAAGGCAGTAGGGATGGGGGAGAATTTCTCCCCGAAACTTCGGGGGGCCGAGTGCCAACACATTCGGTCCTCCGAAGGTTGTTTGGGGAGAAATTCTCCGCCCCCCGCCCCCCCCCCCGGGATGGGACTTACCTTTCACGAATGTCCCTCCCGGCGGCGGGTCCCGGCGGCGGTTCGGCAGGTCTTCGTCAGGGGCGGGGGCGGCAGCCAGTCTTTTGACCGGCTGCCGCCGCCGCCATTACAAGAAAAGTAAAAAAAAAAAACGCCCCTGTGATAGGCTACGTAACGATTAACGTAGCCTATCACGGCTGACTTTGCAGATCTAGCCGTGATAGGCTACGTTAATAGTTATGTAGCCTATCACAGGGGCGTTTTTTTTTTTTCTTTTGAAGTTCGCGGCCGGGGAGACGGGGCGCTTCTCCCCGGCCTGAATTTCGGCCGGGCGAGGCGGGAAGCCTCCCCCCCTCGGCCTGAACTTCGGGGGGAGCAGCGAAGCGCCTCCCCCCCACCGCGAAGCAAGCTGAGAGACCAGGTAAGTGACTTTCGTGCATCCCTACAAGGCAGGTACAAGGCAGGGCTGTTGTCAGGGTGGACATTGAGCCCGTAGAACCTCAGAGCAGTTCTGATTCTGAGGAGGAACAGCCGTCCGTGGCTCATCCCTCCCAGGCCCTGCAGCTGGCAGAGATTCCTCCTGCCAGCATTCCAGACATATATAGCGGTCCTGGGAGTGAAAGAGTGCGGGAGGAGGACTGGCTGGATGCCCGATGCAGACGCAGAGAGCGACGAGCTATGGAGGGCGTGGAAAGGAGGCGTAGCGCCCGTTTGGCGCACAAGCAACGGTCGCGTCCAGAGGACCCAAGGGAAAAGGAGAGGGACTCTCCCTAGCCCATAAGTTCAGGGTCTGCAAGTGATTCTCGTTCAAACAGGGACCAACTGTTTCCAACCCGGGGCATAGATTACTCTGCTGTTCATAGCTTAGTCGCTGGTGATAGAGTTATTAAGTTGTAAAAGGAATAAAGCCTTGAAAAGAATCCTTTGTCTGTGTCTGGAGTTGACAACTGGAGTAGACTGAAAGAGGCCGGCTAGGGCCTCCTGACAGCTGTCCTCTGTCTCCTCTGATATTTGATTTGTACCTGGAACCCTTGGTGTGTGCAGTTAGGCAAAACAGAGATATTTTAGGCTTTGTACACGAACAGCCTGAGTATAAAATGGCTTTATATGCAGATGATTTGTTGTTATTTATTAGTAGGTTAGAGTCTTTTATACTGAAATTAATAAGCTTAATTGATACCTTTGGTACACTTTCGGGTTATATTATTAATTGGTCAAAATCTGAATTAACGCCTGTAGGTAGTATCAAGATACCCAAAGTAGTTACTAATTGGTAATTTCAGTGGTGTTCAGAAGTGATAAAGTACTTAGGTATACTGGTGCCTAGAAATATTTAGCAAATGGTTAAACTGAATATAAGTGCATTACTGGCGGAATTATCTCTTGACTTAGAAATATAGGCACCATTTAAGTATTTGGGGTAAGGTTAACATACTTAAGTTGAATGTCTTGTCATGGGTATTTTATATATTATGTAGTATTCCTTTAAATATTCTCCAAATATATTTTCAAAAACTTTATGCAGCATTTCAGAAGTTTATTTGGGGAGGGGGGGGTCTCCTCCACGTTTTTCACTAAAGAAGATGCAGTTGTCAATTAAGGAGGGTGGATTTAATTTTCCATATCTTAGTTTATATCCTAAAGCATATTTGTTAACCCACACTAATGATTGGAAAACAACTTTTCCTTTTAACAGTTCTCCATGGGTTATTTTGGAGTCAAACTATTTGGTACCCCTTTCTGGCTGGATGGTGTTAGGATCTAGGTATATTCAAAAGAAAGGAATGGCTCCATTAACAGTTTTAGCAGCAAGAGAGTCTTGGAATGCAGTGGCTCATCAGCTGCAGTTTGATCCATATCCTCAAGCTAAATTAACTTTATAGGAGAATCCATTTTTGAAAATAGAGAGACAAGCTTTTATGTGGAGGAGTTGGGCTGATAATGGAATTTATACTTTAGATCTATTAATAGATTTGGATGATGAATTTTCACATTTTCAGTATTGCCGATTAGGTATCATTTACTGTCTAGTGCTAGTTGGCAGTAAATTCAACATCAACATTTGTTGGAGTCTATATACAGGCCATCAGTGATGAGTGCTTCAGTGCTTCCTGCACTGATGAAGGAATTGATTGGTTCCTTACAGAAAACTAAGTCTAAAATAGCTGTTTATAAAAGTATTTTGGAATGTAGTAAAGTAGATGTTGAGGAGGTCAGAGAAGAATAGAATGAGGAACTGGAATGCTCTGTACAGTCTAATCAATGGACGATTGCCTTAGCTTCCATACGTACTATTTCTGTATATTTAAAACTGAGACTGATTAAACAAAAAATATGTTTAGTATATATTGGACACCACACAGGCTTGTTAAGAAGAAGCTTGCTAGCAAAGTTAGATGCTGGTGATGTAACGAGGACAATGCCTCATTTAGGCATATGATATGGACATGTCCTGTAGTGGCTTCTTTTTGATTGGAAGTTATTGCTCGTATAAGTTTTGTTTTTGAAAAATCTGTGATAATAGTGGATGTACATGCACTTTTAAATTACATCCCTCTGATGTGGGGATTAATAGATGGACAGCAAAAGTGGATACTGAGAGCCCTTAAAGTTGCAAGAGACTTATACTTCAAGTTTGGAAGGAAAAACACCCACCACCTATCACTCAAAGGACTGAAGATCTCACTGCTCTTGCTACATTGGAGAGTATCCCTTACAACTGTCAAAGATGTATGGATGCTTATTGAGATATACGGACTGCTTATATTAATGTATGTATTTGAAATGGAAGTGTTAAATCCTCCCCCCCGCCCCTGTTTGTATTTTTTCCTATATCAAGAAAGTTGTTAATTACTGTGTATTGATACGTTTTATGATATTAATTCCCTCTTTTTTGCTTTTTTTGTTATTGTTGTGTTGCAAATAAAAATATGTTTTTAAAAATTAGTCCATCCCCCTGCTAGTACAAGAAATCCACTACTACATCACCCTGCTTGCCATCTAGCCTCTGCTTAAAAAGCTGTAATGAGAATTAAATCTACCCAACCCAAATGAAGGCTGCACTTTTTTCAATTAAAACCTCAACTCTAGATTTAAGATTACACCTCATGCAGTAGAAATTATTGTATAGGGCATTCTGATCCATTTCATGATTGTTTAAGAAAAATATCCCACCCCCCTCCAATTGCCAGTGGTACAGTGACACAGAAGGCTCCTTAACACACATGATATCGTACTGTTCTGTCATTTTAAAATTCTCGACAGAGGTAATTTCCCATATCAACCTGGTCCTGGAAACTTCCCAGATATATGGAACCTTACCCCAGGACAGTGGAAATCAGTTAGTCATACCCTGTTGGTTGCCAAAAGTATCATTTTACAACAATGGAAAGGTAAACACACCTAAGCAATCCACCAATGGAAAGAAGTCCTATCCTTGCTTGCCATACGTGGACTGGATACATATTGTAGATTATAGAAATTAGATGGTTAGCAGGCAAGAATACACAGAAGAACTATACAGGAAAGATCTGAATGTCCCTGATAGCCATGATAGTGCGGTCACTGAACTTGAGCCGGACATCCTAGAGAGTGAAGTCAAGTGGGCCTTAGGAAGCATTAGTAACAACAAAGCTAGCGGAGATGACAGTATTCCAGCCGAGCTATTTAAAATCCTAAAAGATGATGCTGTTAAAGTGCTGCATTCAATATGCCAACAAATCTGGAACACTCAACAGTGGCCACAAGACTGGAAAAGGTCAGTTTACATTCCAATTCCAAAGAAGGGCAACGCCAAAGAGTGTTCAAACTACCGCACAATTGCGCTCATTTCACATGCCAGCAAGGTGATGCTCAAAATCCTACAAGCTAGGCTTCAGCAGTATGCGAACCGAGAACTACCGGAAGTACAAGCTGGGTTTCGAAGAGGCAGAGGAACTAGAGATCAAATCGCCAACATTCGCTGCATCATGGAGAAAGCAAGAGAATTCCAGAAAAACGTCTATTTCTGCTTCATTGACTACGCTAAAGCCTTTGATTGTGTGGATCACAACAAACTGTGGCAAATTCTTAAAGTGATGGGAGTACCAGACCACCTTACCTGTCTCCTGAGAAACCTGTACGAGGGTCAAGAAGCAACAGTAAGAACCAGACATGGAACAACCGAGTGGTTCAAAATTGGGAAAGGAGTACGACAAGGCTGCATATTGTCACCCTGCTTATTTAACTTATATGCAGAGTACATCATGAGAAATGCCGGGTTGGATGAATCAGAGGTCGGAATTAAGATTGCCGGGAGAATTATCAACAACCTCCGATATGCAGACGATACCACCCTAATGGCAGAAAGCGAAGAGGATCTCAAGAGCCTCTTGTTGAGGGTGAAAGAGGAGAGTGCAAAAGCTGGTTTGAAACTCAACATTAAAAAAACTAAGATCATGTCATCTGGCCCTATCACTTCCTGGCATATAGAAGGGGAAGAAATGGAAGCAGTGACAGATTTTACTTTCTTGGGCTCCAAGATCACCGCAGCCAGTGACTGTAGCCATGAAATTAAAAGACGCTTGCTCCTTGGGAGGAAAGCTATGGCAAACCTAGACAGCATAGTAAGAAGCAGAGACATCACCTTGCCGACAAAGGTCCGTCTAATCAAAGCTATGGTTTTCCCAGTAGTAATGTATGGCTGTGAGAGCTGGACTATAAGGAAGGCTGAGCGCCAAAGAATTGATGCTTTCGAACTGTGGTGCTGGAGAAGACTCTTACGAGTCCCCTGGACTGCAAGGAGGTCAAATCAGTCCATCCTAAAGGAAATCAACCCTGAGTGCTCATTGGAAGGACAGATAATGAAGCTGAAGCTCCAATATTTTGGCCACCTAATGCGAAGAGAAAACTCCCTGGAAAAGACCCTGATGCTGGGAAAGACTGAAGGCAAAAGGAGAAGGGGACGGCAGAGGATGAGATGGCTAGATAGCATCACGGATGCAATGAATATGAACTTGAGCACGCTCCGGGAGAGAGCGCAGGACAGGAAGGCCTGGCGTGCTATGGTCCATGGGGTCACGAAGAGTCGGACACGACTGAACGACTGAACAACGAACAACAAAGTGAACTCTATGCCTAGCACAAGGTAAAGATATTTTGTTTATAACTACCCTGTAAATTGAAACTTAAGAAATTAGCAAAACCTATGAAGTTGACCCACATCCCTTACCTTCTCTACCAGCTTTTTTGGTCTACTTTAGCTTATATTATTATGAGTAGATTTTGTTATTATGGATACTAAAAACAAAACTCAATATATTATTAAAATAGAAACCTCTAACGAAGGAGAGTCCACCACCTTCCAAGGTAGTCTGTTCCACTGTTGAACAGCTCATACCATCTAGAAGTTCTTCCTAATGCTTAGTTCAAATTTCCTTCCTTGTAATTTGAACCTGGTGGTTCGGGTCCTATCCTCTGGAGCAACAAAAAAACAAATTTGATCCATCATCTATGTGACAGCTCTTCAGATATTTGAAGATGGCTATCATATTGACTCTTAATTGTCACTTTTCTAGTCTAACCATACGCAGCTCCTTCAACCTGCCCTCACAGGACTTAGTTTCCAGGCCCCTCACCATCTTTGTTGCCCTCCTCTGGACAATTTCCAGTTTGTTGATATCCTTCTTAAACTGCAGTGCCCAGAACTGGACACAGTACTCCAGATGAGGGCTGAACAAAGCGGAATAGAGCGGCACTGATACTTATTGTGATCTGGACACTAAACTTGTTCTGTTAGCCTTTTTAGCTGCTGCATCATGCTGCTGACTCATGTTTAGTTAGTAGTCTACAAAAACCCATAGGTCATTTCCACATGTGTTGTCAACCCATCCTATATTTCTGCATCTGACTTTTCTTACCTAAATGCAGAACTTTGCATTTATCCCTGCTGAAATTCATTATGTTAGTTTTGGCTCAGTTCTCCATCCTGTCAAGTTCAAAATTAATTTTCTTGTCTTCTAAGGTATTGGTTGCCGATCCCATGTTTCGTGTCATCTAAAAATTTGATGAATATCCCCCCCACTTCTTTGTCCAAATCATTTATAAATATATTGAACAATACTGGGCCAGGACAGAACCCTGGGGTACGTGTAACACTGAGTTCATTGGTCATGAAGGAAAGCAGTGCAGTGTAAAGAGTGTGACAATGAAACTAGAGAGTAAAATATTTAACTCAGATTCCAAGGGAAAAGATAGGGAAGTACAGCAAGGAGCAGAAGAAGATGATACGTAGGACCAAGAGACATAGAAAAGTACGTGCCTGCTTTGGAGATCCACTCCATATAGCCATTGAGCTCACGTTCAATCTGCTGCTGTCTTCTCAGCTTCAGAAATGCTCGCCGGTTCTCCACCCGCTCCCTTTCTTTGGCAAACTCCCTGTAGATAAAGATGGGACAGCATGTTGGAGGTTCTCCATTACTCTGGCCAGATCACAAGAGGGATAAGAAATGACATAGCAGGGAAAAACTAGACATACTAAGTCTAGTTTTGGCTAAGGGTCACACAGTGAGAGCATGAGGAATAAAAGCAGAATGAACCCAGAAGTCACAGTTCCCAGTTGCCATTAAACTTACGTTTCTCTGCAGGGCTAAGAACAGCAACTACATGGTCTCTCTGTTAGCCTCTCTCTAGGGCAGGTGTGCTGCATACTCACCCAGAAAGCACCCCCAGCACAAGGTTGAGCATAAAAAAGGATCCAATTATGATGAGGGGGATGAAGTACAGCCAGTTCCAAGCACTCCCTGAGGCATCGTTGCTCTGCAGGAGGGAGACAGAGAAGGTTAAGTAATGGGATGCTAAAGTCATCAGACATGTTTTTCATGGAAATCATTGACCCACTCAGGACAGGCCATAAAGCAAGGATCTGGGAGCTAGCCTCCATTACAACAAGTCAGCTCAACAACAAAGGCATAGGCAAACTGCCAAACTGAGACCCAACCAGTCAGCCTGCTCACCTACTGACTACCATACTGTCCTCTGGTCACATTCTTATTTATTTATTCAATGTATACCCTGCCTTTCCACCAAGAAAATGGCACTCAGTGTGAGCAACCTACTTTACATCACAGCTGAACTGGTAGTCCACAAAACATGGACTTGCAAGTATGAGTGTATATTAGACCATTGCTGTGTTAGACCATACTTCCTTCTGACAACCAGAACCAGAACCTGGAAGTCCTGCCTTTCAGACTTTTTGTTCTAACCCCTATATAGTACTCTATTCAGAACCAAAGCAAATTGTTCTTTAATGAGTTCTTTTCCTAGAGCCAAGCACAGAAATGAGATTTCTTTATCCCCTCTCTGCCCCACCAACACCCTCAACAGAAACCATTTTCTGCCTGCTCAAAGTGTAGTATTAAATACCTCCTGCAACAGAATTCTAGCCATGCATGCTTCTTTGTAGAGTTCCCAAGCAGAAAATAGCTTGCCTCTCCTGTCTGCCTTGAAAGCCAATGTTAGCAGTGGGTCACAGGTTTGCCTCAAGCAATGTGCTAATGGAACTAACCCTTTTGTGAAGCCTGGCTACTTCAGCAGTGGCTGGAGGGGACTAGAAGAAGGAGCTTTGCATGGATTGCAGATATGTGCACCACTAGCAACGCCTTGTCCCCATTTCTTTCTGCTAAATATAGGTTAAGGAACAAAAAGACCTTGTGCAATGTGGCAGCTGGTGAACCCCAGCCTTCAAGGGAGCGCTGAGCTGCCAGGTGACATAGAACATAAAGGACTCTGCACATACTTGAGAGGCACCTATGTCGGACCACATTCTTCTCACAAAAATAACTAGCACTATTGTTGACTCATGACAAGAACATTCTCATCTTCACACAGTTTCTATCTCATCATTTACAGTGGAGCTCTTGGAGGTGAATGGCATTAAAAATAGTAAGACTTAAAATTCATGTGTTTTAGAGTATTCCAAGCACATCATATTCATTATCTTAGCTATCTGTATAATGCCACCTGCACCCACAAAAAACACCAGAAGAAAAGCTATTTATTTATTTATTTATTTATTTATTTATTATTCCCATAATCGCAAGTGGTGGGTGGGAGTGAAGTAGGAGAGGCCAAAAGACTGTGTGGATCAGGCCCATAGAGAAAACTCAGATCACATCCTAGGCTTGTTTGCACAGTCAGGATCCAGAGGTTGTTATCTGAAGGGTTGCTATTCTGAGGTTATTCATACCTTCTTGCGTCATTCATAGGTCAGTGTTGTTGTTTTTTATGAAACTGTGAACTTCACTTGTCTGCTATAAATAACCTGCTATTATTTACATGATCAGTTGTCCTGGGATGAAAGAATCATTCTCTGATTCTTACCTTGAACATGGTAAAATCAGAAAATGACGTTAGGGGATGCTCTATCAGGTGTTTCTGTAAACAGGTCCCAGAGGAGGTAAAGCACATCAGAATGGCAACTGCTCATATGCATGCATTCATTTTAATGTATGCAATTTGTCTATTGACAATTGTTTCAGACTAAATGAGTACATTTTACATTGAGCTGTATGTAAATGTAACATTTACATTGAGCTAAAAACCTTATGGGGAGACAAAATCATTCAGCCCAACATGATTCTAGCTAGGTGGCCACCGTACTGCTATCGAATGATCTACTGTGTGAGTAGTACAGCCAGCTACCCTGTGCCTACCTTTACTCTGTGGATTTATCCAGACAATCAAGCTAAGTGTACCCCAACTGTATATTTCCCTTAGGGCACAGCTTCCTATGTCCCTATGTTCTTTTCCCCATTCCCAATGTTGATGGGCTTAAGCAAGCCTTTGATGTTCCATGAAGATGTGTGGAAGGGCCACAAACAATTGGTGTGTAGAATCCCCTTGGGTACCATAAATAGGCAGACATGCTTGTTGTAAAGCTACATTGCCCACTGGCATAGCCCGGATGGACTGAGGGAGAGGAGACCATCCCAGCCACAGGGATGATGCGGAGAGGAATGTGCATTCTTTCCAGTTTCAACTGATGATGATCTTTTTCACCAGAGAGAAAGTGCCCATTTTTTCCCTTAACTCCACTTCCTAGATAGTAAAATATTGCTTTCTGCTGTAATGCAAGTTTCCAATCAGTTCTCTCTGAACCCTGGAATGCCACATTTATTCTGAGAGCTTCTTCACACTGAACATTTTAAAGTGGAACAACTGCTTCTGTGATCCAGAGAGGAGAGAATAGAGCATCTCTACACCAGACTAAAATCCCACAGTTAAAAGTGGGTTTTCTGCTTCTGTTTTAAATGCAGGACCACAATGGACTCCCTTTACATGCGCTTCCTTTTCCCACTCCCCTTTCCCCCTCCTTCTTTCCCTTATCTGAGTCTTCCATATGTTTCATTGGTCTAGCTCCTCTTCTTATGGCTTTCCCTTTTTCATGGAGGGAACTCAAGCAGAACTCAAGTGGGGTAATTTGATAGCTCATTATCTTGGATCTATTTAAAAATGGAACAAAGTCATTTAGTGCAAGAGATGCCCTGGGGGGACACAGTGTCATGTAAAGAGCCCGCAAATTTCCATGAGTGAGCAATCTCAATAGCAGGATAAAAGCTCCATGTGAAGGATCCCAAGCCATCAGAGAAGTCATCACTTTACTGCTAAACTCATCAAGTGATGATGAATATGCTTGTGTGAATTGGCATTAAGAAAGAATGAGAATCTGAGAGTGGTTCACCAGCATCCTATACTTTCTTGGAAAAAAGCATATGCATATAAACTCTGCCCATGTTACATTTTTAGACACAGGAGTGATTTGGGGAAGAAGGAATGGAACAGGTTTTAAATAGCTGGTAGGAGACCTAAATGTGAGGGGGGAAGGGCACAGGAGAGTGATGAAACCATTTTGGATAGATAGAATCTAGTTCCCTTTCCCCGAGAGGCTAGAAATGAAAGATGTGCTGGTTAGTTATCCAGGGCACCTTCAGAAAGGCACAAGGTATGGAGAAAACAGGACAAGGTAGGTGCAGGAAAAGTGATGTGAGAACATGATGGGAAAGTACTAAAGCAGCAAGGCCATCCAACATTAAAGTGGATGTTTCTTCTTTAAATGTACTATTTACACAGAATCATACCATATCCACCCAGATAACAAAAAGCAGGTCACCCACCCCCATTCCCACACTAATCCTTTCTGTCTTGAAGCTAATACACTGTGGGCTCTAAAATCTATTTAGTGTCCACTTGATGGTATCATTCATAAACAATATCTGAATGAAGAGAGCATGTAGAGAGGTGATCCTAGTGACTGTCCTGTAACTGTGGAACTCACTTCCATTGGAAAGTGTCTAAGAGTTCCATCCTGATGCTTACTCAAAAGTAAGTCCTCCCTCTATGTCCAGTGGGACTTAGTCCCAGGAAAATGTGCATAGCAGGGGCGAAGAACATGTGGCCTTCAGATGTTGTTGAACTCCCATCATACATGACGACTGGCCATGCTGGCTGGAACTGTTGGGAGCTGCAGTCCAACAACATATAGAATTACAGTCTAAAAATCTGAAGCAGTTTGAGACTTGGGAGTTTAGTGGTGGAGCACTGCTGTTTGTGCATGTATTGCAGTAAGGGCTTGATCATACAATCTTGTTGTGCAGGGTTTAAAACATTTTAGCTGTTGCTATATTGATAGTATTTATTTTAAAGAATGGGGTTAGGTATAATGTTGTAGCCTGCAACTGAGTTTTCAGGATAAAACAAGGAGAACATCTAAATCAGCCTACTCCAGCCTGGCACCCTCCAGATGTTTTGGACTACAGCTTAGCATGGTCAGTGGTCAGGGCTGATGGGAGTTGTAGTCCAAAACATTTGGAGGGTACCAGGCTGGGGAAAGCTGATCTAAATAATACATTCTAACTAAATTATGGATTCAGAATGATCCAGGAAACCATCAAGGCCAAACATGTCACACCTGATTAACCAGTTTACTTCAGCTCACGGTGTAAAGGTTTCTGAAGAAAGCGGGAGTGAATGAGTCCACCACAGCAACATTTCTGCAGAGCAGATAGCTCCGGGGACTTCAGTATTCATAGTGAATCTTCTCACTGCTTGGCTTATCAGATATCTCCATCAAGTCAAAGACTGCTGAGAAAGATCAAGCTATAATTTGAAAGCGCTCTCTCTTTTTCACTTCCCATTTCCCTAACAGGCATTGTACGCTTTCAAGCCCCTGTAGGCTGTGCTGTTTTGATTCTTAATTTTTTTAAAAATTGCAGGCTGGGACTGCCGGTTTGGCAGCCCCTAGTACAGACTGAGTTTGGTGCTAATGCACATTGACCAACCAGCATGTTCCCCCCTGGCTGTCACTTTCACTGCCCCTTATCCAATTTTAGAGGGGTCTTGGTTTGGAGGGATGAGAAGACATAGAGTTTTCACTCCACTTATTTCTAACTACAGTGACAGAACCCTGGTAGCATGTAATTGCTCTGGAAAGGAGGTTATATCAATCATATCAGTACCTAAGAGGAGAGAATGAGCCCAATTTTCCATTCCCTGCTCATTGTGGTCACTTCTAATTGAAGGCTGGGCCGCAGTCAGCATCCTCTGGGGCAGGCTTGCACAACTTGTGGCCCACCAAGCCAAAGGTACCCCAGCAGCCATGTACTACAGCCCCATGTATGCATGTCTAGGCAGCAGCAAAAGCAGAGTTTATTATCAAGACTGAGGGGGTGCCATACATAGCTGGTGAGCTGCACTGAGCGATTCACAAGTTGTACAGGCCTGCCCTAGGGAAGCACTGCCTAATTCCCCCATTTCTGACCCCTGGAGCCACCCACGCTCACACCTTGAACTCAGTTAAACGTTTAGTGCACACACACAAACATGGAGGCATCTAGCAAATTTGTCCACTGAAAATTACTTCCATTCTTTCAGGAAGGTTCAATATTGCCCCCCCACTCACCCCAAACTGGTGCAAAGCAGATTCCCACCCCAGTGCTGTCTTGGAGCAAGTCATGTCCACTGACTCATGAACCATTGCTGGCTGCTACAAATTCTCTTGGAAGCCACTGGGGACTATAGTGAGAGACCGTCCTGGGACGGCAAGCTCTGCTGTCTGCATAAGCTTGATTAGCTTGTGGAACAGAGTGTGAGCTCTATGAGTAGCACACTTCCCACCCCTAGCTGCCTGGGAAATTCTATACAGGGGGATCTATTACTCAGCGCCTGCAATACAGCAGCTTCTGGGGTGGTGTGCAACAACTTCAGGAGACCCATACAGCAAACTACAGAATGAGTTTTGGCAGGGAGAAAAGAAAAAAACTGTATTCCAAAGATTCACAACCAAAGGGCTGAAATATGTTTGTTCTTCCCTATTCACTTCTTTTCTCCCCCTTCCCCTTTCATTTATAAATAGCTTAGTTTTTTACCCTTAATGTGGGGGGAGAGAACCAGCAATTTGAAGAGATACAGTGTTATATTGAGGATGCCTGTTCAGACAGACACATAAGGAGCCATATGTCCTAGCTTGAGAGTTCCCATAATGCTACTTATTCCACTGTTCAGTCAATATTTATTCAATTCTTGACATCAAGGATCATTCACAGCCACATTGAAACAAATATTGTATGCAGGCTTAAAGTAGACTTGAAGAGGAATCTGTTGGGGGCAGGCTGTCAAACTAGGCAGGATTTGTAACCTGAAATTTTTGTTCCATTAGTTCAGGCCTTCTTTTACACACTAGTAGACACATACAAGTATCCTGCATATATTTGCCCAGCTCTCTTACACTTAGCCCTGCTTGGTTGTCACTTACCAAACAATATCACTGTGCACCTAGATATTACCCAGCGTCCAAAACTTGCTGGTATATGTCAGTACACTAACACATACAGCCAAAGCCATATCTACATGCAGGATCAAGACCACAACCTTGTTTTTGCACACTTGCAATAAAACACTCAAATGCCCACATTTCATACACCTCTGCTAAAACACTTCCAAACAAGCAAGGAACTGGGACACCCAGCTAAGCAGAATCAACTGTAAGACGCTCTAAAGTAAGGGTGGAGAACCTCTTTCAGCCAGATGGTCAAATTCAGTTTTGGAGACGTTTTCGGGGGCCACGTTCCAGTGGTAGGAGGGGCTGATGACAAAGGGGGTAAGGCCAAAGGCAAAAGGGGTGGGGTCAAAAATACCCCAAATACCAGCATAGTTTATCTTAAAGCTCTTAGGACAGCCATTTCAACCTTTTAGAATGGGGAAAACCTGCACAAAAGCTGGGAAACCACCAAACAATCAGTGATTGGGGGAACAGGGGTGGGGGCAGGGAAAGGGGAGGTGGCCATCTGGGAAACCCTGGAGGGCTGGATTGGGACCCCAGGCCTGAGGTTTCCCACCCCTGGTTTAAAGGGAGCATAATTTAAGAGGCTGAAGAATAGCAGAAGGTCAGAACTAAGCATGGCCTGTGTTTTCCACGCAAAGTTCAACTGCCCACAAAAAATGGTATTTCTTACAAAGGCCTCATGTGGCTGGGAATACATAATGGGTTGCATGTATAGAAAAATGACAGAAGCAATGGAAGAAGGGCCATAGCTCAATGGTAGAGCACATGTTTTGCATGCACAAGATCCCAGTTCAATCCCTGGCAACTCTAGGTAAGGCTAGAAAAGACTCCTGCCTTCTGAAGCCCTCAAGAGATGCTGCCCATCAGTGCTGACAATACTAAGCTCGATGGACCAGTGATCTGACTTGGTATAAGGCCGCTGTCTATGTTCCGAAGAGCCTCACAGATTCAAGGTGTGCAGAGATTGTCCCTCAAGTACAAGCTGTTGGGGGATTAATCAGCCAAGACCTCTGGCTAGCACTGCTGCTGGTGCTGCTCTGTTGTTGTCCCACAGGAAAAGGATAGACACAGACATTGCATCTTATTACATATCACAACATGCATACACAAGAGCACCTAACATCCCACAATTCTGTGTCTACACTAAATTACCAGCAACAACACTAGCAAACATACATTATATCTATACAGCAATAGCTCTGATGCTCTCTGTTCACTATTAGTTTTTACAGTTCCAGCCAAACATGGGATCTGTCTACAGATATGATGATGATGGATATTAATTATTAAGCACCAATAATTTATAGGTGCTATACAGACATTTAAAAAACACCACAGACCCTGTCTGAAGGCTTACAGTCTAATAAATACAACACAAATGAGAAAAGGGGCAGGGAGCAAAGAAGAGAACAAGCAAATGTGGGTACCAATTCTTACATAGTTACATAACTGTTGTTATAATAAGAAGAGAAGTGCCACTGTGGAGACAGTGCTGGGATGTAATGAACCAAATGGCAGTTGGCCTGTCTAAGCCAATGGGAGTGGGCCTTGCTGTTTCAGCTCTCCCTCTGATGCAGCCTGGTAGAATGGCTGCTAATAAAAACAGATACACATAATTTTCACTATGAGCTTGTTACTGATATGTGCTTAGCACACTTGGAGCAAAAGGCCACCCTCTCCTTTGGATCAGGCTTAGGGGAAACCTATTCTTCCAGTTTTCAGGTGAAGCTGAATTTGCACAGCAGTGATTGGCTGGGCATAGTGTCCATCAAAATGTCACCTCCCCACTTTTTCAGAGCAATTTTCAAGACTAGACACACTTCAAAAGTACTGAACAACTGTTTGATCAGATATGTATCACGTAAGGCACATGAAAAAAATTTAAACCTACAAAACAGATAGTCCACATGATGCACAGGGGGAGGGGCAATCAACATCAGTTTGGAGGCTGTACTCCTCTCCTTTGAAAAGTGAAGGGAGGGGGAAGCAGAGCCACTCTGCAGTAGAAAAAGCTGCACCCATTCCTACTTGTAGGTACATCTGTATGCCATCACAAAGTATTTCCCCTACTGCATCTCTTCTTTCATGCACATTTCCTGCCATGGCAAACCTGCATGCTCTGGGAGAGCATATTACTCTGACAAGAACACTCAAAAATGCACAATATATATGAACGCAGAGTCATTCTGAAATACCTGTATACCTTCTAAGTGGGAAAGGGCAAGGAGGCTGTGTGTTCCACAACTATTCATCCAAATGTCTGACATGATTACTGGTGTATTGTTCAAACTGGATTAGCATCCTAGGTGGGATTGTTATTTAACAAACATATGTCTTTTTAAAAAATACCAATTATTTCTAGTGTGGTGACCCATAAGGCAAAGAGGGGGAAATAAAATACGTGTTGCTCTTCTGTGATTTTGAAAATGTTATCACAATTTTGAGAAGAGGTGAGAGGGGATGATTCATGGACTTTGAACTTTCTAGAGTTAGCAAGCCTCAATGGGCTAAAATAATGGAATTTGATAACTCAGTTAACAAGAAAGTCTTTTCAGCACAGGAAGCTCTTGAAGAGAAATCTGTGATGGTATCTGTCTCCAATGTCCCACTTAATGTGTATCTCATATCCCCCAAAAGTCCCTTTGGGGGTTTCTTGTGGGTAATGGAAATGAAGTTTCTCCTGGCATACCAGAGCAGGAGTCAAGAGAAAGTGCCTTCATATCTCTATGACATCATGAGCAGTTCAAACTCTAGTGATACTGCTTAAATTATAAAAATGGAAAAACACCCATTCAGATCCCATCCAACCCATCAACCTTTCCTTCCCTGTGAGAATTAGAGCAGCTTCCAATGGTTAATGGCCATGCTGGCTAGGGGTGATGGAAGTTGTAGTCCAACACATCTGGAGGGCACCAGGTTGGGGAAGGTTGGAATAGAGTCTCTCTCCCCATCTTTTTCCTTGCTTCAACAGAACTCCAGTGCCATCTTATCAACTTCATATGCATATCCTTCTCTGATAAGGGTCATCCAGATCAGCTGTCTCCCACCCTGATGCCTGCCTGTACCAGCACCCTGATACCAGGGCTCTTCTTACAGTCTTCAGAACATAGATTAGATTTCTATTTAAAGCAAGTCTACCCCACTCCTCAGCCAAAAAGGCTCCTAGAGTGACTTATATACAATCAATAAAAACAAGACAGTCCCTGTCCTCAGGCTTACGGTCTAAAAAAAAAAGACACAAAAGGAAAAAAAATGGGATGGGGAATAGAGGATTAAAAACCAATTCTTAAATTTAAATAGTAGTTTTTATAATGGTCAGCTGGAGTGGAAACAGTTCAAGGAGAGGAAAAGCCCAATGAAGCTGGTCTTTCAGCATTGCTGATGGAATGGCCCTGCTGCTTCCCATCTCCCTCTGCTGCAGCCTGACGGAATGACTGCCACCTGGTGACAGTCAAGGCAGGACCCTGATGGAGCTGGATTCATGCCAGCAGCAGGATTATACACTGATGGGGTCAGAAGTAGTGGTGACTAACCAGGAAAGATGTGTTGGCATCATGGGGGATAGCTCACAGTGTACAGTGGGAGTGAAAAAGCAAATTCAATGCTAGGGATTATTAGGAAAGGGAGGTGAGGTCACATACGGAATACTGTGTAAAGTTCTGGTTGCACCATCTCCAAAAGGAGGATTGGGGCAACCTATCTCTTTCATTTAGGGCTTTTTAGTTAAAAAAGAAAGAAAGATGTCAGTGGGTGGGGACATGGATGGACATGACAGAGGGTTTTAAAACTATGCATGTTGTCAGAAAAAGGACAGAATTTCTTCTCACTCTCCCATAATGTAAGCATTGAGGATCAACAAATGACACTGATTGGCTGTAGATTTAGGACAGACAAAAGAAAATACTTCTTCACAGAATGCAAAACTCATTTATGGAATTCACGCCACAAGATGGCATGACGGCCACTGGCTTAGATGGTTTAAGAAAGGGACTAGATAAACTCATGGAGGAGAGCTCTATCAAGGGCTATTAGTCATGTTAACCAAATAAAACTTCCATGTTCAGAGGCAGTATGCTACAGACAGCCAGTTGTGGGGTGGGGTGGGGGGAGCAACAGCAGAGGAAGGCTATTGCCTTCATTGCCCTATTTGTGTGCTTTCCATTTGTTGGAAACAGGATGCTGTGCTGGATGGATGGATGATTGGACTGATCTGGCAGGACTCTTCTCATGTTCCTAGAATTACACCAAATTACTGTGCCTGGGCAGCTAAAGGTTTATAAAGAGGTACCCTCCCAACTGCCAAAGAAGAAGGACCATATTATACTACAGAAACCAGCCAATAACCTTGTCATTCCCTACCTTGCCATAGATGAGGATTGGGCAACTTGTGGCCTTCCAGTTGTTTTGGTCTACAACTCCCATGAACCCTCACCATTGGCTATGCTGTCTAGGGCTGATGGGAGTTGTGGCCCTCCAGATGTTTTAACCTACAGGTTGCCCACCAGTGCCATTGATAATATGGGGCGGGGGAGGATGCTGAGTGTTAATTTCAACCCTTTTACAGAGTCTTAACTGTTTAGGTTGAGGTGGTCAGCTGGAATATGTATGAGAACATTAAAATCTGATCCCTCTCACACTATATTTCTGTTGTGTAAGACTCCTATGTCCACTACCATTCTCCAGTCACCTACCAACCACCCAGCTCTGCATGGCCTCCTCTCTTTTAAAATGAGAATATGAAATCTTGAAGAAAATTGGAAGGAGGGAGATGTTGAAGTAAGTGCTTTTTGTACATAGATAGTTAAGTAAGTAATGCTGACAGTGCAACTCCACCCATGGTAGCTGCAGGAATTTCCTCTCGCGAAAATAAAAAGCCCTCAACAATAACTATTACCTCTTAATCAGGTTTTAACCAGTGACATCCAGCTTGGGGGGGGGGGGTTAAGATGCAAAATGGGAACATACTTGCTTTGCTCACACATTGTGAGAGTATCATTGGACATAACATTATGGTGCTCTCACAGTGTGTCCATTTGATACAACCTACAACCAACTTCCGTGAACGAGAACTGTGTTTGACTCCTGGCTCCCTTCCCTTTCCCCAGAGCATTTAAAATCTGGGCTGATCTGCCTGGCCCCTTGACCTCACCACTCCTCATGCTTCTTGAAACACTGACTCAACATGCCCAGTTACATCGATTGCCATTTACATGACTGATCAATGCTCTCTCCATTACAGTGATCCTCCACCCGGGCTACCAGCCAGTTTCCCTCCACATGTCTTACCCATCCTTTGCCTCCTGCCAGCCCTGTTTTTTTTAAGAGTCCAATAATTAAACTGGAGAGCTCTGTCCTTTCCATAATCTTGCCTCTGTTTCCTTTGTTCTTTTCATTGGTGCAGGCATTGCTTCCCTCCAGCCAACGCTCTTTGTTGTCCTTGATCCATCTGAATCAAGATCTGCTCTGCTAATGCACAGTTCTAGATCACTTGCCCCTGCCTTGTTCATACCAGAGTGTTCCTCTCATTCTGGGGACATGGGCATTGCAACACCACCCCTACCCCTGGGGGTTCTGCGGAATGGTACAAAGGAAGGGCTGTGCAGAACCAGGCTTATATTAGCCATGTTGACACTACTAGCTTTACGTTTTAAAAGCACAAAAACACAGTTTGGGGAATCAGCAATCATACGTCCAATATGGGTTACTTTGTTGTTACTTAGACTATTAAACAGATGCTCCCATTCAGAAGCCATGAAACAAGGGGCATTTTATCTGTTTTAGGGGGTGTGCATGAATTTTGAGGACAGGGGGCTCAAAACCCACTGATGTTCATTTTGGCTCCTCAGGCTGACCACTGCCATTTTTATTTATTTTTTTGCAGTAATGCCACAGAATGACACAACAACATGTTGTGGAGTTCATCCACCCTGAAAGTGGGGGAGGCCATTCTCCCCCTGCCCTACATTTAGCTAAAAGTTCTGAGAACTGTCAGCCCAGCTCCAAAAACACCTTTCCTTTCTCTTTTCTTACATTTCTGTTCATTGCCTAATCCTGTTATGTGTCCTGGACTCCTGAATTGCTCTAGCCCTGCCTCTTAATGTTGTGTAAAATATTGATTAGTTTATATCCAAGCATCCTTTTGCCAAATCCTGAAAGGCTTATTGATGGGCAAGTAACTAGTGCCCAGAAAATTCAGGTTTCAGATTCAGATGCTTTAGCTTGTTAATACAGAGTGTCCTGTTATTAGATACAAGTTCATCTTGCAATTCTGGAATAACATATGCTTGCAACTCATGGAAGTTACTAGTCTCCTATGCTTTTCTGTCCGGCTTTGGAAAATGGACTGCTACCATTTCATCTGAAAGAAAAATCTATCCTGTCCCTTTGGTGTAAGGAGCTTTTATGTTTTGAATTAAAAGTGATCTGATTTCCTAATAATAACCCTATTTTATCAGCTGCACAAATGTTCCTATGGGCTTGAACCTTTGTGGTTACCTAGGTATGTGCTATTCACTACCGATAAACAGATATTCTGGTTTTAAATGAAAGATTCTGGTTTTAAACAAAATATTGAAGCACATCAAATGGATTAAGGGTTAAAAGAAAAGCCCATTTGGAATGGTAGCAGGTGATGATTTTTTTGAATTTTAAAAAGGAACTGGCTGCTGTTATAAGATTAGAAGGTTGTAAAACACACATGGGCAACCCTCAGCCTGTTCACCAGGCTGCCACCAAATCCCCCATTGCTGAAGGTGTACGACTGTGATGGGGAGAAAGGTGAACAGGGATTACTTTCTTCCTCATGTTTGTTCAGCTGTGACACCTTGCCCCTTAGCCACGTATGCTGAGCTGAACACTAAAGGGGAAAAAAAAGAAGGGCTTGGCATTTACTGCACCATTAATTCAAGGTCTGGAATATAATCTGAGGAGAGACATTGTGGCATCTACGTATCCTCAATAACTGCACAGTTTTTTCTATGTGACTGCTTAAAGCTCTATGATAGCAGATCTTGAGAAATTTCCACCACTAATTCCCCCATATCATTATCATGGATCCGAGCCTTTTCCAGGGCCCTGATTGGCCAGAGAATATCCAGCAGGAAGATCTGATTTCTCCATCAAACCCCCAGCCATAATTAGCACAGTTTCCTTCCTATTAGAATAGATGAGTGATATCTCAGATTTGGCAGGGGACTCTGAGCATGTTTCAGCATGTTTGAGATTGTGGCTAAGGTGCAATCAAAGATTCAGTCTAAGCTACAGACCGATGAACCCTTGGCTGTACAGAAGATACAAAAGCTAATTTGCTACTACCCAGGAAGAGATGATTTACTACTGATGAAACTGAACGATGAGGGAGAAAAAGAGATGCCATCATGTCAATATATGCAGCCAATAAATGAATGAGGAATGGGGTTCAAGTGTCCTAATTCGTATGTCTAGGTTCACACTATACTCATCACTCTTTTATCCCATGTAGAAAAATAAAATGTTCTTCTAGCATTAGGCCAAGGTCTAGATTCTTTCACCCAGAGCTACTAACTTTGGAATTACTGACAAACAACAAAGACTTTCTTTTTCCTGGCAGCAGTATATTCTGCAGACCACTTTTACTGACTGTATACACACACACACACACACACACACACACACGTATATGTATTTGGCAGTTTCATTTCATTTATTTCATTTTTATATCACCCAAGAGCCAAAGCTTTCTGGGCAATTCACAAAAATTACAAAACATAATAAAAAACTTTAACATACAAAATTTAAAAACAATTTAAAACAGCTAAAAACAATTACATGAGATACCAGGGCCAGATGAAACATCTGACATTAAAATCCCATCGTATGTTGTTGAATGCCTGGCAGCAGAGGGCAATTTTAGCCTAGTGCCAAAAAGATGGCAATGTTTGTGCCAGGTGGACTTCAGTGGAGAGATCATCCTACAGTTGGGGGGCTACCACTGAGAAGGCCCTCTCCCTTGTTGCCACCTGCTGAGCCTCTCTCGGAAGAGGTGCTCAGAGGAGGGCCTCAGATGTTGACCAGAGTGTATGGGTAGTTTCATAACGGGAGAGGCACTCTGTCAGGTACTGAAGTCTTGAGCCATGTAAGGTTTTCTAGGTCAAAGCCAGCACCTTGAATCAGGCTCGGAAATGTTCAGGCAAAATTGGTTCCAAGACGTACCAAGCATGATCCCAGCCAAAAGAGGTTCTGAGCCATACCAAGCTAACATAGCACTAATATGCTATTATGGTAATACTCACATCGTAAAGGAGGTCAGTCCACCCTTCCATGGTGATACATTGGAAGACAGTCAGCACAGCAAACAAGATATTATCAAACTGTGTGATCCCGTAGTTGGGTCCTTGCCAGTATTCTTCACACTTGGTCCCATTAGGGCAGAGGCGCGATGGTTCTTCCTTTCCACATGGAGCTTCATGCTTGATTTCATCTGGGGAAGGAGGAAAAAGAGGGCTTCTAGTATGATTGTGGCAGGCAGATAAGCAGAAAAGTTACTGCAGGACGCAGAAAAAATGTTATCACTTGCCTTATAATGGCAATGCTTGCTCTTCAAGAAGTCCCTCCTCTATAGTTATTGCTTAGCAAGGATTCACACAAACACATTTCTTTCCTCCATGCAGTGACCTTTTCAGGATGCATACAGACAGAAATAAAGACAGGAGCCAATGTCTTTTTGCCCCTGTGAAGAAAGCCCTGGGACTTTCCACCTTTGCTCTTCAAATGATACAGGTTACCTGCCTCCACAGCAAACATTGATTTCCTTGTCACTTTTACCTTCCCCACTCCCATACTTCTGGTTGGTTGTCTGCCTTTTATTTGTTTGTTTAAAGTACTGATTGTACACTTATAATTAAAAAAAAATCATCCTGTGCCCGATTGAAAAACAAACAAGCCCAAACATTTATTTTTAAGCTTGGTGGTGGGGAGGGGGGCTTCATGATGCCAAAGGTTCTGTTAAAGTGTTCTGCAAACCCATTCTGCTTCAAACTGGCACAATGTGCTGGGGGCTCCAATTTTGGTCGGGCTATCAATCCATTCTGGGTTTTAGTCAGAAACAGCCAAAGCTCTAAAGGAACTATCCAAGGTGCTGAACCCTATCCCCAAAATAGTTTCAGAACTTTGCATGGTTCCTTTAGAGTTTTGGCTGGTTCTGATGGAAACCCAGAATGGATTGACAGCTCCACTGAAATTGGAGCCACCAGCCTCTACTGCGGTCAGAGCTTTTGTCCAGCTAGGTCAGTATTGATTATTCTGACTGGCAGCAGCTCTTTGGGGTCTCTGGCAGAGAAGAGTCTTTGCCATCACCTGCCACCTGATCCCTTTAAAAACGTGCTTCCCCTGAGCTCGATTGTCACAAAAAGATTGTACAATGTGACGGCAACACAGTGCCTGTGCTTCCTAGACCAGAGTTGCTCTTGTTTTTATGTATATCTGTACATACCCCCAGTCAATGTGCTACATTGTTCAACATGTGTGTTCAGATAGTGGGCTGACCCATCCTCAGAAGCATTCCTGACAGAGCTAGGCCCAACTTATACCAACCACAATGCAGGGTAATGCAGACATTCTCAAGAGATAGCTGAAAAAGTTTACCTCATGGAAGAAAATACAGTTTCATAAATCTAACTTATGAGCAGTCTGGAGCCCTCCTCCTTTTTCGCAGTGTCTGGATAAGGAATCCCCCATGTAGACAGGCTGCATCTGCCAAGATCTGGGAGACTGTAAAAGGCAGACACAGCCTTGGCTTCTCTTAGTTGCTCTAACTAGGTCCCACAGGCTCCAAATCATCAAACAATCTCTTTTCTCTACCTAGCTGTTTGGAAGCTTTCTGCCAGAAAAAAACCCTACGATAAAATATACATAAAAATAAAACCATGTAAATAACACAAAAACTAATGTAGGAAATGGCAGTGCCACCATATACATACACAATTAAACCAATCTTATTCTATGCATAGCAGAAATCACAGGTCAGTGGTCCCAGGAAAAGGTGGGTGCAATCTTCCTGGACTCCTTCAGAAGAGATTATATTTATGGAGCTGGTGTCTGAGCAGGGCCAGCTTCAGATCTGAGGGGGCACTAGGTAAAGTGCCTTCTGGTAGGCCCCATCCTATGTTGGTGGGCCCCAGTGGTTTTACTTGGCAGAGGCAGCTGTGAGCATCAGCAGCACCTCAATTAATGCTGAGTTGACTGGAGCCACCATTTAACGTTCCTTATGCTCTGGGTCCTTGTAGCTAATTTAAATCCAAGACCTATCCACCTAGCACAGGGGACCTAGGGCAGGTGTCAGCACAGCACTGGGTCCTGCCATGCTTTATCTGACATTTGTCCACATAAGCTGACTGGAGAGTTTCATGGCTAGTTTACACATCCCTTGTGCTCAGGGGGAGTGTGCCTGGAGACTGCTTGTTTATAACCCTAGTGGAAAATACGCTCATGATGAATTGTCATGTGACTATTGTATCATAAAAATAGGTCACATTTTTACATGCCATAAAATAAGCAAATTGAATTACATTTGGTAATGTGGAAAATGGCAATACAGTCTCATGGTGCTCACATATGAGGACACTGTGAGCCCAAACTGAAAACAAGTGCTTACAAATGCTGGGGCCATGTGAACTAGACCCTTCTTCCTCTCCTCCATGGTAGAATAGGAAGACCTGAGTTTACAAACCCTTCAGAAACATCTACATCCTGTACTGTGGACAATGGGAAGTGTCACATGGGACCTGCATACACCATTTTTGTATTACATAGGGTCAGAAAGGGCTCTAGTAACACATAATGGTTTGCCTGATGCCACAGAATGTGCTGGCAGCACTGCAAGAAGCAAAAACCAGGAATTCTGGTTCAGAGCCTCCATGTATGTACCTCGAAATCAGGCCCAAGGTTTCCCCCTGTCAGGTCTGTGTCCATCCTGTTTTGCAAGCCATTTGACAGACATACTAATCGGTTAACTGAATTCATTACATTTACTTGCTCCTCCCTTGCAGGTCACCTACCATTAAAAAAAAATAACTTTTTAAAAATGCTGCATGGATGGTCAGTTGCTTGAGCATTCTGTTCAGCACCTTATTTGTAAAACAATATTTAAAAATCCAACAAAACACATTTTTTTAACAGCTGTGGGGGGGGGGGGCGTCCAAGAAGAGGGAGGAGGAAGGAAGCGACAGTGACACCCTAGGGACAGCCAATAAGCATTCTCTATGGCTGGCTTCTGCAGAAACAGGAAGAGCTGGTTTCTCCTGAAGCTGATCCTGAAGGAAAGGCTATACCTATGTACAAAACGTAGTGAGTGCCATTACCCAGCAGGCTCACCATTTGTTTTATGTACATCTGTACTCAGCTTACATTTCTCCCTAACTCTAAATGTGATCACTCAGTATCCCCTCCCCTGGGCTCACTTTATTTTAGCAGATGGCTGCCCTGCCTGATACCTTCTGTCCAGCTTCAAAATAACCAGGACAGAGAAAGAGGGAAGACAGGGAAACACAGTTACTCTTTACCTACCTGTGTGAACATCCTTGCAGGCAGTGTGAAATTTCCCCATATAAAATTCTAACCCTATGATTGCAAAAATAAGGATTGCAAAAAATAGGAGGAGGCCAATTTGTAGCAGAGGTATCATGGCCTTCATGATGGACTTGAGGACGACTTGTAAACCTGCAGGAAAAAGACAGAAGGCAGAGCAAGACCGTCAGAAAACAAGCATGCATAGAAATCTCAACAGGGGTAGGGAGGGACCTGTGCTCTGCTCCCTGCTTTGGGCAACTTCCCAACCTCTTCTTCCTAACCTGGATTCACACTCTGCTTATGGAATCCAGAAGTAGCAGAGACAGGAGAGTGAGAGGAAATAGGTTCCCTATGCTATATACAGCATGTAGACAATTTATATGTCCAGGTTTTTTTTTACTGGTGTATGATTATTAGGCGAAGGGGTCAATTATATACATCTAGCAAGAAGAGATCCTAACCATAGAGAAGAGTGAAGCAGCTGATATTTGGCAAAGATCACTTTGGAAGGTCAGTCAGAAGGGGACATATCTTCACGAGTTTAGAATTCTGGTGGATCCTCCAGTGTCAATTCTGATAACCACTTTGTGTTGGGATAGGCCCAGGCAATGTTTTATTTCCCTTATTTCCAAATCTCTACTATGGAAAGAGATTGGAGACCCACACATCCTAGAGATTTCTCCTAGTATACAAGAACTTTGGAAATATATCTAGTGAAGCCACACTCCTGGCTGAAGGAGGGTAAGAGAATGAGGGATAGGCAGTGCAACATTAGGTATATTTACTCAAAAGTCAGTC
Source organism: Heloderma suspectum (assembly GCF_057233095.1). NCBI lineage: Eukaryota > Metazoa > Chordata > Lepidosauria > Squamata > Helodermatidae > Heloderma > Heloderma suspectum. Next base: position 234,408,853 of record NC_139459.1, on the reverse strand, counting down.
CCACTAGGAAATTATTCATCAATTGTTACAAGCTGTATGGTTTTCATTTGAATTTTGGAAAATGTGCAGTGGGCGTATTCCCAGGAAACCATCAAAACGATTGCAGCCTGGATCTCAGAAGGAGAGGACTGATACTTTGCCTAGGCACTGGATTCCATGGGAAGGTGGTAGAGTAGAATGTGGGTTCCCAGTGGGTGGTGGCAGGGCTGGGCACTGGAGCTGTAAGAAGACCCTGATTTCACGGGAAGACAAGAAGCAGCCTGGCTTGGTTTGGGTGCTTCAAAGATGGTAGTGTGGATACTTCAAAGCATAGTGTTTCAAGAAGGGTGCAGGCTAGTTGTAGGTCACAAACTGAGGACTAACTCACTTGGGATTCCCGACACTAGCTTTAGCGGCCGGAGCACACGAACTGCCCGCAGAGTTCGCAGGTCAAATTCAGTGCCAACTGTTGCCAAGATGCTGCAAGAGAAGGAGAAGAAAGCATTGGTATGGAGAACTTGGGCTATTTCAACAGAGCAGAGCATGAAGAAATGTGGCTTTTCCCATGAGGGCATCCGAAATCCTAACTGGCGCTGCTTGCAAGGGAACCTGGTCTCCCCAAAGCATGTTGACAATTTCATACTTCCCATTCTTATGGAAGTTAGGTCTATGGGTAAATATACAAAATCCTGTTGATCTGCTGTGGAATGGATTAATTATCAGGAATAACTATTACTCCTTGATTCTGTACCCACAATAATGAACAGATACTAAGTTCATCACTCCAACAACAAACATTAATTGCATTAAAAGAGTGGGAAAATAAACCATCAAAGAGTTAACAGCATCCTTTAACTGTGCTGTGCAAAAGCTTCACATGTACAGAGGCTTCATGTGCATATGAAGTTTCCCCATCAATTTGTCTACATGACAGGAAGTTTCCCTTGCTAACGAAGTTGCAGAACCAGTAAAATCAATGTTAGTGACCTCTAACTGTGACTGAGAGCCAATGGCCTTCATGGTGGCCCATGATGGAATGTCCCATTAATTATTATTATTATTATTATTTTGCAAATAGCAGCTGCAAGGCAGACCAATTCAAATAAGGAGCGCATTGCAGAGTGAGGGAGGTTTGGGGGAGGTGAACACTTTTTACTACTTGTCCTATGAAATCACCCTCCCCAAACTTCTATTTGCCCCATTAGAGAAAACACGTACCAAGAAAATGAAAGAATACAGTGTTTCCGTAGACTATTGGGTTGGGAATGAGTATCTGTTGACTATTCCCCAAGGGAAAAAACTCAGGCCTGTCCTCATGTGCACATGCCTCTTTATTTTATCTATATGAAAGTTATAAATTGCTTCTAAATTAGAACCCTAGCTTTCTCTCCACATGCATGTGAAAAACAACCAGGAGCAAAAAATCATATGTGCCCATCATCGTGCAAAAATGCATTAGTGGGAACTGACCTATACATGGTTCAAGTTGCTAGCTTTGTGGGCTCTAGACTACTACATTGGAGGCCAGCCTTTGAGACCATCGCAGAAACAAGGAAGGAGGAAGTGATGCACTGAGGCAGGTTGTATCGTGACATCACTGGGCCAGGCTTCACTCTCTTTCCTTCAGTGTCGCAGCACCCACCATCGCTGCCCCTTAGTGGCAGTGTAGGCAAGGTTGGTCACTACGAGACCAGGTAGAATGGCATAGGAGGGATTACTCACAATTGGGCTCCTGCTTCAGCCATATCCTGCAGAACTCTTATGTCAATTAATAAATGTGGCCCTGGCTAACCATTTATGAGTCTCGCCTCTTTATGTCCAGCATGGTCACAATACAACAGGTATATATTTTTTTCAGTTGCTGTGACCATGAGAACTGCTATGACTTGTCCAATGTGTACTAGGGGTCAACAGCTGGAACCCCATGGACCAAATCCAGCTCTATGGAGGAGGCCAATTCCTCACCACCACCACCACCACCACCAAAGTTGCTTACCTGGAGGCACAGAGAAAGTGGTGTCAGTAGCAACCCCACTCGCTGGCAGAGAATTTTATGGCATGAGCTTGAAGCACTGGCCAGTGACCCTCACTCACTTCTCAAAATGGTCCACCAAGAAAATTAGTTGCTGACCGAGGACACACATCCTGGTCCATACTAACATTTTCCCACAACATCACTGGCATATGTATGGCCAACATTGAAGCAGCTGGAGCTACAACTGCTTCAATGTAGGAGAAATGAACTGGGTAAACCAGCCTTTAGCTTACGTCCATTCCCCCAGGAGATCTGGTTGACTTCCTCTCTCTGTGCTTTAAGGCATCAGATTAAAAAAAACATACTGCAGAGGTGGATAACTTGTGGCCCTCCAGTTGTTTTATTTACAACTTCCATCAGGCCAAGCCAGCATAGCCAATGATGAGGATTTATGGGAGTACTAGGCAAATTATCTGGAGGACCACAAGTTGCCCATCTCTGCCATACTGTATAAATGCTCCTTCCAATAAGATGTGTTCTGATAATCTCATATTTGCTTTCTGTTTTGTAAGTGCTGCTGTTGTTGTTGTTTATTCTTTTACAATTTTATTGGTATTGTTTTTATTATGGGTTAGCCACCTTGAAGATCATCTTTTAGAATGAAAAGGCAGGCTATAAATATTTTAATAAATAATTAAGGGCTCTGGATAGGGGTGAATGCTCCTTCCTTGTTCTCCTCGACCTCTCAGCAGCTTTTGATACCATTGACCGCCTGGAGGGGTTGGGCATTGGAGACACTGTATTGCGGTGGTTCTGGTCCTTCCTCTCCGGCAGGTACCAGAGGGTAGCACTGGGAGAGGAGGTTTCGGACCCGTGGCCGCTCACTTGTGGGGTGCCACAGGGTTCCATCCTCTCCCTGATGCTATTTAACATCTATGTGAAGCCGCTGGGGGCTATCATCAGGAGGTGTGGTGTCATCAATATGCAGATGACACGTAGCTCTACCTCTCATTCAAATCTTCACCAGGGTTGGCTGTGGAATCCCTGCCCAAATGTCTGGAGACGGTGAGTAGCTGGATGGGGAGGAATAAGCTGAAGCTGAACCCTGACAAGACCGAGGTACTTTTGGTGGGAGACAAGGGGAGGTTGGGGGATGTTGACCTGGTATTGAATGGGGTATGGCTACCCTTGAAAGACCAGGTCTGCAGCCTAAGGGCCATTTTGGACTCCCAGCTGTCCATGAAGGCTCAGGTGTCAGCTGTGAGCTGGGCAGCACTGTATCAACTCCATCTGATATGGCAGCTGCGCCCCTATCTTCCCAACCATCTGCTCCCATCGGTAGTACATGCCCTGGTCTCCTCTTGTTTAGACTACTGTAATGCGCTCTACGTGGGGTTACCCTTGAAGATGGTTCGGAAGCTGCAGCTGGTAAAGAACGTGGCGGCTCGCTTGATTAAAGGCAGCCACTGGTGAGATCACATCATTCCAATGCTGAAGGAGTTGCACTGGTTACCAGTTGTTTTCCGGGCCAAATTCAAGGTGCTGGTTTTGACCTTTAAAACCCTATATGGTTCCGGCCCAGCCTATCTTAAGGAGTGCCTCCAGCAGCACCAGACAGGCCGCTTAACAAGATCAGCCTCGGATGGCCTTCTCTCTGTCCCATCAGCCAGGACAGCCAGACTGGTAGGGACGAGGGAGAGGGCCTTCTCTGTGGTGGCCCCCACTCTGTGGAACTCCCTCCCTAGGGAACTCCACCATACCCCCTCTTTAATGAGCTTCCGCCGCACATTAAAAATGTGGTTGTTCAGGCAGGCATTTGGGATGGGTTAGGGTATTTTAGAGAATGTTTTTACTGTAGAATTTTATTGTTTTAAACTGTTTTATTATATACTTTGTACATCGCCCAGAGTGGCTGGGTGACCAGCCAGATGGGCGATTAATAAATTTAATTTAATAAATAAATAATAAAATCTTCAGTTGCCTTTGACATAGAAAACACATTGACACCCAGCTTAAAGCAACACTTTATATATTTGAAGGCTGTCATTTCCCTTTTGCTCACTTTCATTTTTTCCTCCTACCTACCAATCATCATTCTCCATAAATGGCTTGCACCCCAGCTTCAACTAATTTAATCCACTACCCCTTCCCAATAGCTGGGAATGATTCCAGGAATTTTGCCTATGATTGGTTTAGTACTACAAAAGAAGATGATTATCATTATCATAATCTCTTCATTTTACTGTAATACTATAGGGATCCTAAAACACTGGCAAGACGTAAACATAGCAGGATTTTCCCCCACACTGCATAAAGATGTAGCAATCCCCTTAGCAACACCCTTTCACTGATAAAGCAATCCTCCACCCCAACCCCTGTTTTTGCCTCTTTCTAACTTAAAAGTGGCTGCATTTTAGAGGATAGTAATTGTGTTGTAATGAGATCTCTTGGCTCCAGAATTAGAAGTTATTCTTGCTGTGTTCCTATCTTTTTTTTTATGGTAATTAAAAGCTGACTCAGATGGCTCAGTGAGTAACTCTGATTAGGAACCAGTCATCTACTCTGGCCAATGAATCAGCAGAGGGGAGAGCGAAAGGTGCATGTCACACTCTCAGACAAAAGGAAAGGTAGAGAACTTCCTAACTGTAGGCTAGCATAATCCATTTGTGAAATATATGGCATCTGTATCACAAGGTAGCACTTATCCTGGAGTTCACATCACATTCTCTTATCACAGGTTAAAGTGGGGTGGGAATTAGTTGCTAATCCGTGAACCGAAACTAGTTCTTACATTACACACAGGCAGGGAAGGAAGACTGAAGAATTGTATTAGGCTTCTTTCCACACTTCTGCTGCGATGTGCAATGTGAAATTTGCCAATCTAACCTATAATGAGCTCCATGAGCTCTGTGCATCCCTTGGGACTCACACATCTGGAATGAAAAGGCCATGTAGGTGAAAAGGCCACGTATGTGAAAGTCGATTCACACATTCATTCATTCATTACATTTCTATCCCACCCAATAGGCAAAGCTCTTTGGGCAGTTTACAAAACTAAAAACCTTAAAAATACAATATTGTACATAATATCAAAAACCATTTACATGCAAACATATAGACAGACAGCACACACACACACCACTAACAATCTGAACAATCGACAATAAGAAATCCAGGGCCTGAATTAAAAACCTTATCGTATGCTGCCAAATGACTGAGAGTAGAGGTGGGTCTTAATCTGGCACAGAAAATATAACAATGTTTGTGCCAGCACACATTACAGCAGAATATTCTTACCTTCCTATATGAAGTGGTATTCTGCATGGATCCAGTGGAGGAATACATCCAGCGATACATCCCTAGCTGGATTGGGGCAAATATATTTATCTTAAATATCCTGAGGCACTGAGATACAGCTGCTGGGCCTCCCAACCCACTCCTCTACTGGTCCCCTCGCCCCACTCTCTCTTCCTCCCTTTGCTGTAGCTAGTGATGGAAAGAAGACTGGTGTAGGAATGGGTGGGAGTGCTACAGCTGCATCCTATTATTATTATTACATCATTAATGTACATAGTACTTCACAGTGTTACATAACAAACAAAGACAGGTCTCTGCCCTAAGAGGCTTACAATCTAAGTTTTGACAGAAGCAAAAGGAGAGAGATGAGCGAAAATGGCAAGAGTGAGGAAGGATGGATATGAGCAATTGCAGTGACACGTACTTAGCCATAACCCAAGCTAAATTTATGCCAGCAGGAGCACCGTAGAATTTGTTGTATGTCCCCTATGCCAGCGTATCTCGAGAGACACCACTGCTATGGGCCTTATGTCACGGTAATATCAGAGTTATAGTAGCTCAATTATGCTGGCAGAGGGGCCAAAACAGGGCAGAGTTGGGGGCTTGGGTGGGGGAGAGAAAGTTTACTCCAAATCTTATGTTTCTCCAGCCTCTGCTAACAGTTCCTACACCAGCATAACATGATGCCAATGAAAGAATCATAGAATTATAGAATCATAGAATAGTAGGGTTGGAAGGGGCCTACAAGGCCATCGAGTCCAACCCCCTGCTCAATGCAGGAATCCAAGACAGAGCTTCCCTGACAGATGGCTGTCCAGCCTCGTCTTGAATGCCTCCAGTGTGGGAGAGCCCACTACCTCCCTAGGTAATTGGTTCCATTGTCGTATTCCTCTAACAGTTAGGAAGTTTTTCCTGATGTTCAGCTGGAATCTGGCTTCCTGTAACTTGAGCCCATTATTCCGTGTCCTGCACTCTGGGATGATTGAGAAGAGATCCTGGCCTTCCTCTCTGTGACAACCTTTCAAGTACTTGAAGAGCACTATCATATCTCCCTTCAGTCTTCTCTTCTCAAGGCTAAACATGCCCATTTCTTTCAGTCTCTCTTCATAGGGCTTTGTTTCCAGTCCCCTGATCATCTTTGTTGCCCTCCTCTGAACCCTCTCCAGTTTGTCTGCATCCTTCTTCAAGTGTGGTGCCCAGAACTGGACACAGTACTCCAGATGAGGCTAACCAGTGCTGAGTAGAGGGGAACTAGTACTTCCCGGGATTTGGAAGCTATGCTTCTATTAATGCAGCCCAAAATAGCATTTCCCTTTTTTGCAGCCACATCACATTGTGGGCTCATATTCAGCTTGTGATCGACAACAATTCCAACATCCTTCTTGCTTGTAGCATTGTTGAGCCACGTATCCCCCATCTTGTAACTGTGCATTTGGTTTCTTTTTCCTAGGTGCAGAACTTGGCATTTATCCCTATTAAATGTAATTCTATTGTTTTCTGCCCAGCGCTCCAGTCTATCAAGATCACTTTGAATTTTGTTTCTGCTTCCAAAGCTATCCCGCCCAATTTTGTGTCACCTGCAAATTTGATCAGCATTCCCTACACCTCCTCCTCCAAGCCCTTAATAAAAATGATGAAGAGCACTGGGCCCAGGACTGAGCCCTGCGGTACCCCACTCGTTACCTCTCCCCAGTTTGAGAAGGTCTCATTGATAAGCACTCTTTGAGTCCGATTCTGTAGCCAACTGTGGATCCACTGGATCGTTGTTTCATCTAGCCCACTTTGAGCTAGTCTGCTCATCAGGATATCATGGGGCACTTTGTCAAAAGCTTTGCTGAAGTCGAGGTATATTATGTCTACAGCATTCCCACGGTCCACAAGGGAGGTGACTTGATCAAAAAATGAGATCAGATTCGTCTGGCAGGATTTGTTCTTGACAAATCCATGTTGGCTTCGAATAATCACTGCATTGTTTTCAAGGTGCTTCCAGATGGATTGCTTTATCATCTGCTCCAGAATTTTCCCAGGGATTGATGTCAGACTGACTGGTCTGTAGTTCCCAGCTTCCTCCTTTTTACCCTTTTTGAAGATAGGGACCACATTAGCCCTCCTCCAGTCATCTGGCACTTCACCTGTCCTCCCTGATTTCTCAAAGAGAATAGACAGCGGTTCTGAGAGTTCTTCTGCCAGTTCCTTTATTACTCTAGGGTGCAGTTCATCTGGCCCTGGAGATTTGAACTCATTCAAAGTAATTAGGTGTTCCTTGACCATATGCCTTTTGATCTCAAGCTGCAATCCTGCCCCTTCAGCCTGTACTTCACCTTTGCCAGGGGGGTCATAGACCCTCTTTTGGGAGAAGACTGAGCCAAAGTAGGAATTGAGCACCTCTGCCTTTTCTTTGTCATCTGTTATCGTTTTGCCATCATTATTTAATAGCTGAACCACCATTTCTTTCCTGTCTTTTACTATGCACGTAGCTGAAGAAAGCCTTTTCGTTGTTTTTAGCATCCCTCGCTAACCTCAGCTCGTTCTCAGCTTTAGCCTTCCTGACGCCATCCCTGCAATTCTGTGCTACCTGCCTGTACTCTTCCTTTGTAGCTTGGCCTTCTTTCCACTTCCTATATGTGTCCTTTTTTGTTTTCAGGTCATCTCTAAGCTTTTTGTGAAGCCACATTGGCTTCTTCTGTAGTCTCCCACCTTTTTTTCTTGTTGGAATTGTTTGTAATTGTGCCTTTAGAATTTCCTTTTTTAAAAGCTCCCATCCATCTTGGACTCCTTTTCTGGTTAGCGTCGCTTGCCATGGGACCTTACTGATCATTGTTCTGAGTTTATTAAAATCAGCTTTCCTAAAATCCAGGGTACGCATTTGACTACACTTGGCTTTTGCTTCCCTTGGAACCAAGAACTCAAGTACAACATGGTCGCTTTCCCCCAGAGTTCCTGTAACTGCTATTTTATCCACTAAGTCACCTCTGTTGGTTAGGATCAAGTCAAGAGTAGCCGATACTCTAGTTCCTTCCTCTACTTCCTGTAGGAGGAAGTTATCCGCCACACAAGTCAGGAATTTCCTGGAGGGGCCATGTTTTGCAGAATTTGTCTCCCAACAAATATCAGGGAAATCGAAGTCCCCCATTACTACTACATCATGCTTCCTTAAAACATTGGCTATTTGCCTTCAAAGAGGCAGTGTAAGTTAAAACTCTCCTATTGAACTCAATGGAAAGTCCAATGCACTGCCCACCACCTCACCCCACTCTGCTCACAGCGTGACAGTGGAGTGCAGGAACCAGATTAACTGTAGCCAACCACAGCACATCCACATCAGTATATTAACCCTAAAGTGGGAGCCCATAACTCTGAGGTTAGGGTACATGGCATAGGTCTATATCATGTCATGCACACATGGACTACACAAGGGGGAACTTTGGTGATGCAAACTATGGAGAAAAGGCACTTTGCACAGAAAGGAAGCATTTTGTACAAACAGTCCGGCCTTAGAACAAATATAGGAAAAGCAGATTGCTGATGCTTGTCTTCTCAGAACCCTTACAGGTATCCTGCCTCAGGACTCCACATGCAAACACTCAACAGAAACTTCTCAACTGGATGGTTGAACATCCCTTAACTGAATTAAGTAATCCTTCTTCCTTCAATAGCTATTAGCAGTGTCTTCCACAGAGGAGAAAAAAAATGCAGTATGTAGAAAGGGGAAGGGGAGATGGAAGCCATATCCCCCCCCCCCCCGCACACACACAGTTGGTGAACGCCAGGGACTCCATTCTGACTATGCTACTGCTGGTCACGCACTCATCATCACTTTACTTTGCAGGATCACAGCCTGGCCAAGTGGAACAGAACAAACACCCACTACACACAGAATTCCATTACAATTGCATAAGGGGAAGTGGTAAATATTGTGACTATACTCTCTCTTCCAACAGAGAAAGAAGTTGAGGAAAAGAATAGGAACTGTCCATGAGCAAAATAATAATCTGGCTGTACTATTTATGGAGCTGGTAATGATGCATCTGCTTGGAGATGAGACATCTGGTGTACACGGGGCTCAGTAATGATGAGAAGCTGTGGTGGGTCATGCCCCCATCCATCTTGCTTCTCTAGAACTTTGTTGGCTCAGATACATAAGAGGGAGGGCAGAACTAGGTGCAGGGTAATAGTCAGGATGGAAAGACAACATATTTGGGCAAAGGCTGACTATGTAAGCATGGATACTAGACCAGAACATTCACTCCTGGTAAAAGCTGCATTTTGGGGACAGTGGGAGCTGTTATGCTTGCAGTATGGAGAGTGAAGCCATTCTAGAACTGGTCCTCTATAAGTCTTATCCCTTCTATGCATAGAGCACAACAGCTGAATTTCTGCATTGCGTGAGTAGTCTCTGAGGTATTTGAGAGATGCAAAACCTGTGTGATGGTTGTGCTGCTGTTGAGCTTTTAGTGCCTGATTTCATATGACAGATTCTTTTGTCCTGCATGTGAATGCACAGGCCTGGATCTAGGTTTAGCATTCCTTCTTGGCCAGATACTCTAAAAGTCAGACTAGAGAGAGAGTAAACAGAGTCAGCGTTGGACTACTTCATGATTTGCCTGGGGACTATGAAGGAGATGGAATAAAATAGACATAAGAAATCATACAGAGGCCCATCCCTGTGTAATTTTTGAGAAGAGTAGCATATTTTATTCTGCCAGTAAAGTATTGTTAAACTCGACTGATCAACAAAAGGCACCAGAGCCATCCAACTTGAGATGGTGTTGAGCTAAGGGTACCACGTACCATGTTGAAGCCAGCCATAAGAAAGTATTCACAAGACACCAGCTGTTTCTCAGCAGCCTTGCATTTTTCTATTTTTAATGACACAATTATCAAGGCCACTGAGGCTATAGATGCCTTTAAAATATGATCATCAGGAGAATATTTATAGTAGGGTTGGTGTTAAACAGCCTGCCCTGAAAAAGCTTTGGGTGAAATGATTGTCACCTTCCCTTCAGCAAGGAAGGAAAAGGTGGTAACAATGGCTCCCGCATTATAAATCCTCACATATCCCAAATAATAAATGAAGTTCTCAACAACATTATACATAGCATATCATCCCAAAGACATTATATGTATACCACAAGAGGTCACATAACCACAGTGGACTCAGGAGCAGGGCAAGGTGGATTTTTAAAACTCCTTGTCCATTAACAAGTGCTGTATAACTGATAACAAAAATAGCAGCAGTGCTTTGTTGTTGTTGTTCAGTCGTTCAGTTGTGTCCGACTCTTCGTGACCCCATGGACCATAGCACGCCAGGCCTTCCTGTCCTGCGCTCTCTCCCGGAGCGTGCTCAAGTTCATATTCATTGCATCCGTGATGCTATCTAGCCATCTCATCCTCTGCCGTCCCCTTCTCCTTTTGCCTTCAGTCTTTCCCAGCATCAGGGTCTTTTCCAGGGAGTTTTCTCTTCGCATTAGGTGGCCAAAATATTGGAGCTTCAGCTTCATTATCTGTCCTTGCCAAAATAAAGTCTCTCTTAAGATAGAAAGATGAGATTCTCTGATCCAATAGTTTAAATTAGAACAATTGTTTATCAGCTCAAGTGCGTGATCCTAAGCTTGCTTACCTGGAAAGCAGGTCTCATTGAAATCATGGGACTTGCTTTTGAGTGAATATATTTAGAATCTAGATATAAGTCTTTAGTGCTAATGGGAGCTTTTCTTCCAATGCAAATAACAGCTGGGGAGGGGGATTTTCATCAGGGCTGTGGCAGGAAGGAAAAGGTACCCCTCCCCACCTCCAGTTCTGATTCTGATTGCCCTCTCTCTCCCTTAGCTGCAAATAAAAGTTTCAGGCAATTTAAGATGATGCATTTAACCTGGGGCCCTTATTTGCAAATGAAAGGGTCAGAAATGAGTCTGAATGGAGCATGCTTCCTATAGTGCTAGAGCATTTAGGTCAGCCCTGATTTAGGCCCAAAGTCATGGGGTTTTTTGGCAGCCCATGGTATGTCCCTACTTGTGGAGAATGGGTCATCTGGTACATTCCTCACAAGCTCTCAGTTTTGCCTGCTACTGCAAACTGCTTCATGTGGAAAATGAACCTAGGATTGTCATTCCCCCCCACCCCCTGCCCCTGGCAGAGCTCCTGTGCTTTGAAAAGGTGAGTGGCAAGCATAAATATAAGGGGTGATGTTTTCCCCAGCATGTAGATGAAGCGATGGGGAAAGCTACACTTCATGAATTTCAGTTTACTATGCAACTTTTCAAGGCACAAGAGCCCTTAAAAAAAAGCTATATATTGGCAATCTTGGCAACCACGACAACCTGAAAGCAGGGAAAAGGAGTTTCAAGCACTTTCAAGCACAGCAGTTATGTAAATTAAATAAATATTGGAGAGTAGCAAACCCTCTATTGTCACACACACATTTCTTTCAGCTTTGCTCTAAACAGATTATTCTTACTGGCATTAGAGATATTCAGCCTCTACAAACAATTAGTTGTCTAAATCACAAAGGTGACCCGTTAATTACTTCCAAAGAGATAGCAGTACTAGTCTGTTGCAGCAAAAACAATACAGTCTTCTGGCACAAATAAACCTGTTGGTCTTTAAGGCACCCTTCCTCAAACTGGTGTCCTCAGATGTACTGGACTACAATCCCTATAATTCCCATCCAGCATGGTGATTTTGGCTGGGGGTGATGGGAGTTGTATTCCAGCACATCTGGAGAGCACCAGGTTGGGGAAGGTTGCTTTAAGATGCCACAGCCAGGACACCTTGTTTTTCCTTAATTACTGGTGTACTGGATCCTGCTCAAATTAGCAATAGCAATCCACCACTCTTTACCCATGCATTAGCTTCCTTCTGCATGTACTTGAGGCAACAAAGGTCAGTTATGCGACATCATATGAGGCACTCCTCCTTCAAGAAGATTAATCTCCATGGCTGATAAAGTAAGGTGTAAGGCAGCCCTGACTGCCTCTGTTAGATACCACTCACATGTTTCCAAGTTGTTCTTTAGAGTCATGAGAATTAGGAACTTGCTATTTTAAAATGAAAATTGCAATTGTTAGGATGCCAAATGTGCTAGAAACCAGGGCCCCATCTACATGGCTTTCACCCTTCACCCCATCGCAACTGCCAGCATTGCAGCTTCGAATTAGCTTCTGGTGGTATACACTCAGGATTTACTGCGTGCTTCCTTAACAGACTCCTCCATGCCCTCTTTTTTGCCATTATACTTTAATGCGCAGCTGTGCAGTCCTGTGAGCATGCGGGTGTGACACTTCAGTGGCTGTTTTGTATTTTAGGGGTTCTGTTGTGTATTTCCATCCCTTGTTAGGTAAAAAGTGCGTGTTCTGTGCTCCTTCATTTCCACGCCATCTGTTTGTCAGTTCCCCAGCCTGAGACTCTCGTGATGTTTGCGTGAGCAGTATGTGCCTACCCATCCCTCTGAAATGGAGGCCAGAGTGACATTGGTCCTCCCCCAAGACCCCTCTGGCTCTTGGGTACTGAGTCCGAAAGCAACTGTTATGAAGATACGAAGCTGCAAAAATGTGATTAAATAAATGAAAACGCCTCTCTGTGCGTCTGTAACTGCACAGCTGCGAAGGGACAGGGGGAGTAAAGAGGCATCACAGAGTGACAAGGCACTATGCATGCCTACAACACACCCACCACAAAATGCGAAGTCGGTTTGGGGAAGGGACAGACAGCTCACAATCGCAGGGAAACCCTCAGCAAACCAAAAAAATTGCAGCAAAACACCTCCCTGGAAATCCGCATTTTCCAGGAGAAAACCATGGATGGCTGCAAAGTGGCAACTGCGTCATCTGTCCCGAGGGACCTCGACTTGCAGCTGCCCCAGAGTAAAAGATGGGGCCCAGATTTTTTGCTTGTGACGTGAACCAGCAGATGTACATAACATCGCCACCATAATTATTTCTCAGATGGATTAAATACTTTATATGCATTCAGTTTTATTCCTGATAGATGTATGACAACAACAACAACAACAATAACAACAACAAATAATAATAATAATAATAATAATAATAATAATAATAATACAGTAGTAGTTGTAGTCGTATTGGCATTTATATAGCACTTTCAATGGTTGAAAGTGCTTTACATACATTAACTGGATATGATCCATACAAGTCAATATTATTATGTTGAAACTGAGGGATTGAGAATGAGAAATAATGGCTTGCCTAAGGCCATCTTGTGAGTTTATGGCAGAAGATCAAAGCTAGGATCTTCCTCATTTATAGCTCAGTCTCTTAGCAACAGGTCCAGCCTCAGCACCTGGAACCCTTGGGCAGCTGCCAACACTCCCCGCACCCTGGCAAGGCCCACTGGCACTGATGCCGTCCCTAGGACACTTATGCTGCCATTTTAAATTTCCCACAATACCCCAGAGTGTCTGATGTTGCATCTTTCTGGAGCATTGTGGGAATGTAAAATGGTGTCTTGTAGCTGCCTGCTGCTCTTGCGAGGGGCCACATACAGAGTGTCAGATCTAATTAGCTTTAAGCAGATATTTATCAGCTTACTGACTGACTCAATGTCAAACTGAGAAGGGTGTTAGCCTTCATTCATTTGAATTTGAAGAGTCACCCACTGAAGTAAAAAAATTAGACAAGACAAAAAGAAATGTGCATTTTGTTCACCACTTAAGAAAAACATGCCCTTGGTTGTGTGGGCCAACTGTACAAGTAAACAGGCTGGGAGAAAGGGCAAATGTAAAAACACAGTACAGGGTTATGTACTGCATGGCTTCTGTGTCACTGAGGCCAACTTCTGCTGGTAGACACGATTATCAATAATATAAATCAATTTTCCAGTGTGGGACATGACAAGGGCACTTTACTGAGGCCCCCTGCCAACGTGGAGTTGACCCTCTTTTGCCACTATGCTCAAACAGCAATCATCTCCCCCTGAACAATATAAACACAGGGTATCATAATGTAAACCTGGAATATCTAATCCATAATCCATTTTTGAGATTGCATATTGTTACCTGCAGTATTCCCTCCTTTTAGCTATCCTTCCCCTTCCTTATTCGGTTTGCATAACTGAGCATTACACCACATTTCATTTCTAACTGTGCTATTTTCCAAGGCAGGTCCCAGTTTAAGCCTGCCTCTGAAGGCAACATGGACCTACCTCATGAACTCTTGGGTGAAATGATCAATACGTAGAAATCCTTTCACTAGGCCAAACCAAAGAGGGATAAGGAGAGACTTGCAGTGATTGGTTAAAAAGCAGTAAAGTGAGCAATTCTCAACAGGCCAGATTTCTCAGAATAAATTGATAGCTGACCTTTTAGGAAAGATATTCACAGAAGATACATCCTAGAGCAGTCTCTCAGAGACTGTACAACGGGCACAGAGAAAGCTGCCTTATACCAAGTCAGACATCTGGTCCATCTAACTCAGTGTTTCTACACTGACTGGGCAGTAGCTCTCCAGGATTTCAGATAGGAGCCTTTCCCACCCTTACATGGAGATGCCAGGGAATGAACCTACCTGACATCTTTTGCATGCAAGGCATGTTCTCTGCTACTGAACTATGAAAACTAGACTTTGGGGCAATACAATCCCTATGTTAGAATTAGGTCATGCCAAATTCCTATAAAGCAAGAGATGGGGTAGGGGTGGGGATTTACATATCCAGGCACCATGCTTTGGTCCCTGGATATGTATCAAAGAAAAATAGTTGGGGAAAAATTCTTATACAGCGGTGGGTGGGGGGCAAAATTACAGGTCAAGAAAGGTTCAGCACCCCCTCCTATTCACCCATGTTGCATTTTAAATTGCCCACCAGCCCACCGCTCTATAATAATTATGCACAATCTGCATTTTAATACATTAGCAGTAATGGCTAGTTTTCCCCACAGTCTGCTGGTTGAAATCTGCTTTTAGAACCCTGGAGCAAATAGCAGAAATTTAGTTTGGTAGAGCAGTTTATACACATCCTTCCCACTAAGGGGCATAACTGGGTTGCAAGTATCCCACAGAAAAGATAGTAGCTGGAGTGCAGCTGATGGAACAATATGTAGCTGAATGCATTACAGTAACCTCTGGCATGGGAAAGAGATGCAACAGCAACAGGAAGACATAATAAAAAATAATGTATAGTTTTAAAAAATGGAAAGAAATTAACAAAAGCTCCAAACACTGTTATTTCTATCCTACCCTTCCAACTCCATATGAGATCCTCAGTGTGGCTTCCTTACAACATCCAAAAAGCAAACAAAATGACAATAAAATCAACCAGCCAAGAAATAAAACTTTCATTTCTTAAGTATTATAATTTGTATACTGTATTGTCATGTACAGATTGCTTTATGATGTTATTCCCATTTTAGGTGCAGAACTGAGGCCCAGGAGAAATAGTGACTTGCCCAAACTGCTCACCAGGTTTAGAGCAAAGCTGAGATTTGAAACTTAGACATTCTAGATCCAGGTGTGATGCTCTTTGCTCATGGTAACTGCCACCCCATCATTTTCCTCTCTTTATAATATTTTGTTTTAAAAGCCCAAAGCAGTTCTTGCCAGTTCTACAAGGTTGTACAGAGACTGTAGTTCAGCTTTGGGGTCATATGTAAGTGCTCAAAACTCACTTTGTCTGAAATTCACTTTTCTACTGTGCACCTTTAGAAGTGGTTACCATGAGGCTGGGTGATACATAACTCTATGCACATTGAACGTGTTAGCCTCCAGTTCCTCTAAATGAGCACTGGATTGCTATTTATCCTATAGCTGTACTGTTTTAAAAACTTTTTATTGTAAGCTGCCTTGTGAGGCAGGGCAGAAACAGCAATAATAATATCCACTGGTAGAAATCTAAAGGGCCTCAGTAGCAGAGAGGGCAGGACAGGTGAGGGGTCTCTGTCGATACTCCAAACCCCGCACCTTCTCCCAAATTCTAAAAAGCCTTGGGCAGGGATTAGGTATACACACTTATCTTATGCTACTGGGAAATATGCCCATTGGTAGAGAGCAGCAGCATGCTAGCCCTGCGCCCGAGGCAACTCACCTTCTAGACAGCCAATCCAAGGAGCTGTCTGGCAAGATAACACGGCCAGCCAGCAAGGGTGCATGGGAGCCCAAGCACTCCCAGGCAGCACTGCACTGGCCACCCCAAGAGCTTTCCACCTAATAGTTTGTGCCTTCCCTATTCCCCCCTTTTTCCTCCCCCACTCCACCTTGGACGCTTCAGAAGAGAAGAGGATGAGTCCTCCTTTAACCTCTAACGCAATCATGGGGGTGGGAAGAGACAGTATTTTTGGTGTGCTGTTTTAGCCCCATTCCCTCCCCCAACAATCACTTTAGGCCTTCACTTTGTCCCTAAATTGACACTGGGGGGGGGGGGGGATTGGGTTCATGGCAAGTTTCTCGGAGCCCAATCGTTTCCCCAATTACTCAATTGTTATATGAGGATGAGGGGAAGCTTTCTTGGAGTAAAGTCCATCTCCTCTAGCAATCTGTGGGGGAAAGCTACAGAGGATAGGGAGGGCAGAGGGGGGAAGTGTTCTCCATCTCCACACACACACACACTCACTCCCTTTCAGGTTCCGATTTTCATTTTCATTTCCTTTTCATTTATTATATTTCAATACTGCCCCATAGCCGAAGCTCTCTGGGAGGTTCACAAACATTACTTCTGGTTCACTTTCCTCTCTATGAGCCACTGCAAGCACTATTAACCACTGCAAGAGTGGTTCCCAGTCTCTAAAATTCAGGTACTGGAACTACAATATGGGGCAAACCAGAAGCTCAGTTTGAGCAGGAGGAAAGGAAAGTCATGTTGCTGAGGATCATTTGACTCATCAGCTGTGCTGCAATACTAAAAGCTGAGATCTAGATTCCCAGAAATACATAGCATAAAACCGAAGCTCTCTTGGCTAGGGATCCAGTACTGTAAGGAACAGAGGCAGGGCAGCTGAGGTTAAATATAAGATGGAACCTTGCTGAAGAAGATCAGGAGCTTTGCATCTCAGAGAGGACAAAAGAGATAAATGGATTCGCACACCTTGGGTGGGTGGGGAAGGACTTATTTGCACTATGATGTTGACAGCAGATCAGTGCCAGTTTGAGTTATCTGTGATGCACACCTGACCTGCTGCATCTCAATCCACTCTAAATTTGCTCAGGATGTTCCATGCTGAAATCCTATAGGAATCAGCATATGCATGATGTGGCCCAGAACTGACTGTTAGAAGAGGGGAATACTTCAATGCTTCCATTTCTCTCACTACAGGAAGGATATTTGCATGGCCATTGTGCAAATCAAACATTTTCCCCCTATTTCAAAACAAGACATTTGGGCTGGGAGATTTTCTTTTCTTTCCCCCCCTTTTTAGAGTTGAAGCTGTACAAGTGCCCAAATTGATCCCCAATAGCCATTATCATGAACAATTACAAAATAAACAAGAAGCAAGCATGATTGCATATTGTGCAACAGCAGTTCAGGGTTGTTGGGGTTTTTGTTTTTTGTTTTACTTTTCCTTAATTTCCACAATTGCACAAAAAACTCTCTATGATATGAAAAAATACAGGGAAGATAAATACACAGCTGAACAATTCTCTGTCATATATAGATACAGAAATACAGAAAGAGGACAGCATCTGGAAAACATGGCAAGGCACCTGCTCTGGAACCAGCTTACAGAATATCTTAGCTGTGTGTGGTTGAACAGAAAATACAAGTCCATATACACAGCTTGGAACCAGTGTGTGTAGCAACCAACTTACCACCCTGCTGGGAGCCAGACAGAATCCCAGCAGAGCCTATGATCACCCCAATGAGGTGAGGTACAGATCAGGGAACATCACCAGAAGTGTGCTGGGATGGAGGACACTACAAGGTCAAAGAACCTTCATGAGTGGAGAGAAGTTGCTTCTGGATGGGTGGCCTATTTCAAAATTATAATACACCAATATGAGGCAAGAGAAAGAAAACTAGGTTCCATGGAACCCTGCACCATTTCCTGATTATGTGGGATGTGGAGCTTGTTTATGGAAGTGTGTGTGTGTGCTTGTGTGTGTAAATATGTACACACACACACAGGCGGCGTTCAGACTTCATGATAACCCATGATGGTTTAATAAGTTACCCACAGTAGCTTATTTTTTAAATAGTCCACGATGACCCACCACAGAACCAGGCTAATAAGCTACAGTGAGTAGTTCATTAAGCTATTGTGTGTAATTTGGACCCCCGCCCGTGACCTCTGATCTGCTGCAGTCCTCCCACCTGAGCAGTGACGCCGTTTCACCTCTAAAGTGCTAGAAGTCTGCAGGATCCTGACAAAACTTCATACACAGCCTCTCCCAGTCAAGAGGCATCTGATCCACCTAAAAACTCTACGTGATCGCTCACTAAGCAGCAAAAATCCCAAGTTCTGCAAAAAGGGTGTGTGTGTGTGGCTATAAACCCTTTGGGGTTTGCAGAATCAGGGCCAAACTTGACACACAGCCTCCCTAGTTGGGAGGCACCCAATCCACCATTAAAACCCTGTGCAATTACCCCAGAGGAGCGAAAATCCCAAGTGCTGCCAAAAGGGGGTGGTGGCTATAAACCCTTGGGGGGTTGCAGGATTGGGACCAAACTTGACACACAGCCTCTGCTAGTTGGGAGGCACCTGTCAGGGTGGAAACTGAGCCCAGAGAGCCTCAGAGCAGTTCGGATTCTGAGGAGGAACAGCTATCTGTGGGAGAGGGGCCAGCTCATCCCTCACAGGCTCAGCACCTGGCAGAGATTCCTCCTGCCAGCATTCCAGAGATAGATAGCGACCCCGGTAGTGAGGGAATGTGGGAGGGGGGCTTCTTAGACACTTGACGCAGATGCAAAGAGCGATGAGCGATGGAGGGCGCGGAAAGGAGGCGTAGCGCCCATTTGGAGTGCAAGCAACAGCTGCCTCTCATGGACCCAAGGGAAAGAGGGAGGATCTCTCCCTAGCCCATAAGTTCTGGGTCTTCAAGTGACTCTCCTTCAAATGGGGATCAACTGCCTACTCAGAGCATAGGCTACTCTGCTGTTCATTGCTTAGTCGCTGGTGATTAGCATCTGAAAGAGTCATTAAGTTGTAAAAAGATTAAAGCTTTGAAAAGAAATCCTTTCATCTGTGTCTTGAGTTGGCTATTGGAATCTACTGGGAGAAGCCGCCAGAGCGCTCCTGACAGCACCCAATCCACCATCAAAACCCTTGGAAGTTTGCAGAATCGAGGAAAAGTTCATAGGCAGCCTCCCCTAGTGGAGGGGGGGATGAGCAATTCTGCTTTGGTGCTAAAGCAGGGTTTTGATGGTGGATCAGGTGCCTCCCAACTAGGGGAGACCGTAAAGTCTAGTCCCAATTCTGCAAACCTCCAAGGTTTTATAGCCACCCCCCCCTTTTTGGTGCACATGGGATTTTCACTCCTTGGTGAGTGATCGCTTATTTCCCCCCACAGACAGTGCCAAAATAGACGATTTCAGGTGTTTCCATTATACAGAGAACGCCTGGGAGGAGCAGAGCGGCAGTGATCTGAATCACTCTTGCCTCTGTAGGCAAGCAAAATAACCCACGGTGCCCAACAGATTACATGATAACCCACGGTGGGTTAAATAACCCCTACTGCAGACTGTTGGTTATCAGAGTAGATTATTTTGGCAAAACAAACCATTGTGGATTATTTAACCCATCGTGGGTTATTGTGTCATCTGAACCCACTCACTGACTGATTGTAGAGCAGGCCAAGGGAGAAATTGTTGATCTTGGAATTGTTGTCGATCACAAGCTGAATATGAGCCAACAATGTGATGTGGCTGCAAAAAAGACAAATGCTATTTTGGGCTGCATTAATAGAAGCATAGCTTCCAAATCCCAGGAAGTACTAGTTCCCTTCTACTCAGCATTGGTTAGGCCTCATCTGGAGTACTGTGTCCAGTTCTGGGCACCACACTTTAAGAAGGATGCAGACAAACTGGAGAGGGTTCAGAGGAGGGCAACAAAGATGATCAGGGGACTGGAAACAAAGCCCTATGAAGAGAGACTGAAAGAACTGGGCATGTTTAGCCTTGAGAAGAGAAGACTGAGGGGAGATATGATAGCACTCTTCAAGTACTTGAAAGGCTGTCACAGAGAAGAAGGCCAGGATCTCTTCTTGATCATCCCAGAGTGCAGGTCATGGAATAATGGGCTCAAGTTACAGAAGCCATATTTCGGCTGAAGATCAGGAAAAAGTTCCTGACCATTAGAGCAATACGACAATGGAACCAATTCCCTAGGGAGGTGGTGGGCTCTCCCACACTGGAGGCCTTCAAGACGAGGCTGGACAGCCATCTGTCAGGGATGCTCTGACTTGGATTCCTGCATTGAGCAGGGGGTTGGACTCGATGGCCTTGTAGGCCCCTTCCAACCCTACTATTCTATGATTCTATGAAAGAAGGCTTTGGGGGCTGTAGTTGCTGTGGCAGGGTAAAATAATAACTGGCTCCTTATGCTGAGGTGCATTTTCCTTTTCACAAGTGAAAGAATCAGACACGAGGACTAGGATTCCAATTCTGATGGAGCCAAACAAATATTTTTACAAAAGGGAAGTACAGCTATTATACATCTCACAGGTAGCACCAGCTTGTCTGGATGACTGATCTGTTAGTTAGGGGTCTGGCGACTGGCAGCAAACCAATGGCTGAATGCCACAGGAGTATATAACTTCCTCTCCCATCCCACAATCATTGCCTGAGTAACATGACCTCTGACTCTGACCAGACAGATGCATGAGTGCTATCCTGACATAATTTTTTTAATTGCAAGTTAATGCACAAATGGAATGGAACAGAATTATGGCTAAAACACATGAGTGACATGGTCCAGATATAGAGTCACCCATCCCTACTTGACAGTTGGAGTTTTCTTTGTCTCACATTCTCTCCATGCTACTGGAATTGATCCTCCATTTTTATTTCCTTTATTTGTACTCTGCTAGTACAACTAAGTGGTCTGATCTGTGGCTTCAGTGTCTACTTGCCTTGCCCACTGTATTTGCTGCCTCATTGTTCATCAGATTTCCCAAGAGACACACTATAACTCCTATAGTGTGTCTGTACACTGGACAAGTCTTGCAATCATACTTCCTTACCCACACACTTGCGGTTATTGGTCTTGTCCTGTCAGTACCCAAGTGGCTTCATCCTGAACATACACCTATTTGGCCCCAATCCTTTCACCCTGAGTGAGAAAACTTTAACTCACTCCTTTACCCTCCCCCCCCCCACCATCAGTTGAAGTTTGACAAGCACTGCTGCCCGCTGATGAGCCTGCTTCTGTCATGCCAGAAGGGCTCTTCCCATTTACTGGATCTCCATAGCAACTGGTCATTTCCCATTCACAGTCCGCTCAGTTACCTTCCTATGCTCATTCATGCTGGTTGCCTTGACAACAGGACTCATCTCATTGATATAATCTGCCAACTCTGTGTGTGTGCGCACATGGTGTGTGTGTGTGTGTGTGTATAATCTGAGCAATGACTTGAGGAACAGGGATAAATGTTCTGCCTCTGCATCCCAAGAAGGTGGAATTGGGAGGGCAACTGGAGATATTTGACTGGTGGAAATCATATGAGGTTTTTGAAGGGTGTCTGATGACCCATGTAAGAAACTAGTCAACTAAATGCATTTTCTGTGAAGACAATTTGAACATAATGTCCAAATCATGGTTTGGCTGTTGGCTTCAAGCCTTGAGTTCCTGCATTCTCTCTCTCTTTCTGCTTGCAAACTCCAATTCTCTCCCTCACTTCCTGGTTCAGGCAAACAATTGTTTGCTGTTGCATCCAAATCAGGAAAACAAAGAGTTGCACAAACCATAATTTGCCTCCAAACCAAAATTGATCATCAGAGTTTCAATTGTTTGCCATTTTGCTTCTAAGCCCAATTCAAAGTGCCTGTAATGGCTTGGGACCAAGTTACTTAAAGGATCACCTACAGACATATGAACTTCTCTGGGCATTAAGATCAGCTTCTAAGGCCCTGCTTGTGTGCACACCAGTAGGGTAGTTTGGCTGGCAGGCACAAGGGACAGGGGACGTTTTGGTGGTGGCCTCATATTTATTGAATTCCCTCCCCTTAATGATATGATTAATTCCCTATTTTCCTTTAGACAGGCCCTAAATATATCTTGGTTTATTTTCAGACTGCTTTTAATTAAGTGGGTATTAGTTAGTGTTCCTATTGTTTTATGTTGTTCTTAGCAGCTATGTTTTTAGATCTCATGCTAGAATGGTTGGCTTGATATGCAGCAATGTGTATTTCTCTTTTTGTTTATTATTGTTTTGGGGGGGTTAATGTTACTATTTTAATGTTACTTTAATGTTAATTCTCTTATGCTTGTGTTAATATGATTTTATTATCTAAAATAATATATAGTGGCCAAGACATTCTTAAAATAAATAAATATAATGTACACCACCTTGGAAACATATTTATATGTTAAAAGTGGCCTATATATTTCTTAAATAAAATAAATTTGCCTGACCCAGGAAATGAAGGAAAGAATCAGAGCATAAGAACAGAGGTATGACTCAAAAGCTCAAGCCTGATGTACATGTCCAAACTGGTCTACTGCTGTTTACCCCTCATGATTGACCAAAGTACTAAAGGCACATTAGCAATGGAAAGCACAGTCTTAAATTATTAGTTCCCAGTGGCAACCTATGCAAGATGTGTATCCTCGTCTGAACCCCTCTACAGCTTGCACTTTGCAGGTTAAGCCTTGTTCCATGTGCCTATGCTGGGTAAGTAAGAACATCAGCAGCAAGGAGCATGGTCATTATTGCAATTGCCCCGAAACTGTGGAATGACCTCCCTAGTTTTATTCAGAGTTTTTCCTCTCTTGTATCCTTCCAGAGAGTGTGTAAAGCTCATCCATTTCAATCAGCTTTTGGCCACCGAGTCTTAATGATGTCTTAGACATAGACTCATAGGGTTGGAAGGGGCCTACAAGACCATCGAGTCCAACCCCCTGCTCAGTGCAGGAAGCCTGATTCCCAGGCGGTCTCCCATCCAAGTACTAACCAGAGCCGACCCTGCTTAGCTTATGAGATCAGACAAAATCGGGTGCATCCAGCCCTTTGCTCGTTTTATGGTTGCACTGTTTAGTTGTGAGGGGGCAGGGGGATTGTATTTGTATTAGTTATCTTGTAATTTATTTTCATTTTTTAATCTTTGTTGCAAGCTGCTTCAAGCTTTAAATAAATAAGAAGAAGCAGCATCTCTAGGAACACCTTCTGCATTTCCTCCTCCTCCAAACCCTACAGATGTACAAAAATGCATGATCCTTTTCACAGATGAGTGTGTGAAAGCAGTCACTTCCTTTTTAAGTAAAATGCATTTTATGCAGTTATTCTGTCCACATTTGGCAAATGGTCAGTCCCTGTGTTCAAACAGAATCCCATTATGATTCCATTCTCCATTTGCGGATATCACTAACTATCGAAACTTATGCTACAACCAGGTATGATCAGTTGTCTCCATTATCCAGCTCTCAGGATGACAGGCACAGCAAGCACATGTGAGCTACAGAAACTTTTGTTTAGATAGGAAATTAAGCTGTGTTTTTAAGTGTTTCGCATAGCATACCTTTCTTCAGTAACTCCATTAATAATGGTGTCCTTCGCCCTGTGGCTAGGTCAACTGCTCCATTAACTACCCAATGCTCAGAACGATACGTTATCCCTACACCGCATCTCTACAGACAGGTGGAGGCTGGGGGATAGCTGGCAGGCCTCTCTGCAGGCAATTTTTACCATCCCAGTGAGTATAAGCCAAACTTTTAATCCGCTGCCCTAAAAAGAGGCCTCACTAGCGTGAGTCACAGAGAATCAGTCCCTAGAACATCTACTAACTATCTCTGTTAGGAACGGGGAAGGAGTCTGGAGTGATACAGACATGCTCAGCACCACCCATGATCAGGCACTAGAAGGATTTGCAATACAAGGGTCATGAGAATATTTTTTGAAAAATCTCACTATTTTATTTTTAAGGTTCCAGTCAGGGTTCCACATCTTTGTTTACCATGGTTGGTGAGGTTGCCACTGTCCTCTTGAAGCAGCAGAGATGGCTGTGGATTGTCCTTGCTTTTGCATGGTGCTCTCTACACCCTTCCCAGTTCCAAGGTTATTTGGAAGATGGAGAAAGTGCCAGAGGCTTCTTTGCCCACTATGTTCCTGAAGGCAGCACAGGGCCAAACAAGCCCCTGCCCAATTTGGAGCAGGGGATTGTCCCACCCTGACCTCAAGTAGAAAGTCTGCATGAAATTAAGGACTAGAGGAGGTGCAGGCACAAGTTTTGAATTGGCTTCCAAAGCCAGCCAAAATGTTGTGAGCCTCTGGTTGGAGTATTTACAGAGCTCCCAAGTGCATCCACACATAAGGCTGATCAGGAAAGATTATCAGTGATCTTGGCTTTTCACTTATCTTGTCTTCTTAAAAATGTGTATATATTTGTCTGTAGACTCTTAACTTGAAGGCAGCTATATCCAATATAAAGTCTTGGTCAGTGCTCTTCAACATGACCCAAAGGCAGAGATAGAGGGGCACAAAGAACAGTGAGGTGGGGGAGTACTCGAAGATGTATCAGGCCCACAAATACATGCATCAAAGCATGTCAATGGAATGGATCCTCAAGTAATGCATCTATCCCAGTGGCAATTGGTTTCTTTCACAGGCACTGCAAGATAAACAAACCCGTATGTATGTGTGTATGTGCGTGCATGTAGCACACACATACAGGCACATAAACACACACACACACACACATATGGCATAGTGATGTAATGCTTATAGTGGGTAAACATAACTACTAATGTGCACAAAGACAGAAAGAGGAATAAGCAGAGAATGCTGTACATATGCATGCATATAGGATGCAGCCGCACATTGAGATCTAGCCACAAATGAATTGCTTCTACCAAAATCTTGCTCCTACAATTTGTCAATTGAACCTGTGGCCTGAAGGTCTGCCCACCTAGCTACTTGCCAGCAGAAGTGGCAGGAAATCTCCTTTGCCAGCCCTGCTCCCTCCCTGCCTTTTTACCATTCAGGCTGTGCAGGCAGACTGTGGCTCCCTCATCATTCAGGACATGTCTGGAAAGCTCCTTTAAGTAATAGTGCAGGGAGGACTCCCTAATCAAGAAGCAAATACTGTCTGGCATACTAATGAGCTGCATACTGTTAGGGATGCAGTCAGCAGAGAGTGGCAACAATTTTGAACCCAACCTAAGTGTAAGTGTGAAGAAACTCTTAGGGAGTTTTGAATGGGGCAGGAGGAGGGACAGATATTCAAGCATATGCCTCCCCCCATACACACACATACCTGCTTTCTGAACTGGTTCAGTCCATAGAATCATAGAATAGTAGGGTTGGAAGGGGCCTACAAGGCCATCGACTCCAACCCTCTGCTCAATGCAGGAATCCAAGTCAGAGCATCTCTGACAGATGGCTGTCCAGCCTCGTCTTGAATGCCTCCAGTGTGGGAGAGCCCACTACCTCCCTAGGTAATTGGTTCCATTGTTGTATTGCTCTAACAGTCAGGAAGTTTTTCCTGATGTTCAGCTGGAATCTGGCTTCCTGTAACTTGAGCCCATTATTCCATGTCCTGCACTCTGGGATGATTGAGAAGAGATGCTGGTCTTCCTGTCTGTGACAACCTTTCAAGTACTTGAAGAGTGCTATCATATCTCCCCTCAGTCTTCTCTTCTCAAGGCTAAACATGCCCAGTTCTTTCAGTCTCTCTTCATAGGGCTTTGTTTCCAGTCCTCTGATCATCTTTGTTGCCCTCCTCTGAACCCTCTCCAGTTTGTCTGCATCCTTCTTAAAGTGCAGCGCCCAGAACTGGACACAGTACTCCAGATGAGGCTAACCAGTGCTGAGTAGAGGGGAACTAGTACTTCCTGGGATTTGTAAGCTATGCTTCTATGAATGCAGCCCAAAATAGCATTTCCCTTTTTTGCAGCCACATCACATTGTGGGCTCATATTCAGCTTGTGATCGACAACAATTCCAACATCCTTCTCGCTCGTAGTGTTATTGAGCCACGTATCCCCCATCTTGTAACTGTGCATTTGGTTTCTTTTTCCTAGGTGCAGAACTTGGCATTTATCCCTATTCAGTTTCATTCTGTTGTTTTCTGCCCAGCACTCCAGTCTATCAAGATCACTTTGAATTTTGTTTTTCTCTTCCAGGGTATTAGCTATCCCGCCCAATTTTGTGTCATCTGCAAATTTGATCAGCATTCCCTGCACCTCCTCCTCCAAGTCCTTAATAAAAATGTTAAAGAGCAGTGGGCCCAAGACCAAGCCCTGCGGTACCCTGCTTGTTACCTGTCCCCAGTTTGAGAAGATCCCATTGATAAGCACTCTTTGAGATTATCTGAACATGTGGATCAGCTCTTACTTCTGAAAGTGACAGAACTCAGCCCTAGAACATGTGAAACAGGACATTCATGTTCCTTGTCAGTGGAAACAGCCTCCTGTGAGGAGACTCTTGGGGACTGTCTTGCACTCTCTCTTAAAAGCCACATGAATAAATCTAGAATGCTTAGCCTGCAGAACACTCCACAATAATTCTTGGAGATTCTGTGAATCAACCTTTGCATGGTCTGTTTGACCACAGCCTTAAAACACATCCACCAACCTGGTAGCAAGCTGAGAACCTATTTAAGGTGATGTAGGGAAACACAGAGTGACCCATGCCTTCTCTTACTAGAGGTCACTAGGGAGATGCAGGAGGAGATACAGGGCTGCCGCTACTCTTGGTAACAGCCATACATCCCTTGTAACATTGCTTTCGGCCCTTAACTTTCATATTCTACTTCTTATTCTGTTCCAAATACACAGCAAGAGTAAAAATACTGTGTTCATTTTTACCTCCAGGCATTCTTGTAATGTGTAGTACCATAGTCATACTTCCTTTATGGAAGCCTGAAAACTCCACAGTGGCACTGAATAAAAACACAATGAGCCACCAAGGAGCCACCCCTGACAATCCAAAATACATAGAGGAAATTTAACTGATTCCCTGTGCAGAAAGCAGCCACACTAGCCTTGAAAAATGTGGGAAGAACCCATACACTTGTGCTTTGGACAATGAGCTAACAAGGAACAATACAAGGCTCGTTCACACATGATTTTTTTCACCTACATGTCCGAACTCCAAACCCACTATCCTGGGGAGAAACATCAGTGTGAACCAAACTGTACAGATAACTACTCATTATTGTAATTGTGACAGCACTTTTTCCTATCATCACAGTCACAGGAATTGCTACCATACTGAGTACTGACAAGTTCACTGCACTGTTTTTCCATGCTTGTGTATCCCCAGGGATTGCTTAGGCTGCTCACCTGGTGGACAAAAAGTTCTGAATGAACTGGCCCACAGAGACTAGCTCCCAAGAAGGATGCAAAGACAATTTCTCTTTCAGGAACATAATGGACAATGTAATAGACTCAGTTGATCCAATCCACTTAAGTCCAATCAAAATCAATGGGACTGAATCTCCCAGTTTCAAACTCCCTGGATTGCATCCACTGCCTAGCCACAACCCTTCTCAAGTCATCAGTAGTCATATAACAGGACATCCAAAAGATGCATTTATTTTGAAATAATCAAACCATTGCAATTCTAGAGCATGCCAACAAAACAGAGGATGTAAAGATCAAGGTGCTGAAAAAGACAGGTAAACTAGAATGGGCATGGCATTATGAAAATGGGAACATCACTGATTAATAACATGTTCTCCAATCGGGGATGAAAATAGCTTCTGAAAATCTTGCTTCCAACAGCTTCCAGGTACTCTACAAATTAATTTATCCCAGAGCAATATGAAGATGAAAGGTCTTCTTCACATGGAGCTTTTATCCTGCTACTGAGATTGCTCACTCACAGAAGTTTGCAGGCCCTTCAGATGATGTCGTTAACCTCCAGGGCGTCTCTCACACTAAAGGACCTTTATTCCATTTTAAAATAGATCAAAGATAATGAGGTATCAAATTACCCCACTTGTGTTCCGCTTGAGTTCCCTCCGTGCAGAGGAGCTAGACCAATGAAATTTATGGAAGACTCAGATAAGGGGAAGAAGGATGGGGAAAGGGGAGGGGGGAAAGGAAGCATGTGTAAAGGGAGTCTGTTGTGATTTATTGTTGTAAGCTGCCTTGGGAGGGCTTCTGCCCTGAAAGGCAGGCAATAAATATTTTAAATAAATAAAATCCTGCATTTAAAATGGAAGCGGAAAGCCCTGTTTTAAATGCGGGATTTTAGGCTGGTGTATTCCAGCCGAGCTATTTAAAATCCTAAAAGATGATGCTGTTAAAGTGCTGCATTCAATATGCCAACAAATCTGGAACACTCAACAGTGGCCACAAGACTGGAAAAGGTCAGTTTACATTCCAATTCCAAAGAAGGGCAACGCCAAAGAGTGTTCAAACTACCGCACAATTGCGCTCATTTCACATGCCAGCAAGGTGATGCTCAAAATCCTACAAGCTAGGCTTCAGCAGTATGCGAACCGAGAACTACCGGAAGTACAAGCTGGGTTTCGAAGAGGCAGAGGAACTAGAGATCAA